>NC_068930.1:46114862-47321529 GCF_023091745.1 Budorcas taxicolor
GCAGACTGAGGTCTGAACTGTTGCCCCTAATCTGTACCACATCCCATCCTTCTCAATTGCCCTGACCGCTGGATTTTTTTTTTTAATTCTCCTGTTATGCTGTTTATGTGCCCCGTCAGATGCAATGCACCTGTCTGACTTCCCAGCTGCATTGCTGGGTTCTCCGCTGCAGCGCTGCCTCTTTATCCATAGGGCATCTCTGAACCGCCTTGGTAGCTCCACTTCTAGACTGGCTCAGTCTGACCCACTGGGATCCTTTAAGTCTAGAGCCTGAGAGGGAGCTGAGAAGGTTTTACCAGAGGTGGAGTTACCTTGAAGGTAATGAAGCTTAAGTTCAGGATTCCACACAGTCGGGTTGTAGAATGTTCTCAGTGGAGAGCAGAAGCCGGTTGCAGGCAGGGACAGTTTCTGTGTAAGCATTTCTGGTGTTCAGGAGGTCTCAGAGAAAGGAACTCTATGGTGCTAACAGGTTATGATGATTTCTTTTACATTCTAAATAAATATTTACTTTTGCACCTAGTTTGGCGTTCCTGACTTTGCATTCTTATTCTTAGAGAAGACCACTGAAGTTGTGTGTGCTCCATGACACATACATATGTGCTCAGTGACTAAGTCGTGTCTGACTCTTTGAGACCCCATGAACTATATATAGCCCACCAGGCTCCTCTGTCCATGAGATTTTTCAGGCAAAAATACTGGAGTGGGTTGCCATTCCTTTCTCCAGGGGATCTTCCTGACCCAGGGATTGAATCTGCGTCTCCTGCATCGTCAGGCAGATTCTTTACACTTAAGTATCTGCTGCTGGGTTTTACTAAATTAGACGCCTGGATGTTTTGCTAGTACTTATTTCCCTGCATTTAGTAATAAATAATTTATGTGAGTAAATCTGCACTGAATAGAATGTAGAGCATCCCCAAATCTTTCTAAAATCAATGCTTCAGTAGTTCTTTTATAAGAGAACTGGAACTTTCTGGCAGACAGTATATTTTAATACATTATATTCCTTGAGAGCTTCCCTGGTGGCTCAGTTGGTAAAGAATCTGTCTGCAATGCAGGAGATCCGGGTTTGATCCCTGGGTCGGGAAGATCCCGTGAAGGAAATGGCAACCCACTCCAGTATTCTTGTCTGGGAAACCCCATGGACAGAGTAGACTGGTGAGGCCCAGTCCACGGGGTTGCAAAGAGCTGGACATGTCTGAGCAACTAACATTTCATTTCAGTATGTATTAATATGTTAATTGTTAATTGGGGTCACAAAAAGTCAGACATGACTTAGTGACTGAACAACAATAATGTGTTAATTATGTTAACTTTATATTAATTATTATATATTCATTAATAGCAACATATATTGCTATTGATATATTAGTGAATGCTATAAAACTGGAAGTCAGATACTGAGTTCAGTTCAAGTCTGCAATCCTTGGTGAAATGCCTACTATGTGTGATGAAGGTTCTGGGCCAGGTTTTTTATTTTTCCCATTTTGAATTCAGTTTAAGAGTCATTTGAAATTCATTGCCTTAACAGTGTAGTATTTTTAGTTCCTCAGAAATATAATAGGAATTCTCTTTAAAGATGTAAGAAATTGGAGCCAATGTGATAAATATGATTAAATGCCAAGGAACAACAATTATAAATTGCTGGCGCTAGTCATTTGATGTCCTCTGAAACAAAGAGGCTTGTCAGTCTGCCAGTGCTGGGAGTGTCAGCATAGAGGATGTAAAATGAAAAGTATCCTTTATCTTTTTTGTAAATAGTTTCATAGATGGTGGCCATGGGTGACTTAGGGATAACTGTTTTCAAACCAAGAAACCCCATAGTGAAAATGAACTACTTCATCTTCATCATTTCATCATTCTCTTAAAATGTGTTGTTAAATCAGTATCAAGTACTTGTGTTTGAGAAATATCATAGAATTCCTAAAAGACGTGTCAGTATATAATGTCAGATATTGATAAATGTTTTCAAGAAAAAACACTTTCAGAGAAGGAAAGAAACTGATGGTTGGAGGAGTGCTGTTTTAGAAAGGCTGTGCTGCCTTCCTAGCTATTCCGTGGGTGCACCAAGCATATCCCCATCTCAGGGCCTTTCCACTTGCCATTGCTTCTGCCTAGAATGCTTTCTAACAGTTGCATGTTATTTTTCTCAATTCAGGCTCTGACCACCCTGTCGAAGGTAGTCCCTGACACCACATTCTATTCCTTTTCTCTCTGCTTCATGTGTTCCTCACTATCTGACCCTGGGAACTGAAGAGACTCAAAGAACTCCTTTGATAAATTCTTAGCTGTCTGAACTCTTACTACCCGCTCTCTGAAACTCAGAAATTGAAGACTTTAAAAATGTCTCTTGCTGTTTGATCTGGATATATCCAAATCAGGAACCAAGTAATTCTGTATAGAAAGGGATGCTTGTTTTCTTTGTAGTACTTTTTACTCTTTGTCTTTCTGTTTATCTACCTGTTTCCCTCACTAAAACTATAGTTGCTTAGTGGCTCGGACTGTTTTTTTTCATGCTGTCTATTCATTACCTGGAACAGTGCCTGGAATCATTTCTCAGTAAATATATGTTGAAAAAATGTGTTAAAACATAAATGAATCCGTCAGACCCAATATCCTATTTTAAGAATATGTGATTTTATGGAAAAGGCTTATTTCACATTATTAAGTTTTAAGAAACAGGATACACAGTATAACTTCCATTTCCTTTTTAAAAATTTTTAAGTATTTGCATGTATGTATTTATTCATTCATTCCTTGAAAGAAAACTTGGGCATCTCCTATGTGTCCATTCTGTGTTAGATATTCTGTCATCTACAGTTTCATGAGAAGATAGATACTGAAACAATAGTAAACAAATGCCATCTTTCCTCTTGCACTTCTCTTCAGCTATGTTGATCTTTCAATTTCTCTCACTAACCTTTTTCGCACAGGTTATATCATTTTGTGTTGAATATCTCTCTCCCTCTGTACTGTAAATGCTGTGAGATGAAGGGACCATGATACTATTCAATTACTAATTCCTTTGCTCAATGCCTGATATATAGTAGATACTCAGTGAACATTTGTTGGTTGAATGAATGAACAACCATATCTAATTTTTAATGAAATTTATGGGAAGTGACTTTCAAGCTGCAGCCTCAAGAATGAGGAGGAATTAGCAAGTAAAGAAGACCAGGCAGAAGTTCTAAAGCTTAAGCTTAACCTTTATTCTAAAAGCAATAGAGGAGTTTTAAACAAACAAAAAAAAAACACTGCACTATCAAATCATTTTTTTCTGTGGTATCAAGAATAGACTGTATGGGCAATGCTGATACAGAGAAATTGGTTGGGAGATTTTGGTGATAAATGAATGTGGTGGTTCATGTTGGGTTCTTGGCCATGCAGAAGGAGAAGTGAATACATTTCAGAGATTTTTTGTAAAGCATAATATAATTGGTGAGGGAAAGGGAACAAGTTAAGTATGATCCCAAGTCTTTGCATTAGGCAACTGAGAGGACCCTACGGCCTTTTGCTGAAACTGGGGATTCATAAGGAAGAACCATTTGAGGAGAAAAGAGCTTGAAGTACCTTTGGTAGTGGTGGTGGTTTAGTCACTAAGTTGTGTCTGATTCATGGGACCCCATGGACTGTTGCCTGCCATGTTCCTCTGTCCATGGGATTTTCCAGGCAAGAATACTGGATTGGGTTGCTGTTTCCTTCTCCAGGGGACCTTCCTGAGCCAAGGATCAAACCCAGGTCTCCTGCATTGCAGACAGACTCTTTAAAAACCGACTGAACCACTAGGGAAGCCCTGAAGTATCCTTGATACCTATCTAATTGAGGCTGAGCATTTTTCTAGGTATCAGTTCAGTTCAGTCTCTCAGTCGTGTCCAACTCTGCAACCCCATGAACTGCAGCACGCCAGGCCTCCCTGTCCATCAACAACTCCCGGAGTTTACCCAAACTCATGTCCATCGAGTCGGTGATGCCATCCAGCCATCTCATCCTCTGTCGTCCCCTTCGCCTCCTGCCCCCAATCCCTCCCAGCATCAGGGTCTTTTCAGATGAGTCAGCTCTTCGCATGAGGTGGTCAAAGTATTGGAATTTCAGCTTCAGCATCAGTACTTCCAATGAACACCCAGGACTGATCCCCTTTAGGATGGACTGGTTGGATCTCTTTGCAGTCCAAGAGACTCTCAAGAGTCTTCTCCAACACCACAGTTCAAAAGCATCAATTCTTTGGCGCTCAGCTTTCTTCACAGTCCAACTCTCACATCCATACATGACTACTGGAAAAACCATAGCCTTGACTAGACGGACCTTTGTTGGCAAAGTAATGTCTCTGCTTTTTAATATACTCTCTAGGTTGGTCATAACTTTCCTTCCAAGGAGTAAGCGTCTTTTAATTTCATGGCTGCTATCACCATCTGCAGTGATTTTAGAGCCCAAAAAGATAAAGTCTGACACTGTTTCCACTGTTGCCCCATCTATTTCCCATGAAGTGATGGGACCAGATGCCATATAGATACTTAGAAAAACGCCTGAAAAGAAATAATCAAATGTTAATAGTTTGTAAATCTACTTATATTTATAAAATTTTCTTTTTTTCTTAATTTACTTGTTTTAATTAGAGGTTAATTACTTTACAAAATTATTCTTATAAAATTTTCTTATCAAGTTTCAGTTTTCATTTTAGTGTGTTTTATGAAGGAAAAATAATAAACATTAAAAATTATAGTAGGATCTGCTACAGGAAACACTACTCAAAACTCAAAGGACAAAAAGCTAAGACCTCCTTAGGTAAAATTAGGGCCGTTCTCAGTGAAAATAGATTATTGGTCCTGAAATGTACATTGCGCACTGGGATCATCATTATGGTATGTGTGTGTTTTGTGGGATCATCTGAAAATTTAACCCTATTAGTCAGAGAAGGTCTGCTAGGAGCAGAGATGGTTTCTTATACATCCACGGTCTTTTATACATCCATATCAGCCCTCATCATAGTCCCTGGCACTTAGTAATAGCTCAAGTGAAAGCTATTATTTTAGATTTGTTATTAATTCATTTTTTTGGTTTACATCACTATTCACCGCATTTGTTTTTACAGTGATATTATTTGTGTTGTCTTGGTTTTTAGGTAGATTGGGGTCAACTGGATTATCTGGTTGTTGACATGCCACCAGGAACTGGAGACGTGCAGTTATCAGTCTCACAGAATATTCCCATTTCAGGTAACGCTTACAGTTAAATGGAATTTGTGATGTCCTTGATGTTTTGTTTTTGTCATACAGTAAAACAAACTCTATGACAGGCAAACATTTTTATGTCTTAAAAACATTATCATTTATAAATTTACCTTTAGAGATCAGATTCATGAACAAAAGTTTCAAAGAACTGCCAGAATAAGCATGTTTATAAAAATATAAAGAAAGACACTTTGAAAAGGTAGTGATGTAAGTCTATGTTTTAGATAAGAAGTGGTGCTTAAGTATTATTTAGTTAAAACCTGGCTGTTTGGTTCACCAGTCATTCAACTCTTACAGCATAGTGCCTGATTATGTGGCAGGCACTCAGTAATGTTTATTGACTAAATATTGAATAAGAATAAATACTGGAAAAATTTGGCTTTTTAATAAATACAACTGTGGGAAATTTTTATATCCTGCAAATTAGTTAATGTTAAAGTTGAGAGCAATAAACATGTTAGTTTACATCAAATACAAAATATACAACACTTCAGTATGGTAGTGGATATCTTTTAATGCAATGGAATTTAAAGATTAGTATTAGGTTTTATATTGAATCTGTTTCTAAGGATTTTCCTAGATTCCAGTGCAGAAATAGTTGTAAATCTCTCTGTAAATCTCTCTTATATACATATAAGGACTTTGAGGGAAATAATGGGATTTAAAAATGTCTTTTCAAATCCATTATTTGTTGGTAATAAATAACCATGAGCTATCATGGACAGTCACCAAAAGGTTTAGAAATGAGGTATTTGATAATATATATACATTATTTGAAAATATCATTATGATATTATCAATAATTATGACTACTTTTGATATTTTAAATAGATTTATAACCTTTCTGGAGCCTGAGGCTTCTACTTTGTTGGGGCAAATTATAATGCATGAAATGGGAGTAAAGTACAATAAAACAGGAAAGTAATTTGTCCTTTCTGTAGTCAGAGTTGTAAATAGTCTGTATTTTTTTCTTTTTAAAGTAGTTTTGGGACTTTTATTTTTTAAATACCAAGAGTAAAGTAAAAATAAAAATTAAAAAAATAAATAAGTAAATAAATACCAAGAGTGATCGCTAAATGTTTATTGAATAAGTTGTACTCCTTGAACTTTGAAATGCCTGTTGCAAGATTCTCAAACTCTTATTTATGTGGATAATATTGATAAAGTTGGGCTAAATTATTATTTATTCCCTGAGTTGTGAGTTGGTACCTTGAAAAAGTTTAATTTACTTCAACAGATAAACTGGTGTCCCTAAGCAATTTTCCTTTGTTTATTCAGATAATAGCCCCTCTCTCTGGACAGGATTTATGATTATATCGCTCTGTTTAATTTGTGCTTATACTCTAAAACAAACAATGTGTAGATTGGGGTTAAGATTTACTTCTCCTTTGAGGATTTCTTTCTAATATCCTAAAATTTAAGTAGTATCTCTATTTCTTACCTTTGATGAACAGTCTACCCTCTAATAGGTAATTAATGTTAGATAAGAATAAAAAGCAGTATTTTTAGAATTTTGGTCAAATGTGCATGACGGTTCAGTAGCATTGTGTACATTCACACTGTTGTGCAGCCATCACCACCATCCATCTCCAGAGCTTTCTCATCTTCCCAAACTGAAACTCTTTACCCGTTAAACAGTAACTCTGAATTCCCTCCTACCCCTAGCCCCTGGTAAGCACCATTCAGAAACAGTATTTTTTACAATAAGATGAGAGAATGATTCTAGAATGAGGAAAACCTATTTATAAGATTGCATTAAACATAAACCTAACATTGATTTTATAATTTATTAATAAATTTTAATTATTTTTTAAAATGAAGAAACTGTTTACTTCTTAATTTTGTTGTCATTCTTAAAATCTTCCTTTGGGAAAAACTCATCAACTCAGTTTGTGCTGTACTCCATAGTAGGTAGCTGCTGCTGCTGTTGCTACTGCTGCTTCTTAAAGTTTTTTTTTTTCATTTATCTTTTATGCCTTTTTATTTTTTTATTGAAGCATAGTTGAGGTTACAAAGCAACAAATACTATCCATATGAAGGTAGGTGCTTAGCACTCTACAGGATCCAGGGATGGTTAAATCAAGTCTTTCCCCTAGACAAGTGTTCCAAACCTTTTTTTGATGTTTGGACCTTTTTTTGATACTTTGATGTATAAATGTAAATGTATTTGTACCTACAGAAACACAATTTTTATGTATAATTTTAGAAGGTTCACTGTCCTCAGGTTAAAAGTCCCATCTGAATCCTTGTACACTGTTGATGGGAATGTAAATTGGTACAGCCACTGTGGAAGGCAGTAGGGAGGTTTCTCAAAAAACTGAAAATAGAACTACCATATAACTCAGCAGTTTCATTCCTGGATACATATCTGAGAGAAATGGAAACACTAATTCAAAAAAACAAACACACCCCAATGTTCATAGCAACATTATTTACAATAGCCAAGATATGGAAGCAACCTAAATGCCTATCAATAGATGAATGGATAAAGAAGATGTGGTGAGTATGTATATATATCTATGTATACATATGTGTACACACAATGGAATACTACTCAGCTGTTAAAACAACAACAACAACAACAACAATGAAAACTTGCCATTTCCAACAACATGGATGGGCTTGGAGAGTACTGTGCTAAGTGAGAGAAGTCAGACAGAGAAAGACAAATACTGTACAATGTCAGTTTTATGTGGAATCCCCAAAATGCAACAAACTAGTGTATATAACAAAAAAGAAACAGACTTACAGATATAGAGAACAAATTAGTAGTTACTAGCATACTAGCAGTATGCTGCTGCTGCTAAGTCCCTTCAGTCGTGTCTGACTCTGTGCGACCCCATAGATGGCAGCCCACCACGCTCCCCCATCCCTGGGATTCTCCAGGCAAGAACACTGGAGTGGGTTGCCTTTTTGTTCTCCAAAGTGAAAAGTGAAAGTGAAGTCGCTCAGTCGTTGCAGCCTGTAGGGGCAGGGAATAAGACATACAAACTATTAATGTATAATGTAAGCTACAAGGATATTATATTTTATAATACCTATAAATGGAACATAAAGTTAAAAAATTGTGACTCACTATATTGCACACCGACTTCCCTGGTGGCTCAGACGGTAAAGTATCTGTCTACAATGCCAGAGACCCAGGTTCGATCCCTGCGTTGGGAAGATCCTCTGGAGAAGGAAATGGCAGTCCACTCCAATACTATTGCCTGGAAAATCCCATGGACAAAGGAGCCTGGTAGGCTACAGTCCATGGGGTCGCAAAGAGTTGGACACGACTGAGCGACTTCACTTACTTATATTGCACACCTGTGTATATTATTGTATATCACTCATACTTGAAAACTGGAAGTCCCAGTCTTAGGAGATAGAGCAAAGGGAAGGGCAAGGAGAGGGAGTGGCAGGTAAGAAAAGAAACATGGATAGCTAAAATGTGGAGTACGAAGAAGTACTCTGAGAGATATAAACCCCATGATATGGAGGAATGGCAACCCACTCCAGTACTCTAACATTTCTAAGTAAATACTAAAATTGAGCCAGTTCCCAGGATTTAGAGGGGAGGGCACCAACCAAAGACTTGCTGGCCTGGCTTGCTTGAATCATGGCTTTCATCAATTCTTATAATCTGGAACAGCCTGACAGAATCGTGTCTGCCTTTCTAGACCTACCTGAATTATTTTTCTCTAATTATGAACCTCATTTTCCTTTTTTCTTATCATTGACTTTAGAACTCTTTTAGGATACTCTGTGTTCTACTTATTCTTATGTCCCATATCCCACAAACCACAGAAGCTTTTTCAACTCTTATTTGAGCCCTGTTGTGATTCGACTTCCTTTTCTTTCCCACTGAACTCCTCGTATAACCTAGGATTGCTCCCCCTAAACCTTAGATACCCACTGCCCTTCTTTCCTCCCTTTACTTTCTCTAATATAAGACACAGTTGACCCTCACTTAGAATGTCTTCCTTCCCCATTCACTGGGTACCCTGGTCCTGCTTACTGTTTATTGTGATGGCTACTACTTGCCATTTTCCCCCAGTCTCCCAGTTAGGAACCCTTTCTCCCTCTTTGGAATTCACATAGCATTTTATTTGAATGATTTCTATAGCATTTCTTATGTTCTCTGTTCAAAACTTACATAACTATGTTATCTTCTCTACCAGACTGTTACACCCTCGAGAGTAAAGCCTCTGCTTCATTCATCTTTGTGTTTTCACAGTGCCGAAATCAGTGCCTTCCTGTAATCACTCAGGAAATGTTGATCAGTGAATGAGTGTTTTATCTGTGTTGGTATTATCTTACCAACTAGGCAGTAAGCTGCTTGAATGCAATGATTTTTTTCCCCATTTATTATAGTATTTCTTAGAGTACCTTGGCAATGGCTTATGCAATTAATATTGATTGAATAAATGACAAAGTTAGTTGATTAGTTGTCACTGTTTATGCGCCCCCTTATCTAACTCATTCCTGTTATCTTTCCTAACCCAGCTGCTTTTACCTGGGAGCTCTTTTCTGTTTATCAGTTAAAGCATTACCTTTAAAAACATCAGTCAGTCAGTTCAGTCGCTCAGTCTGACTCTTCGCGATCCCATGGACTGCAGCACGCCAGGCTTCCCTGTCCATCACCAACTCCCAGAGCTTGTGCAAACTCATGTCCATCGAGTCAGTGATGCCATCCAACCATCTCATCCTCTGTTGTCCCCTTCTTCTCCCGCCTTCAATCTTTTCCAGCATCAGAGTCTTTTTTTCCAATGAGTCAGTTCTTTGCATCAGGTGGCCAAAATATTGAAGTTTCAGCTTCAGAATCAGCCCTTCCAATGAATATTTAGAACTGATTTCCTTTAGGATGGACTGGTTTGATCTCTTGGCAGTCTTAAGCGACTCTCAAGAATCTTCTCCAATACCACAGTTCAATAGCAACATAGATTTTATTTAATTCTTCCTTTGAGTGAAAAATATTTTCATTTTAGGGATTTCTTTATGCTATCTTTTTTCTTGTGTTATGTATAACATACTTGTGGTTAGTTGATACCTTTTGATACTAACTTTTCTTTGGTGTCTGGGATAATAGTATGCATGTGGGCACTTGTTATTTGGTTACATGCAGGTTCTGTATTATGGGCTTCCCAAGTGTCTCAGGGGTAAAGAATCAGGTAAACCTGTAATGCAGGAGATGCAGGTTCGATTCCTGGGTGGGGAAGATCTCCTGGAGAAGGAAATAGCAACCCACTCCAGTATTCTTGCTTGGGAAATCCAACGGACAAGGGGTTGCAAAGGAGTGGACCAACTTAGTGACTAAACAGCAATAACAACAAGCTCTGTATTAAATTACTGATGAGAGTCACTAGTGCTGCTCCATTGGAAGATAATAAGAAATTCTTATTCACTTGCAGGGATATTTGGCAAGGGACTAAATATCTGATTATCCTTATGTGTGGAATACCTGCCTACCCCATAGACTTAGAAGGAGCAAATGAGATAATGAACATAAAAGCTCTATATAAATGTATAGTCATTTTTAGAAACTACTTGAACGCTTTAGAAGGGCTTTTTTGGGGGTGTGTGAAATGTTGTGAATTAGGAATCTTTATATGAACTTTGCATTTCTCCAAGCCATGTTGAGAGTGAAATCGTGTTTTATGCTTGTAAAGAGACATCATTTTGCAAAATTTATGGAGACAGACCTGTACAAGTAAAAGATCTTCTTTCTGAGTGCTAATTAGCAAGTCTTTTTATGTGTTCCAGTTTGTTCCGTAGGATAGATGACAAGCTCATTATAAGAGGAAACTTTAAAGAAACAAATCCTCCTCTTATTTGTTAAAAGTGTTGTGTAGCAAAAATAGTGATATATGTGTTAACAGCAGTATTAGTAGCTAATGATTTAAATTTGAGCTTCCATGGACTACTGAATCATTATATACGGCAAATATCTAGTAGTTGTAGTAATTTCTAGATGGAAAGAGACAGAATAGAGGGTGAGAAATAATCAATTATAGTCCTTGCATTTGCTCTTGTCTTGTTGAACCTGTCAAAAGGAGAAGCCAGAGTTATCAGTGATGATTTTGTTGTGTTATTTTTCTTAATTTTTTTTTTGGTTGCACAGTTTGCTGAGTTTTTGCTTGCTGTTTGTTTTGTTGTAAATTAGTTGGTGCCATATATTGAGGTGAGTATATTCCAGTGTTGACTTGTAGTGTTTTTTTTTTTAATTCATAGTGATGTACTCTTGGGAATTATCGAACACTTAGCTGCTCTTCCATAATGGAAGAGGATTAATATTTCTTTGAGAAACATTTATAAGTTCCTTGAAAGTTTGAAAATATAGGTACCATGTTACTATTTGAATTCTAATAGATGTTGCCTAAAATATTTTTCTTCCTTTGTTAGATGACTTTAATTCTTGGAATTAAGTGAAGAATTTATGCCTCTCATGAAATCTGTGAAACATATTTTTATTTTTTGAGAGACTAGAGAGTTTTAGTGAGTGATTCATACTAAGGTGCTCTATTAGTCAGGGTCCTAGCTGGAAAGAGGTGACACAGTTTAAAAAGAATTAACAGAGTGAGTTTAATGAAGGGATTAGTTACCGAGGTGTGGGCGATATCAGGAAACCAACAAGGCATGGAGAAATACCCAGAGGCTAGTGACAGTCAGGAATTTTTACGGACTGTCTGCCTGAAGGAGCAGAGAGTGAACCATGTAAGTGCGGCCTGGCGACTGCTGAAGTCATGGTAGAGGGGCTGATTGTTGGGAGCTCTGACCACAGAGGAATGCAAGCAAGGGCAGAACTTCTGCAAGACAGAGGAAGCATGTGTATGGTACCTACAGTGCTCCCACCTTTTCCTCCTCTCACAGCTTTGTATCCTGGGTACCTGCTCTGGCAGATCCCTACTGAAAGCCAGAGGATAAGGAAATTCAGGTGATAGAATTTGCACAGGCCAGCTACCTGGGTTGATCAGGACAGAGAATGAAGCAGAACTTGGGAAAGAGGGAGGGGAAGCAAGTGGAGCACAGCAAGTGGAAAATAATCAAAACAGCTTTTCTTTTCTTCATGATTGTCACTGTAACTGTGAATTAGTGACTTGTGATTGATGAGGTACAAAGATTCCTGCCTTCTGAAAGTTTGAAGCTAATACAGATTTCAGTACAGTTAAATTAGTGAAAATTCATGCTATCAGAAGGCAAAGTTTTACTGTCATCAAATTAAGGAACAGAATATTTATATTGGAGATAAACTGTGATGTTAAGTATGTTTTGTTGCAATGGGGAGTAATGGATAGAAGGGCTTACTTTGATAGGATAGAGCTATGAAAAAAAAGTTCTCCTTCACTTTATTAAGTAAAAATAGATGCAGGAATAAAACTTCTGGAAATGATTCTTAAAACAGAAGGGACAAAGACTGAACACTCGTGAGGGGAGTACATGATCCCTTCCTGGTCTTCTTTTACTTCCAAGGAAAGGCATAGAGAACAGCCAGGTGATCCTAATGTGGGTACTGTCTTCATTACTTTCCCGCAAGGAGGGAGAAGCTACTGCGTGTGGCAGAGTAGGCAGCTAGACAATATGCTAAGTATCCACGGACTCAAGAGAAGCTGCCCTAGCAGACTGGCATTGAGTTATGGAAATGAGGTTATGCCCTTTCTTCCTGTCTGGAGCCCTTCCTGTCTGGACACTACAGATATAAGGAAAGCCAGAGGCCTTTCTGCCTCTTATTCACTTAAATGAGATGAGATGGGAATTTTAAATTAAGCCACCTTAATATTTCAGTCATCATTTAAAGTGAAAGGCATTTATTGCTTGTGAAAGGCAGTGGGCCCTTTGCCACATTAACTGAACTCCTATTCACTCATCATAGACGCTAGTCCAAGCCCACACTTGTATTTTTCCCACCACCAGCTTGGGCTATTCAGTTATCTCTTTTACAGTAACACTCTTTGACTGCCAGTTTTAACAGTAGTGTGTGTGTGTGTGTGTGTGTGTAAAATTTTCTTTATGTGTTTATTTGTGGCTGTCTTGTGTCTTTGTTGCCTTGCAGGCTTTTCTCTAGTTGTGACGTGCAGGTTTCTCATTGCGGTGGCTTCTCTCGTTGCAGAGCGTGGGCTCTAGGGCAAGCGAGGGGCTTCAGTAGTTGCGACTCCTGGATTCTAGAGTGCAGGCTCGATAGCTGGGGCCCATGGGTTTTGTTGCTTCACAACCTGTGGGATCTTCCCGGATCAGGGATTGTACCTGTGTCTCCTGTATTGGCAGGGGAGTTCTTTATCACTGAGTCACTGGAGAAGCCCAACCGTAGTTTTTATAACATGAAAGGATCAGAAACATATTGTTGCCTTCATTAAGTAAATTACTATGGGCCATATTTGGCTATTTTAGTGCTATTTTTCCCCTACATTGTACAATTTTTAATTACCTCAAACTGTAAAGCTTAAAGCATGCTTATATCTGATAGGTGGCAGACTTAGGTCATAGATTTTCCTAGTATTCAGAGATAGTAAATCTTCATTATGTTTTTGGTTTGTAGTATGAAACTAAAGGAGACAGTCAGTTTTGGATTTCTCCTCTGGTGTATTTCCATGAAAATGTTGGGCAGGGTTATAATTAATGGATATTTAGCAAATAATCACATGATGTAGAAGAGAATTACTGTTTTATCCATCAAATTTTAAAAATTCTTTCCAAAATAATTTTTTTGTTTTTGTTAGGCAAATTGTAGCCAAGGATTAAAGATCAGGAATTGTATTCCAGTATTTTATCTTTAAGGATTCTCCTGGTAGTCAGTCTGAAACTTCAGTCTTTGTTAGTTTGGGAATCAAATTATAAAGCAAATATAATGCTATTGGTTAGTGAACAATAATGTTTCCAATTAAATTTAAGAAGCAGGGCCCCTGTATTTGTGTCAACATATATTATAGGTAGAAGTTATAGTGTGTCAGTTAACAGTTTAAGGAAATAGCCTAAGAATTAACAACTTTTAAACTATGACATGGAAAGACTCAGGATTTGAAAAACTTCCCCAAATGATTCTTATGTAGATTTCAGAATCATTCTGTCTAGAGCAACTTATCTGATAATTCCTTGATTTATCCAGCCTGTGTTTTGATGGGACCCTTCTGATATCGTTCATTCAGTTTTGTGTTTGAAGAATTTCTAGATACTTTGTTCATCATATGCCTGACAGCTAAAATTCCTTAGTATCTTAAAGTTCAGTGAATAGTTAATGGCCAATGGATAGTCAGATTCATATTAAAAACTACTTTTAAATCTATTAAACATTTATATGTAGAAAAAGGATGAGACTCCCAATCTATCATTTAAACATTTTTGCGCTTTGTCTTAGATGTTAAAGATTTGATCAGAGTGCTGTGTAGCTCTGAAGAATGTCTTCATATCTTAAGTATGATTTGAAAATGGAGCAAAGCTTTTCCGTGAAAAATGTCAGTCTTTCTTTTGTGAAATACACCTGGTTAAATACGGTTAAGGTAATGAGGGTATAGCGGTTCTCTTCTTTGGGGTTCATGTTAGAGAACGAATGTGTTCAGAAAGGAATGTGTGTCATTATGAACAAAACAGCCTTTGGTGGTGGCTCACTGAGAGCATCGGCAGCTTGAGCTTCATGTGCATCTAACAGAGTTTGAAATCCAAAATATTTAATCTTAAGAGTCCAGCATGAACAGATGCTTATAGAAGAACATTGCAGAGACATTTGTTTAAAACAAGCAGGCTTCTCTAGGTGTTTACTGATCAGCATAAAGATGGACTCAAGACTTGAGGGTTTAATCTTTACTGATAATATCAGAACTGAGGGAGAGAATGAGAATGAGAGAGAGAGAGAGAGAGCATGTGAATAGAACATGAGAGAACTGTATGGTTCTAGCCCAAGCTCTTTAGAATCTCCAGAAACTTCTCTTGTCCTCAGTGGTTCACAGTGAACGCAGTCTGAATCCCTAGTGAGTTCATCGTTAGGGTGAGGTGATTGGAAGCCTGTTGCCTTTGACTCCATTATTGAAAAGCTAATCTCTCTTTCTGAATAGCAGATATGTGTCCAGATTCCTTTAACAAACTTGAATTCTTAATTAAAAGTGCACATGCTCTCTCTCACCAATGACTTTGAAATACTGTGATTTCCACTAATTATTGTGTTTTTTAATGCTTTTTGGCAGCAGTTGGCATAATTTTCTGTGACAAAATTCATTTCTAACGTGAGCAACATAATGATTGATCTTTAAATTAGTAAAACATATACCCTTTGTGACTATTCCAATTCTCTCCTCTGGTGGAATGGAGTATAGAATCCAAAACAGTGACTCATGAAAGAACTATTTATATTCCCTGTTGAAACACAGTCTGGGGGTACATTTAAGGTGAATCTGCCTTTTTAACTTTTTTTTACTTAATCTGCTGCTAATGTTAGTGGACATTTATTGATATTACAGGGAATAATGTTTATAATTCAGGAAGTTTGGGAGTTATAGAGAAGAATGGCAAGGGAGAGCTAAAAAACACTGAAGCAAATCTCCTTTACAGTCAATAAACAATTATGTTTATGTTAAGCTAGCAGAAAATGATTATTTTGCTGCAAGTATCTTTAAATAAATCAAGGAGCATCAGCAGCATTAAATATTAGAACACTGTGAACATTAAGAATAGCAGTTAATTTCTTCTTTTAAGTGTTGGTTGACTTTACATTGATGTGCTAAAGGATTATATAGAATTATTCATCCAGGTATACTTAAGGGCAGTTTTTGTTGTATATTTTTATTAGGTTCCAACACTGAAGTTCTCAATCAAGCATGGTTATTAGATACAATTTATGCCTTGGAGACTTAGAATGCCATAGTTGAGTAATTCCACACTGGTATAATCATGATCAGCCTAACATCTGGAATGATTAGTTTTAAATGCTTCAGTTCAGTTCAGTTCAGTCACTCAGTTGTGTCTGACTCTTTGCAACTCTATGGACTGCAGCACGCCAGGCTTCCCTGTCCATCACTAACTCCTGGAGCTTATTCAAACTCATGTCCATCGAGTCGGTGATGCCATCCAACCATCTCATCCTCTGTCATCCCCTTCTCCCCCCGCCTTGAATCTTCCCCAGCATCAGGGTCTTTTCAAAAGAGTCAGTTCTCCTCATCAGGTGGCCAAAGTATTGGAGTTTCAGCTTCAACATCAGTCCTTCCAGTGAATATTCAGGACTGATTTCCTTTAGGATAGACTGGTTGGATCTCCTTGCAGTCCAAGGGACTCTCAAGAGTCTTCTCCAACACCACAATTCAAAAGCATCAATTCTTTAGCGCTCAGCTTTCTTTATAGTCCAACTCTCACATCCATACATGACTATTGGAACTAACTGCTCTGAACTTGGACCCAAATCTAGATATGCAGTTATAAATGCAGTTTCCTCTCAATACTCAGGAGAATTAGCAGTTAAGACAATACTCTAAATAATTATTTTTCAAGATGTTTACATATTTTCCAGAATCTGATAGACAACTAACCTCTTATAGTAAATCCCAGAGACTAAAATGCCTTTTACATAGATTACAACTTGGAAAATAACATTTTAAACAATATTATTTACTTAGACTTAGACATTTACCCTAGAAAATGGATAGAAAATTCTTCATGGAATTCTTGAGATGGTACTTTATGGTACTCTGTTTTTACCCCTTGAAAATTATTATATTTATTGCAAAGTAAACATTCTCTTTGTTGCTATTAGTATTCCTTGTGGTCAGTAGAGGGAGCACAAGTTTTCTAACAAACCATCACAAAACTGAAGTGACATCATCAGTGATGGTATAGAGGGGAACAATGTAGGCTAGTTCATATTGGTTCATTTTCCAGGATCTGTGAGAAAAATTGAAATTTATTAAGTAGAAAGTCAAGAATTATAGAGATAAACTAATATCAGATTTAGAGATCATATTTTAAGTTAAGAGGTTAGTAACAAAAACCAACATAATTCCTTTAAAATTGAAAAATATGCATTGTGATGCACAGATTGGTTAATGATTAATTTCACTGGAGATTTTGTTTCTCTTTTGTTTACTTTATTTCTTTATCATTTGTAGAGGTCACTTTAGGGTGTCTGGAATAGTACATGTGCAATGCACTAAAATTTGGTACAGCGAAAGAGGTGTAGTGATTTCGGTATGGGTCAGTTATGTTTTTGTATTGTTTAACAAGGGCTAGACATTTTTTTCTCAAAATTGCATCCTGAAGACTGATTGCATTGCAATTAGTCAATAGTTAAGAACATATATTTAAGGGGAAAAAAATCTTACACCAAAAACTCTTATGAATGTAGCTGGTAGTTCCAGTGGAATGTTTACATGTGTTATGAGCATTTTATGGAACATGGAAGATGATTGTTGTCTGTCCTTGTCAGAAATTTATGATGATGTATGAGTGGTACTTTTTAAATTACAAACACTCAGGCATCATGGATGCTTATTTGTGATACCATGTTAGTGTTAAGTAAAAGAAAACCAAGACACTTTAATCCCTCTTTCTAGGGTCTTATAACTATCACTAAGCAGTTTTGTAACAGTTTTGTTATTTTTTAAAAAGTGAAATAGCTCTTTAAATAAGACCAGTGGAAATAGGTTCATTTTATAGAGAAGTTAATTGAGATGTATTGAGATTCAGTGAGCATTAGCATAGTCAACAAAACCAGAATTCAGAGCTTTTGACTCCTGGTTCAAGGAGTTACAAAGAGTTCTTAGAGCTGTAGTCTAGGATAATTCGAAAACATAGGACAATTATTTAAATTCCTGATCCTTTATTAAGTGCCTGTTTTGTGTACAGCATAGTTATTTTGTTTGATTAAAAATTGAGAAAAATAACCATCTGTGAAACTATATTGTGTAGTAGTAATACAGTGGGTGCAGTGTGTTTCAACCAAAAAATGTTTATATTATCTTAAAGCTAAAGGTACTTTTTAAGGCTAATAGAAAACCCCTCTGTACTGATTTATCATTATGAGCGAATTTGGAGGAAATAGCCAAGGGGTGGGGGGCATTGTTTACAGGTGAAGAGAATGGCTCTGAGACTGAGGGACTGTAATTCTTAGAGGGGGTGGTATTTCACATTTGCTTAAAAAGGATTACTGAGGCAGTCAGGTTGAACTGAAAACTACAGTTAAGAGGGAATGCAAAATCGCGTGATCAGAGAGCTGGCTGAGACCTTAAAGACTGTCTGCCCTTGCATTAATTTTACGGCTAAGGAAACTGAGACCTGGAGTGATTCTGAGTTATTTGCCCAAGGTTAGTCACACAGGTAGATGGGGGCAGAACTGGAATTAATTTTCTTCCAAATGCCTGGATATGATAACAGAACCGGGAAGGTGGCAAATTATGGAAATACACTGGATGTGCAGAGTTGAGTATATTTTTGCACAAGTTATTTCCATCAGTCTTTAAAAGAGGAAAAAGAGAAATGTTGGTTTGTTTTGGGTTTCTTGGGAAGAATAGAATATTTGTATTCAAAATAGAAGAATGTAGTGATCCATGGAATAGTTCAAAAAGTAGGATGAGCTGCCTAATGGCAAATATGAAAATGACCTTGCCAACAACTTCTAGGACATTTTTACTAATAATAGTAATAAAAATAATAGAAATATAACCAGCAGCAACAGCTACCATTTATTGAATGTTTACCTATGGCATCATGTTGAGTATCTTATGTACATTACTTCATCAAATTATTGCATCCTGTGACCTAAGAATTACTATGCCATTTTGTAATTTAGAAACTAAATCTCAAAGAGATTAAGTTATTCCCCTTGTCACACTGGTAGTCAGCTATGGAATAAAAATTTGAATTCTCATTCTGTTTGAATTCCAAGCCAGTGTTTCTGAAGCTTGACTAATGAATAAACCGTTCTTCTAAAGGAAAATAATCTGCTCATGCCCCAAATAGACTTATTTTTATTAGTAGATTACTTAACTAAGCATAAACACAAATTCCTTAAGCTTATGGCTCTTATATAATTTTTAAAAACTACAAAACTTACAAATTAAATTCAAGCAAATGTATAAGATCAATAAAATTCAAATTAATATGACATTAATTTAATATGAAAGATGAAGTTTTGGCTGAAATGAAAGTACCAATTGCAAGGTGAGTTTGTAGCTAACTGTTGCTGCACAGTTACTCTGGGTTTAGTGTGCCAGTACTGCCACATGCTTTGTGAGAACTTGATTCTGCTGCTACTTTTCTCTGTTCTGTCTTCTTCAAATTGTCCCTTCAGACTCTGTAGTACTCTGTAATAGGATCATTTGCCCTTCACTTGATGCCGTCAGTTATTTATTGTTAATCCGACTTCTGTTCTCATTGGCTATGCCAAAGTACTACTGCCAATTTGGTGGTTTGGAATGCTGGAACGTCATGGCAGTAAGTATTTAATTATAAGATTGTGGTCATCGGGTGATCTAAAATGTTCATTTTTTCAGTCTGTCATCTAGAAGAAACCCCCAAATTTAAGAAATTCATAGTGTCTACAGATGATAACCAGGTCTCTTGAGTTTCTACTTACAGAAAAAAATTGCACTGCACTTTCCCTCAAAACTCAAAACCTATTACCATAACTATACTATACTATACTATACTATACTATAACCTGTTACTATAACTCAGAACTATTACTGTGGGATAATAGTGGAGACCCAGGAAAGCCTCCATCTCCATCTACTTTCAGTGCTGCCTTAGTTCAGGCTACCCCTGTTTTGCATCTAAGTTTCTGCCACAACCCCTAGTTTTACCCCCACCAAAGTATTCTCTACAGTATAAACCACAGGAGCGAGTTTTCTGGAATACAGATTTAGAGCTCAGCTGGGTATCACTTCTTTCTGGAAACTTTCCCCTGTGGTTTCTTCTTATCACTGGTTTCCTCACCCCATTCATGATCACCTTCACCATCCTCTTCTCTAGATTGAATTAGTTATTTTTCCTTTGTTCCTCCTTTATAACTGCATAACACCCTAGGTCTACCTTTATTATAACCCTTATTAGCATACTGTGTTGAATCCTTAATTTGGGGGTTTCCCCAAGTAGGCTGTTAGGTTCTTGAAAGTAAAGCATACCTTGTGCATCTTCTAGGTAGCACATTGTGTGTGTGTGAAAGGGAAGAAGATCCTGATGATACAGCTGTGATCATGAATCACAGGTCAGTTTTAATTTTAGGAGTGAGGAGTCAAAAATTGGCAAGAACGAAACAGACATTTCCTTATCTTTCCTGTTCATGTATGTGAAATTTATACAGATTACCTAAACAGTTAATATAATAGACTCTTTTAGTGTGTAGTCAGCATAATTTTGGAAGTATTTCCATACGGAGTTAAATAGTAGCATCATTTTGCTATGGTTTCTGTTTTCTCTCGGTTAGGTGCTGTCATTGTCTCCACGCCTCAGGACATTGCACTGATGGATGCACACAGGGGCGCTGAGATGTTTCGAAAAGTCCACGTGCCTGTAAGTATTTACACCTTCACTGTTGGAAAAATAAGAAATGCTTCTAACTGAAAAAGCAGATCACTGAGAAATACAAAAATTTAATTTAGTCCTGGGTGGAAATCTGTATGAGCACACTACTTCATTTTTTGTTGTTGTTGAGTCGCTAAGTCATGTCCAACTCTTATGCGACTCTGTGGGTTGTAGCCGCCAGGCTCCTCTGTCCATAGGCTTTCCCAGGCAAGAATACTGGAGTGAGTTGCCATTTCCTTCTCCAGGGGATTTTCCTGACTCAAGGACTGAACCCACATCTCCTGCATTGGCAGGCAGATTCTTTACACTGAGCCACCAGGAAGCCCATACTTCACTTTAATTGTTACTTTAAAAATACACATATAGGTGGAAACAGGAATGCACATTATATTAATCAAAGAAAATTATGAAACATCCTTCAGGTATGAGTTTTCTTTTTTTGTTATGAGTTTTCTGAACAATTATTCCCTCTCTCAACTATTTGTAGCTGTCACTGACTAAAAAAAAAATAATGAGAATTTTGGGAAATTATTTAGGTAGATGACTTTTTTCCTTCTGTCTTCTACAGTTTAACTCATTTATAGCTCACCATCTTCTTGAAAGTAAGAATTTGCTATACAAAGTGGCAAAAAATAAAAATTTTATAAAAAGGAAAGAAAGGACAATTAACATCAGATGGAGTCAGAGTGAAGTCTGTAAACAACGTGCATGCTATTAAGGGACTTAGATGTGTGCTAGAAGTATGCCATGTATCTTCAAGCAATCACAGGGAGAGAAATATAGGGCCATTATAAGACTGTCCATTTCTGTGAGGTTAACTAAAAGAGCTTGAAGCACTATTTATAATAGCCAGGACATGGAAACAGCCTAAATGTTCACAGACAGATGAAAGGATAAAGAAGATAAACTATTACTCAGCCATCAGAAAAGAATGACATAGTGCCATTTGCAGTAACATGGATAGACCTAGAGATTATCATACTAAACAAAGCAACTCAGAAAGAGAAAGATAAATACCATATGATGTTACTCATATGTAGAATCTAAAGTGCTATACAAATCAATTTATTGATAAAACAAAAACAGACTCACAGACATAAAGAACAGACTTGTGGTTGCCATGGGGATGAGGAAATAGGGAAGGAAAGGAACAGGAGTTTGGGGTTAGTTGAAGATAACATAGATATATATATATATAACTGAGTCACTTTGTTGTGCAGAAGAAATTAACACAACATTGTAAGTCAACTATACTTCCGTAAATTTTTTAAAAAAGAGCTTGATGCTCAAAAGAAGCAGAACTAAGAGGAGAGGCATTACTCTTTCCTAGATCCTCAAGAATACTAATAAAAGAAACCCTGTAGGTAATGAACACATTTTCATCATCTTTGTAACCATAAATAGAGGGTTCTTCCTCCTAGTGTGCCTCATCAAAAGCAAGTGGATTTGTGCCAAAGTGTGGTTTAGAACAAGTGTTCAGTATGAAGCCAAAATGATGCTTCCGTCTCCATGGCCCCCAATGGCTTTGTTTAATTCTTGGTTAGATTTTAGAGCTTATAAAGTGGAACTTTTTGTTTTTGTTTTCCTTTATGGTTTATTGCAGGGTATTTAATATAGTTCCCTGTGCTGCACAGTAGGACCTTGTAGTTTATCCATTCTATATATAATAGTTAGCATCTGCTAATCCCAGACTCCCAATCCAACCCCGTGATCCTGGCAACCACAAGTCTGTTCTGTTTGTGAATCTGTTTCTTTTTCACAGGTAAGTTTATTTGTGTCACATTTTAGATTCCACATATGAGTGACATTATATGGCATTCATCTCTCTTTCTGGCTTACTTTGCTTAGTGTGATAATCTCTAAGTCCATCCATGTAGCTACAAATGGCATTATTTCAGTCTTTTAGATGGCCAAGTAACATTCCATTGTATATGTGCGTACACACACCACATCTTTATCCATCCATCTGTTGGTGGACTGGGCGTTTGGGTTGTTTCCGTGCCTTAGCTATTGTAAATAATGCTTCTGTGAACATCGGGGTGCATGTATCTTTTTGATTTAGTTTTGTCTGCATATATGGCCAGGAGTAGGATTGCTGGATTATACAGTAGCTCTAGTTTTTGGTTTCTGAAGAACCTTCTTACTGTTCTCCATAGTGACTGCACCAATTTACATTCCCACCAACAGTGCAGGAGAGTTCCCTTTTCTCCATGCTCTTGCCTGCATTTGCTATTTGTAGGTTTTTTAGTAATGGCCTTTCTCTTTGCAGTTTTGATTTGCATGTCTCTAATAATTAGTGATTTGAGTATCATTTGTATGTCTTCTTTGGAGAAATGTCTGTTTAGGTCTTCTGCCCGTTTTTTGATTGGGTTGTTTTTTTGTTATTGAGTTGTATGAGCTGTTTGTGTCTTTTGGAAATTAAGCCCTTATCAGTTGCATCATATGCAAATATTTTCTCCCAGTCCATAGGTTGTCTTTTCATTTTGTTATGGTTTCATTTGCTGTGCAAAAGCTTATAAAATTGAAGTTTAGCTTGGACAAATTTTAAAGCAATAGTAACAAAATACCTGCTTCAGATAGAAAACTGTCTCGATAAAGCACTTAGTTGAACAATTTTATTTCCTATTATGCCTTCCAAGATAAACTAGATGCAAGTAATGCGCCTACTCAGATAACTAATAAGAATACTTATATGAAATTTTAAAGTATAAATCAGCAAAAAGTTAGATAGTTATCCACCCAAAATTATGAGAACAAGTAATTCATAATCCGTCTTTCTGGCAGGAATTAGATAACTGAGCCGATGCTCTGTTACTGCCACTCCAAGGTCAGGGTAATAACCGTTCTATCAGCGTATAAGTGAATGCTTAACTTCTAGTTCTACAAGATGAGTGCAGAGGCAGGTGTCCAGCTCACTCAAAAGGAGCATGAAATCCTTGAGAGAAAAGTTTTTAAAAGAGAGGAAGCCAGAATTTTCTTACGTGGGTGTCACTAAAGGATAAAAGTTGAGCTGTCAACCAGAAAGTATTGTGAGGAAGTACTGGGCAGCATAAGGCTTGTGGGACTAGGGCAAGATTAGTTATGGAAAAAAGGAGATGTTCATAAAGTGAAAGTGAATGTTGGAATGTAAGTTTGCAGAGTCAGAGCAGTCCTGGGTCATGACAAGGTACAGGAGGTGGTTGGTCATGGGTGTGTGGGGCTGAAGAGGAGTGGAAATGAAAGTCTTTGGAATTGCATAATCCCTCTGTTATTTTTTTGACATTGTCTGTTGTCTTCATTATAGCCCTCATTCTTCACCCATTTTAATTATTTGCCTTCTAAACTGCAAAAATTTGGAAAAGCGATAGAATGTTGTAGTCAGCTCTTAACCTGCAAAACAAGACAGGTACTCAGTAATCTTTGCAAGTAAATGAATGAGAACTTCCCAGCAGAGAGCTCTGTAAGCAGTTGGAGGACAGCCATGGTGTAGCTGCCTTGTGAAGGGAATCCTGGCTTTGAGCAAGATGTGGATTTGATGACCTCTGAGGTCCTTCTGGCACTTAAGAGCCTTGCAGTCTGAGAAATGGTAAAGCATTTGAAATTAGAAAGTGTTCCATAAATGCAAAGGAGAAATGTTATGCTTTGTTTATACCACTTTATTTCATTTTTTCCCTGGTTTTTAGTCTTATTCTCTTTTTTCCTCTTTTGAAGTGCATTAGTTACCATGGAAACAGTGATGTCATTGGAATTCATTGGTATGGTCAGAGTTTATTAATGTCTACAAAAATGTTTTGAAATTAATTTAAATAATTTCCTAAAATTCAAGGCTCCTTAGGGGAAGGAGAAGAAGAGCTATTAAATTCTCTGTTCTCTGCCCGAAATGGTATCAACTTTGCCAAATTCTTGATTATGTCAGTATTTGTAGATAGACAGTTTTAAAAAATAATAATAATTTTTTAATCTTACACATTTTTAATGCTGATTATGTACTGTGTCATTCTCATCCATTTTTTTGCCTTTTATAAGGAAAGCCCTTATAAATGTTAAGAAGCAGAAACATTACTTTGCCAACAAAGGTCCATCTAGTCAAGGCTATGATTTTTCCAGTAGTCATGTATGGATGTGAGAATTGGACTGCAAAGAAAGCTGAGCGCCGAAGAATTGATGCTTTTGAACTATGGTGTTGGAGAAAACTCTTGAGAGTCCCTTGGACTGCAAGAAGATCCAACCAGTCCATCCGAAAGGAAATCAGTCCTGAATGTTCATTGGGAGGACTGATGTTGAAGCTGAAACTCCAATCCTTTGGCCACCTGATGCGAAGAACGGACTCACTGGAAAAGACCCTGATGCTGGGAAAGATTTAAGGCAGGAGGAGAAGGGGACAACAGAGAATGAGATGGTTGGATGGCATCACCGACTCAATGGACATGAGTTTGAGTAAACTCCGGGAGATGGTGATGGACAGGGAGGCCTGGCGTGCTGCAGTCCATGGAGTCGCAGAGTTGGACACGACTGAACTGACTGATAAGGAAGGCCCAGACACCTCAATTTAGGGCCCTTCCCCTTCTGTTTGAACTGTAAAGTCACAGGGGTTTCACTACCCAGCCCCTTCTTCTTAGGTAATCTCCTTTCCAGATGCTGAAAAGTATATTAAAGTAAGTCATTGTTTAGTCGCTAAGTCATGTCTGACTCTGTGCAATCCTATGGGCTGTAGCCTGCCAGGCTCCTCTGTCCATGGAATTCTCCAGGCAAGAATAGTGAAGTGGTTGCCATAACCTTCCCCAGGGGATCTTCCTGACCCGGGGATCGAACCCATGTCTCCTGCACTGGCAGGTGGATTCTTCACTCCTGAGCCACCAGGGAAGCACATAGTAAAGTATTTTTCCTCTCTTATTCTTTCTATATATAAAGGGTCAGTTCGTAATTTTAGTTCAACAAATACTTATGTTTATTTATTCTACAAATATATATTTACTTACATTGAGTGCCTTCTATAAGCAAATTACTGTGGTAAGCTCAACTGATGATTTTTTTTTTTTTTTAAGTGAGAATGAAGCCTTTTTCTTCAAATACCTTATCATCTTGTAGACTAACTCCATTGTGGTGCAGGGACTCTGAATGCTGAGGGACATGAGAACTCTTTCTTCTCTGGGCTATCAAGGAGAATTTTCATGGGAAAGCCATGTTTGGCATTCTTTTTTTTTTTTTTTTTAATGTTCCTGTAATTTTGTACATGCTGGTCCCTGGCCTGAAAAGCCATTTCCAGTTCATATTCATTTTTCAAATTCCTGCTCAGGCATGACATCGTCTAGGAAACTTTTCCCAACCTACCAGAAAAGGTTAATACTTCTTTCTGTGAGCTACTTGAACGTATATCTAGTTTGCCTCTTATTCCACTATAAGTTTACCTATCAGTCCCAACAGAAGAATCGAGTTCTTAGAGGGCAAGAAACATATCTTAAATATCCTCAAATGTTCCTTCCTACACTAACATTTGACCTGTTATATAATGCCATCCACAATCTGCTGTTCCCAGCTCAAGGCCGCTCTGATTGGCTTTCTCTCTGCCCCAGGCAAACAGGTTCTTTCACTTCTTTGAGACTTCCATAGTTTCTCTTCTCATGGTCCTCAGCATGCTGTTTTCATATCTCAGAACCCTTACCCTCACTTCTCACTTGGTAGATCCTTTTTATCCTTTGGTGCTTAGATTAAATGGCTTTTTCTCTGGGAGACTTGCTCTGACCCTATTAATGAGGTAAGCTCTTTCTAGTGTATGATTCAGTAATGCTCTGCTTCCCCTTTTGTAACTATTTTCACATTTCGTCAGTATTTTCATATTATAGTGCCATACTGTCAACTCTGTGAGTACGGGGACCACTGACCTCCTACTGTGTCCACAATGTATGAAAGTGAAAAGAAAGTGAAAATCGCTAAGTCGTGTCTGACTCTTTGCGACCCCATGGACTGTAGCCTGCCAGGCTCCTCTGTCCATGTAGTTCTCCAGGCCAGAGTCCTAGAGTGGGTAGCCATTCCCTTCTCCAGGGGATCTTCCCAATCCAGGGATCAAACCCAGGTCTCCCACATTGCAGGGAGATTCTTCACCAGGTGAGCTACCAGGGAAGCCCCCAGAACCTACAGCTGCTCACTAAATTTATACTGAATGAGTGAGTGGAGGAGGATTGTTATTAGTTTATCATGAGACTAGGGAAGGGACAGAATTCAGTCTGAAAAAAATGAGGAAATAAAAAAATGAGTGTTCAGGGTTATTCAGTTTGTCTATAGTTGAATTAATATATTTCTATGTGTCTTTGCTAGCTAGGCTCAGGTTCGGTCAAACCTTAAATACTAGGTTAAAGAATTTGGACATTCTTCTTGAAATGTTTAGAGGCATGCATAATGAATGCTGGATAGGAAACAGACAAAATTAGAATGGAACATAGAAAGAAATTAATCTTGTGGAGATAAGTAGAATAGCAGCCAGGAGTATGGAGGCAATAAGAAAGCATTAGCAATGGTCAGAGTCATTCACGGTCCAGGCTGTGACCCACCAGTGAGTCAGGATATCAATACAGTGAGAGATATAACCAAAGTTTTAAAACAATATCAGGGTAAATTGCTCTTAGGAAGAGAAAGTGTTACTTCATAGGGATATGGTCTCAGTCATAAACACATATACATGTGTTTTTGTATTAGATCAAGATGTCAAATATTTCTCTTATAAGACAGTTATAGAAACTTGCAAAAACACTAGTGTAGGTGATAGGTTCAGTTCAGTTCAGTTCAGTTCAGTCGCTCAGTCATGTCCAACTCTTTGCAACCTCATGAATCACAACACACCAGGCCTCCCTGTCCATCACCATCTCCTGGAGTTCACTCAAACTCACATCCGTCGAGTCAGTGATGCCATCCAGCCATCTCATCCTCGGTCGTCCCCTTTTCCTCCTGCCCCTAATCTATCCCAGCATCAGAGTCTTTTTCAATGAGTCAACTTTTTGCATGAGGTGGCCAAAGTACTGGAAGTTTCAGCTTTAGCATCATTCCTTCCAAAGAACACCCAGGGCTGATCTCCTTCAGGATAGACTGGTTGGATCTCCTTGCAGTCCAAGGGACTCTCAAGAGTCTTCTCCAACACCACAGTTCAAAAGCATCAATTCTTCGCCACTCAGCTTTCTTCACAGTCCAGCTCTCACATCCATACATGACCACTGGAAAAACCATAGCCTTGACTAGATGGACTTTAGTCGACAAAGTAATGTCTCTGCTTTTGAATATGCTATCTAGATTGGTCATAACTTTCCTTCCAAGCAGTAGGCATCTTTTAATTTCATGGCTGCAGTCACCATCTGCAGTGATTTTGGAGCACCCCCAAAAATAAAGTCTGACACTGTTTCCACTGTTTCCCCATCTATTTCCCATGAAGTGATGGGACCAGATGCCATGATTTTCGTTTTCTGAATGTTGAGCTTTAAGCCAGCTTTTTCACTCTCCTCTTTCACTTTCATCAAGAGGCTTTTTAGTTCCTCTTCACTTTCTGCCATAAAGGTAGTGTCATCTGCATATCTGAGGTTATTGATATTTCTCCTGGCAGTCTTGATTCCAGCTTGTGCTTCATCAAGCCCAGTGTTTCTCATGATGTACTCTGTATATAAGTTAAATAAGCAGGATGACAATATACAGCCTTGACGTACTCCTTTTCCTATTTGGAACCAGTCTGTTGTTCCATGTCCAGTTCTAACTGTTGCTTCCTGACCTGCATAGAGGTTTCTTAAGAGGCAGGTCAGATGGTCTGGTACTCCCATGTCTTTCAGAATTTTCCACAGTTTATTGTGATCCACACAGTTAAAGGCTTAGGCATGGTAAATAAAGCAGAAACAGATATTTTTCTGGAACTCTCTTGCTTTTTCGATGATCCAGTCGGTGTTGGCAATTTGATCTCTGGTTCCTCTGCCCTTTCTAAAACCAGCTTGAACATCAGGGAGTTCACGGTTCACGTATTGCTGAAGCCTGGCTTGGAGAATTTTGAGTATTACTTTACTAGTATGTGAGATGAGTGCAATTGTGCGGTAGTTTGAGCAGTCTTTGGCATTGCCTTTCTTTGAGATTGTAATGAAAACTGACCTTTTCCTGTCCTGTGGCCACTACTGAGTTTTCCAATTTGCTGGCATATTGAGTGCAGCACTTTCACAGCATCATCTTTCAGGATTTGAAATAGCTCAACTGGAATTCCATTACCTTCATAGCTTTGTTCGTAGTGATGCTCTCTAAGGCCCACTTGACTTTACGTCCCAGGATGTCTGGCTCTAGGTGAGTGATCACACCATCGTGATTATCTTGGTTGTGAAGATCCCTCCTGTACAGTTCTTCTGCGTATTCTTGCCACCTAGTGAGGGTCTAATTAGAATAATGGCAATGAAAATGAATAACATAATTAACATTTTGAAAGAAGAACAGACAGGCTTAGCAATTGATTACATAGGGTAGGGTGGTTTGGAAAAAAGTCAGAAATCAAAGGGATTTTGAGTTATGCTGCCATTCATAAATGTACCAGGAGCTAGTTTTTTACTCTCAGGATTATGGTGAACTAGAAATAAGAGATTAGATTCTCAGTCACAAATCCCTATCCTATTCTCTAAAGATTATGATTTAAAAGTGTTTGGCAAGGAAGAGACTGGTGTTGGCCTTTTTAGTACTATTCACATCACATGATATATGTGACTGTCCCTTCTCTTCACTGTACCACATTTTTTAATTTATCTATATAGTTGTAGCCTTTTATACACAGATTTTTTCTAAGTACATGGAGAGCTATATTCTTTAAGTATATCTTTTATGGTTGCAAGTTAAATTACTTTAGAAACTGTATTATAATGTTAAGGCAATAGAGTGCAGCTTATAGAGGCATTTTTACATAGTAGTTTAGAAGAGTGAACTCAGGAGAGTGAATGCTAGAATTCAAATCCCAGATCTGTCACATTTAGCAATGACCTGAGCAAGTTACTTAATCTGTGCCTCAGTTTTCTCATTCATAATATAGGAATTATAATAGTATTTCCCTCAGAGGATTGCGGGAAAAAATGAGGGCTTAGTACAGTGCTTGGAACAATCTAAACACTTGATTGACATATATAATATTATATATATATACACATATATAGTTATATATATACACATATAATGTTATATATATACACATATAATGTTATATATATACATATATAATGTTATATAATGTTATATAATTAATGTTGCTTATTATTCGTATCATGAAACATAAATTTATAATTCATAGGTGTTCATGTATTGGCCAGGGTATTTTGACTGGTCTCTTTATTTGCTAATAAGAACGTTAAAGAAGAAAATTTTTAAAAATTTAGATGAATAGGGTCTTTGAGATCTCCTTATTTGTTGAGCATTTTTGTTGGGCCTAATTTGTTCTCTTCGTATATTATTAAGTTTCTAAAGTTATTTAGAGTCTGAAATTCTGTATTACTTAAGCTTTACATTATTTAATGTCAACTAATTGGTGTCACAGACAGACCTCAAAAGTTATAATGATGCAGATTAGGTAGAATTTTATTTCTTGCTTATATAACAATACTAGTATGTGAACAGGTGAGCATGGTGGTTTTTATTCCTCAAAGTCTTTTAAGCTAAAGACGACTGCCATTTTAAAATGTGACTTCTAAGGTCACCCTTGGGCCATCCTCATTTGAGCTAGCCAGAAGAGAAAGACAGTACAGACATGTCATGGGAGATTTTTATGCACAAGGCCTAGTTGTGGCACACATACTTCTATACTTCTGTGCCCATTCTCTTAACTAAAGCTGTGTTATGTGACCACAGTCATATTTCTCAAGGAGCCTGAGAAGCACAGGATAGCTGTATGCTAAGTATGAAAGATGAGAATGGGTTTTGGTGAGCAGCTAGCTGTCTGTGCTGCAGTTGACCTGGCAACAAATATATTAAAGGTTAGTGCTGGGCACTGAACTTTTTTTCCTCCTTTTAATTAATTTTTGAAATTCTATTAATATAACTATTGCAGCCTTGCAAATAGTTAATTATTTTATAAGAGAGAGATTGGAATTTTGCTTTCCCTGTGGTTTATTTTTTCTGCTGGCTAAAAGCAAACAAAAAATTAAGAATCCTACTGTGGTATGGAACTTTGTCATATTTATTTGTAAGGGTTAATGATTATATTGTCTCCTAAGAGAAATTAGATGATCTTAGAACCTAAAATAATTGATTCTTATCATTTTTTTTTTACACCAAAGACCCCATAAGTTGTTCTGAGTGATGAGGATCAAAACTGTAGTTCATTCTTATTCTGGCACAGTCACCATTTGTGGCAGTAGGGTGTCCGTTTGGACCAGGAGTTTCACATCTTCACCCTTGAATGCCTTCAAGAGTCAAGTGTTCTTTATATCTACCTGGGAGCTTTTTCGACATCTAGTTTGTCTTTTGGACTCTGAAAGTTCAATTTTAATACCTCAAGTCTACCTACCTTACAAAGCAATTTAGAAATAGGTGACCTTACATGAAGATAGAGGCAAGCGACACATTTATTCTCTTCATTCTTGAGCATAATTTTTCCTCTGTGATCATCAAGTTGTCTCGTTTGAGTCTCTGAAAAGTTTAGTGCTTAGTCTTTCATCACTGGGCTTGAAGGCCTCGGAAGGTGCTATTAGAATTCATTCTAGGAACTCTGTTAGTTTGCACATGATGTATCTCATGTGGCTTCCTTCTTCACAACTGGACAATTTTTCCATTTTCAAAAAGTGACTTTTCTTCAGTCACAAGCTTTGTAAGACTGAGCAGATAGCATTCTGCATCTCAGCCACAGTTTTATCTTAGAGACTGAAGCTGTTTGCTCATTTTTGTCTTCCTCCAGCATCTCTCAGCGGCCCATGTATGCTCTAAGTGGGAATGCCATTCTGTGTGATTTACATGAATTACCTAATCTAACCCTCACAATAACCCTGTGAGGTAATAACATTATTTTCCCCATTTTTCTTACATGGAAACTATAGTACAGCGATGAAACATTTCACATAAGGCTGCCTATCTGTTTAGTGGGTCTCTGGGATCCTACTCTAAATGATCTGCTTTCCAGAGTCCACATTCTTTAAAAAAAAAAAAGAGAGAAAGAGAGAATTTTATTAATTGAACCCAAACCCAAGACATTGGGATTAATCCAACTCTTAGGAAGAATAAAAAAACACATTCCCTGGTGGCCCAGCTGGTAAAGAATCCACCTGCAGTGCAGGAGACCTGGGTTCGATCCCTGGGTTGGGAAGATCCCCTGGAGAAGGGAACAGCTACCCACTCCAGTAGCCATTCCAGCCCATGGGAAGTACTTCACCAACATCTGGCCTGGAGAATTCCATGGGCTGTATAGTCCATGGGGTCACAAAGAGTCGGACACGACTGGGTGACTTTCATTAACTCAATCAGGTTACAGGCCATAAAAGACAACAGCAGTAACTACACCAAATATTAATAAGACTAAGAGGCTTTTTGGAAATGGACAATTTTCTGAAATGCTTGCTGAAACTCTTTGTTAAACACAGTGTATATTACTGGTTTTATGAGGGAGTTTAGATAGCCTTGCCAAGTGAAAAAGTCGAAAGGACTGGGTGGGCCCAGCAGGACCCCTGGCAGATAAGGAGGCCTGAAGATTCAGCAAAGAAGGGTAGCCAGCAGATGATAAAGGCCCCCCAGATGCTTCCCCAGGTTTTTTGTGGCTTTCCTCTCTCAGGCAGCAGAAATCCTCTTGTGTTCCAGATCACTATCCACAAGCTTGATTTTCACATGGTTGAAAATGAGAGGGGAACTGATCAAATAAGAGTGCCCCTCATGAAGGCTGGCTTTGAACGAGCAGAGCAAGGACCTCGCAGTCTTTGATGAGATGTTGGTGAAGTACTTCCCATAAAGTAATAATGGAGTCAGCATGTGGTTCCAGGTGTTTGTGTAGATTTGTCCATAGAGGATAATGAGCAATACAGGCGGGATGTAGAAGGCCCCACAAATGGAATAGATAATGTAAGAGATCAGAGAAGTATTCACCAGGCAAGCTGATATTTCTTCATGAGCTTTAGCCTGCTGCCACAAGAGTGATGGGATGGAGATGTGGATGAAAATGGCCCAGATGATGGCAAGCATGGCAGCCACATGGCCCACTGTCTGGTGTTTACTGTTCTCCAGGGTATCAGTGATGGCCCAGTACCAGGATGGAGGCTTTGCAGCATGTGATGTCAGAAGATGACCAGATGTCACACAACTCCAGGTGTGGGCGGTTGTATGTGTGATGCTGATGAACATGCCCAAAATAGAAACTAAGGGGTCAGTCATGGCCAAGGAGCCAATGAAATAGTTGGCAGGGATGTAGAACTTCCTGGTCTTGGAGATGGTAGTAAGTACAAAGGCACTGGTAAAGAAGACGGCCAGAGAAATCTTGAGTGCTTGAAGAACCCCTCTTTCCTAAGTCCCTGGAGTTTCTGTGGCATTTGGGATCTCTTGGGAGCCACCTGCAGAATGCCTCCACTGACTGGTTTGAGGGGACATTCTAGGTGACTCTCTCTTTCCACAGACTTTCACACATACAGCTTCTTATTTCATAGCTGTCCTGCTCACAGAATAAAGTCATCCTCCTGTTTCACACTGGAGGGAGTCAGCCATCAGAACAGACTGAGTGAAAAGACCTCAAGACTCAACTATTTAAGGAACACTGAGGTGACTACCAACCAGATTCTGCATTCTTAATTGCTATTTCTGTGAATTATCTAGAGTTGAGGTTTAGTAATGTGGATATCATCAAATATCACAGGGTTAAGAAGATTAAAAAATAATTCAGCTTAAGTGTTTTGTGACCCATCTCATAGGTTGTGACAGTTAAATTAGATTACACGTGTAGAACTTAGCATAGATCTTACCTCATGACATTGTGAAGGGTAGCTCTGAATGTTATTGTTATAGTGGTAGATTTTAGAAATCATTACAACCTCTCATTTTAGAATTCAGGGCTTGGAGAAGTTAAGTCATACCTCATGGATCCAGAAGTAGTTGGTCCCTGAGAGAAGAATGAATGCAGGCCTTCCCTACTCATTGCTCTGTCTATTGCCAGACTAATTTTGAAAGAGAAAACAAGAACGCCAGTTTCATTTTTTAAAATTATAATATCTGTACACATGCTTTAAAATATACCGGAACCCCTGGTTCAAGGCTAAATGGAGAACTGAAAAGCACTTGTGAATCTAATCAATTTCAGTTATTATTATTCATTCTCTGTTTAATGGTGAGTTTTTCCTCTTCATTTTTTCTTAAATCATAGCTCTTTATCCTTGTGACAGGTTCCAGCCGGCAAGAATTTAACCTGATTGTAACCTTGAGAAATTGGATTATATAGTAGCCTGAAAATCTTGCTTGTTACTTACTTGACTCTAGGTTTAAAATGCCAAAAAGAAATTAAAACTGGAGTCTTCTGAGTTTGCTTAATTCAATACATTTAGACACAAAAATCCAGCATTTAAGGGTTGATATTTCAAGAGAGTCAATTTTTTAAAAGTTAATAAAAGAAGTGCCCTTCTGAGCCAGTGATGGATTAGAATCATGTAAGAATAGCGTGCTAAAGGTTTGTGGTGGCTGATGCTAGGCAGGCATGTAGCATTTACTTTCTTTCAGTGAAACCAGCTGAGGTAAAAAGAAAAAAGGATCTTATACTTTGATGAGACATTAAAAAATGGTTGAGCATGCTCACAGCTGCGTCTCAGTGGTTTTATGTAAATTAAGCTGTGGCAAAGCATCTGTTTTCTAATGTTTCTATGATCAAAGGATATACAAAATAGCTCTACAGTAAACACAAACAGCTTAACAACATATAAAGTATTCACACAGTTTAAAGCTTTTTGGGGGGTGAGGGGAGGGAGTGATCATGTGGATATGTATTCTTTCCTATTTAAAGAATTTTTATGAACAGCATTGTAATATGGGTATTATAAGCTTCTGTTTTATTACATTAGCTACCCCTTTTCAAAAATCATTAATTATAGAAGACTGCTCTTAAATAACTAGGGCAGTGTTTTTTAATCTTTTTAATACTGAAAGCTCTCTTTTAAATTTTCTCCCACCCAATCCCATGTTTTGAAAAAGTTGTTCAGCCACGTAGTCTGTGTATCTTAGGAAGTAATTTGTTTTCTCTTTTTAAGTTAAATAGTATGTGTGTATATCATTGTTGTATGAACTTCTGAACAGAAAGAGATAACCACACATGAGTGTTATCACACCCAGTTGATATAATTTCAACTACAAGCAAAGAAACCTGACAGTTTATCTGTCCTAAATAGTCTTAAATTAAAGGTAAATGTTTCATTTCTCTTCAATTTTTTAAAATATTCATAAATTACAGGCCCTGATAAAATTTTTGTTTTGCATTTTTAGGACCTTAGAATAACATTTAATAGGAGAACTATCAAAATAAGTTCTACAGTTCGACTTTAGTGGTCAACAGCAGCATTGTCCAATAGAAATATAATTCAAACCACAAGTGTAATTTTAAAGTTTTTAGTAGCCGTATTTTTAAAAATAGAAAAAAACAGGTGAAGTATTTATCTTTTAAATTTTTATTGGAGTATAGTTAATTTATAATGTTGTGTTAGTTTCAGGTGTACAGCAAAGTGAGTCAGTTAAACATATACATAGATATATATACACTCTTTTTCAAAAAATTTATTTTTAATTGAAAGATAATTTCTTTACAGTATTGTATACACTCTCTGTTACAGACTGTTGAGTAGAGTTCCCTGTTCTACACAGTAGGTTCTAATTATTAGTTATCTATTTCATATATGCTGGTATGTATATGTCAATCTCTATGTCCCAGTTTATCCCTCCCCCTCTTATCCCCTGATAACCATAAATTTGTTTTCTACTTCAGTGGCTCTATTTCTACTTTGTAAATAAGTTCATTTTTACACTTATTTCGCATATAATCAATATCATACGATATTTGTTTTTCTTTGTCTGACTTCACTTAATATGACAATCTCTAGGTCCATCCATGTTGCTACAGGTGGCATGATTTTGTTCTTTTTTATGACTAAATAATATTCCATTGTCTCTATGTACCACTGTTTCTTTATCTGTTCCTTTGGTGATAGACATTTAAGTTGCTTCCATATCCTGGCTATTATAAATAGCACTGCATTGAACATTGGGGTGCTTATATCTTTTCAAATTATGGTTTTTTCTGGGGATATGCCTAACAGTGGGATTGCTGATTCTATTTTTAGTTTTTAAAGGCTCCTCCATACTGTTTTCCGTGGTTTTACCAGTTTATATTCCCAGCAACAGTGTAGGTAGGTTCCTTTTTCTCCATACCTTCTCCAGCATTTGTTATTTGTAAATTTTTTGATGGTGGCCATTCTGATGTGCTGCAGTCCATGGGGTTGCAAAAGTCTGTGGGGTTGCAAAGATTAGGACATAACTTAGTGACTGAACAATAACATTCTGACCAATGTGAGGTGATACTTCATTGTAGTTTTGATTTGCATTTCTCTAATAATTAGTGTTGTGAGCCTCTCTTCCTGTGCTTTTTGGCCATCTATAATGTCTTCTTCGAAGAAATGTCTATTTTGATCTTCTGGTCATTTTTTGGATTGAATTATTTGTGTTTTTGATATTGAGCAGCATGAGCTGTTTGTTTATTTTGGAGATTAATCCCTTGTCAGTTGGAAGTTATTTTTAAAAATATAGTTAACTCAGTATATTGAAAATTCTGTCAACATGAAGTCAATATAAAACTTGAGAATCGAGCAAAAAGGGATTCCATTTAAACATACTAGGAACTCTGGCAATTCAGTAAGAAAAAATCCACATAATCAATGGAAAAAATAGAGAAGAGACCTGAGCAGTACAGAGCAGAATATACAAATGACCAATAACCATGTAAAAATATACTTACCTTCATTAGTAATTTTGACAACACAAAACCACAGTGCAAAGGAGAGCTGGGCACAGCGTCAGAAAGACTAAGAACAGACTAGAATGCAATTTGCACCTCTGTAAGTTTCTCTCACCACCTCTGACCACAGGAAAGCTTTAGAGGGTAAGGCCTGAGGCTACACTTACTCTTTCCAAATGTCATGCCACTTTACCTTTGGTGAAATTTAATCAAGAGCCATACAAGGAAGGAAATCTGGGAAATACAGTTCCCAGGACAAACAGCTTGACAATGGAACAATCCAACACCACGAGATACTACTCTGTACTTACTCTACCTGCCCAAATGAAAGAAGCCTGTTGATATCAAACATTGGTGAAGCTGTGGCATGCAACTGGTACTGTGTGAGAATGTAAATTGATTCACTGCTGGTGGGAGTATAAATTGGTAGAACTTTATTGGAAAACTGGCTTTTTTTTTTAACTGAAGTTAAATATGGATAACCTAATATCCAGGAAAAAACAAACAAACATGTATTAAAACATTAGTAGAAGCACTGTTTAATAATAGCCCAAATCTGGAAACAGCCACAGATGATCCAATGAGAAAATGAATAACTGTGATATAGTCATCATGGAATCTTAGAACTCCATGAAAATGAACTGCAGATGTATGTGATTTAGCTGGATGCATCATATAGACACAAAGGAATGTCTTGCATGACTACATTCATATCAAGTTCAAAACTAGACAAAATTTATGGTGTTAGAAATCAGGCTTTTAGTTTATACCTTTGGCGACATGTTTTGGAGAGTATAGAGGGAAACTTCTAGGGTGCTGGCTAGATTTTATTAACAGCGTCATGGTAACATGGGCCTACTTTATGATAAGTCCATTCAGTCATGCACTTATGATTTGTGTGCTTTCTGTGTGTATTCATGATATACTTGAATGAAAAAAAGTTAAAGAATAACTTACAAACTTTAAAACATTATTGACATATTTTACATTCTTTTACTTGTACCAAGTCTTTGGTTTCCACTTACAGCACACCTCAAATCAGACTAGCCACATTGTAAGCGCTTAGCAGCCACATGTGGACTAGTGGCTACCTTACGAGACATTAAAGGTCTAGAACCCCACCATTTCAGAGCTTCCTGAGTTTAGATTTTTCTTTTAGTTCTTTCCTTGGAATGTCATGTGGAAAGAATAGGGGATTATTCTTCCTGAAGACCTCATATTAATTTTACTGCTACCTCTCTTTTTATGGAATATTTTCTGTTTAAAACAGATGGTTGGTTTTGTGTGCAGGTTCACAAGATGCCTAGTAAACCATCATTTTGGATATTTGTTCTTACTGCTTTCTTGGCCACTCTTCACATGACCACCTTTTTCTAAAAACAGGCATTTTATTGATGTCTGATATACATATGAAAAGGGCATGTATTGTAGGTATATATTGCTCAGTGAATTTTTGCAGAGTGAACACACCCATTGTTTGTGTTCAAGAAACAGAACATCACCCATACTCCAGAAGCTTCTGCCTTGTGCCATCTGCTGATCACTGCCCCCAAAGCAGAACCCAAATTATAACACCATTGGTTACTTTTACGTGTCTTTGAACTTTATATAAATGAACTTTATACTTTTGTGTGGCTTCTTTTGCTTCAAATTATGTTTGAGAGATTCACTTATACTGTGGACTGTAGCTAAAGTTCTTTCTTTCTCATTGCCACGTAGCATTCCATTGTATGTTAGTCACTCAGTCGTGTCTGATTCTTTGCGACTCCATGGACTGCAATCTGCCAGGCTCCTCTGTCCATGGGATTTCCCAGGCAAGAATACTAGAGTGGGTTGCCATTTCCTTCTCCAGGGGATATTCCTGACCCAGGGATTGAATCTTGGTCTCCCACATTGCAGGCAGATTCTGTATCGTCTGAGCCACCAGGGAAGCCCTTTCCATTATATGAATATACCACAATTTATTTGTCCATTTTACTGTTAATGGACATTTAGGTAGTTTTTCATTTTTGGATAATTAGTTATGAACACTTTTATGCACATCTTTTGGTGACTGTTATGTTCACATTTTTTAACATATAACAGAGTGGAAATACTGTGCCACAGTATAGGCATACATCAGTTTAAGTAGATAACTACCAGTTCTCCAAAATGATGTACCACTTTGCACTCAGCTGAAGCTATGGGTTTTAGTTATTGTATGTCGTCATCAACATTTGATATTTGGGTTTTTAACTTTTTGTAGGCAAGGAGGTTGTTGTAGTCATAAGGACCTTTTTCTGTTCTAATCAGGTTTTAAGCATAAATGCATGGTATTTCATTGTGATGCTAATTTGCATTTCCCTGGTGATAATTAAAATTGAATACATTTCCTTGTGTTTGTCTTTGAATATCTTTTTTTATGAAGTGCCTTTTAAGTCTCTTGCTCATTTCTCTGTTGTATTTTCTTATTTTTTCTTATTGATTTGCAGGAGTTCTTTGTATATTCTAGATGAAAGTCCTTTGTTATATATGTATATTATAGCTGCTATCGCTTACTCTATAGGTGGCCTTTTTACTCTCTTAATTATGTCTTCTGACAAGTTATTAATTTTAATGTAGTCCAGTTTAACAGAACATTTTCATTTATGTTTAGTGCTTCTTTGTGTCCTGCTAAAAAAGTCTTTCCCTGCATCCAAGGTTTTAAGTATATTCTGCTGATTTCTTCCAAATATGTTATTGTTTTATCTTTCATATTAGCTCTACAGTCCATCTGGAATTACATTTTTGTGCATGGTGTGAGATAGAGGATTTTAAGGTTTCTTATTTTCTATATGGATGTCCAATTAACATTGCAGCACTGTGTCATCTCCATTATAAATTAGTGACTTTAATTTATGAGTCTGTTCTGGGCTATCTGTTCTATTCCATTACTATACAGCATTTTTTTTTTTTAAGAAATGTGGTATTTGTGTGGGAAGTTTTTAATAGAGGAAATTCCAGAGTTAAGAGGAATTACTTTGTTCAAAATAACTTAGAAAGCAGTATTAGGCATTTGTCCTTTACCTAGAAGAAGAATATCAGTAATAGAGCCAAGCTTAGGTATCACAATCTTTTAATTTCAAACATATAAAGGGTTATCTCTAAATTGTTTTGATGGTACATCTTTATGAATAAGTGATGTTTGAAAGTATATATAATTATATATATACACATATGTGGAGGTAGATTCTATTATGTATACTATATAGAGATATAAATTATATAAATATATATTATATGTACCTATATAGAGATTCTATAAGGTATACTATATATAGGCAACATTAGAAATTATATATATATCTATATGTAGTACACATTTATGAATATCTCATTTCCATTATAACACACAAAAAAGTTGGGATTAAAAAGGAAGTCATAAGGAACAAATAGAAATTCTAGTACTTTCTTCCTACACCTTTCTGTCAGCCAATATGGGCTAGATTATGTGTACTAACAACCCTCAAATTTCAGTGGCTTCAAACAACATGGGTTTATTTTTCTCATGCTACGAGTCCATTACAGTTTGGCTTTAACACTTGTCTGCATTGTTCATACTCCGGCACCCAGATGGACTGAGCAGCCGCTTTCTGGAAGCTTGCTTGTCCCAGGAAAGGAGGGAAACATGATGGGGGATCAGCAGGTAGAGCCTCTGCCTAGAGGTGGCACATGTCACTCCAGCTCATGTTCCATCCAGAACAAGATGCATGTCCTCACCTACATCAGAGAAGAGAGATGCTAGCTTTGTGCCCAGGAGAAAAATCCTGTGCAGAAAGGAACTGTGCAGGGGAAAACCTAGAGTATTTTCAGATCAGGTCAGTCGCTCAGGGGTGTGCGACTCTTTGCGACCCCATGGACTGCAGCACGCCAGGCCTCCCTGTGCATCACCAACTCCCGGAGTTCACTCAAACTCATGTCCATTGAGTCAGTGATGCCATCCAGCCATCTCATCCTCTGTCATGCCCTTCTCCTCCCACCTTCAATCTTTCCCAGCATCAGGGTCTTTTCATATGAGTCATCAGTATTGGAGTTTCAGCTTCAGCATCAGTCCTTCCAATGAATAGTTAGGACTGATTTTCCTTTAGGATGGACTGGTTGGATCTCCTTGCAGCCCAAGGGACTCTCAAGACTCTTCTCCAACACCACAGTTCAAATGCATCAATTCTTCAGTGTTCAGCTTTCTTTATAGTCCAACTCTCACATCCATACATGACTACTGGAAAAACCATGGCTTTGACTAGACAGGCCTTTGTTGGCAAGGAAATGTCTCTGCTTTTTAATATGCTGTCTAGGTTGGTCGTAAGTTTTCTTCCAAGGAGGAAGCGTCTTTTAATTTCATGACTGCCGTCACCATCTGCAATGATTTTGGAGCCCCCCAAAATAAAGTCTGTCACTGTTTCCATTGTTTCCCCATCTATTTGCCATGAAGTGATGGGACCGGATGCCATGATCTTCATTTTCTGAAGGTTGAGCTTTAAGCCAACTTTTTCACTTTCCTCTTTTACTATCATCAAGAGGCTCTTTAGTTCTTCTTCACTTTCTGCCATAAGGGTGGTGTTATCTGCATATCTGAAGTTATTGATATTTCTCCCAGCAATCTTGATTCCAGCTTGTGCTTCCTCCAGCCCAGTGTTTCTCATGATGTACTCTGCATATAAGTTAAATAAGCAGGGTGACAATAAACATACTTAACGTACTCCTTTCCCAATTTGGAACCAGTCTGTTGTTACATATTCAGTTCTAACTGTTGCTTCTTGACCTGCATACAGATTTCTCAGGAGGCAGGTCAGGTGGTCTGATATTCCCATACTTTTAGAATTTTCCAGTTTGTGGTGACCCACACACTCAAAGTCTTTGACATAGTCAATAAAGCAGAAGTAGGTGTTTTTCTGGAACTCTCTTGCTTTTTCATTGATCCAACAGATGCTGGCAATTTGATCTCTGCTTCTTCTGCCTTTTCTAAATCCAGCATGAACATCTGGAAGTTCACAGTTCACCTACTGTTGAAGACACCCAGCTTGGAGAATTTTGAGCATTACTTTGCTAGTGTGTGAGATGAGTGCAATTGTGTGGTAGTTTGAACCTTCTTTGGCATTGCCTTTCTTTGGGATTGGAATGAAAACTGACCCTTTCCCCTCCTGTGGCCACTGAGTTTTCCTATGCTGGCATATTGAGTGCAGCACTTTCACAGCATCATGTTTTAGGATTTGAAATAGCTCAACTGGAATTCCATCACCTCCACTAGCTTTGTTTGTAGTGATGCTTCCTGAGACCCACTTGACTTTGCATTCCAGGATGTCTGGCTCTAGGTAAGTGATCACACAATTGTGATTATCTGGATCATGAAGATCTTTTTTGTATAGTTCTGTGTATTCTTGCCACCTCTTCTTAATATCTTCTGCTTCTGTTAGGTTCATACCATTTCTGTCCTTTATTGTGCTCATCTTTGCATGAAAAGTTCCCTTGGTATCTCTGATTTTCTTGAAGAGATCTCTATTCTTTCCCATTCTATTGTTTCCTCTGTTTCTTTGCATTGATCACTGAGAAAGGCATTCTTATCACTTCTTGCTGTTCTTTGGAACTCTGCATTCAAATGGATATACCTTTCCTTTTCTCCTTGGCCTTTCGCAAAAAACTGTCACCTCTGAAATGACAGATTTCAGAGCATACATTTACTGGATTTGTGTTTGTCAAAGAAATAAACACACAAAGAAAAATCCTTTTAGTTTTTCTATTCCATGTTACTTTTAAAACCCTTCAGTCTTGAAAAATGAGTCTCCTGCAATTATAAGCATAGCAGTCTCTCTTGCTTATCCTCTTCAGTGGCATCTCTGCACTCATACGACCTACATACCTAACATGGCCTGCAGCCCCTACCTTTCAAGCCTCATCTTGCACCACTCACCCCATACCTCAGCCATACTGCCTTTCAGTTCCTTGAAGCAGACATGCTTCTACTTCCTTTTTGAGTGTGTTTCCTCGCTTTTCCTTGTTTTTAACCTGCTTACTCTTTAACTGTTGGATCAATGTATCAAACATTTCCCCACTCTGTGACTGCCGTAGTAAATAGAGTCCTTTCTTCTCTAGTCTCGTAGTAAGTACTCTGTACTTTGCTTCTAGAGAAACTGTTCTCGTTTTTAAAATCAATTTTTGCACTAATTATTCAATCTGTTTCTCCAGTTAGCGTGCAAGCTCCAAGTTGATTTTGTTCACTACTGTGTGCTGCTTCTTGTGTTTAGCCTAGTTATTAGCATATAATAGCATAGCAGTAAATCCTGAGTTTGATTACAGTTTTATGTCTGTGACATTTATGTAGTCTATACAGGGAATGTCTGAGACATTTATACAGTCCATAGGAAACGATTTTCTAATAAGTTAATCACAGACAAACTGCAAATATACTCTTGCTCCATGTCTCTCTATCTTGGAAAGCCTAAGAGGTTCCAGAGAAGGAATACATTTCACATTCTCTCTGAATTAGAATATACCCTTCTTTAAATTTTCATGTTGCAATTTTCTTTCTTCTCCTTCTTGAGTGACAATTTTACTTATATTATTTTTATAAATATATATAATTTTATTTGTATAAAATTTTATTTTATAAAAATATGTGATTTTATTTATATTTATGAAAACTTTACAGTTAGGGGATATATACATTCAACATAAATGGTAGTAAGACAGCTCAAGTAACGAGTGTGTTATGTAGACATAGTGAATAAAATAAGCTGTGTGATATTTAGCTGGGTTTTCCTTAACTTTCTGAAGATGGCACTGAATTACCAAAACATGGTATGATTTATTTTTTGTGACAGTTTCCATCAGCAAAAGGGCATATAATGCATGGAAAATGCTTACCTACAAATTTATATCCCTCACTATTTGTCTTCATTTACATATATCATAGGAAACTTTACTCTTTCCTGTTTCTCTTTTCAGAAAGAATAACACATTTGATCACCTTCTTGTTGATATATTTAATTGTGGACTATCAGTGCTATTCTTCATTTAAAATGCAAATGTTCTAATAGAGATATCTCCCATAACGATAAGTGTATTGGTGGGATTGGTAGGATGATATGGACATTGTTACCTATAAGCCTCTGATAGTGTTTTCTGCATTTTTACTCTAGGAGACAACCAGGCTTCCTATAAATAAGGAGTAAGATTAAAAGAATCATAAATAGAGCCTGTCTGTTTATTCAGCTGTTTATGAAATATCTCTTTTGAAGCTGGGGAAACTCAGAAAGAAATGAACACTTTGTATGTAGCTTTAAATTTTTGCTTCAAGTAATGACATTTTGAAAAGAGCTAAGTTTCAGTCTTTTGCTGTGTCAGTTTTCTCATCTTTGGAAAGGATATGCTAACAACCCATCTCATAAAGTTCTATAAAGAGACAGTAAGATAATGCATATACAGCCGTTATCCCAAGGCCTGACCTAGAATAAGTACTCAGTGTATGTTGCTGGGAATGATTGAGGGCAGAAGGAGAAGAGGGCGTCAGAGGATGAGATGGCTAGATGACATCACTGATGCAATGGACATGAACTTGGGCAAACTTTGGGAGATGGTGAGGGACAGGAAGGCCTGGCATGCTGCAGTCCATGGGGTCACAAAAAGTTGGACACGACCAGGAGACTGAACAACAACATATGTTAGCTGTTTTCTACAGTGAGGCTTTGTCCACAGTTAGCCTCTTAACTGTGTCTTTTCTTTTGTTGCTTCCTGCTTATTTTTTCCATGCTGACCTCAAAGTAAAATTCTGAAACAGATCTGACTGTGTATCACTGCCTCTTCAGTGCCATCTCTGTTGTTTCAATAATAAAATCCCAAATACATGGATAGCATTTGGCACCTTACCATCTGACCTCGACCTTTCTACCAAACTAACTTCTGCCTTGTTACCTTTGCTGGACTGCAGCCAAAATAGGCCCTATGAATCAAAATTCACTGCCTTGGCTTGTTCCCTTTTCTGCTGCCTAGAGTTCCTACTATAGGCCTCAACCCCTCTTCTTACACTCAACCTGAAGAAACAGTTCTCTGTGGGAAACCCAGAGATCCCTGTTATTCTTCCAAAACAGAGTTTTTGATCCCCATGATTTATAATTTTTTGGCAACTATCTCATTATTCGAGTTAATGGCATCTGTCTTGCTCTCCCACTAGCTTGAGTTGTTTAAGAGCAGAGACCATTACTTATTCATCATAGTATCTCTGAAACCTAGTAGGCACACAGTAGAAGCTTGTTGAAATAATGGATTGAAATTCAGTTTAATTTTGTTTTGATTTCAATGTGTCTTTATTATTCTAGGTTCTGGGCCTGGTCCAAAATATGAGTGTTTTCCAGTGTCCAAAATGTAAACACAAAACTCATATTTTTGGTGCTGATGGTGCAAGGAGACTAGCACGGACCCTTGATCTTGATATTCTAGGTAAGACCACCGGATATTCATTTGCAAAGGAAAGAGCATGGCGATGAAGATCATCTCAAAGTGATGAAATGCTTTTGGCTTGGTGTTTTGAATTAAGTTAGTATAGTGCACTTCTCTGTGTTAACCTTTCTTTGGCTTTTTGTGATACTTCATTCGTGGAACACATTTTGAATAGGGGGTTTGTTCTGCCAATTACAACTCTTGCTGTAGATGAAAACCGCCCATAACCTGAATTTGCAAAGCAAGTTTTGTGGTTTGAGTGCTCTGATTTGAAGCCCACATTTTAAATAATGGTCTTCAGTTTGTTTGCTAAGTTGGGAAGACATCTCTTAGTATCAGCAGAAAGTGAAGGTGAAAGTCACTCAGTGTCTTACTCTTTGCGACCCCCATGGACTCTATACAGCCCATGGAATTCTCCAGGCCAGAATACTGGAGCGGGTAGCTGTTCCCTTCTCCAGGGGATTTTCCCAACCCGGGGATCGAACCCAGGTCCCCTGCCTTGCAGGTGGATTCTTCGCCAGCTGAGCCACAAGGGAAGCCCAAGAATACTGGAGTGGGTAGCCTATCCCTTCTCCAGTGGATCTTCCTGACCCAAAATTGAAACAGAGTCTCCTGCATTGTGGGCAGATTCTTTACCAACTGAGCAGACATATACAGAAATACCTATTTCATATGTTGTGGCAGTCTTTGGAAGTGTCAGTTCTTGATGTGCGTGGAGAAATGCTTTCCTGATCAGTTCTGAATGTATAAGTCCTCTGCTCCAGAAAAAACGACATTTACTGTTTTCTGTAATCTTTTTATGCCATGTCTATGAAGATGGCACCTGAAACTTACCTTGTCTATACTGTTCATGTTACTGAATTGAAGAATTAATTAGTAATTGAAGGAGAAGTAAAGTCATGTGTTAAAGGAGCAAAACACAGATTTTAGATAAAACATTAAAAAAAAATCCACAAGCAACTTAATGGACTTTTTAGGGAACATGTTTTGATATTCTGCATATGAGTTTCTATTCTGGGTTAAAGGCAGATGTTAGCTGCTAAATAATGGAGTCATAGAGTGAATTACCAGTTTTAGGTAGTTAACAATATTCCTTAGAGATCAAGGAATTCAAAACATTCTTTATTATAATTAGTTTTCTAAAAGTTGATATTAAATGTTTATTGTTTTTATGCATTGGTACTATACAGCTACCACAGTACCAGGTGAATACTAATGATATATTTTGATACATTTTTATAATTAAAGATACTAATTTTATTCTGCAACTGTTTCTCATTTAACTAACCTAGGAAGTTCAGTTTCCCAAATCTGCATAATAACAGCAGATTGATATTCACTTATATAATAAAGTAAATGTGTAATTATAATGGCATTATTGAATTATGCTGACAGTATTATAATTTCCTAATTTGTGAATGGGTGGTATGATTTTGTAAGTCACTTATTTGGAATTTGAAACATGTCTCCTAGAGAAACAACCTACAGATGGAAGTTACATTTTAACCAACAGCTCACAAATGTATGCATGCATTCTGAGTCACCTCAGTCGAGTCTGACTCTTTGTGCCCCTGTGAACTGTAGCCCACCTATGGACTGTAGCCCGCCAGGCTCCTGTCCATGGGATTCTCCAGGTAAGAATACTGGAGTTGCCATGTTGCCAGTGGCAGCTGCAGTATTGGAGCTGCCAATACTGGAGGGTTGCCATGCCCACTTCCAAGGGATCTTCCCAGGGATCGAACCTGCATCTCATATGTCTCCCTCATTGGCAGGCGGGTTCTTCACTACTCACAACACCTGGGAAGCCCTGCAAATCAAATGTGTAGTTATCCTAAAAATATATCAGAAACACTGATTACTGATCACAGAAACTCGGCTAGTGCTATAGACTGTTGTATCTCAAACTCTTACGAGAAAAATAATTTAGGGTTCTAACGTAGAGCACATCTGCTCCCTTTAATATGATCGTGGGGCCCAGAGGGCTCTCCCATGAACTGGAACAGGGGCTCTGATGATGAAGAGGTTGGAATTGGGAACAAGGAACTGAAATCAGGGAAAGAGCTCTCACAGCTGTGACCTCCTAGCTGGGTGACACCCCCAGGACTCTTTTGTGTCCTTTACTGACTCTCTTGCTGCCTCTTATTTTCATCTAGGGAGCTGTGTTTCAAATGATTATTTGGTAAAATGGCTCTTCAGAATTTTATCCACATTCAGCTTGTGGTGGTTGTTGTTAGTCACTGAGTCATATCTGACTCTTTGTGACCCTATAGCTTTCCAGGCTCCTCTGTCCATGGGATTTCCTAGGCAAGAATACTAGAGTGGATTGCTATTTCATTCTTCAGGGGATCTTGCCAGCCCAGGGGTTGAACCTACTTGGGAGGTGGATTCTTTTTCTTTTTTTTAATTATTTATTTTAATTGGAGGATAATTACTTTACAATATTGTGATGGTTTTTGCCATATATCAACATGAATCGGCCACAGGTGTACATATGTGCCCCCAATCCTGAATGCCCCTCCCAAACTCCCTCCCTACCCTATCCCTCTGGGCAGGTGGATTCTTTACCACTGAGCCACCTGGAAAACCCGTATTCAGCTATAGGGATGGTTTATACATAGTAATTAAGGTCTCAGATCATGTCACAGAAACCTCTTTAACTTATGTCTCTGAAGTGTGCTTCCTTCAGCCCTAGCCCTTCAAAAATACTTTTCAAGGCCAGACTGAACCTCAGCAACTCTCACTACCTTTACCCCACTTTAATTTTCTCTGTGCACAGCTGTTAGTCCACTGCCGCTCTCACTGTGCCATCTACTCTCTAACAAGGTTTTCCCCATCTTATTCTCCTCTTCTGCGGAGTGTGAGTCTCTGGAGGGCAGAAATGATGTCACTAGCTGACTCATTGGAAAAGACCCTGATGCTGGGAAAGATTGGGGACAGGAGGAAAAGGGGGTGACAGAATGAGATGGTTGGGTGGCATCACTGACTCAATGGACTTGCATTTGAACAAACTCTGGAAGATAGTGAAGGATAGGGAAACCTGGCGTGCTGCAGTTCATGGGGTCACAGAGAGTCAGACACAACAAGCATTGAGCAACAACAATGAACAAGCTGGCTATATAATGGAGACGATTTTACTCTTTTGTTCTATTACTCTGATGGAAATAAAAGCATTCGGGATTCTTTACTATATACTGGCAGTTCATAAATCAAGAGAAAAAACTTTCTGGGTTTCTAAATATTTTCTGTAACATATCTTCCCCTGCTTCCCGCATGACAGCTTCCTATAGTCTAAAGTTGATCTATAGAGTAGACATCAAATTTACTGAAAAACTAACCTTTACGTGCTTATTGAAATATTCATGCATTGTTGTCTATTGAACACTTAGGAAAGAGAGTTGGCTAAGATCTCAAAATATGCTGATAAGAGGCACATGACATATCTGTTACTCTGTACTTTATAATATAAATTGTGGTAGGTTTGTAACACATTCTTCTTCTGCATTATTTACACTGAATGGCATGGTACTGAATGAATAGTTTATGTAAAACACACATACACACATGTTTCGATAACCTTTGCATGGACTTAAAGTGGTTCTCAGAATGCCGAGCAACATAAAAGTCAACTCTTCTACTCCATTTACTGCCTTTTAAATCTCAGCTTTATTTGTGATGGTGTGGTAGAAAGAGTGGTCTAGTGGTTTCCTCTACTTTTTCAATTTAACTCTGAATTTGGCAATAAGGAGTTCATGATCTGAGCCACAGTCAGCTCCCGGTCTTGTTTTTGCTGACTGAATAGAACTTCTCCATCTTTGGCTGCAAAGAATATAATCAACCTGATTTCGGTGTTGACCATCTGGTGATGTCCATGTGTAGAGTCTTCTCTTGTGTTGTTGGAAGAGGGTGTTTGCTATGACCAGTGCCTTCTCTTGGCAAAACTCTATTAGCCTTTGTCCTGCTTCATTCCTTATTCCAAGGCCAAATTTGCCTGTTACTGCAGGTGTCTTTTGACTTCCTACTTTTGCATTCCAGTCCCCTAGAATGAAAAGGACATCTTTTTTGGGTGTTAGTTCTACAAGGTCTTGTAGGTCTTCATAGAACCAACCATTCAACTTCAGCTTCTTCAGCGTTACTGTTTGGGGCATAGACTTGGATTACCGTGATATTGAATGGTTTGCCTTGGAAACGAACAGAGATCATTCTGTCGTTTTTGAGACTGCATCCAAGTACTGCATTTCGGACTCTTTTGTTGACCATGATGGCTACTCCATTTCATCTAAGGGATTCCTGCCCACAGTAGTAGATATAATGGTCATCTGAGTAAAATTCACCCATTCCGGTCCATTTTAGTTCACTGATTCCTAGAATGTCGACATTCACTCTTGCCATCTCCTATTTGACCACTTCCAATTTGCCTTGATTCATGGACCTAACATTCCAGGTTCCTATGCAATATTGCTCTTTACAGCATCGGACCTTGCTTCTATCACCAGTCACATCCACAACTGGGTATTGTTTTTGCTTTGGCTCCATCCCTTCATTCTTTCTGGAGTTGTTTCTCCACTGATCTCCAGTTGCATATTGGAAACCTACCAACCAGAGGAGTTCCTCTTTCAGTATCCTATCATTTTGCCTTTTCATACTATTCATGGGGTTCTCAAGGCAAGAATACTAAAGTGGTTTGTCATTCCCTTCTCCAGTGGACCACATTCTGTCAGACCTCTCCGCCATGACCCTCCCATCTTGGGTAGATATCTGATAGAGCGCCTGATGAACTATGGACGGAGGTTCGTGACATTGTACAGGAGACAGGGATCAAGACCATCCCCATGGAAAAGAAATGCAAAAAAGCAAAATGGCTGTCTGGGGAGGCCTTACAAATAGCTGTGAAAAGAAGAGAAGTGAAAAGCAAAGGAGAAAAGGAAAGATATAAGCATCTGAATTCAGAGTTCCAAAGAATAGCAAGAAGAGATAAGAAAGCCTTCCTCGGCAATCAATGCAAAGAAATAGAGGAAAACAACAGAATGTTAAAGAGTAGAGATCTCTTCAAGAAAATTAAAGATACCAAGGGAAATTTCATGCAAAGATGGGCTCGATAAAGGGCAGAAATGGTATGGACCTAACAGAAGCAGAAGATATTAAGAAGAGGTGGCAAGAATACACAGAAGAACTGTACAAAAAAGATCTTCACGACCCAGATAATCATGAAGATATGATCACTCACCTAGAGCCAGACATCGTGGAATGTGAAGTCAAGTGGGCCTTAGAAAGCATCACTACAAAAAAAGCTAGTGGAAGGGATGGAATTCCAGTTGAGCTATTTCAAATCCTGAAAGATGATGCTGTGAAAGTGCTGTACTCAGTATGCCAGAAATTTGGAAAACTCAGCAGTGGCCACAGGACTGGAAAAGGTCAGTTTTCATTCCAATCCCAAAGAAAGGCAATGCCAAAGAATGCTCAAACTACCACACAATTCCACTCATCTCACATGCTAGTAAAGTAATGCTCAAAACTCTCCAAGCCAGGCTTTAGCAATACGTGAACCATGAACTTCCAGATGTTCAAGCTGGTTTTAGAAAAGGCAGGGGAACCAGAGATCAAATTGCCAACATCTGCTGGATCATGGAAAAAGCAAGAGAGTTCCAGAAAAACATCTATTTCTGCTTTATTGACTATGCCAAAGCCTTTGACTGTGTGGATCACAATAAACTGTGGAAAATTCTGAAAGAGGTGGGAATACCAGACCACCTGACCTACCCCTTGAGAAACCTGTATGCGGGTCAGGAAGCAACGAACTGGACATGGAATAATAGACTGGTTCCAAATAGGAAAAGGAGGATGTCAAGGCTGTATATTGTCACCCTTCTTGTTTAACTTCTATGCAGAGTACATCATGAGAAACGCTGGACTGGAAGAAACACAAGCTGGAATCAAGATTGCCAGGAGAAATATCAATAACCTCAGATATGCAGATGACACCACCCTTATGGCAGAAAGTGAAGAAGAACTAAAAAGCCTCTAAATGATAGTGAAAGAGGAGAGTGAAAATTTGGCTTAAAGCTCAACATTCAGAAAACGAAGATCATGGCATCTGGTCCTATCACTTCATGGGAAATAGTTGGGGAAACAGTGGAAACAGTGTCAGACTTTATTTTTTGGGGCTCCAAAATCACTGCAGATGGTGATTGCAGCCATGAAATTCAAAGACGCTTTACTCCTTGGAAGGAAAGTTATAACCAACCTACATAGCATATTGAAAAGCAGTGACATTACATTGCCTACAAACGTCCGTCTAGTCAAGGCTATGGTTTTTCCTGTGGTCATGTATGGATGTGAGAGTTGGACTGTGAAGAAAGCTGAGTGCCAAAGAATTGATGCCTTTGAACTGTGGTGTTGGAGAAGACTCTTGAGAGTCCCTTGGACTGCAAGGAGATCCAACCAGTCCATTCTAAAAGAAATCAGCTCTGGGTGTTCTTGGAAGGAATGATGGTAAAGCTGAAACTCCAGTACTTTGACCACCTCACGCAAAGAGTTGACTCATTGGAAAAGACTCTGATGCTGGGAGAGATTGGGGGCAGGAGGAGAAAGGGACAACAGAGGATAAGATGGCTGGATGGTATCACTGACTCGATGGACGTTGAGTCTGAGTGAACTCCAGGAATGGGGTCACAAAGAGTCGGACATGACTGAGCAACTGAACAGAACTGAACTGATTATTTCCTGAGAGCTCAAGTTATGTATACTGCTATATAGATTGATATGTTATAAAAGAATTCTATCTGATAAAGAGGCAGATAGTTGAACTAACAAGTCTGCCCTGCTTTTCAACAGTTCTGTTTGCTCACCCATCTGCCACTATCAAGAAGATTATTCTGTTGTGCTTTTTAAAAACTTCTTTGCCTCTTCATCGGTCCTTTTCAGTTGCCTGTTATTATGTGGCAAGATATGTCTATCATATTATTATATCAGTTATTATAGGGAAAAAATTTAGAAATATCTTCCAGGTCATTTTTGCTGGAAGACCTCCAGCAAAGAATAAATCAGAGATCTTATTCCTTGATTGACTGCCACACTGCTTTCAAATGTAATCATGGTATTACCCTTAAATGGAATATTTTTTCCCTAATTTTCATTTGAAATTTGTTTTTCAGAAATTTAGCAATTTGAGGATAGTCATAACTCAGGTTGATTTGAATCAATTTGTTTCTGCAGTTCAAAGAGTAAAATTTCAAATGCCTGTATAAGCTTTTGTGGTCCTAATGGATATCTGGTGGACTCTTTTAGGAGACATCCCCTTACATCTTAACATAAGGGAAGCCTCAGATACAGGCCAGCCGATTGTGTTTTCACAGCCTGAAAGTGATGAGGTAAGTTATATTTATAAATATGTTTTTAAATTTATTTTCACAGGATATATACTTTTTGATATATAGAAAGAAGGTTGGGGAGATCAAGTTTGTCTATTTGGAATGCATGTATTAACCAAAGATTAGTTAACTTATTCAAAGCTTCTTTAAGTTACTATGAGGTAGACATACCAGTGCTGATTCTGAATTACCAACTGAACAGGCACAACTACAAAGAATCATCACCCAACCAGTTTTCTCCTGATGAATATGAACAGTGGAAATTTGTAGAGTTCTTTTCTTGCTAGCTATCAATATCTAACTGCCTGAAGTTATTTTATTTCAGTGTTAGAAGTTCAGCTGATTGTTGAGGGAAGGAAACCAAATATAAGAAAAAATTGAGTTGAATGTAGGAAAACTGTATAAACCTTTAGAGATGGGATTTTCACTGCATTTATTTTAATAAATAAGATTGAGGAGGTGAGGTGGGAAAATTAATAGTGTTTCATTATCTAATATAATTTGGGGTACAGATAGATTTTTCAAAGCCTGCTGAAGCTTACTGCCTTTAAGTGTAAGCTCTTGTCCAGTCACTGAGTTGTGACCAACTCTTTGTGATCCCTGGGACTGCAGTACACCAGGCTTCCCTGTCCTTCACTATCTCTCAGAGTTTGCTCAAATTCATGTCACCGAGTCAGTGATGCTATCTAACCGTCTCATACTCTGCCACCCTCTTCTCCTTTCGCCTTCAATCTTTCCCAACATCAGAGTCTTTTCCAGTGAGTTGGCTCTTTGCATCAGGTGGCCAAAGTATAAGTTTCAGCATCAGTCCTTCCAGTGAATAATCAAGGCTGATTTCCTTTAGGATTGACTGATTTGATCTCCCTGCAGTTCAAGGGGCTCGCAAGAGTCTTCTCCAACACCACAGTTCAAAAGCATTAATTCTTTGGGGCTCTGTGGTCCAACTCTCACATCTATACATGATTACTGGAAAACCCATAGCTTTGACTATGTGGATCTTTGTCAGCAAAGTGATGTCTCTGCTTTTTAATATGCTGTCTAGGTTTTTCATGGCTCTTTTGTTTTATTCTTTTTAAAATAGAAATAAAATCATATGTGTATGATTTTATTATATATAATAATTTTATTATATATACAATATATATAATCATATATAATAAAGTCATATATATCTCTTCTTTCCTAAGTAGCAGTTGCTGTTTATGTTAGAAAGTGAGCCATCATCTGGTGCATCAGTTTTAATGTAATTCTTACACTCCTTTGCCAAACAGCCTCAATCAGTCCTCTTAGCTTTTCTCTTTTTTTTCCATACCAGATAAGTGTGGCTTTATAGTACCATTATTTTGTCCACCCATAACTATTCTCCCTTTCATTCTAGTTTGCTTCCTCTAGTCCTATATGAACTGAAAGACAAAGGAGCCAGACTTTGTTAGAACTGTGAATACAATAAGGGCAAAGCTGACAACTAGAAGTCTTAAGATTGGTCAAGTATATTCATTGTGAACTATCTCTTTCAGGACCCAGAGCTCCTTTCTCTTTCTTAAGTGTCGACAGTTATGGTACAGGTGATTGAGTTGCTGGGATATCATGTCTGAGTAAACGTGCTATTGTATATATCCTTGTTTTTCCTTTCTCTGCCTCTTATTTAGTAATAAATGTTAAATTTCCTTTTCAGTCTTTTCTTTGAAATCTTTCAGATAAGCAAAAAACATAACCTTTTATTGCTTTCACAACTGAAGCATGGCAATCTCATCTACTGTAAGTGTACGTTATGCAGTGAATGAAAAGTTGTATGAAAATTGAGGGTTTTGAAAGTCACATACTTTTAAATGCCTCCTGAGAGCAGCCTATTTAAAGATATGTAGTGGTGAATCCTTTTCAATATGAATAATTGTCTAGTAGTTTATTTCAATTGTGAATGTAGGTTTTAAAATATTTTCCCTCCTGTCCATTATTTTTTTTCTTTGAGATTCTCCAAAAGCAAAAACATTTCAGAAAGTTAAAGGAGTGTAACATAACAGAGAATATATAGCAGCCATCAAAAAGCAATATGATTTAAAACTCTAAACAACAGTGTTTGTAAAGGTTTTTGGTTACATGTTTTTTAAATCTCATTTACACTTACGTAAAATTAGATCTGTTATTTTACTGTTGCTGGCTGACATTTATGGTAATGTGAGCAAGCTACCCCTTTGTGGTTTAGGCTAGACTTAATCTGGTGAAGTCTCCGCTAAAACTAGTGAGAATTTCATGCACCACATTATCAACCTTACGTATGAAGACTTCTGAGCAGTTTTTTAAGATTCAGACATGTCCATAAAAAGAGATTTAAAAAATGGAGCTTTGTATTTATTTTGTTTCCATGGAAGTTATTGTTTCCTACCCTTAGATTGCAGACAGTCATTGTTATTAACCATCTTTCTAACAATAATAGCAGTTATAGTATGTTAGACACTGTCAGGCATCTATATACTTTCAATGCTCACAACAACTTAATACAATGTATAAATAGTTCCCATTTTACAGTTGATAAAACTGAGACTCGTAGAAGCTAAATAATTTTCCCACAGTCACAGAACTGATAGATGCTAAGATGTGATTAAAAAACAATTCTTTTCCTTCCAAATGTTGTCCTCTTTTCATTGTGTCACCTTCTGGTGGTTTAGTCGCTCAGTCGTGTCCAACTCTTGCGACCCCATGGACTGTAGCCCGCCAGGCTCCTCTGTCCATGGGATTTTCCAGGCCGGAATACTGGAGTGGATTGCCTTTTCCTTCTCTAGTCACCTTCTGAGTCCTCTACTAATAGCTAAGATTTCTTCAGTTCCTTCTAAGAAATGAGTACAGTACTTGAGTGCATTAAATACAGTATATTCTCTTAATTTGATTCTCATAACACATTTGTGAGGTATGTTTGATAATCTCCATTTTTCAAATGAAGAAGTAGAGATTCATTCGCAGTAAGGAATCTGTCCAAGATAGTACCCGAAGCTATTTCCATACTCAGCTCTGAAACTGTAGGCGTGCATCCTCTTCCCAAGGCAGTATCTGCTTCCCTTCTCAATTAATTGCAAGCTTGCTTCTGTGTCTGTCGTGTACATTTAGGCTGGCTTTCAGTTCACCTCCTTTTCATATTACAGAGATCTAGAGAAGAGGAGTGGTCCCACCGGTGTGCACAGTGGCAGCCATAATACAGAGGATCTTAACCTGGGTTTGAGAATTCCCCTGAAGTTATATCCAGAATGTATGAGTGTGCATTTTTCTGGGAAATTGAACAAGAGATTTACTAGATTCTCAAAAGGTCTCTGCATGAAAAGCAAAGCATTAATCAGTATTAGCCTGGGATTTCATTACCAAAAATGCTACTTTATTTATTTATTTTTTTTAAGAATGCTACTTTCTAAGTGTGACCTTAGATAAGTTCCCTCATGTCTCTGAACCTTTCTCTCTGTCTGTAAATTGATATCATAATGAGAAGGATTAAATGAGATGATAATGTGAAAATATTTTGAAAAATGCCAAGTAGAATACAGCTATGAGTATTTATATCTTGTGAAATGTCCTGTGAAAGTTGTCATGGTACTAATTGTCTTTCCTCTGCCCTTCATCAAAGGGTTGACCCCATTTATGCCCTTCCCCTTACATAGCTTCAGGTAAATGTCACTCTTTGGTGACATCTAAAAATCAGCATAATTTGAATCATAAGATAAGGATAGAGTTCTCAGCCTCAGCATTAAGATTTTATTAGGACATTAGGAATTCCTAGACATTAGGAAACTGTTGTTGAGTCCTGGAATCAGGATTCTTCTGATGACTTTTATGGTGAATCTTACCTTCTAATAATCCCCTTCCCTTTTTCCCTGTGAACTTAAGTGGAAATCTGCTCTCAGAAGCTGGTCACAGCCATCTCAACAGATTCTGCCATATGCATGGAAGCTTAGTGCCCATTCTACCTGAATGTCTTCATTTAAAGAATGAAGGAAGTGTTTACTTGCAAATGTGATAAACTTCTATAAAAATTAATGGGATGGAATATGTCAGATTATTTGTTAATTGTTAGCCCTTTAGATTGACACTTTTCATTGTTAGCTTTTCGGGGTTTGCTACAGGCAAATTTATTAATAAATAAAAGTTTCATCTTTAGCCTTTTGTCTTCTTTCTAATTCCTCCTTCTTTTGTCTATCTTTATTTAGTCCCTCCTCTCAGCACCAGGTTCCAGGGCTCTCATTCTCTGTCCATAAAATATTCTAAAATTAGGCATTAGGAATTTAACTCTTCCAGTAATATTTAAAAACATAACGATTAATTGAAAGGTGTGGAATGTGTTGAATTTGAGGCATCATTGGAAAAGTTGGGAGGGGCTAAAGTACCAGTTAAAAAGCTCCAACTGGCTACTACCTATTCAACCAAAAGTCAAAACCATCTGCATATGTGTACCATGGGCTTCCCTGGTGCCTCAGACGGTAAAGCATCTGCCTGCAATGTGGGAGACCCAAGTTCCATCCCTGGGTTGGGAAGATCCCCTGGAGAAGGAAATGGCAACCCACTCCAGTACTCTTGCCTGGAAAATCCCATGGACAGAGGAGCCCCGTAGGCTACAGTCCATGGGGTAGCAAAGAGTTGGACACGACTGAGCGACTTCACTTTTTCACTATGTGCACAACTGAGGAACCAAGAGTAATTGAAGCTATAAATATAAGTAGTGTAAAATAGCCAGAGAAAACAATAGAGGAAGGGAGAGAGAGTTGATACAGGATTCAGAACTCTTAAGTTCAATAGCATCTCTTCTGGTTTGTATAATTATAAGTTCATTCAACTATTTCTGCCTTTTACCTCTGGTTGAGTCCAGGACACAGTGAGGAACCTATGATTGACCATTAATTTTGTGGTTTCATTCTTTTTGTCAAGTAAAAGCCTTAATATTGGATGTTAAAAGTTATGCTGTAAGATATACCTGGTAAAGGCTTTAAAAGGTAAGTCGAAGCCCTATTGTCTTATAATGTCTACGTTATAATCTCATAATCCTAATATGAAATAACTGTGTATGGAAAACTAGAACTTCACGTCTTTAAAAACAGACAAAGGGGAAAAGCCCACCTTAAAGCTTGTGCACTTTGGTTGTCATCCAGTTCCTTTTCTTGGTAATGACAGATTAAACCAAAGGAAGGGATTTAATTTCTTAGTCCGCAGGCAGGAAAGTTGTCCAAAAGGATATGTTAGTATGAACTCTTCAGTGAGATTGTAAATTAATTGAGGTCATAATAGTAATAATAGTAGACACGCATTTATTATTTACTTTTTGTATTACAGTACTTCACATACTTTATTCTTACCTAATATGCCCCCAAGCCCTTTGAGGTAGATGCTATTATTATAACCATTTTACAGATAATGGAACCAAGCCTGGAAGGGTTAATTCACTTGCCCAAGGCCAGTGCTAATAAGTAATGGAACTAAGGTTTTAAAGCTTACTTGTCTGACCTTAAGGCCCCAACTCTTTACCAGAGAATGCTTCTGCCTCCCTTTTTTTTTTATCATTACATCCCACAGATTTCCCAAAACTCTGCCTTGCACTAAGAACCAAAAAGTATTTGTTGAATGATACTGCATTGGCTGAAAAAATTAAATCTCAACAGTTTTGTGGAAATTGAAACTGTTAAACTAAGCACGTTCAGTGATTTCTCAGCAAATGGCAATCTAACTGTTACTTTCAGTGTGATATATTGAAAGTTTAAGCTTGGGGATAGTCCATTAAAAAGCAAAGGTTAAATGTAGCAAATTTGATTATTATGGAATCTTTATTTTGTGTAGTGAGATAGGTTTATATCTCTAATTTAATGTAAGTAAGAACTAAGAAATTATAGAATGATGGCCTTAGCTTGCCTTAGTGCACTTTTATTTACATAGTAAAATATTAGACTTAAATACCTAGAAAAGCTACTAGGAGATAAAAGGTGTTAATATTTATAATAATGCATGGGTGGAAATGAGCACTTTGGGCGTGGCGGGGAGCCACACTTTGCAGTGTGTGGAAACTTAGTTCCCCGGCCAGGGATGGAACCTGCGCTGCCTGCAGCGGAAGCACAGAATCTTAACCATCGGACTTCCAGGAAAGTCCTGAAAATCACAGTTTCATTTTAAAAGAACTATTTCTTTATAAAGTATATGTTGTTTCCATTTTTAAGCAAAATCTGTTGTTTCTGGTGACTATAGCAGAGATCGAAACCCTTTTTAGACAGTACATTTTGATTAGAATTACTTGTATTTTGAATCTACTGTTTAATGTGTGATGTGGCTTCCTGGTGGCTCAGTCAGTAGAGTCTGTCTGCAGCGTGGGAGTCCCGGGTTCAATCCCTGGGTTGGAAAGATCCCCCAGAAAAGGAAATGGCGACGCACTCCAGTATTCTTGCCTGGAAAATTCCATGGACAGAGGAGCCCGGTGAGCTACAGTCCGTGGGGTCGCAAAGAGTGGGACACAACTGAGTAACACTTTCGCTTTCTTTGTGGTGTGGTGGGCTTTCCAGGTGGCTCAGTGGTAAAGAATCCACCTGCCAATGCAGGAGTTGCAGGTTCAACCCCTGAGTCAGGAAGATCCCCTGGAGGAGGAAATGGCAACCCACTCCAGTATTCTTGCCTGGAGAATCCCTTGGACAGAAGAGCCTGGTGGGAGTCCATGGGACTGCATAAAGTCAGGCACAACTGAGCAACTGAGCACACAGCCCAGACATGTGATGCGCTAGAGGGAGCTGGGCTTTGGAGTCGGGCAGCTCCAGCTGTGAATGCTCTTTATCCTGCTGACTTTGTGACTGAGCAGACAAGTTCAGTTTCTTCATCCAAGTTGAGCCAATGGTGTTTATTTTACATACTTGAGATTGCGTGATGACTTATACTAGTACTTAGTACAGTATGTTCTCAGTAAAAACATATAAGGTCTTATTCATATTTTGAGAGCTAGTCTTTTATTTCAAAGAAGAATGTAAATGAAATTTTAACACTTTCCTGGTAAAATAAAATATAATTCACCTATTAGGGAACAAACATAGTTTTTTTCTTTTTTTTCTGGGGGTCTAACAGTATTCTGCTTATTGACATGGGTGTTGAGTTACAGAAGTGTGTTGTTTGTACACTTTCATTGCTGTGTGCACTTAGGATCCATGCATGTATTTTTAAAGAAATTTAAATACATATCACCAATGAAAAAGTAGCATTTGAAAGTACATTTACCTGTAATCTTACATTGTCAAGGTAGATCTTTAAAGTATTAAATAAGATTACTCTGTAATTAGTTTCTTTTTAAATTACACTGTTGTTTCCAGATCAAAAATTGACAAATATTAAATATATAACTTATAAAGAAATGGGGTCAAATGTTTATTTATTTTTAAAAGTTAGTAGAAAAGAAGTTAATATAGGTTGAATACGAAATTAAATCAGGTTTTTTGAGGAGACCACAAAAACTTGATAAATACAAACCCAAATATATCAATTATTAATATTAACATAAATAAGCAATTATTCCTTTTAAAGTCAAACATTTCTGATTATAATCATTGGATCTTTTTCAAGAAGTAGAGCCAAAATGTAAGGTGTAAAGTAGTAATGTGAAACATATATATTATATAATTATATATGATATGTTTCAACAATGAAACAAGTAGCCTGGCAATATATATATAGACAATAGACACTTAAATATGTGTTATTGTTGCAATTAGTATAATTTAAAATTTCCTTAATGAACAGTTTTCCAGCATGTTGACTGAAAGATAACAGACATGACTGACTCTTTTCATTCCCAACTCCCAGGGGGAAATGCAAGTAAATTTTTTATTTTAACATATACATGTACCTATTCTTATTCAAATTCTTTACCTATTTAGGTTATTACAGAAATTGAGCAGCATTTCGTGTGCTATATAGTAGGCCCTTGTTTATATGTACATGTATGTATAATGCCTGTGTATCCACAGATACAAACATATACACACACATAAAGGTAGCTGTGTGTGTGTGTATACATATTTTTCTTCTTTCTGATATAATATGTGACAAATATTTAAATTTATGATGTGAGTTACAAACATGGGTTTCTTTTTGTGGCACAAAATTATATATATGTGTATATGTATATAATTATATGAAAAAGTGAAAATGTTAGTTACTCAGTCGTGTCTAACTCTTTGTGACCTCACAGACTGTAGCCCGCCAGGATCCTTTGTCCATGGAATTCTCCAGACAAGAATACTGGAGTGGGCAGTCATTCCCTTCTCCAGGGGATCTTCCTGACCCGGGGATCGAACCTGGGTCTCCTGCATTGCAGGCAGATTCTTTACTGTCTGAGCCACCAGGAAAGCCCGACATAATTATATATATCAAAATAAATCTTTTCCTTTTCAAAATGCTGGTTTCTAATTATGTTGTATCAACTTCGTAATGTAAATACACAGGGGTCTATATTAAACTATTTCCCTAAATGGAGAAAATATTTACTTTTGAGTGTAGTTTTTTAAAAATAATCAAGATGTGTGAAACACGGTAAACATCAAGTCAGGGTAGTTCAGTTCAGTTCAGTCTCTCGGTTGTGTCCAACTATTTGTGACCCCATGAACTGCAGCGTGCCAGGCTTCTTGTCCATCACCAATTCTCAGAGCTTGCTATCCATTGAGTCGGTGATGCCATCCAACCATCTTATCCTTTGTTGTCCTTTTCTCCTCCTGCCTTCAATCTTTCCCAGCATCAGGGTCTTTTCCAATGAGTCAGTTCTTTGTATCAGGTGGCCACAATTGGAGTTTTAGCTTCAGCATCCGTCCTTCCCATGAATATTCAGAACTGATTTCCTTTAGAATTGATAGGGTAAAGTCAGGGTAAAGAAGCCTCAAACAGTTCTTTTACCATCCAGAGTCAAGGAACTGGTCTGCCTGCGTTCAAAGCCCAGCTTATCTCACACTAGCTGTGATGCTGTGGACAATACTCTTCATCTTTCTGAGTCTTGGTTTTCTTGTTTATAGAGTGGGAATAATGACAGAATTTATCCCTTACGATAACTGTGAGGATAAAATGAAATAATACTTGGCTGTTATTAAGTACTCAAGTAAATTTTAACTATTACCATTACATCAAGTGGTGCTGGTTGTAGCGGAAGTAGAATTAGTATCTACACAACTCTTAAGTATATAAATGTATAAATTAACAGTTTTAGAAAATCGTACTATTGTCTTACAGTTACTTTTTATAGGTAAGGTAGAAGAAGTAAGTAGTATTTGCATTTTAATTGTTTAAAACTTTGAAATACAAATGCGCTGACCATTGTTCTAACTGGACTGTGCAGGCTTTAGGTCAATGTGGCCCACTTGATGCTTGGGAGCTGCTTTTTGTGTTAGGTTATACGGGGTTCGTAGAGATGGACAATGTAACAACTGATTCTAGGAATTCTTGCATGGTGCTTAAATCTCACCAGATGGAGGAGCCTGTAAGTGCTTGGTGCTGGTATCAGACACCATTCTCAAAGAGAATGATGAAAATGCTTTCCGAAGATTAACCTAGGACGGTGCAGTTCAGTTCAGTTGCTCAGTCGTGTCCGACTCTTTGCGACCCCATGAATCACAGCACGCCAGGCCTCCCTGTCCATCACCATCACCCGGAGTTCACTCACACTCACGTCCATCGAGTCCGCGATGCCATCCAGCCGTCTCATCCTCTGTCGTCCCCTTCTCCTCCTGCCCCCAATCCCTCCCAGCATCAGAGTCTTTTCCAATGAGTCAACTCTTCACATGAGGTGGCCAGAGTACTGGAGCTTCAGCTTTAGCATCATTCCTTCCAAAGAAATCCCAGGGCTGATCTCCTTCAGAATGGACTGGTTGGATCTCCTTGCAGTCCAAGGGACTCTCAAGAGTCTTCTCCAACACCACAGTTCAAAAGCATCAATTCTTCGGCGCTCAGCTTTCTTTACAGTCCAACTCTCACATCCATACATGACCACTGGAAAAACCATAGCCTTGATTAGATGGACCTTAGTCAGCAAAGTAATGTCTCTGCTTTTGAATATGCTATCTAGGTTGGTCATAACTTTTCTTCCAAGGAGTAAGCGTCTTTTAATCTCGTGGCTGCAATCACCATCTGCAGCGATTTTGGAGCCCCCCAAAATAAAGTCTGACACTGTTTCTACCATCCCCATCTGTTTCCCATGAAGTGATGGGACCAGATGCCATGATCTTCATTTTCTGAATGTTGAGCTTTAAGCCAACTTTTTCGCTCTCCTCTTTCACTTTCATCAAGAGGCTTTTTAGCTCCTCTTCGCTTTCTGCCATAACAGTGGTGTCATCTGCATATGTGAGGTTATTGATATTTCTCCCGGCAATCTTGATTCCAGCTTGTGTTTCTTCCAGTCCAGCGTTTCTCATGATGTACTCTGCATAGAAGTTAAATAAGCAGGGTGACAATATACAGCCTTGACATACTCCTTTTCCTATTTGGAACCAGTCTGTTGTTCCATGTCCAGTTCTAACTGTTGCTTCCTGACCTGCATACAGATTTCTTAAGAGGCAGGTTAGGTGGTCTGATATTCCTATCTCTTTCAGAATTTTCCACAGTTTATTGTGATCCACACAGTCAAAGGCTTTGGCATAGTCAATAAAGCAGAAATAGCTGTTTTTCTGGAACTCTCTTGCTTTTTCCATGATCCAGCGGATGTTGGCAATTTGATCTCTGGATCCTCTGCCTTTTCTAAAACCAGCTTGAACATCAGGGAGTTCACGGTTCACGTATTGCTGAAGCCTGGCTTGGAGAATTTTGAGCATTACTTTACTAGCATGTGAGATGAGTGCTATTGTGTGGTAGTTTGAGCATCCTTTGGCATTGCCTTTCTTTGGGATTGGAATGAAAACTGACCTTTTCCAGTCCTGTGGCCACTGCTGAGTTTTCCAAATTTGCTGGCATATTGAGTGCAGCACTTTCACAGCATGATCTTTCAGGATTTGAAAGAGCTCAACTGGAATTCCATCACCTCCACTAGCTTTGTTCATAGTGATGCTTTCTAAGGCCCACTTGTGGTATAGATAGTCTTTTCAAAATTGACTAACAACTCTTAATGCCAAAGAAGTATGGCAGTATCCCACTCAGGATATCAACTTTTCAGAAGAGGAAAGTGTAGTTTTTCTACAGCTGGACTGGGTTGCTAGTTTGCTGAAACAGGAATTAGAATTTGAAAAACAGTAATTGCTGCTACTAAATATTGATTTTTTTTTTTTCAGAAAGTCACCTTCCAAATAGTACCCTCCAAATAACTTAAAATCCTTTCTCCTCTACCCCACCCGCAATGTTCACAGCAGTATCTTCTCACTATTGAATTTCTTCATTACATTCTGTTCAACTCCGTAGACAACAACGACAGTTTGTGAGTCACTTGATGTGTACTGGGGAGAAATATACAGCAAATAAATCTATTCTTTTCCAGGCCAAAGCCTACCTAAGGATTGCTACTGAAGTGGTAAGAAGATTGCCACCACCTCCAGAGTCATTCCCCAAGTGTCTTGGAAATTAGCCTGGTCTTTGACAGTTAAGACCTTTGGAAATCAGCAGTGTGGTGGTGAAACCTACAGAAACAATAGCAATCATAATTATTTTCTTCTATTTCTAAAGAAATAATGTCCAGTCTTCAGATTTGATTTGCTAAACAATGACTCACAAATAAAAATTTTACATACCAATGCTTAAATTAGAAAAAAAGGTTTTTTTTAGTGCTTAGGAACATTTTTGAAAGCTGTTGTGTGCCAGCGTCCCAGAACTGCCTTTTATTTTATTGAACTATCCCCTTAAGGAATCATGAGTTAATATTACAAGCCCAACCTTCAGTTCAGGAGAGAACCATGCTCTTTCTGCAGGACGATAGAGTTAAAGGATTTACTGAGTATGAGTATGGACATGAGTATGACAACTCTCCATCAGGCAGTGTGGTCTGGGTCTGAATCCTACATCTAGTACTACCTTGGACCCTTCCTTAATACAGATGAACTTCTACTTCGTCATCTGGACCGGACTCTCCCCCTAGACTTTATGAATCTGGGTCTGGGCATGTATATTTTTAACAAAATTATAATGATTTTGATTGTTTTGATTATGATGGCAATAATAATAATAGCTAACATTTATCAAGGGTTTTCTTGTGTCCTTATAGTTAACCTTTCATTGATATGAGTGGAGTACTGTTGTTATCTTTGCTTTAGAGATGGGGAAGTTGAGATGTGGGAAAGTTAAGTGTTGTACTGAGTGTTACTGTTCTAGCAAGTGGAGGTTTGAACTTGGGCAGTTGGATACTGGATTCTTCCTTTTGTACACCAAAGGGCATTTGTTTATTTCAAAAGAGGAATGTGATTATAGTGTTCAAAATTTCTTCAACTTATTTGACCATTAACTTTTCCACCTCCCCTTCCCCTTTAGGAGCGTTTCATGAAGTTCATATTTCAAAGAACACACCTGGAAAAACATCTTGTCTGGTTGAGGCTCAGAGAGAGAGAGTCAAGGGCTTCCCAAGGTTATAAAGCTGTAAATACTGATAAGAGTTTATTAGTTAATCCTCACTTACAAAGAGATGGTCTGTGACGTTTGGCAGATGGCTGAGTTTCTTTGCTCTGTAGTTAAGCAGCCAGAAAATTAGGTAAAGAGTTACATATCATTATAAACATGTTTTTGCACACTTATGTTCACATAAAAAAAACTGTGCATAAATGTTTATGGCAGCTTTATTTGTAATAGCCAAAACAAAGCAAAGTTTTTCACTGGGTAAATGATTCGACAACCAGTAGTGTATCCATACCATGGAATACTACTTAGTGATGAAAAAGAACAAAGTATGAATACATGCAACGACATGGATAAACTCCAGATAATTACGCTGAATGAAAAAGTAATCCCAAAAGGTTGTGTACCATATGATTCAACTTAACATTCTTGAAATGACAGAATTATAGAAATGGAGAACAGATGAGTGGTTTCTAGGGGTTAAGGAGGAGATTGGTGATGGGGGAGGGAATTGTGTTTGTGGCTCTACAAGGGCATTATGAGAGAGATCCTTTGGAGGATGTAAATGTTCTGTATCATGACTGTATCCATGTCAGTATCTTGGTTGTGAAATTGTGCAATAGCTTTGCAAGGTGTTACCACTGGAGGAAACTGGTAAAGGGCACAATGAAATTTCTCTGTATTATTTGTTATAAGCTGCATGTGAATCTACAAATACCTCAAAATAAAAATAAAAGTATAATTTGAAAAAACAAACTTGTGCTGCTATATCTGAACTGAAGTCTTCTGGACCAAATTATCCATGCTAATTAAAGTCATGAATAAAAGTATTTGTGGACACACAGTAATCATCATTCATCACTCTGAAAAAGAAAAAATGACTTTAGGTGGTAGATAGCATTTTATTCTCTTTTTGGAAGAAGGCCTATGTAGATAATCATTGAATACTTCAAAATACCGAAAAAGCAAGTAGTTGAACCAAGCTTAACCCTTCCTGGAAAAGGAATAATTTAAATAAGCTTCCAGAAGTGCCTAAAGTTGTGTACCAGAATTTAATACATCTGATGGAAAAATGAGAAAGAGTTTACTCATAAATATGTGCCTTAGAAAAGATTCACATATATAATCATCTGCTCCCTTCTCTCTCACCTATAAGTCTCTGCAGATGCTTCCAGGTAAGTCACTGAAAAAATAACTGTGGTTAGAGTTTATACCCAGGTTCAAAAATGAAGGAAGGGAAAGTAGCTCTGGGAGCAGTAATTAAGCTTATTCCAGAATTTTGCCCCTGGTAGCCTTTGCTGAGCTTCAGGGAGCTGACTTCAAACAGACTACCAAGCACAGGTAGTCTGCCTCTTGCTAGAAGTAATAGTTATTTCTCATCCTTCACATTTCCATAGAGTGTAGAAAATTTCCATTCACCAGTCCAGGAGGGAAAGACAAACTCTTGATAGCAACAGTGAGCAATGTCAGATTCCTGATCTCTGAAGATTTATCTTCAGGACCAGGGACCAGGCTTGATCACTCCAGAGCTTTTGTGTAGCAGAGTTTTATTAAAGTGAAAGAGGACAGAGAAAGCTTCTGACATAGACATCAGAAGGGGGGCAGAGAGCGCCCCCACTCACTAGTCTTATCAAGGCCTTTAATAATTTTACCAGACCCACTCCGACAGCACACACCTTAAATTAACAAGATTAGAACCGTCAGGCGAGTGTATGCTCCCGTCTCGTCACAACAAAGATTTGGAGTGACAGACGTTGAAGCCCGCGGCGCGTCACAGCGCTCGGGTCTTGGACAGACTGTGTTATAGCTCTTAGATAAATCAGTGTTACACCTCTATTTTATTTAGAAGATAGCAGGAGAATCCATCCTCGAAGCGTAAGGGCATACCAACCCAAAGACAGGAAGAGAAGAGAGTGGAGGAGCGCGCCAGCACGCGGGAGAGAGAGCCCTTTGGCTCCTTTTTATATGTTTTTCCCTCCCCCTGGCCTGCCCTATGCAAATTGGGCTAGCCAGGAGTGCTGTTTGTTCTACCTGAAGTCCTCACTCCGGTCCTCCGACCTTCCTTTGACCTTCCTTTGTTCTATTTTTGCGGGCTTTTCCCTTCCTTGTCTTTTAGCCACTGCCACTTTGGACTTCTGTTTCCTATTCTAACTACCTAACAGAACTGACAATAGAAAGGTCTCACCAGACCCACTCCCACAATATATGTCTTAAGATAACAAGACTAGTCAGAAGGTTCTTGTTAAGGAGAAACATGTCCTCCAGCAAGATCATTGTTATACAGACTAAGCCAAAGCAATGTAGAAATAACCTTTGTCCTTTTCTCCTCCTTGAGAGCCCCAGACCCCTTTCTCCTCCTCAGGGACCCCGGACTTCTTATCAACCTACCTCTACCTAGGAATTGACTCTCTCACTCCCCCAATCACTCCATCCCAGGGAAAGAGGAGTGACTCATGGGCAGATTGCTTCCTATCTCTGTCTCTGATTTCAGCCAAATCCTGAGCTTTCTAAGGTAGGGTACTGGGAAGCCCAAAGCTGTCCACCTCTACCTTGGACATGGGTGAGCAAGTCCATCTAATTTAGGGGTAGGGTATTTGGTAACCCATTGTGGTCACATGTCCTCTAATCCAGCTAATAGTTGTTTTTTGTTTTTTTTTTAACTTTTATCTGAATTCTGTTTCTCTGCGTTCCAAACAGGGGAAGAATCCCCCTAAACAGACTCCTTGGAACCACTGAATACCTTTCTAAATCCTATAAAGTTAAAACTGGAGAATATATGGAGATATATATCAGATAAGTCCACCACTGTATTTGAAGCACCTCTTGGTAAAAATTAAGTTCAATAATGGCCAGAAGTTTTTTTTAAGGGGAGAAGGGGAGTAGAGTTTTCAGAAATAGACATATATAGATATGATAACTTGATTTTCAACAAAAGTGCAAAGGTAATTCAATGAGGAATAGATCATCTTCTCAGCAGTTGTACTTAGTTGAATATCTTTTTGCCAAGAAATGAACCTTACCTTACACCTTACGCATTTACAAAAATTAAGTCAAAATGGATCATATACCTAAATGCAAAATCCAAAACTGTGAAACTTCTAAAAGGAAAAGATGGGAGAAAAATCTTCATGATCTTGAGTTAAACGTGTTTAAATACAGCACAGAAAGTCATTATAAAACTGTAAAAGAAAAAGTCAAAACTTATACTTCATAAAAATTAAAACAGCTATTTGAAATTAAAACAGTAGTTAAGGAAATTAAAAGGAAATTTTCAGATTGGGAGAAAATATTTTTACAAAATATCTGACAAAGAATTTGTATCTAAACTATATAAAGAACTCTTATAACCTGATAATAAGAAGACCAAAAAAACAGTTGTTTTTTTTTTTAAGATTACACCCATGGACTGTTTTTTTTATTAATGTTTTCATTTATTTATTTATTTTTTGCCACACATGTCTGGGTAAAAAACCTAGTTTTAAAATGAGTAAATAATGGGACTAGAGACTTCACCAAAAGAGATATCATTGAAAAGTAGCATGAAAAATACACAACACCTTTTGTCATCAGGGAAATGCAAGCAAAGCAAAACAAAAAACTCACAATGAGCAATTACTCCACAGCTATGAAAATGAATACAATGAAAAAGACTGACTGCATCAAGTATTGATGTGATACTATGTGGATCCTCTGGAACTTTCATACGCTGTTGTGGGGAACATAAAATAGTATATTTACATTTGGAAGACAGTCTGGCACATTTGAAAAAAGTGAAAGATCTAACTATTCTGCTCCTAGTTATTTACTAAGAGAAACATATATATTCATATGAAGATTTATATACGAATATTCCTAGCACATGTGGTCCACTGGAGAAGGGAGTGGCAAATCACTTCAGTATTCTGGCCTCGAGAACCCCATGAACTGTATGATAAGGCAAGAAGATAGGACACTGAAAGATGAACTCCCCAGGTCAGTAGGTGCCCAATATGCAACTGGAGATCAGTGGAGAAATAACTCCAGAAAGAATGAAGAGATGGAGCCAAAGCAAAAACAACACCCAGCTGTGGCTGTTACTGGTGATGGAAGCAAGGTCTGATGCTGTAAAGAGCAATATTGCATAGGAACCTGAAATGTTAGGTCCATGAACCAAGGCAAATTGGAAGTGGTCAAACAGGAGATGGCAGGAGTGAACATCAACATTCTAGGAATCAGCAAACTAAAATGGACTGGAATGGGTGAATTTATCTCAGATGACCATTATATCTACTACTGCAGGCAGGAATCCCTTAGACAAAATGGCAGAAAGCAAAGAACTAAAGAGCCTCTTGATGAAAGTGAAAGAGGAGAGTGAAAAAGTTGGCTTAAAGCTCAACATTCAGAAAACAAAGATCATGGCATCCAGCCCCATCACTTCATGAGAAATAGATGGAGAAACAGTGGAAACAGTGACAGACTTTAGTTTGGGGGGCTCCAAAATCACTGCAGATGGTGATTACAGCCATGAAATTAAAAGACGCTTAGTTCTTGGAAGATAAGTTATATGACTAACCTAGACAGCATATTAAAAAGCAGAGACATTACTTTGCCAACAAAGGTCTGTCTAGTCAAAGCTGTGGTTTTTCCAGTAGTCATGTATGGATGTGAGAGTTGGACTATAAAGAAAGCTGAGCACCAAAGAATTGATGCTTTTAAACTGTGGTGTTGGAGAAGACTCTTGAGAGTCCCTTGGGCTGCATGGAGATCCAACCAGTGCATCCTAAATGAAATCAGTCCTGAGTGTTCATTGGAAGGACTGATGTTGAAGCTGAAACTCCAGTATTTTGGCCACCTGATGTGAAGAACTTACTCATTTGAAAAGACCCTGATGCTGGGAAAGATTGAAGGCAGGAGGAGAAGGGGACAACAGAGGATGAGATGGTTGGATGGCATTGCCAACTCAATGGACATGAGTTTGAGTAAACTCCAGAGTTGGTGTAGGACAGGGAGGCCTGGCGTGCTGCAGTCCATGGCGTCACAAAGAGTTGGACACGACTGAGCAACTGAACTGATCCGATTCCTAGCATCTTTATTTATAATATCCAAATGCTGAAAAGAACTCACATGTCCACCAAAAGGTGAATGGATAAACCAGATTGGCTGTAACTTGAACAGAGGAGCCTGGCTGGCTAGTCCATGGGGTCACAAAGAGTCAGATGTGATTTACTACTAAACCACCAACCACCACTGTGTGATAGAATACTTATTAGCAATAAAGTAGAATGAATTATTAAATCTTGAATTATTAAAATGAATTCTTAAATTATTAAATCTTAAAATAATGATGCTAAATGAAAGAGACCAAAAAAAGGCTACAACCTGTGTAATTTTATGTACATACCATTCTAGGAAATGCATACCTACCAGACACAGTAGATCAGTGGTTGCCTGGAGATGGGCCCTGGGAAAGAACAGGTATGGAGAGAAGACTAGATTAAAAAGCAAATGAAGAAGCTTTGAAAAGTGATGGAATGTTCATTAAGTTGATTGTGGTGTATACCTAGGTCAAAACTCATCCAGTTGTACACTTTAAATATGTTCGGTTTATTATGCATCAGTTATACTTCAAGAAGGTTCGTTCTGATACTGGATTATGCTTTCTAGAGTAGTGTTTTTATAAGAAAATAACCTTTTTTAAATGACTGCAACACCCATATTCAATGTCATAGTTTCCATGTATAGTTATTTTCAAATTCTTTTTTCAAGGTCTCTCTCTCTCTCTCTCTTTTTTTTTTTAACGAAAGAGACCTTATTGACCAACTACATGAGCAGAATACTCTCTCTTCCTTGTGCTGGTCTGAGTGACTGCTGATGTTTGGAGTTCAGATGGAAACTTGTAGAGTAATCAATTCAATTATTTGCTTTCTTTTCTTACTTCTGCCATGTCTGCTTGTGTTATCTGAAGCAGCAAATTGTCTTCACATTTAGAACTACTTACTTTGGTTTAGACTCTACATAGAGTATAGTATAGAAGTTGGTCACAGACCACTTTTCTAGTAGACTGTTATTTAAGTAACATTTAAACCTTCAGATTAAAATGTAGCAATGCTTTGAAAACCTTGTTAAACTCTAAAATTGGATGACCTATATAAATACTGATGTGCCATATTTTCAGCTTACTAATTGAAAAGTAGCTGACTTTTACTCCCAGAAATGTCAGGTTTATAACAACAGATAACTTGATTACTACATAAAGGATGTTTAGTATAAAACTATTGTTTAATTTAAAAAGACAAAAAAATGGTTATGTTTTTGAAGATTTTTTCAAATTACTTTCCTACTCTTTATTATTTTTAATCTTTTGTAGGTATTTTCAAGTTTGACAGTTGTGAGTTCTTGTTTTAGCTCATCTATAACCTGTGCCTGTGGTAATTTTAATACTGTAGGTTAGTTTAGACCTTTACAATAACATCAGTTATCTTTTACAAATTGAATGTATCAAGCAATAATGATTTTTTAATTATTTAAATTGAAAAGTAAAATAGGAACAATAAATTATCTTCAACTATATCCGTTTCAAGCATTAAAAAAAATATTTTGTAGAATATGCGTGTTGCAGCTGTTGAACTGTTGTTTAAACATTATTTCTCACACTGTGCCTAATGGATTTAATTATGGTTCACACACTTGTTCCTTTATCATCTCTTCAGATGGAGAACTATACAGATAATTGAAAACCACTATGAGAATGTGTTATTAGGCTGTCTTTCCTGATGAGGGTATTTTCTAATTATGTTGTAAAAGTTCCTGGCAAAGAAATTCTATTAAATACTGACTTTCTCTTACAGTTCACTAATCTAGTTACTCACCTAGATCAAGTACAAAAGAAAGACAACATTGAAACTAAAGGGTCTTGTGACTGGAAGCAAAGGTCAACAATAGTGATTAGTCTAAAATCCATTTAACATTGAGAAGAACTGATCAAAAATATTTCTTCAACTCTTTTCCAGCCCATACTTGATCATAAGGAGCTTCTACTTGAGGACACTAAACTATGACAAAGTATATGTTTCAATGAATAAGAGCAAAACTCCAAGTATATTGTTTGAGGGAAATGGCCTGGGGAAAGAAGATCTGAAATCAGGTTTGTTGAGTAAAAAGATGCACAACGTGAGAGTCACGAGTTAGGTTTTGTTTGGGGCAAAATGAAGACTGCAGCCCCAGAGACAGCACCTCAGATAGCTCTGAGAGACTGCTCCAAAGAGGTAGTGGGGGAAGGTCAATATGTAAGATTTTGGTGAAGGAGGAGTTCAGTGCAAATCAGGCGCTTACTTTACAAAAGGGTTTCTGCTAGTCACTAGGAGCTGGTGCCACCATGAAGAGATTTAGTGCTCTTCTAGACATGAAGAGATGCAAGGATTGGGATCATGAAATCAGTTTCTGAAAAAGATTCTAACTAAAGACCTGTTGCACAGTTTCTCTGAAGTACAAAGTGCCTTACTTTCCACCCTGCATTCTTATGGTATTTGAAGGCTGGCAGCTGCAACAACTCCAGTACTCTTGCCTGGAAAATCCCATGGACGGAGGAGCCTGGTGGGCTGCAGTCCACGGGGTTGCGAAGAGTTGGACACGACTGAGTGACTTCACTTTCACTTTTCACTTTCATGCATTGGAGAAGGAAATGGCAACCCACTCCAGTGTTCTTGCCAGGAGAATCCCAGGAACAGGGGAGCCTGGTGGGATGCCATCTATGGGGTCACACAGAGTCGGACATGACTGAAGCGACTTAGCAGCAGCAGCAGCAGCAGCTGCAACAACACAGGGTTCAATCTCTGCAGAGGCAGATGGCAAACGCCCTTGTTGTTTTTTAGTCGCTGGCAAATGCTCTTGGCAAGTGTCAATTTGTAGTTGACAGGTTTGAAGATTAGAGGGTTAAATAGGAGGAAATAATATGAGCAAAGAAATGGGTGTCAGTGGAAGGAATATGGTGTATATTGGCAATCTGTAGGAAAACTAACCCACTTTGAGATATAGTTTCATATTTGGATGTAATGGGAAATAGGATAATAGGATGGAAAAAAACTGATCCTATTACGAAGGGCCTTGAGTGACATGAAGTGGTGTGACCTTGATACAACAAGTAGTCATAAGACTTTTAAAATTATTTTTTTATCTATAATACATGCTTTCCAGAAAAATTTACAAGGTACAAAAAAGCATTCCATGAAAAATAACTCCCCCTTTTCATACAGCCTAACAAACTGATTTCAAAATTTATGTGAATAGAAAGATCAAAGATTAGCTAAGAAACTCCTGGAGTAGAAAAATCAGTAGGAGGAGGAGGAGGGCAACTTGCCTTACCAGATATCGAGACTCACTATAAATTTATAGTAATTAAGACAGTTTGGAGTTAACATAGAGATAGAAAAATTGACAGCCTAGAAACAGTTTATGCATATTTGAATATTTGATTTATGACAAAATGAGTATTGCAGATCATTGGAGAAATATTGCTGAGACAGAAAAATAATTGGATCCCCACCTCATGCCACATAAAAATCAATTTTAAAAGTAAAACTTATAAAATTTTGAAGAAAATACATGACTTTGTGATCCTAGGAGTGAAGAATCCCTTAAACAATAACCTTTCATTCAAAAGGTATTCATTATAAAAGAAAAGATTGATAAATTTGGCGTTAGGTTAAAATTTAAAATGTCTGTTCGGTAAAGGACATCATGTAGAAATTGAGATAAATCGTAAACTGAGAACATATTGAAGCACCTATAACTAGTTATTCATAAGAATTCAAGAACTCCTACAGATCAGTAAGAAAATAAGAAAAGAAAGAATGGCTTAATTGAAAACTAAGCAATAGAAACAAAACAGGCATTTCACAGAAGAGAAAACGTGAATGGCCCATAAACATGAGACACAACTCAGTCCCAGCAGTAATCAGAAAAATGCAAATCAGAGGTCATTTATACTTACTGGATCGTAAAAAGTAGTTAAGTCTTATAAACCAAGTGTGAGAAGGGACGTATCTTATACCCTAGTGGTAAAATGGTAAACAGCCATTTGCAGAACACTTTGTTGTGATATTGCAGTCACATAAGCTATGACTCTGTTCTTGGCATTTCTTTGAGGTTTCTTACACATGTGCACCAAAAGACATATAAGAATGTTCATAGCAGCACTGCTCAGGGTAGCAAAAATCTGCAAATAACCCAAATGTCTGGCAGCAGAAGAGAGGATAAATTCATTGCAGTGTGGTCACACAGTAGAATATTCTGCAGCAATGATAATGAATGAACTGCAGCTTCTTTTTAAAAATGGATGAATCTTAGAAATGTAATGTGCAAAAGGGGCAAGTTACAAAGACTATTTATAATATGGAGATCCTATTTCAGCAATGTCTTTGCAAAGACTATTTATAGCAATGCTATCTTACAGAGCTCAAAAATAAGCAAAACCAACTAATTTATGATTTAGCCATATAAACAAATATGATAAAATTTTCTTTAAAACCTATAGGAATCATAAACATTAAAATCAGGTAAAAAGTACTTCTAGAGTGAGAGACAGATGGGTGAGAGATGAAAGGAACACAAAAGTAAATACATTGTTAGTAAACTTTTTTTTTTTTTAATTTGGGAGGATGGGTGGGGTCATGGATATTGTCTTGTTGCTTAACTCACTTGTATGTATTTTGTGTGTATGAAATGTGACCTTAAAAATATCATTTGGAGAAAAAAATGCATTTTCTCCTTCTACTCAGTCAACCACCCGTTTCCCTTCCCCTGAGACTTGTTAAATAAATCGTGGAACATCCATATATACATATACATCCATAGTGGAGTATAATGCAGCCATTGAAAGAGAATAAAGCACTTCCATATGTTCTGAAATGCAGTGATCCCCAGGTTTGGGGGCTTAAAGAAAAAAGTGTATGTGGAGCTACAGTCTGCATTAAAACATACACACCCACATATGTATATGCCAGTTATCTCAGTAAGATTACTAAGAAACTGGCTCTCATAAGTTTCTGACCTTTGAAGTGAGTTAAATGGAAGCCATATTTTTTTAAAGTTGATTCAGTCGTATGTCGGAAATGAGGCGACCTTGGAAAAATAGGGAGACCAGCTGGAAAACCATCACAATAATACCACCCTGAGGGAACCAAGGCTGCAAAAGGATGATGGAAGAGCATGGGGCAGTGAAACGTGTATTTTGGTGCCGTGGGTGATTTAGCACGGCATCCTGCCGAGTTGCTGTTGCCAAAACCCAGCAGTCTAAAGAGTCACGTGAAACTACGTTTTTAATCTGTTGAATCCAGTTTATTTTATTATCCTATTTATGACCTGTTGAATTCAAGATGTGGTTGTGGAATGCCACAGCCCATATAGATGGTCTTCAGGCTCTGTGGAATCTCCTTTTTGCATTAAGCCACAAAGGAAGAAATCGCTATAGAATATTAAATTCTTCCTGATTTACTCTAAATAAAATATTTTGATCTCTCATCCTGAGAAGGACTTAATTGATAAGTCTATGGTGAGATTATACAAATGTGTGCTTACTAATGTGCCCTAAATAGCAATGGCAAAAATACCCTCCTAACTGGATAGTCTAAGAAGTGTTTTGAAGGCAGAATGTACTCTTAATCAGTTCAGTCACTCAGTCGTATCCAACTCTTTGTGACCCCGTGAATTGCAGCACGCCAGGCCTCCCTGTCCATCACCAACTCCAGGAGTTCACTCAGACTCACGTCCATCGAGTCAGTGATGCCATCCAGCCATCTCATCCTCTGTCATCCCCTTCTCCTCCTGCCCCCAATCACTCCCAGCATCAGAGTCTTTTCCAATGAGTCAACTCTTCGCATGAGGTGGCCAAAGTACTGGAGTTTCAGCTTTAGCATCATTCCTTCCAAAGAAATCCCAGGGCTGGTTGCCTTCAGAATGGACTGGTTGGATCTCCTTGCAGTCCAAGGGACTCTCAAGAGTCTTCTCCGACACCACAGTTCAAAAGCATCAATTCTTCGGTGCTCAGCCTTTATAGCCCAACTCTCACATCCATACATGACCACAGGAAAAACCATAGCCTTGACTAGACGGACCTTAGTTGGCAAAGTAATGTCTCTGCTTTTGAATATGCTATCTAGGTTGGTCATAACTTTTCTTCCAAGGAGTAAGCGTCTTTTAATTTCATGGCTGCAGTCACCATCTGCAGTGATTTTGGAGCCCAAAACAATAAAGTCTGACACTGTTTCCACTGCTTCCCCATCTATTTCCCATGAAGTGATGGGACCGGATGCCATGATCTTCACCTATAGTTAAATTCAATGAAAGTGTTGTAAATATTTCAGCTGGTTTTCTTCTACCCAGCTGCATTATGACACAAATTTCTTCTTATGTATCCACAGTTATGAATTGTTGATTTTACTTAAATGTCTCATCAGTCATTGGCATGCCCGTATTTGTACTCATTTCCAGTGGAATCTGCTGGCAAGCTAAAATAAAATAGTCCGATACACTTTTTCTTTGTTTCTTCTCATGCTGCTTTTCTTCTGCTCTTACCGTCATCATCACTCTTCCCACAGTGGTTGTTTTAGTCAAAATGAAGCTGGGAGTTAGTTGCGTGCAGGCATACTGATTGTAGTGTTGTGTGTGTGACTCTCTGCTGTCCTGTTTTTCCTGAACCTCAGACGGAGTCATCACTCTCAGCAGTACAAATCAATTACTACTTGTTGAAGTACCTGAGTCTTTGAACATCTGTTGTCCTTTACGTCATCGATGGGACTCAAAAGACATCCACTTGAAGGTTTTTCTCTCATACCACAGGGATTTTCTAAAACTTGTGTTATTTCCTGTGGCCCAGAGATTGTTTCATTTTCCTGCAAGAGGAGGAAAAAAGGGATCTAAGTGCTTCCTGTGATTGCATAAAGTTTATTTTCGGAACAAAATTCTGTGTTTTTTTTTCTTTTTTAATTACATCCAGTTTTCCTTGCTGGAGAATTTATAGGGAATGTTGGGTGATGTTTGCTCCCTTTTTGCACCAAGGAAGTGTTTCTTTTTACTGATTAGAAAGTTTTAAAATAAATATCCTGTGACTCTCTAGCCCAAATGTTTTGTGGTAGGAAAAAACATTGCTCTGAAAAAAAACATCTATCTCCTTATACTTTGGTTAGTGTTCAGACTATTGCTCAAAACAGTCAACATTATTTGGTCTCCGTCTGCACTAACCAATTTTTATAAATAGTATACATAAAATCACCAATAAACAAAAATGTCAAAACCTTTTATTAGTTTACGTCTTTTTATGGTAAGGAGAGAATTTTTACTGTCTTGAATTAGCAAGTAATTGTTTTGTGTAGAATGAGGGAGATTTCTTACCCTTTCTAGGGAGGAATTTTCATATAAACAAGCTTTTTATATTTATCTAAAACTTCCAATTAATTACATTTTACAATAAATATTAAAAAAATGAAGATTCATAATAATCACTTCCTATTAAAGAATAAGACACAAGAGCCATTTAGTCAAGTTGCTTTTTTATAAATGAGACGTTGAGAAGAATAGGAAAATATGCCATCTAACTGTTTAGGCTGGAACCTGTATAACCCACTTTCATTTCTGAATGATGGGCTTTTTATTGCCATGCTTTTTAGAACACCACTTTAGTGTTCTGATTTTTTAGAAACAAGTGTGTGTGTGACTTGCTTGCACATTTTCTGAGACCATATTTTCCAAATGCAGAATAGGTACTACCGCCTCCGTTTTGGTTTCACTTCACAACTCTGTTAATAAAAATCCTTGTTACAAGCTAATTTCCCTTGACAATTCCTAGCAGCCCTAACAAGTTACTATTTTAAGCAATGAATGAAAGTGGTATCAGTTCCCATGTAAATAAGAACATTAGTCACCATCTCCAAAACTGGTTTGAGGAAGAGGGAGAAGGTAGATTTCCTAATGAAATGAGAGACCAAATTGTTAGTTTATCCGTACAGGTAAGTACCTTACAAATACAAATTTCTTTCCCTCTATTTTTCCGTATATTTGGTAATACTGTAAGGTACCCATTTTCTTGGGTAGAAGAAATGGCTTTGGAAAGTTCAGTGAATTTGTCTAGGTAAGACTGTTAGAGAAAAATATACCCAGAGAATCTCAGGAATCGTGATAGGCATTTATTAGCTGGAACAGTCTATGATATTAAGTGGATATCAACTAATGGGGATAAGATTCTACTCACATTACCTTATATTAGAATTTCTTTGCTTTACTCTCTGGAGTACTGGGTGTGAACTTGAAGGGAAATTGTAATTCAAACAGCTGCACCAGATAGAATAACCGTAAGTGGCATTCTTGTTGAATGAAATATTAATCAAGAATGTAATTTTGATTCATTTCTTTTATCCATTTACTATTTGACTCATCTGGAAGAGTTTTATTTTATAGCTTTAAAGAAATATTTGCTTTCTTCCAACTCCATTGCTCTGTTGTTGTTGTTGTTGTTTTAAAATAAATACTGGGAGATGCCTTCAAGAGTGGCTGGCATCTGGGAGGAATAAGGAGTTTGCTTCTTGATTTGCCCCCTGTGGAGGGTAGTGGGGAGGAAGTGTGGAGTGCCTGAAGTGCTTTAGTTTGCTAGGCCATCTGGTCATCAGGAAAATGCTGTGTTTTCAGTTTCACAGTGAATGAGGAGTTTATTAAAGAGGAGAGCTTTTATTTAAAGGAAGTAAGGAATCACATTTTGTGTCTGCCACTAAGAGCTCCAGCTTGCTTAATTGTGAAAAGAAGGGTCACATGTGGACGATTCTGCCCATCAGTATGACTCTATAATGATGCTTTTGTTTCTATTACTGGTGAGAACTTGAAGACAGTGGTTTGGAAAGATGAGCAAATGTGCAAGGGTATACACCCGGAATAGAGTTATTCCAGTTCCATAAGCTCTCCCCCCACCTCCATACACTCTTTATGAAGGGAAGAAAATGAGCCAAAGGGGTGAATTTTTCTTAGGCCAAAGAAAGAAATCAGACCTTAAAGTTTACTGCCAAAGTGTCTGAATCTGGGTATCAGTTGGAAAGCTACGAATCAAGTTTAATTGATCAACATCCATCCACGCTTCTACTTATTGAACTACTTTATGCTATAAAAGTTAAAACCAGGCTCATGTTTTATTTACCACTTTTTAAATAAAGCATTAAGTTCAGGAGAGCTGTAGGGGGAAAATCAAGAATAGGAAAAGAAATCAATGCACAAAGCACGTCTTTGCACTCAACATTGAGATTGAAAGTCTGGCAATGGGCAGTGGCCCACAGAAAATGAAGAGCCTTGGAGGTGAGTCCACCTCTTGCCACCTGTTGTCATCTTTACAAGTAATTAATACAGTTCTCTGGAGCTACCTGAATTAAACCTTGAAAGCTCAAATCCCAGGATGCAATTTAGACTGAGCAGCCTAAAAGTTTTTAAAGGATTTGTAGAACCTGCAGTCCCATAGGAAAGTGCAGTTTGTTTCATTCAAGGTACAGCTAATCACTGTGAAGAGGAAGAAATTTTCCTGACCTTTGAAAGAGACTATTGCCCAGAGGGTCTTTGGTTTATTAGGAGTGTCTGTCGAGATGAGAATTCTTTTTGGCTTCATTTGAAGGTGCCAGTATGGAAAGACGAGGAGGAAAGTAAGGAGTGGATTGCCCTTCCAAGAAGGGCAAGAAGAATAAAATGTGCAAAGGTTGAAGGTTGAGAATTTAGTCGGGATCCAGACTACAGATTAGAAGGTCAATGTGGCTAAGGCTGGGCTGGGCTGGGCTGGGGCTGAGCATTGGTGAGCTAGGAAGGAGTGAAGGGCCAGGTTGTGAAGGGCTTCCTTCCACTTGAAGGAGCTGGACTTGCCCTACCGGAGATACTGCTGCTGCTGCTAAGTCGCTTCAGTCGTGTCCAACTCTGTGCGACCCCATAGATGGCAGCCCACTAGGCTCTGCCGTCCCTGGCATTCTCCAGGCAAGAACACTGGAGTGGGTTGCCATTTCCTTCTCCAATGCATGAAAGTGAAAAGTGAAAGGGAAGTCACTCAGTTGTGTCTGATTCTTCCTGACCCCATGGACTGCAGCCCACCAGGCTCCTCCGTTCATCGGATTCTCCAGGCAAGAACACTGGAGTGGGATGCCATCGCCTTCTCCACTGCCGGAGATAAGGAGCCATTAAATGGGGCTCTCAGGTCTGCTGGCATGCTAGCTCGCAGTCTTCTCTCCATTCTCCCACACTCACTGAGTGTCCTGCTTCAGCGTGCATGTGCAGACAGCCCGACAAGCACCTGAACCCCAAAACCTGTTTCAGTTTTCACATTCTCTGCCCCTACTCCTCTGACTTTGTTCTCGTTCAGTCTGCTCTGCATCTGAAATCTGAAACTCCCCTAAAGTGAGTTTAGTTATTTACCATTCTTCCTGTTCCCACACTCTGTTAACCTTTAGTGAACTTTGCAGGACTTCTGATGGTCTGATGTCCCTTCACCCAGTACTTCCCCTCTCTCAAGATTTATCTTTTGTTTTAGTCAGGGTTCCCCAGAAAAACAGAAGTAATAGGGCAGCAACCAATATATAGGGTAATTGAACAGCAACATTCTCTCTCTCTCTTGATATGTAGAGAGAGGGGTTTTGAGGAACTGGCTCAAGTGATGTTGGAGGTTGGCAAGTGCAAAATCTGCAGGGTGGGCTTGTAGGCTGGAGGCACATGGAAAACTGATGTTGCAGTTCAGAGGCTGGCTGTTGGCGGAATTCCTTCTTGCTTGGGGGAAGTCAGTCTTTTGTGCTATTAAGGCCTTCAGTTGACTGAATAAAGTCCACCCAACCATGTTATGGAGGGCAATCTGCTTTACTCAAAGTTTACTAACTTAAATGTTAGTCTCATCTGAAAACACCCTCACCGAAACATGCAAAATAACGTTTGACCAAATATATGGGCACCGAGGCTCAGCCAAGGTGAAAGAGAAACATCATCACATCTTCCTTTCTTCTCCAATCTAGACTCACACAGTAAACGGCTCATTTGCTTCTCCATCACTCCCTTATTTTGTACTATATGCTACTTTGTTCTTGCCAGAGCTCTTATGACTTCTGCTATTGGCTTCCTCTCCTCCTGAAACTGCTCAGCAACACTGTAGAAAACCACACACTCGAGTGTAAGACTGCTACAACAGATATGTGGTTTCCAGCTTTAATGGGGTCCTCGGGGCTCCTGGGTGCTGCTTGTATGTCCCTGGTCAACACCCTTTCCATTCCCAGAGAGGCTGTTTCAGATGTCTGCAGTTCTGGGGAGTCTCTTACTCATCCCAGTCTCTCTTCCTCGTTAGAGGAGTTTACCTGTTACAACGCAGTGGGATCATGTGTGTTGAGCATGTTGGTGCTGCTGCTGCTAAGTCACTTCAGTCATGTCCGACTCTGTGTGACCCCATAGATGGCAGCCCACCAGGCTTCCCCGTCCCTGGGATTCTCGAGGCAAGAACCCTGGAGTGGGTTGCCATTTCCTTGTCCAATGCATGAAAGTGAAAAGTGAACGTGAAGTCGCTCAGTCATGTCCAACTCTTTGCAATCCAATGGACTGTAGCCCACAAGGCTTCTCCGCCCATGGGATTTTCCAGGCAAGAGTACTGGAGTGGGTTGCCATTGCCTTCTCCCGTGTTGAGCATGAACCACCTCAATTTGCTGCTTTGCTCCCTGTCCGAATCATCTGAACAATCTTGGCTTGCCCACATTAAGAGATTACTGAGAGCAGACAAAAAGCCCAGCAGGCATTCACTTTGTCTTCAGAATTCATCCAAAACAACTCTGTCTCTTCTCACTTTTCACTTTCCTGGCACCTTGATTCCTTGCCCCCACATCTCCGTTTTCTAACTCCCATTTTCCAGTTATCTTTGTTGTTCTTGTTTAGTCACTCAGTCGTGTCCAACTCTTTGTGACCCTTTAGACTGCAGTATTCCAGGCTTCCCTCTCCTTCTCTATCTGCCCGAGTTTACTCAAAGTCATGTCCATTGAGTCAGTGATGCCATCCAGCCATGTCATCCTCAGTCGTCCCTTTCTCCTGCCCTCAGTCTTTCCCAGCATCAGGGTCTTTTCCAGTGAATTGTCTCTTCGCATCAGGTGGCCAAAGTATTGGAGCTTCAGCTTCAGCAACCATCCTTCCAATGAATATTCAGGGTTGATTTCCGTTAGGATTGACTTATTTGATTAACAAGTGGCTTAGTTTAAATTCAACTTGCTGGCTTTGACCTTCATGCTTTTCAAGGTCACATGCTCTGGGGACTGCTCTACTCAGGGAGGAGAGAAGTGGCAGTGGCGAGAGAGACCTACCTTCAGTTCCTGTTCCTGTGGCTCAGCCAGACATGTTACTTGGAACTGCAGAGTCCCTCCAGATTTTGATGGCTCCACATTCAACATGACACCCTGTAGTTCTCACTACGAGTCTCCCTGCAGCCAGCCAATGCTTGCTGCAGTTATTCCCAAGGGGACTTCCTGACATCTGGTTTATCAGTATACCAAGAAGCTGTTGGAAAAAAAGCATTTCAGTAAGTTCTGGTCTCTGTGGAGAGGACATCTAGTTTGGCTGCCCTTCAGACTCACATATTCCACCCATATAGGCCAGAAATAGCTCACTACTTAGGACTCTTTGAAGGACAGAGATCATTGCCACCTCCTCCTGACTTCCCTTGCCTCCTCCATGGTGGTCCACTCCGTTTTTCAACTTACTTTGCCTGCTAAATATCCACCTCAACTCCTGTGTCTGATCTAGTAACTCAGGGTGGTATATCAAGTGGAATTTAGAAATGGTAGGACATGGTGTCTGGATGTGGTTGGGCAGATGGTACCAGTCATGGAGACATGACAGAGAAATGAGGAGCAGGGTGTTTTAGGAGAAGGATGATAACTGGCTTTGACCATGTTAAATTTCAGATGCCTATGGAACATGTGATCATTGTGACATCTTGACGGGATTTTATTTTATTTGTTTTTTTTTAATTTTAATTTTTACTTATTTTTTACTTTACAATACTGTATTGGTTTTGCCATACATTGACATGAATCCACCATGGGTGTACAGCCTGACTTACACCCTTCCCTTGAGGCCATGTGAGTTCACATTTCATCTTATAGTTGCTAAAACAAAAGAAACAATACTGATTACCTAGTCCCTATCATTTAATCAAGGAGGGATTTATTATGTGTAACTGAAAAGACTCTGTTAAAACAGGAATTACATACACACAGCAGAGACAGGTCCCAGCTTGTGGCAGTGCCAGCCACCCCTCAATCTCTGTCCTGGTCTCTCATCACCTTTGCCCAGCTGTTGGTGGTCTGAGGTTCATCCCTGAGGAAAAGATTCAGATGCTAGTGAGCCAGTAGTGAAGTACTGGAATGCATGTTTTTAAAAAAGTATCAATCGGAACATGATTGCTTTACAACGTTGTATTAGTTTCTTCTGTGCAGCAGTGTGAATCAGCTGTATGTATATACGTATCCCCTCCCTCGAAAGCCTCCCTCCCATCCCCCTACCCCACCCGCCCGGAATATACCTTTATAGTTACTGACCGCTCATTTTATTCTTTGGGTCAAGTGCAGAGTTTCTACAGAACTATTAAATAAGGTTTCTCAAAAGACCTCTGTTTCTTCATCAGTTAACCTGAGCAAGTAATAAAATTGCTCCTTCAGATGCCGGCCAGTGAAATGGAGAACAGCAGTGGGGCAGCGCCTAACGGTCCTGCGGGCATCTGGAAGGATCAGAATTGTCATCTGCTATTTGCAGTACTGGTTGGCATCAGAAACAGGCATGGAAGAAAACGTGCTGATACGTCTCCCGAGTCTTATCTCTAGACGGGGAAACTGGTTCATTTCCCATAGGCTTACTGTTGAAAGGCCATTTATGCATCCATGATGAAGTGCCGTGTGTGTGTGTGTGTGTGTGTGTGTGTGTGTGTGAGGACCTTGCAGACCTCTTTACTATTAGAATGATAGTGACAGGAAGGCAGCTCTGTGTCCAACCTGGAGCTCAGAAAGGTGGCTGGGCTTCAGATAGATTTGGGAGTCATTACACACTGGTGGAGGTTGGAGCTTTTTTTTTTTTTCAGGTAACTTTTTTATTCTTCAACTCCCAAATTCCTCAATTTCAATATTAGAAATTTATATTCTCCTTAACTGTGCAGAGATTCAGTAGGCAAGTGACACTTTAAAATAAGGAGTATTGAGGTATTTTTTCCATTATTACAGTTGTGAATAACCACTGCTATAAGGTATGTGTTTGTTAATCATTCAGTTGTGTCAGACTCTTTGCAGTCCCATGGACTGTAGCCCACCAAGCTCCTCTGTCCGTGGAATTCTATAGGCAAGTATACTGGAGTGGGTTGCCATTCCCTTCTCCAGAGGATCTTCCCAACCTAGGGATCAAACCCAGATCTCTTGCACTGAGGAGGATTCTTTACCGTCTGAGCTACTACAGAGCTATAGGGTATAAATAAGTATAAATAACCTTTTTAAGTGGAAAAATAAATGGACAGAACACTGAAATTTTCAGAGAAATTTTTAAAACTATTTTTGTTAATTTCAGAAAGATTGGCAAGGTTTCTGAATGTTTTACAACAAGGAAATCCTTGAAGAGGAGTTTGTAGTCACCAAAAACAGAGTCAGTAGAATACATAGAAAAATGTACAAGTCCATTGTCCTCCTTTTTAAGTACAAAAGTAAATCTAAAGGTGCAACCAAGTACAGAATCACAGAGAACTACATGAATGAGCAAATAGATGGATGAAAGTATGAATCCGTATCACCTTAAGGGTTAGTTAAACTCTTTGGGATGTTCCTTATCTTTCTCAGCCTACTTAGAAATGAATGGATGATGATGCTTTAGTGCCCCAGAGTCTTTCATTACTTCTAATCCCAAAGTAAAAGATGATAGTTCCAATATGACTATTAATTCCCGAGTTAACTTGCATTATTTTGTCAAGTGCCACCAAGGAATTGCTGTCAGTCACCCAGTTTTCTTTTTTCTTTTCCTCTGATGTACAGAGCTGCTCTAGGTAATATATGCTTCTCATCAGATTGTACTGATCTGTAAGAGAACTGGTGTCCTGGGGCCAGGAGATCAGACTTTTCAAGGTTGGTGGCAGTAGATCTTACATTGGTAAAACCAAATGTGTTTTGCTGGGAGTATTGATAAAACCATTCATTTTTACTGAGGGCTATTCACATTGATAGATGGTCAAATACAAGAAGCAAAATAAATATGGATGATCCCAGCATTACTGCCTCTGACACTTTTTTTTATTACTTTAATATTTTTCTATATAGTCTATAGGTGTGGATAGATGCCAGGCTGACAATTTTCCTATGCCTCCCAGAATTACATTTATTAGTTTTATGTATTAATTCTTAAAGGAAAAGATATTTTTCTGTATGAAGATGTGGTGCTTCAACTTGATGATGTGACTGCTGTTTTCTAAATAAAGGAGTGTAGCATATGCAGATGACGCCACTCTAGTGGCAGAAAGCAAAGAGGACCTAAAGAGCTTCTTAATGAGAGTGAAAGAGGAAAGTGGAAAAGCTGGCTTAAAACTCAACATTCGAAAAACTAAGATCAAGGCATCCGGTCCCATTACTTCATGGCAAACAGAAGAGGAAAAAATGGAAACAGTGACAGATTTTATTTTCTTGGACTCCAAAATCACTGCAGACGGCAACTGCAGCCACGGAATTAAAAGACGCTTACTCCCTGGGAGGAAAGCCATGACAAATCTAGACAGCATATTAAAAAGCAGAGACATCACTTTGCCAACAAAGGTCTGTATAGTCAAAGCTATGGTTTTTCCAGTGGTCATGTGTGGTTGTGAAAGTTGGACCATAAAGAAGGTTGAGCCCTGAAGAATTGATGTTTTCAAATTGTGGTGCTGGAGGAAACTCTTGAGAATCCCTTGGACAGCAAGGGGATCAAACCAGTCAATCTTAAAGGAAATCAACCCTGAATATTCACTGGAAGGACTGATTCTGAAGCTGAAGCTCCAATAGTTTGGCCACCTAATGAGACCAGCTGACTCATTAGAAAAGACCCTGATGCTGGAAAAGATTGAGGGCAGGAGGTGAAGGGGCAACAGAAGATGAGATGATTGGATGGCATCCCCAACTCAATGCACATGAATTTGAGCAAACTCTGGAGATAGTGATAGAGCTTCCCTGGTGGCTCAGAGGATAAAGCATCTGCCTGTGATGGGGGAGACCCGGGTTTGATCCCTGGGCTGGGAAGATCCCCTGGAGAGGGAAATGGCAACCCACTCCAATATTCTTGCTTGGAGAATCCCATGGACAGAGGAGCCTGGCGGGCTACAGTCCACGGGGTCGCAAAGAGTCGGACATGATTGAGCGACTTCACTCACTCACTCTGGAGATAGTGAAGGACAGAGAAGCCTGGTGTGCTGTAGTCCATAGGGTTGCAAAGAGTTGGACATGACTTAGCAACTGAACAAGAAAGCAAAATATGCAGATAAATTGAAATTTGAAATTATTGAAATCTTCCTAAAACAAAATTTTTATAATTCTCTTTCTTAATAAACTATATTCAGTATAGCCCTTTTATCTTCTATATTTTGTCTTGCTTCAGGACATAAAGGATCATTTATACTTCTATTATAGAACTATACATAAACATGGAGGGAGAAAGTCACTTACGTCTCTTTATCTTCAGGCTCTAGCCCCAGAAATGCGTTTGAAACAGTAGCTAAAATCCTTTTTTGTCCAGTGTTTTCTTCTGGTTGTCTCTTAATCCAAGGGCTCACTGAGCACTGCCCCAAATTCAGTTTCACTGGAAATTTAATTATTTGAGGTTTTAAAATTGATGTTGATCCTTTTTTTCCAATTTCAACTGGAAATCATACATTTTAATAAGATATGTTTATGTTGCTGACTAAGCCAAGCAAATAATTATCTCCTGAGTTCTACAAAGCAAGCATTTTAAAGCAAAATCCTAAGTTAGATTACTTGAGATTTGAATTTATCTGCCGGTTGAATGCTATGATCATCTCCATCTTTCTCCTAAGTCTTCATTCATTGTTCAGGCAATGAATATTTATTGAGTGTCTACAACCTGTCAGACAGCATGTGAGATGCTGGGGAACACATGGATAACAATCCACAATCTTGCTTTCAGTGTGCTTATAATGCTAGTGGGATTTCAGGCAGGGATTCTCTCTTCAGCATCACTGGTTGATAAAATCAAGACTGGATTTCAAGTTCATTGTTCTCTCAGTCAATTTTAAAAAAGCAAAGTTTTAGCAGTTTTGCTGAAAAATTCAAGCTCTCTGGCTGTGAAAGTTTGTAGGAAGGACTTCCCTGGTGGCTCAGACGGTAAAGCATCTGTCTACAATGTGGGAGACCTGGGTTCGATCCCTGGGTCGGAAGATCCTCTGGAGAAGGAAATGGCAATCCACTCCAGTACTATTGCCTGGTAAATCCCATGGACAGAGAAGCCTGGTAAGCTACAGTCCATGGGGTCGCAAAGAGTCGGACATGACTGAGCAACTTCACTTTAACAGTTGATGGTATGAGATGAGTGGTTTTCAAATTCTAGCATGCCTAGAATTACTGGTTCAGTTCAGTTCAGTCGCTCAGTCGTGTCCGACTCTGTGACCCCATGAACTGCAGCCTGCCAGGCCTCCCTGTCCATCACCAACTTCTCATGTTCATTGAGTCGGTAATGCTTGCTGGGCCCCACCCCCAAGATTCTGATGCAATAGGTCTGGAGTTGGAGGGAGTGGTTGGTTTGCATTTCTAAGAGGTCCCCAGGTGATACAGATGATGCTGGTAGGGGGGCTACACTTTGAGAACCGCTGGTCTAAAGTATTTTCTTCCTTAACAGGCTGTTCTTCTGGGGATGAAAATGACATTAATAGTAATAAACATAGAATAGCTCACACCTAGTGAGTTCTTGTGGATTATCAAGTATTCTGCTCTTTACGTCTATCATTACATTCATTTCTCACACAACTTAATGAAATAGTTGTGATTACTATGCTCATTCTGTAGGTGGGGAAACAAACATTTGGAAAGGTTAATTAATTTGCCCAGAGTTAGTAAGCGACCAAGGCCAGGATCTGAGCTTAAGTCTTTCTGACACACATCTGTGCCCCAGCCACCACACTATTCTGCCTTCCTATGATGGGCCAGCACACCTGGGCAGTGACAGTACAATCATGATCTCCTTGGGGGACACCAAAGAGATATCTGTCAGGCCTGTCTTCACATGTGCCTGCACCTAGGGGTGTTTTGAGTAGAGAGCCCTGTGGCCATTCATCAGTTCAGTCAGTTCGGTCACTCAGTCGTGTCCGACTCTTTGCAACCCCACGGACTGCATGCAGCACGCCAGGTCTCCCTGTCCATCACCAGCTCCCAGAGCTTGCTCAAACTCCTGTCCATGGAGTCAGTGGTGCCATCCAATCATCTCATCCTCTGTCACCCCCTTCTCCTCCTGCCTTCAATCTTTCCCAGCATCAGGGTCTTTTCCTGATGTGAGTCAGTTCCAAAGTATTGGGAGTTTCAGTTTCAGCATCAGTCCTTCCAATGAATATTCAAGACTGATTTCATTTAGGATTGACTGGTTTGATCTCCTTGCAGTCCAAGGGACTCTCAAGAGTCTTCTCCAACACCATAGTTCAAAAGCATCAATTATTCAGCGCTCAGCTTTCTTTATAGTTCAACTCTCACATTCATGGGAAAGAGCAGAACTTCCTTTAGTCATTTATTCTAGTGACTAAGAAACTTTTTGCAATGGAAAATTTTCTTTTTAATTGGATGAAATGCCTCCATTTTACATATTTTAAAAGCCTTTAAATCACCAAGAATTAGATAACCAGCACACCCAGTTGAATTGACCACAGCTCTAGATGGAACAAGATTTGACAGTGAGGGCTAGAACAGGGTTTGCTTTTCCCCAAAGGTCTGCAGGGGAGTTCCTCCCACCTCTTACCCTGGCATCCAGCTCTCCCACCTACCAACTGTGGAGAACCCTTTCACATGGACTATTATTATAATAATATGACTTTATTATTATAGAACACAGATGCAGAAAAAACATAGGGTGATAGCATGATTTAATAATTCTGAGGTGAGCGTCAATAAATAAAACTTTGTCACCCACTATGATGGCTAATTGTATGTGTCAGCTTGACTGGGCAAAGAAATGTCTTTATGTTAATGCTGCCCTAATCATCTAGGTTGTTCAAAAGTCATGCTCAGGAAAGGGTCTTAGGAATAGGATTTACTTGACTGGTAAACCATGCTGTATTTCTGAGTGTCTGTGAGGATGCCTCTGAAAGAAATTAGTTTTTGAGTCAGTAGACTGAGTGAAGCAGATTGCCCTTAGCTTATTTAAAAGCTTTGATGTGTCTTTAAGTCTTTTTTAACTTACAGATTCCCTTTCTTTTCCTTAAAATTTATGTAGAAGACTCTGGGGCATTTGACCTTTAGAACTACCCCAAATCTGGCATCATCCCATCCAGAGCCTGAACAGAACAAGAAGGCAGAGGAAGCCTGGCTTTGCTCTCTGCTTAAGCTGAGACAACCATCTTCTCCTGCCCTTGAGTGCTGGCCCTCCTGATTCTCAGGCTTTGGGACTCAGACCAGGACATATACCATTGGTCCCTTGATTCTCAGGCCTTCAGACTTGGGCTGGATCACACCACTGGCCTTCCTGTTCTCTAGCTTGCACGTGGTAGATCGTGGTACTTCTCGGCCTCCACAATCACGTGAGTCCATTCCTGTAATGAATCTATATGTGTGTATTTTTGTGTATCTATAAATATCCTGTTAATTCTGTTTCTCTGAAGAACGCCGACTAATACACCCACTTGAAGTCCCACCTTCCCCACAAAAGTAACCATATCCTGACTTTACTGTAATCATTTAGCTGCATTTTTTATTGTTCTGTATATGTGCCTCCCTTAGCACTGTGGTTTAGTTCTTGCTCATTTAAAAAATTTGAGGTGTCTTTAAGTCTCTTTTAACTTACAGATTCCCTCTCTTTTCCTTAAAATCTACATGGAGGAGTCCCGGCCACTGGACCTGTAGCATTTCCCCAAATCTGGACTGTGTTCATTGCAGTCTCTTGGTGCAGTACAACATGGTCCCCTGACTTCTGTATTTCCTGAAAATTGGCAACTATGTCCAGACACTGGATCAGACTCATTTTGGCAAAATCGTAGGTAGTATTTAGCAAGATCATAGGAGGTCCGTGATTATCTGATTGTCTCTCTTTTAGTGATAAGAACAACTTTGATGCTTTAACGTGTACATCTTTTAACTCATTAGAGGTGCACAGTGATGCCATCTTAATTCTATCCTTTCTTTCTGTTAATTGGAATACATTCATAGAGAGATTCTTCATTACCATTGATCAATCAATGGTATAATTTACATAGGGAAAGAAGGATAAATGCTTGATTCTTGCCTGTTATTTACTAATTCTCATGAATTAGTTCCCTGCCATACCTCAAAGGTGACCAGTTCCTATTTTTTTAAAGATTATTTAAGAACTCACGGATTTAAACAAGTCAAACAAGAGATGGCAAGGGTGAACGTCGACATTCTAGGAATCAGCGAACTAAAATGGACTGGAACGGGTGAATTTAACTCAGATGACCATTATATCTACTACTGCGGGCAGGAATCCCTCAGGAGAAATGGAGTAGCCATCATGGTCAACAAAAGAGTCTGAAATGCAGTACTTGGATGCAATCTCAAAAACAACAGAATGATCTCTGTTTATCTCCAAGGTAAACCATTCAGTATCACAGTTATCCAAGTCTATGTCCCAACCAGTAACGCTGAAGAAACTGAAGTTGAACGGTTTTATGAAGACCTACAAGACCTTGTAGAACTAACACCCAAAAAAGATGTCCTTTTCATTCTAGGGGACTGGAATGCAAAAGTAGGAAGTCAAGAAACACCTGGAGTAACAGGCAAATTTGGCTTTGGAATGCGGAATGAAGCAGGGCAAAGACTAATAGAGTTTTGCCAAGAAAATGCACTGTTCATAGCAAACACCCTCTTCCAACAACACAAGAGAAGACTCTACACATGCACATCACCAGATGGTCAACACCGAAATCAGATTGATTATATTCTCTGCAGCCAAAGATGGAGAAGCTCTATTCAGTCAGCAAAAACAAGACCAGGAGCTGACTGTGGCTCAGATCATGAACTCCTTATTACCAAATTCAGACTCAAATTGAAGAAAGTAGGGAAAACCGCTAGACCATTCAGGTATGACCTAAATCAAATCCCTTATGATTATACAGTGGAAGTGAGAAATAGAGTTAAGGGCCTAGATCTGATAAATAGAGTGCCTGATGAACTATGGAATGAGGCTCGTGACATTGTACAGGAGACAGGGATCAAGACCATCCCCATGGAAAAGAAATGCAAAAAAGCAAAATGGCTGTCTGGGGAGGCCTTGCAAATAGCTGTGAAAAGAAAAGAGGCGAAAAGCAAAGGAGAAAAGGAAAGATATAAGCATCTGAATGCAGAGTTCCAGAGAATAGCAAGAAGAGATAAGAAAGCCTTCTTCAGCGATCAATGCAAAGAAATAGAGGAAAAGAACAGAATGGGAAAGACTAGAGATCTCTTCAAGAAAATTAGAGCTACCAGGGGAACATTTCATGCAAAGATGGGCTCGATAAAGGACAGAAATGGTATGGACCTAACAGAAGCAGAAGATATTAAGAAGAGGTGGCAAGAATACATGGAAGAACTGTACAAAAAAGATCTTCATGACCCAGATAATCATGATGATGTGATCACTCATCTAGAGCCAGACATCTTGGAATGTGAAGTCAAGTGGGCCTTAGAAAACATCACTACGAACAAAGCTAGTGGAGGTGATGGAATTCCAGTTGAGCTCTTTCAAAGCCTGAAAGATGATGCTGTGAAAGTGCTGCACTCAATATGCCAGCAAATTTGGAAAACTCAGCAGTGGCCCCAGGACTGGAAAAGGTCAGTTTTCATTCCAATTCCAAAGAAAGGCAATGCCAAAGACTGCTCAGACTACCACACAATGGCACTCATTTCACACACTAGTAAAGTAATGTTCAAAATTCTCCAAGCCAGGCTTCAGCAATACGTGAACCGTGAACTCCCTGATGTTCAAGCTGGTTTTAGAAAAGGCAGAGGATCCAGAGATCAAATTGCCAACATCCGCTGGATCATGGAAAAAGCAAGAGAGTTCCAGAAAAACATCTATTTCTGCTTTATTGACTATGCCAAAGCCTTTGACTGTGTGGATCACAATAAACTGTGGAAAATTCTGAAAGAGATGGGAATATCAGACCACCTAACCTGCCTCTTGAGAAACCTACATGCAGGTCAGGAAGCAACAGTTAGAACTGGACGTGGAACAACAGACAGTTTCCAAATAGGAAAAGGAGTACGTCAAGGCTGTATATTGTCACCCTGCTTATTTAACTTCTATGCAGAGTACATCATGAGAAACGCTGGGCTGGAAGAAACACAAGCTGGAATCAAGATTGTCGGGAGAAATATCAATAACCTCACATATGCAGATGACACCACCCTTATGGCAGAAAGCAAAGAGAAGCTAAAAAGCCTCTTGATGAAAGTGAAAGAGGAGAGTGAAAAATTTGGCTTAAAGCTCAACATTCAGAAAACGAAGATCATGGCATCCAGTCCCATCACTTCATGGGAAATTGATGGGGAAACAGTGGAAACAGTGTCAGACTTTATTTTGGGGGGCTCCAAAATCACTGCAGATGGTGATTGCAGCCATGAAATTAAAAGATGCTTACTCCTTGGAAGAAAAGTTATGACCAACCTAGATAGTATATTCAAGAGCAGAGACATTAGTTTGCCGACTAAGGTCCGTCTAGTCAAGGCTATGGTTTTTCCAGTGGTCATGTATGGATGTGAGAGTTGGACTGTGAAGAAGGCTGAGCACCGAAGAATTGATGCTTTTGAACTGTGGTGTTGGAGAAGACTCTTGAGAGTCCCTTGGACTGCAAGGAGATCCAACCAGTCCATTCTGAAGGAGATCAGCCCTGAGATTTCTTTGGAAGGAATGATACTAAAGCTGAAACTCCAGTACTTTGGCCACCTTATGTGAAGAGTTGACTCACTGGAAAAGACTCTGATGCTGGGAGGGATTTGGGGGCAGGAGGAGAAGAGGACGACAGAGGATGAGATGGCTGGATGGCATCATGGACTCGATGGACATGAGTCTGAGTGAACTCCGGGAGTTGGTGATGGACAGGGAGGCCTGGCGTGCTGTGATTCATGGGGTCGCAAAGAGTCGGACACGACTGAGCGACTGAACTGCAATGATAGGTGGAAAAGGAAAAGGCAATGGCAACCCACTCCAGTACTCTTGTCTGGAAAATCCCATGGATAGAGAAGCCTGGTGGGCTGCACTCCATGGGGTCAGGAAGAGTCAGACACGACTGACTTCACTCTCACTTTTCACTTTCATGCATTGGAGAAGGAAATGGCAACCCACTCCAGTGTTCTTGCCTGGGGAATCCCAGGGACGGGGGAGCCTTTGGGCTGCCTGCCGTCTATGGGGTCGCACAGAGTCAGATATGACTGAAGCGACTTAGCAGCAGCAGCAGCATAGGTTTAAAAACGTTGCATGTATTATCATTATTGAAACTCAAATTATCACATCTATATAAAATTACCACATTGCACCTGAAATCTTCCATTATTCTAATGAGCCCCAGGTTCTTTTCAAGAGAAATTAAATTTTAAAGCCATATCTAGTGCTGCTGGATCAGTCTGTTTCTGGGCCTTTTCAGTGGACACAGTCAGGAAAATATGTCTCTGTAGATACATATATACATCTGTACATATATTTCACATCTGGTCTTTCCCCTATTTTTTATTAGTTGCACTTTGTCTACAGTGTCTCTTAGCCCTCCCATAGTCTTCGTTCCACATGTGAAATACACCATATGTAAAATATACCGTATGTAATGTCCACCATCAGTCCTTACGTCACTGTGACCCTAGCCATCTCGGTTGTCTGAAGCCCATTCTCAGGAAAGGGTCTTAGGAATAGTATTGCCTAAGTCCTTGCATGTTGCAGAGTTTGTCTGTGCCCTTTATACTTGAAAATAACTTCTGCCGGATATTACATCCTTGATTCATACTTTCTTTCTTCAACTATCTTAAATATGTTACCCCATTTCCTTCTGAGAAAAAGCATTGGTATGGGGAAAGCCAAGTGGCAATTTCATTTTATTTCTCTTATAATTCATCTGTTCTTTTTTCTGTGTGTCCAAATAATTTTCCCTTCCCGTCTCTTCCTTTCTTTTCCAGATATAGCCTCATATTGGTCATTTGGGGTTGATATTCTCAGGTACATACTGTGTTTTTTTTCCAATATGTATTTCTAATATATGTGTGTGTGTGTGTGTGTGTATATATATATATTTAAATTTTTATTTAATTTGTCTGTGCTCTGCAGCATGTGGGACTTTAGTTCCTTAAGTAGGGATCAAACCTGCACCTCCTGCATTGAAACATGGAGTCTTAACACTGGGCCTCCAAGGAAGCCCCTATATTTTTTTACTGTAGACGATTTTTTCTTGAGTTATAGTTTTTAGTATTTGTTTTTTTGCTGTGACTTCTCTTCTGCAGGGACTGTTCCCTACACATTCGAGCTCCCTTGTGTATCTTTAATATTCCTCATTTTCTTTTGATCTCTTTTTAATTCTTTTCTCCATTTCTTTTTGGCTTTTAAAATGTTTCTCTTTGCCATATTTTCTTTCTCTTGGGATATTATTGTGCATATTTACTCTATATTCCTTCTAGTTTGCTCTTCATTTCTGAAATGATTTTCTTTTCTTTTCTTTCTAATTTGTATGAGTTCTGTCGCCTCATTTCTGAGCTCTTCTAATTTTGATTGTTTTTTTCCAAGTCTTCTGTTATTTCCTTAATGCCTTTGAACTCATTTTAAAGTAATTAGGTTACCATTTTGTCCTGTATCGTGTTATTTCTGGCTTGCTTTCCTTGCCTATGGGATGCTTCTGAGTTCCTTATTTTCCGTTTTCTTATCATTATCTGTATGGTATGTACCTTGATATTTTCCTATCACTCATTCTTAGTGAAATTAGTTTTTCTCAACTTTAGAATGAGGCGGGGGGTTAAACAAAGTGTTTCTTCCTCACAAAGCACCTCTCTTGCTGATTTTGTGTCCATGTTCAAACATATGGTAGCCTGCTCGCTCAGCTTTCTTGGCTGTTTCCCGCCTGTCCTTTGGCCTGAACTTTCTCTTTCCTTTCTCTGTGTTGTCCCTGTTCTGCTCATCTTTGCACTCCCAGCAGCTCCTCCCTAGTGCGGGCCCATTCTAGGAGGGAGCCTCGATCCCACAGGGGCCCCTGTGTCCTGCTTACCTCAGGCTCCTTGCACTCACTTTCTATAGGTGAGGGTAAAACCTCCTGGTTTTAGCTTCTGTTCTCAAATTGGTTTTCCATATTTTCCAGCGAAAGCCGTAGGCTGTACTGTGGTTTTCCTGTTCTTGGGTCCATAAGTCAGAGCCCCGTGCCTTCCCTCTTCTTCCCCCTGCGCAGATGGACGACCATGCAGGTCTTGTGAGTGTGGGTTTGTCTCCACCCATTTATATTTTGGGGTGCATGGGGGATACCTTGTTGTCCAGTTTTGTTTTAAATGTTGTCCATAGCCTTTTGCTTCTGCACTTTTCCAGAATCCTGCCATACAAAGGAGCTCTTGATCGATGTTTGCCCAGTTTCCTTCTCCTTGGGAGCAGGGAGAAGCATTTTAACCTCCCTGCTGAAGACATTTAAAAGTGCTTCTGATGGAGGACTCTCTCTTCTCCTCAGCCTACTTAAGCCTTTTTTCCTCTCCCTGGGCAGATTTTAGCAGGATGGAAGGGAAAACAGGTATGCATTAGTGCCTCACAGTGTGACAGAACCCTTGGAATGTTTTTCTTGTCTTGTTCTACATGGGACCAAACTGAAAGGTGACTGAGCAAGCAGAATGTTTCAGAGATGAAAGTTGATTCTGTTCCAGATGAAACTTGAGTGACTCATTCTTAATAGAGGAGACTCATTTAAAATACAGTTTTTCTAGGGCTAATACTGTGCTTCCAGGCAGCACCAGGCACCACTAGGAGAAACCAGCACTGTGACCAGAGAAGCATTTTTAACGCTTGTATTCACATGGTGAAAATTGGAGAGGTCTACGATTTTAACCCTATTCTAAAGGCCAGTTTCCTGAGTATAAAATCGCAGCAACCCACCCAAGGTGGCTTTCCTCACTCTTGCTTCTGGAAGAAGGCAGTGGCATGGCTATGTCAGCTCTCCTTCTTCCCTGCCTGGCAGGTCGTGTGCCCTCCCTGGGTCAGTAAAGGAACATCCACTCGCCAGGCTCTGCAGTTTTTCTGTGCAGGTGCTGGACATCCTTGAAAATCCAAGTGCTGTCCTGCTTGGGGCCATCTCTGACAGCTGGGACTCCTTGTGAGTTTCAGACCAGGCCGAGGCCCCCTGTGATAGGCATTTCTTTTATTAGCCAGGAGCCTACAAACAATCAGCCCTTCTACCGCAAGCCAGCATTTGGTGTTTGGCTGGAAAGTGTCTCTTGGTGACCTTTATTTGCATTGGCCTGCAGATAATAAGTTTCCTTAGTGAGCAGGAGGTGGGAGGAGGTAAAGGGCATATGTGAAGCCTAAGTATTAGCTGTGAGGACTTAAGTATAGGATGTGCAGCCTGCGCTGGCAACCTCAGTTCCACTGCCCTTTAGGAAGGGGACAGTGACTGTATCATTAGCCACCCTGGCCAAGCACCACCCCGAGGGTCCTTACAAGTTGAAAGAATTTAGCGATTGTACAGCCAGTGTCCTTCAAAGGTCCCATGAAAGAGATAAAGCTTTGCCATATTGTAGGCAGCCAGTTGGCAGCCTGCAGATGAGTTTTGTTTGGACTTCAGAAAATTTTTAAAAAATTTTAAATTTCCTGTCATCATTGAAATATCAAGAGACTTCATGTTTCTTTCTTTTTTTTAAATATCAATCTCTGGCTTCTCTTAGAGAAACCAGAGAAGTGGCAACCATCAGCTGACATTGAGTGGCAGCTGCCTCCTAACCTAGGGGCCTGTGAGCGTCCTGTTGCCATAGTCCCCCCTCTCTCCTCTGCCATCCTTTTTGCTCTTGCTTATGGATTATTCTCATCAGCATACAAACCTAATGTTATCTCTCTGTTAAAAGCAGTCAACCTTTTCTTGATGCCACTTCCCCTGCCAGTGCTCCTTCACATTTCTTACCCCTCTTTGCAGCAAAAACTCCTCAAAATGTGCTCACACTCACACTGTCCGTCCACCTGCTCCCATCCTCTCTGCCATGCTCCACAGTCCAGCCCTGGTCTCCTCATCTCCACCACAACGCAGCAGAGTCACCAGGCATGCTGGCCCTCCGTTCTTCTCAGGCTCCATTGCTCAGCCTTTGCTCAGCTGCCCTCCAGGCTCTACAGCTCTTAAGCTTTCCTTTCTCTCAGGCCTCTGTGCTAGGAAAGACTTAGGTCTCTGCTGCTGGTCCTCATCTCCCTCCATACCCACCTCATTATTGCCTTTAAAAAGCATCTGTGTGCTGGGTCCTCAGGGTGTGTATCCAGCTCAGCCCTGAACAGCAGTCGTAAGTGCCCTGCCTCCCTGACTTCTCCCCTTGATGTCTCGCATTGGCACATCCACACTAAGCTCTGGTCTTTCTTCCTTTGCCAGCCATCTTCCATGCATCTTGCCACGTTCACTCTTCACCTTCCCCCCCCTCTCCTGCTCTCTACCCTGCAAGAGTGACTTGCATGGCTACTCCATTCTGGTTGGTTCTACCAAGGCAAGCAAAGCAGGAGATCAAGGGAAAGAGTTGAGTGATATCAAGGTGTTTATTCCTCAGGGTCCTTCCCTGTAGGATCACCTAAGGCTGGCTGCATCCCTCTATCACAAGCAAGTCAGCACACTAATTCCAAGAGATACATGCACTGCATATCTTTGCATCCTTATTTACAATAGTCAAGATACAGAAGCAGCCAACATGCCCATAGACAGACGAATGGATAAAAAAAGATGTTATATGTAAAATGGAATGCTACTCAGCCGTAAAAAAATAATGAAATCTAGCTATTTGTGACAAGATGAATGGACCTGGGGGTTATTATGCTTAGTGTAATAAGTCAGACAGAGAAAGACATGTGTTCACTGTATGTGGAATCCAAAAAAACAAATGAAAAAAATATAACAAAACACAGACTCAAGGTGAGTAGCAGTTAGCAGAGGAGAGAGGGGTGGAGGGAGGACAAAACAGGTGAAGGGATTAAGAGATACAAACTACCAGTTACAAAATCATTGTCACAGAGCTGTAATGTATAGCCCAGGAGATACAGTCGGTATTTTATAATAACTTGGTATGATGTGGAATCTACAAAAATACTGAATCAATGTTTCTATTCCTGCAACTAATACAATATTCTATTATAATGCTGCACGTTAGCTATTTTGTTGTTTAGTCTCTAAGTTGCACCTGGCTCTTTTGTGACTTTTTGGATTGTAGGCTGCCAAGCTCCTCTGTCCATGGGATTTCCCAGGCAAGAATACTGAAGTGGGTTGCCATTTCCTTCTCCAGAGGATCTTCCCAACCCAGGGATCACACCCGCATCCCCTGCTTGGCAAGCGGATTCTTTACTGCTGAGCCACCAGGAGAGCCCAAGTTAACTATAATTCATTTTTTCAAAAAGTCAGCACAGACATTTCCCACGTGATTCTGTCCTTTTTGTGTCTGGTAACTAACCCCTTCAAGCCTAGGGCTGGTCACTGCCCTGCTGATAGCTAGCCTTAGAGTGCCACACTGTCCCCTGTTTTCCCTACACCTTGCCCACACCTTTGGAAATAGTCCCTCCATTAAGCCATCCATGAATTACCCGAATTTGAGTATGCCGTGTTTCCTGCTGGGATCTTGATTGTACCTCCTGTTGTTGCCCTTTTTGTTTATAGAGGATGTTATTGACAGTGACCATCCTTTGTGTGAAGACAGAAAGGCAGATCTGTGTCTATTATTTTAATGTTACGCTTTGACATAGCCTGAGGGGAAAAGCAGAGCGACACTGTCATTCCAATAAATATCTGTAGCTAGACCTTCAGGATGATAGGTAACGATTCAGAAGTAAATGCAAATAAGGTAAAGGAGCATTTACTTCGGACGATGACTCTGCTGCATGCTCCAAGCCAGTTGCAGACGTACGTGGTCCCCTCCAGCTGTGGGAATAGATAACTGTGATTCATGGAAACCTTCCAGGGAGGCTGCAACCTGCATTCCTACACATATCCAAACATTTTGCCCAGATACCATGTAGTGTAGAAATATTACATCTCCTTGACCTGAAGAAGGGGCATTAATTTAGCTGCTGGAGACAGAGGTAGCTAGAATCATTATTGATTTATCTACAGACACTGACCAAAGCCATTCAATAAAAAAGAGTCCCATGCAAAGATTATGTTTCCTTGGTACCATTGTTTACTCTTATTCTCAGTGCCATCTGTATACTCAGCTAAAACTCAGTTAAGCAAGATCCTAGCTTGTTAACGCTTCATGTTTTTTTGCATCTGTTTATGTATAAAAGGAAGAACTGCAGTAGCTCATCTTCTGGTGACGCTTGGGACAACAGGAGAGGAGACCTTCTCTGATGTGGAACTCTGAGGTGGGGCGCGGTCTTGTCTCTAATCACGTCCACTGCCTGTCCCTTTCCTCCTCACAGAGCTCTTTTTGCTTCTAACTCACAGTTTAGATATCACCCTGTGGGCTTCCCTGGTGGCTCAGAGGTTAAAGCATCTGCCTACAATGCGGGAGACCCGGGTTCAGTCCCTGGGTTGGGAAGATCCCCTGGAGAGGGAAATGGCAACTCACTCCAGTACTCTTGCCTGGAGAATCCCATGGACGGAGGAGCCTGGTAGCTACAGTCCATGGGGTCACAAAGAGTTGGACACGACTGAGCAACCTCACTTTCACTTTATGTTTTCTTTCTGCAAATAAAACAATTTAATAAATATATTAACGTGAGATATTCAGAGAAAAGATCTGTGAACTTTTCCAAGCACGTTTTTGTTTTTAAAACTACAGGAAAAAGATAATAAATAGCAAAGGTAAAATATAGTTCAAGATGAAGTAGGTATCAGTTATTGTATCATTTGTGGGAACAAAAACTATTTTTAAGGGCCTGGATAAAGGAAAGTGAGAGCAGAAAGGGCAAATAATCAGAGAGGCAAAGATTTACATTCAAGAGGTTGATTCTCCAATTATTTATTCTGGTGGAAACAACAAAAATGTGTTACAGTAAAGAATGTTTGAAGTGTGATATATCCATAATAGTTAAATAAGTTGTTACATGCCAATAAGCACCCATCAAATATCATCTTTTCAAAGTATATTTGAATAGTAGGAAACTATTTAAGATGAAATGTTAAGGTGAAAAAAGAAACTATGTTTGGTATTGTTCCTGATTTGATTGTATGTGTGTGTGTGTGTTTTACATATGTATATTTGGGCTTCCCTGGTGGCTTAGTGATAAAGAATCTGCCTGCCAATTCACGCAGTGTTCTTGCCTGGGAAATCCCGTGGTCAGAGGAGCCTGGTGGGCTACAGTCCATGGGGTCGCAAAAGAGTCAGACACAACCTCGCAACTAAACAACAGAAAAACCCAATATGTGTGTGTGTGTGTAGATATATATATACACACAACACACATTCCTATATTAATAGAAGGATTAGGGCATATGCCACAGTGCTTGCAATGGTTATCTCAGATGATAGGATTATAGATTATCAATATTTAGTTCTTTATAAGTTCTCTATTGTATAGATTTTTTGCAATAAACATTTAAACATGTTCACCATATAAATTAGAAGTGGGAAAGTTACTTTTTAAAGGAGAGGACATTGATTTGTAGAACGGAATGGTAGAATTTCAGACAGCAAGGAATGGGCATTTTAGTGTGAGAGACTTCTGTTACATCACACTTAACAGACAACAGTAATTAACAACAAATTTCACAGAATGATAATGATGAACTTTTATTGTGTTTTTACCATTTTCCAAGCACTCTGCATTAGCGTACTTTATATTCAATGCTTCTCTTTTAATCCTCTTAACAGCACTATGAAGGTAGGTACTAGAATTATCCTAAAGAGATATGTGAGGCTTAGCAAAGTTAAGTATATTGGTTAGAGTAAATCAAACTGCTATAACATAAACCTGAAACCTCATTGGATTAACAAAAAGGAAATGGATCCTTTAATCATGTCAAGGCTGTTTCTGGATCATGTAAAATCTCACTGTCAGCATCAGTTGAGGGTGGGCTGGTTTCCACTCCATCTGTGGCTTCCAAGCCTGCCCTGGAAACTCATATCAGGCCAGCCGCCAGGATGACTGAGGTCATGAAGGACTCTGCAGTTTCTGTGGGCCAGAATCTCCACCTACGTTTCAGTGGCCAGAACTCAATCATGTGGTCACCCCGTCCTGCTAGGAAATTGAGTCTACCTATATTCCCAGGAGGAGTGTTGTGAGTGTTGTGGAGAATGGCTCACTAATTTCTACCATGTTATGTGTATGATTGGCGATCTCATGCCAAGTAAGTGCCAGAGCAGGATTTGAATACAGTCAGTCCTGTTCCAAAGCTGACATCTGAACCACAGAGCCAGACATTCACACTGCAGAGGACTTGAATTTTAAAAGCAGACTCCCCATAGTCATTGGCTTTATAGAGCAGTGGAATGAATCATTGTCTTTGGAAATGAGATATTCAACTTTATTTTTTTACTTACTTTAGGAGATCTTATTCTGTTTTTTAAAAGTTAGACTCAAAATGAAAAAAGAGGTTGAGATATCCGTTTAATCGCTCAGTTGTGTCCGACTCTTTGCGACCCCATGAATCGCAGCACGCCAGGCCTCCCTGTCCATCACCAACACCCGGAGTTCACTCAGACTCACGTCCATCGAGTCCGTGATGCCATCCAGCCATCTCATCCTCTGTCATCCCCTTCTCCTCCTGCCCCCAATCCTTCCCAGCATCAGAGTCTTTTCCAAGGAGTCAACTCTTCGCATGAGGTGGCCAAAGTACTGGAGTTTCAGCTTTAGCATCATTCCTTACAAAGGACACCCAGGGCTAATCTTCTTTAGAATGGACTGGTTGGATCTCCTTGCAGTCCAAGGGACTCTCAAGAGTCTTCTCCAACACCACAGTTCAAAAGCATCAATTCTTCGGTGCTCAGCTTTCTTCACAGACCAACTCTCACATCCATACATGACCAGTGGAAAAACCATAGCCTTGACTAGATGGACCTTAGTCAGCAAAGTAATGTCTCTGCTTTTGAATATGCTATCTAGGTTGAGGTATGAGGTGAGGTGAAGTCGCTCAGTCATGTCCGACTCTTTGCGACCCCATGGACTGTAGCCTACCAGGCTCCTCCCTCCATGGGATTCTCCAGGCATAAATACCCAAGAGTGGGACAAACATTCAAAAATTGTAGATACAATGACCTGAGATATTTGAAAATACTTTCAGTGGCACTAAGGTTGGTTTTAAAAGAGTGTAATTCAAGGAGAGCAGATTGTTATAAACTGATGACAAAGGAAATGAAAATTTGCTTAATGCATATTCTATTAAGAACAGTCTTTATGTAAGAAAGAGCAGGACACACATGATTAAGAGGGAATTGGGACTGATATGCAAAACAGCAATGACCGTGCAGTTTGCTCTATAAAATAAGTTCCAAGACATCTGTTTCAAGGAGATGAACAAGGTGCAAACGTTTGCCTTCCATTACTCCCAAGACCAACCAAAATGAAAGCATAGAACTACCAAAAGAATAAACCCACAGCAGGGAAGGGAATGCAGCTGGGGTTCACAACAGAATGAGAAACCAGAACACATTTCTGGAAGGTTGAGAGTGAGCTGACAGATGAGAGGCAGGGCAAGGTAACAGTCAGCCTAGCACCAGTTGCAGGGGCCGCAGAAGCTGTTGGCCTAGCAGAGGAGGCCTTGAGTTGAGAGTCAGCAGGGCCTTTGGAAGCAGGGGTGGGCAGTTGGGGGCTGGGGAAGAGGAGGTGGTCTATCAATTGAAGGTTTATTTTTTGAAGAATCTAATCATGTAAAATTAAAAATATACCTGACACAAGGTAGAATGTGGAAGGGAATTCAAGACAAGATATGAAGTTTTACGTAAAAAGAAACAGAAGTGTGAATATTATTTAATGTTACAGTGATTATTGTTAGAGAAACTGAAAAAAAAATGGAAACATTGAAGAGAGGCGAGAAATGGGATAGTATAAAAATCCTTATCTTTATACCATAGTCAGTAAAATTGTTTTAGTTGAGAAATTAAGAAATAGAAATAATTCTTAATTTTATCCAACATATTATCCAGAAGAGATAAGTAACTTCCAAAAGAAAAAATATTAAGAAAGTTTGCTCTTTGGGTAATGCCACTGGAAGCTAGAGAAGGGGATAGTAGGTTTTGAGGTCTTCTGCATTATTTGACTTATTCACATATTATCTTCATGGAAAGTAAAAATCAGTTCAATTTTCTAAATTCCCTTGCTTTCTCATACATAATCCTTCCCCAGAGAGCCTCTTAGAACGTGGATTTCTGCTCTGTTTCCAGATATTCTCATTTAACAGGGGGGTTCTGATACAGGAAGTCCCTGAGTCCCAGATTAGGAGCCATGGCTCTAGGCTGTAAGAAACTATGTCCAGTGTTCGTGCCAACGTCACAGGTATGAGGGCTGAGCCAGCATTCTCTGCTCTCCCTTTCCCCACACATCTTATGAAATGTGGTGTTTACATCTAGCCACTCACTTCCTGGAGATAGAAGTGTTTCCAGGGAGCGGTCTGCTAATCTGCACCCACAGATGAGGCTGAGAAGATGGCGCCACTTCCATGACTTCCCTTTGACCCGTGCCAGTGCTAAGTCCAAAAACACTTGCCTGTGCCTCCCAGAGAGTCATGTCACTGCACATGACCACAGGGACACGTTAGTCATTTACAATGAGAAGGTGACTGCCACTCAGGCTAGATATCAGGACACTGTTCTCTTACGGAAAAACCATTTACAGAACTAGAGTAAATCTTGAAAGTGGCTTGGTAGATGAAGAATCAGTTTATGGGAAAAGTAGAATGTTTAATAGAATACAGCTCTCGTGGCTCATCCTCCTTCTCCACAGCATGGCCCACCTAGTAGACTGGTACTTTCCAACCCTAGCTGCACATTACATTCATGGCAGGAGCTTTCCAGAAGTACCAACACAGGCTCCACCATAGATCAATGAGTCAGAATCTCTGAAGGTGGGGCCCAGGCACTGATGCTTTTGTGAAGCTCCGCAGGAGGCTGTAACTACTGCCCAGAGTTGAGAATCACAAGGTGCTAGTGTCGCAGAGTGTTCCTGCCAAATTGCCTTAGAACTCCCTTCCCCCAGTCCACAGGGGAAACATTAATATGTGTTCCAGGAAATGCTTAGATGCCTGGAGCTCCACTTTGGTGTTTTTGCTTTGGTCCATGACTACCACCTTAGTATAAAATGTCCGGAAACTCAATGTTGTCTGCAATGCAAGTAAAACCTTGCTTTATGCATATTAATTCATTTGATCATTGTAGCAACCCTCTAAGGTAGGTACTGTTATCTGCGTTTCACAGATGTGAAGGCTGAGAAAACAGAGGTGAAGTTACTTGCCTAAGGTTATAACATTGGTAGATGGGAGAGCTGGGATGTGAACCCTGATGGCCTGGTCCACAGTCTAGATTCAATCATTCTGTTATGTATGTGTGGGAAAACCAGAGCAATCAGAAAAGGCCTTCCACTTGCTTCCATACCCACATTTGCCAGCCAACTGCATATGTGACTAGCATCTCCATCTGTGCACTAGGTCCCATCTCTGTTGCCAACTCAAGGACATGGTTCCAGCACTTAAGCCACTGTCTACTCATTATCAGTTATTTCTTCAGTTTGATCTTCCTCACCGGCTGTACACATATTAGCTGTTCCCATGTACTATTACATCTTTCATTGGAAAAAAATACCTTTCTTGGTCACATAGTTCCCTCCAGCTGCCACCCTATTTTTCTCCTCTCATTTATAGCACAGTCTTTCAGAAGGGTGACCTGTATTTGTCTTCACTTCTTCTGTTCTGCTCCAGTTAGATTTTAGGGCTTTCCCTACCCCCAACATACACACATACTCATAAGAATAGTGCTTATCTTGTGTTTTCTACACGGCCAACTCCAGTGGTCCATGCTGGGTCTCATCCTTCTCTGCTTATCAGCAGTATATGTCAGCATTAATAGCCTCACTTAGAAATTTCCAGGCCCCCACTCTGTCTCGGTCAGGTCTTCTCCACGTTACTGACCATCTACTCTTTTTCAGTCTCTCTGGCTGATTCTCCTCATCCCCTTGTTTTCTAAAGCATTGACGTGCCCTGGGCATGTGTGTGAGATTTCTCCTCTTCCTATAATCACTCCATTGGTAACTTGATTCAGTACACTGATGATCCTCAAATTTACGTTCTTTTTTAAAAACTTATTTTATTTATTTTAATTGGAAGATAACTACTTTACAATATTGTGATGATTTTTGCCATACATCAACATGAACTGGTATAGGTATACATGTGTCCCCCTTCCTGCCCTCTCCCACCTCTCTCCCCACCCTATCCTTCTGGGTTGTCCCAGAGCACTGGCTCTGGGTGCCCTGCTTCATGCATCAAACTTGCACTGGTCATCTATTTTACATATGGTAATGTGTATGTTTCAATGCTATTCTCTCAAATCATCCTACCCTTGCCTTCTCCCACTGAGTCCAAAAGTCTGTTCTTTATATCTGGGTCTCCTTTGCTGACCTGCATATAGGATCGTCAGTTCCATCTTTCTAAATTTTATATATATGTGTTAATATATACCATTTGTCTTTCTCTTTCTGACTTACTTCACTCTGTATGATAGGCTCCAGATTTATCCGCCTCGGTAGAACTGACTCAAATGCATTCCTTTTTATAGCTGAGTTAATATTCCATTTTGTTTATATACTACAACTTCTTCTGGAGAAGGGCATGGCAGTCTGCTCCAGTATTCTTGCCTGGAGAATCCTCATGGACAGAGGAGCCTGGTGGGCTACAGTCAGTGGGGTCACAAAGAGTCAGACATGACTGAGTGCACCACAACGTCCTAATCCTTTCATCTGCCTGTGGACATCTAGGTTACTTCCATGTCCTGGCTATTGTAAACAGTGCTGCAGTGAAGATTGGGGTGCATGTGTCTCTTTCAGTTCTGGTTTCCTCAGGGTATATGCCCAGCAGTGGGATTGCTGGGTTGTATGGGAGTTCTAGTCCCAGTTTTCTAAGGAATCTCCACACTGTTCTCCATAGTGGCTGTACCAGTTGGCATTCCCACCAACAATATAAGAAGGTTCCCTTTTCTCCACACCGTCTCCACTGTTTATTGCTTGTAGACTTTCAAATTTATATTTCTAAACATCTTTATAACCATGGAGTATGGAAAAATTCTTAAACAGAACATAAAATGTGCCAGCCAAAACAGAAAGGTGGATAAGTCAAACTGTATTAAAATTTAGAGTGTAAACCAAAAGACTATTCAGAGAGGGAAAAAGTAAGCCACAGAGTGGGAGATAGTTATAATGCATGTATCCTGTGTCTATATTATGCAAATAACTACTACAAATAATAACAAAAAGATAGACAAAGCAATAGAAAAATGAGCAAAGGCTTGAGCAGCCAAGATGTCTCCCCTAAACTCCAGGCTTGAAAATACAACTGCATATTCATGATATCCGTTGACCAGGCATCTTTAATTTAACCCATCCGAAACACTTTCTGCTTCCTCCTCTCCCTCTCAACCAAGTAGTGTGTGCATGCTCGGATGTGTCTGACTCTTTGCTACCCCATGGACAATAGCCCAGCAGGCTCCTCTGTCCATGGCATTTTCCAGGCAAGAATACTAGAGTGGGTTGCCATTTCTTCCTCCAGGGGGTCTTCCCAACACAAGGATCAAAACTGCATCTTCTGTAGCTCCTGCCTTGCAGGTGGATTCTTTACCAATGAGCCACTGGGAAAACCCCAAAACCCTTGGAGTCATCCTCAATTATTCTCTCTCTTCCTTCCCATCTCCAATCTGTATTAGTTCTGTATTGCTTTGCAACAAGTTATACCTAATTTCTGCATCCTGGGAAACTGGACACAGCTTAGCTGGGTCTCCAGGATCAAAGTCTCTTATGAGGCTATAGTCAAGGTGCTAGCCAGGACTGTAGTCATCTCAAGGCTTGACTATGGTAGACCACTTCCAAATTCACTCATGTGGCTGTTGGCAAGCCTCAGGTCCCCACTGACTATTAGCTAAAGATGACAGTTTCTTGACATATGGGCTTCTCCAAGGGAAGATTGCAACATAGTATCTGGCTTTTCCCACAGTTAGCCAGAGAAAGAGTGAGAGAGGGCAGCTAGACAGAGGTCACCTTTAATAAGCTAGTCTTGAAACTCACATACCATCACCTTTGCCATATTCTTTTCATTGAAAGTGAGCCACTAGGTCCAGGCCACACTCAAGGAGAAGGAAGGATCACTGGGGGCCATTATAGAGGCTGCCAACTACACAATCCAGTTCTCCGATTCTTTTACCAAACGTGCAGAATCCAAGCATTTCTCACCACCTCCATTGCTAGCACACTGGTCCGCCTGGCTTATTGTAGTAGCTTCTTATATGGTATCTTTCCTTCCTAAGGCCTGCTACGCACAAACTATTTGACACTCAGCAGTGAGAGTGACTCAGTACAGTCAGTAAAAGCAAGACCTGGAGCTGACTGTGACTCAGATCCTGAGCCTTCTTAAATGAACAATGTAAAGAAACCAAGGCAAACAATAGAATGCGGAAAAACTAGAAATCTCTTCAAGAAAATTGAAGATAGCAAGGGAACATTTCATGCATGGATGGGCACAATAAAGGACAGAAACATTAAGGACCTAACAGAAGCAGAAAGATTAAGAAGAGGTGGCAAGAATACACAGAAGAACTATGCAAGAAAGATCTTAATGACCTGAATAACCATGATGGTGTAATCACTCACCTAGAGCCAGACAGCGTGGAGTGTGAAGTCAGGTGGGCCTTAGGAAGTATTACGACAAACAAAACTAGTGGAGGTGACAGAATTCCAGCTAAGCTATTTAAAATCCTAAAAGACAATGCTTAAAAGTGCTGCACTCAATATGTCAGCAAATTTGGAACACTCAGCGCTGACCACAGGACTAGAAAAGGTCAACTTTCATTCCAATCCCAAAAAAGGACAATTCCAAGGAATATTCAAACTGCCATACAATTAGTTATTTCACATGCTAGCAAGGTTATGCTCAAAATCCTTCAACATAGGCTTTGGCAGTATGTGAACCAAGAACTTCCAGATGTACAAGCTAGGTTTCCAAGAGGCAGAGGGACCAGAGATCAAATTGCCAACATTAGTTGGCTCATAGAGAAAGCAAGGGAATTCTGAAAGAAAACATCCACTTCTGCTTCATTGGCTATGCTAAAGCCTTTAACTGTGTGGATCACAACAAATTGTGGAAAATTCTTAAAGAGCTGAGAGTACCAGGCCACATCTCTGTCTCCTGAGAAACCTGTATGTGGATCAAGAAGCAGCAGTTAGAACCGTGAGTGGTTCAAAACTGGGAAAGGAATGTGACAAGGCTGCATATTATCATTCTGCTTATTTAACTTATATGAGAGTACATCATAGGAAATGCCAGGCTGATGAAACACAAGCTGAAATCAAGATTGCCAGGAGAAATATCAACAACCTCAGATATGCAAATAATACCACCCTAATGGCAGAAAACAAATAGAAACTACTTTAGTTCTTTAGCCTCTTGAGGGTGAAAGAGGAGAGTGAAAAAGCTGGCTTAAAACTCAGTATTCAAAAAACTTAAGATATGGCGTCCCGTCCCATCACTTCATGGCAAATAGAATGGGAAAAAGTGGAAGCAGTGAGAGATTTTATTTTCTTGGACTCCAAAGCACTGTGGACAGTGACTGCAGCCATGAAATTAAAAGACACTTGCTCCTTGGAAGGAAAGCTATGACAAACCTAGATAACATATTAAAAAACAGAGACATCACTTTGCCGACAAAGGTCTGTGTAGTCAAAATTATGGTTTTTCCAGTAGTCAAGTACAGATGTGAGAGTTCGACCATAAAGAAGGCTGAGCGCCGAAGAATTGGTGCTTTCAAATTGTGGTGCTGGAGAAGACTGTTGAGAGTCCCTTGGACTACAAGGAGCTCAAACCTGTCAATCCTGAAGGAAATCCACCCTGAATACTCAAGGAAGATGCTGAAGCTCCAATATTTTGGCCATTTGATGTGAAGAACCAATGCATTGGAAAAGACCCTGATGCTGGGAAAGATTGAAGATTTTGACAGAAGGATGAGGTACCTTCTTGCTGTCATTTTCAGATCCTGAGTCCATCCAAGATCTTAGCCCAGCACCTTCCAACCAGAACCATAGCTCTTGCTGTGCCTTTGAGATCCTAAACTCTGGAATACCAATGTTTGACCCCAACTCCTACCCTTTCAGTTTAGCCCCGTTCTATTTGCCCTTGAAATACACGGAGACCTCCACCCTATGCTCCTCCAATTTCAGCCCAACATGCATCCCCTTTTGGCCTTACGTCTTCTATCTAGCCTGAACATTTGATTCATCACCATATTCTGTACAAAGAAGATGGGGTGTAGTGGTGGAAAGCACAGGCTCTGGAGATACAAATACAAGTTCAAAGCCTGGCTTCACCACTTGCTAAATCTTGTGATGTTGGGCAAATTAATTAGTATGTCTAAAACTTACTTTCCTTAAATGAGAATAATAGCTTCCTTATAGGGAGGTTGTGAGGATCATAAGAGTTTTAAAGAAATGCTTTGCTCACAGACAGGACAATAAATGGAAACAGTGACTTGATTTTAAAATGAGTTAGTTAATATTTAGAAATCTTTAAAAGAGTGCCTGGTACATCATAATTAACTATTTAAGTTTGTTAAATAAATTAATATTTATTTCTTTCCGATATCGTTCCTTACCTTTTCCTCATGCTCCAAACCTAGTTTCTGTTTGTCCAATGTGAGTCCTGTTCAGTCCCATCACACACCTGGCAAACTGAAGGCAGAGGAAATTCCTGGGCTCCAGCCTCAGTCGCAGCTCAGGGTAGCTCCTCAGTCCTTTTACTGTCCGTCAACAGTGCCCTCCCTCCTTTGCTTAGCAGTTACCTTGGCTCTTGTTACTCGGGTCTAGGGCTCTCCCTCACCACGTGGTTATGCGTGCAGTCCTGTTCACAGAATCCTCAGGTGTGGATCCCAGTTGCTGCTGTGACCCTGGACAGGTTCCTTAAGCTTACCTGTGTTCAGTTTCTTCCTCTGGGAAGCACAGAGATTAATGGTACCTCTCACATGAGATGGTTAAAAAGATTGTGTGAATTAACACATGTGAAACACTTAGAACAGCGCTTGGCATATAGCAACTTCACAGTAATTGTATGCTATTCTAAGTCATTCCAATCTTAAAAAGCACATGAAACTTTTGGATTTACGTCTTCCCCTAGCAACTGTCTCTTTCTTTCTGCTCTCATATTGAAGTTTCTTGAAAAAAAAATAGCCTTTGATATTTTCTCGATTGTTCTAGCGCTTACTTTTCCCCTTCTATTAAAATGCATTGCCCCACTCTCCCATTAAAACACTTTTGCTTAGGTTTTGCAAAAAACTCTATGTGTGTCTGCACGTGCACGAGTGTGTACATGTGTGTGCATGTGCGTGTGCGTGTACGTGTGTGTGTGCACTCTAGGACATCTGATGCTGCACTACTTCTCTCTTCACGTCTCTCTCTCGGCCCTCCAAGACACCATTTTCTTTGCGTTCTCTTTTCTCTCTGGTCCCATCTTCCTCTTTTTCCATTCTTACCTTATAAATGGTTGTTGTCCCTGGTTCTCTATCATCAGCCCTTCCCCCTTTTCAGGTTATACATTCTCTTCAATCCTTCTACCCCAGTCTTTAGCATTCACTTACCTGGAAGGACTCTCAAACTGAACTCTGAATTACAAACTCATCTATCCCAAAGCCTGCTTATAATTTTACTTAGTTGTCTATGGGCTTCTTCAGTGTATCATATCCAAACTTGAACTCTTCATCTTCCCCACCAAACACACTCCCCTCTCCTTATTCCATACTGGAATAAATGGCAGCATCATCCACCTGTTGGCAAAGCCAGAAAATGGAGCATCACCCTCAACAACACCTTCTTAATCACATCCACCCTATACCCAGATGATCTTACAGTCTCAGAGATTCTGCTTCCTTTTCACTTCTAAAATCTGTCCCCACCATTCCGCTCCAACTGCCTCTTAGCTGTTCTCTCAATGTTCAATATTTCTTGCCAGGATGATTGCAGTTCCCTCCTGCTGAAGTCTCTCCACTTTCCTCTCTAGTTGTGCCAATCTACACTTCACAATTCTGCAAGGATGTCTTTTTAACATTTAAGTCTGCTTATATTATTCCTTTGCTTACAATTTCCAGTAACTTCCCACGAATAAAACTCAGACTGCTTAGCCTCACGAGAGGCTGTCATGACTGTGCCTCTGGCTGCCCTTCTGTCTTAACCACCTAGCTTTCCCCAGGTGAATCCTACGCGGTTCTCTGGACACATCATTCTCTCTCTTACTTACCTTCCCAGCTTTGCCTGGAATGTCTTTTCTGGTTCTCCATTTGACTAAATTTTACTCAGCCTTTAAGATTCATCCAAGCTTTATCTTCTCCTGGCAGCCTTCCCTGACCACCTCCAGCCTACCTTAATTTCTTTGATTCAATTAGGAATTAGTTGTAGCTAACAATCTATTCAGCTAGCTTTTAAAAAGAGAGAAAGGAGAAACAGGTGCTCATAAAGTTATCATAGGGTTGAAGGAACAGGTTCTAAGCTGAGTTTCCAGGGGTGACTCCGAAATTATCACTGCAGAACTAGCCAACCAAGGGTTCACTGCCTCTGCCAAATGCCATGTCAGCTGGAAACTGGCACCCCCCGGGAAGCTAGGGGCTGCCCCTTAAAAAAGCCTCCACACCCTTGTTTGTTAGGATAAATGATGCCAGCAGTCACAGGTAACCACTACACCATGGCATTTATGCTTATGTTCCAAGTCTTTCAGTCTTTGCTTTTGGTTGGCAAAGTCCATGACTAAGTCCATGTGGGGAAACAGAGTTGCAAGGTAAAGTAGTCCTTAGCTTTCCATTCCCTGATGCACAGTAAGGTGTGATGGAAGGAGAGTGGAACAGAGTGGAAGGGGCCAGCATGTGTGTCTGTCTCTCACCCCTTTATGCTCTCAGACCCTCATGTACACTTTCTGTAGACACACTTAGCACTCATGTTCTGCTTAACTGCCTACCTATCTGTCTCACCTGAATAGGCTGCCATTTTCTTTTCTAAAAATTTTAATATATTTATTGGCTGTGCTGGGTCTTCATTGCTGCACCCAGGCTTTCTCTAATTGTGGCGAGTGGGGGCAACTCTAGCTGCAGTGTGAGGGCTTCTCCTGTTGTGGAGCACAGCTCTCGGGCACACGGGCTTCAGTAGTTGTGACACATTGGTTCAGTTGCTCCACAGCATGTGGGATCTTCCTGGACTAGGGATCAAACTGATATCACTTGTGCTGCAAGGCAGATTCTTTTTTTTTTTTTTTTTTCTCCAAGGTGGATTCTTAACCACTGGACCACCAGGGAAGCCCCAGGCTGTCACTTTCTTGAAGGCAGAAACTATTTTTATTCGTCTCTAAATTGTGCCCAGCACATAGTAGGTTCTCAGTGAGTGCTTGTTAACTGAATTAATGAATAAGAAATTTTAGCATTATCTTGGAATTCTCCTTTAATCAACCAGCCAACAACTTCTACCAATTTTGTCTCCAAAATGTCCTTCCAACAAGCGCTCGTCATCTCACCACTGCAACAACCTCAGTGTTAGTTTCCACCACCTTGTTCCTTTCTGAAGCGTAAACTCCTTATCACCACTGAACTTAACCTTTCTGAAACACAGATCTTCTCATGTCACTCCCCAGGCTAAAAGCTTCCAGTGGCTTTTCCTTTAGGAAAAGTACAGATTCCTTAGCTTAGCAGTCAGAGCCTTCCTCCCTCTGTCCAGCCTGCTTTTTAACTTTGGTTCAGGACACTCCCTCACACACTCTCCGGGCTAATCACTCCCTCGGCGCAGCCGCAGTGCCAAGCGAGCTTCCTTGGCTCAGCTCTGTTCAGCCATCACTCTAGCTCAGGTGCCGCTTACTCCAGGGATGTTTCGCATTACCTGCTCTTTCTACCTTGACCTTCCAGCACTCCACATCTGACCAGATTGCCTTAAGTTCTAGAGCTGTGGTGTTTACACTGTGCTGCACGGGGCCCTGGGACCCTATGGGGTGGGGGTGTTTCTAGGGCCTCTGAAGGGAACAGAGGGAGGCTGAGCCCCCATCTTACTCCACCCAGAGCAGCTCTGCTCAGTCAACCCATGTACTGTGTTCCGTATAGACCTCGTTGAAAAAAGGTTTACATTGGTATGGACAAAAACCTTAAAAGGCAGTTTCTAAAGGACTTTATGGCCATAGCAGTCATCCTAATGAACTCTTTAATCACGTGTGCCTGGCTCTGCATCTTGCTCATCGTGGAATCCTCTGTGTCCTTAGCCTGATAGAGGCAGCCAGTAAGACTAAAGGGATAAGGCCTAGAGAAGACGCCATGGTGAACACAGACTCCACGCAGAGCTGGAAGGAAGACGAGGGCTAGTCTTACGCTACTTCCTCAGAAAAACACAAAGTGAAAAACAAAGGGAGCATTAAACAGGTGGAAGTTTTAGATCGATAAGAGCAATTGGCCAGGGCTTCCTCGGTGGCGCTAGTGGTAAAGAACCCACCTGCCAATACAGGAGACAGCAGAACCATGGGTTTGATTCCTGGGTCGGGGAGATCCCCTGGCAAGGGACATGGCAACCCACTACAGGATTCTTGCCTGGAGAATCCCATGGACAGAGGAGCCTAGAGGACGAGCGCCTATAGGGTCGCACAGAGTCGGACACGACTGAAGTGATTTAGCACACGTGCAAAGCAGTTGCCCGTTTGACCTGAGCAGCCACGGGCCACCCGGCAAAGGCGCCTCTGCCGGGAGTGGCGTAGAGGAGATCCCAGTGTGAGGACAGCCATCCCACCAGAAGGCCTCCCAGGCCTCCTGGACTTCTGCGCCTCTATCCTCTTCTGTTTTGAGTTCCCACTGTGAGTCCAGATGGTTCAGTGTCTGGATTTTTTGAGGTTGTAACATCAGCAGTATTTTTTTTTTTGAAGCTGTAAATGGATTGATTTGACACTTTTATATTATCAAATTGATTGCTGTCTGTTTCTGACTAAAGAAAGGCCCCCCCAAAGGCAGGCCCGGAACTGAAGTGGGGAAGTCGGTCAGGTGGGGGAGCCAACGCTGTGGCTGAAACAATGCTGTTGGCATCTTCTGATCACAGACTTGCTGGGGAAGCACATTTAGAGGGAAATTTACAGCTTCCGCTCCTTAGTAGTAAATGGGAATTTACTTGACTGAGGTAATGGATTGTGGGGGATTCTGCAATTGTCTCTGTGGGTGGTCAGCAGCCTGTTTGTTAGCCGCACTAGAAGTCGAGGGTTTACTTTGCTGCCTATTTAACGGTATACTTCTATGGCAGTTTGATTGAGTTTCCCCACTTGGAGGTTGGGTAATGGTACATTTTATTCCCAGAACAACTAACTTTTTACTAGAAAACAAGAGGGTTACTAATTATTTCCATGCCTTGAGATCTTTTGTGTGGTGTGTTTAGGAACATGTTGGGAAGCAAGATGAACAAAGACCCCAGGACTGCCTCTGTTCTCAGGGAATTTTAACACAGTATACTTAGAAATGTTGAATTTGTTTGCTTACTTAACTGGACCAAGTACCTGTCTTTTCTTGGAGTGTTTTGTAAGATGGAAAAGTGCTAGATGTAGCTTGATAATTCTGTTTCATTAATATTATTCTAATTAATTCTTGAAGCCCTGGCTAATATCCTCGGGGAAGAATGGTTAGCGCAATTAATTAATTGTGCTTCTTTTTACTTTTCTGTTTCCAGAGATGCTTGTTTAACTACAGGCTTATGGTGTAATATTTTTCTTTAAGAAGGAGAAACATTTGATTTCATAAATCTCATAAGGAAAAACTCAACAAATAAGCTTTGAAGAACATATCTTCATATCAAGACAGGATATCCTCCTTGATCAGTTATTCTTGTGAACAGGAGATTAAACAGAAGTAAAATTTGTAAATTATGTTATAGATAGCAGCTGACATTGATATTAATACTAAACAAGGGCTGGCTTACAGTGCAGTACAATTTGTGATCATCACATTTCTTCTATAGCTTAACTGATCCTATATCCTTTAGCCTCTTGCACGTATATGCACACATTCCATACCTGCTTCCTGATTCTGTTGTCATTAAGTTACCTCCAGTGGATAATGGGACACAGGAGAAATGACAGTATTTGAAATGCTAGCTGCTGGCATGCGTGTTCTTTCATATCAAATCATTGTCCTATAGCTGAAGATTCCTTTGAAATTCTGGCAAATTCATAAGGTGTTCTGATTTCTTAAACCTGATGCTATGTTAGCTAGAGAGTTTAGCTGTTTGTTATTTTCAACATGGTAAATAAGAAGGGAATTTATGTAATTGTCCATGACCGAAACTAACAGGATTAAAAATCCATATAGTTAAGTGTTATAAGCATATGGCCTGATTTTATGACTAATCACTTGAGATATGTAAATAGTGTCACCATAGAAGCAGCAGAAGGAAATATAAAAATATGTGATATAATTTTGTTTCAGAGGAGGAATAACCAATTATATTACATAGGATCAGGGCTAAAAGAACCAAGAAATTTCTTGTGTATGGCTTAGGATCAAACAGTGCTTTATTTTATGGGCTGGAACATAAGAAACCAAAGTCCAGGATTAAAAGGACTGTCATAAGAGATGCAAAATGCTTAGCACAGACAATCTTTGATGCAAATGTCACAGTTGTAAAAATCGCCTGGTAGTGCTGGGCAGCCCTTGAAATTTGGTTCATATGTCGAGCTTGTCAATACATTACCCATTCTGCCAGAGGCTTAAAATTGGTTCTTTTCTTGGTTCACTTGGGGTAGAGGGAGGGAGTGCAAGATTTGTTGCTCATTCATTATACATACAAGGCAACATCTGCTCCCTGCTCCTTCATCTGCATTCCTGCCTACGGAGTATATTAAATAACCATAGAAATGAGCTTTGTGGTTAGAACTTGCTGGCCCAAAGGTGAAAATAGATAGGTAGGCATGTTACCCAACAAATATTCAGCTGGAATGCTGCTGCTGCTGCTGTCACTTCAGTCGTGTCTGACTCTGTGAGACCCTATAGATGGCAGCCCACTAGGCTCCTCTGTCCCTGGGATTCTCCAGGCAAGAACACTGGAGTGGGTTGCCATTTCCTTCTCCAATGCATGAAAGTGAAAAGTGAAAGTGAAGTCGCTCAGTCGTGCCCGACTCTTAGTGACCCCATGGACTGCAGCCTACCAGGCTCCTCCATCCATGGGATTTTCCAGGCAAGAATACTGGAGTGCACTAGCTGTTAAAACACTAAACCCTCCAGTACTGGTTGGTCAGTAGCTACAGTCCTGACACCCCCTCCCACCAAGTGCTTTCTGCCCTGGCTGCCACAATCCCTCCCCTGGAACTTTCTAGGCTTTTCCGTAATCCAGCAACTAAAGGGATAATGCCTGGTTCAGCAGGACCCTGCGAGAGCACCATGTTAAATGTTTGAATAGCATTTCTGCACATTACCTAACAATAACAAATATTACTTAACTCTTTGAAAAGCAGATTTTCAATACAAGACTAGAATGTTATCTCCCCCTGCCCATATTGAGTGGTATATCGTTAGAGTCCATTGTCCAGTTAACAAGAAAGAGATGGCACACCAAATTAAAACAATCTGTTAAGAGTTTACTTATAAGGGAGTTATCTGCAGAGATGTGGGTGTGTGTTGGAGCAGGGCACAGAGGTCAAGCAGGAACCCAGGACTAAGAGCAGGAAAACTGCCCTCCCCTGGCCCCTGATGGATGGCAGAGGGGTGGCCATGATATACAGAAAGAAGTGACCTTAGGTCAAGGACACAGTAAACCTGAAAGGGCTCCTGAAGACATAACTTTTTTTTTTTTTAAGGATTTTTAGTTTGGGCTTTTTTGTTTGTTTTTAATTTGTGGCCACACTAGGTCTTCGTTGCAGCACTCGGGCCTTCTGCAGTTTCGCCAAGCGGGGGTTACTCTGCTGCACAGGCTGCTCACTGTCCCCATGGCATGTAGAATCTTCCCCAACCAGGGATCAAACCTGTGTCCCCTACATTGGCAGGAGGATTCTTAACCGCTGGACAACCAGGGAAGTCCCAAGACAGAACTTCTGATTTGCCAGTGACAGTTTGAACAGTGGCCCCATCTCTTGTGAGCTCCCCATTAGCAGAAGCTAACAGGAAGCTGGGAAGCACAAGAGCCCGCTGACATGGTCTACAGGCTGCACTTTTCTGGAGCAGCACTCAAGAGGGGGTGGTGAGTGGATATGGAGGGACCAAGGGAAGACAACCCAGCCCACTGTCAATCATTGTTCTTCTGTGGAATTTTTCAAAATAGTTCCCATCCACAGAAAGTGCTCTTTACACGGAGAAGATGTGAAAGATTTGGCTTGTTTCTTTAAATTTATTACACCAGGAAGTGTATCTCTTTTTGTTATTAACTGACTTCACGCTCCATGTTATGCTTGGTGTCACACCAAAGCCACATCTCTCTGGTGGCTGTTTCACAATCAGGTTTATGCAAATTTTCAATATTAGAATGATAAAAAAGCAAATAGGTGTGCAATTGTTCAGCAGAGATGCCTGAAAACAAAGTGGCAGAAACTCTAACAGATGCAGTTGCTCCTGAGGGAGGGCCATGGAGTTGCATACTCTTGGTAAGATTCAGTCGAGTCCCTGTGACGTCTGCACGTGTGCCAGTGCAACTCTCTTTGCCGCTCTGTGAGTGAAGTCTTTCTTAGAGAGGTCACAGTTCATCTCTGACCAAACCAACTCATGTTCTTTCACCGTGTAAAAACGGATGCATATTATTGTATTATATCTATATATTAAAAGATCAAAAGATAGATTATAGGACAAAAAGAGAGGCTGTACTTCTTTTTTTTGGCCTTTGTTCCTTTCCAGTTTCACCTCCAAAATGTTAACTACACTGTGGTCTTGGTAGGAGTTGGATTTGCGCTGCCTGGGGTCCAGGGTCCCAGATATTGCCACATCTCCCTGCTTGGTACTTTGAGAGCTGAGGGAGCATTGAGGTGGTGGAGCACACGAATGATTAGCCAGTGGCGGCAGAAGTGGCTGTGGGGATAAGATAGCCAAATCCCGCGGCCCTGATGGAGTAGTCAACCAGGAAGTGTTCCCACTGCCCCTTCTGTGTGGGACCCCTGGCCACACTGGGATGCCTGGACCAGTTACTCCCAGGAATAACATCCTGATCCCCACAATTGGTGACACGGAATAGCTGAGGTCTAGATTCCCAGTAGGGAAATTGCTTACCCTCTTGCATGATGGGGAGCACGTATGACTTTAGGGGATATTTGTGTAGACCGTTAAGCACTGTAGTGGTCTGCCCTGGCCGGAAGAACCACTTTTCTTCCAGTCAACATCCTAAACAGCCATTTCTGTTCCTTGTGGTTCTATTTCCAGAATCACAAGGTAGAGCATCGGAGGTTGTTTATAGCTTAGTAACTAACACACTGGCCATTCCCAGAGTAAAGCCCAGTGCATGACAAGAAAGAAGCTAAAGATTTCTAAAACTTTAGCAGGTCATCAGTCACCTTCAGTCTTATTTTCATAGTTACCAGTGAGTCCTATTTGCTGTCTTTGTGACTTAATTCACATTTTATCTTAATGTCTTAGGACTTTGCTTTTAATCTGACACCTTCCACCCCACATCTGTTATCCTGCACACCATGGAACTTGAGGGAGAATGTGTGAGTCAGAAGGTGGGCAGTGCTGTCTTGGGCCTGCAGCCTCATGCCCATCTTCTCAAGCATCTTAGATCATTTGAAGCAATTTTGCCATTGTTAGAAAAAATCATGCTTCCTTTGGTCCCTTCACTAATGTCCCTGTAAGTACTTTGTTTAGGGCCTTTTCAGCTTCCCTAGTGCCTCAGACAGTAAAGAATCTGCCTGAAGTGCAGGAGACCTGCGTTCGATCCCTGGGTTGGGAATCTCCCCCTAGAGAAGGGAATGGCCACCTACTCCAGAATCCTTGCCTGGAAAATTCCACGGACAGAGGGGCCTGGTGGGCTACAGTCTGCAGGATCGCAAAGAGTTGGACACGACTAAGCAACTAACACTTTCACTTCACTTTCCTACTCATTTATAGAATTGGAATCAGGAGTCCTGATCACATGGATTATGAGCATTGATTTTGTATTGCTGGTATTTTTCTCCAATGGATTTCTGTGTGTCAGTCCTGCCTCACCCACTAGGTGACAGCCTTCTCGAGGGCAGATCTGTGTGTCAGGTGCCTCTGGATTGGAGCCAACTGACTTAAGTGCAAATCCCAGCTCTGACACTTATTAAGTAATTGAAGCAAGTGACTTAATCTCTCCCAGCCTTAGCTGCCTCATCTTCAACATAGAGGAGAGTATCTATTCTTACGGGCTTGTGATGGTGAAACAAAATGATGTAATCACACAGACTCTGGTACTTGATAGATGTTTAATAACTTTTAATAACTTATTTCATTTCTCCACCCTTTATTTCATAACCTCTTTGCATATCTCATTATGCTGGAAGGCAGTAACCTCAGTGACCTGACTTACCAAAAAAGAGAGGTTGTGGAATCCTTTCAAGGAGAGAATCTGAAATATCTTTATACAATTTCCCTCCTTGCCAGGCATCTAGAACACTGCGTATCCCAGTAACAATTAAAAATATATATAATGGCTGGAAGTTATTTCTAGAGAGGAAGGTCATCTTCAGTGTGTGTGGATGTGAGCGGCCGGATACAATGTCAAGAACAATAGCTATTCATTGTGTCAGTTTCAAAGCTGGCACCGGCAAGCTAGTATTCTAGTGTTATTCCCACACAAATAAATCTTGAGCAAAATTTCCATGACCCAATGGATTGGTATAAACAGCTCGTTGCAAGAACTTTTTACCTGCATCCCCATGTCACTCATTTAAACACTCAGTGCTTTTCAGGGAGTCTTATAAGGGCAACTTATGAATCAATGGTTGGTCTTTGTTTTTTTTTTAAACAAATGTTCATCAACCCCTACCCTCAAGATTGTTTTGTTGCCAAGTACACATGGCAAACAATTCGGTTCCTTCCACCAGTGCTGTTGATGGGAGATTCAGTCATCAGATAACCCGGCTGAAGGCAAAGTCCTTTAAAGACTCCGGAGCAATAACAGGCTGGTGGAGCTCCGCGGGCGGCCAGAGGTCCTGACTCCTGGGCCAAAGAATAATGATAAGCTTTTTATTTTTAAGTATTGGTTAGTGTTTAATAGCACTTATTATTTGCAGTGACCTTTACAGCTATTGTTATTAGTTATTCCATCTAGCAGCTCTGCACTAAATGACAAAACTATTTTTACTCAAATCCACCAACCCCCTCTCCTTCCACTCCAGTCACAAGGCCCATGCAGTTCTCAGCACATTGTACAGACTTTCATTTAGGTATCAGCTGTTTCCTCAGGCGCAGCGATCTCAGTGGTAAAGAACATTTTAAAGTCAAAACAACATAAAATGTGGTGCATCTTAATGTACTCATGTAAGTTGGATCATGTCAGTTCTCTGCTTTCAGTCCCACCTCAGTTTCTCATCTCACCTAGAATTAAAGCCAAAGTCTTGACAATGGCCTGGAAGACCTGTCACCCTGCCCAGCTCTTTGGGCCTCCCCTCTTCCCCTTTGCTGGTGCCCTAACCCTGCCCAGTCCCAAGGGGCCCCTTTGCTGTTCCTCCAACCAGGCAGGCTCTTTGCGTTGGTAATATCCTCTGCTTCTAACGTTTCTCCTTCAGAGACCTACATGACTGACTCTCTTACCTCCTTCAAGTTGTTGTTTAGATGTCAAAGAGGTCTCCCCTGCCAGCCTAATTTAAAACTACAACTGTGATCAAGGACTTAAAGCCTTCTAATATACTATATAATTTGCTCAGCTATAATGTTTACTGTTTATTTTCCCTCCCCCCACAAGACTGTAAAATCCACAAAGCAGGGACCTTTGACTGTTTAGTTCATTGCTATATACCAAGCACCTAGAACCATACCAAAGTTGTATAATAAATATTTGTTGAGTGAACAAATACCATGCCCCTGAGGGTTGCTGTAATGCAATTTGACCGACAGACTTAGAATACATCTCAACATGTGGTTTATCTTTCTGTTCCTTAGCAGTAGTTCTTATGCTTATTTTCCACTCATAACAAACAATTCATTTTGATAGCAGTTCTGTAGGGATAAATGAAACACACAGATCTTAAGGTTGCAAGGAAGTGTAAAATCTCAGTGTTGTAGCCTAAGAAAGGACTTTATGGGTATTCTAGCCCAAACATCAGCTCTGGTGCCACTGTGTATGCACTCTCCTTCCATCTTTATAAAGATACAGTGGTTAAAAGTGGTTAAAAGGATAATCTCTGTGATTGGGTCTCTCTGTCATCTAATTCCTGTTCCATCATTGTCTTCCATGTGACTGTGACACACCCACCCTCTGTTTCCTCATCTGTAAATGGTGATAAAAAGTAATGTCCATCTCATGGGGTTTTGTGAGGATTAATGAGCTAAGGCATGTAAAGATTTTGGTGTATAATGAGCACTAAATAAATATTAGCTATTATTATTATTAGAAAGTCCTTAACACTGAGCTTAATCAAGTCTTGTTAAACAGATACAACTGAGTTAACCTATTTTAGGCTGGGGTAAAATAGGGTGGGGGTTACAAATTTTCTTCCCTGTCAGTTGCCAGGAACATCCTCCTGCTCAGACTAGTAGAGAGTCCAAAACCGCTCTCTTAAACCCTGAATTTTCTACCTCTTCTAAACATACAAGAGCACTAAGAACGCCCCACCAGGGTTAGTCCCAGTTCCAAATGCAGGCAGAAGAGCACCTAAGGGAGGCTGCAAGGCCTCCCGGTGCTGCTGCCTTTCACCAGGTGGTGACATTGAACTCTGGCTCTGCAAGGTCCAGCACCACTTGCCACAGGTGCTCGGATTCTCTTCCCGCCCTCGGGCTTCTGCATGGTATAAATCCTTGGGCACCAAGATGGCAGCTCTCTGAGTTCATAATCTCAGTTGTTGTTTTCAAGTCATTCCCACATCAGAAAGCTTTCTAGTCTCAGCCACGGGCTGTGTAGGAATCAACCTTCTCTACCCCTGCAGGGGCTACCCTACATCCCTGCTGGAAATGCAAGACCATCAGACTAGACTGCCCCTTTTCTCATAGTGAGTTTTTCTTTTGGGGTCTTTGGTTCCTTTCCTCTTGGGGTGTTTCTTATGGGATCTGTCCTAACCCATCAGGGAGATTCTAATACATCCTTCCCAGGAGGCTCCTTGAACTTCATGCCGTTGTCCCACCTCTCACCAGAAATCAGCTCTGCATTGCATCGCCCTCTAGGTCAGTGGGTGCAGCATCCCACAGCATCAGGGAGTGACCACTTACTGCTGCTGCTGCTGCTGCTGCTAAGTCACTTCAGTCATGTCCGACTCTGTGCGGCCCCATAGATGGCAGCCCACCAGGCTCCCCCGTCCCTGGGATTCTCCAGGCAAGAATATGAGTGGGTTGCCATTTCCTTCTCCAATGCATGAAAATGAAAAATGAAAGTGAAGCCGCTCAGTCATGTCCGACTCTCAGCGACCCCATGGACTGCAGCGTACCAGTCTCCTCCTTCCATGGGATTTTCCAGGCAAGAGTACTGGAGTGGGTTGCCATTGCCTTCTCTGGACCACGAAATGACTCTCCCCTGAACTGGGAAAATCTGTGTCTACTTTGGCAGAAAAGTAACTGACGTTACCTAGCCAACAAATTTCAAGTTGCACCCTACCAAATCTAGACAGCATGTTAAAAAGCAGAGACATTACTTTGCCAAAAAGATCTATCTAGTCAAAGCTATGGTTTTTCCAGTAGCCATGTATGGATGTGAGAGTTGGACCATAAAGAAAGCTGAGTGCCAAAGAATTAATGCTTTTGAACTGTGGTGTTGGAAAAGACTCTTGAGAGTCCCTTGGATTGCAAGGAGATCCAGCCAGTCAGTCCTAAAGGAAATCAACCCTGAATATCCATTGGAAGGACTGATGCTGAAGTTGAAACTCCAAAACTTTGGCCACCTGATGTGAAGAACTGACTCATTGGAAAAGACTCTGATGCTGGGAAAGATTGAAGGCAGAAGGAGAAGGGGACAACAGAGGATGAGATGGTTCAATGGCATCACTGACTTGATGGACATGAGTTTGAGTAAGCTCCGGGAGTTGATGATGGACAGTGAAGCCTGGCGTGCTGCAGTCCTTGGGGTCGCAAAGAGCTGGACATGACTGAACGACTGAACTGAGCTGAACTGAAACACCCTGTTATGCTTATGTTCAATGGGTCTGGTTCTACTTCTTAAAGTCAGTACAAGCCTCCCCATCCTTCTCTATCCACCTCCTAGAAAGTAACTAGGATTCTTTTCTTCTCCACTTGTTCCCCAACTCACAGCATGTTTTCTTAACAATGCTAAATACTGTGCAAAGTGCTCTGATGTATTAAATAATTCAACCTCCAAACAGTCCCTTAAGATAGGTGTCATACCCTCTTTTTTGTAGATGAGGAAATTGAGACTTAGGAAGGCTGAGTAGCATGCCCAAGGTCACAGAGCTGCTTAGGATTTGAACCTAGGCTTTCTGACTCCAGAATCCATAAGGATGCCAATGCTGTTTCTTTAACTCAATTTCACAGAACTATAGTTCTACAAAACACAGATAATACTTATCTCAGATATCATGGTAATGATCAGATGTGATAAAGTGTGAAAAAATGTTTAGTGCAGTGGCTCCATTATTGCTCAAAAAATGTTGATTTGCCACCTTTTTCCTCTGGTCAAATTGATCATCTCATACTGTAACTACTTCACATTTTTCAAGTGCCTGACACAGAGTGGGTCCTCAGGGGGCAGTCAGTTCAGTTCAGTTCAGTTCAGTCGCTCAGTCATGTCCAACTCTTTGCGACCCCATGAATCGCAGCACGCCAGGCCTCCCTGTCCATCACCAACTCCCGGAGTTCACTCAGACTCATGTCCATCGAATCCGTGATGCCATCCAGCCATCTCATCCTCGGTCTTCCCTTTCTCCTCCTGCCCCCAATCCCTCCCAGCATCAGAGTCTTTTCCAATGAGTCAACTCTTCGCATGAGGTGGCCAAAGTACTGGAGTTTCAGCTTCAGCATCATTCCCTCCAGTCACTGCTCCTTATTACCATGTGTGTGGTTTGAAGCCCTCTCCCTATCCTGATGGTTCTCCTCCAGCTCATTTAGATCTTAGAATGTGGCACCCAGAACATTCACTAGGTGGGCTTGGATAAAGCAGAGTGCAAGGGGCAGTCACCACCCACAGAGAGTGAGCTCCCTATCAGGCAGTCCCTAAATTATGTCCTATTACCTGTCATTATAACTTTTTTAATTAGTCATTTACACTGTCAAGAGGTATTGAAATTGCTGTCAGTCAAATCCTCAAGGTCTCTTTACTTAGGCAGTTACTGACCCATACCTCACGTGGCCTGTCCCTGAATAATTGATTTTTTCTTTTCCATAAATGTCCTCTTTTTTTTTTCCTGATATTTTAAATACTACATGTTTGTTGGGGAAAATGCAGAAAATCACAAAGTAGAAAATTAAAATCACCATGAATAGCATGATCCAGAGATAACCACTCTTCTTTCCTGCGTATACATCTTCCCAGCATATATACATGTGTATATTTCTTTTTTTACAAAATTAGGGTCATACTTTTCAAAATGTATTCTGAGTCTGCTGTTTCTCACCATTTCCTCCCAGCTTAAGCCATCATCATCTTTTTCTTAAAATACTGCAGAACTGTTAAATTACTATTGCCCAAAATATGTTTCCCTACTTCCTTTCTTACTCCCCTATAGCCTGTGCTCCAAAAAGTAACCAGTGCGATCCTTTAAAATCTTAACTCTCTCCTGCTTACAGTCTCCTGTGGATTCCCATGTCACAGAAAATAAAACCCTAGAGCTTCCCTGGCTAGAAGAATCCTGCCTGGCGAGGCCTCTCCAACCCCATTTCCGTCTCCTCTACACCTGGCACACAGCGCTCCAGTCTTGTGTGCTTCCTTCAAATCCAGGCCCTTTCCTGCGTTAGGGCCTTTGCTGTTCCCAGCACTGCGCAGCTCCAGACTCACTTCAGTCCCTGGTCATGACCCATCCCTCAGAGACCATCTTCCCCAAAGAGCACCTCTGCCTCCATCACCCCCTCTCCCTAACCCTGACTGATTTTCTTCATTGCTTTAATTATTCTTCGGTAACATGATGTTGGTGGCTGTCATATTCCATCACACCTGTGTACTGTCAACCCCATATTGGTAAATTTGTAGGCTTTTTCCCTTATTTGGCATTAGAATTTATTATAAGTATTTTATAGTTTTCATTTTATAAGATTCCATAATTTCAGCCAGACAAGATGGTTTGGGCTCTCAATAACTTCTCTAATCACGTACTTTCTAAATGCTTTAATACACCATGATGGAAACTACGTCATCTAGTGAGGTCGAAGCAATTATTCTTCCCATTTTCCAGAGGGAGGAAATGGAGTCAGAGCCTAAGTAACTCTGTCAACATCACACGGCTACCATGGGGTGGAGCTAGGACCCAAACACAGGCTCTCGGCCTCCTCAGCTGCTCTCTGAACCCCTCCTGCACCCCACCCACTGCCTCCTGATCTTTCTCCCAGCAGATGTCAGCATACCCCCTTTGTTCTAAAGCCAGACCCCTGTCTGTATGTGTCCAGAGGCACCGGAAACCAAGTCGTGCGCCATTAAAATCCCTTTACAGGCGGATGCTAGCCTATTTTCTCTAGTCCTCTTTGGGGATTATAGTTGAGCTACGCTGAGTTCTCTTACTTGTACTATCATGGAGTCTCTACTTTTCTTCCTAGTTCACAAAGAGATTGTGCAGCCTTGTTTGTTACCATTTCCAAACAAGGATGTCTGTGGAACAAATTAACATTTGAGGAACCCTCTGAGAGGGATGAAGTTGGTGTAAATTTTGCTAACAGTCTCTGCTACTAAAATTGAAGCATTTGCCCCTCTGCAAGTTTCTGGAAATTCTTCCATGCTTCATAAACTTATACATGATCATAGTGCCATTTTTCATATATTGTGATGATGAGTTCATGTTCTTTGAGGGTCCTGGGCTGTTTGTCTTGCACCTCTGTTGCAAGCCCTTACAGATGCTGCCAAGATGGAATTCATCGGAGCCCGGAGACTGAAGCGCAGCAGCAGGTGCCCTCCTCCTATCCCCTCACTATCTCAGACTTTCATTTCCTCTCAGCCATGTTTTTGTTCTCCTTTCTGGCTCACAGATCATTCTTGATAGGGAAGATGGAAACAAACTCGGAATTGAGTAATTCTGTGTTCACTATATCATGCCAAAGTTAACAGTGTCATCTGCCCCAAGCAGTAGGCCAACAACCTCTCTTGTTCTTTTTCTTGTTCTAAGTGTAATTGTTGTTTACATGAATCCCAGGCCCCAGCCTTCCAATTCCCTGGCTTGATTCTTTCATTTTATATTATTCCTTTGTATCTGCTCTTGGCTGCAGGTTCCTCCTTCCTGCCTTTGTAAGTGTCTTTGTAAATACAAACTCATTGGAGACATAGTGATTTCTTTGGATAACTCCCTTGCTCCTTCCTTTCTGGAATTAGGTATGAATAGATCATCAGAATTATATTATGTGGAACCTGCAGTCTTTCTAGAATCAAGCTCTATATGATTGCAATCTCTGGCCGTGGGATCAAAGAGCATCTAGCCTAGCGTCTCACGCTTTGGAAGCCTACAAGATTGGGAACAGCAACAGTAACAGCCAACCTTTGAGTGTTGACCATGATTCAGGCACTCTGCTGTATGTACCTTATCTCATTTAATTCCCACAATCGACGTACAAGGTAGGTCTTATTCTTCACGATTATAGTGAGAAACCTGTGCTCTGGGGAGGTGACATTTGCACAGCTGTGAGGGCAGAGCTGCAGGCCTGACTCAGGTCTGTACAGCTTCCTGAGTGTGTACTCTAACCTCCACATTACACTGCCCTCCCAGTTTGTTTAAGTCCATTGAACCACACCTTATTTTTGCTGGACTTGTGTAGTTCCTCTTTCCTACAGTCTCAGGAACATTAGCTGCTCACGTTCCCTTCTTTGCTCTTATAAATCATACGATGGCAAGTCCCCTTTGTCTCCAAGGGCCAGTCAGTCAGCTCCATCCTGCCATCCATCTAATTCTACCTCACCGGCCAAAAATAGGTCCAAGCAGCAGCTCTCATCACCGTAACCGTGTCTTTCTGTGATGTGAGATTATCAGCAAAGCAAGGCTTAAGTGAACTAAGCGCTCGACTTCTGGCACAGTGGGGCTCCTCACAGACCTCTGGGTGGTTCTTCCATCATTCCTCAGCCTGGAGAGAACAGGACTGACTAGGGAATGACAGGTGGGCCTGGCCAGGTGGGCCTGAGGGGAACCGACCCAGCATCTTGCTGCCTCCTCGCTGAACTCGTCATGCTCTGGGAATATTACATTGCTTTGATGGATTTTCTTCAACTATGACTTACACGCTACCTACTCTGAAAAAAGAATGTGAAGTGGTATACAATAAAACATGTCTGAAACAGGAGAGCTAAAACACATTTTTGAAAAATAGAGGCAGTCAGAGAGAGGTCAGAAATCACTTGGTCTGAATCCCTGACAAGAAGTTTTATGGCACATGAATGTATTTGATTAATTCCCATCACAACTGTCTGGGTGTCTGGAGGGGTGGGGTGAGAAAAGAACTCTGCAGATGGGGAAAACTAGAACCTCAAGGGCCTGTTCTGTACACAGAGTTGAAATCGCACGGCGTTATGCCTAGTGACATCCATGGAAATACTAAGTAATACCGCCTCATCTAGGAAGCCTCGGGGGAAGGCAGCAGGGGGGGCGATTGCCTGGGTTAATACTAAATTTAGAGTAGCTGATCTGCCCAAGGGTCTTAGGCAGGATAATTTATCATTGTCATCGACCAAGGACCACAATAAATTTGTCTTTAAATTTTAAACCTAATTCACAAGTTATACAGATAGAACTCACAGTATCAATGTGTCCCTCTGTTGTTATTTTAAAGTACAGAATTGGTGTGAATCATAATGGAACCTTCTACAATTACCACACTTCTTCAAGGGAAGCTTATGCTATGGCTTAACCACTGAACCAGGTTTCTAGTAAGGAATGGATGACAGAGGAATGAATGAATGAATGAATGAGTGCCCACATGGTCACACAACACCATGAATCAGTCTCATACCGGCTGTGCCACAAAGAGTTCATTCTTTAAGGCTGAGTGTGTGCCCTGGCAGTGCTTCCCATCAGAACAGAGGCTGGCACTAGGAGAGTTTGTGAGTCAAACTGGCGGCCATTACCATGACCCAGGACATCTTGGAGCAGGGCTTGGAGCACAAGTACCTTGCTGACCCCATCCAGACACACACCTTCAACCACGCTGATGCTTTTACTGTGACCAAGATTATTCTACAACCAGATGAAAACATAGAGAAAGATCATTGGCAGAGGAGGGTAGGCTCCTGAATTTCTATGCCATTAGAGGTGTAATAGCACTCAAAGTGACCAAATCAACCTGAGGTCCCTGGTGGGTCTTTTCCTGGTCCCCTACAATTCTTTGGGGGCATTTCTAAAGTTCACCGAATGGAATCAGTATGCTAAGACAACCTTTGCGGCCAAAGATGGAGAAGCTCTATACAGTCAGCATAAACAAGACTGGGAACTGACTATGGTTCAGATCATGAACTCCTTATTGCCAAATTCAGACTTAAATTGAAGAAAGGAGGAAAAACCACTAGACCATTCAGGGAACATTTCATGCAAAGATGGGCTCAATAAAGGACAGAAATGGTATGGACCTAACAGAAGCAGAAGATATTAAGAAGAGGTGGCAAGAATACACACAAGAACTGTGTATTTGAAGAACAAAAAAGATCTTCACGACCTGGATAATCATGATGGTGTGATCACTAACCTAGAGCCAGATACCCTGGAATGTGAAGTCAAGTGGGCCTTAGGAAGCATCACTATGAACAAAGCTAATGGAGGTGATGGCATTCCAGTTGAGCTATTTCAAATCCTAAAAGATGATGCTGTGAAAAGATGATGCTCTATTGAGTGCAACAAATTTGGAAAACTCAGCAGTGGCCCCAGGACTGGAAAAGGTCAGTTTTCATTCCAATCCCAAAGAAAGGCAATGCCAAAGAATGCTCAAACTACCGCACAATTGCACTCATCTCCTCATCTCACACACTAGCAAAGCAATGCTCAAAATTCTCCAAGCCAGGTGTCAACAATACGTGAACCATGAACCTCCAGATGTTCAAGCTGGTTTTAGAAAAGGCAGAGGAACTGGAGATCAAATTGCCAACATCAGCTGGATCATTGAAAAAACAAGAGAGTTCCAGAAACATGTATGTCTGCTTTATTGACTATGCCAAAGCCTTTGACTGTGTGGATCACAATAAACTGTGGGAAATTCTGAAAGAGATGGAAATACCAGACCACCTGACCTGCCTCTTGAGAAACCTGTATGCAGGTAAGGAAGCAACAGTTAGAACTGGACATGGAACAACAGACTGGTTCCAAATAGGAAAAGGAGTGTGTCAAGGCTGTATATTGTCACTCTGCTTATTTAACTTATATGCAGAGTACATCATGAGAAATGCTGGGCTGGATGAAGCACAAGCTGGAATCAAGATTGCTGGGAGAAATATCAATAACCTCAGATATGCAGATGACACCACCCTTATGGCAGAAAGTGAAGAAGAACTAAAGAGCCTCTTGATGAAAGTGAAAGAGGAGACTGAAAAAGTTGGCTTAAAGCTCAACATTCAGAAAACAAAGATCATGGCATCCGGTCCCATCACTTCATGGCAAATAGATGGAGAAATAGTGGAAATAGTGAGAGACTTTTTTTGGGGGGGCTCCAAAATCACTGCAGATGGTTACTGCAGCCATGAAATAAAAAGACGTTTGTTCCTTGGAAGAAAAGTTATGACCAACCTAGATAGCATATTAAAAAACAGACATTATTTTGCCAACAAAGGTCCATCTAGTCAAGGCTGTGGTTTTTTGTGGTCATGTATGGATGTGAGAGTTGGACTATAAAGAAAGCTGAGCACCGAAGAATTGATGCTTTTGAACTGTTGTGTTGGAAAAGACTCTTGAGAGTCCCTTGGGCTGCAGGGAGATCTGACCAGTCCATCCTAAAGGAAATCAGTCCTGAATGTTCTTTGGAAGGACTGATGTTGAAGCTGAAACTCCAATCCTTTGTCCACCTGATGCGAAGAGCTGACACATTTGAAAAGACCCTGATGCTGGGAGGGATTGAAGATGGGAGGAGAAGGGGATGACAGGGGATGAGGTGGTTGGATGGCATCACCGACTCAATGGACATGAGTTTGAATAAATTCCGGGAATTGCTGATGGACAGAGAGGCCTGGCGTGCTGCAGTCCATGGGGTCACAAAGAGTTGGGCACGCCTGAGTGACTGAACTGAACTGAACTGAAGACAACCTAGAAACTAAGTACTGGCCAGGTTTGCTTAAAAAGAAACAAAAACAGGCTGAACAAAGAGATACCAGGCAACAGATCTAACTAAAACTATTCTTTTAGTTCTTTCTGTTTCTCTAATGTAAAGGGACTAAGTACATGGTTATTTACAGGAGAGGCAGTAGTTATTTGTTGTAGGCAGATACTAATATTCCCTCGAGTATACCAAGGGACAGGGGAAATGGTATTGATAAGTCTGGCTGTGGCTGTTTCTTGTCAGCTCGATGGAATTTGGTGAGTAATAATTTTTTAAAACATCTTGTAAGGCTGGATGAAAATATATAATGTAAACACCTTTCAGGTATTACAGCCAAAACAATCTCCACAAGTAATTGTGTCAATTTATTTGATTTGCCTAGAGTTGGTTGACTACCTAGTTGTTCATCCACTCAGCCATCTATCCTTCCACCATTCACTCTTTCAGCACTTACTGAGCAATGTAATGGATTGATTTGTGCCCTCCTAAATTTATTGGGGTTTTCCTGGTGGCTCAAACAGTAAAAGAATCTGCCTGCAATGCAGGAGACTCCAGTTCAATCCCTGGGTCAGGAAGATTCACTGGAGGAGGGAATGAGTACCCACTCCAGTATTCTTGCCTAGAGAATCCCTATGGATAGAGTAGCCTGGTGGGCTGCAGTCCATGGAGTCGCAAAGAGTCAGACAAGACTGAACACCTGAGCACAACAACCTTAAACTTAGATGTTGAACCTAACTTCCAGTGTCTCAGAATGTGACTGTATTTGGAGATATGGTCTTTAAAGAGGTAATTAAGTTAAAATGAGATTATTATAGTGGACTCCAGTCCAATATGACCAGTGTCTTTTTAAAAAGAGGAAATTTGAACAGTGATGTATAAAGATCATGTGAAAACACAAGGAGATGTTCCTCTGCAGGCAAAGGAAAGAGGCCTCAGGAGAAACCAGTTCTGCCAAAGAGACCTTGATCTCAGGACTTCTAACCTCCAAAATTAAGAAAACACATTCCTGCTGTTCAAATCACGGATTTCAGTTGTTTAAGTACCAGTTTGCTGTACTTGGTGATGGTGGTGATGCTGGCCCTAGCAAACTATAGGGCCATAGTTTGGCCTTCATAGATAATAATTCAAGCATCTATAATATACCAGGGCCCTGTGCCCAGTAGGAACAAGATACCTGCTTTGCCTTCAAAGAGCTCCCAGCCTGCTAGGTGCAAAATTCTGCCAACTGTTGGGGAAGCTATAAGGTTACAGAAGTGAATCAAATACCTAGTTTTGTGAGATATTAATATTCTATTAACCAAAGCACTTGCCCCCATTGGTGTGATTATTGAGGCATTAATGGCATATGCCTTCATTTTATTTTGAATTCTGACCAAAAAAATTTCAGGGTGAGGGGGATATTTGGGAGTTAAGTGAGATTTTTATCACCCACAGTAACTAAATACCTGCAGAAGCCTGGGAGGTTGTGTGATATTTTTTTTTGTTTCCCTAATTCATGTGAGATCATTTAGACCTAAATGTCTTCAGAGCATTTTTGCTTCTTCAAACACATCAGAAGACTCATTTTCACAGTAAAACCATATCTTCATAGCAGATCCGTTTACTGCCAGCTCACACAGCTTTAGCTGATCTCCGCAGTAAGCAGAGGGTATGGCAGTGACAGCTGGCACCCTGGTTCACTCAGACTCGGTTTGTGCCATCACTGTCTGTGTGGAGACTCTAGCTCAGGGAACAAATCATGACTTGAACCAACATGGAGGTCATAGAGCAGGGCCCTGTGCCTTCTGAAACGGAACAGTCACACATTGCGAGAACCAGCATGAACCAAACTGTAGAAACATGGAGGTTTTACAGCTCTAAGGGCTTTGGATGCTGTCCAGTCTTTAAAAAAAGATAAATTCCTCGTTTTGTACAGTTGGAGGGAGAAATACAGGTGACATGTGAAGTGACTTACCTATGGTTTAAAAAAAAAAACAAAAACTGGCCAGTAGCAAAAATAGGACAAAGACCCTTGTCTCTTGGTCTAAGCACAGGCGTCTTTTCTGCTATTGTAGGTGGCTGCTGCTGCAGCTGCTAAGTCGCTTCAGTCGTGTCCGACTCTGTGCGACCCCATAGACGGCAGCCCACCAGGCTCTGCCATCCCTGGGATTCTCCAGGCAAGAACACTGGCGTGGGTTGCCATTTCCTTCTCCAATGCATGAAAGTTAAGGCTTGGGAAATTATGCTCCAGAGCTAATTCCCTCACAGACACCGTGTCTGTGCTTCTGGGGCATTGTCGCCAAACAGAAAGTATTAGTTGCTCCGTCGTGCCTGACTCTGTGACCTGATGGTCTATAGCCAGCCAGGCTCCTCTGTCCATGGGATTCTCCAGGCAAGAACACTGGAGTGGGTAATCACTCCCTTCTTCAGGGGATCTTCCTGACTAGGGATTGAACCCAGGTCTCCTGAATTGCCAGCAGATTTTTTACCATCTGAGCCACCAGGTGCCAGAAAGTGATATCTGTTCCTTGGTTTTGATCTGAGCAGCTCGAGTCCTATTGTTTGGTGTGGGAAATGACGTCAGGCAAGGATCACCGTCTTTTCCATTAAAAAATAGAGCTGCTTATTAATGTAACAAGTGTGGAGGAAAAAGAAGAAGAAACAAACGCTTATTAGGCACCAACTATGGGGCCATACTTCACAGCAACCCTGGAGACAGGTATAGTTATTCACATCCCAATGGACAGGTATAGGATTTGTCCTATTCCATAGCCTGTGATTCTCCCACTATTCTACATTGCTTTCCTCAGCGTGATGAATAAATGTTATATTATAAGGCTGGGGCTTCCCTGGTGGCTTAGATGGTAAAGAATCTGCCTGCAATGCAGGAGACCCGGGTTCAACCCCTGGGTCAGGAAGATCCCCTGGAGAAGGGAACGGCTACCCATTCCAGTATTCTTGCCTGGAGATTTCCACAGACAGAGGAGCCAGGTGGGCTATAGTCTTTGGGGTTGCAAAAAGTCAGACATGACTGAGCTACTAACACTTCTTCTTTTCATTATAAGGCTAAACTAAATTATATTAAGATCTAAAGACACACAAACATAGAATAATATCTTCATTGTTAACCTTCAGCTTTTTGTTAGTCACTATGACTGCAGCACTGGTTTCAACTCTAGGCTAAAATAGAACACTACTGAAGCTCATTTTGAATCTCCTTTGGCCAGATGTTTGCCCAGAGTTATATAACTTTGGGGCAGTTTTGCATCAAGAGCCATTGCAGGGAGCTTTCACTTAACCCTTGTAAGGGAGGAAATTCACATCTCTATGGGGCCTCTTCTCTTGCTTAACAGGTCTGGCTTCTTTCTCAGTTGAGATGCAGATCCCTTCTATGAACATGATTTTTTAACCCAAAAAAGTTCATGTCCAGCTCTCACAGTCAGAAATCTGAGTGCTTAGGTCTACTGCATTTTATTTTTTCATAGACTGATGGGAGAAAGGCCACAGTGATATATGGTGAGTGTGTCGGTCTGGCTCACTGAGATTCTGTTTGTGTAGAGAATGCTGATCTCTCAGGAACCATGTGGTGTCCCAGGCACTGTAATAAGTCTTTTCTGTAGCTGGATTCCCTTAAGACTCAGATAACCTTATGTTGCACTGACCTATTTTGCAGAGGTGTAAACTCACTTAGGAAGATCAAACAACCCAGCCAGGTTCACACCGCCATCAAGAAGCAGAGCTGAGCTTCAGACCCAGGCTGGCTGAGCAAAACCCTGAACTTTCCAACCACTGTGCCTGCTACCTCCTGACTCTCTTGTTTCTTTGTACATTTCTCTAGCCAGGAGATTTTCTCCACCTGACCGTTTATTTGCCATAATTCTTGCTCTTGTAACAGATAATTTTCAAGGTCCTTTTGAGTATTGAAATTCCATGACTGATTGAATTTTATAATTTATGCAGTTTGATTCATTTGCGCTAATGCCTGAGTTCATTTATTGCATTAATTCCTTTGCTGAAGATTCCAACAGCTTTTCAGTTTACTTACGGATCTCCTGATGCTATAGATCTCATGCTGCTTTTCCCAGAATAATGTTTAAACTCTGAATTTTAAAAATGTAAGGTTTAAAAGCATATCTGAAAGGATTTTATCATGCACGTAACACATCAATTTTCCACATGGACCAAAATAGTCATTTTAAGCCCTGCTCTCTTGGTTGTCTTTCCCTAGTCTCCCAGATGCAGTGCTAATTGCTTGCAGCTTTGGGCTCTCTTTAACATGAGGTAACAATTTGAACGTCTTGGGCTTGAGTGCTGCATTTGTTAGAACATGCCAGGCCTGGAATTGGCCTTGGCTCCTCAGGATGCTGAATCTGCAGAGATCAACTTCCCTGAATGCTGAGAAGCGTCTTGGAGAACCTCCTGTTGTGCTCCTCTTGGACAGCCCGTGGTGTCCCTGGTTCTGCAAGCAGTGCCTCTCTTATTTGGACCCAGCAGCACTGGGTGATGGCCCTTTTGACCAGCTTGGGATCTGAGTCCTTCTAGGGAAGCTGTGCTTGTAGAAGAATGCTTCTGGAAGGGGGCGTTTATTCACAGACCTACTGGCTTGACTTGCTTCAGTGTCTGAGTGGCTCTTTGTAGGCAAAGGCACACCCCACTTGAGACCCATCTAAAATACATTCTCACTGGATCAGGAAGGCAAGGAAGATGCAAAAGAAAGGAAGTGACAGGATTCTGTAATCACATTGGTAATTAGGGAGCTTTGGGGCATAACTTGGGAGAATTTCTTTATGTTGTCTTGCTTGCATCTTATCTCTAGTTCTGGTCATTGGAATCAGACAAGCCCAGGTTCCAACAAGTTCTTCTGTTGATGGCTGTGCAATAATGAGGACATCATTTGACTCCCAAACCTCAGTCTTCTCATCTGTTAATTGGGATGAGAGTCCCTCCTTCATGGGTGTGAGGTGAGGACAACAGGTGATGATGCTGTTGAAGCTCCAGGCACCCTGTGCTCGACTCTGCAGCCAGCGCACAGACAGGAGCCACATGACACTGTTCTCACTCCCCTGCTCACCCTGCTCTACACAGGACACATGCTAGCAAAATACGGTTTATGCCAACTAGCATTTCAGGAGCACTTGCAGGTCTTCCCTGATGACTCAGACGGTAAAGAATCTGCCTGCAGTGCAGGAGACTTGGGTTCAATCCCTGGCTCAGGAAGATCCCCTGGAGAAGGGAATGACTACCCACTCCAGTATTCCTGTCTGGAGAATCCATGGACAGAAGAGCTATAGGGCTATAGTCCATGGGGTCCCAATGAGTCAGATTTGACTAAGCGACTTTCACTTTCCCACAGGCCTGTGCTCTGCAGTGCACGTGTGTTTGATAAGGTTGCATATTTTCGATATACTTGAGGAATTACAGAAAGCTACCTCAGAGCAGGCTGCTTTCAGGTCGGTTCAATTCAGTCACTCGGTCGTGTCCAACTCTTTGCAACGCCAAAGAGGGCAGCACGCCAGGCTTCCCTGTCCATCACCAACTCCCAGAGCTTGCTCAAACTCGTGTCCATTGAGTCGGTGATGCCATCCAACCATCTCATCCTCTGTCGTCCCCTTCTCCTCCCGCCTTCAATCTTTCCCAGCATCAGGGTCTTTTCCAATGAGTCAGTTCTTCGCATCAGGTGGCCAAAGTATTGGAGTTTCAGCATAAGTCCTTCCAATGGATATTCAGGATTGATTTCCTTTAGGATTGATTGGTTTGTTCTCCTTGCAGTCCAAGGGACTCTTTAAGAGTCTTCTCTAACACCACAGTTCAAAAGCATCAATTCTTCGGCACTCAGCTTTCTTTATGATCCAGCTCTCACATCCATACATGACTACTGGAAAAGCCGTAGCTGACTAGATGGACCTTTGTCAGCAAAGTAATGTCTCTGCTTTTTAATATACTGTCTAGGTTTTTCATAGCTTTTCTTCCAAGGAGCAAGCATCTTTTAATTTCATGGCTGCAGTCACCATCTGCAATAATTTCAGAGCCCAAGAAAATTAAGCCTGTCACTGTTTCCATTGTTTCCCCATCTATTTGCCATGAAGTGATGGGACCAGATGCCATGATCTTTGTTTTTTGAATGTTGAGTTTTAAGCGAACTTTTTCACTTTCCTCTTTCACTTTCATCAAGAAGCTCTTAGTTCCTCTTCACTTTCTACCATAAGGGTGATGTCATCTTCATATCTGAAGTTATTGATATTTTTCCTGGAAATCTTGATTCCAGCTTGTGCTTCATCCAGTCTGGTATTTTTCATGATGTACTCTGCATGTATGTTAAATAAGCAGGGTGACAGTATACAGCCTTGACATACTCCTTTCCCAATTTGGAACCAGTCTGTTGTTCCTTGTTCAGTTCTAACTGTTGCTTCTTGACCTGCATACAGATTTCTCAGGAGGCAGGTCAGGCAGTCTTGTATTCCCATCTCTTGAAGAACTTTCCATAGTTTGTTGTGATCCACACAGGCTGCTTTAGAAAGACAATAATAACTTACGCTTTTTACATATTTTCACCAAATTAGACCTCCACCCCCCCACACCTTACGGCTCCCTAAAGGAACAAAAGCAATGAGCAAAAACAGTGCTTGCTTCCTGGAGACTCACAGTCCCTTCTTCTGGAGTTTTCTTCTAAAGAACACCCCACTGAATGCAGCCATCAGGGGCTTACTGCTCTTTCCTTGTGGTGAGGAGAAGTAGGCCTGGGTCCTAGGCTAGCTGAGACTTGAACAAGAATGTTGAAGAGTCAAGACATGTCTGTTCTGGGACTTCCCTGGTAGTCCAGTGGCTAAGATGCTGCACCTCTGCAGGGGCCATGGGTTCCATCCCAGGTTGGGGAACCAAGATCCCACATGCTGCATGAGATGGCAATTTTTTTTTTTTTTTAATTTTAAGAAGAGATATGTCTATGTTGGAGGCTTAGCAGAGGTCAAGGGACTGTCCTGCAGAGAGCTGGCTGAGGCCACCTGACCAAGGATGGTCCTTGCCTTTCCCCACAGACCCACATGAAGCATTAGAACTGTAACTGGCACAAAGTGGTATTTATTAACTACCATTATTATTGCTGGTAATATCACTACAGCACTTGTTGGGAGACTCTGGTTGGGCTTTGGTTGTCTTTCCAAAATGGTCTTCTGTCATAACAGAATCTAGGGGTGGATTTTGAAACCAATAATTCCACAGTGAAGGGACAATTTGACAACCTTGGGACTGCTTGTACAAGTCATCTGAGACCCTCTTCCTTATTCTCTCTGAATCGCCAGGACAAGCTGAGCCCTGGCTAGGTTATCCCGATTTATCTGTACTATTGCTGTCTCCCGAGCCAGCAGGAAGTGATGAGTACCTCACTGTGCATTCACTCGATGGGCTGATGGAAATGGGATGCAGTCAGACTGCTAAGTCCACACTGTCGTGCATTCGGGCCTCAGAAATCTGATTGCAAGAATGTATATCTTGCATCACAATCTGGATTTCCAGAGGAAAGTTTTGGACAAAATAACCCACACCCAGGTCTGGGTCATTTAAAGTCTGGTGAAATGGGGCAGAGAGAGCCCAGAATATACACGTCTGAATCTTGGCTGGAGAGATGTGGAAGATTCGAGGCACCAGACCGTTGGCTTCTCTCCAAATGTTTACCACCCTGGTGCCATGAGGTAGTGGACGGCCCACGTGCTCATCCTCCTCCCTTCTCTCTCTCCCTTTCTCTCCCCTCCTCCTCGGATTTTCCATAGTCTGGAGAAATTCAGGAAACTGCTGACCCAGGGGGAGTGATGAGAAGAATGAAATGGCAGATTCAGACCAACCCTGCCCTGGCTGAGGACACCATGAAGTGTGAGTGCTGGCCCTGGGTTGGAACCCCGGCTCTCACCCACATCTGCCTGGGTGTGACCTTCGTCCCTGGAAGCCTGGTTCTCTGGAGAGAGGATGACATGAGGCCTGGGGCCTTATCCCCAGGAAATAGGAAGGCGGTGGCGGCTGCTGATGCAGAGAGTCCAGGAGAGCAAGGGCTGCTGTTTCTTCCTGCCCCGTGCCTCCCCGCCCCCACCCCGCTCTACCCTGTGGCACCCAGGCTGCCTGTACTGCTTGAATTGCCACAGACCTTGCTGGGGGCCTCCAAAGAGACCTCAGAGGCTTGCAGCTGGCAAGGCCTTTCGTTGGTGTGTCTCTGAGTTCACCTCCCAAAGAAGAAAGCATACGCTGCTGCAGCCAGTGACACTCCTCACTGATGTGCCCGCTGCCCAGGCAGTAACTGTTCAGTCTGGCGTTGCTTTCTCTTCTTCCTAAAGCCTGATATCACAAGGAGTCCTGAGCTCTGAACCCAGTCCAGCCTCTGGTACAGAAGAAGCTGTGCTTTTGTAAACCCGCACTACAGCAAGTGAACTCCGGGAGATGGTGATGGACAGGAAGGCCTGGCGTGCTGCGATTCATGGGGTCGCAGAGAGTCGGACACGACTGAGCGGCTGAACTGAACTGACACCAAGTGCTATACAGGCAAGTGTTTCTCCAATTCCTCCCCTTCCCCAGCAACTATGTATCAAACCAGAGGAAGATTGCCACTCCCTTCTCCAGGGGATCTTCCCTTATCCAGGGATTGAACTCAGGTCTCCTGGATTGCAGGCAGATTCTTTGCCATCTGAGCCACCAGGGAAGTGGGGGATGGGAAAGTGCTGGCTGGCACTGCTTGGGCACACTCTCAGAACCCTGATTTCTCTCCTGTGTCCCCCAACCCACCTCAGCAGTCTGGTGCCAGGCTTTCCATTGCTGGCTGATCCCCATGGCCCAGCTGCCCTTGGCCACATTTATAAAGGATGTCTCCCCAGGGGTCCTCTTAGAGAGGGGGCACATAGCAAAGGGAGGTCTTTCATCCAGAATTCTCACACTCACCAAAGGCTTCAAATTTGGATTTTGAAAGTTTTATCTTCAAAGATATGCTAATAGGGCTAAAAGAAGGAAACGATCATCGGCTTTAAATTTCTGCCAGACTTTGGTACCATGCCCATAAATTTCAAAAATAAATCCTTCTATTATATTGTGAATAGGATGATCACACTGTTTTGTGTTTTAAATTTTACACGTGGCACAAGCCTTCATTTATTAAATTTTAAAAATATGTCACAATTTTTGAAACCCTGTTTGGATATACCTTTGTTTTCACATCACATCTACTTCTGATTTATTGACTACGCCAAAGCCTTTGACTATGTGGATCACAACAAACTATGGAAAATTCTTCAAGGGATAGGAAAACAAGACTACTTTACTTGCCTCCTGAGAAATCTGTATACGGGTCAAGAAGCAACAATTAGAACCAGACATGGAACAACAGACTGATTCCAAATTGGGAAAGAAGTATGTCAAGGCTGTCTATTGTCACCCTGCTTATTTAACTTATATGCAGAGTACATCATGCAAAATGCCTGGCTGGATGAAACACAAACTGGAATGAAGATTGCCAGGAGAGATATCAACAACCTCAGATATGCAGATGACACCACCCTTATGGCAGAAAGTGAAGAGGAACTGGACTGAAGAGTCATCAAGACTCTTTAGAGCCTCTTGATGAAAGTGAAGGAGGAGAAAAAGCTGGCTTAAAACTCAACATTCAAAAAACGAAGATCATAGTATCCGGTCCTATCACTTCTTGGCAAAATAGATGGGGAAACATTGGAAACAGTGATAGACTTTATTTTCTTGGGCCCCAAAATCACTATAGACGGTGACTGCAGCCATGAAATTAAAAGACGCTTGCTCCTTGGAAGAAAAGCTATGAGAAACCTAGACAGCATATTAAAAAGCAGAGACATTACTTTGCCAACAAAGGTCCATTTAGTCAAAGCTATGGTTTTTCCAGTAGTCATGTATGGATGTGAGAGTTGGACCAAAAAGAAAGCTGAGTTCCAAAGAATTGATGCTTTGGAACTGTGGTTTTGGAGAAGACTCTTGAGAGTCCTGTGGGCTGCAAGGAGATCCAATCAGTCCATCCTAAAGGAAATCAGTCCTGACTAGTCATTGGAAGGACTGATGCTGAAGCTGAAACTCCAAAAGTTTGGCCACCTAATGTGAAGAACTGACTCATTGGAAAAGACCCTGATGCTGGGAAAGATTGAAAGCAGAAGGAGAAGGGGGCAACAGAGGATGAGATGGTTGGATGGTGTCACTGATTCAGTGGACATGAGTTTGAGCAAGCTGCGGGAGTTGGTGATGGACAGGGAAGCCTGGCATGCTGCAGTCCATGGGGTCTCCAAGAGTTGGACATGACTTGCTGAACTGAACTGAACTTGTTTTCACATGCCCGGAGCCTCAGAGGATGAAAGTGTCCCAGGCCTCTCTTGACCATCGGCTGCTTTCCTCTTGGTGGACAGTAGGAAAAGCTGTTCCCTTCCCACATTGCTGTTTCAACCTTAGAAAATCTAAGGTGTATCTCCCTGTTTCGTTACAGCACTGACCTATGATGGAAGAGGCCTTCAAGGTTTAGGGATGTACAGTTCTGGATAGTGCCTGATCCCTTGCATTTCTAACAAGTTCCCAGGTGAAGTGATGCTGGTGGTTCAAGGGCCACAGTTTGAAAACCACTGTCCCAGGGAGATGGGCTGAGAGGGAAATGTGAGTGAATACTCAAAGATCTAGTTATTTCTTTTTATAATTTTTTAATTGGAGGAAAATTACAATGTTGCATTGGTTTCTGCCTTACAACAATGTGAATCAGCCCTAATTATACATATATCTCCTCCCTTTTGAGCCTCCCTCCCCTCTCCCCATCTCACCCCTCTAGGTCATCACAGAGCACCAGGCTGGGCTTCCTGTGTTATATAGCAACTTCTTCCCTGATAGCTCAGTAAAGAATCTACCTGCAATGCAGGAGACCCTGGTTCGAGTCCTGGGTCAGGAAGATCCCCTGGAGAAGGGATAGGCTACCCACTCCAGTATTCTTGAGCTTCCTTTGTGACTCAGCTGGTAAAGAATCCACCTGCAGTGCAGGAGACCTGGGTTCAATCCCTGGGTTGGGAAGATCCCCTGAACAAGAGAAAGGCTACCCATTCCAGTATCTGGCCTAGAGAATTCCATGGACTGTATAGTTCATAGGGTCCCAAAGAGTCAGACAGGACTAAGCAACTTTCACTTTCACTTTCTTACCAGCTGTTTTACACATCATAGTGTATATATGTCGATACTACTTTCTCCATTTGTCTCAGTTCAGTTCAGTTCAGTCGCTCAGTCGTGTCTGACTCTTTGCGACCCCATGAATTATAGCACGCCAGGCCTCCCTGTCCATCACCAACTCCCGGAGTTCACTCAGACTCACGTCCGTCAAGTCAGTGATGCCATCCAGCCATCTCATCCTCTGTCGTCCCCTTTTCCTCCTGCCCCCAATCTCTCCCAGCATCAGAGTCTTTTCCAATGAGTCAACTCTTCACATGAGGTGGCCAAAGTACTGGAGCTTCAGCTGTAGCATCATTCCTTCCAAAGAAATCCCAGGGCTGATCTCCTTCAGAAGTCCTTTCTTATTCTCAAACTTTGCTGTTGGCATCAGAGGCGGGGAATCCTAAGCACCATAACTGCCGCTGCACAGAAAACCCAGGTGGGGTTGATCTGGGTCTAGAAAGCCAGAGTCTCAGGCATGGACCTAGAGCAGAGGGTCTAGAGGTCTGATCAGCTGTGTCCAATGAGAATATAATGCAAGCAACAAATGCAAATCATATATATAATTTCATATTTTCTATATATATTAAAAATTAAAGATTAATTTTAACCATGTATATATTTAACCTAATTATCCAAAATGTTATCTTTTTGAAATGTCATCGGCATGATTATTAATGAGACGTTTTACATTCTGTCTTTCACACCAAGTCTCGGAATCTGTTCCGTGTTCTACAGGAGCACGTGTGGACAGTGCACGTCTGCATTCACCAGGTACTGGGGCCACTGCCTCTGAAGAAGGCCTAAGGCACGGAGGTCAGCAGGCAGGTGCCTCCTTCCTGTCCTTCCTAGAGCCTCTAGAATCTGTTCTCCACATCTGAGAATCTTTCCTGTGTTCCTCGTCATCGCTGCTTCTGGAAAGCACGAGCAGGCGAGTGGGGCCAGATCAGCTCTGCAGGGCTCGTTTCCTCGCGTCTAAGTGTCTGAGGTCAGAATCCAAGAGAATCACACCTCCCCGCCACTTTCCAGGCATAACCATTGACACATATGAGCAGAGCCCCTGGGTGTTGATGGGGAGAAGGTGAAGCTCTGGCTGGGGAGAGATGGGTATCTGAAATCGATCAAGAAAGAGAGCGAAGGGAGAGCTGTGGTTGGCCTGAACAGTCTCGAGTGTCGTTCAAATGTTGCCAGCGGGTGTGAGCTGACACTTCTGGGAATTCCACTGGCCAAGGAGCCCAGAGCACTGTGGGCATTTCTTGTTTTGTTTTGTCTTACAGCATTGAGTCCACAGCCATTGTGCTCTGCCCATGGCATGGTGCCTTTTCTCTAGTTGCAGTCATGAAACAGGCAAGTATTGAGTGCCCACTGTGTGTGCCAGTATACCAGGGAGGCAGTTGATTATAATTATTTGGATCACGTGTTTTAGAGCCAGTCCGGCCAGAGTGCAGATCTCCACTTTTGCAGTGTGATCTTAGGAAGTGTTTTAATCTCTAAGCCATGGTTTCTTTATTTGTAAAATGGGGATAATAACACCTATACCACAGAAGTCCTGTGAGAATGAAGTGAGGTGGTATGTGTCATGCCTGGCTCAGAGCCTGGCTCACAGGCATTCAGTGAACGGCAGCAGCGGGGACCGGATGAGGTGAGCGAGGTGTACGGTGTGGAGCTCTTGCCACCATCACCACTGTTGCTCTTAAGTTCCTATACCATAGTAGGTGCCCTGGGAATTGCCAAGCTGCATGAGGCATGATCCTCTCTCTCCAGGAGCAGAGGGTCTGCGAGGGGAGAGATGTACCCGCAAGTGAGCCAGAGATGAGCTAGGTGTGATGATTGCCTTGAGAGAGGAAGGAGAGGTCACTTCCATCCAGGGATTCAGAGACTGTACGTGAGGAATGGATGAGAGGTCTGCTGGCAGAGATCGAGGGGAAGGACAGTTTCTGGAGAGAAAGGCTTGATCAAGGCCGCAGAGGTGAAGAACTGTGCTCAGGGAGTATTGAATGGTTGTGATGCTGGCACACGGAGACAGCTCAAAGAGACTGGGAAGAAGCTCATCGCAGCCCGTTTGTACAGGTCTTACATGCCAAGCAATGGAGTTCAGACTGTGTTTGGTAAAAAACAGAAAACCATAGACAGCATCCCAGGAAGGAATGACAAGAGTAATGATAAATACTTTTTTTTCCCTTTGAAACAGGGGAGTTCTGAGAGTCAGAATTTACTGACATTGCCTGGTCAAAACTGAACACGAATCTTCATGCCTTGAGATGCAGGTAACTTGTAAATCATGTCATCTGTTACCACCCTTTGGCAGTCCTACTCCCACAAAGGAACCCTGTTACCAGTGGGGTAGGCAACCTTCCAGACTTTCCTCTGTACAAAGACAACACACAGAGAGGAAAAAGGCTTTAACCAAAATTGGAACATACCAAACTCACTGTTCTGTCATTTACCTTTTTATTGTAACTGACTCCCCAGTCCCCCTCCTCCAGCCTCTAGTCACCACCACTCTGCTTCCTATTTTTATGACCTTAACTAATCCAGGAACCTAGTATAGATGGGATCATTAGACATTTGTCCTTTTGTGATTGGCTTATCTCACTTAGCATAATGTCTTCTAGGTTTTACTATGTTATAGAATATCAGAATTTCCTTCCTTTATAAGGCTGAATAATATCCCATTCTTATATATATTACTTTTTTTTTGGCCCATCATCCCTTGATGAGCACTTGCTTTCATCATTTGGCTCTTGTCTGTTATCTACTTTAAACTTATATTGTGGGCATGTTTCCATGTGAGTTCCTATTAGAACCAGCTCATTCCATTGTATGGAAGTGACCAATTGAGAGTCACGCAACCAGCTAGTGGTATGATGAGGATTTGAACCCAGTTCTTTCTGGCTCCAAAGGCTGAGTGCTTTTCTCTGCTCCAGAAGACATGAGGGATGTGTACATTTTGAGCCACTATGAGGCCAGAATGGTGCTAGGCACATATAAAATAATGGGATACAACTTGACTGGGTTCTAAAAGGATTCTGAAAAATTAAGTGATGGAGTGGGTTGAGGCCAGATCTAGCCCTGATTTAGGAATCTTCCCATGACCCAGTGATGGCCAGTGACACTCAGATTGATTTTGCCATTGCTGGAAGGAAGAGAAGGAAGTAGAAGTGATCAGAGAACATAAATAACCTAGTAAAGCCAGGCAAGACTGTGTCTTCCCATGACACAGTTATGGCCAATTCATGATCAACCTGTGCCCCTCGCAGTATGGCTCTAGAACAGGAATAAGCATCTTTAGGCCTTGTCGCTCATCTGGCCCAAGCCTTTGTTTTAGGCGAGGAGGGAACTGGAGCCTGAGAGAAGGACCCCATTCCCTGCCTGCACCTCGAGAGTGTGGCTGCTGGCTACTTCAGGTGTTAAGGTACTCCATATTGTTTCCCATCCCAGTTTTACTGACTCATAGTCACTCTGTTGATGGTGGAAACTTGTGCATTATTTTTGTTCTTCATTTTTCCTGTACACATACATTCTTTCAGCCGCCTGCCTGGCTTTATTAAAAGTTATTTATGGTCTCTGATCACCTCTACTTCCTTCTTTTTCTTCCAGCAATTGAAAATCAATCTGAGTGTCATTAGGAGGATATCCCCTGAAGATGGCAGGTAACGGTGGGTTCGTCACCCAGCTTTCTTCCTTTCACTGAGCAATTGGAATTTCTTCCATGGGCCTGAGCCCCAGTGTTATCTCACTGTCTGAATCCAGGCAGGCCTTGCACTGATATGCCAAGTTTCCATGCCTTTGTCTCACTGTCATTGGCTGATCTGATCTCTGCACTGATTAATTAGTTTCAAATCCTTTCCTATTGATCTAGTAAAATTGACTTCTTGAATACGTGATGGAAAATTCTGAGAGTGTTTCATTTAGACTCTGAGGGGCATCTTTTTTTAATGTCCTGTCAGAGACTTCCCCTGGGATAGAGTCGTTGTCCACTGTGCAGCCTCCTGAATCACACAGAACAGATGCTGAAATGGTGGAGGTCCTCTCCCTGCTGCTGTCTGGCGCTTTTACAGCAAGCACTTCTGCCTATTCGTGGGGCAGGTTTCTCCATCCTCTCACCAAAGGCACCTTGGACCACTGTCTTTCTACCTCTTGAGATTCTCTGAGCTGGTTCTAAGCATCACCTAGCCTTTCTTTCAGGGTGGGGCCTGCTTGCCATCCACCCATGTCATCTGGGGCCAGAACAGAGCCGCTTCCCCAGCCCCAGTGGTATGCTGCTTGATTTATACGTATCTTCTTTTTCTTTCTACTGGCTGTGATACCCCTCTCCCTGAAGGAAGGGTTGGAGTAAAAGTCCCAAAGTTGAATATTCTCTGTTCTGTCACCAAGAGAAATGAGCAGAAACACATGGCCTTAAAGGTTAGGAGAGAATTCCACTGAGAGCCAGTCCCATCCTGGATGCAGGACTGATTCATGGCACTCAGCAAGATGCCTTTGGGGTGTGGTCACTCACTGGCTGGAATTAAATCCTAATACCTGCATTCCCAGTCAGCAGCCACCACGATGCAGGGAGCTTGTTTATTTAACGTGATCAGACCACTGTTTCCAGCTAATCTCCACTTGCCTATCTCCTCTAAGATAGCTTTCCCCCAAAAATGTGTAAACACATTCTTTGAATCTTCTTAGAAGTCCCTTAAAGCCCCCTGCGAGGCCAGCCCCCACAGGGCAGGCAGTGGTGAGTCACCCCGCAGTGGGAGGGTTCTCATACATCTCCGTCAGGCACGGCAAAAGCAGCAGCCCAGCCAGGAATGAGCTTTCCCCTCCCAGCAGCCTCCCTGCGAGGCAGGGCCCTGGAGAGCCGCTGTGCAAGCTGCAGCATTTGGCTCATTCATTTGTCTTCATTAACGTTGCTTATAGCGAGCCCTTTGTCACATATATGCTTATGGGAGATTCAGTTCTCCTGAATGTGTAAACACAGAGCTCCATTGTGAGGCTCCAAGCAGGCAGCAGCCTGAAGAGGAGCTTTTCTGCTGTTGGGGGGATGACATATACTTTCAGCCCCTGGGGATGGGGCTGCACTGGGGGGACTGGGTCTTAAATGTTGGGGACTGGTTCTTGCTCCTCAGTCCTTGCCCCCGGGGCTGAGTCCTTGCCCACCAGTCACCTCACATGACGTCATGTCCTTGTCCGTTCCTCCCTCCCCTCAGCTCCACAGTCACCAAGTCCACTCACACTCAGCATTCCTGCTTTAACCTCGCTTAACTACATCCCTTCCTCATTCCTCCTCCAGGGCCCTGTCCTCATCTAAGGCCACCATCATCTCATGGCTGGATTCTTGGACAGCCTCTTCATCATACTCCCCACCTCCAATCTTGTCCCACTCTCCTCCGTTCTCAGCCTGCTGCTATCTTCATCTTTCTGAAATGCCTGTCAGTCTGGGCCACTCTCCTTCTCTAGGAAAAGGCTGAACTGCTTCACTTGGTCCGGAGGGCTCTTCAGAACTAGGTCCCTGGAACTGCTAGGCTTTGGCCCATCAGCATGATCATTTCCTTCCCCCACCCCCTTTTTGTGTTATACTTTGTCACAGGGTTCCAGAACAATTCTGTCTTGTGCCTAATATCTTAGGGCTTTTAAAAAAGATCACTTCCCTGATAATTCAGTTGGTAAAGAATCCACCAGCAATGCAGGAGACCTCGATTCAATTACTAGGTCGGGAAGATCTGCTGGAGAAGGGATAGGCTACCCACTCCAGTATTCTTGGGCTTCCCTGGTGGCTCAGCTGGTAAAGAATCCGCCTGCCATGCAGGAGACCTGGGTTTGATCCCTGGGTTGGGAAGATCCCCTGGAGAAGAGAAAGGCTACCCACTCCAGTATTCTGGCCTAGAGAATTCCATGGACTGTATAGTCCATGGGGTGGCAAAGAGTCACACACAACTGAGCGCCTTTCACTTTCACTGTCAAAAAATATATTTTTCTTGAGGTATAATTGACATATAACACTATATTAAATTCAGATGTGTGTGCAAGCTCAGTTGCTCAGTCGTGTCCAACTCTTTGTGACCCCATGGACTGTAGTCTGCCAGGCTCCTCTATGCAGGCGATTTCCCAGGCAAGAAGGGTTGCCATTTCCTTCTCCAATTTCAGGTGTACAAGCTAACAAATCAATATTTGTATACACTGTGCAATAATCACCACAGTGAGTCAGTTACCATCTGTCACTGTACAAAGTTGCAAAACATTTTTTCTTGTAGTGAGAACTTTGAAGATTTACTCTTAGCAAGCTTCAAACATGCAATACAATATTATTGACTATAATCACCATGCTGTGTATTACCTCACTATGACTTCCTTTTTTTAGTTTCTAATTTGCTTACTCTGCTATTTCTCATATTAGCACAGAACATGGGGAGCTGGACTAAATTAAATACCCATGTCACTGTCTCCTTAGTAGCATTCCTCTCCAGGGGCTGATGTTTCTATTCTGAGCTGTGACACTCAGGCCACTTTAGGTGGAAGAAGGAGAACAATCAAGTGACCAGAGGGAAAACGTGGGTATTTATTAAAGAATATGCATGAGGGAGGGCTTTTCTGGTGGCTCAGTGGTAAAGAATCTGCCTGCAATGCGGGAGCCACAGGAGACACAAATTCAATCCCTGTGTTTGGAAGATTCCCTGGTGAAGGAAATGGCAACCCACTCCAGCAGTCTTGCCTGGAGAGGATCCCCATGGACAGTGGAGCCTGATGGGCTGCAGCCCATGAGGTCACAACTGAATCAACTTAGCATGCATACACACGTGCATGAGGGACCACAACAAAATCTGGCTCAGGAAGGGCAGAAACAAGACAGCCATTGGGCCCTGCCAGTCTCTCTTTCTCTCTGTGTCTGTCTGTCTTTCAGTCTCTCTCATTTGTTTCTCCTCTCTCCATTCTCTTAACTCCTTCTTGGCCAGCTTCCCCTCCTCGTTGTTATTTTTCAGTTGCTCAGTCATGTCAGACTCTTTGCAACCCCATGGATGGCAGCACACCAAGCTTTCCTGTCCTTCACTATCTCCTGGAGTTTGCCCAAACTCATTCCTCTCCTTATTCATCTTATATACCACCCAGAATGGCAGGTGGTATAGGGTCCAGGGTTCCAGACTATTCCAGACCATGGAATAGTCCAGGGTCTACGTGGGCTTCCAACTTTAGCACCCACCACTCACTACAGCTTCTTGTCCCTGGAGAGAGGTTGGGCAGGTGCTGAGTCCTCTCTCTGAAACAGACTGCAGCAGTCCTGCATCCTGATAAGTCTTGGGTCAGGTTGCCCTTGGCTCAGAACTCTTTCCCACACTCTTCCCCATAGCTTTGATCCAAGAGGGGCAGGTTACAAGGGTATCCTGTTTTCTCTGTCAGAGGCTAGGAGCAGAGGCAGCTTATCAATGAAAGGTCATATTAACTGTATTAGTAACAAAGTACCATAAGAAAGTAACAAAGGAGGCTGTATTAGTGACCAAGTACCACAAACTAGGTGGCTTAAACAATAGAAATCTGTTGTCTCAGTTTTGGAGGCTAGAAATCTGAGATCAAGGAGTTGGTTGTGTAGATTTCCTTCTGAGGGCCATGAGGCAAGGATCTGTTCCATGCCATTCTCCTAGTTTCTGGCAGCCTCGAGCATCCCTGGCTTGTATGTGGCATTCTCCCTGTGTCTTTGCATCATCTGCCTTCTGTATGTGTCTGTCTCTGTATCTGTCTTCTCTTTTATAAGGACTCCAGTCATATTGGATTGGACCCCACTCTAATAACCTCATCTTATTTCGATCTTTCTACAAAGACCCCATTTCCAAATAAGATCACGTTCACAGGTACTGGGGATTAGGACTTCAACATCTTTTGGGGTGTGCAGTTCAATCCATGACAGAGGCTAAGGGCAGGGCTGAAGATATCTCTGCAGTTCCTCTCCTTGGCCCCCTTAGGAGCTTCATTGTGAGCCCACTTTGGCAGTCCTCCAGACATGACTAGACACTGGAGTAGAGAAAGACCATTAGGTGTAACTGAGGCCTCCACTGCAGACAGGGAAAACCTTGCAAACCTCAAATAAATACCTTCTACAGGTAAACAATGCCCCACTGCACCCTGTCCAGGAATGTAGCCTTGTGGCTTTGTAAGACCTGTAGGGAAAGGGTATTTATAACATGGATAGGTTGGTAGCTCTGATGACAACTATTAATGTGGTCAATAATAACTACACCAGTAATGCTAATACTGGAAAAGGTCAGTTTTCATTCCAATCCCAAAGAAAGGTAACGCCAAAGAGTGTTCAAACTACCACACAATTGCACTCATCTCACACACTAGCAAAGTAATGCTCAAAATTCTCCAAGCCAGGCTTCAACAGTATGTGAACCGTGAACTTCCAAATGTTCAAGCTGGACTTAGAAAAGGCAGAGGAATCAAAGATTAAATTGCCAACATCCGTTGGATCATCGAAAAAGCAAGAGAGTTCCAGAAAAACATCTACTTCTGCTTTATTGACTATGCCAAAGTCTTTGTGTGGATCACAATAAACTGTGGAAAATTCTGAAAGAGATGAGAATACAAGACCACCTGACCTGCCTCTTGAGAAATCTGTATGCAGGTCAAGAAGCAACAGTTAGAACTGAACATGGAACAACAGACTGGTTCCAAATTGGGAAAGGAGTATGTCAAGGCTGTATATTGTCACCCTGCTTATTTAACTTATATGCAGGGTACATCATGCAAAATGCCAGACTGGATGAAGAACAAGCTGGAATCAAGATTGCTGGGAGAAATATTAATAACCTCAGATATGCAGATGACACCACCCTTATGGCAGAAAGCGAAGAACCAAAGAGCCTCTTGATGAAAGTAAAAGAGGAGAGTGAAAAAGTTGGCTTAAAACTCAACATTCAGAAAACTAAGACCATGGCATCCAGTCCCATCACCTCATGGCAAATAGATGGGGAAACAATGGAAACAGTGACAGACTTTATTTTCTTGGGCCCCAAAATCACTAAAGATGGTGACTGCAGCCATGAAATTAAAAGACACTTGCTCCTTTTAAGAAAAGCTATGACCAACTTAGATAGTCTATTAAAAAGCAGAGGTATTACTTTGCCAACAAGGGTCCATCTAGTCAAAGCTATGGTTTTCCAGTAGTCATGTATGGATGTGAGAGCTGGACCATAAAGAAAGCTGAGTGCCAAAGAATTGATGCTTTTGAACTGTTTGGAGAAGACTCTTGAGAGTCCCCTGGACAGTAAGGAGATCCAATCAGTCCATCCTAAAGGAAATCAGTCCTGACTATTCATTGGAAGGACTGATGCTGAAGCTGAAACTCTAAAACTTTGGCCACTTGATGTGAAGAACTGACTTATTTGAAAAGACCCTGATGCTGGGAAAGATTGAAGGCGGGAGGAGAAGGGGACGACAGAGGATGAGATGGTTGGATGGTGTCACTGATTCAATGGACATGAGTTTGAGCAAGCTCTAGGAGTTGGTGATGGACAGGGAATCCTGATGTGCTGTAGTCCATGGGGTCACAAAGAGACAGGACTGAGCGACTGAACTGAATTGATTACACATGTGGTGCCTTAAAATTGTCTTCATATCCATTATTTTATTTGATCCTCATGACAACTATGAGAAGTAGGAAAAGAGATTTTGTTTTGTTTCATTTTGTTTTACTTTTTTACTGAGGAATAATTGACATAGAGTGGTATATTAGTTTTGGGTGTACAACATAATTTGCTCGTTGTATATATTGCGAAATGTTCACCATCATGGGTCAGTCTTATCACCATGCTGCTGTGTTGTGCCTAGTTACTCAGTCATATCTGACTCTTTGGGACCCCAGGGACCGCAGCCCGCCAGGCTCCTCTGTCCATGGGATTCTCCAGGCAAGAACACTGGAGTGGGTTGCCATGCCCTCCTCCAGGGGAATCTTCCCAACCCAGGGGTCGAACCCAGGTCTTCCACATTGCAGGTGGATTCTTTACTATCTGAGCCACCCAGGAAGCCCACTAATCACCATACTTAGTTACAAAACTTTTTTTTCTTGTTTTGAGAACCTGTAAGATCTATTCTCTTAGCAACTTTCAGATATGCAAAACAGTATTATTAACTGTGGTCTCCATGCTGTACATCACATCCCCATGAAGTATTTATTATTTAACTGTAAATTTGTACCTTTTGACTCCCATCATGGATATTTCCCCAACACCCACCCTGTGCTTCTGGCAACCATCCATCTAGTCTCTGTATCTGTGAGCTTCTTTTTTTCCTGCAGATCATATGGTATTTATGTTTCTCTGTCTGAATTCTTTAACATAGCATACTGCCCCCAAAGTTCATCCATGTTGTTGCAAATGGCAAGATTTCGTTCTTTTTATAACTGAATAATACACCATTGTGTGTATATCACATTGTATTTATCCGCTCATCCATCACTGGACACTTAGGTTGTTCCCACATCCTGGCTATTGTAAACAATGCTTCATTGAACATGAGGGTGTGTATAGATTTTTGAGTTGATGTTTTCATTCTTTTCAGTAAGTATTCAGAAGTAGAATTGCTGGATCATATGGTGGTTCAATTTTTAATTTTTTGAGGAACCTCCATACTGTTTTCCATAGTGGCAGTGCCAGTTTACGTTCCCACCACCAGTGCACAAGAGTTCCCTTTCCTCCACATCCTTGCCGGTGCTTGTTACCTCTTGTCTTTGTGGTGATAGCCATTCTGACAGGTGTGAGGTAATCGCTTGTCGTGGTTGTGATTAGCATTTTCCTGATGATTAGTGACAGTATCTTTTCTGTATACCTTTGCAGATTTTTGTCATATTACTTCTTGTGCCTCAGTTTCCTCATCTGGGAAATGAAGATAGCAGTAGCTGCTCAAAGGATTGTTGTATGAGTTAAATACATTAATAAATTTAAGCTCTGATACCCTGTAAGCATGATGAAATGAATGCTGTTTTCATTCACTGTCATTCATATTACCGATAGAGAAAAGAGACTGGGAGGTTAAGAGTCTCAGCCAAGATTCTCAAACCCACTGCCAAGGCGGGGCCCTCACAGTTCAGCAGCAAGAGGATCAAATGGGTGTCTCTGTAAATCCAGAGAGAAGATGACGCTCTATCCCCATCACTTCTTCCTGTCATATCTTAGAGTTATTAATACTTTGCTAGAGGCTCATAATGTCTTTTCTTTAAATTGTGTTTTCAGTTTTCATTTATTTCCTGTCAAAGCGGTTTTGTTGTTCCCCAAATTAAGAATGCATAAAGAAAATATATTTTAGGATGAAATAACATACAACTCTTTAGTTATGCCTATTATCTCTGAAGATATGCAATACAGTTGTTTGCCAGAGAGAGAAAAGGAAAAGGAAAATCATATACCACACAAACACATATTAGAAGACATACGGGATCTAGAAGAGGGTACGCAATTTTTCTTTTGTTTCAGTCTAAAAACTATCTAGCCCATTCTGTCAAGCCCTTCTCTCTTATCTCCCTGCACATCTCTGACTCCCACCTGTTGGAGACTTGTTTTTTTTTCTCTCTCTCTCCCCTCTCTGCGTCCTCTTGGTGGGGCTCCTCAGAGGCTGCTGCTAAGGTAAGGGGTCATGTGAAAGTGATGTACTAGGAAGCATTTCCAGGAAAAATTGGTGGGGAGGTAGGATCAGGAAGGGAGGTCTAGGAAAGCGTCAGGCGAAGTCCCATGGAGTTGCTCTTGGAGACAGAGGAGGTCAGCCTTCAGAGTTGTTCTCATCAGGAAGGGATGGACAAGGAGCTGGAGGAATTCCCACCTGTGATCAAGGTCTGTCCTGCCCCCCTCCCTTGTCAGGACAGAAATGCCCCCATCACTTCCAGCTGTCTGAATGCAGGCCTGCGAAGTGAGTAACAGGTGCTGGCTCTTGAAGATGAAGGCACAGCTGGAGCTGGTGTGTATGAAGATAGTAGATCTGAGGAGAAAGACTCCATCCTGTAAGAGGCCACATGAAGCCCCTGCTGAGCAGGGCTGCTGCTGCTGCTGCTAAGTTGCTTCAGTCGTGTCCGACTCTGCGACCCCATAGACGGCAGCCCACCAGGCTCCCCTGTCCCTGGGATTCTCCAGGCAAGAACACTGGAGTGGGTTGCCATTTCTTTCTACAATGCATGAAAGTGAAAAGTGAAAGTGAAGTCACTCAGTCGTGTCTGACTCTTCGCGATCCCATGGACTGCAGCCTACCAGGCTCCTCCGTCCATGGGATTTTCCAGGCAAGAGGACTGGAGTGGGGTGCCATTGCCTTCTCCGGCTGAGCAGGGCTAAGGAGGCCTTAAATTCTTCTGAGTAGAAAGTCTGCAAAACAAACACACCTTTCTGTTGTTCATGTGCATGGTCTCTGGACAAAGTTTTGACGTGTCATGCTACTCAGGGTCTGTTTTTTCATTTGTTTTACTAAATTCAGAGAAGGGAAAGAAATGACATGGGTGAAGTGGGGAAAAACCCTCACCAGTTCACAAACATATTTTAGTTTCATGTTATTGGTTTTTAAACAAAATTCAGAGACACCGTGGGGTCTTGGCGGACTTTGAAGGATTCTTGATTCAATGTCAGGTGCCCCTATAATCTAAGGCTCATTCTACATTTTTATTTTTTACTTCATCTGCCTCACTCTTCCCCTTTCTGTCCAAAATTGGCCTTGGTTTATTTCCTTCTCCTTTTTTCTCCTTTGAATGCTGTGGCTTCAACAGTAAGGGGAAGATGCTGAGAAAGGTAGGTTGAATACCCAGTCTGGATCTTGTTGGAGATCAGTGCTCTATTTGAGGTGATAAGAGAGTTAGGGGGTAGCCCCCGGTGGCAGGAATGAAAGGGGCACAGGGAGGGATGGGAGAGCATACCTTCTGGACTCTGCACGTCAGAAGGTGATTTAAGAAACAACATTCTTCCTAATGAGGGAAGATGGGTTTCCGACCTGCACATGGAGGGGACAGCGCGTGGTGGATGCAGGGTGCTGGCAGCTTGCACCTGTGTCAGGGAACTGGGCCACTCACCTCAGTGTCTCTTGGCAGAAAGGCAAGGTGCTTCCTAATGGAGACTGATGAAGCCGGAAAGCAGATAATGAACTGAAACAGGATTCCTCACTGCAATGAAAGTCAGGGCTGGCGATAATGAATGCAGTTGTCTCTATTGAGCCCAGAAGCTCCACTCTACGTAGAACTTTGTGAAATGAGGTCTTCCTTGTAAAACAACAGATTGTGAGGAGTGAAATCTATGTTTAAATTGCTGTTAAACTGAGCTAAGCAAAGTCAAGAAATAGCCCTCCAACTCAACAGATTAATCCTGCAAGCAAGGCGCTCAAAAATGTCAAAGAGGCCTGAAGTCCTTCTTGAATCTTCTGGCAACCTTTGAAAGGAAACCATTGTAAAATTTCTTCTGCCAAGAAGGAGCTTAAGCATCTCAAGGGCAACCTGAAGCTATTGTCCAAGGTTGCTTCTCTGAATGAAGGGACAGTCTCAAGTCAGGAACTTGTGATATTGTGAGTGAACCAAAGAAGATAATACTCAGGTTCAAGCACTTTGAAACTCTGGAGAAATGTTTCCCTGGGCTGGGGAGTATCAACAAAATATCCCAGAGTGTGGGACACAGTAAAGAAGGAACTGAAGGAATGTTTATTCCATAATAAGGTTGGATAATAAGTTTACTGCTCCTGTACTCCCACTATGAATCTCAACATCACTAGCTTTTCTGCCATGCTGGATGAAAAGAGTGGGGTCTGGGTCGAAGAGATGTGCTCTTTGAGGTAGGATACTTTATTGATTTTTAAACTGCTGGTTATCTGTATAGCATTTGATATTTGCATTGTTGTTCACCAAAGTTTTAACTCATGCGCTCCATGATTGCCAATGGTACACAGTCTGTACTTCAGGAAATTTTGTGTAGGTTGGATTTTTTTAAATCAACATAACTTTTATGATTGAAGGCAAGAGTAACACCTGACATCTATAAATCACTTCCACAGTTTACAGAGCGTTTTAGTATTACAGGCTTAGTCACTCAGTGAGTGTCTGACTCTGTGACCCCATGGACTATAGCCTGCCAGGCTCCTCTGTTCATGAAATCTTCCAGGCAAGAATACTGGAGTGGGTTACCATGCCCTCCTCCAGGGGATCTTGCCAACCCAGGGATTGAACCCACGTCTCTTGCATCTCCGGCATTGGCAGGTAGATTCTTTACCACTGCGCTACCTGGTTTCAGTTGCCACAACATCTTTTGAGGAAGTGTTGTCATCTCCATTTTCCAGACACAGGAACTGGAACTCAAGAAGGTCCAGGGGCACACTCAACCTTCCACTGCTTCTTGACTTGTGTTCATAAGTCAGTTCTCCCTACTGCAAATCATATTCTTTCTTAAAATTCAGCACTCACTAATTAAATCAATTCCCCCGTAGAATTAACCTGGCTTATTATGCCAAGGTTATTAATTTTCTTGTTTAATATGTATGGTATCAACAAACATTTCTTTATATTTATCAAATTACTGTAAAGTGGGATATAGCTGCAGTGGGTCAACATTGAATGAGTGTCAACTAAGACAGAAAGAAGGATTATCTTTCCCATGTTGTGGGTAAGGAAATGAAACAACAATAAGGTTAAGCGAATTTCCTAAAGTCTCGGTGAAATGGTAGTATCAGTGCTGAGTATTTTAAGCTTCCTGGTTGGCCCATAAAACACCCCTATATTTTCTATTCTTGCTTTGATAGACCAGCTATTGGCAATATCCATAAGAACACTTCCAGTAGAAGCAAATTATGTGACCTTACACAAGACCCAAGGCAGATCCATAGGTCTGTGCTTTGAAGTGTGCACGGTTTGGCAATACAATTTTAAGAAAAAAGAATACAAAATTAGTAAGAGATTCTGAAGATTAAGCTTCATGAACTTCATAGTAAATCCACCTCTGCCAATAGCTGGCAGGAATGCTCCAGACGCTCACCACACTTCAGCTCCCAGAGTTACACTGGATTTTTGTCTTCCTTCGTTAGTGAGCACGCAGCCTGGAAAGGTGAAGTAAAGCCCAAATTGAGGACAAAGATATTGAGAGAAGCTGGGCATTTGAAAAGCATTCAGGTTTCCAAGGGCTTCCCAGGTGGCACTAGTGGTAAAGAACCTGTCTGCCAATGCAGGAGACTTAAGAGACATGGGTTTGATCCCTAAATCAGGAAGATCCCCTGGAGAAAGAGACAACAACCCACTCCAATATTCTTGCCTGGAGAATCCCCATGGACAGAGGAGCCTGGCAGAATAAAGTCCATGGCGTCACACAGAGTTGGACACAACTGAAGTGACTTAGCACTGCATCACAGGTCTCCAAGGCCAGATAAATTACTTTCCAGGGAACCAAAATAATTGCAGGTAAGATCGAGGAACAACTTTTTAATAGTTTCTGCACAAGTAACAAAGAAATGACTAGCCACAAGTCAGAGGGGGAAATTGGTGCCCCAAATTTCAGAGGTGGACTCTGCAAACTACAGGCTGGTAATCTCAACATTAGCCACTAGCAAATTTCTAGAATGGGTTATCTAACAAATAGTTTGTTAAAGTATAGAAAGGGGAGAAATGTTCTAAGATGGATTCTAATGTTCTAAGGTTCTAAGATGGATTCCATAAAAAGAAATAACAAATCAAGTTAATTTCCACTTTTTTAAAGTGAAATGTTAAACCTGAAGATCAGGGGAATATTTTTGGATTTCAGAAGGCTATTTGATGGGCTCTTTCATGAAACCTTTTCAAGCAAGTTGGAGAAATGTGGCTCGAACCATGGAATAGTTAAATAGTTTGGTTTGGTTGACTGATAGAGTGAGATGAAGTAGTGCTGAAGTGAAAGAATTGCCCATTTCTTTTCAGCTCTTGTTCAGTAAGGATACAAAGATGAATAAGGCAGGGCTCCTGCCTTCAAGACTTCAGGAGAGAAAAATGATATATAAGGAACTAGCTATGATCGTTCTGGGGAGAGCTGTACCAGGGTTATAGCCAGGAAATGGAATGACTGAGTAGAATCACTGGGGTGAAGTGTTGGGAAAGAGAACTTGATTGCAGTTAGCAATGTCAGCTGATACAGAGCCCGTCTTACAAAGTAGTGAAGATTTCAACTAGAGAGGAGATAACTTGGGGAAGGACACTGAACCAAATAAGTTTCGGGTTCCCGTCAAAGGCTAAGGTCCCAAGTTTGTTCATGGTTAAATCACAACGGCTGGTTTCAGCACAGCCAAGCTTGGCTACTGCTCTGAGCCTGCATCTCCACAGCCAGACGGTGGGGTGGGGGAAGCAGAACTGCTGAGAGGGGTACCAGAGTCAGCCTGGAAACCACGACCGTGCTAGGAGCACAGGACGGGGAAGGAAAGCTTGTTAGCTTGTTCAAATTATAGGGAACCTCAGGAATGAGAATGTCTTTGGCTATTTAAAAAAAAAACTACAAGCTAAAGGGTCAGGGAATTAAAGGAGTCTTGTGTTCTAGCAAATGAAAGCTGGCAATTTGGATGTGAGACCCTCAGAGAGATTGAATTTATGTCTCAGGAGTGCTGAGAACCTCCACATTCTCCTCATGTCAAAACTTTTTCATGTCATTAAAAAGACTGACTCTGCTTTTCTAGAGAATAACGTGGGTTGTGTATTAATGTTCATAGGAAATATTTCTACACTGCCACCTCAGGGTCTGAAACCAACCTGACTGGATGAGGCAGATCTAAAGAATAAAAATCCTAATAATGTCAGCCTTGTTTCCTGTGCAGAGCATGCTTTAAAATGAAATGTTAAGTCATTGAGTCATCTAAGTACCTGGAAACGATTCACATCAGACTGGGAAAAATTTATTAGAAAAACACATCACAGTTCCCCAGGACAAGAGCGCACCACTCACCATACACAGTTGTCAACAGCAAAGTTCTGCTAGGTTCTCTCACTGGCAGGTGTCCCGCCCTAAATCTAAATTCTGACCGGGAATCTCCTCCGTAACTCAAAGTCACTGTAACAAGATAGCCACCCCGCCTCAAAATGCTTTATACTGTCTCTCCCTTGGGGTTCACCCTTTCCCAGATTGGCACCCTCCTCCAAGGACAAAAACTGGGCATGTGGTGTGAGCGGAGCCCTTTTCACCAGGCGGCCCCTAATTACGCACGGCCTTTCTCCAGCGCGCTCAGCAGCAAAGACCAGCCAGACAATGAACCCATGTTCAAGGCTCTGGATAATGCTGGCCATTTAATGTGGTTGAATATCGCAGCCAGGGCCTTCCTGTTTCCAAACCAGTCAATAGAGGTGTGGGGCCCTGACCGTGTTTCCCAGCCTTTTGCCACCCCGTGGAAGACAAAGAGGAGTTTGATGTCTGTGCCCTGAATACTTAGCATGAGAGGCTGAGGTCCAGCCATTGCTCTGCAAGGTAGTAGAAGGCTGTGGTGCTTGGACAGATTGGGTAGAGTTCAATTTTCTAGGCAGCACCACGCGCTGTGTTCACAGGTCCACAGAGAGAAGGGTCTCAGTGTGACTGGAAGGGTCTTGTCACAAAATAGTACTTATTTTCCCACATAAGCACACAAACATCCGACTTGATTTCTTTCAGGATCAAAAATATTAGTTGAATATAACCATCCATTTTCGTACCCTGGCACTCTGTGTTTTATTTGTAGAACCACTTGTGCTCTTTGAAAATTTAATGAAACAATATTAAATAAATAATCCAGAAGTAGCATAATCAAATGCCAGTACATCCAGGCTGGGACCCTGTTCTGAGAAATTGGCGATGTGTAAATCTCACCTTTTCCTGTTCAAGGAACTATGCTGCTAGTCTGAACACGTGAAGATCTAGCTGGGATGGACCCTTGCCCTTTGACTCTCAGCAACAGAAAGAGAATGCAGATCTGTACATAGCAGCCTCTTCACTTTATCCATAATAGCTTCACAGTCAGATTATTCCTACATTTTGGATGAAAAAGGAATGCTATGAATAGCAATAAACTGTGGGGAACCAGTGGGCTGGAGTGCTATGTGAGAAAGAGGGATCCTTCCCTCTCCCTCCATTTGTAAGAAATACTATCCCAAACATCTCAGGCAGCTAAGAATGGAAAGACAGAGATGCTATGAAATATAAATGCTCTTGCTCCTCCCCAGACCATATCTGGCAAGCACACAGGACTTGTGTGTTCTGGGTAAGAATATATAGATGGATGGATAGATCAATAGTTACAGACAGATAATTATATTATCATTTAATCGCTAGTGATGGCATAGAGGCTGTTCAAGTAAATAGAGAAAACCCATTTCTAGACACAGTCAGGCTACGTTAAACCTTTCAGTTCTTTTAAAATATTCTTCTCTCATTCTCCCTAGTGCCCCTAACCAGCTAACTCAAGGTCTTTAAGAAACACCAACCCTGGGGAGCATTCCATGGTCTCCTGAGACTGGGTTGGTTGTCCTCATTCTGCACCCCTGTAGCATACTCTTTGTTCTCTATCAGAGCATCATCATGCCAGCCTGTGTGGTACCTGTGCATTTAACTATGCTTCCCTGTCGTCTATTGATTCCCCGTCTTTATGACACTGTAGTCTCCAGTGATCATGACACTGCAGTCATGAAACATAGTAGGTATTCAGTGGGCATTTGTTGCATGAATGGCCTCACTATAATTCAAGGTCACCCTACTTTGTAGAGCCAGCCAGTTTGAATTGGGACCCTTCTATGTGTGAACACCATGCTCTATCCTGGTTCTCCTGAGGTCATTGAAGGATATGAGCAGTGGCCCTGCTCCCAGATCCCTTGCAGACGAGCTAGACGAATGAGACAATCAGAAACTCATCAAGAGCCATGTCGAGCTGCTGATTTCAGCTGAAACTCAGAAGAATGAGAGAGCACAGAGGCCAAGGAAGTCCTGAAAGACAAGGAGTGAAGGGGACTGCAGCTGGGCTGGAAGGAGGGGGAGAGTTTGATTAGGTGGAGAGGGTAAGGAGGGTATGGAAAGGAGGAATAAGAACTGGAGGTAGGGATGAGCCTGGCCTGAACAGGGAACAGGGAGGCAGCAGCTTAACTGGAGCAGAAAGTCCAGATTCTCCACGAGCTGGAGAAGCTAGAGGTGGGTTATGAGGATCTGGAAGGCTAGGGGGGAGGGGTCTGGGCTCCAGACACTGTGATAGGATAACAGTGTAAAACTAGGAGTAAGGGAATTTCATGATTTTTTTTTTTTAAGTCCTAAAATAAGAAAGTCTTATGGTTATGGCAAGGAAGACCTGAGAGCTGGGCTGAGAAGGCTACATTGTAGCCATTGCAGTTTTCCAAGAATGAGATGACAAGGCCTGGGTTAGGGTGATACAGGAGTGAAGGGGGTGGGAGGGGGGGAAGAAGAACTGGGAAAACATTTTGGAGAAAGAAACAGCAGGCTGGCCTTAGCTGGAGACACTGATGCTTTTCAAAAGCCTGAGGTCTTATTTTTCTGAAGGTACAAGTGGGCCCCAGTGGCCAGGGACCAGATGGCCAGCAAGGAGGAAGGAGATGGCTTTGGAGTCTTCATGCTGTCCTGATGCCCCTTGTATAGGTTGCAGGTCAACCTTCCCTCCCCCAGGGTGTCCCCCTGCATAACTTTTGCTCACTCCTACTGCCAAACTCTGCAGGGTAACCTCCTCCTATTGGCACCATGGTTGTGTCTTCCAGGTGGTTCCAGGGCAGCTGCCTTGTGGAGCTTCAAGTTCCTTCCCAGTGAAGCACCCAGGCTGTGCTGGGGCCTCAGCTGAGGGCAGGACCATACCAGGGGTGGCTGGGAAAAAGATTGGCTTTTAAAATATCCCAGCCTTTGACTGCCTTCTCGTAAGTCCCCAGGGTTCTGCATTCACACTTTCCTCTAATGGCTTTCATCCTGATCTTGACAGCCATCTTGTGAACATTTTACTTGAAAAGAAATGGTGCCGCATTTCCAGAGTGTGCTCAGGAGGAACAGCCGGGACCCTTGTGCCCCCGCTGCCGGCAAAGCTCCTGGTCTGGAGAGAACTCAGGGCCTGGTGGCCATGATTTATCATTCTAGTGTCTTTCCCGGACAGCCTGCCTGCTCCCGTGGTTCAGCTTTTCATCATCGTTTCGGGGCTGTTTGCTCAGCCTTCACTACAGTTGTTGCAATTGTGTTTTGGCCCTGACCTCCTGGCGAGCTGTGGGCTTGGCTGAGGGAGCTGGCAGAGGCTGAGCCCAGGGGAGGAGAGCGCCCGGGCTCCTGAGGGCAGGAGGAGGCTGAGACACGTTCTGAGCACGTTTTGAGCCAAGAAGCGGATTCATTGAGCTACCAGCTTCGGTGCCCTTGGGGGGCGTTCCCCAGTGGCCCGGGCCCTCGCTGTGCCATGGCTCCCTGCTCTGTCTCTCCTTAATTCCCACCTCTCCTTCAGACTGTCATGCTTCTGTCACCTCCCAAAAAAGGGTGATGAGAATTCTCTCCAAATGGTCCATGGTTTGAAAGGAACTCAAATGCAGCCCTGAGGGCAGGTGCAGCTGCAGCTGCGTGCTTCTGTTTAGGAACCAGGGCCCTGGGAGCCAGTCCACTCGGCCTTCTCCCTGCCACCCTCTTCACCCCTAGCCTGAGCCTGCAGGCCGGCAAGACAGCCGAGAGATGGAGAAGATGAAGGGGCTTTGGCCTGGACGTCCGGACTTCCAGGAGTCCAGAATTGTCTCTAAGCGACTTCTTCCATGTTACCTACTTTATAAGAACAAAACCACCAGCCTCTGTCTTGACCTAGGAGTGATGGATTTAGCTTTACTGATCATGTATTGTGTGTCAAGCTATTTATATACCCTGTGAATCCTCAGGACAGCCCTTAAGAAGTAAATGTTGTTATTCAGTCACTAAGTCTTGTCTGACTCTGCGACCTCAAGGACTGCAGCACACCAGGCTGCCCTGTCCTTCACTATTTCCCGGGGTTCCCTGAGTCAGTGATACTATCTAACCATTTCATCCTCTGCCTCCCCCTTCTCTTCCTGCCCTCAGTCTTTACCAGCATCAGGGTCTTTTCAGGTGGCCAAAGTATTGGAGTTTCAGCTTCAGCATCAGTCCTTCCAATGAATATTGAGGGTTGATTTCCTTTAGGATTGAGTTGTACCCTAAGTCTACAGTTGTTCAGAGAGTGAAAGTAACCACCCAAGGCTGCACAGCTAGTAAGTGCTAAAGCTGAAACTGAAGTCTTCCTAACTTTTCTTTTTCCACACTGCCTCTGAGAATGGGTGGGCCAGCCCATACACTGGCTCTTCCGATCTATAGTCAAACATGTATATTAGAAAGATGTTATTGACATAAAGATATGTTTATTGAGTCCCTTCAGTGTAAAGCAGGAAAATGCTTCTAGCTTCTCAGAGGAAAAATGCCATAGAAAAACTCAAATTCAGTTCATAGCGGTTCCTGACCACTTCTCTGCGGGGCTGTTTTGATGAGGGCATCATGGTTTCCACTGTCAGCCCAGACAAGTCTTGAACAAGAAGAGCGTGAAGGCTGATCCCAGCTGTCTCCTGTGTGTCGGAGAACTCGTCATGCAGTCTGTCTGGGTTCCCGTTCCTCCACCTCAAAAGAGAAACTGAAATCCCATGCCCTTACAGAGCCTGGCTGAAGATAGATGCAGACATTTCAGGTTTACAAAGGAGCTACTGACAAGCAAAAAGCTATGCTCAGGTCATTTTCTGTTGTCCCCTTCTGGGAAGACAAGAGAAGAGAAATTTTTCCTTTACCAGTTTCCCTTCACTTTTTTTTTCCATTTAACATTGTATTGATTTTTTAAAATATTTGTTAATTTGGCAGCACCGGGTCTTAGCTGAGGCATGCAGGATCTAGTTCCCTGATCAGGGATCGAACCCGGGACCCCTGAGCTGGAAGGTTGGAGTCAGCTACTAGACCACCAGGGAAGTCCCTTCCCTTTACTTGTGAAACAAATCTGTCCTTCTTTGTCCTCCTGTCACCCCTAACATGGGGGCAGAAGCAGTTTGCTCCATCAGATTGTATACCACCAGCATTTTCTGCACAGGCAGCAGATTTGGGGGTTCAAGCAGCTTATAGCTCAGGCATGTCTTCCAGGCAGACTCAGTTATTCTGCACCAGGCCCTGGCACAGAATTAACGCTGTTTCCTTCCTCTTTCAGTGAACTGCCTGCTCTTCTGGACTCAGGCTTTGGGGTAACAGACTTTGCCAGGTGACCCGACTTGTTAGCTTAGCCCCTTGGGGCTCTTGGAAAACTAGCCCGTTTTCTGTCTTTGTCTCAGATCCAGCCCCAGGGCATTCCTTGAGTTAGGCCGAGACTTCTGCGTGCACCCCACAACCTCCGTAGAAGGCTTGAGCCAGACCACAGATCTCAGCCGTCTGTCGAGGCTCCTCCCAGTCCCCCTTCTTGTCTTCCTTAGATGACTTCACACTCTTTCACCACCCTGTCCTTCCTACACTCCAGCTCAGCCATGACTAATGGCTTATATTAGGTCTATCAACACCAACCACCCAGTAATGACCGCATGAAATACAGTGTTGACAAGGATTCTGAAGTTTAGCCTCAGTTTGATGGGAATGAATAGCCTAAACTTGATTAGTGGTGTCTGTCATGGGCTCGGGAGGAAGGGGGTAGACACGCGTGTGTGGTACTCGCTGTCTTTGCACCAGCATTTTAAGAGCTTCTTTCCCTGGCCTTACATCAATTGTTTTGTTTTTTAAATCTTCGTTCAGCTCACATATTTTCCTCTTGGATGTGCAGTGTCTTTTTTCCCCCTGATAAGAGTAGCGCGTTTAAAAGCATACATTTATATTTTATCATAATTGGCCTCCTCAGTGCAGTGAGTCTTGGAGAAGGGGTACTCTTTTTGCCATTGAGTTCTGTGGAAAATTTTGCTCCTTTGTATTTCCTTCCTATTTCCTTGAGAAGTTGGGGGGAAAAATGGGAGCATATTTTATGGAGACAGGTACTAGAAATTCACTTACTCACTAAATAAGTCTTTATTGAGTGGTTGTTATGTGCCAGAACTTCTAGGCACTGGGATACAAAAATGAAAACGACACCAACTCTCTGCAAGAAGCTCACATTCTGGGTTAGAAAAGCCACGTTAACACTTGTCTGTAAACATGACACAGAGCCTCGCCACCTCTTCTAAGGGAAGCCGCCATGATGTTCCCGGAACTGGAGAACTGTCCTCACCAACTTTCGTTTTCAAAATAGGCTAAGCTGTTGAAGGAAGAGCTGACCTCCTCCAGATTGTTATCTGCCAGTGAGTCTCAGTTCCCAATGTCAGAGTTCCCATGGTACCTTTAAAATGCTCTCAGGCAAGAGCTGCTGCACTGGGCTAAGAAATCTGACTGAGGTGGCAACAAGCTATTTGGCAATAGTCCTCAGAACGACCTTGTTCAGCCTGCACAGACTCCTGTGTTCAGGAGTTGGCTGCCCACCCTGGATCCTGAATCAGCTCTGCCTTGGGTTTCAGATCTTTGGGCTGTCCCCCCTTCTGCCAGCATAACCTCAAACCCCGGGGCTTCAGATTTCAGGCTTCATCCTAAAGTAGGTCTTGGTGCTTCCTCATGTGAAGTCCCTTGGCTGATACCACTGCCCATCTTCAGTGCTGCCTTTTCAGACTAAGCCCAACTTCCCATCACTGATCTAGCATGCCCCATTCCGCTAATAGTCATTGCACCAGAATGGGTCACCTCTGTTGCTGCTAAATGGTGCTGGAGCATGGGGAAAGGCCTGTGTTAGTTTGGCGATGTCCAGGTATTTCACATTTGCTCTCATTGTGATTCTGGGCTGAATTTCAGTGCTCATCAGCATGTTTGGCAATCCAGAGATTCAGCCTTGGCCTGGAGAAGGCTAAAGCCATCTGTTCTTTTAAGTGATAGAAAGGATGAGGCTGGATTAGTTAGAACCAGGATAACACAGGGGATGCTTTCTGAAGAGCGTGACCTGGGTGGACATGTTGCTTTGTGTGTTTAAGCAGAAATCCATAAAACTGTGGAATGCGATTGTCAGAAAACTGTTGTCACAGACAGAAACTGAGTCAGTAGTTGCCAGGGGGTGAGGGATAGAGGATAGGGAAGAATGGTTAATGGATACAGAGTTTTGGAGAGAGGTAGTGGAAAATGTTCTCAAGTTAGGTAGTGGTAATAGTTGTAGGACTCTGTGAATACACTAAAACTCATTGAGTTGTATACTTTAAAACAGCGAGTTTCATGGTTTGTGAAATGTATCTCAATAAAGCTCTTATTAGAAGAAATCTATGACCTATAGCAACAACAACAACTTGGTGTATGTTTAACAAACACTTGTTTACTATCTACTATATGCATCAAGCTTTGTCTGAAGCATGAGAAGCATTTGCAAATGAGACAAACAAGGGGTTTGTAGCTATAAGCATCCCATAGATGCAACTGGAACTCCTCCTTGCCCACATCCAGGACTCACCTGGATACTGTCAGCTTAGAGCCAGGTGTAAACACCCACCCAGCCATAGTGGTCACCTTTGGACTTTCTACCAAGGAAAGACTACTTGTCTTGGCAACCCTGAAGCCCTTTCATCTCCAGGGAGTGTTTCACTGTTGAGCCAGCTTATCTCACTCGTTTGTTAGTAATCACAGGAACAGAACAGTTTGTAATGAATCTTTATCTTCCCCTATGCTTGTGAGAGTCACCCAGGCCTTTCTATCAGGCTCCATAATCAGGCTCCCCAGAGCTAATACAGGAAAGAGAATGCTAATACAAGATACCCTCCTAACTGGGTGCACCCCTGCAAGGTGGGGTTGCCTGGCAGCTTCCTTAGTAGGCCATCATACCCAATTTTCATCCTCAGTTGGAGAGGTTAAGTCCATGGAGTGGCAGTCGTGCTCCTGGACACAGATGAGACCCGTAGCTCTACTTCCTCTCTGGGAGACTGTCTCTGCCTTGGCAGGGGTAGTATGTCATTTATGTGATATCAGTCTCGGCCACGTACCCAAGCTTACCTCCATCTACGATCAAAATAAGCTTGGAAGCAGTCTTCCTATCCTTCCCAGCTTACATTTTCTAACTTCCAGAAATGCCCAGCATTTGGCCCTCAACCTTACCTCCAAACCACAGCAGGGCCAGGCCTCAACTGTCTCCCACCCTAAATAGAACTCACCGTCTGACACCCGCCTCTCTCCTGTGGAGCAAACCCAACTGTAATGAGATGAGAATCTCCATTTGTGCCAAATGAGTCCCCAGACAGGAGAGGAAAGGGACAACACTCATCCAGTACGGAGACAGGCAGGAGTTCACATTCTGGGAGCCACTGTGAGCTGAGCCTAGACTCCTGCTCGGAGGTACATGTGCTCGTCCCTTGGGGAGGGAAAGCGGTGCAGACAAGCACAGCCCTAGTAGTGTATTTGGAAACTCTAGGAACAGTGAAGAGGGGGCCTGTGAGAAAACAGAAGGACTCAGGGTGTCTAGAAACTAGAGGCTTCCAGTTTAGAGGCTGTCTAGGGAGTTGGGTGGGGCTCAATATTGTAAGGACGTGGGCTACGTGGGGAAGCTTGCTTGGTAGAGGCAATAGAAACAGAACAATTCATTTTTACTTTTGATGAAGTGAAACTTCAGCTTAAAAAAATTCTGTTGTGACCGGAGCTTTCTCAGAGATAAACACAGAAAAGCAATATTGGCTCTTGCCATCTCCTCTCAGGAATTGTGCCTTCAAAACATGCCAAGTAGCAGTTGGAAGGTCATGAACAGGTCCCGTCCAGCTGTCTCACAGGAGAAGAAAATAGGAGACCAGAAGGGGAAGAGTTTAAAATAACAAGGGGGCCCTTTAAATAGAGCTGTAAAACTGGGTAGCAAACCTAGTCCAAGGGTTAGAAACAAGCTTTTTCTCCCAAGTTTCTATGGCAACTAGATAAAATCTACAGCAAGAGTGTAGCTAATGAAATATTTCTTCTAGACCAACATGTAGCAATAACTAATGAAGGCCACTTTGTTCAGGGATCCAACACAGGTTACATTTTAAGCTCCTTCTGTGTCTTTCCTACAAGAATTGGGCATGGAGTTTGGTGTGATGCCCTTTACTATACGTCCTGATCTCTCTTTCTCATAGCACAGAGTCTAGAAAGCGGGGGCAGATTTGCTGGTGCGGCTCCAAATCCCTTGAACTGGAGAGAAGCCTTCTCCCTTCCTCCTTCCCCACCCCCACCAACAGTTTTGGCTTCGTTCGACACACATTCCCAGTGTTAATTTGGACATTTAGCGTAAATGCTCGTGACTGACTAATTTTATCTGTACACAAAGAATAAACACAAGCTGGTGAGGTTAGTTGGGGGCTACTTGTGTTGTACATGACTAAGAAGCGAGGGGAATGCTTGGACTTGGAGGCCTTGAAATGCTATTTTAACCCGGTCAGTTATTAGCAGTGGGGCTTTGGGCAAAGTATTTACCCTGTGTCTCAGTCTCCCCAAAACTGGACCTGAAAAAAGTGCCCACCCAAAACCGGGTTTGAGGCTTAAAAGAGATTAAAATGTAGAGATGTGCCTAGCAGTAACTGCTATAGCGTAGGTTTTCAATAAAAGCTTATTGAATCTAATTAAATTGCTTTGACTACGAATCACTTTCAGGTTCCAGAGGAGCTTCGCTCTGTTTCTTACCAAGAAGAGTGAGTCCCAAAGCCTTTCTATTAAGGTGGCTTCTCAGAGAATAATTTTAAGATAAAAGATTATTCTAAACATGGAACACATAATTGGATAATAATACAAGTGGCTAACACTACTGATGCTTGTTTTGTGTCAGGCGTTGTTCAAAGCATCATATGTACATTTGCTTGTAATCCTCACAGAATTCTTACGTGGTACATACATGCTGAGTTGCTTCAGTCGTGACTGACTCTTTGCAGGCCGCCAGGCTCCTCTGCCCGTGGCGATTCTCCAGACAAGAATACTAGAGTGTCCAAAAGTCCGTTCTATACATCTGTGTCTCTTTTGCTGTCTTGCATGCAGGGTTATCATTACCATCTTTCTAAATTCCATATATATGTGTTAGTATACTGTATTGGTGTTTTTCTTTCTGGCTTACTTCACTCTGTATAATCGGCTCCAGTTTCATCCACCTCATTAGAACTGATTCAAATGTATTCTTTTTAATGGCTGAGTAATACTCCATCGTGTATATGTACCACAGCTTTCTTATCCATTCATCTGCTGATGGACATCTAGGTTGTTTCCATGTCCTGGCTATTATAAACAGTGCTGCAATGAGACAGAAAAAGAGACACAGATGTATAGAATGGACTTTTGGACTCTGAGGGAGAGGGAGAGGGTGGGATGATTTGGGAGAATGGCATTGAAACATGTATACTATTATGTAAGAAATGAATCGCCAGTCTATGTTCAATATAGGATACAGGATGCTTGGGGCTGGTGCACAGGGATGATCCAGAGAGATTATATGGGGTGGGAGGTGGGAGGAGGGTTCAGGACTGGGAACTCATGTACACCCGTGGCGGACTCATGTCAATGTATGGCAAAACCAATACAGTATTGTAAAGTAAAATAAAGTAAAAATAAAAATTAAAAAAATAAAAGAATAAAACCAAGAAGAAAAAAAAAGAATACTAGAGTGGGTTGCCGTGCCCTCCTCTAGGGGATCTTCCCGACTCAGGGATTGAACCCAGGGCTCTTATGTCTCCTGCACTGGCAGATGGATTCTTTACCGCTAGCGCCATCTGGGAAGCCCTCTTATGTGGTTGCCAATAGTATTATCTGCTTAATAGATGAGGAAATTGAGGCACAGAGAAGTTAAAATTCTGGATAAAGTTCTGGATTAAGTTACCACCATTACCACCATCATGAGTCTGCCATTGTGCTAAACATTTCATTACATCCTCCTAACTTGATGTGAGGATGAGGACAATAAGTCTTGTTATAGTAAGTAATTAGCCCAAGATCTCAAAGCTAGTAATAGTATGTGGTGTAATCAACATTCAACATAAGCAATCATGCCATCCGTAAATAAAGACAGCTTAATTTTTTATTTTCAGATCTTTCTTCTTTCCATTTCTTTTTCTTGCTTTATTACACTGGTTATGCCATCTTTGCCCAATGATGACTAGAAATGGTAGGAGTGGAGACTACCTTGCTTCCATCTTAGGGGGAAAGCAGCCAATACTTAACTGCTAAGTATCTTTACTGTAGGTTTTTATAGATGCTTTGTATCACGCTCTGGAAAATTCCCTTCTAGTTCTCATATATTGAGAATTTTACCACAAATGAATGTGGAATTTCAAATGCTTTTACTGCTCTCTTAAGATGGTGATATGGCTTTTCTCTTTTATTCTGTTAAAATGATGAATTTCTATGATTGCTTTTCAAGTATTGTACTAACTTTCAATCTGGAATAAACCCCATGTGGTCATGATATATAATCTTTCTTATATTGCTGAATTTGATTTGCTAGCATTTTTATTACAAATTTTTGTGTCTATAGTTTATGGGCTGTATTAGCCTGCAATTTTCTTTGCCTGTATGTTATTGTTAAGTATTGGTATCAAGATTCTTCTAGCCTCAAAGAAGAGTTGAAGACATATCTGTTAGGGTTCCACCAGAGAAGAATGTAGTAGTAGTGTATATACATATCTATGTAGGTGTGTATGTGAAGATAGAAAAAAAAAGAAAGGAAGAAAGATGGCTATATTGCAAGTATTTGTAGAGCAGGTCATCAAGGAGGACAGGTTGGAAACATTTGGGCAGGAGTTGAAGCTTCAGGAGAATTGTTTTTCTTCAGAGAAACCTCAAGTTCTGCTCTTCAAGTCTTTTTATCTGATTGGATCAGGCCCACTCCTGTTGGTGAGGATGATCTCTTTAAAATCAGCTAATTGTGGATGTTAATCCCATCTACAAAATAACTTCATAGCAACACCTAACTAGTATTTGCATTACTGGGGACTATTGCCTAGTAAAGCTGGCATAAAACAGACCATCACAGCCTATCTCTTATCGATCTGACACTTATATACATTTCCTTAAACTATTCTTAACTTTCAAATAAAGGTAGCAACAAAGCCCATTAACAAAACCCTACTTTTGCTTAACATGGTGCAACTATCCTGTATATAATCAGAAATGCACTGACTCTTTCCCCAAAAGAGGATGCAAAAGTCTTGGGTAAGGTTCATTCTTCTCCCTGATATCCTATAACTTAAATATTCTTATATAAAGTTAACTATTTTTTTAATTTTTATTTTTTTAATATAAATTTATTTATTTTAATTGGAGGTTAATTACTTTATAAAGTTAACTATTAATATATCTTATGTTGGATGATATGGGGATAAGAGAGGGAAAAAACAAACATATATGCACATATATATAAACATGCTTAACAAAATAAGCAAGAAATACTCATAACAAAGTCTTCATTTCTATAACATGGTCACATGGTTATAGCTGGTATTTATATCTACCTTCTTACACTGCTGCTGCTGCTGCTGCTGCTAAGTCGCTTCAGTCGTGTTCGACTTTGTGTGACCCCACAGATGGCAGCCCACCAGGCTCCCCCGTCCCTGGGATTCTCCAGGCAAGAATACTGGAGTGGGTTGCCATTTCCTTCTCCAATGCATGAACGTGAAAAGTGAAAGTGAAGTCGCTCAGTCATGTCCGACTCTTCGCGACCCCATGGACTGCAGCCTACCAGGCTCCTCCATCCATGGGATTTTCCAGGCAAGAGTACTGGAGTGGGGCCTTCTTACACTGCCATTTCCATATTCCTTGAGTTTGCAGCAAGAAGCTTAGCTGATTTTGATTCTTTGCCTTGTAGTGTGATCCAGACTTTTATTCCTGAAGGGTCTGTCTGGACCGTTAGCAGTCCTACTTGAATCAGATTGTTCTTGTTTTCCAGTGATGTCAATCATTTGGCATGGTAGTACCAAGAGACACCCTAAGCGATTCCTACATTCCAGACATACCCTTCCTTAGATCCATTCTGTAGTACCAGCCCAGGTTCCCCTTGATAAGCAGGATCAATAAGTCTGGCCAGTAAAGTAACCCTCTTACTTGCCTGTTGACTCAGATGGCATAGTAACTTGGTGGCCCCTAGTAAGACCAGTGTGATATCTTCTGGAAGGGAAGGGTGATCAAGGTACTGTAGACTAAATTATGACACAGGACTGGAGAGTTGTTCTATCCCTCAGGCAGAACAGTGCAGGTGTATTGCTGGCTTTGCCAGCTGAAAGCAAACTGCTTCTGGTGGTCTTTATTAATAGGCTTTGAGAAATGGGTATTTCCAGAGCAATAGCTACGTATCAGGTGGCAGGCATTATCTTTGCTCAGACAATGAAGCTGCTTCTGAAACAGCAGCAGCATTTGAAGTCGGCACTTGGTTAAGTTTACAATAGTCAACTGTCATTCTCTAAGATCCATCGGCTTTCTGCACAGGCCAGACAGACAAGTTCAGTGTGGATGCGGTGGGAATCACCACCTCTGTATCTTTCAAGTCTGTGATGGTGGTAATACATCTTCCCTAAGTGTTTAAGAGAATTCATTATAAAAACTGTCTGGGCCTGGAGTTTTCTCTGTGGGGAAGTTTTTAATTATGAGTTTAATTATTTTGATAGACATAGAGCTAGTGAGATTTTCTCCTCCTGTTTTTGTTTTGGCAGTTTGAGTTTTTCAAGGAATTTTTCCAGTATTTCTAAATCGTGAAATTTATTAGCATGAATATTTCATAATATTGCCTTATTATCCTTTTAATGTCTGTAGGATGTCTATAGTAACATCTTCTTTTTCATTCTTGGTGTGAGTAATTTGTGCTGTCTCTTTTTTCTTGGTCAATTATGCTGGAGTATTATAAATGGAAACAGTATTTCTTTGATTATGCTTTTTTGTGTCTTTGTTTCAACTTGCTTTGGGGTTAATTCGCTCTTCTTTTTCTAGCTTTATAAGGTGAGAATGAGATCTTTGAATTCAGATCATTCTTCTTTTCTAGTATAAGCATTTAAAGCTATAAATTTCTTGGGACTTCCCTGGTAGTCCAGTCGTTAAGATGCTGAGCTTCCACTACAAGGGCATGGGTTCAGTTCCTGTTTGGGGAACTCCTGCAGAGTACACGAGGTGTGGCCAAAAAAATAAAAAACTCTCTGAGTTTCTAAGATACTCTTCCTTAAAAGAAAATAAATTTAAAAAAAAACTATAAATTTCCTTCTAAGCAGACTGCTTTAGCTGCATCACATGAGATTTGATATATTGATATCATTATCACTTAGTTTGGAAATTTTCCATTTCTCCTTATGCTTTCTTCTTCTATACATGGGTTATTTAGGCTATGTTGTTTCACCTAAAAATATTTGGATTTTTCCTGATATCCTTATTTTATAGATTTCTAATTTAAATGTATTATAGTCACAGATTCCATGAAGAGACTGGATTCTTAACTGTATGAAGTGAAGTTGCTCAGTCATGTCCGACTCTTTGCGACCTCATGATCTACCAGGCTCCTCGGTCCATGGGATTTTTCTAGGCACGAGTACTGGAGTGGATTGCCATTTCCTTCTCCAGGGGGTCTTCCTGACCCAGGGATCGAACCTGGGTCTCCCACATTGTAGGCAGACGCTTTACCGTCTGAGCTACCAGGGAAGCTAAATCTTAACTGTATGGTATTTTCTAAATGGCAACTGGATCCAGTTGATAATTTCATTTAAATCTACCTTATCTACTCTGATTGTCTAATTGTTCTATCAGTTGCTGAGAGAAGGGTGTTAAAATCTCCAGCAATGATTTCTAGTTCTCCCTTTAGTTCTGCCAGTTCTTTCTCACATATTTTGAAGCTCTGTAATTAGATAAGTATATGTTTTGAATTTTTATATCTTGCTGATTTCTCCTGAAGAAGTATCCTTTTTTATCTGTGATAATACTCTTTACTTTGTCTGATATTAGTAAATCACAGCAGTTTTTTATGTTTATTGTGTGCATATCTTTTTATATCCTTTCACTTTAAGCTATCTCTATGTTTATATTTTAAGTGGCTCTCTTTGAGATAGTATTTAATTGGGTCTCGCTCTTTAATCTCTCCTTTTTAAATGGAATATTTAGTCCATTTATAAGTAGGATGATTATTAGTTTTAAGTCTGTCATCTCATTTTTTTTCTAGTTGCCGTATGTTTTTTTCTGCCTTTCCTGATTTCTTTTGGATTAATGGATTGCTTTTTTAACATTTTATTTATTTTTAATTGGAGCATAGTTGCTTTACAATATCGTGTTGGTTTCTGCCATACATCAACATGAATCAGCCACAGGTATACGTACGCCTGCTCCCTTTTGAACCTCCCTCCCACCTCCCACCCCTCTAGGTTGTCACAGAGCACCAGATTTGAGTTCCTTGTGTCATACAGCAAACTTCCACTAGCTATCTAATTTTACATATGGTGATGTATATGTTTCAGTGCTTCTGTCTCAATTCATCCCACTGTCTCCTTGCCCTCCTGTGGCCACGAGTCTGATCTCTATGTCTATGTGTTCATTGCTGCCCTACAGATAGGTTCATCAGTACTATCTTTCTAGATTCCATATATATGTTAATAAATGATATTTGTCTTTCTCTTCCTGACTTACTTTCCTCTGTATAATAGGCTACAAGTTCATCCACTCCATTAGAACTAAGTCAAATGTGTTCCTCTTTATGGCTGACTAATATTCCATTGTGTATTTGTACCACAACTTCTTTATCCATTCATCTGTCAATGGACATCTAAGTTGCTTCCATGTCCTAGCTATTGTGAATAGTGCTGCAATGAACATTGGGGTACATGTGTCTTTTTCAATTATGGTTTCCTCAGGGTATATGCCAAGAAGAGGGGTTGTTGGGTTATACAGTAGTTTTTTAAGGAATTCCTAGTGTTTTAAGGAATCTCCATACTGTTCTCCACAGTGGCTATATCAATTTGCATTCCCATCAACAATGCAAGAAGGTTCCCTTTTCTCCAAACCCTTTATAGTGTTTATTGTTTGTAGATTTCTTGATGATGGCCATTCTAACCAGTGTGAGGTGATAGCTCATTGTAGTTTTGATTTGCATTTCTCTTGAGTCTGAGTGAACTCCAGGAGTTGGTGATGGACAGGGAGGCCTGGCGTGCTGCAATTCATGGGGCCGCAAAGTGTCGGACACGACTGAGCGACTGAACTGAACTGAACTGAGTAATGAGCAATGTTGAGCATCTTTTCATTTGTTTACTAGTCATCTGTATGTCTTCTTTGGAGAAATGGCTGTTTAGATCTTCTGCCCACTTTTTGATTGGGTTGTTTGTTTTTCTGGTATCGAGCTGAATGAACTTCTTGTATGTTTTGGAAATTAATCCTTTGTCAATTGTTTCATTTGCCGTTATTTTCTGCCATCCTGAGTGTTGTCTTTTCACCTTGTTTATAGTTTCCTTCACCGTGCAAAAGCTTTTAAGTTTAATTAGGTCCCATGTTTATTTTTATTTCCATTACTCTGCAAGGTGGGTCATTGAGGATCTTGCTGTGATTTATGTCAAAGAGTGGTCTGCCTATGTTTTCCTCTAAGAATATGCTAGTTTCTGGTCTTCTCTTTAGGTCTTTAATCCATTTGGAGTTTATCTTTGTGTATGGTGTTAGGAAGTGCTCTAATTTCATTGTTTTAAACACAGCTGTCCCGTTTTCCCAGAACCATTTACTAAAGAGACTATCATTTTTCCACTGTATATTCTTGCCTCCTTTGTCAACGATAAGGTGCCAATAAGTACATAGGTAATCTTTAGGCTTTCTATCTTGTTCCATTGGTCTGATTTCTATTTTTGTGCCAGTACATACTATCTTGAGGACTATAGCTTTGTAGTATAGTCTGAAGTCAGAGAGTCTGATTCCTCCAGCTCCATTCTTCTCTTCCAAGAATGCTTTGCCTGTTGGGGGTCTTTTGTGTTCCCATACAAATTGTGAACTTTTTTGTTCTAGTTCTTTGAAAAATATTATTGGTAATTTGATAGGGATTGCATTGAATCTGTAGATTGCTTTGGGTAGTATAGTCATTTTCACAATATTGATTCTTCTAGTCCAGAAGCATGATATATCTTTCCATCTGTTTATGTCATCTTTAATTTCTTTCATCACTGAATTATAGTTTTCTGCAAACAGGTTTTTTGTCTCTTTAGGTAGGTTTATTCCTAGGTATTTTATTCTTCCTGTTTCAGTGGTGAATGGGACTGTTTCCTTAATTTCTCTTTCTGATTTTTCATTGTTAGTGTATAAGAATACAAGAGATTTCTGTGCATTAATTTTATATCCTGTGACTTTATTATATTCATTCATTAGCTCTAGTGGCATCTTGAAGGTTTTCTATGTATAGTATCATGTAATCTGCAAACAATGAGAGTTTTGCTTCTTCTTTTTCAATCTGCATTCCTCTTACTTCTTTTTTCTTCTGATTGCTGTGGGTAGGACTTCCAAAACTGTTGAGTAATAGTGTTGAGGATGGGCACTCTTGTCTTATTCTTGATTTTAAAGGAAATGCTTTCAGTTTTTCACCACTGAGAAAAATGTCTGCTGTGGATTTGTCATATATGACCTTTGTTGAGGTTATTCCTTCTATGCCCACTTTCTAGAGAGCTTTTATCATAAATGGATGTTAAATTTTGTCAAAAGTTTTCTCTGCATCTATTGAGATGATCATCTGATTTTTATCTTTCAGTTTGTTAATATGGTGTTTGATGTTGATTGATTTTACATTGAAGAATCCTTGCATCTCTGGGATAAAGCCCACTTGATCATGATGTATAATCCTTTTAATGTGTTGTTGGATTCTGTTTGCTAGAATTTTTTTGAGGATTTTTGTGTCTGTGTTCATGAGTGATATTGGCCTGTAATTTTCATTTTTATGGCATCTTTTTCTGATTTTGGTATCAGGGTGATGGTGGCCTTGTAGAATGAGTTGGATTTTTCTTTCCTCTGTGATTTTCTGGAAGAGTTTGTGCAGGATAGGTGTTAGCTCTTCTCTAAATTTTTGGTAAAATTCTCCTGTTAAATCATCTGGCCCTGGACTGTTGTTTGTTGGAAGATTTTTTAATTACAGTTTGATTTCCGTGCTTGTGATTGATCTGTTCATATTTTCTATTTCTTCCTGCTTCAGTTTTGGAGGGTTATACTTTTCTAAGAATTTGTCTGTTTCTTCCAGGTTCTCCATTTCATTGGCATATGGTTGCTTGTAGAATTCTCTTATGATCCTTTGTATTTCTGTGTTGTTGTAACTTCTCCTTTTTTATTTCTAATTTTATTGATATGGGTCTTCTCTTTTTCTTGATGAGTCTGGCTAATAGTTTGTCAATTTTGTTTATCTCCTCAAAAAACCAGGTAGTTTTATTGATCTTTGCTATTATCTCTTTCATTTCTTTTTCAGTTATTTCTGCTCTGATTTTTATGATTTCTTTCCTTCTGCTAACTTTGGGGGGTTTTTTGCTCTTCTTTTTCTAGTAGCTTTAGGTGTAAAGTTAGATTGTTTATTCAGTGTTTTTCTTGACTCTTGAGGTAGGCTTGTATTGCTATAAACGTCCCTCTTAACACTGCCTTCACTGCATCCCACAGATTTTGAGTTGTCGTGTTTTCATTGTCATCTGTTTCTAGGTATATTTTGATTTCCTTTTTGATTTCTTCAGTGATCTGTTGGTTATTCAGAAGCATATTGTTTAGCCTGTATGTGTTTGTGTTTTTTTGTAGTTTTTTTTTTTTTTCCTGTACTTGATATCTAATCTTACAGTGTTATCATTGGAAAAGATGCCTGAAGTGATTTCAGTTTTTTAAAATTTACCAAGGCTTGATTTGTGGTAGAAGATGTGATCTCTTTTGGAGAAAGTTCCATGTGTACTTGAGAAAAAAGTGAAATTCACTGCTTTTGGATGAAATGCCCTGTAGATATTGATTAAGTCCAACTGGTCCAGGGTATCATTTAAACTTTGTGTTTCCTTACTAATTTTTTGTCTGGATAATCTGTCTGTTGGTGTGAGCAGGGAATTAAAGTCCCCCACTATTATCATGTTACTGTTGATTTGCCCTTTAATAGTTGTTAGCATTTGCCTTACATATTGAGGTGCTCCTATGTTGGATGCATATATATTTATAATTATTATATCTTCTTTTTAGATTGATCCCTTGAACATTATGTAGTGCCCTCCCTTGTCTCTTATAGTGTTTGTCATTCAGTCATGTCTGACTCTTTGCAACCCCATGGACTGTAGCCCACCAGGTTCCTCTGTCCATGGGATTCTCCAGGCAAGAATACTGGAATGGGTTGCCATTTCCTCCTCCAGGGGATCTTCCTGACCCAGAGATTGAACCCAGGTCTTCTGTGTTGCAGGCAGATTGTTTATAGTCTGAACCACCAGGGAAACCCTTGTCTCTTATAATGGTCTTTATTTTAAAGTTTATTTTGTCTGATATGGGTATTGCTACTCCAACTTTCTTTTGATTTCTGTTTGCATGGAGTATCTTTTTCTAGCCCCTTGCTTTCAGTCTGTGTGTGTCCCTAGGTCAGAGGTGGGTCTCTTGAAGACGGCATATACTGAGGTCTTTCTCTCTTAATCAACTGCCGGCACTGGTGTGTGGGGAGAGAGAGGCACTACAGCGAGGGCGCCACCCCGTGTGCATGACTCAGCAGTATCACCCTGTCTCCATTGCTGCCTGGCTTTCCTCCAAGGGCATTCCCTGCCATGATCTCCCCACTCAGTCCTCTTGGGCCATCTCCCCACGGTCAACAGCAGTCCTCACCCTGGGATTACTCTCCAATCCCTATGTTCCTGCTCCTAGCCACTACACTTACTAGAGGACCTGTTTGGGGTATGTAGGGCTATGGTACAGATTGTGTGGTTCTCACTCTATTCAGACCATCACAGGTCAGCTGCTTCACTCTCCAATAGCCTCAAAGGCCTATGCTTTGTCCGAAACTATTGCTTTGCTGTGGAGATCTCACCCCTGCTTCAGTTCCTCCACCCCCAGGTGCAGGTCCAGTCCCACTCACTCTCCTCTTTTTCCATTCCTTCCTACATCCTAACGAATTTTGCATGGATCTGTATATTCCTTTCCAGTAGTCAGGGACTCCTGGCCACTCTCAGCTGGTGCTCTGTGAGATTCTCTTCATCTGAAGATGTATTTCTGATGCATCCCTGGAGAGAGAAGTACTCCAGGTCCATCTACTCCTCTGCCATCTTGTTGTCACACTGGATACTTTTTATTATGTTAAACCACATGATTGCCCCCATAGATCACTCAAGTTGTTCATTTTTTTTTAAACCCATCTCTTATCTCCAGAATGGATAATATCTATCTTTCTTCAACTTTAATAATAATTTTCATTTTATATATTGTACTTTTCAGTTTTAGAATTTCCGTTTTATTCTTTTCTATAGTTTCCTCTTCTCTGCTGAGATTTCTCATCTCTGCACTCATTTTGACCATATTTTAAGCCCTTTAACGTATTTGTAGTAGCTCTCTTTAAGTATTTGGAGAAGGCAATGGCAACCCATTCCAGTACCCTTGCCTGGAAAATCCCATGTTCAGAGGAGCCTGGTAGGCTGCAGTCCAAGGAGTCACAAAGAGTCAGACATGACTGAGCAACTTCACTTTCACTTTTCACTTTCATGCATTGGAGAAGGAAATGGCAACCCACTCCAGTGTTCTTGCCTGGAGAATCCCAGGGACAGGGGAGCCTGGTGGGCTGCCATCTATGGGGTCGCACAGAGTCGGACACGACTGAAGTGACTTAGCAGCAGCAATAATTCCAACATCTGAAATGTCTTCATTTTTTTTCTTGTTTTTTATTTCTTTATATCATATTTGTCTTTTTATTTGTGTGCTTGGTAAATTTTTGTTATAGCCTGGACATTATGAATGATACTTTATAGAGACTGGATTATGTGTTGAGTGTAAAGAGTGTTGAATTGTTCTTATGGCTGGTTAAGTCACTGGTAGATCCTTTTTAGCTCTGTCAAACTCAGTTTTGTTTTGTCTTGTTTTGTTTTCGGGGAGGTCTGTTTTGGTTTTGAAGTTAGTCCTTAGTCTATCATATGGTCCTTACTCTTAAAATTCTTATTTCTCAAGTCCTAAAACAAAGTCTTTCTGAGGTTTCAACTGAATTCTAGACTAGAACTCCAGTACCTGCCAGTGCTATACAACCTTTGGCGTTACCATTGGTATTACCATGCAACTCTCAGCCCTACAGAAGTCAATCCCTGCTGAACCCAAGAGTTTCACCCGGTGATGTGCGGCCCTGTCTGTGCCAAGGATCCATGGTGAATCTCCACTCAGACTTTTGGGACCTCTTTTTGCACGGATTCTTCTCTAGCATCTGATCTCACAAATTTTAACTGTTTCAGCAGCTTGGAACTATAATCTCTGACTTATCTTCTCACTCTACTTTGTTTCCATCTCCCTATATTATGGCAGAACTATGCCCAGAGCAGAAAACTGGGGTAATTGTGGGGTTAATGTCATGCTTCCCTTCTCTCAAGAACTGCAGAATTACAAAAACTACAGTCCTATGCTGCCTGTTCTTTGCCTAAACACAGGTACCTCATGTGTTTTGTTCATCATTAAAGTTTATTGCAGTAGGAAGACAAGCCAGGTATCAGTTACTCTGTCATTGTGGGACACAGAAGTCTCTGAGCACATCATCTTAAAACCATTTTGAAGAAACATAGACCACTTATAAGTGATGTTTGCCAATAAGAAGATCACGCTTCTATGAAGAAAAATATGGCTATCTTCTATCTTTTTAAAATGAGTATTTAAAAGATATTGCAATTGAAAATGTCATACCATTCATTCTCTTATCAAATGGCTAAGAGATATTTACATTTTTTACTTGCTGTATACCAAAAGAGAATAAAGTTGGTTCGACCAAATTTTTTGATAACCCACATACAAGGCCCTGAGAGGTAGAAAGAAAAAAAAAATTAAAAACAGAGCCCTAATGTCAAGAAACTTACTGTACTAGAAAAGACAAGTTAAATATGAAGACAAGGCTGAACACAATGATATACTAACACTTGTCAGAACAAACAGGCTAGACAAGCCTGACTTCACTTCCCCTTCTAGCTGCAGGAGCACCTCTGCATCACTTGTGATCCCTCACTGGAACTCACGTCATAGGAGCTAGACCAGGATTGGACACCTGACCCAAACGATATCAATCTAGAGATAGGGCTTTGCCAGTGATATTTCCCTCTAAGGATTTGAATTAAGAGACCCAGAGGTTGCAGTCAGATGGTGCTCTGTGAAACTCTGTGAAATAATGTTTACTTTCAGTGCATCCTGGCTGATCCTTATGTGTTTGTTTTGTGCCTCTAAGTTGTAGGATCATCTAGCTTAGCACTAGCACTAAATGAGAGAACACTAGGTTTTAATCCCAGCTTAGCTAATTCCCTTGTGGCCTCCCAGCACCTTGCCTTGCTCTCCTGTCCATAAAGAGCATGAGCTCTGAAGGTCTTGGTCCTTGTTTCATATCAGAATATCATTCTAAGAATTAATGAGATCATGTCCATAAGAGGATTTAATATCTTTAGTGTGGTAAACTCTCACAGATTGCAAACCTACCCAGCAATCGTTGCCATAATAATTATAACCAGCAATAGAGAATCTAAACAGAAAAATGATGTTCTACTTTTTTCTGTAGTTATGAGGAATAGTGGGAAGTGAGAAGGAGGGGGTAGAGAAATAAAAGCTAGCCTCACTTTGACTTAGATGGCATCTGACTCTCCATTGGAGGTATAGACACAAGAAGAGTCTCAGAAGGACTAATTTCCTTATCCTTTACTCTGCCTCCCCACAGCCTTCTCACTGTCCTCTTAGAGAGAGCACCAGTGAAAACAGCTCTGTCCTTAACTAAAGCTTTCCTATTTCTTGGGATGAATGGTGACATTTGGTGTAATGGTAGTGCCGGTCAGGTTGAATAATTGCTTTGCTGTAAAGGCAGAGCTATAAGAAACACAAGACAGGAACAGTATTAAATTTGCAATGGCCAATGAAATGAGGTTTCATTTTGCATGTTTTGGATGATTCGTGTTAATGTACAGGCAGCATTCTAACATGCATTGGCAGAAGTATCAGGCAAGCCTGCATGAGTGATAACGTTCCCCATGAAGGAAAAACTAGGGGCCAGAAGGCAACCAACTATCATAAAAATAATTAATTGTTTTACTTTATAATGGCCTGGCAAGATTGCCATTAAAAAAAATGAATCATGCAAATGGGACCATGATGTCAGACAGGCTGTCCACTGAGACATAAGAGACTAGCTCCTGCTATAAATTATGATAATGAGTTAGTTTTAAGCATATTTTATGAGATTAAGAAGTGCAATGTCAAATTATTTTTGTTCAATATCTCATTGCTTTGAATGCCTTTCAGAATACAAGGGTAACACTTCCTTTCAAAAATTCCTTCCGAGTTTACTGGCTGTTGCTTCACCAATCAGGTCTTTCTCCTAGGATGGTTTTAGTGCATGATTTTCATGACTCAGCTTAAACTGAACAAGACCCCATTGTTGGCTTTCTTGTTTTTGCACAAGCATTATTGACAAGATCTGCATAACTCAGGAAAAGGTCTGCTGTCTAACCAAGCTACTATGGAAACCTGAGCCAGGCCATTAGAAGCCTAATGCCTTTTCGTCTTGAATTTGTGAAGAATTTTGAGACTGGTCAAACTTCACTCCAAAAATATTCATCAGGGCAGAGGGGTACAGCTTGTTCATTACACTTTGCTTTTCATCTTAAATCAGCTTTGCAAATAGACTCACTGGCCCAGGGTGAGGGGCAGGCAGCACTGCCCAATGGGTAAAAAAGTGTGCAGTTTTCACTTATTTTACTCCTTACAAGGGCTTGGCTTTTTTTTTTTTTTCTTAAAGCACACCTATAAAATTGATAGGTGAAAAAAATAAGTAGGTGCCTATTTTATAGCAATTAATAGTTGTATGTGTAAGAAAAAAAGTTAAAACTTTACATCTCCAGGTTCTAAAGAGGAACCCAGAAGTATAGCCTACATTGTGCTCTCTTAGGAGCACTTTCCTCTTCCCACCCTCTCTCTCTAGATAACAACCTGAGAAGTGAAAGAACACACAGGAAGCCTACACCAGGAGTGCCCCAGCTCTGGCTGGTCAAGGACTTTCCTCAATAAATTCTTCAGGCAGTTTCCTTTCCCTGTTTATTGCTGAGTATCCTGAGGCACTAAAAGGGTGGAGGAAGGATTTACTTTCAGTATCTTTAGATATAAATCTCATCTCTGTGAAACAAGCCTTGCAAAATTTATAATGTGGTTATTCATCATTATTTATGATTCATATACACTTAAACTTTATGATGGCTCTGACCACAGTCATCTCTGCTGGAACATGGGCCAGAGGGAGAGGGCTGTGAGGACGTTTCCCATGAACGCTGGTAGGATTCCTTACGGCATGACAGCCGGGAATCAGGTGTCTATAAGCAACAGTCTCCTTCTTGGGATGAGAGATGCTGGATGTGCCTGTGCTGCGCTGGGCAGGGTACAGAACAGGGTACGGTGTACAGAGGAGAAGGGAGCCGTTTCCTATTTTCCTTTCATCCTCCTCAGAGGTGTTAATATAATCGCACCATTATCTGAGATAATTGGGATAACTCAATACACAGATTCTACCCCTAATTTTTGCCAAAATTTAAGCTCTTTTTCCTGCCAGATCTTTTATACAGGCTAGAAATTCAGTGGTATTGAGGTTTGTGTCTTCTACACCCTTTTTCTGAAGTTCTGCAGATCTTGCCAATAATGCTGGTGCAAAAACAAAGCAAGGGAAAGGAAAAAAGCAGGAATTTGAATAGTCCAGTGCTGGATGATCTGCCTTCGGTAAGGTCATTCCTGACCCAGGGGGTACAGCTGAAGTTGGGGTGTAGTTTGGGCCTCCGCAGACTCCCCTGGGGAGAGTTTCTCTAGGTTTCCTTTATACAATCTAAAATACTGGCACGGAGGCTTCAGGGAGGTGGTCAGCTTCCTGGCAGATCCAGTGAGAGGTAAATTCTGAGATGGGGGAAAGACTATTGGATTATAAAATGCTAGATTAATTGGTTCAATCAACAAATTTTATTGAGAACCTACTATGGGCTGGCTACTGTTCCAGATCCTTGGAATGCATTGCTGGACAAAGAACCCTCAGAATTCCTGCCCTCGTGGAGCTTACATTCTAGTGGAAATAAAGCCAGTAAAAATAGATGGAATCACTAAATCCTTAATGATAAAGCTAAGGGGGATTGGGAATGCTGAAGGGTGCAGATCTGGTTTTAAACAGAATTGATTCATCAGAGTGGCCAGGAGAGAGCTCACTGAGAAGTGACGTTTGAGGAGATTTGAAGGCAGGAAAGGAGTACTCAATGGGGCTGTCAGAAGGAAGAGCATTCAGACAGAAGCGACAGATGGGAGGGTGGCCCTCAGGCAGGAACCTGTTGGTGCCTTTGGGACAGCAAAATGCCTTGTAACTGGAACAGAGTGGGCAAGGAGGGAGAAGAGGAGAGGCGGTCAAGAGCAACGGGTGGAACAGAGCAAGCAGTGACTTTGAAGCCATTGGAAGGACTTTGGCTTTTACTCTGCATGAGACAAGCAGCCTGGACAGTTTGAGCAGAGGAGTGACATAATCTGACCTTGTGCAAGGGTTACCCTTGTTACCGTACTAAGAACGGGCTATAGGAGAACAAAGGAGGAAACAGACACTGTTGAAATCACCAAGGTGAGAGATGATGGGTGGCTCAGCCCAGAACTCTAGGAATGGCAGAGGAAAGAGAGAGAGAGAAAAGGGGAGGGTTCTGGATGTATTTGCCTGTAAAGGTAAAGCCCAAAAGATCTCCTAATGGTAGAGAGTGAATGAGTGGCTTCTAATTCCAGGAATAAGTACTCTGGTAAACCCAAGCAGAAGAGAAATCTCAGTGCCCAGTGAGAGCCCCCCAGCCTTAGTTGACCCTGGCATCAGGGGCAGCAGTGGTAGGAATAGCAACAGCTCAGTTGGTCTGGCTTTGCTCGGTCCTGACCCCTCTTGGACTTTTGGCTTGTCTTTTCCATTTCTTTCATTGGCTACTTGGCCCCAGACACCTCTGGGGTAATATGCCAAATTAATATTAAATGTCCACTGTGCTGTTTATTCATGCATTTATCCTGCAATACATATTTGTCACCTGTTCTGTGCCAATCACCATGCCGGATGCTGAGGATAAGAGACTCACAGTCATCCCTTGGTTTACTCAGTGGAGCTGCGCTCTCTGCTCATCCACTTCCTCCAGAAGACCATTGGGGATAGGAATGTGTTTGTCTCTATTTTACAGATGAGGAAAGTGGAGCTCAAAAAGGTTAGGTAACTTTAAGGCCACAAAGCTAGTTAATGGTGAGCTATGATTTGACATAGTTATGTCTGACTTAGATGGTTACTTTTAACTTCTGTGTTCTAAAACAGAAGTTGGAAAACTAATTCTGTAAAGGGCCAGAAAACAAATATTTTAGGCTTTGCGGACCATGTTGTCTTTGTCACAACTGCTCTGCCCTTGTAGTGGGAAAGCAGCCATAGGCAATAGGCAACTCAACATGGCTGTGTTCGATGAAGCTTTTACTCATGGACACTGAAATCTGAATTTCATATTGTTTTCATATCATGAAATGCTCTTCTTCTGTTAATGTTTTTGACCATTTAAAAATGTAAACCCCATCCTTAGCTCGCAGGTTATTAAAAAAAAACAAAAGGCAGGCAGCAAGCCCCGTGGGCCATAGTTGTCAGCTCCTACTCTGAAAAATACAGTCTCTTACCTGATGATTTAAACTGGAGAATTTTCCACACACAGTGTGTCCGTTCAGTTTTGATCCTCATAATTCTCAGGTTCAGAGCTGAACTGAGGGTGGCTGCCCCTGGGCCACTGAATGCGTTCAGTGGCTTCTGTAAGGGTCACCACCCCGTCGCTTGTGGCTGCCTGCTTTCTACAGAATGCTGACGGCAACAGTCCCCCTGGAACATCATCAGGGTCCATGCAGGCCTCAGTTTACTTAGCTGAGGGTTCTCAATAGTAAAATCTTGAGACCAGAAAGTAACACAAATCCTGGGTTTGACAAGAGACTTAAAGAGTACGTAGGAGAGATTAATTACACACCTTTCAAGAGCTTAGCCTCTAGCATCTGAGCCAAACAAAATAACTGTCTCCTGCCAGTCCCTTTGCTGTGAATTTAGCTGTCTCAGAATGTTCCCTCTCCCCAAATCTCCTAACTCGTGAGAAGAAGCCCCCTTAGATTTGGCATTTCTGGTCATTTGTGTCTATGAGAACATTCTCTTCCCAGGAATGATGTGGGACTGCCACACCGTCTGACCTTTTTGATCTAAAATCTGCCATGATGCCCATGACCAAAAAAATGGTTGTATGACTTTTGATTCCACATGAACTGTAGTCTTTAAACTAACACATGTCATGATATTTAAGACATCTGGGGGACAAACCCAACTGATTAGAAGTCTATCAAACAAACAAAAAAGGTGCAGTGAACTCCCCATTGCCTTTAAAGGGGAATGTAGGAAATCAAGGGGCTTTCCTGGTGGCTCAGCAGTAAAGAACCCACCTGCCAGTGTAGGAAACGTAAGAGATGCAGGTTTGATCCCTGAGTTGGGAAGATCCCCTGGAGAAGGGAATGGCAACCCACTCCAGTACTCTTGCCTGGAAATCCCATGGACAGAGGACTTTGGTGGGCTGTAGTCCACAGGGTCGCGAAGAGTCAGAAACAACTGAGCAACTGAGTGCAGTGTGAGCGCAGGAGATAAAAGAGCATTCTTGGAGGAGGAGGAGGAAGAGGAGGATAGTATTTGGGAGATCAATGTCCTGATCCTTCTAGAAGTTGCCCCTCAGGTGATTTCTACTGAATGAGGATCAGATTACCTGATACTGCTTCACATCCTAGGTGAGTGGTTCCGGGGAGGACATTGGCTTAACCAGTTGAGAAGCCAGCAACTTAGGAACTGTTGAGCTGGGTTGAAAAGGTGACCTGAGGTCATCAGACTCCTCCATGGAAAAACTGTGACTGAGAGAGCTGATGGAGTGGGGCAGTAAATGCACAGCCAGAGCTATCACGTGGGATGGTACCAGCTGAAGTGGGAAGGAAACCAGGAGTCTCCAGGGAGAGGAGAAGTGAAGTGTGGTCATGATGGAGTGCCGGAGTTAAGATCTTCTCAACCCTTCCACTGAGGTCTGGCCACTTTTTCCAGTTCTTGCCTCCAGGACACCCACCCCAACCCCACCAAGGAACCTATCGTCATTGCTATCCTTGGGTTTCTGGAAGAGTCCTTCCTTTTAAGGCAAATCCCCTTTGCTTGATATTGCTTGAGTGAGTATCTGTTCCTATCAACCCAAGGAATGATGACCAAAACACATGTTCATCCATTTGGTCAGTCACTCAATCAGTATTTATTTTTAAGCTCTGGGGATCCAGCAATGAACAAGGCAAAGCTGATGCTCCTGTGGGCTTGTGTGGGGGAGTGGCTAAAGAGGCTAAACATATGAACAAGTGAATATATACTATATCAGATGCTGGTAAGCACAATGGAAGAATGTGGAGAAAAGGACAGAAGTCCTCATTGATAAGATGACATCTGAGTAGAGACCTTAGGAGGTGGGAGAGCCGGTCCCACAAATAAATGTGAGAAGCTGTCCAGGTCAGTAGTACAGTGAACGCAAAGGAGATTTGTGTTCAGTGTGTCTGAGTCTCTGCCAGGGGACCTAGTAGCTGGGCTGAGTGAGGGTGAAGGCAGCAGATGCATCAGAAAGACTGCAAGAGTTTCTGACTATTATTATTCATTCAGTAATCTTCAGAACTTTACTATGTGCCAGGTCTCTTAAAAAGTTCTGGAATCAGGAGTTAGGATACAAATGTCTTCTGTCTTCAGAGGCTCCAAGTTTCACTCCGACCATCTGACACTAAAATAATCTGCAGCTTGTATTCTCCATACTCAAAAATGAGACAAATATCATAAAGCAGTTGAGTAATCTGGTTACTCACTGAGGCCAGTATAGCACATGGAAAAAGATCTGCAACGGCAGGACTGGAACAAGGCTTTAAGGTTTTATTCATCTCCTTCTAGCTTTTGCCTTCATGATGGAAGGGTGCTTTCCAAGTTGCCTCAGAAATGTAGCTACCATCTCCTGAGCTCTGAGGACTGTCTTTGGAAATGCCTTCTACAAACCCAACACTGAAATTGTACAATGCTGTGTGAAGAATAAAAGCTTTCCCCACAGTGTACTGCTACTACTAAAACTGTCACCGGGTGACCTGATTCCTTCATTCAAATGTTATTTTTAGTGAATGTCAGATAAAGGAAGAGTATCATGATGAAGTCGAGAACAAATCCCCTGTGCATGCCCCTCTTTTCATCTGTGCCACCCGTCAGGACAAGAGTGACACCTGGCCAGTTTCTGTCGCTTTCAAGATGGGATCTAACAAGATCTCAAAACAGTCATGCTTCAGCCGAAAGATGAGTCTGCCTTTGCTCTTCCAAAAACAATCAAAACTGTCCCCCATTTCAGTTCCTAAATGCATAATAACTCTGCTAAGTAATGGACTTGAATGTAATTTATCATTCTCCCAGAGATAGAAATAACATTAATAACTATCATTTGGATACATCTGCTCCTCACATTGACAGTCAATCTAAGAGATTGTTTATTTGTTTCTGTGTCTTCTATGACTTGTGCTCCTAAAGAAAATGCATGAAAATGAAGTATTGCTAAATCTCCCATCGGGCTCTCATTATGGACAAATAATTATTACTCTTGTCTCTGCTGTTCTGCTGTTGGTGGCTCTGTGTGTATGTGTGCATGTACGTATGTATTTTGTGTGCATTTGTGTGTCTTTGTGTTGGGGTATGTGCCTGTGTGTGTATGGGTGTGTGGTGGTGTATGTGTGTAGGATTTGGAGAATCTACATTAGAAATCTGCCTCTCTTTGTCCCAGTGAATTTCTATTTTCTATTCCTTTCTTTTTGTAAGCCAAGAAAGGCAAAAAAGAAAGTTTGTTCAATTGTCAGAAACACAGATTCTTGCCATCTGTTTAATAGGGTACAAAAAAAGAAATTGCTTGAGATAACACTTAGGATTTGATGAGGGCAGTTTGTTTCTTTGGATAAAGTGCAGTGCTAATGTGCCCAGGGCACAGGTTCAGTCCCTTACGGGTCATCTCAAGTCACACACAGATGAGACCTGGCTTTATAGTCCGTGTTTCTAAAAGCTGAACCTCGACCAGCTGTCCTTTCGGCGTTCAATCTTGGCCGCAAATAGGAAACCACATGCAGCGAGTATGGTTCTGTGAAAATTACTCCAGAGGAAACAGTTCAAAGATTTGGCCGTGCCAATGGGAAATACCATCTCTATGACATAATGACTAAATGACAGAATATTGCCAACACTGGGTGCTATGTAAATATAAAGAACTCCACATCTGTACACTAATGTCTATTTTTTCAGTATGATTAGTTTCTTTATATACCCAGTAGAGCCTAATGGTTAAGATCTTGAGCTCCAGAGAATATTTTTTCTTGCATTTTTTTAAATTTAGTTTTTATTTTATATTGGAGTATAGTTGATTTACAATGTTGTGTTAATTTCAGGTGTACAGTAAAATGATTCAGTTATCCACTTATCCACTCTTTTTCAGATTCTTTTCCCATATAGGCTGGTACAGAATATGGAGTAGAGTTCCCTGTGCTATATAGGAGGTCCTTGTTGATTATCTATTTTATACATAGTAGTGTGTATATGTTAATCCCAAACTCCTAATTTTTCCCTCCCCCCAACCTTTCCCCACTGGTAAGCATAAGTTTGTTTTTGAAGTCTGTGAGTAAGTTTCTGTATTGTAAATAAGTTTATTTATACCATTTTTAGAAATTTCACATATAAGTGCTATCCGTGTATTTATCTTTGACTTCGCTTAGTATGATAATCTCTAGGTCCATCCATGTTGCTGCAAATGGCATTTTTAATTCAAAATCCCCCTTAGCTTCTTACTAGCTGTGTCATCTTCGACAAATTAATGAACCTCTCTAAGCCTCAATTTCCTATCTGTTAAATAGAGGCTTAATAGTACCCAACTCATGATTAAAAGGATTATATGAGATGATGCGTGTAACGCATTTGGCATCCTTTCCCCCGCAGTCAGCATTCAGTAACGTTTTGCTTTATTGTTCAGTCACCAAGTCCTGTCTGACTCTTTGCAACCCTGTGGACTGCAACACGCTAGGCTTCCCTATCCTTCACTGTCTCCGGGGTTTGTTCAAACGCATGTCCATTGAGTCAGTGATGTCATCCAACCATCTCATCCTCTTTTGCCCTCTTGTCCTCCTGCCCTTAAACTTTCCCAGTATCAGGGTCTTTTTCAATGAGTCAGCTCTTTGCATAAGGTGGCCAAATTATTGGAGCTTCAGCATCAGTTCTTCCAATGAATATTCAGGAGTGATGTCCTTTAGGATTGACCATTTTGATCTCCTTGGTGTCCAAGGGACTCTTGAGAGTCTTCTCCAGCACCACAGTTCTAAAGCATCAATTCTTCAGCGCTCAGCCTTCTTTATGGTCCAACTCTCACATCCATACATGACTATTGGAAAAACCTTAGCTTTGACTATATGGACCTTTGTCAGCAAAGTAATGACTCTGCTTTTTAATACACTGTCTGGGTTTGTGACAGTTTTACTTCCAAGGAGCAAGCGTCTTCTAATTTCATGGCTGCAGTCACTGTCCACAGTGATTTTGGAGCCTGAGAAAATAAAGTCTGCCAGTTTCCATTTTTTCCCCCAACTGTTTGCCATGAAATGATGGGACCAGATGCCCTGATCTTAGTTTATTGAATGTTGAGTTTTAAGCCAGCTCTTTCACTCTCCTCTTTCACCTTCACCAAGAAGCTTTTTAGTTCTTCCTAGCTTTCTGCCAGTAATCTGCATATCTGATATTGTTGATATTCCTCCTGGCAATCTTGATTCCAGGTTGTGATTCACCCAGCCCAGGATTTTGCATGATGTACTCTGCATATAAGTTAAATAAGCAGAGTGACAACATACAGCTTCAGTAACTCTTAGTTATTGTTATTCAGTATTATTTGCTTCTACAGATAATAATAGTGCCTACTTCATCAAGCTGTTGCAAGCATTAAATGAGATAATCCAGATAAAGAGCTTAGCACAGTGCCTAACTCATAGTAAGGACTCAATAAATTCTGGCCTCCATAATAGTGATGATGATGACAATGTCCAGACAGGTGAAGTAACTATCTCCAGTTTACACAGTTGGCTAGTGGGTGAGTGGGAGCTAGAATCTGAGTGCAGTGTCACTTCTGTGCTCTGCCTCTATATTAAAATATGAGCTAAGAACTGGTAATGAAATCTTTTCTTTCCAAATCTTAATTTCTGTCACTTCAGTACCAGTATACAATTTCTTAATATTTGAAAAGGTTGTTTCTCTTTACTTTGGGGAACCCATGCTTTCCTAGAACCACATTTCAAACAGAAGTCTATTTCTTGTCTCATCTTTTACATCATAAATTAACCACTTTTTCAATTTTCAAGAAATTTCAGTGGCCATTTTTTTGTAGAGAAAGAGGGTCCCTTCTGGAGAGCCGTAGAGAACAACAAATGAGGCTAAATAAGATTCAAGATGACAAATTCCTATGTATCATAGAAATCCAGAGGCAGTTACATATAGCGGACATGCAGAGTGTAAATGTGCCATGTGGAACCCTCAGATGCCAAGGGTCTACCCTCCTGCCTCATTTCCCAGCATATTGTTCTAAGAAAACTCCTTGGAGGATTTGGAGAAAAGCCTAAAATAATCTCAAAGAACATTAACCTCAAACTGTCTCTTGGTATGCAAGTTTCCTGCAAGCTCAGAATTAATCACACTCATTTTTTAAAATTTAAATAAAGAGATATGATGAAGAACACCTATTATCATAGTCAGTAGTAGAGAAAGAGTTACTGTTTTAATCTCACTAATCCATCATGATGGTTGAGATGGTTGGAGATGGGGAAGGCATATTTCTTCAGTGGCCTGAAAGATCCTTTTTTTTCCCTTCAACAAATTTCATTTGAAGTTTAAGATTGCATCATAATTTCTTATACTTAATTATTTATTATTACTTTAACGTAGAAGTGTAAAGGAAAGTGAAAGTCACTTAGTCATGTCCAACTCTTTGCAACCCCATGGACTATATTTTCATTTTAGGGGACTGGAATGCAAAAGTAGGAAGTCAAGAAACACCTGGAGTAACCGGCAAATTTGGCCTTGGAATGCGGAATGAAGCAGGGCAAAGACTAATAGAGTTTTGCCAAGAAAATGCACTGGTCATAACAAACACTCTCTTCCAACAACACAAGAGAAGACTCTACACATGGACATCACCAGATGGTCAACACCGAAATCAGATTGATTATATTCTTTGCAGCCAAAGATGGAGAAGCTCCATACAGTCAACAAAAACAAGACCAGGAGCTGACTGTGGCTCAGATCATGAACTCCTTATTACCAAATTCAGACTCAAATTGAAGAAAGTAGGGAAAACCGCTAGACCATTCAGGTATGACCTAAATCAAATCCCTTATGATTATACAGTAGAAGTGAGAAATAGATTTAAGGGCCTAGATCTGATAAATAGAGTGCCTGATGAACTATGGAATGAGGTTCGTGACATTGTACAGGAGACAGGGATCAAGACCATCCCCATGAAAAGCAATGCAAAAAAGCAAAATGGCTGTCTGGGGAGGCCTTACAAATAGCTGTGAAAAGAAGAGAAGCAAAAAGCCAAGGAGAAAAGGAAAGATATAAGCATCTGAATGCAGAGTTCCAAAGAATAGCAAGAAGAGATAAGAAAGCCTTCTTCAGCGATCAATGCAAAGAAATAGAGGAAAACAACAGAATGGGAAAGACTAGAGATCTCTTCAAGAAAAGTAGATATACCAAGGGAACATTTCATGCAAAGATGGGCTCGATAAAGGACAGAAATGGTATGGACCTAACAGAAGCAGAAGATATTAAGAAGAGGTAGCAAGAATACACAGAACTGTACAAAAAGGATCTTCATGACCCGGATAATCATGATGGTGTGATCACTCATCTAGAGCCAGACATCCTGGAATGTGAAGTCAAGTGGGCCTTAGAAAGCATCACTATGAACAAAGCTAGTGGAGGTGATGGCATTCCAGTTGAGCTATTTCAAATCCTGGAAGATGATCCTGTGTGAGTGCTGCCCTCAATATGCCAGCAAATTTGGAAAACTCAGCAGTGGCCCCAGGACTGGAAAAGGTCAGTTTTCATTCCAATCCCAAAGAAAGGCAATGCCAAAGAGTGCTCAAACTACCGCACAATTGCACTCATCTCATGCTAATAAAGTAATGCTCAAAATTCTCCAGGCCAGGTTTCAGCAATACGTGAACCGTGAACCTCCAGATGTTCAAACTGGTTTTAGAAAAGTCAGAGGAACCAGAGATCAAATTGCCAACATCCGCTGGATCATTGAAAAAGCAAGAGAGTTCCAGAAAAACATCTATTTCTGCTTTATTGACTATGCCAAAGCCTTTGACTGTGTGGATCACAATAAACTGTGGAAAATTCTGAGAGAGATGTTAATACCAAACCACCTGACCTGCCTCTTGAGAAATCTGTACACAGATCAGGAAGCAACAGTCAGAACTGGACGTGGAACAACAGACTGGTTCCAAATAGGAAAAGGAGTACGTCAAGGCTGTGTACTGTCACCCTGCTTATTTAACTTACATGCAGAGTACATCATGAGAAATGCTGGACTGGAAGAAACACAAGCTGAAATCAAGATTGCCGGGAGAAATATCAATAACCTCAGATATGCAAATGACACCACCCTTATGGCAGAAAGTGAAGAGGAACTAAAGATCCTCTTGATGAAAGAGAAAGAGGAGAGTGAAAAATTTGGCTTAAAGCTCAACATTCAGAAAACGAAGATCATGGCATCTGGTCCCATCACTTCATGGAAATAGATGGGGAAACAGTGGAAACAGTGTCAGACTTTATTTTTTGGGCTCCCAAATCACTGCAGATGGTGACTGCCGCCATGAAATTAAAAGACTCCTTGGAAGGAAAGCTATGACCAACCTAGATAGTATATTGAAAAGCAGAGACATTACTTTGCCGGCTAAGGTCTGTCTAGTCAAGGCTATGGTTTTTCCAGTAGTCATGTATGGATGTGAGAGTTGGACTGTGAAGAAAGCTGAGCGCCGAAGAATTGATGCTTTTGAACTGTGGTGTTGGAGAAGACTCTTGAGAGTCCCTTGGACTGCAAGGAGATCCAACCAATCCATTCTGAAGGAGATCAACCCTGGGATTTCTTTGGAAGGAATGATGCTAAAGCTGAAACTCCAGTACTTTGGCCACCTTATGCGAAGAGTTGACTCCTTGGAAAAGACTCTGATGGGAGGGATTGGGGGCAGGAGGAGAAGGGGATGACCGAGGATGAGATGGCTGGATGGCATCATGGACTCGATGGACATGAGTCTGAGTGAACTCTGGGAGCTGGTGATGGACAGGGTGGCCTGGCGTGCTGTGATTCATGGGGTCGCAAAGAGTCAGACATGACTGAGCGACTGAACTGAACTGGACTATATAGTCCAGGGAATTCTCTAGGCCAGAATACTGGAATGGGTAGCCTTTCCTTTCTCCAGTGGATCTTCCCGACCCAGTAATCAAACCAGGGTCTCCTGCATTGTAGGAAAATTCTTTATCAGCTGAGTGACCAGGGAAGCCCATTCAGATCCACACAACTAATCAGTACTTCAGATTCAAAATAACAAGCATTTTTAAATGTTATTCTACCTATACTAAGCTAAGTCTTATAGGAAGGCAAGAATAGATTTCATGGGTGGTAATCCTTGTGGGAATAAATGTATTTCTCATTTTGTTCTCAGCAGAAACTCTCATATTTCATGATAGTGAAAATGTTTTAAGACATTATAAAAAATGGGAGAGGAGGATAATGGGAAGGATTGAATGAAAAAACAAGACTTGAGTGGTATCAGATACAATGAAGTTCATAGCCCAGTGGTCATGTCCTACGATGATTAGATGTCACAGGAGACCAAAATGAGCCCCATCCCTCTTGGGTGGGCTGCACCCCACACTATGCAAGCTTGCCTGGAATTTGAGTAGAGGAGAAGCAACAACCCCTACTGTTGATTCCTGCTTCCAGTGGAGTAGTTTCTCGGTCCTCTGAACATCATTGTGGATATTCCTTACTCATGTGGTACTTTCCCATACAGAAAATTCAGCACCTTTCACTGCTTAGCACAAAGCAAGTAAAACAACATAAAGTCTTCACTTGAAACCTTTGTGTGTATAGCAGTTTTACATAAAATAAACATGGGGAGATGAGGGATTTTATAACTCTGAAGCATAGCTTAAATTTGAATTTAATACACTGCTGAACCTAAATATCTCTGAGCCTACCTCCTGAAATGTTCTGTTCTCTCTTTCCCTTTCTCTTCCCTCTTAAGAGGGAATTTCTTCCATTTTCTCATGTATAACCATTTAGCTTTTCCTTTGTTCTGGCCCTTCCAGATGCTGTATTTAGTCTGTCTAAATGGCCCATTAAAGTTTTTTATGCATTCATTTTTTCCAATAAGTTTTTATCGAGCTCCTATTTTGTGCCCCTCACTGAGCTTGGCATTGGGTATTCAAAGAGGAGAAAGGAGATATAGTCCCTATCCTTATGGAACTTAGCAGTCAGTTCTCTTCACAAAAGGAATTCTGGTAGCAAGAGTTCTGATAGCAATTCTTTTTAAATCTCACCACATGATAAATTGGCATCTGAACTTCCTAATATATCATGGCATCCAATAATCTGTCATCATGATAATAATTTTCAAATGTGCTAAACCCTCATGGGACTATGGCACTGAGCTATTCATGTCCTAAAGTCAGTTGTTTTTCTTGAAAGTCAACAAAAGAAGGACTAGGTCTGGAGAGATGCTGAATCCAAGGGAGATTATGCCTGGACACAGTCATGGCTGACCTCAGAGCCATCATGAAAAAGAAGAGAGAGAGCCGTGTCATCAGTGCCTGCCTTCTTTGGGGAAAAAAAAAAATACAAGGGAAGTACCCAGCATGTTCCTAGGAGTATGGATCAAAATAAACAGTGCATTGTGAACGCGTGAAAACAGCATTCTTCAAACATGGTTAGGCCTCAAATTAGAGATCCTGGGGACAGACAAGAGTGGAACAAGTGTGAGGGCCAGGAGTTTGAATTAGCTCAAAGGGAGCCCTTTTTCTTTGCTCACAAGTGCCACGCAGGTGCGACTGAAAGCATTCAATGGGGGACAGCTAGGGACATGCAAAATCAGAGTCTAAGCCAGGAGACTCTGGTACTCAGGGCTGGAAAGGAGGGCAGCAGTCAATGGGCAAATTGTGCTGCCTTCTTATCAGGCCTCACAAGCTAAATAGTGCAAGACTTGTCCAATATGCAGATGGGGAAAGAGCAGATTCTTGTTTTCTACTAATGGCCTCATAACTACCGTCCAGAGAGAAGCAATCACGATGGGCAGACAGTGGGGATTTATTTAGAGCAAGAGGGGTAGAATGGCTCATTTGGGCCCAGGCGTCATGCAACCAGCCCACACAGCATCGTGCCTGGGGCAGCCCTGCCCAACAGAAGCCAGTGGCAGGCCAGCCTCACGACACTGGCCTGGTAGTTCTGTTAGATACAGCAGGATGGGTTTTTCAGATGTTTCTGCTCAGGGATCCCACCTGCCAGAGTGTGGACATGCAATCCCTGGAAGCCTGGGATTTAGTAGAACATTCATGGAAGTTGGAAGAGTTGGTTTCACTCTCCTCTTCTAGGTTAAAATATATATTTGAATATTATACTATTCCTAATATGTTGCTTTTTAGACATAAAACTATTTATATTACTAGTTAAGTTGCTTTACATGTCCCAACCCCCAAATCTTTCATGCAAAATTTGTATTCTAGGAAGATGGAATGTTTATCCCTGGGCTACCAGTGCCCAGCACATGGCTACATATTCCTTGTGAGGAGGAAGCTGAATATTCTGGTTTGAGAAACAAAGCATAGCAGAAATGAGTTGCTGCAGATGCTGGCAGAGGGATGAACTGCTACAAAAGTCATCATTCCACTCTGCCACCATCCCCTTGTTCCTCCTTCCCATCCCATGCCCTCATGTTGGTGTTATTTGAATGTCAGTTCCTGCCCATTCTCAGTTGTTTAAGTATGATAAACAACCCCACAGCCACCGCCTTGATAGATTGAAAAGCTATGAATTATTTAAACCCACTTGTCTCAGTCTTCCCAGACAGAATCAACACAGCCTCTGTCCTCTCTGGATGGACCTATAAGAAATGTTCTGAGACAGAGACAATTGAACATGTTTGGACATTAACTTCTTCCTTTTGCACCCGAAGTGGAAATAATGGGCATAAAAGAAGATATGCAGTTTCCATCTTTACTAAAACTGGATAGAAACTGAGATGAAAGTAATGTAAAATCAGATCCCTTTTCAACTTCGTAATACAGCTGCTTTGGCACAGGAAATCCACATTGAGAGCATTGAGAGATTCCAGTTCTACCTAAAAATCCAGGTCTCCAAAGTAAAACAGAAAGTGAAGATAGGTATGCAGGTAAAATTCTAGCCTGTTCCTAAATTAACCGAGATTCAGACACAAGATTTGGCCTAAATGGCCGATAGCAATTCAGACAGTGAGAGCTTGCCCCAAAACAAAATGTGAGTACAACTGCTTGAGACATACCAAGGCCAGAAGAATAAGTAGCCAATTCCTTGAAAACCTTGGTTGCAGAAGAAAAGAATCATGACTGTGTTTCTCATTCCATTCCTCTTCTCCTCTCTAGTTGGAAATGTCACTTGATCCACCCAGCGAATTCTGGGAGGCATTCCACCAGGAGAGAGAGAGAGTACATTTTTATGTGGTAAACGTCCCCAGGAAGTCATAATATCTGCTTAAGCTGACAAAAAATGGTTGTTCTTTAATCTAGGGATTTGTTTGCAGCTGAGTGCTAGGCACTTTTGCTTTTTTAAAAACGAAGCAAGAGATCTCATGGCCCAAGATGGGATGATTTCAGTTTGAAATGTGTCCCACCAAAGGGTGGGGCTAGCAGATGAAAATAGTGTCACGAACAGCTGGCTTGCCAAAATCCACAGAAAATGAGAACTGGGCAATCAAAACTTGAAATCACTTCTGAAATTCCAGCCTTCAAATCGAGAAGAGAAAGTTCATACCCTGTGTTTTGGAAGTTGCCAGTGGGGACACTGTATTGTCAGGAGTTGGGGAATAAAGGAAGCTCTAGCTCACGCAGCCTGTTTGGGACAGTGTGGGTGGGGGACCTGGTAACACTTAACTCTGCAAAGGCATCTCTACCAACCTCACCCAAAATGGAGCTGCGCAGGTATCAACTTTGCTTTTTCCCTTTTAAAACCAAGGTTTTACTTTCAGAGAGAATTTCCAAGGTAACCAAAGAGGTTCTATTCACCTGATTTGACATTATATCCAGGAAATCCCTGGGCTGAAAACCTTTGGCTACAGATCAAGATGGTGAGGGGTCCGTTCTGAGAGCAGCGCTTTTCTAAGTGTGTGTGCAAGAGGTGTGCCAGCGCAGCAGGCCAGTGATGCAAGACTAGTTATGGAGTCTTAAAAACCACTGGCAAATGCTGTATGATATTGCTCATATGTGGAATCTTTTTTAGAAAAGATACAAGTGAACATATACAAAACAGAAATAGACCTACAGACAGAAAAAAAACTTAGGCTTCCCAAGGAGGGAAGGGGAGTGTGTTCTTTCCCCAGATTAGGAGTTTGGGATTAACATATACACATTGCATAAAATAAATAAACCACAAGGACATGTGTCTAGCACTGGAAACTTTACTCAATATTTTGTAATAACTCATAAGGGAAAAGAATCTGAAAAAGAATAAAAATATATATATGTGTGTGTGTAATTGAATCACTTTGCTATACACCTGAAACTAACTAATACAACATTGTAAATCAACTATGTGTGTGTGTTAGTTGCTCAGTGACTCTTTGCAACCCCATGGACCATAACCTACCAGGCTCCTCTGACCATGGAGTTCTCCAGGCAAGAACACTGGAGTGAGTAGCCATTCCCTTCTCCAGGGGATATTCCTGACCCAGGGAGCAAACCCAGGTCTCGCACATTACAGGCAGATTCTTTACCATCTGAGCCATTGAGCCACCAGGGAAGCCCCGTAAATCAACTGTACTTCCGTTAAACAAACCAAAACCAAAAACAAAACCAACCCTGGCTGGACCAAGAAGAGAAGACTGGGCTGCCTGCTCTGTCCCTCTGCACAGCACCAGCTCTCATCCTCTTGGACGGGGCTTGAGCAGCATTGTGAATGAAGAACTCCCACTGCCCCGAGCCCCACTTCCAGAGGGAGTCACATGATGAACAGATTCCCACCGATTTGCTTATAATTCAGTGTGTGATTTGTTGTCTTCTCCCAGGAGAGAAAGACAAGGAATCTCTAATGATAGAATTTCACAGATGCTCTTGAGCTGGGAGGGTGTGCTGGCTGGGGAGGGGGACATTTTGCTCTCTCCTCAGTCCCCACCCCCTTCTCTGACCAGGAGAAGCTCAGCCCACACTCTCAGCTCCAACTTTCTGTTCTGACATGGGGCTGGCTGTCCACTTACCTGACCCTAGGGGAAACCAGTCTTGCCTGCTGGGTGTCTGTCCCATATGATAGAAGGAATGTAGTTTCTTTTCTGTAGCCATCTGCACATCCTGGGAGATTAGGGAGGCTTTGCAAAGGTAAACAGTTACGTAAGGAAAGATAGACTTACTTTAGTCCTAGATCTTATTGAGCGGAGCCTGCAGGACCACGTGGGGTATTAAAAAATAATGTGGGGATTCGCACCGTCTCTTCCCTGTTTGTTCTTCTGAGTCATGCTCTAGTTTAAGCAGCAAGAGAAATGATGACCTTTTCTCTTCACTCTAACTTAAAGAGCAGCTGATGCCTAATGGAAAATTTTGAGAAAGTTGTCATTATGAACCAATTCAATGGCCAGAGCATTTCCTGCAAGGCTTTTTTTTTTTTTTTTTCTTTTTTTTGATAAAGAGAATTTCAGGATGAGATGCCTGGTGTGGTGGGAAGATACATCAGGCTACTGAGGGAAGCGTTAGAACCACAGGGAGACCAACAACAAGCCCTCCTTCGTGGCTGTGGCTCTTGGAAATTCTTTGGGATTTTTCTGGACTTTTACCTTGAAGACATGAAGGATACTTTGGACTGTGGGCAGGGAAGGAAAGTTCAAGTGCAGACACTGGAGGTTTTTCCTGGCTGTACTGAAAACCTGCTGGGGAAAGGCACATTCCAGTTTCTTCGCTCACATAGAGGTGGTAATTCATGCTCTATATGAATGTCATTAAAAACATTTGGAAGAGCATATGGTTAATTAATCTTTGGGTGATAATCCAGGCTAAATATTAAGGACATGTACAGGTAATTCTCAATCTGAAATTGTTTTATTGTGATTCTTTTGCCTGTGGCAGGGTCGTGATGCTGTGCGAGGATGTGTTAGGAAAAGGTAGCAGAAGTAGGTCTCATTATCTATTTAGTGATTGTTCAAAGCCTTGCTGGGTAGGAGAGGGTGGAGATGGCTAATGAATAATCTAAGAGTAAAGAGTATCACGGAGAAGGCAATGGCAACCCGCTCCAGTACTCTTGCCTGGAAAATCCCGTGGGTGGAGGAGCCTGGTAGGCTGCAGTCCATGGGGTCGCTGAGAGTTGGACACGACTGAGTGACTTCCCTTTCACTTTTCACTTTCATGCACTGGAGAAGGAAATGGCAACCCACTCCAGTGTTCTTGCCTGGAGAATCCCAGGGACGGGGGAGCCTGGTGGGCTGCCGTCTATGGGGTCGCACAGATTCGGACACAACTGAAGCGACTTAGCAGCAGCAACAAAGAGTATCAAGGAATGTACTGTACAGAACATAGGGGCTAATTAATCTCCTCTGTTGACGCTGGATAGAGAGGAAAAAGGAAACTTGTATTAAAGCAAGAGAGATATAGATTAGACATAATGAAGAACTTGCTGTTAATGAGCATTTTAAGTTGCTGAGCAGGGCAAGTAAAACTATCATCCTGACCTTGGCCAGCACAGAAAAGCAATGAAGGAAGTTCCTTGGTGGTCCAGTGGTTAGGACTTGGCGCTTTCACTGCCAAGGGCCTGGGTTCAATCCCTGATTGGGGAACCAAGATTCCATAAGCCTCAAAGCACAGCCAAAAAAAGAGAGAGGCAATGAAGCAGGCCAGGTTCCCTGCAAGGAAAGAGGTCGGGTCACCTAAACAAGTTAGGTCTGCTTTCTGGTATAGCAGGCTTCATTTCCCCACAAGCAGCACTGCAACCTGTGAGCTTGGCAATTTTTTAGGGTCTCTCGCCAGAAAGGTGCCTTTGGAAACAAGAGCCTGTCTCATCACTGTGAAAGTGAACTTACAGTTTTAGGAAGATGATAGATTTCTTAACTGGGAGAGTCTTTTTCCACCCTCCCTCCCTCTCTTTCTTGCTATTTAAAACCTTTTTATTCAGTCTGTTATACCACCACAGACACAGATTCTTCCCCGGGGGCTATTTCTGCCTCCCACTTAGCGAGACTACCAGGTCGTAGCACTTGTTTTCCATTAACTCTCAGAAGCTTTTTCCAATTTTCCAATAGCTCTCAGAAGCTGCTATTAGGCCATTAACTGCTTTACTCAATGCCCGCTCTCCCGTCTTCCTCCTCTTCCCTCCAGTCTGGCTACTTCACTGCTCTTCCTCCCTCTCGAGTTCTCCACTGCTCTCCCTGCTTCCCTACATCTTCCTTTTGTACCTTTCTCTCTTCTCCAGAGAGCTCCCTTCCTCATTCCTTCCCTCTCCTCTTTCTTTCCTCCCTTCTTCCTTTTCCTTCTTTCCCCTTCTGAACCATGCTTGCTGTACCTTCCCCAGAGCCATGAATGGAAAAAATAGATTGCTTCTTGACTCTACAATAGGAAGCTTGGCTGAAAAGCCTGTGAAGTGCAGGAAAGCCACAACATGCATTCACATTTGTTTATTCATTCAACAAATATTTGTTGAGTAGCTACTATTGTGCCATGTCCCTGAGATTAAAGCTCTTGTCAGTCTTTAAACTGAGAGACAGGTAGTCTTGCTCATCTGACACATAGGCTTAAATCAAAGATTAGAAGCTGGACTAAAAGACCTTGTGTTATTCTCCAGCTCTGTGTTCATAATCAGTGATTATTGCTACAGAAAAGTACAGCCAGAGCCTTTCACAAATGTTGCAAACATCCCAATGGCCATACTAGTTTGCCTTGGAATGTCACTAGGATTATGTGTGGTAATTAGTTTCCTTTTTCCCTGCCAAAGACCCCTTCAGCATGGCAGCATCTGGCCCTTTCAAATTCTTTGAGCACCCGGTTTCTAGACCATTGTAACCAATTGTTTCCTATAGGCAAACCCTTCTCGATAATGAGTTCATCCTCCTATCAGGGGAAAATACAGCAGCACGATTAATATTTAAGGATGAAAATGGATTACTGTTTTCTGAGTAATGAGCCCTGAGTCATGGTTCAGAGCTGAATATACAGTGCAAGAACAAAATTTAATTCTTTTCATGAGAACCGACAGACTTTACTTCAAACCAACTACACTTCATTAAAACTCTGATAAGAGTCTGCAAAGCAGCCTAGAAATCTTGCAGCTGTGGGTTCTCAGAGAGAGCAAAGAATCCTTATATTGTTCAAGTATGACACAATGAGTTTGCAATGGAGTCACCCCATCTCAGATATGTTCAGAGTCAATGCATTAATTCTCCTCGCCTGCCACCCGGGTTCCCTTAATGGTGAAAGGGAGGCAGCATCCAATTCTCTTACTTGCTTTAGACTGTGAGGGATTCAACAGCCAAGATGGGGAGGAGGGGAGGTGCAGAAGCCCAAGAAGGATCAACTTCCTCTGAATCCGAGTCTGGTACCAGGAACAGTGGTTTGAGCCAGTCACATCCCGTCAAGATATGGAGGAAGGGTAAGTGAGTAGAGATTGGACAGGCTACTACTGATTAGTGAGCCTGCCTCTGGCCTAGGGCTTGGAGGGGTCTGAGGCTCCTCAGAGAACATCTCCTCCAGGAAGCCTTCTGTAATTCCTCAGGCTAAGTTAGGTAACTTCTCTGTGCTCCCCAGGTATTTTGTACATATTCCTTTACAGTTCTTACCATCTTCTACTGAAGTTGTCTACTTGCTCATGGTGGTTGCACCACGGACTTTGGAGAAAAGCTGTTTGGCTCTTTCATGAATAAGCTGTGTGAGATCGGGCAAGTCACGTAACCTCTCTAATGCCTGACTTTTGCATAAATAAAGGAAGATTAGAGGTAGTAACAGGGACTTCCCCTGTGGCTCAGCAGGTAAAGAATCCACCTGCAATGCAGGAGATGTTAGAGCTGGGGGTTTGATCCCTGGAGAAGGAAATGGCAACCCACTCCAGTATTCTTGCCAGGGACAGAGGAGCCTGGCGGGCTACAGTCCATGGGGTTGAAAATAGCTGAATGACTGAGCATGCAAGCACAGCACAGAGGTAATAACACTTCATAGGGTTGATGTAGTAAGTTAGTGAAGGACCTGGCATATACTATCTATTATCACCATTTTCATTATAATATAAACTTTCTCACTTTATGATAAGTTTCATGTTCAGGTTTCTATACTAAGAGCTTAGCACAGAGGACATTTCCAGTAAAAATCTGTTCAATGAATTTCATAGCAAACTGCCACAAGAGGCTAGATGAACCTCTCATGGGATGATGATTAAGCCTGGAGAAAGCTAAGGGTCAACGGTGACACCCAGGGGGTCACCTACTCTTCTGCATCTTTGCAGTGGTTGGTGAGAAGTGACAGGAATGGCCTTTGCACTGAGGGTTAGGATAAGAAGGATTTCGTGCTGAGGAGGTAGTATGCTGTTAATAAATCCAGAGAATCTTGCACCAGATACAAACTCCCTGTCATACCTCAGGTGTGTCTGTTTATTTATCTACTTATTTTTAAGCTGTTTTCTTTACATTGAAGTATAATTGCTTTATAATGTTAGTTTCTGCTGTGCAACAAAGTAAATCAGCTATATGTATACACATATCCCTTCCCTTAGAAGAGGGTGACTGCTGGGGCATGTCTCCCAGGGAAAGCTCCCTGATGAAGAACCCAGCTTCGTGTGTGTAGGAAATGGAGCTGTGGGTGACTTTGTCCCCCTCTGCATCTGCACTGCCTTTTAGGGGCCGCCAGCAGCAGTGGGAGGTCCTCTGGTCCCGTGTTGCCCACACTGTGCCCGTGTGTGGCATGTACTCATACATGGTTTGCTCTTAGTGAGAATTATTAGAAACTGAAGGGCACTTCCAAGGGAGGAGTCCTCGGTACAAATAGTCGATTTTCTTACATCTAGGATGTACAGGTGTGGCCGTGTCTAACCGGGACAAATTGGATAACTTCTCCGGCTGCTTTGCAACCCTTTGAGTACAGGAAATAATCAGTGTGTGTGTAAGGGAGAGAAAGAGAAATAAACACACAGAGAGATAAGCGTTTCTTCTCCCATGTTTCCTCTCTTAAAGTTAGCTTAGCCACTGCAATAAGGAGGTACTGCTGATTGAGATAGCTCAGACAGCAGTGTTTCCACCAGTTGATCAGAGATGTCATTAAGAAAGAGGAGGACTAAAATCTGGGGGTATAATTGCTACTTTCAGCAGCCTCTCTCCAAGAGTGGGACTGGCTCACCTCTGAAACAGGGGACTTCAAAATTGAAGGGGAAATGTTCGCATGACATGGTCCCAAAAGTACAGCTGAGGAGAGGGCGGCGTAACTGAGCAGGGACTAGAGGGAGCAAATGTTTAGTGTGAGTTAGGACATCCGAGTCCCAGTCCAGAATCTGCTCTGAGCTAAGGAGTGACCTTGGGCACGTTCCCACATTTCCTCAGACTTCGGTTTTTACATCTGGTGGGTCTCCTCCAGCTCTAACATCCTGACTTCTTACAGCACAGAGTGTGTACATAGGAAATAGCAGACAAGACAGAGCTCTCCTCTTTATGTATTCTTTCACATTGGGATTCTGATGCTGCATTGGTCCATGTTTATCAATGTCTAGACACATATTCGAATGGGTTATATATTGATTCTCTTTCAAAGTTTCTTACAGTGAGAACTGCTGTATCATAAAAAAAAAGTAGAGCTCACCAGCTCATGGCATTTATTTCAAGTAATTCTTTCATCCAGTTATTTAATAAGCATTTTTAACACCAACTGTGTGCCTGATGCTGTCCAATGGAAGATGCCAACAAGATTCCTGCACTCAAGAAGCCACCACGAAATGACAGCCCAGTAAAACAGTAGCAGCATCTTGGAATATGCCTCAGGATCTGCCATGCACACACATGAGTATTTCAGCTGAAAGCAGATAGTCCAGGGTGTGCCTACCTGCAGCATCAATACTGTGTCTGCCAGGTTTGAATTGACTGACTTGAATCGTGGCTGGCATACAATGCCACTTACTTTGTCCAAGCAACAATGGAAACAGAAAGGGGAAGTTCCCACTCAAAGTCTGAGAAGACAGGGCCAGGAGTCCTGACAACTTCCTAGGGGATGATGGGCTTTCTTCCCCTCATGTTGGGATACTCCACTGAGTTCCGGCTCCTGAGATGTGGCGACGACTGGGGTCCTGGCATGGAGGTTGTCCACTGCATGTTTTCCTGTCAGCATTTCTCTGCTTCTCTGAGGCTATCATCAGGTCTCACTGTCTCTGTATATGGCAAAAGCTCAAAGATTTTAACTCAGTGGGTACCAAAACCAAGAAGGAAGTGACCATCAAAGGGAGTATAATGGGAGAGATGCTCTGTAGGTACAAGCTTTGTAAACATTTAAGAGGAGGCTTTGTTGTGACTTCCAAATTAAATTTTATATCCCTAACCTGACAGTGTGTGTGTGTATAAGAGATGTTTTCTCTGTTCTCCTTTCCTAAGCATTTGAGAACCCTTAGGGATGGGCCAGAGCTGAGAGTCAGGTATGACTAGTGAGAGGAACTGGGCAAACAGCATCTCCCAGCCCTCAGTTATCCTGGTTTATAAGAATCTTCAGGAACCTCCTAGACAAAGAATTTGAACTGACTCCTCTAGCAAACTGGAGGAAAGGGATTTGGAAGAAAAAGATGTATTAAATACTAAATTGTAAGAGCTGTACAGTCCCTGGGAGAAAACTTATCCTTAGGGGAAAAAAAATTCTGGCACAGCAAGCCGTACTTAGCAAAAGGACGTAAGGATCAAAAGGAGTAATGACTCTCAGTTCAGCACAGAGTCTCTGTTATTTGAAGACACCCTGGCCCAATTATCTCAGTGTCATACGCCAGCCCTGGAGAGAAGAATAAATAAAACTGGAAGAGCAGTGTCACCAAAGTATAACACCACGGAGCCCAGACAACTCTGCTGCAGGATGAGGCATCTCCCGCCACAGGGCATGACACAAGCAAGAATACCTTCTCCTTTCAGTGTGGCCAAGGCACTTGGCCAAGTTCTGCCTCCCGAGTAGAACAGCAGCATTGGCAGGGCCTGCAGGGGCAGTCTGGTGGCTGGCAAAGTTGGAACAGGATCATCGCACTGAACGTGGGCCCGGATGGAGTCTCAGACACGTTTGACACATTCCTCGGATTCCCAAGAACACCTCCAGGGTAAGGGGTGGTGAAGAGGGAATAGGCAGATGGAGTCCCAAGCCGGAAAACTCCATATTAATGACAAAATTGCTCAGTTAATTCCTATAGCCTGGAGACACAGTTCTTTGGAAATGTGCTTTGAGGAGTACAAACATGTATGTCCTACTTCAGTTATTCTCAGCCTCACCTGCTTGTTTCAGCTGCTTTGGAAGTGGCCAGCTCTGCATGGACGCCAGTGGGCTTCACACAGGGTTTCATAGACAGTGCCACCTGGGACTGTTTGCCTCAGGACTGCACTGCAAGCCCTTCACCTTCCTGGTGCTTCCCTATTGGCACGAAGGCATGGGACCACCCCCCACCTTCAGATGCCCAGGTGTGAGCAACAGCCTAGAAATGCAGGAGAGTTAACGATCCCAGTTTAAACCTTTGACTAGTGGGAAATGAGAGTTCTCTGCCAATCGTAGAGAAACTCTTCTTTTTCTCCCATCCCTTTCTCCCATCCCAGTACGACGCGCCGTCTTTGAGATACAGTCTATGCACTTTCTTGCAGGAAGGTCCCATCAGATGGAGCAAGGAGGTCTGGAGAAGAGACACACAATTTGGGCATAAAGTATGCAGATGTTTGTATTTCACATTGGTGATCACCAAAGAGCATCCAGCGCAGAGAGGATTTCAGCAACCAGGGGGACAGATGATTGATCCTGTGGGTACAAGTCAGTGTCTCTCCTCAGCTCCCCAGTGCTTGTCTTGTGATCCCATCAACACTGTGGCCAAAGTGGAGCTTATGCGTGGGTCCAAAGTATGGGCCCACCTTTGAGGGCCCACCTATGAACCTCCTTACCAAGGCTGCTCAAGGCTTCTTGGCAGAACCAGAGACCCGTGTTGATTCCTTGATATGACACCATTCTTCAGTGAGGCATCTGGCAGCTTCATAGCAGGGATGTGATATTGGTTCCTCCTACCCTGATGGGCAGCCTTCATCTCTATTGGAGTTGATACCTACTCTGCATATGGGTTTGTTTTGCCTCCAAGTAATGCCTCCACCTATAAACCACCCAAGGTCTTTCAGAACACCTGGTATATTGATGTAGTCACCCTTACAATGATATGTAAGACCAAGAGACCCATTTTATAGTACTGGCAGAAGAGATCTGACAGTAGACACGTAACTGCAGGAAGTACCATGTACCTTGTCATCCAGAAGCAGCCAGTCTAATATCATTCAGTTCAGTTCAGTCCCTAAGTCATGTTCAACTCTTTGTGACCCCATGGACTACAGCACACCAACCTTCCCTGTCCTTCACCATCTCCTGGAGTTCACTCAAACTCATGTCCATTGAATCAGTGATGCCATCTCATCCTCTAATGTCCCCTTCTCCTCCTGCCTTCAATCTTTCCCAGCATCAGAGTCTTTTCCAATGAGTCGACTCTTTGCACCAGGTGGCCAAAGCACGTCAATAGAGTGGTGGAATAGGCTACTAAAGACTCAACTAAGTTGTCACCTTGGGGAAAACACCTTGCGGAGTTGGAGCAATCTTCTCTGGGCTTGCAATATATATGTTGGATGGTCAGCCACTATGGGCTTCCCTGGTGGCTCAGTGGTAAAGAATCTGCCTGCCAGTGCAGGAGACACAGGTTCGATCCCTGGGTCAGGAAGATCCCTTAGAAAAGGAAATGGCAACACACTCTAGTATTCTTTCCTGGGAAACCCCATGGACAGAGGAGCCTGGCAGGCTACAGTCCCTGGGGTCACAGAGAGTCAGACACGACTGGGTGACCAAACAACAACAATCAGCCAATATATGATGTTATATTCCCACTGGTTAGAACACATGGATCTGGGAAGGAGGCATGGCCTGTCTTATCATCAGTTCCAGAAACCTTCTCAGGGAAGGTTTTACATTCCCACAAACAGAATTTTCCAAGTTTAGAGGCCCTGATATTCAGAGATCCAAAGGTTTCCTTTGAACTTGAATTGCATCCACCTCCTGCTCACTTTGGGCTCCTTACACTGGTGGATCAGCAAGCAAAGAAAGAGGAGCTATGGTGGTTCTGCACAATGTGAGCAGGGAAGAGTACTTCTGAAATCCACAGGATTCACAAAGATGCATATATTTTGTTGCATCCAGGTAAAGTGGGTAATTATAGCAATCACAGACCAAGGGCAAAGAAGTAAAGACCTCACATCCCTTGGGAGTGTAGCTCTTGATTATACTACTAGGCTAGCACTGCAGATCAGTGGCAAAGTGCTGGCCAAGGTGATAGAAATCTGAAACAGGAGGTGAAGAGGGGGAGGGTGAATGTCAATTAAGGCCTTAGAACCAGCTGGCACTACATCTTATTTCATTAACCCTCTTGCTCTGAAATTGTTTTGGAAACTTCAACTGCCACCACCTTGAGGGAAATTCTGTGACTGATTAGACTTAGACCTCGCCTTCAGGGAAAAAGTAAGTGCACCCTCCTCTTAACGAAAATCAAGATTCTAGAGTAAGCCAAGTGAGCCAGATGACAGAGGGCACAGCAGGCTGCTTGGTACAGGGTGGGATGTATCAGCTGCTGCTTATCCACCACTTGAGATCTCCTTTTCCACTTGTCTCTCACTCCAGCTGACCAGCAGCTTCACAAAGGTACAGCCTGACGGCTCTTTGCCTCATACCCATGCTGTGCACGACTTGCCTGTTACTCTGGGATTTCTTCTATTCCAAGACATTGACGTAGATATTCACAGCAATCCTCACAGGTATACACCTGACGGTCCAGGGGGCTTTTACTCTATAGAGTGAAACTTCTGACCAGTGGGCTCTGGAAGCAGAGAATACATTCTTCCCCTACAGGGGCACTGCTGAAACATTGTTTACATGGCTCCATGGAAAACGGTCCTTTGATATCAAGCAGTCAGTTGTGCTCAGTGGTAGCCAACACAATATACTTCCTTATCTGGTTTCTATCTCCTGCCTCACTTCCCTTGTCCTTCACTCCTGATCCTTGGTGTGCCCTTCCTAATAAAATAACAGTACCTGAACCCTTGCCTCAGGCTCTAGAAACCAGGCTAAGAAAGGGTACCTGATGATAGAAAAAGCAGATAAATATACAAAGATGAAATTATTCTCCTTCACAGAGGAAAGATAAGTCAAAATTTCAACCTAATCATAGATGAACAGTCTGTTGTACCAAGTGTCCTCAGTGGAGCTGATATTTGGGCTTGAGTCCTTGGTATCAAGTAGCAAGAGCTATAGAAGGGAAGTTTATAAGCCTTTTTAGATTGCCACAGGAGACTTGCATTGGAGTTTCAGAAATTTTTAGTTTCATATTTTTATATAGAATTCAAGAGCATCAAACATTTATACAGATTTGAGTTGGCCCAGGGTTACCTTGTAAGAAAGTGAAGTTGATGTAACATCTTTATATCTGATCTGTAGATATATTTTCGGAATCTTGCACTCATCCTCTAAAACCTTCAGTACTTATGTTTTCTTTTCTGTCTCCTATATCTCAGCATCTTTAGCTACATATTATTTGGAAGTGGACACTTAAGGTTTTCAGTTAAGTGTTGATAACTAATAGAGTTTAATTTGGTAATCCTCCAAGAACCCCAGGAGGTTTTTATAGAATAACCCCTAAATTCAGAAAACCGTGTTTCTAACGGTAGAACTTCTGGCATCTACAATTGGCTGGTAAAGACAGATTTGAGGTTTTGTTTTAAAAAAAATAACATACATAATTTTTACTTTTCAGTATGTCTAGCACTTAGTCCAAGCTATTTTCTTTCTGTGTCCTTTCAGATAATGATCTTTAACTATTAGAAGAAAGGGCAAGAAAATTTAAAAAGCAAAACAAAACTGACTCGGTTTACCACCATATTATTATAAACTGTTTAATATTTAAGTTGAAAGTTAAAAAATTTTTACATGAATATGCTTAATATTTTACTATACTTACATTATGACATATCTATATATCCATCCCTCTATCCAACCCAGTAGTCCAGTTTGTTTTTTGATGCATTTAAAAATAAATTGCAGCCACTTTCCCCCCTAAATACTTCCCTGGCTTGATTTCCTTCTTAAATAGTCTGCGTGTCAGGACAAAGCAAAGAATTCAGCAACTTCTGCTTAAATCTCATTCATTGCTTTGGGAATCCAGGCAAAGTAATATACATGGATGGAATGAATTCAGTTTCTCCTCCTATTGTCTCTCTAGAAAGGAGGTGACTAAAGCCGTGAATGTTCATTTCCTGGAAACTGAAGTCCTGACTTGTAAGAAAGAGCCACCTTTGTAGTAAGACAGAACCATCAAACAGTTCTTACATAGCCTCATGCCGCAGTAAACCAGCTCTCAACTGTTTACTTTAAAGACTCAAATCATTTTGCAGTGTCTTTGTGTTTATAGGTAAAAGTGTGTGAAGCTATAAATCAGACCTTGAACCAAGTACAAAGTTTGAGTCAGACCAGCATAAGTTGTCTGATTGCATTCCTGACCCACACAGATGCCCTTTGTGGATAAAAGAAGTTGCTCCATCTCAGTCCTTTCTAAATTCATCATTTCCCTGACATGGCACCAGCCACTGGGCTGGCGGCTTCTCCACAAAGTCTCCCTTGACAGCTTCAGCCCCGGGGCTCTCCCTTGCCCACCTGGCACGACTCTACTTACTACCACACAGTCGAGCACTTAACTGTTTAACCATCTTACGTAGAATGATCGTGCCTTCCTTCCTGTGTCTAAGTTCTTGGAAGATAAGAAACCTGTCTTCTGAATCTTCTACATACCTAGGGGCCTTGGCATAGTGCTAGGCACACATCTGAGACTACAGATCTTAAACCTTCATATGTGTGTGTATGTGTGTGTGCATATATCGTTTCTCATTTAAAGCACATTGTATAATAGACTCAGAGAAGGCAATGGAACCCCACTCCAGTACTCTTGTCTGAAAAATCCTATGGACAGAGGAGCCTGGTAGGCTGCAGTCCATGGTGTTGCTAATAGTCAGATACGACTGAGCAACTTCACTTTCACATTTCACTTACATGCATTGGAGAAGGAAATGGCAACCCACTCCAGTGTTCTTGCCTGGATAATCCCAGGGACGGGGGAGCCTGGTGAGCTGCTGTCTATGGGGTCGCACAGAGTCGGACGCAACTGAAGTGACTTAGCAGCAGCAGCAGTATAATAGACTGCTTGGCCTACTTGCTTCTAAATACCTGGTTCTGGGTATTTTTAAAGTGTTTCTTTGTGGATACGTGATTGTGGCAGTTAATATCAGCCAGAATACTTTTCAACAAGTCCGCAGGCAGTCATCATGAGCAGGGACTTAGAGACAGGGCTTTTCTGTGTCGGAGCCAGAATTCAGAAATGCTCTGCTTTTCTTGGTTAAAAGAGGCCCAGGGTTTTTCTTTTCAACACGCATTTGCACTGACCTCTTTTTCTGGCTTCTCAGTAAAAGGATGAAGGACTCAGGAAGCACTGGGGGAAAATGGCTTGTTTAGCTGGAGAAGGGACTTAGGCATGCCTGACAGTGTGGAGTGGAAAAGCCATGAAGCTTCCTTTCGGGCAGCTCTACAAATCCAGGTCCCTGTCCAGCTCTTGGTCATCCCCCAGTGATGTGCATGGCAGTATCTGTTTGTGAGTCATGTGGAATTCTCCAGGCAAGAATACTAGAGTGGGTACATTGCGTGAAACTATTCCCTCAGGTCAGCACATCCTGGGAGTTAGCAGGATAGCACAGGGTGCTAAGCAATGGGGCTATTCATTAACCCACACCTAAACGACCATTTATGTTGTCTTCCAGAGGGTTCAGTCTCTTCTGAGAATGTAAGCCAAGGCAATGTGTTGATCCTTACTGTAACATCTTGTGGGTTTAGCTAAAACATAAATACCTGATATGGTTAAAAAGTGAAAACATTCAAGCAATAGATGAATGTGCCTTTCTTTTTTCCAAATTTCCCCAGAGAAACTGCCTTCTCATTCTGACTTTTATGTGACAGAAAAATCACCTACAAATGCACTGGAAATATTAGAAATAATTTCACTGAGGTCCTGTAGTAGGTCACAGCAACTGGGTCTTATGGCTTGCTCCTAACCTGAGCTGGATTTAATTCCAGAACCCAGATTGGCTACAAAGTGACACCCTCTTTTCATTATCCTTTTTTTTTTTTAAACTGTGATTCTGCAGTAGTTTCAGCAATAAACAGGCTGAAAGAAATCTTTGGAGGCTTATCATCAAAGTTGGATATAGAAAAAGAGATATAAGGCACCCAGCAAGAAACTGTCTAGACAAGAGTCCCAGAGCTTCTACTTTTGTATTTCTTCCTTCCTCTGTCATTCTACAAGATCATTGTCTTCAGTGTTTTTCATAATGGTCGACCCTGTAGTGGTCTGGAAAGCACAGAGTAGAGAATAAAATTTGCCAGAAGAAACATAACTACATTGAGGGAGTGGAGGTAGGGCAGTTTTATAGTGATCTTGGCAAAAAAGCACCATGTGAAATTCAGAGGTCACTCAGTTCTGCCCTTCCCATCATGCACGTGGTGGCCTTGCATTACCATCACAGCCTAGAGATTGCAGAGACCGCTACGCCACCTCAGACATAGCCTGTGAGTTGCCAGATTGGGACGCCTGCAACTTACTGGCTTCCCTGGTAGCTCAGCTGGTAAAGAATCCGCCTGTAATGCAGGAGACCCCGATTCGGTTCCTGGGTGGGGAAGATCTGCTCAAGAAGGGATACCCTCTCCAGTATTCTTGGGCTTCCCTGGTGGCTCAAATGGTAAAGTATCCACCTACATTGTGGGAGACCTGGGTTTGATCCATGGGTTGGAAAGATCCCCTGGAGAAGAGAACAGCTGCTTACTCCAGTATTCTGGCCTGGAGGATTCCATGGACGGTATGTGATTGCATGCAGTGGCCAGCCCTGCAGGAACCAGGGGGGGTCTGCCTATTTTATAGCTAGATCTTGCTCAGATGAAGGAGGGTGGAGGATTAATAACTCCTACTCCCCATTAAACCCTAGTTCCCTCACAGGAGGCTGTTATCAAACCCACAGCCTATTTAAGAGAGTTCCCAGAGAGGATTAAAGGAAGTCAGCCTCAGACTGTTAGGAGGGAACATCCTAAAAGGTTTCCCCCAGAGGAGGAAACAGTGAACAAAGCCAAAAGTACAGCTGGAGGCAGAGATGATAGGGATTAAACCCTGGATTAATACTGACAGTGTTAGATGGAATTGTTCAGTAGATAATAACAGAAAATCCACTATTAGAATGACTATTGTTTACTTCCTTGGAGAAGGCAATGGCACCCCACTCCAGTACTATTGCCTGGAAAATCCCATGGACAGAGGAGCCTGGTAAGCTACAGTCCATGGGGTCGCAAAGAGTCGGACACGACTGAGCAACTTCACTTTACTTTACTTTACTTTATTGTTTACTTAAGAAAATCTTGAGTTAAGCAGTCCCAGGTTTGTGTCAGCATCTTCAGAACTCAAGGGTTCTGAGTCAAAGTCTTTGCAATTTTCTTCCCCTCATGATGACAGAATGGTTGCCATAACTCCAGGCATTGTGACCTCACAGAGCCATTTTCAAAGGCAGCTAGCAGAAATGTTCTTTGTGTGTCTTCTATCTTTCATTAATTATAATCATAACTAATTTTTGAACAGTTGCTAATCTTTCAGGGCTATCCTAAGTACTTTACATGTGTTAACTCCTTTAATTCTACAGCAGATAGGAAAAATCAAAGCACAGAGAGTGCAGTTACCTTCATCAGGGTCACACAGACAAGATGTTGTAAAGCTGGACTCAAGCTTTTGGCAGTTCAGCTCTAGAGCCCTTACAGTGTTAAACCACCTCTCCATTAGGGAAGAAGAGATTTGCCAGAAGACCCTTGGCAACTTCACCGTATGCTTCATTGTTTAGACCTGGGTCACATGACCACCCTGGCTGCAAAGGAGGCTGGGAATACAAATATCTGCCTACTTCAGCCTATAGGAAGATGGAGGCTGTGATGGTCAGTTAAATAGCCAACCAGAAGTGTCTGCCATGGTTGCAAAAGAAACAATGGCTCTTGTCATAACTGAAAGGTCCTAGTGTTCTAAGGGTTTAGGTGAAAGTCTCAGGTCACAGGGCTGTTGCCACTGTGGAAGAAAAACAAGCTTCTGCTCAAGACCAGCCAGGAACAACAAAAATGCCAGCAGCCTGGTAGCCATATCTTTCAACCAGTCACTGGAGTGTCTGTGCATGAGCAGTTCTTATTAAATTATTCATCCTGATTTAATGGGGAGGAAATCAAATGCAACAGGTGTGGTTCTTCCTGCTTGTTGAATGGCTTTAAAACAAGCTTTCAGATACAAGTTGCCTTGGGGGAAAGCAGCAGGAGGACAAAGCAGCTGTATTTTAAACTAATTACCAAAATGCTACACTAGTACCTGTCAAAGACGGACATTTGTTCCCGTGTCAGTGGTCACAGGATAAAAATATGGAAAGAAAAAGAGAATATTACATAAGCAATTTGCTTTACATGTACTTTGAAAAAAGCCTCTTGAATGCAGAATACGGTCACATCTCAAGTGTTATTGTACCTGCTTGTAAACTTGAGTAGAATCTCATTTTAATACGCTTGAAGAGACTTCCGAATTGCTACATTAGATCCAAATCTCATTGAACTTGAAGCCTATTGCTATAATATACTAAATATACTCTACTGTTCCCTGGGCTTAAAATTCACTTGCACAAAGCCAGCGTTAGGTATGCAATTCATTCGCAAAGATGTAGGGGGGTAGGGAGGAAGAGATAGGCACCAAAGGACCTGCTTGCCTTGTGCCAACCCATTAGGGCCAGAGAAGGTAAAAGATGCTACATCCTTCTGCACTGACTGTAACTGAACACAACACAATATCTTAATAAAATGCAACATGTTTTTCAAATCTTAGGTGGTTATGTTTCATGGTTTTATAAATTATGTGGTTGTTTGGTTTTACCCCTATTTTTCTTTCTCTTTTTTGGTCATGGGCTCATCGTATTAGTACTAACAGCTAAAATAGGGTATTAAATGAGCAGGGTTTGGAATTGCCATTATCTGTTCAGAAAATCGGAGAAGGCAATGGCACCCCACTCCAGTATTCTTGCCTGGAAAATCCCATGTTCAGAGGAGCCTGGTGGGCTACAGTCCATAGAGTCACTAAGAGGTGGACACGACTGAGTGACTTCACTTTCACTTTTCATTTTCATACATTGGAGAAGGAAATGGCAACCCACTCCAGTGTTGTTGCCTGGAGAATCCCAGGGACGGGGGAGCCTGGTGGGCTGCCGTCTATGGGGTCACACAGAATCGGACATGACCGAAGCAACTTAGCAGCAGCAGCATTCAGAAAATAATTAAAGGTTCACTAAAGAGATCAGCCCTGGGATTTCTTTGGAAGGAATGATGCTAAAGCTGAAACTCCAGTACTTTGGCCACCTCATGCGAAGAGCTGACTCATTGAAAAAGACTCTGATGATGGGAGGGATTAGGGCCAGGAAGAGAAGGGGACGACAGAGGATGAGATGGCTGGATGGCATCACTGACTCGATGGACATGAGTCTGAGTGAACTCTGGGAGTTGGTGATGGACAGGGAGGCCTGGTGTGCTGCGATTCATGGTGTCTCAAACAGTTGGACACGACTGAGCGACTGAACTGAACTGAAAGACAATCTGTAACTGGAAAATGCTGAGAGCTCACAAAGCAAACCTACCCAGATCCACTCTTTTTCCTCCCTGGCCCTACAGATAACCATCACCTCCACTGTCCCTCATCTCCCTGAGCCTCAGTTTTCTCATCTGCAAAATAGGGAACCGGACTCCATGATTTCTTGGGCTTTGAAGGCCTGAGATTCTGAAGTTCTGTGATTCTGTACACCCTAAGTCAATATTTAACAGAGACGCCAAATGCGATAAACATTGTTTAGCCACAACTGACATGCTTTTGCATATGCTGCTAAAAATATTTAACAGAGTGATAAGGGATCTAGTCAACCATATTGTAATAATTTTGTATGGTGAGAGATGGTTACTGGACTTGTGGTGGTGATGATTTCGTATTGTATTTGATTGTCAGATCACAATGCTATACACCTGAAACTAACATAATGTTGTATATCAACTATACTTCAATAAAAAGGATATTTAATAATGCAAACAAAACTATATGAAAAGGAAATATCTTCATTCAGAAAGCAGATGATTAAGAGGATAAATATTTCTAAATGGTTTGTTGCACTGGGATTTTTGTTCCCCAATACTATTTCCTGTGTGCGCCCTGACAAATAATGTTAAGATGTAAAGCACTCTTAAGGGCATGGAAATAGCCTTGTTCAGTTGGATGTTAAAATGACATTCTACTTACATTATGCTTTATGAATGGAAGGTTAATGGAATTGTGCATGTTTCAGTTTTCACTCTGCAGGTTATTTTGTAATGAGGATGAGACTGTCCTACCTTTAATCTGGTGTTTTATTAAATTAAATGCATTGCAAAGAAGGGCCATTTTATTCTGCTGTACTATCTTATATTCACAAGCAAGAGGGCCTGCCAAATGCTTCTCTTGTTGATTCTTTTAAGAGTCTCCTATTTCCAGTGAATGTGATATAAGCCCATACTTAATACATGGAAGAAAAATATTATTAATTTCTTTAAATCAAAGGTCTTTAAACAAAGGCAGGAACTTCCTTTTGGGTTTTTATGATTTGCTATTATCTCACCTAAAAAAATAAAGACTTAAGCATATGAGTGGTTAACTCAAGGTTTCTCAACTAAGGGCTTGCCATATCCCTTAACTCAGTAATTCTTACCCGGGGGGTTATTGGCATTGGTGGAATGATATTCAATATGTGGTTTGCATGACTAACCATGCATTGCAAAGTATTTGGCATTCCTGTCTCCCACCCACTAAACACCAGAAGCATGCTCTGACCATTGTGACAACCATACTTGCTCTATACACATCACCAAATGCCAACGCCTCTGAAAGAGTCCTCTGCAGAAAGGAGGTCTGGTAATAAGAGATTAGTTTTCAAAAGCCCAAAGAAGGTCTGTGTCCACATGTGGAGAATGTGACATTTCATCATTCCAGTCCTCATCTCCAGTGGATGCACCTTGGTGACTTCATTGCTCCCTGGATGATGACACATATTAAGAGGAGAATCTTAAGAGAGAATGTTTGAGAATCATATGACTTATAAAAAACCATATACTTTCTCCTAGATCTTGAATAAGCATCAAAGCTTGCAGCATGTAACTTTATAGAAAACATACCCTTTTTTCTTTTTTGTACTTTATGAAATAGACTATATGTGTCCATGGTAAAATAACTCTTGAGAAGTAAAGGTCTTGTGTAACGAGAAACACAACAAGAGAATGAGTGGATTTTATTTCCTTGTTCCAGATTCTTCTGTGGTGCCAAGATTTTGAATTCCAATGAAGTTCAACATTTTTGGGTGTTGGGTGCTAAATGAGACAGATGCTCTCTTGGGCCTATGAAAGATGAATCAGACATGTTCTCTGCTTTTGAGGCTCACAGCTGTGCCTGGGAGGCTGACTGCTGGAAAACCAGAGTGTAAAGTAATAAGTACCACCATGGAGGTATGTTTACATGCGATGGGAATCAGGGAAAGGGGTAGCTGATTTCACCCAGGCATCAGGGAGTGGTGGTGCTGGGAGGAAGGCAGAGCTGGCAGATCCAGGGAAGGCTTCAAAGAAAAGGGATCAGATGAGTGGGCCTTAAGGAGTAGAGTAGTACATGAGCCTTTGCCAGGTGGTGATGGGATAGGGAACAGAATTCTAGTAGCAGCATATACATGGTCACAAAGGTGTGGAAAAGAATGGAGAAAATCCAGTGTGGGGAGGCATTAGTGGAAGGGTGCTGGAGCGGGTGGTAAAAGATAAGTCAGGGTAGCAGCGTTTAGAGGTCCTGATATACCAGGCTAAGAAGTTGGAACTTAATTCATAGGTAGAAAGGAAGCAAGTTAGATTTTAAGCAGGAAAGTAAAATAATCAGATTTTCATAGGGACAGAACTCTGATGGCAATATAGAAGATGGATAAATGTAGACAATTTCAACCAGGGATACCAGGTAAGTGAACTAACTGAATACTTCACTTTTAACCATTCCTTCTTAAGACTTGAGAAACCAAGTTAATTCATAGCAAATTAAAGGCAGGCAATAAATTTGAACTAAAGAGCCTCTTGATGAAGGTGAAAGAGGAGAGTGAAAAAGCTGGTTTAATCTGGTCCCACCACTTCATGGCAAGTAGATGGGGGAAAATGAAAACAGTGGCAGATTTTATTTTCTCGGTCTTCAAAATCACTACAGACAGTCACTGCAGCCCCAAAATTAAAAGATGTTTGCTTCATGGAAGAAAAGCTATGACAAACCTAGACAGCATATTGAAAATCAGAGACATCGCTTTGTATAGTCTGTAGAGTCAAAGCTATGGTTTTCCATAGTCATGTACAGATGTGAGAGTTGGACCATAAAGAAGGCTGAGCGCCAATGAACTGACGCTTTTGAACTGTGGTGCTGGAGAATACTCTTGAGAGTCCCTTGGACAGCAAGGAGATCAAACCAGTCAATCTTAAAGGAAATCAACCCCGAATATTCATTGGAAGGTCTGATGCTGAAGCTGAAGCTCTAATACTTTGGCCACCTGATGTGAAGAGCCTACTCACTGGAAAAGACCCTGATGCTGGGAAAGACTGAGGGCAGGAGAAGGGGGCGACAGTGGATGAGATGGTTGAATGGCATCAACTCAGTGGACAAAAGTTTGAGCAAACTCCGGGAGATAGTGAAGGACACGGAAGCCTGGTGTGCTGCAGTCCGTGGGGTCACGAAGACTCAGACATGTCTGAGTAAACAACATCTGAGGGGCAGAACCGGGATCTGGATTCAGGTCCTAGGCTCTAGAACTGGCATTCTTTTTTAACATTTTCTTTTCCCAGTGTGGACCATTTTTAAAGTCTTATAGAGTTTGCTCCAGTATTACTTCTGTTTTATGATTTGTTTTTTGGCCACAAGATACGTGGGATATTAGCTCCCCGACTAAGGATCAAACCTGCACTCCCTACATTGGAAGGTGGAGTCTTAACCACTGAAATACCAGGGAAGTCCCTAGAACTGGCATTCTTGACAACTGTACCTTTGTAGCAGAGATGGTGGGCTGCTTTCCCCAGTTTGTCCTTCACCACTGCATTTACTAACCTCCTTCTTCTAGGGGGAGCCACGTGACTAGTTCTTGTCAGTGGAATATAAACTTTGGTATTGAGTGTCAGCTGTGGGCAGAGAGCCTTCTCCATACTCTCGTCTTCTGCCAGCTGAATACAGATGATGACAATGAGGCTCCAGGGAACAAGAAGACCACGCTGTGGAACAGCCATGTCCCTAAGGCATAACATGGAAGAGAACTGCTGAATCAAAACCCTTGTATTGTATCATTACATAAGCAGGAAATAAACTGAGATTTGGGGGTCTGTCCACAGTGTAATACAGCAGTGCTGCCTCCCTTTCTTGCCTTAGGGTCAAGAGCAGAACAATAAGCTTAAAGCTTGAACTTCTGGTGCCCTAGTAGGTTACCCAACATTGCTGAAGGATCGTGGTAATGACCTCAGATTGCATGGTTTTCCCACACCAAGTGTGGCTTCCTCTTTTCATTCAGCATAATAGAAAAACCAGAAGGTGTTAAAAACACAGAGTATGTTTGTAAACACATTGTTCTTGTGTCTTCTCAAAATCCTTGAAAACTCAGGAAGAGGAAAACAACAGAGCTTTGAGCCTAGTAGCACCTCTCATCTGTGAGAGGCCTCCATTCTAGTCCAACTTATATTTAGACGTCACTCCCTCTTTTACACCCCTGCCTGCCGGATCGCAGCCACCTTTGGTGTGAAACCTGGCGCATGTTTTAATGGGCTCACAAGAGATAATACAGCTGCTTCCAATAGTAAGCAAAAGAGTAACACACCTGGGGAAAGGCAGCGTGAGTGGAAAGGAGGAAAGCTAGCAATGTGGAGAGTTCACATACACTCCTACCCAGCTGTGAACTATGTCACTGCTGTGGGTGCCTGGGGTCCATCCCGGAGGGACCCTCGAGGGAGACATACAGACTGCACCTCAGCGTTATCTGCCCGGGAGTAGAAAGGGAAAGCACTTACCCATGAGAGACCATCCCCCATTGGTCAAAGGTTGCCCAGTGAGGTGTTAAGCCCTGAGACCCTCCAGGTTCCACATTCCTGGGGGCCAATTCCAACAGGTACACAATGCTCAGATGTCAAAGAGGCCCCCCCTTAGAGAAGAGAGGCTGTGAGGTGGAGCACCAGCGGTGCCTGATACAGGCCTCAATGTTAGACAATGCAGGTGGGATTTGAATCCAATACCTTCTAATCCCAGAGAACAATGTCACGGCTCACACACTGGGGAGAGAACAACAGGCCTGGAATTTGGAACATTTGCTTCTAGTTCTGGAATTACTACTCCTGGCTACTTGATTTAGGCAAATTCTTTAATAGCTGGATCTCAGTTGCCTTACCTAAAATAGGGATGCTGAACTAATTCCTTATTCCCCAAAGTGTGTTCAGTTTTACAATAGTGTTGCAAAATATTGATTAGCAGGTATAGTTGAGAAGAGGGAGTTTTGTGGCTAAGTAATACTGGTAAATGCAGCAGTTATGCAGATTTCTTCACTGAAGAAATAAAAATTATGCAGATTTCTTCACTGAAGGATATCTCAGAGTCTTTTTTTTTAATCTTTTTTTTAAATCTTTTTTTTTTCCATTTGTTTATTTGGCTGCACTGAGTCTTAGTCGCTAAATGCAAGATCGTGTTAATCTAGTTCCCTGACTGGAAATCGAACCCTGGGCTTCCCCATTGGGAGTGCAGTCTTAGCCCCTGGGCCAGGAAGCCCCATATCTCAGAGTCTTTATAAGATATATTACACGAGCTACTTTATTGAAAAAACATTTCAAAGAACTAATTTGGTTGATACTTATTGAGCAGTTACTTACTATTTGCCAGGAATCATGTCAGGATCTTCTCTTGCATTGTCTCAGTCATTCATTTCTTCAGAACAATGTTTGTCAAGCTTCCTGCTATGTGACCACACTGTTCCTGGCACTGGAGATACCTCTGGGTACAAGATAAAGTCCCTAATTTTTACCTGGGAGTGAGGTAAGGACAGACAAGAAATAGGTAAGCATGAACAAAGAAATTGGCATGCCTCATCTCGTTGTATTCTCAATTATTGTGACAAGGACTATTTATCATGCCTATTTTATAAATACTGAGACTAAGGATTAGAGCGGGTAACATTTAAAATCACAGAGGTGGACGTGCTAGAACTAGGACTGTAAGTGCATTAAAGTCTAATTTAAAAATGTTGGCATCAGGTGAACAGCATTGATTCATCAGTGTCCTGGGTCCAGCACAAGTCTTGTCATCAATCCACATACAGCTCATGCCCACGGCTATTAAGGTCGCCACCCCTCTGCTCTGTTGTCTTGTCCACCATTCTGAAGGTCAGTGTTAGGCAAAACACCGGTTTAAGAAACAATGCAGATAGTCGAGGAGGAGGACCTCTGGCCATAACGAGACAAGCAGCAGCAAAAGATTTTGCTCATACCCAAGTGGAGACTTGGAACTCAAATGAATGAGAGGTGACAGTTTTGCAAAGTATTGCATAGCGTCTCATTAGTTATGCCTCTCAACAATTCTGAATAGAGTTAAACTATTTTTCTCTTCTTACTGTAACATTTACATTTTTTCTCTATAAAAAGTAAACGGTGTTGTGGAAGTTTTTGCACCTTTAATAATCTAAGGAGTGACTTGTCAGTGATAAGCTGATTTTTACAGCATATACTTTTCCTTGACACATTCCTTTGAAGAAAATTAAAAATCCAGGACCTGATTTTAATGATCCTTTGGTCTGTGATATTACTCTCAGAAAAAATAAAGTAGGGAAATGAGAATTATACTTTCTGTATATGACCTACTGAAATAATCAGGATTGTTGCATGTTAGTTATAATGAACTATCCTTTGAAGATATAGGCTATTTGTATATAGATAACACTTCCTTAAATGCTTTGCTATTTTTATCATTGAGAGACCCCTCATAAAGCTCAATCTAGATCTAATCTGACTTTTAAATTCCCAGATGAAAGGAGCTTGAAGAAGTTACAATTTGTGTAAAATCCCAACAGTTAATGGAAACATCACTCACATACACTACTGTGTTTAAATAATTATGTGACCACATTTGAAAAATGAAAAAAAAAAAAAAAGAAATACTGTTCTTTGTGGGGATTTGCATAAGTAAAGAGTCACAAATGATAACAACAACACAGGATAGTTGAGGATGATGAGACCTCAGTCATCTGAGGCCTTTAGGACCACATCCCCCATTGAAACTGGAATCTCTAGCCATATAGTTCCCTCTGCTTCTGCTGGTTGACATCCAGCTGGGCCATGTTCTTCCAGTGTGCATTAGGGAAAAGAATAGGAACTGGAAAATGTATGAGAGAGTACATGTAGTGCCATTCACCATGTGGTTTTTTAAAAAATATATATCATTTTGCTTAACAGGACTAAGGCAGAGATCACAGAGCTGACACAGTAAAGGTGACTTAGAACATGTTAGAGGCTGCTCCAGGAGAATGTCCAAGGCCTCAGCACTTTTATGACTTGCCACTAACCATAAGCCAAGCCTCAAAACCTCATTCTCTGCTTTTCTACAAGAAAATATGATTCACCATGTCCAACCTTTTTAGAATAACCCAGGTTTCACCAAATGTGAAGTATAATTATATAATATTCAACTAGATGGTCAAGGGAAGTGCATCCGCTGTTCTAAACAGGTTGTGGCAGAAAACTAATTACAGATGACTGCAGAGAGAAAAGGGCAGTGTGTGTGGATCGTGAGATAGAAAAACACATTACAAAGCAAAGGCCGTCTCACTTGATCTTTGAAATTATTGATTCAGGATTCCTGAGTCTTGGTTAAGAGGAAGTAAATGTTAAAGCTGTAACTCTCATCTTACACAGAGGAGTGTAAGAACTCTCTATAAGAACTCTTTGGATACTCATGCAAAAGCAGAAAGAAGAGGACAACCCTTGCAAAGGAAATGTTTGCCTATCTTACTAGAATAAAATCAGAATGAGAACTGCTTTCCAGAATGGCTGAGATAGCAAAGTTCTGTGCTTTAAAGAGGATTTAGGCCAAATAGTTGCCCTGTGCTTTGATCTTTTCTACATCATTGTTCCCAGGCTTAGACCTCCTGTGGGTCAGAAACCTACTTCTGGCCTGACACAGCCTACATATTTATGAGGATGACACAGACAAAACACTACCTACTTGAAAAGTCCAGAAGAGGTGACTAAAAGGAAATACTCATGATAGGTATGGATGGCTAATTTTTTCCCCTTCAATAATTCATCAGACATCTACTGAGCAATTTCTATGTCTCTACCAGGTCTTGGAGACACCAGAGTAAATGACATCTTGTTTTTGGAGAGCTTTCCATTTTTCCTTTTGTGTAATAAAAAGGATAGATAAGTCATAGGAAGCCACGCTGTGGTAACTAACAGGGGAGATACATGGTCTGGGAGCACAGAGAAGAGATGTTTAAGAAAATCTTGGAAATCAGTGAAACCTTCTACAAGTTACCAAACAATAACCATGAAAAGGAGATTTGGAACACTGAATATCCTTATTCATGATCTTGCCTTTATTCATGATGTTCTCTTGGTATCCAAGCACATAGAAGCTATATTTTTTTTTTCTTTTATTGTGATTGATTTACAGTGTTGTGTTTAATTTCTACTGTACAGCACAGTGACTCCATTATACGTGCATATATTCTTTTCCATTATGGTTCATCACAGAATACTGAATATCATTCCCTGTCTGTACTGTACTGTCGTACCTTGTTTATCCATCCTATGTATGCTAGTTTACATCTGCCAGTCTCAACCTCCCAATCCTTCCCTTCTCGCCCCTGCCCCTGACAACCATAAGTCTGTTCTCTATATTTGTGAACCTGTTTTTGTTTCATATTTTCATTTACGTCATAGTCTAGATTCCACATAGAAGTGATATGATATGGTATTTGTCTTTTTTCTTTCTGACTTACTTCACTTAGTATGATAAGTTCTAGGTCCATCCATGTTGCTGCAAATCCTTTATTTCTTTCTTATGAAATAATGGCATTACTTCAGTATTTCATATGACTGTATCACATCTTTATTCATTCATCTATCAATGGACATTTAGGTTGATTCCATGTCTTGGCTGTTGTAAATAGCACTGCTTTGAACATAGGGGTGCATTTATCTTTTCAAATTATAGTTTTGTCTGGGTATATGCCCAGAAGTGGTTTGCTAGATAATATGGTAACTCTATTTTTAGTTTTTTGATGAACTTCCATACTGTTTTCCATAGTGACTGCACCAATTTACATTCCCACCAAGAGTGTGAGAAGGTTCACTTTTCTCCACAGCCTCTCCAGCATTTATTATTTGTACACCTTTTAATCATGGCCATTCTGACTGATATGAGGTAGTATCTCGTTGTTTTGGTTTGCATTTTTCTATTAGTGATCATGAGCATCTTTTCATGTGCTTCTTGACCATCTGTATGACTTCTTTAGAGAAATATCTATTTAGGTCTTCTGCCATTTTTTGATTGGGTTGCTTGTTTTTAAATTATTGAATTGTAGGAGCTGTTTGTATATTTTGGAAAGTAAGCCCTTGTTGGTTGCATCATTTGCAAATGTCTTCTCCCAGTTCATAGGCTGTCTTTCCGTTTTGTTTATAGTTTCCTTTGCTGTGAAAAAGCTTATAAGTTTTATTTGGTCCCATTTATTTTTGCTTTTATTTTATTGCCTTGTGAGATGAAACCCCTTTTAGAAGTATACTGTATTTCTTTTCCCTGAATACTGTCACCCTATGCTGTGGTGAGTTGAAGAGCTCTGCCTCTGAGGACCTATTCATAGTCTGCTAATAGAATGAATGTTTGTGTCCCCTCAGAATTTATATGTTGAAGCTGTAGCCCATATTGTGATGGTCCTGGGAGGTGGGATCTTTGGAAGGTGATTAAGATTAGATGAGGTCCTAAGGATGGAGCCTTCATGAATGAGATTAACGTGCTTAGAAGAATCACAGGAGAGATTGCTTTGTCTGCTCTCTGCCATGCAGGATACCATGAGAAAGCAGCTGTCTGCAACAAGGGGAAAGACTTCACAAGAACCTGAGCATGCCTACACCCTGATTCTAGACTTGCAGTTTCCAGAACAGTGAGAAATAAATTTCTGTTGTTGATAAGCCCCTGCCACTCTACGTTATTTTGTTATAGCAGTCTGAGCTGACTATGACATGGCCCCTTGCTTACCTTCACTTAATCTTACGGGTCACATTGGTTTCATGCTGTCTGAATCCTTTACCAGACTTGGTACAAAGGCACTGCTGGGCACAGGTCCAGTTGAAGAACTTGGCCTTCATCATTGTCTTTTAACCAAAGCACAATGTCAGCTTTGTCTCTTTTATTATGCTGATAGCCTGCACTAATCAAATTTAACATTTCTGTCCTTCTATTCATTTTCTATAGCTATCATTCCTTTAATATTTTATTACCTACTTTTTTACAGGAAATGATTTTTTGTCCAGTGTGGCAAGGGTATGGTAGAGAAGATGATTGCAAAGGACCTATCTAAATAGGGATTCACATAAAATCAGTTACTATCAGTTCAATAAAAAATTGTGTCTATTATGGGCCAAGTGTAGGCAACTTAAATTTGGGGTATGTAACTTGATGTACCGCAGAAGGCAATGGCAACCCACTCCAGTACTCTTGCCTGGAAAATCCCATGGACGGAGGAGCCTGGTAGGCTGCAGTCCATGGTGTCGCTAAGAGTCAAACACGACTTCACTTTCACTTTTCACTTTCATGCGTTGGAGAAGGAAATGGCAACCCACTTCAGTGTTCTTGCCTGGAGAATCCCAGGGAGGGGGAGCCTGGTGGGCTGCCATCTCTGGGGTCGCACAGAGTCAAACACAACTGAAGCGACTTAGCAGCAGTGGCAGCAACTTGATCTACATGCAAATAAATGGTTAGATGGATGGATGGATAGATGGATGGAGGTGGCTGGAAAAATAGTCAAACAGATAAGGCAGGTGTCTCTGTCTTCCATAAAGTCACCAGAAGGAAAACAGTTTACATTCCTAGTGGGATATGGAGAAAGCAATGGCACCCCACTCCAGTACTCTTGCCTGGAAAATGCTATGAACAAAGGAGCCTGGTAGGCTGCAGTTCATGGAGTCGCTAAGAGTTGGACACGACTGAGCGACTTCCCTTTCACTTTTCACTTTCATGCATTGGAGAAGGAAATGGCAACCCACTCCAGTGTTCTTGCCTGGAGAATCCCAGAGACGGGGGAGCCTGGTGGGCTGCTGTCTATGGGGTCGCACAGAGTTGGACACGCCTGAAGCGACTTAGCAGCAGCAGCAGTAGCAGCAGTGGGATATATACTGTAACTACAGTTGCCATGTTGGCTAAACCAAGACTGCCAAGTACTGGCATCCTTGTGTAGATAAGCTGACAGAATATTTGAAACTGAGATTGCCGAAGAGCTAGGACTGAAGTTCACTCTACCTGTAACACAAGACAAAAATAAAACATTTAAAAGAAAAAAATCAGTTCTGAACAGGAAAAGAGGGATGTTTACACGAAGGAGTTGATATGTGGATTGGTTGTGAGGGGCGAGCAGGCTCATTCCATTAGGGAACCAGGAAGGGCAGAGCATCGAGGTGGAGAACACACTGTGTCAAGGGCACAGGGCTGGGGAGCTGCGACCCAGCGGGCCAGGAGGATTGGGGTTCTACCCTGAGGTCCTGGGAGATGCTTGAGAGACGGACTAGGTTGCTGATGAAGGAGTTTTTTGCTCCATAAGAAATGAGGAGACAGAGATGAAGTGACACTTTAAACCTGAAATGAGAAGGAGAACCAGGGAGTCTGACAACCCAGCTTGAGCTCCAGAAGGGCACAAACCATGTCTCCTAGTTCAACAGAATTCCACTAGTAAACATTAGCGCTTAAAGGAAGATTAGAAGAGCTCTACTTCCTAGTCTCCCAGTCCTCCTCTCCAAATGGGAAAACCCAATGACTTGAATGACTCACTGCCTGCTCAAATGACTCAGTTATTACTTAATGATAAAATCAAATTTATGCTTTGCCACTTACTGTCTCTGACTTCGGGCAAATTGCTTAACTTTCCTCACCTATAAATTCATGGTTGGTGTGATGATTCAGTGATGATATATGTAAAGTGCTTCGTAACATGCCTGATATGTAGGAAGAACATAAGTTAACATAAATTAAACATAAATTTATGTTAAATTAACATAAATTTTATGAACAACAAAAAGAGTAACTATAATGTTATTGAAGTTCCTTGATTTTGTCCAATGCTCTTTTATATATGTCAGTAGGGCCCAATTCTGGCTGATCCTCTTAATCACCTGGAATGTTTTAGACAGTTACAAATTTCCTGGCCTACCCCAAGCCTACTGAATATGAATCTTGAGATGGTTGGGGAACCTGAGCTTTCAAAAATTTCCGTAGCTGTTCCTGCCAGTACGAACTAGGATTAGAAACAATTGTCCATATTGGACAAGACTGAGCGACTTCCCTTTCACTTTTCACTTTCATGCATTGGAGAAGGAAATGGCAACCCACTCCAGTGTTCTTGCCTGGAGAATCCCAGGGATGGGGGAGCCTGGTGGGTTGCCATCTATGGGGTCACACAGAGTCGGACACGACTGAAGTGACTTAGCAGCAGTAGCAGCAACTGCTGTTCAAACTTTATTTTCTTAGTCTTTGGTTAAGAAATAGGAATTAGGTATAGGATCAGGGGGTTGGGAAAGGGGTATTGCACATAATACTGTGTTCCCAGCAGGTTAGAAACACACATCTGTGCTCCCAAGAAAGGAGGGATTGGACCACAAGATTGGAAATGGGATATTTATCACTGGTGGAAATGATTAATTATGACCAGTTTTGCACATATATTTGCATGCCTCCTAATATAACATATGCAAATACAACTTTAATAACATGACTTGTTTGCCAATGTTGAATGCTAACTGTAAATAATTTCTATTTTTTGTAGTGTTTAGGAAACTTCAATATGGCACTTGCTGGCAGACAGTTGCTGTCTCCTGGATTTAGCAACATATTAAGTAATCACTACAGAAACATTTTTTCACTTACTACTAACAAAAGAAATCTAGACAACAATTTGTGGTTGTCTATGGAAACAGAAGATAGATAAAGCAGAAATAATTTAAATTTAAGAAAACAAATTTAAATATGGCCTATAGTTTCCTTTTTTTTCTTACTAAGACTTTACTAATACAGAAAAAAATAAGTGATTAGAAGTTTCACCCCTTCTTTTAGGATCCTAGTTAGTCTCTTTGATGTCATCAACAACCAAAATAAGGTGGGCAATAGAATAAAGGAGAGAAAATAAGCAGGCACCCTGGTAAGCCAGTAGCTGGAAATATTAGTCCCTGAATAACTACCTGTTAATGTCCTCCTCTCCCTGCCTTTCCTCCACCCCACCTCACCCCCACCATCCCCCAACACCCAGTCCATTGTTCTTAGTCTATATAGGAATCAAAGAAACTTTTGTTTGACCTGCAGATTCCTGGGACTCCACTTTCAGAGTTTTTGATACAGTATGTCTAGGGTGCGGGAAATCTGCTAAAGAACAGTACCCTCCCTCCCTAACCAACCAACCCTGTGGTTTTGATGAGATGGTCATCAGGACATACTTCGATAAACACTGCCTTGGGTAATGAAGAGCCTGCAGATTCAGTGGTTCCTGGTCCAGTTGTATCAACATCACCTGAGTTCATCAGACATGCAGAATGTCTGGACCCAATCCAGGTCTGCTCAAACAGAATCTGCATTTTAACAAGATCCTGAGCGTGATTCCTAGGCACATTCAGGTTTAAAAAGCTTTGGTATTTCACAGACCAAAGAGAAGAAGTATCTTCTCCCCTTTTTGCATGTAAGAACCTATTTGGTTTTTTTGTTTTGTTTTTCTGACAGTCTTCCTCTCCTCAGTTACCTGGGATTGCTGAATTCTTAAGGTGGGTCCCCAGACCTCCTGAGTCAGAAACTCTTGAGGTGGCAGTGGGAGGGGCCAGCAGTATGTGTTCTAGCAAGCCCTCTGGGCTACCAGGTCTGGGTGATTCTGATGCATGCCAAAATTTGAGAACCACTGGTGTAGTGGATGTTGTTGACCAGCATTTTAAAACGAAGTTTCACTGGAATACTCAGTGTCTTCAGTTGTGTATAACAAACAGGCCAGTGCCACCTGAGGCAGAGCACATCACACAGACTTGTGCTTTGCAAAAGAATCAGTCAGTCGTGCAGCATTTCCTACCTCCCACTTCACTGGTCAAGAGGATGCTTCAACTAATGCAAGTGTTGAAGGTGATCGTCTCTTGTAGTAATTAACGAAATGCCAAGATCTGGGAGCACCCTGGGCAGCTAAGCTGTGTAATGGTATTGGGATGAGTGGTTCAGACAGTTGCATTTCAAATGAAACATAACTTCCTGATCCAAATAACTTGGAGATTACAAATTAGTATTTTCTACTTTCCGGTGATTGACCCAACTAGAACAACCTGAGTGAAAATACAAGGCTAAATGATGCTCAAAATAGAGCCCCTGAATGTGAACTGGGGGCATGATGTGATGGAAACATCTGGGGTAATATGACTGGCCCACTCAGCAAGTCAATTTAAGCTGAATACACCCACCTTCATTTCACTCTTGTTTGAACTTTCCAACAGGCTGTTATACTCAATGCCCAACCTAGTAACAGTTAACTCTTGAGTTAGAGGTTTCTGTTTCTCTCTCAGCTTCTCACTCTATCTCTTGGATTCTTTTCTCTGCCTTTCTCCCCGTCTCTCTGTCTCTTCCTCTCTCTGTATCTCTTCATCACATTCTATGTCCTTCTGTCTCTGACCCTCCCCACCTTCCCATCTCAATCCCTTTAATGAAAAAAATTGAGCACACCTCCCAGGGGATTGTGGGAGGTGGAGGGGACTTCAATATGGGCAACAGTAAAGAGACTGCCAATAGGTTTTTGTTGGTACTGTTGATTACTTTTCTGATGTTGGAGAGCTGCATTTTATCCTGCTCTCTCTGCTCCTTTTTTTTTTTTTTTTAATTTGCAAGTGTTTGCTATAGATTATTATCATGCTATTTCTCCGTGAGACTTGAGTACTAGTTTATCAAAATGTCAGCATAAAGACCAAAAGTCAAGCAAATTTGCTGCAATAAGGAGAGGCTGTAAATTTGCTGTCAGTTAAGAAATCCTCTCAAATTCAAAGTGCAGATCTAACCAAAAGCAGTTTTTAATAATTGAGACTGAATGAGTAAGAGGTTAACCCAGTGTATATGCACTTTGATCTTGTGCGTTGTTGAATTTCTCAATTTTAATAATAGGGGCTATTATTTATGCTATAATTCTAGGAGCTATGCTATCAGAGAATGCCTAAAATATAAAATCAGGTTCATTTTGCTAATTTCATTTGTTGAAACTCATATCTGCTCCTCTTTTATTCTTTTTGAATGTTAATAATGATATATCCAGGAATAATTTTCTTCTTCAAGTCTTAATTACAGTTTGAATGAAATACTGAACCATTTTAACATTGTCAATATTTGGCAAATAAGCCTGATAAGAGAAATTGTTATAAAGGTTTTCATTGTGTCTTGGATAAAAGCACAAAGAGATGAGACGTGGAGAAAGACCTTTACCTCCTTGAAATTTTAAGTCTTTCTGCAATACACAAAACAGTGGAGTCATAGAAGACCAAAAAAAAAAGACTTCCTCAAATCTAATTATCAAAAAGCAATTCATCTTGCTTGAGTATTTCAATCAACACATCCCTGAAGCCACTTTCTCAATTTGCCCTCCTGTCTGATGTATGGAATTGTGTGTGTGTGTGTGTGTGTGTGTGTGTGATCATTTGGAGAAACCTCTTAGCATATGGTGGAAAAAAGGCTGTTTTGTTACTTTTATGTTTTATTTCTTAATGGCCTACTTTGCTGCAGCTTTAGTGGAATGGTTTAAGCTCAATCTGACTTTTTTGAGTCTTTTACTCTGTGACAGTGACTCAGCTGGGATAGAGCCAAGATGTTTACCTGATTGAGGCTGGGGGTGGGGGTGGGGGGCACTGTGCCTCGGCCTCAGCTTTTGCTGCTTTTGCAGAGAGCTTACAAATTGTAGGCACTCAGAATAAGTGGCATCATTAGTGGGCGTAAAATACCCTAAGGGTATGGGAATGATTTAGAATTCTAGGATTCAGTGAAGAGAGCGTGTTTGCTGGGGGCTCAGGTGTCTGAGAGAACTGTATCCAGTAGTAGTGCTGAAATGTGACCTTGGTTATATCAGTTGACCTTAATTCTTTACCTTTAAAATAAGGTGAATGTGGGCATTTTCTGTTTATTGAAATGCTGCTGGCCATCAGGGCAGTATTTGTCAAGCACAAGGAAATCTTTTTGCTTTAAGACAATTCTTTTAGGCAATGTTTTGCACAAGATTACTTAACATGGGCAGCTTCAATCTAAGATTCTGTGAAAATCGCATATGTCACAGAGGACATCAGCTCATAACTAGAGAGGTCATTGGCAAAATAGCTATTTCATTTCCCTGAATAGGGAGAGATGAGCTGGGCTCTTTGGAAATTTGGTGTTTTGAAATGAAAATTGAAATTGTATAAATAACTTAATCAAACCAGTATTTTGTAGCCAAGGTCAAACAATCATGCCTGCATTAGTATTCCCATCAAATGTGAATACCCTTGGCAAATCAATAAAACATAAGTGCTCAACTGGATTTGTCCTGTGTAATCACTGTGTTAAGTCCTGCTGGGTTTCCAGAACCTTAGCTATAGTCCTTCCCCTCCAGAGGTCTACATTCCAGACCTGTGCTCTTTAACAGAACTTTCTATGATGATAGAAATACTCTTTATCTTATTGGATGGCCATTTTAATCAAAGACAAAATTAGTGTTCATAAAATCATTAGTGACCACCCATAAGGAGCTTAATAAAGAAATGTTGTCTTGGATGAAGGGTAATTTGAGCTAAGCCTTGTCAACTAGGATAAGACAGAGGTGGAAAAGAGAAGAGAAGATGTTCTGGACAAAAAAGGTAGCAGACAGGAAGAGCCTGGTGCTATTACTGAACAGTTGGGTGATCACCTTGATGGGAGCTGAAGGAAGGTTCCTGCTAGAGCTGAAGAGGAAAGACTGGCAGGGGTGGGAGGGAAGGCACAGAGGGAACTCCTATTATGTACTAAGCGCTTCACATGTATAATATAATTTAATCCTCACAACCAACTGAATAGTTGCTGCTATTATCTTTATGTATGCTCAGGGAGAAGATTCAGAGGAGTTAAATAATTTCCCCCGAAATCACCCGCTAGAGTAGTGAGCCAAGGTTTAGAACCCAGGCAGCTTTCCTCCAGATTCCATACTTTTTTAAAAAATAATAATTTTATTTATTTTTGACTGTGCTGAGTCTTCGTTGCTATGCGGACTTTTTTCTAGTTGTGGTGAGTGGGGTTGCTCCTGTCTAGTTGCGATGCACAGGCTTCTCATTGTGGTGGCTTCTTTTCTTGCAGAGCACGGCTCTAAGGCATGCAGGCTTCCGTAGTTGCGGCACATGGCTTTGATAGTTGCGGCTCCCAGGCTCTAGAGCGCAGGCTCAACAGCTGTGGGCTTAGTTGCTCTGCAGCATGTAGGATCTTCCCAGATCATGGATCAAACCCGTGTATCTTGCATTGGCAGGCCGACTCTTCAACACTGAGCCACCAAGGAAACCGCAGATATCATACTTTTTAATCACCTCACTCCACTGCAGTGGTTGAGAATCTGAGCTCTGGGATCAGCACACTTCCATCTCTGTTAGCTTGTGACAATAGGCATCTGTAAATTGAGGACAGAAAAAGCACATCATCTGAGGTTATTGTACTAGGATTACATAAGATATTTCATGTAGAGCACCTAGTAATTCTGGCACATAATAAGGGCTCAATAAATCTTTGTCTAATCTCATGTGAGACTCAGAGGCAGCAAAGAAATTAGGGCTAGCTTGAGTAGGCATTAGGCAATCATTGCATCTTCTTAAACTGAGTTTTGATGTATTGAAACTATTATAAAGGACAGAAGGGAAGAAAGAAAGGAATACTGGGATGAAGAAGACCTCCAAGAGGCAGGCAACTAGACCTGGAGGTTCACATTCAACAGATGAAAGAAATGGAATTTTATTTTCCCCTGGAAATAAAAGTAATATATATTGATTGAAGATAATTTAAAAATGTTAGAGGATAAGAAAGAAATTAAAATCACCCATAATAAGTCAAAGACATGGTTGCCATCAGTATTTTGGCATATATCCTTCCAGGTTTTGTGTGTGTGTATTAATACATGTTTGAAGTTTACCATATTCACCTCCAGTAAAATTCACATTTTTTGTATACTGTGAAGTATTGATAAGTGCACACTGTCCTGTTACCACCAGCACAATCAAGTTACAAAATAGTTCTATCAACCTCAAAAAAATTCCTTTCACTGCCCTTATAGTCAGTCAGCCTCTGCTCTTTCTCTCATCCCCAGCCCCTGGTGACCACTGATCTGTTTTCTCTTTCTCTAATTCTGCCTTCTCTGGAATGTCATATAAGCAGACTTTTGCAAGATGCAATCTTTTAAGTCTGGCTTTTTTCTCTTAGCATAAGGCATTTGAGATTCATCCATGTTGTTATGTGTATGAACAGTTCATTTTTTTTTTTATGACTAAGATTTCACTGTGTAACTTGTTTCCATTCACCCTAAGTACATTTTGAGTTGTCTCCAGTTTTTGGCGAATTGAATAAAGCCACTGGGAAATAATTTTCATTTCTCTTTGGTGAATATCTAGGAATAGAATTGCTAGATTATTTGTTAGGTAAAAGTTTAACTTTATAAGAAAATACTGAACAGTTTTCCGGGCTGACTATATAACACTTGCATTTCCAATAGCAACTATAAGCGTTCCATCGCTCCACATCCTAACAAGCTCTTAGTATAATTATTTTTTAATGTCACTGTAACAGGTATATGGTGGTGTGTAATGGTGGCTTTAATTCACATTTAGCTAGTAACTAATGTTGTTTAGATGTGTTTTTTTTAAATCTTCAAATAAAGAAAATTTTATTTCTTCTTTTCTGAACGATGTGCCTTTTCTGCCTGCCTTATTGCTCTGGGCAGCATCTTCAGTGTGATGTTTAGTAGCACTGGTGAGATCAGACAGCCTTACTTTGCTCCTGCTCTAAGTGTGATGTTAGCTGTAGGTTTTTTGTAGATGCCTTGAATTAGGCTGCACAACTTCCCTTCACTTCCTAACTTGTGAAGAGTATCATGAGTAAATATAGAATTCTTTCAAATGCTTTTGTGTGAATATTGAGATGGTCATGTGATTTTTCTCCTTTAGTCTATTGATATGCTGAATTACATTGATTGATTTTTTTAATGTTGAACCAGCCTTGCATTCTCACTTAGCCATGATATATTAATCTTTCTCTATGCTGTTGAATTTTATTTGCTGGTATATGTGTTTGTGTATCTGTGAGTCAAGAAGATCACCTGGAGAAGGGAATGACTACCCAGTCCAGTATTCTTGTCTGGAGAATTCCATGGACAGTGGAGCCTAGCGGGCTTCAGCCATGGGGTTGCAAAGAGTTAGACAGGACTGAGTGACTTTGACACACACACACACACACACACACACACACACACATTTATTTAAAACAAAACCAGGATGGTACTGTATCTACTGGCTTCTAATCTCTTTTTGAAAACATATTTTCTTTAATCTACAAGAAATACATGTTTGCAAAAATACATTTTTTCTGGTTACTCTGGCAGGTTAATTTATCTTTCCTACATTTTCTCTTGGTTGAGGAGTAGATAGTTATGTGTATTTTGTTTTAGGTTTACTAAAATAAAAACTGGACTGAGGAATTTCCAACCCACACAAATTAACTCTTCTAATTAGCTGATACACTTTGAGAAGAACTATCTGCATCTTTGATGAACTATGAAGGGAAAACTGCTCTAAGTTTTCAAAGCCATTATAAATGCTGAGAGCAAAGGAATGATTGTTGATTCCTGAAACCGAGGTACTCCTCAGGAACCTGGGAAGTTGAAAATCTCTATCTTATGATAGTAACCTTAAACAACTTTAGCATACAACAGAGATCTCTGATGTTTGTAAAGAAAGTTCTCTTCCATTAAAAAATACTTGTGTAGATGGCTATAGATGCAGATTTATGTATACATATGCAAATACATAAACACTGAACAGAGAGCATCAACAACCTTTTGATAAATTATATTCTGAAGCATTTTTTATTTTGAGATTTTCTTCCCCCTGGATAAGTAAGTTTTTTCATTAAAAAAACAAACAAAACCGAAATGTGAATGTTCTCAACTAGAAACATACATCCAAGACTGATACTCACTAAGTACCCACTTTAGGCTTATTTTTAGAATTCCAAGAATCTGCTTTTTTCCCCCCAAGTTTTATTTTAGAAAAAGCAATCTAGTTACTCTTCAGATGCTCATAAAGAAAATGGAATTGCTGTATTTTATATGTGAGTCAGAGCTCAAGATAATGGTGAATCTTGCCGAAGGCCTCAGGGATACTAAGCATGAAGTTTGGGAGGAGTTAGGTTTTCATTGGTGTTCTTCTTTCCCAGGCTGGAGTTCAAATGAGTCTGAGTCTCTCAAAATGTTTGCACGAGAGGATGAACTTCAGTGTTTGCACCATTTCCCCTGTTTTACACTCTCCTCGCATAGACCACAGCTGAGAGTTTTAGAGAAAAGGCGCTTTCGGCAAGTGCAAAGTGGTATTGTCATGTTGCTACTGGAGCTGTCTGTGAGAGCCAAGAAAATAGGACAGAATAAAAAGGAAGTGAAATAAGTCATAGTGAAACCCTCTCTCTCAGAGGAAGGAGAGCAAACATTGAAATATTGCTTTTTCCTGGCTGCTTATTAAAGGGGAAATTTGCCTACTGTGCTGGAAGAGTCTTTTATTCATCATTCAGTTGATGTGAAGCTTCTAACTTAGGGTTTGTTTTTGTATGCACAACCCATTCTGTTTCTTAAGGTGAACTCTACTGACAGTGAGTATTGAACAGATTCCGCATTTCTCTGATTATAAAAGATGTTGATTTGTTTTCATCCTTCAGTAATTTAAACTAGTCCAATTGTCTGAAACAGATCAATTTAAACTGTTTGTTGCAAAGTCCCTTCAAATTTCTGAAGTATATGAAGTCATTATTTATAGGAGAATGGAAGTCTTATTTTTAATATGGATCCATTTGTTTGAAATAAATGTTATTTGGTTATCTTGTGGGACTCACATAATTTTGTCATTTTCAGAAATGTTTAGGTACAGGGTATTATAAATCAATTAGCTAATATAAAAACCTGGAGTTTATAGATATAGAATTGTAGTGCCACATTATGCAATTAACTATCCCATATTCTGTTTTCATAAGTCCAAGGTCATTGGTCTAAATTACAATTATATAATGTCTGTTATGATTGTTGGTGATTGGTATAATTCGACTAATTATTGTGTAAACAATGAAAGTTGGCTGGGACTCAAACTGCAACAAATGCTTTTTTACATGAGAAGAGTAAAGAAACTGAATGCTTTATCCTTTTGTCATTTATTACGTTAGGCTGCAGTTAATCATAATACTGTGCTGAGGGTGTGTAGAAAGCTGTCCTTATTTTCCAGGATCATCTTTCTTGAATGGGATGGAAGGGAACCCTCCAGAGAAAAATAAATGATCATGTTTAGAGAAACATCACATTGACTGGCTAATTGGAAGGACAGTGGAAAAATCCCACAGGAAATGGTCTGAAGCTTGTGACTTTTACAGTCAATGCTCTTCTTAGACAGAGCAAACATTCCTTTTAATGGCATAAAAATCCATTTAAATTGAAAGTACCATCTGCCCAGCCTTCTTATCTGACCACAGGTTCAAAAATAACCAATGCTAGATAAGGAAATAAAATGTTTAAATAATAAAATGTCATGAAATACGGAATGAATTTGGATATGAAATAGTTAAAGAGTGTGATTACAAATTAGGAGACTGCCTTTTGAAAAGGCACTAGTACTTCAGGGAAACAATATATTTTAAATTTACTAAAAAACCTTCTTATCCTTTCCACCTTTTCTAGTTATTTCTTTGTCTGTTTTGACCAGAAACTTTGAATGAATTTATGAAAAGAGAATTCAGTCATTGTCACTTCATAAAGGCATGGAGATTTCTTTGAATACAGATAACACAGAAACCACCGCCGGCCCCCCCGACAGCCCCCGCCCCCCGACAGCCCCCGCCCCCCCACACACACCCCGCACCCCCCACCACCCCCCCCCGCTCCCCCACCCCCCCAGACCCCTACACAAGTAAGAATAGAAGAGGTAGGGAAGAAAATAGTATGCACTATTTAGCTGTGCACACAAAGGTGTTAGGAACTGCACAGGCTTCTTGGAATTTCTTAGCATCTCTCCTGGAGCTGAGGAACCCCCTGGTCCTTAGAGGTGAGGTCCCTAGAGTTTTTATAAACTCTGTAAAAGTCCATTGCTCACAAGGTTCTGGGGGGACATCCAAGGGGCTCAGAGTTGGCAACAAGTTTCTTCCATGAACCTCAAGGCAATGAGATTTTCTCAGTCAATTCCATCTGTCTTATGGTCACTTCCCTCAAATTCTACAAAGTTACCCATTTTTCCCCATCCCTTTGCAAAGAACTTTTTAACTTGGAATATGTTCACAGAGGCTGTATCCCTAAACGTTGTATCCTTGGTGTCAGAAAATTCCTATTGAAAAAAATGATAGATTAGATAGCTTCCATGCTAATCTGACATTCCAAAATTAATGGTATGGTTCTGAAGTACTGAATGATATAAATTGCCTTACATACAACACAATGTAGCATAAATAAAAACACAAGTTCCTTCTTTAACTCTTATTTGAACATTTTATGCTGTTCACCTTAGGGATTGTCTCATTTCCTTGGCAACTAATGACAGGTAAGCAGAGACAGGCTGACCATTGTGGAGCTGGACTTCCTGGAAGCAAACAAGGCCTTCTGGAAGGCCATTTAGCACATCTTTTAAACATGTCAGATATGGAACCCAGTTGCCTGGGTTAAATTCTCATCCTTCCATTACCAGCTCTGAATCCTCTGAATTGTTAAGCCAGTTGCTTAACGTCCGTAGATCTCAGTTTCCTCATTTGTAAAATGGAATATATAATTATATATACCTCAGAGGATGACTGTAAGAATTAACCAAAATCATTCATATCAAACACTTGATCAATTTTAGCTGCCATTATTATTAATTCATTTCATCTACCTTGATATTCCTCCATCTGGCATTTCAGACACAAGGATTATTCAGAATTACTATTGAGAATGATTTAGCCTACCCAAATTCTGAATGCCTAAACAACAATTCTAGAAAAAATTATGTATCCTTTAGATATAATACAGACACATTACAACAAAGTCCTGCTCTCTGGGTTTCCCCTCAGCACTGATAGAGTATCCTTCAGTTCAGTTCAGTTCAGTTCAGTTGCTCAGTCATGTCCAACTCTCTGCGACCCCATGAATCACAGCATGCCAGGCCTCCCTGTCCATCACCATCTCCCGGAGTTCACTCAAACTCACATCCATCAAGTCGGTGATGCCATCCAACCATCTCATCCTCTGTCGTCCCCTTTTCCTCCTGCCCCCAATCACTCCCAGCATCAGAGTCTTTTCCAATGAGTCAACTCTTCACATGAGGTGGCCAAAGTACTGGAGTTTCAGCTTTAGCACCATTCCTTCCAAAACACCCAGGGCTGATTTCCTTCAGAATGGACTGGTTGGATCTCCTTGCAGTCCAAGGGACTCTCAAGAGTCTTCTCCAACACCACAGTTCAAAAGCATCAATTCTTCGGTGCTCAGCTTTCTTCACAGTCCAATTCTCACATCCATACATGACCATGGGACAAACCATAGCCTTGACTAAATGGACCTTTGTTGGCAAAGTAATGTCTCTGCTTTTGAATATGCTATCTAGGTTGGTCATAACTTTCCTTCCAAGGAATAAGCATCTTTTAATTTCATGGCTGCAGTCACCATCTGCAGTGATTTTGGAGCCTAAAAAGATAAACTCTGACACTGTTTCCACTGTTTCCCCATCTATTTCCCATGAAGTGATGGGACCAGATGCCATGATCTTCGTTTTCTGAATGTGGAGCTTTAAGCCAACTTTTTCACTCTCCTCTTTCACTTTCATCAAGAGGCTTTTTAGTTCCTCTTCACTTTCTGCCATTAGGGCGGTGTCATCTGCATATCTGAGGTTATTGATAGTTCTCCCGGCAATCTTGATTCCAGCTTGTGTTTCTTCCAGCCCAGCGTTTCTCATGATGTACTCTGCATACAAGTTAAATAAGCAGGGGGATGATATACAGCCTCGACATACTCCTTTTCCTATTTGGAACCAGTCTGTTGTTCCTTGTCCAGTTCTAACTGTTGTTTCCTGACCTGCATACAGGTTTCTCAAGAGGCAGGTCAGGTGGTCTGGTATTCCCATCTCTTTCAGAATTTCCCACAGTTTATTGTGATCCACAGAGTCAAGGCTTTGACATAGTCAATAAAGCAGAAATTGATGTTTTTCTGGAACTCTCTTGCTTTTTTGATGATCCAGCAGATATTGGCAATTTGATCTCTGGTTCCTCTGCCTTTTCTAAAACCAGCTTGAACATCTGGAAGTTCATGATTCACGTATTGCTGAAGCCTGGCTTGGAAAATTTTGAGTGTTACTTTACTAGCGTGTGAGATGGGTACAATTGTGTGGTAGTTTGAGCATTCTTTGGCATTGCCTTTCTTTGGGATTGGAATGAAAACTGACCTTTTCCAGCCCTGTGGCCACTGCTGAGTTTTCACCTATCCAAATTCTGAATGCCTAAACAACAATTCTAGAAAAAGTTATGTATCCTTTAGATATAATACAGACACATTACAACAAAGTCCTGCTCTCTGGGCTTCCCCTCAGCACTAATAGAGTATCCTTCAGTTCAGTTCAGTTCAGTTGCTCAGTCATGTCCTACTCTCTGCAACCCCATGAATCACAGCACGCCAGGCCTCCGTGTCTATCACCATCTCCCGGAGTTCATTCAAACTCACGTCCATCAAGTCGGGATCTTTAGACCACAATTATACCCAAAGTTTTTTTAAGCAGGCACAAAACCTATAAAAAAAATTAGGTAAATGCACAATTTGCAGGCCAAGTAGCATCCCAGTGATTTTGAACATCATGATAACAGAAGTTTCTGATCCCCTGGGACATACTCTTATTTTTCTAAGTAGAGAGAGCTCTGTAGTTCCACCAGCCCCTTTCTGGCTCTCAAAACTATTTCTTCAGTTTTGAAGATGCAGTACAATGTGAAGGGAGAAGATGCTTGAGCACCTGTATAGCCTGCTGCCCACCTGGTCTTTGATGGTTTGTCAGGGGTTTGGTCCTGGAGTTCATATTTTGGGTTATTTGTGGATTAGAGGTTATTGGCTAGAATTTTTTCTAAGCCATAAAAAATAGTTACTTTGGTTTTTTAGGGCATAGCATTCATGAATGTTATTAAAGATTAGTATGGAGTATAAAAATTTGTTTTTCTTAGAATTCTTGACCTAAAAAAGTAACCTTTTCATTCTAACTTGTTAGCTTACCTTGCAATACAAATAAATAGACTGTAGCAATATTATATTGCTTAGCTGCAGCAGCAAACATTTTATCTTTCTTGCATGCTGCAAAATCATAAACTGAAGAAGTCAAAGTCAATTTATGAACTCTCTAAAATCTGGCTTAGGAAATAGCTAGAAAATAGATTGAAAACATATATTTATCCTTATGATACAAGCAAAATAATCTTAGTACACTTCCCTAAATGCCTCTACTATGTTATACTGGCTATGTAAGATTATGAATGCATTGAGTTTACTTAATATGATGCTTTTGGGAATGTGTATAATTGAAAGCTTCAGAGATAAAACTAGCATCAATTGAGTTGAAAAGTTCCTTTTTAAATAAGAGCTGTTAAATTATACTGCAAAATGCTGGAGAAAATATTGCACACTATCTAAATGTGAAATTAATGTCTCCTTCAACATTGCTGTAAGTAGTGCGTTTCAACTTAGTTCATAATTGAGTGAATTGTTTCTTTTGTTTCTGATGATTCAGATTTTCCACGTAATAATACATGGTATCGTTTCTTCGTTTCTTTCTGTAACCAAAGTTGCTGCTAGACCAGGCTGTTTGAACAGGAAAATTAGCGCCTTAGGAAGGTGTTAATCAGTCACAGAGCTGAGAGGAATATTTCAAGGTAAATAAACACAATTTTCTGAAAGCAAGCAAGCAATGATTTTCCTCATTGACTTGGAACCATAGGTCTTTCACCATGGTCTTCCTTCTCTTTTGTAACTTGTGGCTTCACTCATATAACTTATTTCAGTTCTTAGGTTTATCTCCATGGACACTAACCATCCAATAAATCATACTTTGCGCATTTATAAATCAGCAATTCTCAACCTGTGTTTTGAATATCCAAGGGTGTGTTAATGTAAATCAAGGGGTGTCTTCAGTTCTTTAAAAGCTAACTCAAAATTGCATTGGACTGCAAGATGCTACTGGAAACTAGAATGAATGATTTGCAACAACTTGCCTTTTAAGATTTGAAATGCAGTTGCCCTCAAACAGCATGGGGATTTAAGGCCCCATTTTCTACTCAGTGGAAAATCCTCCAGTAACTTTAAAGTTGACCCTCTGTGTCTATGGATTTGTATCCACAGATTCAACTGAGGATCATTTAGTATTATAGTATTTACTATTTTAAAAAAATCCACATGTAAGTGGACCAGCACAGTTCTAACTTGTATTGTTCAAGAGTCTACTATATATATACAAAAAGGATTCTTAGGATGACTATAACTACTTGATTGTGTGGGTGTGCTCAGGCGTGTCCGACTCTTTGCAACACTTTGAACTGTAGCCTGCCAGGATCCTCTGTCCATGGGCTTTCTTAGGCAAGAATACTGGAATGGGTGGCCATTTCTTCCTCCAGGGAATCTTCCCCACCCAGGAATCAAACCTGCATCTGCTTCATTGCAGGCAGATCCTTTACCTGCTGAGCCATCGGGAAATTGAAGAAATCAGTTGCTAAGCAAACAACTGAATGGTCTTAAAATATAACTTGCACTTACTTCCAGTTTGGGATTCCCATTCCCTTTCCCCAGATCCATGATATTGAGAGGCACTGTGTTGATATTATAAAACTTACAGAGAAAGTAGACTGTGCTTATCAGATTTCACCATTGAAATGTGAGGCTCTAGAGATCATTTTCATTTTAAAAATTGGCTTTCTTTAGCCAAATAAAATCATAGATGTGTGATTTTAGAAACTCTTCATTTGTAAAGAAGCAAAGGGCCCCAACAATTCAAAAGAATTATTTGAGTTTACCCAACTAGTTAGCAACAGAGTTCCACCAAGTACTTAGGCGCCTTCCCACCAGTATTGTATTTTTTTCCCGAAATACCAAACTGTAATCTCATTGTCATGTATCCATCATACATTTTAGAACAAAGTGAGTGACAAAGCAAGGGAATAGGAAATTGAGAATTAGAAATTTTAGGTAGGGTCAATGACATTGTGTCTCAAAGTATAATCTGATGAAAGCCTATATTCATTACTTGGATGCCTGTTTAAAATCTAGATTTCTGGACCTGGGGTCTAGATAGTAAACCCCAGACCTACTGAATTTCAATCTTTCAGTGATAGAACCCAGTAATACTCAATTTAAACAAGCTCTGTAGGTGATTCTTCCATATCCTAATGATATTCTACATGTTTCACTGGAATGTTATTTAAAATGTTTTAAACTATCAATATAATAGATTCCCATTTGAGAACTGTATCAAATATTGCAGTGGATTCTAAGGGGTAGAGCAGAGGAGACTTGGGGTGAAAGGGAAGGGTCTTGAGTTTAGGTTCCAGTCCAGGCTCTTCCACTTTGCTATGTGAGTCTGGGCAAAACACTTAACTCTCTGAGTCCCCAGTTTTTTCTTTTCTAAGATAAGAATACTGCCACCCTTGTAGGATTTCTAAGAGATAATGGATATAAAATACCTGGCAGGCACTGGGCCTAGCATAGTAGAGGCATGTAACTATTAATTACTGTCATTACCTAGGCTAGTATAACTATTATTTTCCATGCCTCTTCCTTTATCATGTAAAGTAGAAATACACTGAATTCTACATTGTTTCAGACCTAGCTAGCATCCGTAGATTATTTCTGTCCTTAACTTCTCCTCCTATCCTCTGTGGCTTCCTGCCTACCTCTTGGCCATTTCACTGTCTATTAGTTACCTCCACCAGGAGGAAAGGAAAATAGAGATTCAATTCAAAACACCTATTTGCCTCATATGCTGTTACTTTTACTGAAAAGTTTGGTTTGAGAGAAAGAGGCTGAATCACTGGCCAAATAACATTTTTTAGTTTTTTGAGAATTGAGTTTCTCTATTTTGTAGATAATTTCTGTTCCTGCTCTTGTGATGGACAAGTGGTAGTCATCTACTTGACATGCTCTCATTTGAAAAGTTTAGTCAACATCTCATGATAAAGGGCTATTTCTAAATGAATCATTTGAATCTTGTTTCCTTCCTTACGTTTTTAGGGAAACTGAGAAGATTTGGTTTAGTGAAACTCATTAAGATCCCACAGAGCAGGAACCCGAGTATGAAGTAGGTCAGATTCAATCTCCTGGTCATGCCCTTTGGGCACTGCTGATGCGAGCATCTAGCGTGGCAGAAGTGGATTGCATGTGGACGGAATCCTAGATCACAGAGCTGCTCAGTACAGCTCGTACCTGATGAGAAGGTGCTTGCACACAGCCCTGCAGCCGGGAGTCTAGGTTTTCATGTAAAATGCCCTTGGTTCCTACAAATCTTCAAGTTTTTCCTCATGGAAAGCTCTAGTGATAGGTGTCTGCTGGTTGGAAAGGAGAGCCTTCTCTTAGCTACATGAACTGTGAGCTTCCAGAGGTGATAAAAGCCAAAACATCATACAAAGGTGAGTGTAGCGGTGGAGGGGGGCGGTGGGGTTTGGTGAGGGGATTTTCTCTTAGCCACGCTGATGTATAGTCAGCCTGGCAGGAGGGAAAGGGTGAGGCGTAGCTCTCTGGAGGCCTGGTCTTTTCTCTTCCCTACTCTGTACCTATTGCCAGTCCTGTGATCCTGGCCCTAGATGGATGGATGATGTGGGTGAGAGGTGTGGCATGAGTGGTCCACTAGAATAGCATCTTCTTGAGGGTAGATATTTGGGGGGGTTGGGGAGGAGCTTGGGTTTTTTGAGGTTTTTTTTCCTTTCTTTTTTTGGCCGCACTGGCTCTTCACTGCTGTGTGTGGGCTTTCTGTAGTTGCAGTGCCTAGGCGTCTCATTGCGGTGGCTCTCCTGTTGCAGAGCATGGACTCTAGGGCTCCCAGACTTCAGTAGTTGCAGTGTATTGACTCAGTAGTTGTGGTATGTGGGCTTAGTTGCTCTGCGGCATGTGGAGTCTTCCCAGACCTGGGGTGGAACCCGTGTTGCCTGCATTAGCAAGTGGATTCTTTACCACTTGACCACCAGGGAAGTCCCTTGTTTTTTGTTTTTAATTAGTTTCTTTTTAAAAATTTTATTGGAATAGTGTTGTGCTGGTTTCAGATGGGCAGCAAATTGACTCAGTTATACACATACATATATTCAATCTTTTTTAGATTCTTTTCTCGTATAGGTTATCACAGAATATTGAATACAGTGTACAGTAGGTCCTTGTTAGTTATCTCTCTTATATATAGTAGTGTGTGTGTGTTCATGCCAAGCTCCTGATTTATCCCTGAGGGTAGATATTTTGTAAATTTATTTTATTGCCTTAATTTTAAATTAAATTTAATTTATTGGTGTAGTTGATTTATAACATTGTGTTAATTTTTGCTGTACAGCAAAGTAGTTCAGTTGAATTGGCCAAAATGTTCATTCGTAACATCTTACAGAAAATCTGAATGAGCTTTTTGCCCAGCCAATGCATTCTTTTTCACATTATTTTACATTTTGGTTTATCACAGGCTATTGAATATGGTTCCCTGTGCTATACAACAGGACTTTGTTATTTATCTATCTTACAGTATATAATAGTTTGCATCTGTTAATCCCTAACTCTCAGTCCATCCCTCCTGTACCCACTTTTCCTTCTGGCAACCACAACTCTGTTCTCTATGTTTACGTAGAGAGTGTTGTATTTCATAGATAAGCTTCTTTGTGTCATATTGTAGATTCCACACATAAGTGATATGAAATAATATTTGTCTCTCTTTTTCTGACTTGCTTCACTTAATATGTTCATCCCTAGTTCCATCCTTGTTGCTGCAAATGGCATTATTTCATTCTTTTTTATGGGTAAGTAGGTGGCTCAGTGGTAAAGAATCTAGCTGCCAATGGAGACACAGAAGACATGGGTTCAATCCCTGGGTTGGGAAGATCCCCTGAAGGAGGAAATGTCAACCCTCTCTGTATTCTTGCCTGGGAAATCCCATGGACAGGGAAGCCAGAAGTATAGAGGGATGGGAAACTGAAGAAAGAAATTATGAAATGATGATTGGCTTGTTTGAGTCAATCTCATAATCTAGAGTATCCTTCTCAGAAAAAAAAGAAGATGCTGCTTTGGTCAAAAACATATGAGATTCATGCTATGCTAGACCCTCCAAAGTTTTAGGGTCTACCCCTGATACTATTAATGTTGATGATTGGTTGGATTGGAAAAATAGTAATGATAATAATAAAGAATAACAGCAATAGCAGCAACTAACATTGATATAGCACTTATACCATGTGGATTATCATTCCCAATCCATTTGTAAACTTAATGAATGATAATAAAAGTATAATGGCACTTTGCTACAGCAGTGTGACAGCTTAGTTTAATATGGAATCAAGGCCATTTAGTCACAGGAATGCAACATTACAAAGAGGTCCTAAGGGTAGCAGCTAGCCTGGTTTCTCTAAAACAACACTGTGTATGTGTTTGTGTGTGTGTGTGCACATAGTATATACAGCTAAATACACAAAGCCTACTCAAAATTGTTTTAGTAATAACCTTGATAGTGGAAGTTAGGTTGCTAGGCAAGGCTACATATAGATTTTACCTTAATACCGTGTCCTTTTATTCAGAGCATGGTTTTCTGGGAAGTTTCCAAAACCACAAATGCAAATTATACATGCATCTCTAGAAATTTCCCTTTTAGGTGGATGGCAGTGTGCCCACAAATGTGATATATAGAGCATACTTTTAAATGAAGCCCCTTACTAAGTCTTATTTTATAGATCTGCTCTGTGATCTTTATTTTGTCATCTTTGCTGCTTTAACACTTTGGCTCTCAAAGGTACTTTATTTAAATTCATTGAAGGCCAACTAGAATGAATGGAACCATTGAATAGATTGTAATGTCCTTGAGCATGTCCTCTGTGAAAGGCCATAAGCTTTGAAGGAAGATAGGCGTGAGTGGTTTGAATTATAGCTCCACTAGTGGTCACCTGTATGATCTTAGATAACTTTCTTAATAATTGGAAATCTCCTCCACAAAATAGAAAAAGAAATAAGTTCCTAGGGTTGTTATGAGGATCAAGTGAATAATACATGTAAAAATGCTTAACACAATAACATGGCATGTAAGGTGTGTACATGGGGGCTTCCCAGGTAGCTCAGTGCTAAAAAAATCCTCCTGCCAATGCAGGAGACACAGGTTCAATTCCTGGTTGGGAAGATCACTAGAGGAAGAAATGGCAACCCATTCCTGTATTCTTGCCTGAAAAAATCACATGGACAGAGGAGCCTGGTGGGCTACAGTCCATGGGTTCACAAATAGTTGGACACAGCTGAGCAAACACACAAGGTGTATACATACTGACTTCCCTTATTACCAGCTCTTTTTAACCCCTCTCAGCATGCTGCACAAGATAGGCTGCTTGGACACCTAGACATCCGCAGAACTAGAGTAAATTAAGAAAAAAAGTGAATAGTGTTTCCTCTTGTGTGTTTCGCCTTTATGTTCACACAGAACACTTCACTTCTGACACTTCTGGTCACCAAATGCATGGAGTGTTTTTCCCCACAACAAGCAATTCTCTGTGACACCAGCTGTGCAACATACAATTTAACTCAACTCTGGCACTGTCTACTTGGTAGATAGTGTCAGATCCTGAAGGTTAAGGGTTCAGTCCCACAAGACAGCTCTCACCTCATTTCAGACGCCAATCACAAGTAGTTAGCTGGTCCCCAACTTCTGTCTGGCTCGGGTGTGAATCAGAGGTTCCCATCACCCCTATCTTGGGCTTGATTAATTTGCTAGAGAGGCTCCAAGAACTCAGGAAAACACTTACCAGTTTATTAAAGGATACAGGTGAGCAGCCAGATGAGGAGATACATAGGGGGAAGTCAGGGAGGGTCCCAAGTGCAGGAGCTTCTGTCCCTGTGGAGTTGGGGTCCCAGTGTGGATGTGTTCACTAACCTGGAAGCTCTCTGAATCCCATGCCATTGGGATTTTATGGAAGCTTCCTCAGGTGGGCCTGATCGAGCTCTACTCCATTTCTAGTCCCTCTCCCTTCTTTAGAGAAGTCGAGGTGGGGGCAGGGCTAAAATTTCTAGTCATGGTTTGGTCTTTCTGTTGACTGGCCTCCATCCAGGAGCCCACCCAGAGTCACCACACTAGAGCAAAAGATGCTTCCAGTGCTCTTATCACTTAGAAATTTATAAAAGTTTTAGGAGCCCTGTGTCAAGGACTAGGAATGAAAACCAAATATGTATTCCTTATTATAAATCACATTATCACATAGAGCCTCAGGATAGCCCCTTCTTTCTCTCATAGACTGTTGCAGTTACACTTAGACATAGTACTTTCAGCCCACTCTCTTCATTGCCACAGGCATTATCTTACACACACATGCACACAATCTTTTATTCCATTTTCTTAATTTTAGGCTATTTTCAGGATAAAGCCTAAGTTCCTTGTTGAAACATACTAACCTTCCTCATCTAGCTTTAGGTCTATTGGCTCATTTCTTGAAGGCCCTGAACTGTTTCTTCAATCTTGCCCTGCTCTTTTACACCTCTGTTCCTTTATATACATGTGTGTGTGTATATACACACAATTAAAATTTTATTTTTTACTCAGCCTAAAATACCCGTCCACCCACTGTATATCTACTATCTCTTCTTTCAAGGTAAAGCTCAAGTATTATCTCCTCTAAAAAGGCTCTCTGGACTGCCTGGAGCCAAGTTGGTCACTCCCTTTTATACCTTTCTGGCTCCCACAGTTCTTTGGTTGTCTTTATTTTAGCAGTGTCATACAGTAATTAAAATGCAAACACATTTAGCAATGGTACTTTCTGGATATGTGACTGTCATTAGCTTTGTTTTCATTTGCAAAATGGAGACAATATTACTACCTATCAGACAGAGTTATTGTAAGTATTAAATGAGATAACCCATCTAAAGCACATAATACACTGCTTGTGTGTACATGCTAATTGTCTTCAGTTGTGTCTGACTCTTTGCGAGTCTGTGGACTGTAGCTCACCAGGCTCCTCTGTCCATGGGATTCTCCAGGCAAGAATGCTGGAGTGGGTTGCCACATCCTTCTCCAGGGGATTCTCCTGACCCAGGGATTGAACCCATGTCTTTTATGTCTCCTGCGTTGGCAGGTGCGTTCTTTACCACTGGCGCCACCTGGGAAGCCCAATACAGTGCCTAGAACATGGTATTTACTGGGCCTAACAAGATCCCTGTTAGACTGTGTCTTACTTCATTTTTATATCTCCAGTACCTAGCACAAAGTCTGGATCACAGTAAGTATTTAATATATGTTTGTTAGAAGGAAAGGAGGAAGCAAACAAGCTACTTTTCATCTCTATTAACAAAGAGAACAGAAAGTGTTAAACTGTATTTATGAGGAAGGCTCATTAGTTGACCTTTCTTTCAACCTTCAGTTAATACTTGGATCTTCAGTTTTGCCAGCGATAAAATGCCTGCTTCCTCCTCTCCTGCTAAAAGCTTAAGTTGTTTAGATATGTCTTGGTTATAGAAACTGATCCAATACTGTCCTTCAAAAAGAGAAGAAAAATTAAGAATGCATTTACACTGTGAAATTAAGGAAACTTGGTAAGATGGAGGTCAGATAAACCATTCACCATTATTTCTAGAGTACTCTATTTTCTGTATATAGTATCAATACTTTTGTTTTCAGAAGAATTCACTCTCCCAATTGTCAATTTTTTAAATTAATTGTTAATAGAATGATAATATCATCTTATACTTAAAATGGAAACTCAGTTGTACAAAACATATGCCAAGTTTCACTGTTGAACTATAGCAGCCCATTTCTTTCTAACTAAAAGTGAGCTTTGGCAGTGGGTGGCAAGATTTTTGGTTTCCAGTTCAGGGGCAGGTATTAACAAGTGGGTTAATGAAGCCGTTTATAATTTAGCATATTAACAGCACTGCTGTTGATCTCTTAGATGCTTTGAGATTTTTAACATTATTTCATTTTTCTGCAATTCAATTTCCTCATTTGCAAAAAGAAAGTAACCTTCCTGCAGGAAAGTAGGAAGGTTAAATACGAAGGTTAAAGGAATAATAACATGTAGATAAAACATCTAATATGGTGCTTTGCACATAGTAGATGCCCAATAAATGTTATTTTCTTTTTCATCAGGATTTTGTTACAGCATCATGTTCTGTTCAGTCTAACCTGCTTACCTCCCTATACTGTAAACTCATTCATGGCAGAAATTATGTCATACCATCTTTGGATTCCTAACACCTAGCATACTGCTTAATACATAAGAGGTGTTGAATACGTAATTATGGAAGCCATGAAGAAAGGATGGAGGAAATAAAGTAGGAAGAAAGTTAGGAGAAGGTGAGGAATAAATAGAACTAAATACTAACTAGGTAGAGTTGAGTACCATGGAACAAAAACCCCTATATAATTATTCAAATTATTATTTTTAAAATATTTATATTTTATCATGTTAATTCTAAGAAGTGTAAGAAATTACCAGCATTATAAAAATACTTGAATACAACTTTATACTTTTGAAATAAAAATAAATATATGTCTCCTTTTGGTTTATGCCAATGTACATGAACAGGCATTACTGAATGAAAATTGCTTGTCAAAAGCGTAACAAATGTGACATGGGCTGTGGTTCTGATGGCATGTGTAACTTAACGCCAGCAAAATAAGACAAGTGCCACTATGTTTCAGGGCTCTTATGTGGCACTTAGAAAACTCTACAGCCTGCTGTCTACTCATTCTGTGACCTAGTCAAGGTGATTTATCACAGGTGAAAAGCATATGTTTTGTGCTTTTATAGTGATGTGCTTGACACATTACAAAATGATACAATCTATATAGTATAAAGTTGCAGTGCATACTAATCAGAGATGTTATGCTTTGGGGTTACATAATTCACTGTTTGAAAATACTTTACTGAAAAAAAACCCAAAAATCTGCTACTAAGATAGTTTTCAGTCTTCTTGCACAGACTTTAGTATGCCTTCTCTAGTGTGTGCTATGGCCTCTAACTTTATTTTAGGTTTTTTGTTGCTGTTATTGTTCTTTAACCTCCGTTGACAACTGATGCATACCATTTGCTTTTTACTTTTTAAGAGAGTTTTAATCATAAAATGTAAACAATGTTAAAGTATAAGCAGTAACAAATTCCTCTTTATCATATCTTTACCCTGCCTCCTTTGCAACCCATCCATTTTCTTCCACAGGTACACATCTTTCCTTCCCATACTTTAAATGTATAGATATATGTACATATATGTACACATATATTTTTCACACAAATGGAATGTATTTTTATGTATACAGATATATATATATATAATTAAGTGACATGCTTTTTTCATTTAATATCTTAGAGATCTTTTCATGCTGCTGCTGCTGCTAAGTCACTTTAGTCATGTCCGACTCTGTGCGACCCCACCAGGCTCCCCCGTCCCTGGGATTCTCCAGGCAAGAACACTGGAGTGGGTTGCCATTTCCTTCTACAATGCATGAAAGTGAAATGTGAAGTCACTGAGTCGTGTCCAACTCTCAGCGACCCCATGGACTGCAGCCTACCAGGCTCCTCCGTCCATGGGAGTTTCCAGGCAAGAGTACTGGAATGGGGTGCCATTGCCTTAAATACATCTCATATTAATGGTTGCATAGTATCCCATATCATGGTCCTAACGTAGTTGATTTATCTATCTTCTTTTAATCAAAATAGATTTGTTTTCCCTCTTTTACAATACAAATAGTACATCAGTTGACATTCTTGTCTATCTTTCCATGAGTCAGAGTCCTAGAAGAATTGCTGTGTTAAAGGGCACACCATTTTTTTGAGTGCCACGTAGAACAGTCTGTTGCAACATTTAGTAATCATTGCTATTTGGTTTTTCTTCCCTGTGTTATACAAGGTTGTGAATCTACTCTGGTATAACTAATCCTTCAGACACATTGAAATGTCAGTATAAAGAAGCTTCAGCTTCTTAAACAGAAGGGGGAATGGAAAGATTGTGCATCTTATGTTAATTTAATCAGAAAGCTTTAATGATGTCTCAGTGTTTGGGTCTTCACCATAACAAAGTTTCTCTTAAAGTTGAGTTCAGTTTGTTTTATCTTCTTGATTTATCTTATGCCACATCCAGGAGTAGTTTAATCACTTATATAGGTGCGTGCTTAGTTGCTCAGTTGTGATCTTTTGGACTGTAGCCCACCAGGCTCCTCTATCCATGGAATTTTTCAGGAAGAATACTGGAGTGGGTTGCCATTTTCCTCCTCCAAAGTACTCTCCTGACCCAGGAATCAAACCCACATTTCCTATGTCTCCTGCATTGCAGGTGGATTCTTTGCAGGCTGGTAATCCCTTAAAAAAAAAATTACTCCCCTCCGCACAGCATGGATTTGAAGGGGGGCACACAAATATGGAGTGAAGTGCTTCTCATTAGATTATACAATTGCAGTCCAGTTCTACTGAAGCCCTATAGAATTACTGCTGCTAAATTTAGTGTATATTTTCTGTTTTTATTTTAGTTTGGGACAGAACAAATGTTTTCATTATTTCTTTCACACTGCAGAAAGGGAAGAATCTAAGAACTCTGAAATTTTAAGTGTTGAAAATAAGAAATGTAGGTTACAATTTTATAGGTCATGTTTTGAGCTATCTTTTTAAAAGGTCACAGAGATTTCTAAGAATGGGGATATATCACAGCCCCTCAAATGGAAAGTTGTAAATGATGCTCATAGAGGATTGAGGAATTAGGGCCATAGAGATTTGGGGAGATTATTGGATGATGGTGTTTGAGGACTGTTTGGTCCTGCATCCTGAACTCTCTGCTACATTCTCCTGGTACCCTTCTCCATCTGTCCTGACTACTATGGTCACAATTGGAATGCTTTTCTTTATCATTTTATTGCTAAGTTTGTACCACAGCTTCAAAATAAAAAAATTGTAAAGTGGAAAAGGAGTCCTTGGAGTCCATGGACTTCTTTCTCTTGCCCTGAAGCAATAAAACTGAGCTGCATTCTAGGGTAATCACAGGTCACCTGTCTTTCCAAATGATCCCTACTGAATTTCACTTTTTTAGTTTTTTTAAAAACTAGTTTAGTTTTACTCTGTTCACTGTTGCAGCTCCTCTTCCTGATTCAGACTCTGGTTGTTTATCATCTCCTTGGTGATGGAAGCCGTCCTTGGTACACCCTCCTTCCCAGTGGAGAGCATTCTTCTAACATACTTATCACTATAATCCAATATTGTTCTCCCATTTCTCTCTCCTGTTAAACAGTGAGAATAGATTTATCTTTATCTTCATGTCTCCAGCACCAAGCACAACATCCAGCACTTTGTATATGTTGGTTAAATGAATGGACAAATGAATAATTGACTGAATAAACCAGTTGAACAAACAGTCCTTAGACGTCATAAATGTATTTCAATCTAGAGGAAGATAGATGGGGTATGAGTCCATAAAAGCTACAGTCATTTTACTTAGATGCTTTAAAATGTTTTTTGTAGGGATGATAATCACTTACTTTGGAAAATGACTAGTGCATGATTTGGTGTTTGTTTTCCTGGTAGCTCAGCTGGTAAAGAATCTGCCTGCAATGCAGATAGACCCTGGTTCGATTCCTGGGTTGAGAAGATCCACTGGAGAAGGGATAGGCTACTCATTCCAGTATTCTTGGGCTTCCCTTGTGACTCAGCTGGTAAAGAATCCGTTTGCAATGCAGGAAACCTGGGTTCAATCCTTGGGCTGGGAAGATCCCATGGAGAAGGGAAAGAGTACCCACTCCAGTATTCTGGCCTGGAGAATTCCGTGGACTGTATAATCCATGGGGTCACAAAGAGTCAGACTCAACTGAGTGACTTTCAGTGTGCTGAAAGGCATCACATAGCTATTCTTCATCCATCATTTGGTAATTTGCTGAATTCTTACTTAGCCCATGGAAAGGATTTGAGAGCTTTCTTATAGAGACCTCTGATCATTTGGACTGGGCCAAACTGATCTAGAAAAGTTTGAAATTTTCAGGGGCATTTGCACCAAGAAACATTCCAAACTTTGTGTAGGATTGTGTTTAGATTGCCTTTTTAAGAATTTGTCAGATGAGGGCAAAAATGACAAGAGCTGTATCAAAACAGAACACACTGTGGAAAACAGTGGCATTTGGGAAACATGGTAAAGAGTGTAGGCTTTTGAAAATGTGATTAAAGTGAAACAGGATTAGCAAAAATTTAGGGTTCAAGATTAGCATAGAAATTAATTTCTGAACAAGCAGGTTGTCTTGTTTCATTTAATTACTTCCTGTGTGATTATGTAAAGCTGAAATTAATTTCTGAACTGTGTTTTAGCCATGAAACTGTGCTGGCATTTCTTAATATTTTATTTGTGTCTGTGTCTAGATGCCCATTTTGTGTCCTCTCATCATGCAGTGGCTCATCAAGGACCTAGTATATGCACCTTTGTGAGCTTCTGACCATTTGCTTCTGATCCTATCTCATCCAGCACTTTGCAGGTTGTATCTGAACCATTCCATAATCAGTATATTTTTGAGGAAGATTTTTTTCTTGCCAAGCAACCTTGGAAAGCTTCATGAAGACGCTGCTCAGCAGTGTAGAATTTGCAAGTGCTTAATCAGGGTGCAGAGCTTGCTCGAGGTGGGAGAATTAGTTTCCATGAATGCATCTATATGCATTCAGCAGAATTTCGGAAGGGGGCTCAATCCCTGATAGGAGCCTGCAGTGTGGCCCAGTCACCTGCTTCATTCAGGGCTAAGAGGATGAAAAGAAGAAAGAGTTGTGGTGACAAAAGTCTCAATGCCTCACTCCCTAGCTCTATAGAAGTTTTTTGGGTTTAACATCCTTCTGTTTTAGGCTCTATTTTTCTCCTTTTCACTGCTAACTAAATCGCTGAAACTTTATCATGCTTATCTTGACATTACTCCTTAGATTTTACTCAATATAATTTTTTATACCTGGGTGAAATGTAAGCATACTAAGTCCTCTTCAAACTGGTATTGGTTTGTTCTGGACAGTAGTTCTGTTGCTCTAAATTAAAAGCTATTCTTCCCAGTACATTAGGTATTCGATTGCTCTGGAAGCATTGGCTATCCCAAGTTATTGGAGTAGATACCTATTTATTTCTAGGCTCCAGGTATTTTAAAATATTTCCTGTAATTAGGCTTTGAAATGATGGAACAGTTACGAGTAAAAGTTATTCCTGTGACTACCTAAAATAGCCACTAAGAATTCAAAATGATTAAGAGGAATTTTGTGCTTGGCATTTAAATATCTATCATGTATTTGTGTATAAAGTCATACTAATTTTGTATATATACTCACTTTAGGAAAAACATGGTCAGAAGAGTAAAGTAAATGCTAATGATAATGCTCAAATCATATTATTGAAGAATAGTAAACATATAGATCTATAAACATTAAAATTAAAATGTGATTTGATATTTCAAAATTTAAAAGTATAATCTTTTGCTGAAATTTACTAAGAACAGCACTTATTACTATTTCACTAATTCATTCACTCTCAAAATTTTCCTTAAATACTATTTACGTTAACAATAATAATAATAACATTAAATATTTTAAGATATAGTTTAACTTCAACATTTCAAAAGCATACACAAACCCTGATACAGTAGCTTTACAGTCTTTTAATCAATTACAATCAAACAGCACAAACTAGAAAAAATTGAGTTAATGGTGAAAGTGAAAGTGAAGTCGCTCAGTCGTGTCCAACTCTTTGCAACCCCATGGACTGTAGCCTACCAGGCTCCTCTGTCCATGGGATTTTCCAGGCAGTAGTACTGAAGTGGATTGCCATTTCCTTCTCCAGGGGATCTTCAAACCAGGGATTGAACCCTGGTCTCCCGCATTGTAGACAAACACTTTACCGTCTGAGCCACCAGGGAAGTCCCTAAAGCAATTAGGATAGTGATAATTTTGAAGAAGATAATCTCCTACAGTGATTATTTCAATAACTTATTCATTACTGTGAAAAGAGCACTGATAGATACTTTTAGCATTCTCTGCAGAACTTATCTTCTAATGACAACTCTGTTTAAAACTATGTCACTGACTTACTATGTAACTCTTTGAACAGACTTCAGTGTTTCTGTCTCTAATATATGGATAAATATGTTTAAACCTAAGTTTTAAGATTGTTTGACTAAATGAAATATAAAAAATAAAGCAATGTCTGAGAAGTAGGTATGCTTTATATTTATAATGGGTTTATTAAACATAAGTGTTTGAGAATATTGAGTAATTCTTGATAAGAACAACTTCCCTAGCATGAAAAGCCATATTAATATTGCCATACATTGACATTTACAGCCACATATGACATTTAAATCAAGTTGCATATGGTTGCTAAATAAAGAATCTGATATAATCAAAGAAGTTTTAAAGCTCAAAGGATTCTTAAAGAGCTGCTAGTCCAGCCTCCTTATTTTATAGATTGGAAAGTTAGGTTCAGAAAGAAAAAGACATCTGGTCATGTTTTCAAGGAGTGACTTCAGATCCAGATCTCCTTAGCTCCAGTTGTTATTTTCCTCTGAGGGCTGACTTTTCTTGGGCCCTTTGAATGTGCATACCAAATAGTATCTGGAAACTTAACATACAGTGTCCCACAGGTACAGTTTTTCAAATGTATATAAATGCCATGGGGTTAAGAAGATACACTCATTTTTAAATAATAAGAAAATTCGTGACAGCTTTTTGCTATTATAATTTTGTATTTGTCTCGTCAACAGATTCTTAAAACACAAACTATCACATGGAAGCCATTAAAAAATTTTGAAGTGACTATTAAAAGTTTGGGAACCATGACATAGTGTCCTTTTTCCTATCTATTTATTAAAAATTTGAAGCAAAGGATAATGATTTATTCATTTGTGATGATGGCAATGATAATGATGATGATCTGGGAGAACAGAGGTCCAGATATACTGATGCAAAGATGAGTCTGAGACCCAGGGTTCGGCTACGGATGCTGATATTGGTATGTGGCCTGTGACACCGGAGCATTATTTACCATGCATTCACACCAAGTGAAAGGCAGCCTCCTTGTTTTATAAGCATGTTAAGACACAAAGAACATTTGATTTTAATGGCATTCTTCACTTTACCTGAGTAGCATCATAGGAACATCCACTTAGTCCTTTATTCTGACTTATCAGCAGCACTTCTGACTCTGGTTTTCAAATATCTCCAGTGAAAGAAAGTGAAAGTCACTCCATCCTGTCCAACTCTTTGCAACCCCAAGGACTGTAGTCCATGGAATTCTCCAGGCCAGAATACTGGAGTGGGTAGCCTTTCCCTTCTCCAAGGGGTCTTCCCAGTCCAGGGATTGAAGCCAGGTCTCCACACTGCAGGCGGATTCTTGACCAGCTGAGCCACAAGGGAAGCCCAAGAATACTGGAATGAGTAGTCTATCCCTTCTCCAGCTGATCCTCCCGACCCAGGAATCCAGCTGGGGTCTCCTGCCCTGCAGGCAGATTAGAGAAGTCCGGAAAACTCTGAGGTGTCTGACACTGTCAGACCTTCCTTCTCTTCAGCCTTGTGGCTGTATAAGCTCATTTCCTTTTGTTCACTCACCACTGCATCGTTTATATGCTTAAAAATAATTTTCCTTTTCTCAAGCCAAAGAATCCAAGTTACTTAAAGCTCTTACAGGGCATATTTTCCATAAATTTTAGCACACTCAGAAGTACTTGTATTAAATTGTGCTCTGTTGAGAAGAGTGAAGAGCACATCACTAAAAGTGAAACACTCTGCCCTGAGTCTGCACAAAGCCAGGCTTCAGGAAACGGTGCTGAGGCTTTCCCAGGAGAAATGAGGACCTGGAGCGCAACCCCCATTACAGTTCCGCAAACCAACTGCGCATTCGGTCAGAACATTCTCGGAGTCTCCTCTGTCACATGCTCTGAGTCTCCGCTGTTACATTCTCTGGGTTCCATGTTGGTCCTGACTTATGCGCCTCATCCCCATTAAGTTGAATGAGTTTTACTCGTTATCAACAGACCGTCCCCTGTATATGGGGAGCTACCATATTCTATATTTCTCAGGAAACAAGATGCCCCAGGAGTAATCTTACACGGGAAGATAACCACAGTCTTCCTTAAGGCCTCCTCTCCGTAGCATAATCTGTTCCTGTTTCTCTTTGCGTTTAAGTGCTCAGAGTCCGAGTAAACTTTTGCATTTAAAAGAAAATCTAAGATTTTTAGGCTACAATTTTGGCAATCCAGAAAAACCTAGTTTTTGTATAAACAATTTGAGAAATATAAACGCACATTGCTAAAGATTTTTGACTATTATTTGTGTTGAATCAACTAAAACATACAAACTATATTTTTAATTTTAGGATTTTCAAATTTTATTTTAAAGTGTTAAGTGTTTAATTATGTTTATTATTTTTCTGTAGTACTACTATTACTACTACTTTGCTGCTACTGCTATTAATATTACCAAGAGGACTTGCTGAATAAGAATTCTGTTTTGCTTGTCTTAAAACACATCCCTTTATCACTTTTCTTGGAATGTCCTGCTAAAAGTTTAGTTACATTGAAGAAAATGGAAACAGTATACGAAGGAGGGATGGCTTTTACGAAATGGAATTTGTGGAATGCCCTCATTTTGGATGAGTTGCAGACTTCCAAATTCCACAGAAACCCAAATAAAAACAGTTATATGCCAGTTAAAACAAGACTTCATTTGGTCTTGGAATGGCCTCTTTGTCATTTAGTGGTATGGCACTAACCTAAGAATTGCAAAACACAAAACCATGAGATTACAACTTTGACAATAGGAGAGAAAAAATAAGTAGAGTACCTCTAATGATCAGAATCTGAAAAATACCTTAATTACAAAAGTAATTTGAGCAAGTTAGTTCTTTAGTTAGACTAAGGAGAAATTATTGTCTATTCAAATTTGTCATTCTACAGAAAATTTTATCTATCTATGCTTGGCATGTTTAAAAGGAGAAATTATAAATAATGAAACTATTCGAGAATAATAGAAATTGAAAGACTTATTTGCTCTTCACTAAACATGTAATCTATGGACCTAGTTCTCAGTTAATGTCCAATCCTAGGACATGAAAATGAGCTCACTGCAAGCAGAAATCATGCCTTTCACGTTGTATTTTTGATTTGAGCACGGTCTTTGGTACATAGTGGGTACAAAGTGATAGTTGTTGAATGAGACAGTATATCAAAATAATATTCCAAGAGATGATCTACTTAAGTTTCAGAATTCTTGTTGATTGTATTCTCTCTGCCAGACAGTATAATTTTAAGGAATGTTGTGAACAAGAAGATATGATTAGTATGTGCAGCATTAAAAAAAATCCTCTTTTTAAGAAGTCCAATAAAATATATGGACAAATAAAAAGTATATAAGATGAATATGTAAGGAAGTATATATGATAAATGTGTTTTTTAGAAAATTACCCAGAGATAGCCACTGTTAATATTTTTATCTATTTTCTGCCAGGCTATGTAAGTATTTACATGTTTGTTCATATGTCTGAACGAATCTGGAATCATACTGAATTTCTAAAATACATCAAACTGCGAGTATATATATCTCATATGTGAAATAATCTAGAGTAAACTTAAAATAATTACCCTATAACCAGCTTACACTTAATATATATCACTTTCAAACAACAAGCATTCTCAACATGATTAAACTAAAAGCAAAAACCTAAATAAGATTTGGACCAATGTACCAGGACTAGGGAGACTAAGATTTCCAGTTGTCAGCATTCCTAGAGTGTCCCATTTTGTATGAAGACTTTCCATTTTCAAATGCGGACATTTCATTTTAGCAACTTAAAGAGTATTTATATGATGGTATTATCAATGTAATGGACATGCACTTGGGTAAACTTTGGGAGATGGTGAGGGAAAGAGAGACATGGCGTGCTGCAGCCCATGGGGTCGCAAAGAGTCAGACATAACTGGGCAACTGAACAACAAGAGTATTTATTCTCAATGTTTTAGGAGAGTTTAATAGGCAAGCCATCTTTGTAAGCTGCAGGTGTACAAAGTGGCATCTGATTTCTGAAGATATCTTGACAAACACCTATTATTGTGATGATTTAGCTAAAAACACTTATTGGAATGGTGGGCTGTGGTAGCCAATTACAGCAAGTTAACTGATGAGATGTTTGGAGAGGGTGAAGAGTTTTACCCTCAGGTAAATTCAAAGAATTGTCAGCAGCTTGTTCCAATACAAGGTGAACATACAGAATGCTGTCAAAGCCAGAGCTCTTTTATTAGAATTATTATGACACTTGGGATGCATACTACAGGAACTCGAACCCACAGGCCACTCTGCAGATGTATACATAGTAAATCAGAAAACAGTATCCAAACTTCAGTAGCCTCTCTTCTTTCTAATCCCTAAATCGCTGTGGAACATGATTTCTTTGAGGCTAAGAAGCTGCCTTCCACTGCAAAACCTTAAAAGGCATGGCAGTATTTTGAGGTATCAAATGAAAAGATCACTTTGAAGTGCTCTAAAATTGTATTCCCTTGGCTTAAAAGAGTTAACTCACTTTCAAAAACTCGTACTAACTGAAAATGAATTAGGCACCAAGGAGAAGAAGGTTAGCTGTAGTAACTCACTTTTGATTGAAATGCCTCAAAAACTCTGCTCAACGCTTGTGCTATTGAGATAGAGATCCCAGGAGTCATGAATCAGGGAGCATGTGGCTCACTGTTGAACAGTCCTTCACCCAGATTTTCTGATAGAATGAGTGTACTGTTTCTACAGCAAAATCAAATAGGATAACTGGTATGAAGCCATCCCATTTAAACAATGAGGAAAAGAAAATAAAGTCTAAACAACAACTATGTATTGCCAGTTAAATAAACTGATTGTAAGAATACCCTGGAAGAGAAAATATTTTGCTCAATATTTTATCTTTTACAACATTATGCAAGTTGGAAAAAAATATCACAAACATGTGAGGAAGTATTGGGAAATATGAAAATAAAGTCATTGCTGTGCTAAGAAAAAGTCTTCAGGATTTTGGGAGAGGAAATTTCAATAAAAGAATTTAAGATCCAATGAGACCCAGAATTATAAGATTAACAACCCAATTTTAAAATAGGCAAAAGAAAAAAAAATAGGCAAAAGATTTTTATATAAATCTTATCAAATGAGAGATACCAATGGCTAAAAAGCACATAAATAGATGTTCAACATAATTTGTCATTAGGAAAATGTGAATTCAAGGTACTTATAAGATAGTACTTCTTACCCATTGGAACAGCTATAATAAAAAGATAGACAATAACAAATATTGACCAGATTGTAGAGACACTAGAACCCTCATACACTGCTGATAGAAATATAAAATGATAGAATCACTTTGGAAAATATGTGGCATTTTCTTATAATATTAAAAATAAATTTATTATATGACCCATAACTTTCACCTGTAAGTATCTACCCAAGAGAAATGAAAACATAATATATGTGCAAACATTTTTTTATTCATAGCAGCATTATCCATGGTAGCAAACAATCAAATGTCAACTAACTGGTGAACAGATAAATGAAATGTGGTATATACATCCAATAGAATACTACTCAGCAATGGAAAGGAAGGAATTCCTGATGCATCCAAAAATATGAATGGACCTCAAAAATAGTATAAGTCAAAGAAGCCAGACACGTGAGACCACATATTGTATTATTCTATTTATATTAAATGTCCAGAATAGGCAAATCCTTAGAGATGGAAAGATTAGTTGTTGTCTGGGGTGATGGTAGAAATAGGACTGACCGTAAGTGGGCACAACGGAGAAAAGACATGGGTGAGACCATGAGCACCTGAATACTATTAATAAATAGGATTGTGAAGACCCAGAATTGGCTACTGGATGCCGGGGGCTATATTGTCGATTGGGGGATGGGGTGGGGGAAGAATGATGAATAAATTGTGGGAGTATAAAGGACTGTAAGCTTAGAAACTACAAAGCAATCTTTTGTCAAAGAATGTTCAGAGAAGCTGCCCTTATAACAGGGATATATGACTGGCTTGTTCTAGGAATAGATTTTAGAGATGGGTTTTGGAGGAATGCAATTAATTTAATTTCATCAGGATGAATTTTTTTTTTTTTCCTTTGTAGGGAGGGATGAGGTACAGGCCTCAGACAAAACTTACAGAAAAGCTAAGAGTAACAACTTTGTCCTGGGTGTGATGGTGAGTGTGGGTGGGTGTTAAATTAAGTGTGAAACAGGAAGAAGTGAAGCCTGGTCTGTGGGTTAACCTTGCAAAATAAATTCAAACTCCACAATGTTAAAGTGTCAAAGGGACCATTTAGGGATTCGGAAACTTCAGAGACATTCATTGACTTCTGAAGGTCACACAGTAAGCAGAACCTGAGATACCAAATTCAAGTCTCCTGATCCCCAGTTTGGAGGTCTTTCCACTACACTAATTTGTGCTCCAGCATTCCTTTGTATTGTAGTAAGAGCAGCTTCACTTTTCCTTTAAATTGGTAATTGATTGTGCTATGCTGAGGATATAGCAAAGGAGGAGTTCTACAAGATAAATTTCTGACTTAGAAAAGCAACCCTCAGTTCTTTGGGGTGATAGGAAGTCAAAGGTAACCTGTGTGCGGTGCTGTGTGTGTGTGTGTGCCTAGTCACTTAGCCATGTCTGACTCTTTGCGACCCCATGGACTGCAGCCCGCCAGGCTCCTCTGTCACTGGAGAGTCTCCACACAAGAATACTGGAATGGGTTGCCATGCCTTCCTCCAAGGGATCTTCCCAACCGAGGGATCAAGCCCAGGTCTCCTGCATTGCAGGTGAATTCTTTACTGACTGAGCCACCAGGGAAGCTGAGTATCAGCAAATCCACATGGGAAACCATCCAAATGGAACACATTTTATCATAAACCTGGTAGTACAAAGGGAAATACCAGAGCATGTGGAAAGATCAGCTCAGTTTTATCAATATTAGACAAACTATCTATTGTCTATACCTGAAAGTTTTTGTGCAGAGTTTTAGTGTAGAAAAAGAACTTAAAAATAGAATCTGTGCCATGAAATCATCAACAGTAGAGGCAATGCTATTGGCAGATTTACATGATTTAAAATAAGTCCTTAAATGTAATAAAACGTATGTTCTTTGCTTGATTTGCTTTGGTCTGTAAGAACATTTAAAAAGTCATCAAAGATAATACAATCTAGTGGTGGAAATAATAGGTTTGCCTAGACCATTTCATTCCATTACATCAGAGGCTCCTGCAGACAGAGACGGTACTCAAGGTGGCCTGTAAAAGGCCCAAGAAAAAATTAAGAGAGAAGGAAAAGAAGATGAAGAATCAAAATAAAAAGAAAGAAGGAAGAAACAGCTAAAGTAGAAGTAAGGGGATAAACAGTGAAGAGAAGAAAAGGAAAGAATAAAAAAGGAAATTAGTAGATATATATAGAGACAGTTCAATTGCTTCAAGACAGTTTACCTTATTCTTTTTACATTGCCTTTCTTTCTCAATTTTCAACCAGTATAATTCCAAATTTTATTGCAAAAAATTTATCATCTACTGCAGTTTATAATAATAGGTGGAAATAACAAAGCCTTAATTGTGAAGTGATTAGACACCTTATTATTGATTTCAGAACCTGTTAGTTACACCAGTTCTTTAGAATATTCCTTGACACTTTAGATCCATGGTTACTTGTCACTGGTAACACAATTACCTACCAGGGAGATGTAATATGGAGAAATATAGGTGGTACTTGGGGAAGGATATCTGACTCAACTTTCACAACCTAATTCAGCAATTTGTTTAAATGACTTGTATTTTCCAAAGTGATTATCTCAGCTGGTATTTCAAAATAAATCCACAGAAATCCATAAAACCGAGAGTGTTTCATATTATTATTACCAAATGTTTACTGAACTTTCTGCTAATCAAATTCTAGTTATCGAACAGGGCCAAACATTCATCTGTGATTCCTACCTTGAGGGGCTTACCATCTAGAGAGTGGGAATAAGGATATTCACAAAAATTATGTGCATAGTTAAACAGTCAAGCAATACAGGTTCCTGTTTCCCACTGTAATGATTTAAAATGACAGTGGTAACAATCTCAAAGATAATTCTTAGGAACCTTTGCAGTTAGTTTTTAGCTTTATGGGGTTAAACTTATTGGGGTTGATTAAATTCAAGCTGTGATCTTTCATAAAAACTCAATGGAGGGTCCAGATGGCTCAACAATACCTCCTTTTGTGAGAGGAAATAACTTGAAGATTTTTGTCTAATTAAAGTATTTGTGCTGGTGGGACCTGAATGAATTGTTATTCCTTTAAAAGGAGTCTGCATTACAACTAACTTTATAAAATACTAATTATTCAAAAACAGAATTTTAATTTTACTCTTTCAGTTATGTCCGAGGACCAGAGCGGCATGAATGTGACATTTTGAAGCTAGACTCGGATACCATCTTTGGGATTTCAGTCTGAAAATACAATTCTGAAAAATCAACAGAACAAGGTTTTGTGGGACAAAATGCCAATAAGGTCATTGCATTTCTTTCCTACTGTTCCAGTCCCATGCTCACAATTACCTTAACTCTTGTCAAAATATTTTCTACAGTAATAGCCAAAACATAATTAACACCTTTTCTTCATGCTGAAAATATCATTGGTAGCCATAAAACAAATTTGGAGAAAGCTTTTCAGCACCTTAACTCAGCAAATGGCTACTGTGGTTATACTGTGGTTATTGGTTATTGGTATATTTGCCTGCTCATAGGAGTAACACCCCCATAATACCCTGCTTTCTCTCCTCCCAATAGCTCTAACTATATGGGATATGGAGAAAGAGAAAGGTCAAGGGAGGAGGTAGGGGTTGGGTGGGGTGTGGAAACAAGTCATGAAATTCTGTGGGAAATTAGACATGAAATAACCTTTCTGTGCTTTAGTTATTGTTATTTGCCTCTGTTATTCTCCAACTTTTTCATGTATTTTTCCTGTAATCAGGGTGATATTCTGAGATAGTCTGTTTTCCAAAAGCCTGTCTTAATGTCAGACAGGCAAAAAGTATGGGTTAATTTTGTCATGAATGGAAAGGCCCTTTATGGCGTTTCCTGTATTTTTGGTTCAGGCTACAAAAGCCGAAGTAGTTATAATCAGAGATTTCCAGCAGGGGGTGTACCCACTTCTATAGGGTAAGTTCTTTTGAAACCAAATCACATCAAACATCTGAATATTATATGTAGTGTTACTGCTGATGGTAAAAGCTGGAATGTTGATAACATTTTTTATGGCTGTCATCTCTTTTGATCCTAAAAAGACTGTGCATATGAATACTTTGTTAGGATGTGTTAAAGAACTAGAAATTTGTGGATGATATTTAAATTAAAAACCTAAAATGCCTGACTGAAATCTTATTCTGCTAATTTTTTCAAAGTAAATGAAGAACAAAGCTTTGGGTGATTTTAATTATCCAGTGGAGAACAAGTGCTTAAATTTTTTCCTTTTTAGATAAGAAGAATAGCTGATCCAAGAGAGATTGGTAATATTTACTCTTATCTCTCCAGAGTGTTTCTGTGTGTATGTAAAATGATAAGTTACTTATTTTCTCAAAGTTTTTTTGTTTTGGGTGGGGAGGGTTGGTGTTTAAAGCTGTTTCCCTGAAGGCATGGTTCCTAATCAATTTTAAAATATACCATATTATCCTTGAGTTTTATTTTCTGCTCTTTATAGCCTTTATTTGTATATATCTAAGCATTTATAACCATAGAAGTTTGACCCCCTTTTTCCATTTTCAGATTTTTATTTATGCAGAAAACTGTACGCTTTCTTTTTCGAGAGGAGCAGATACAAAAATTAAAATGATATAAATTTGTTAGTTATTTGTACTGGTAAGCAGCTCACCAGTGTATTAGTATTAATAAGGAGCAAAGTTGTAAAGTTGACTCCTTAAATCACGATGGATAATATAGAAGGACTAAAGAGTAAAAACAACGTCAGTTATGACAACTATCATTTGAAAACCATGGCTTCCCCCCTTCCCTGCCCCGCTTCATTTTCTTGTGTCTATATTATGAGAAAAAAGAAATTTGAAAAGTCTTTTTTTCTCTCCAGTCTTATGTCCTGATTCTTCGGTATGATGTCCTGGTTTGAAGAAAACAATAATATATAAAGAATGTTAACACCTTTAAAAGCCCTGATTTGACTTTGGTTTGTACTGATACATGCCATGGTTATGAAATTTCTGATTATTTAGGAAATAATTTTTACATTAGGGTGGGCACCCTATTATAGTACTTAATACTTCAACATCAAGTATTAAATTATAGCTTTGAATTGGCTTCTCGTACTTTTAGGAACTTTTAATACAAAGGTCAAAAAACACATTTAAATGCATGGGCTTTCCAACCTGTACAAGTGATGTGTGTATTAAGGCATCAGTACTGCATTTTGATGGGTCCACTCTCCAAAATTTCCTCCTCTCCTCTTTTTCTTCCTTTTTTCTATATTTTCTTTCTTTGCAAGTTTTCTGTAGTGTCCTTTTTCCTTGCCTAGGGTTTATAACTGAAAGAAATAAGTACCTATGTACCTCACTCAACCTATTTGGTACCATTCAGATGCAAGGGAGTGGCTGGAGGAAGTAATTGTAGTCATGCCTTTTTAAAATTAGGGAGCAAGAAACAGAGAAATTAAACATCTCTTCTGCTTCTGTCTATTAAGTTTACCTTAGAGAAATACGGAGTAGAAGGGCAGGGGTATGGAAGAAAGGAACAGGACTTCTGCTGAAATTCTGTGGCAGATTTACAGACAAATATTTTCTAACATTTTTTCACCAAAAGGCAGTTTTGTTTTTCTTTACTGACAGACCCTAAACATACTTCTGGTTGCAAGCAGCTGCATCATTATAACACTGAAAAGCAACCTTGGCTAACTAAAGTACCTTATGTAACATAAGAAATAAAGAATACTTTAAATTTAAAAGACTTTTTTATATGTTTACTGATGATGAACCGTTTTCAATGCAGGAAATAAATCTACTCCCAAAAAGAAATTGGCCCCCACATTACTTCTTTCTTTTAAACGTAACAAATTGGGGTAGATTTATGTTTTTGCTCATTCATTCTTTCATCTGCCGGCAGCTATTTTAAGAACTATGTGTAAGACAGATTCTGATGACCTTGGGAAAGTCACAAGACCTCAGTTTCTTCAGTGATGAAAGAAAAGACATTTTTCCACCGCCCTTTAACCACGACTCAGTGCCAGTGCTCAGATAAGAAATACGCCAAAAGCCCAGGGTACCTCCAAACTTGTGAAATTTCTACGTCTCCAAAAATTGACTATCTTTGAGACAGTATAATAAGAGCCAGGTGACCGATGGTTCCTAAAGGTTTGCTCAGTAGTAGTGTGAGCAGGGGTCTTCTGGGCCACCCCGAATTCAATCCGCCCCATGTCTTGGCATCTCGCTCAATTTCCTTAAGAATGGATTAAACCGAGGGCCTGCCTCCGTCCCTGTGCGGTGTCGACGGAGAAACGGAATCTTCTTGCTCCCATGGAGTTTTGCTTTCTGGGTGAGTACGGCACCAGGTCCCGGGCGGGTGCCGTCTAGTTGGCCAGCGATCCCAGGCAGGAAACTGGCTGCACACGCGGGAGCATGTCCCCGGGAACGAGCTTGGTGCATATATTTTCCTCTCTTGAATTCTTTAATACTCAGAGAGCGTAGGCTGATTTATCGAGAATCATTCAGTGCCCATGCGATGTTTTGTAACGGCTAACAATATCAGGTCCCTTCGCAGTATTGTGGTTTGCTCCCAGTTACGGCCAGAAACCGGAACAGAAGGAAAGGGAGAAAGCAAGGAAGGTTCGGAGACGACAGTGCTCAGAGCTGCATGGTCGGCAGCTTCTAAAGCGTGGAGGATGGGACGGAGGAGGAGCAGAATACGGAGAAAGGGGAAAGCAGAGGAAAAATATTCACGCCAATGGGTACAAGGGAAAAGGTGAGAAGGAATGGAGTAGGAGAGGGAACCAATGGATGGGAGAGGCGGAGGAAGAAGGGGGAGGGGCAGAAGCCAATGGGGGAGCCGGGACGCGAGCGAGAACGCGGCCCCGCGCGCTCGCTCCCTCCCTCCGGCTCCGGCGCTCGCGCCTTCCCAGGCTCCCGGGAGACGAGGGCAGGGGCGGGGCCCAGCCGGGCGCGCGGCGCGGGAGGCTTCGCGAGGTGAGGGCGGCGGGGGCGGGGGATTGTGGGGAGGGTGGTGCGGGTGCGCGCGCGCGCGCCCCGTCGAGGTTGCGCCGCCGCTCCGCCCCCGGCCGGCTGTGTGGCAGCGCGCGCGCGCGTGTGCGTTCCGGCGGTGCGCGCCGGGAGAGATGCTGAGGTAAAGTTCGGGAGAGAGGGAGAGATCCGTCAGCGCGAGGGAGCCCGAGTGGCCGCCATTACTGAGCCCGGCGCGGCGGCGGGCGCCGGGGAAGGGGGGAGGGACGGGGCCGCCGCTGGTGGCGGGGAGGGAGGGAGGGTGGGTTACCCGGCCACGGGAGCCGTAGGGCTTGAGGTTTCGGGGCGTGTGTGTTGGGGCGGGTTGGGGGAGGTGGCTGAAGGGACGCGGCGCTCGGTGAGCGCGCCAGGGAAGAGAGGCGAGCAGAGAGTGGAGGAGGAGGCGGCGGCGGGAGCGCTCCCCAGGAATGTCGCTGCCGCCGCCACCACCGGGGCCGCTGCCGTTGAGGAGGAGACGGAGGAGACCGACGGTGTTAGGTAGGACCTTGCGACTCCCCGCTCCTCTGGGCCTGCCCGTTCGCCCCCTCCCCGCCGGGGACCCTCCCGCCGCCCACTGCCCCGCTCGGTCGCCGCCGCCGGCTGTAACCAGTTCAAGGGGCTGGGGCCCCGCCGCCGCGGAGGGGAGCCCGGCGCCGCGCTCTGTCCTCGCAGGCCGGGGCGGGGAGCGGCTGCCGTGGGGGGGAGACGGGCGGCGTGAAGGGCAGAGAGGCCGGGGGAGGGGGCGCTTTCCCCACAGGTGATGGGGCAGGGGTCGGCGGAGGCCTGGTGGTGGCCGGAGTCCGCTCCAGCCCGCCGCCCTCACTTGCCCTGGCCTCGGATGGTGCGTGGGGGAGGAAGGTGGCGGTGTCTATTAGCCAGGCGGCTGCTGTTACCGAGTTCCACCTGGAAGGGGAGAGGTGGGGTGGGCGCATATTCGCGGAGACGCAGTCTTCATTGCAAACTTGAGCGCCTTTCTGGGGGATCGGCCCTTTCACTTTTTCCCCCTAGCTCCCCCCGGACCCTGGGTTCTGTTCACCAATTTCTTGTCTGCTCCTAAAGCTCGGGGTAGGATGTGAGAAGTTGCACTGCGCAACCAAAACACAGAGTCCTAAGGGTTGGCTGCGGCCGGGTTGAGGCTTTGAAATTGAGTTTTCGCTAGAATAACCTCTAGATTCTCCCTGTTTCCACTGAAGAAAAGTATCGGGGTGGGGGTGGGGAACTGCGCGGGAGCGCGCGCGCACTTATCCACACATAAATACACTCACTCCCTCTCACCCTCCCTCTCCAGCGTTATTAGAAATGCAAGTGAGGTGGAGGCTCAGGGTGTAGCTGAGGCTGAAAGGTGCTCGGAAGTCTAGGCAAACTATCAGGACTTTTAGTAAAATTCCGAGAAAGTTGTAAGGAAGATGGTTATGCTTTTACAATATGATAGAAATCCAGTTTGGGCCCATGTTTAATATATGGAATTCGAATGTTTTAAGTATAGACCAAAAGAGGCATACAGATGGTGTGTACGCGCGTTTTTAAGTTTAAATTTCCATCGGTAATTTGCTTTTGCATTTGTAATTGGTAGGAGACGGCATCATTTTCTTTTAAAGTGTTCAGGTATGAAACAGTGAAATGCGTCGCTATGTTTACTGATCTTTTCTTATGCAGTCTTCTACAGGTGTTGGGAGGGCGGGGTTTGCCGACTCCACTTAAATTCCAAAACCAGTATTCAATTTGAATATATTAATAAGTGTTTATTTCCATTGATGTTCTCATTCATTTCAGGGACTATTTCTCTAAATCTGCACTTAAGATGGTTCTTTTAACAAAAATTTGATCTGGATTCAACGCTTCAGAAAAGTATTTGGTTGAGGAAAATATGTTAATAAAATGTGTTTGGAAGTACTGTCAATTCCGGTTTATTTTTAATGTGATGAAACTGTATTTTTTCGTATTCTTAAATAGACGTACTGACCATACCGGTAACCTACTAGGCAATTTTCAGATTAAGGTTTCGCTTCCATTTTAAATTGCTTTTTCATTTTTGGCTCTTTCATCTGTTCTTTGAAATTGACCCACGTTTCTTGTATCTATAGTCCATCAGAGGAAGACACTGGTAAATGCAGATTACCAAAAACTTGCATAGGCCTTGGAGCATGTGATTAAACATACATGACTGAAAATCTGGGTATATCTGTGCATTTAACTTTCAAGAAATAGCACTACTGATCTAATTGACTTAAAGCAGAAATTAGAGCAGTTCAGTTGACTAGATAACAATCGATTTTGTTGTCATGTGTAGGCTACATTTTTTTTAACCCACTTCAGCATTTTACCATTCTTTGTACATTAATTATAACAGCATTGGGGAATGGGGTGTGTTGCACTTGGATATCCAAGAAAGAATTGTCACAGAATTCTGATATCTTTATCAGTTTTTTAGCACTCCTCCCCCACATTTAAATTACTTTAGCACTTTAGAAATTGTATTGCAAGTAAGGTCTTAATTCTGTCGCATAGTACTTATCCTAAATGTTTTGAAACCAGGACCCCACCCCTCTCTTTTTCTGTTTGAAAGGCTGATTTAATCTGTACACTTAACTCTTGGAGAAAATTATTTCGACCTTGAGAATTAAGAATTTTTAAGGAATAAAATATTGTATCTGCATTCTTTTTTTGGAATTAAAGTTGTGGTACAGATGAGAATAATATTTTGTAACTCACTTTTACATTGAGGAAAAAGTCATTTCTCAGGAAAACTGTACTAAACGTTTACTTTTTCATCATTAATGGTACTTATCACAGGTGTTGCTTTTAGTATTCAGTTCTTAAACATGAAATGGCATAATCGGGATTTTCTTGGTAGCTGCAGAAAGTTTTGTCACAGTTAAGTTTCCATAAATATTATTTTTGAAATTTATTTGGACTGATTTTTTCTTTGCATACCCAGAAAGTATGCAGATAATATAGTTGACTCAAGAAGTGTTGTATGGTGTTCTGTTTTAGTACCATTTGTGTTCCTAAAGGATGTTTAAAGTACATTTGGGGTACACCATGGGAGTTTGGTTTTGCAAAGAACTGTGGAGAAAGTTTGTAAAGTGTTCCATTATTTGGTGACTTGAGTAATCAAGCTCCTATTTGTTTAAGTGAAGGTTGTTGATAATTTTCTCAAACTAGGAAAACAAAGAAAAATACTAGTTCACTGCTTAGAATTTTAGGTATGAACTTTAATTGGTTTTCAAATTCTGTTCCTTGGATCCCTTATGGATTTTTGCTGGATGCCTTGAGACTTCCTCTGATATCTCACCCTTAGAAACCAGGGCAGCTTTTATTTTTGTCTATTAAAAGTATTCTTCCTAAATACAAGGATTCCTTTGAAAAAAGAAATCATCTGTATTAAAATTTGTTTGAAAGAGTCCAGTTTGTATTCATTAATTCAGATTAACTTCATTCGGCACTTATGTGCCTGGCCTTAGGGGTACCAAGATAAGTTAGAAATAATGTAGCTCAAGCTATAGTTGAAGCAGTAGTAACTTTACGGTAATAAATATTGATGGTTACAAGTACTAAGAAATATGGAAAAGAGAACCACTGTTTCTATCAGAGCCTCTTTGGGAAACCTTTACAGAAGAAGCATTTGAATTTGAATGTTTTGACTGCAAGTAGAACTTTGAAAGTAAGAGAGACAAAAAAGGTTTTTGTTTTGTTTTCTCTGTATTTTGGAGATTGCCCACAATTCCTTAGATTTGCAGTCAGATAAAATAGGTTGTTAATATTTGGTCATGTCTGTATTTTATTCCTTAAAACTATTGGGGAAAAGTTACGCATAACGGTAATTTTTGGATTAAAATAATGACTAGTATGGTTCCATTTGGTTAGATTTTCAAGCTTTCCGTCACGAAGAGTAAATGGAAAAATGAATTTTCATTTTGCTAGCTTCATGTTAGATTTAGTTATTTTATTATCCCTGACCAATATTTTATTGCGCACCTAGGCATTAGAGTGATACAGGAAATGTTGCTCCCTTAAAAGAGCTTACAGCTTTGGTGTGGAGCTTTGGTGCTTGACAATTTAGGAATAAATGCCAGGTAACACAGTAGAGGAGCCATATACAAAGTAGTACATATTGATTTAAAAATCGGTGTAAAGAAATTTAGATAAAGGAGAGATCGTTTTGAAGTTGCAGGATTGGGATAAGTGAGAAAAAAAAGACATTAAGTTAATGACATTGTGGACCCACAGCATAACTCCTTGTGTGGATAAATTAACCAGGGCCGGGGGTGGGGTGGGGGAGGAATATAAGGTAAAAATGTGCAAACTCAGTTTGTACATTGTAAGGCAAATTGAAGGATTTGGGGGAAAATATTAACACAAGATTAATAGAAGGAATAATGGGGAAATAAATTATCTCTGCATTCCTATCTTTGTTAACTATATTTGGCATTGTCAAGCAGCCTTAGAAAACTGATTCTTTGCCTTCTAATAGGGTATACAGTTTGTTCATTTTCTTCCTATTCAGTATTGTGATCCAGCATTTTATATTTCTTTCTATACTTGCCTTTTTAGAACCAAGATAATATCTCTCTTTATTTTCTTCTTTATTTTTGTTTTGGTTGACTGTTAAAGGGAAGGAGAGACAAAGATCCAGATTTCTCCTTTACTGTCTAAGTTTATAACTCTTGGAATGCTTGTTACAAAGGGTATCACATCAAATGGTGTCTTAAATTATTTTCTCAAGTTTGTGATCTTGAAGTTGATGTTACTAATCTTGACTTTACCTCATTTCATTTCTGTGTTTTCACTTGTCTTGGTAATACTATCACCTGAAACTCAAGTGTTAGCACCATCTGTTGCTGAGACTGATGAGTTTTTCTTTAAGAAACTTGACTCATTTGTCTTTTATTTCCTTTATCTAGTAGCCAGTCACCAAAGTCTTTGTCTTGAATGGCTCTTTTCAGTTCTGTGATAGTTCAGGTGCTTTCAAGCCTCTAGTGTTTGCCCATCTCTTAGGCACTGTGCCCCTCCAAATCCAATTTTGCATTTCACTTCTAATTTAGAATGGTTTCTTATTGCTCACTACAAGGTCTAACTCCTATTTGCCCTTGAAGACCTTCCATAGACATATCTTCAGAAATAAGTAAGTTTCTACTTTCTAACATGGCAACTGTATTCAACCACTCCACACTAATCACATACCAGGAAGGCCTTTTTAAAATCCAAATCCAGTGTCTTTTTCAGAGTTTACTCAAATCCTTAAATCTATTGCAGGAGTCTGCAGACTATAGTCTGTGAGCACAGTCCAGTCTGCTGCTTACTTTTGTTTAATTGCTTTTTACATTTTGAAATGGTTGGGGAAACAATTTTGAATAATATTTTGTAATATGTGAAAATTACTTGAAATTCTGATTTCATTGTCTATAATGATCATTTGTATAAATATTATCTGTGGCTTGTAGTATTTATTGTTTGACCTTTCACAGAAAAAGTTTTCAAAGCCCTGACCTGTTCTAATTTGTACTGATCTTTCATTTCTTTGAGTTGTCATTACATTTATCAGTCTTATAGTATATCACATTGCCTATGTCTCCCCATCTGTAGTACTTGTTAAAGAGTGGGCAGTGATTTTCAGCTTTTTTAGAAAAATCCATACCTCCTTTTTAGTCTATACCCTTTTTTGAGATTTTTATTTGACCACTTAATGTTCCCAGAAGTAAAAAATTGTAGTTCGTTTTCCCTTCTGTGTAGCATCACAATAATGAATGGCAAATTATGCCCTTCCCCTCATGTCTCCATTCTCCAAAGTGAGAAAAAAGAACTTGGACCCTGGAAGGGAGTATATTCATAGCTCCCTGGCTTAGTCAGACCACCCTCCCTGACCACCCTATCTAAACTTCTGCCATAAAGCTAAGCAAATAGTAGCTAAGTACAGTATATATTTAATGGGTTGTTTACATAGGTTGATGTAAATGAGGTGACCCTTGAGTCTTCTGTTTTCACCACAGAGTAAAGAAATGGACTAGGAAGGGCTGAGAATAACTTTGATACCATATCCTCAGAAACATGTTGTTAGAGGAAAGTGTGGCTTAAAAATAGGATTGGCAGTAAATCTGTTTGGGAATAGTTTACACCATTATGTTCTACAGTGAAACTTTTTCAAACAATAAATACTTGAAATATCAAAAGATAAAAATGGGTAAAAAGCAGAATTACCTTTGCTGAGTAGAGTTTGGAGAGATCCCAGACTGCTGCATACTGAGACCCTTCTGGAAGTACCCTTCAGGCTTAATGTTTATAAACCCATTATTTCTATTAATGAGCAGATTAAAGGTCTTGGAGGGAGAACTGGACTTTTTATATTAGAATATTCTGCAATGCTGTACCTTATGGATCCATAATAAATAGTATGTCATTTTTGTTAATTGTGACTCTGAATGTGACTTCAAGATTTTCCAGGATCTGAGTTTGAAGATTGATTCATTTAGTCATCAAATACTTGATCTTCTATGTATGTCAGGCGCTGATCTGAGTGCTGGGAATATGGTTAAAAAATAAAAAATCTCCATCCTAACGCTTTATCCTGGATCCTACCAAGATACGCTTCCACGAAAGCTAATTTATGGGAATATGACTTTAGCATTCCTTTCAACCTTAAGGTTGTATGCTTTTACCTTAAAGAAAATACGGAATATGATTGACTCTCCTATAGGCATTAACGTTGTTTACTTAACTCTCTTTTATATGTTAAAATGGCTTTCTCATTTCCTCTTCTAATTTTTATAGCGTAAGTTTGTATTGAGATATATTTAGGAAAAGTATATTATGAAATAGGCAATATTATGCCACATTCATCTTTTAGTATACAGTTGATATTTTTACTCTAAAACTTTTCTAGGTAAGGTTATCTAAGATTGTGGAATATATGATCATCTTTGGGCTTGAATCTGTCTTCTGTCTTGAATATTTGTTTACTTAAGGGATATTTTCTTTATTTGACCTAAAAAAAGATGGAGCAGGGCTTCCCTGGTGACTCAGTGGTAAAGAATCCTCCCTGGTCTGGGAAGATCCCACATGGTGCAGAGCAGCTAAGCCCGGGTGCCACTACTGTTAAACCTGTGTTCTAGAGCCCAGGAGCTGTGAGTACTGAAACTTTGTGTGCCGTAGAACCTGTGCTCCGCAACAAAGGAAGCCGCTGTAACAAGAAGCCTGCACACTAAAATTGGAGGATTGCCCCTACTCTCTGTGACTAGAGAAAAACCTGTGAAGCATCAAAGACTCAGCGTAGCCAAAAATAAATACATTTTTTTAATTAGAAAAAAAGAATGTAATTACAAAGCTGCTTCTGTGTAATTAGGCCTTTGAAATGTACTTTTCTATAGTAAATGTTTGTGATTTTAAAAATGTTAGTGTCAAAAATAAAAATTAGGTGATTATTCTGACTGAATACAGGCATACTTTGTTTTATTGTGCTTTGCAGATCCTGAGGGTTTGCACATTGAAAGTTTTTGGCAACCTTGTGTAGACCAAGTGTATAGATGCCATTTTTCCAACAGTGTTATTTTTTGATTAAGATATGTACATACAGACATAATGGAAGCACAGTTAATAAACTACAGTATAGTGTAAACTTTCATATGCATTGAGAAACCAAAAAATTTGACTCACTTTATTGTGTATTTGCTTTTTTGTGGTGTCTGCAACCAAACATGCACTATCTCCAAGGTATACCTGTACATTATTATAGACCATAGTTTTTATTCTGATAGCTTAAATTTTGACAAAATTTTGGAACCTTGAATATATGTATATTTCCTCCATAAATAGCTTTATGATATCTTTTAGGTTAATAAATTGTAGCACTTATTTAGTAAGCCTAACATGCTTTACTTTTTATTTTTTTTTAACCAGGGAATTAAGAACATTTGATTGTAGTATTTATTAGGCTTCATACATTTATTGAATAGCTACTATGTGGGAAGGACTATTTGGGGCTCTTGGAATATGATGATGGAATGAACAGATTTGTGCATTTGTACATCTTTTTTAAACCTAGAATGGGGAGGGGAGAGGGATAGAGTTAATGACAAATAATAAAGTTGTAAATTAGGATAAGCAAAGGGGAATTTGGAGATTGATAGGGAAAGTAAGGGCAAAAGTAGGAACATGTTTAGCTTGTTCAGGATTCTTCACTATGACTGGAATAGAATGAGGAATGAGGAGAATAAAATGGGAATAGGTCAGAGAGTAAGATATGGTTAGAGAAGGTAGATCTTGTAGTAAGCCATTGAAAAGACTTCGCTTTTACTTTTTTTGGAGCCACAGGAGAGTTTTAACCTCAAGAAAGGGAGGGTCTGATGTATGTTCTAAAAGAAATAGTCTTGCTGTTCTGTGAACAGACTGAGGAAGAGGAGCAGGAGTGGAAGCAGAGAAATTAGTTGAGAAGCCTTTGGAGTAATGAAGAGCCAGAGATGAGAATGGAATGAGATCAGACTTACAGCAATAAAGGTAGTGAAAAGCAGTGATTTCTGAATGTGTTTTGAAGATGAGGCCAGCTGGAATTTCCTGACAGCATGTAGTAACTTGGAAGTGTGAAATATTTTTTTAAATATACTTTTTATTAATTCATGAGTGCAAGAACTTTTGTGAAAAGTTACAAAATTTAGTTTAAATCCAGAATTACTAAGAATCTTTCAGTTGGCTAGATTTCTTATAGAACTTTAAAAAAGAATTTTTTTATTTTTGCAGAAAGCCACCTCATGTTATTAAAACTCCATTAAAAGGATTGTGTTGAGTTTGAATGACTTAAAACATTTCAAAACTTAGTTGTAGAGATAGCTTCATGTCAGCACAGTTGTCCAACTTTAAGATTATACATTGTCATTAATTTCTGTACAGATACTTATTCTAAACATTTCCTTGAAAGTTTATAGGATAATCTTAAAGGCAGGAGGAGAAATTACATTGCAGGTTATTACAAGTAGCACTCATGCTTAAGAAGGGCTTCCCTAGTGGCTCAGTGGTAAAGAACCTGCCTGCCGGTGCTAGAGACATGGTTGAATCCCTGGGCCAGGAAGATCTCCTGGGGAAGGAAGGGAATGGCAACCCACTGCAGTATTCTTGCCTGGGAAATCCCATGGACAGAGGAGCCTGGTAAGCTACAGTGCATGGGGTTGCTAAAGAGTTGGACATGACTTAGTAAACAACAGTGACAATGCTTAAGAAGGTAAAGGTTGGTCATCAAGAGATTCAACCCTATAACTTTGAGTAGGTCATTATTGCTTTTTATCTTGGTTTCTATATTTTTTTTTACAAAGATTATGTTAATGTCAAAAATAGAAAAGCTATGTCTAGATCGACATAGTCAAGGATTAACCATTAAAAATACTTGAAAGGGGTTTTCAGATTGAATCTAACAGCCTGCCTATAGACATTGGCCATTAGCTTATTAGTGGGAAATTTTAAAAAGGCATTCTTTTTTTCTCAGTACAGAAGAAAAACTACCTTGGTTAGTTAATGGAGTGCAATTTTGACTTGAATAGTGAGGGCCAGTAGATTAATTACATAAACTATCCAAGTGTCTGAAAGTAAATTTCCTTATAAACTTGTACAGAAAGTATAGCTTTCTTCCTTGAGGTAGTTATACCATACTCACTCAAATGACAAAATCTTTTCGAGGACAAGATGACAGTAGTTTTCTAGTCTAGGGTTTCTCAAACGTTTTTAAAATCTGAAAATACTTTTAAACTAAAGCTTCTGAGTTAAGTAAACCTGTAAATCAGATAAAGAAGGCACTGCTCTGGTGAAAAGTTGGAGATAGCAACTATTTATTTGTCCAGCATTCTTTCCTACCTCTAGATAAATGAATTTTCTCACCAGATAATCACTGTATGGTGACTCATGACAAAAACTCTGGATCTGACTTCAAAAGGCCAGCAGGTAGCCTGTCTGAGAACATTGTTAGTAGAAGGAACATGGATGTTCTTCACTGTGTCTTAGTGATAGTTTACTGTGAATTTGGTCTCTAAACCACACATGTCACACAAAGCTACCTTGTTTTTAATTTGAACTTTAATATTTGTAAGTCAGAGACTGCCACTAATTAGGATGTGTCAAAGCCTTAGTACTGAAAATTTGTCAATACAATAGAGTTTTCTCAATTAAATAAAAAGCCTAGTTTTCAGTGATTGATAAAAGGATGATGACTTCATGCTTCCATTCACCTTACGTTTAAGGGCTTTTTCTTTCTGAAACTTTAAAAATTCATTTTGTGGTAGTGTTTTTATTTTGACTTTTATGCTGGATAACTTTAGATAGAAAAGTGTCTCAGTCTTCTGAGGTTTATGCTCTAGGAGAGCATGAATGATTCTTTTAATGTGTTTGGATAAGTATTTGTAAAAAATACTAACCAAGATACAACCATTATGATAAGGATTAGATTTGTAGTTAAAAATTTTCCACAATACTCAGGTCCATATAACATGCTGTTACTTCTCTATTGAAAATTTTGTGTTTCCAGTTTTAAACTGGAAAGCAGGGAACAGTCTTTCACTGCTTTGAATTGCTCTTAATTTTCAGAATAGATGTTTGTCCACCAGAGTTAATCAAGAGCTCTGCGTAGTTCTGGTGTTTGTAGAATTCAATGTAAAAATTCCCCAAAGTAATCGCTGGTTATGTTTTCTTTTGGTGTGTACATTTAAAAGGATATTGTCTACAATTTTTCACCTGTCTAGTAAGAAAGAAAGATAGACTTTGTATTCTGCTGTTTGCAGGGTTTTTTTAAACTATTTGTTATGGAATCACTATGCTATTTTCAGAAACTAATTTCCCTTTTTATTGCTCTTTATAACTTTTTTATCCAGTTAGTTCAGTGTTTTCTTTTCAGTAAATATCCATTAAGTAGCCCAATTGTTGTTTTCTGTAGTTTAAGTAAAGACAGTTAAACTTGATGCTCAGTGCAAATATTCAGTTTGATCACATTGTTTTAAAATTTTTTTTACTTGATAAAAGAGAGTTAATAGGATTGAGTGGGACTGCCCTAATTTCTTACACTGCTAGTTATTGTATGTACTGCTCTCAGATAAATACTGGTAAATCACCAGCCTGAACAAGTCATTTTTTTTTTTATAAATCTTCAACAGCTTCCTTGATTCCAACAATCAAATCTTAAAAACAGAACTTAATATTTATTAAGCATTTTTTTCTTTGCATTTAACATTAACAAAGAAAAACTTAGTTCTTAAATCTGTTTAGATAGGCAGCTCCATTTTATACATGGGGGAACCATGTCTCAAAAGATTTAGGTTTTACTGTTGTTGTAAACTCATAAATGTTAGGAATTTAATTTGAAGTCATTTCCATTTATTCATGATTTTCTAGTACTGATTTTGGTGCTTCAACATTATATTACAAAAGTGAACCTAATATTTTGCTTGAGTGTTTGGTGGCTGATACATTTAAAATTAGTATTTCATTGAGGTTGCTAGGATAAACTTAGAGAATACAAGAATAAATCTTGAGATTTTATTTTAAAATATTATTGTATTAGAAATATTAGTCAGAATTTTAAATTGCAAGAATAATTTCTTTTTACCATTAATATAGCAGATGTGGACTATAATCTTAATAGATATTTACTTGCAATTTTGAGGGTAGTGGAGAAACCACATACTTGGGGCAAACAGTGGTTATTTTCTGACCTTTTTTTTTTTTCCCTCATGGTCTTTATGATCTTTTATTTTGTCTGGATTGAAGATATTTTTCATATATGTTGATGTACATGACTGGATATTTTCCTTGTGAAATTTGGTATAGTAGAAATTATGTATTGCTTTTAATTAAACATCAAAAGAATGTGAAGAGTCTCCAAATAAAACCATTATAAGAGACTAATTCATTGTTTCCACACAGATAACCTGAATTAAATTGCATGCGAGTCTTATAGGTTATTTGTTGTTGTTTTTATATCAAATAATTCTAAAAGATTGTCTCAGATATATAATCTTTAAACTCTTGAGCTTTGTGCTACTCAAAATATGATCTGTGAGCTTTTTGTAAATACTCTGAGAGGAAATAAATGCAGGAATCAAGAACATTTAGAAACAGTTTGGCAGTAATTTTTTTGTGTCTTGAATCTAATAAGAAATTGGGACCTACATTTTTTAAAAGATTTCATTCAGATTAAAAATTTCATTGTGTTTTTAAAAATTGACTTGCGTATATGAAATAAAAATTGGTCCTTAGTTTGAGAAGTGTTGATCCAGTTAATCACTGTAATGATTTGTATTAACTGTACATTTTTTTCCATTTTCTTGTTTATGTATATGAATATATTGTTTTTTATATAATATTTGATAGATTGCATAAGACTTAAAAATTCTAAGATCTTGCTAAATTCACATGAAATTCCATTTTAGGGAATAAGGTTTGAGGAACCATGTAATAGAAAGCAGATAGTTTTTTAAGTTGTGGAGAGTTGTTAAGGCAACTAGTTTGTTTTAGTTATTATCAAACATAGCCTCCAGACAGAGAAGACAGGAAAATTGAGGGAAGGGAAGGACTAGAAACAAAATGCATATTTGGTTAATAGGGTTTCATTTTAAAGTTTGTAAGATCACATTAAAATTTGTATTTAGTTTTTTTAGTTGTTAGATTTGCCTTAAATTTTGAGGTCATCTTGCACTTTTAACGGTAAATCATAAACTGTCTTTGGTGATTTCTTAAAATACTGTGACGTCGTTAACTTGTCTGGTGCTTTATTATGAACATCTTTAATGTGTATATAGTTCAGCATGTATAATTCACGACTAAGATTTGTCCTTTTTCTCTTTCTAGGAAGATGATCCATATGATCTTCAAGACCTTTCTGCACAGAAATGAGGGAAATACAAAGAACCAAATGTAGTTCTGAAATGTGGGATCTGTATTTTGAGATGATTTTATTTTCAAAATGAGAAGTATATCTGGTTATCTTTATGAATGTAGAGACATGACAAGAGAGTTATGATGGCAAAAAACAAAGAGCCTCGCCCCCCATCCTATACCATCAGTGTAGTTGGACTCTCTGGGACTGAAAAAGACAAAGGTAACTGTGGAGTTGGAAAGTCTTGTTTGTGCAATAGATTTGTACGCTCAAAAGCTGATGAATATTATCCAGAACATACTTCTGTGCTTAGCACCATTGACTTCGGAGGACGAGTAGTAAACAATGATCATTTTTTGTACTGGGGTGACATAACGCAAAGTGGTGAAGATGGAGTAGAGTGCAAAATTCATGTCATCGAACAAACTGAGTTCATCGATGACCAGACTTTCTTGCCTCATCGGAGTACGAATTTGCAACCATATATAAAGCGTGCAGCTGCCTCTAAATTGCAGTCGGCAGAAAAACTAATGTACATTTGCACTGATCAACTAGGCTTGGAGCAAGACTTCGAACAGAAGCAAATGCCTGAAGGGAAGCTCAATGTAGATGGATTTTTATTGTGCATTGACGTAAGTCAGGGATGCAATAGGAAGTTTGATGATCAGCTTAAATTTGTGAATAACCTTTTTGTCCAGCTATCAAAATCAAAAAAACCTGTAATAATAGCAGCAACTAAATGTGATGAATGTGTGGATCATTATCTTAGAGAAGTTCAGGCATTTGCTTCAAACAAAAAGAACCTTCTTGTAGTGGAAACATCAGCACGATTTAACGTCAACATTGAGACATGTTTCACTGCACTGGTACAAATGTTGGATAAAACTCGTGGCAAGCCTAAAATTATTCCCTATCTGGATGCTTATAAAACACAGAGACAACTTGTTGTCACAGCAACAGATAAGTTTGAGAAACTTGTACAGACTGTGAGAGATTATCATGCAACTTGGAAAACTGTTAGTAACAAATTGAAAAATCATCCTGATTATGAAGAATACATCAACTTAGAGGGAACAAGAAAGGCTAGAAATACATTCTCAAAACACATAGAACAGCTTAAACAGGAACATATAAGAAAAAGGAGAGAAGAATATATAAATACTTTACCGAGAGCTTTTAACACTCTTTTGCCAAATCTGGAAGAGATTGAACATTTGAATTGGTCAGAAGCTTTGAAGTTAATGGAAAAGAGAGCAGATTTTCAGTTATGTTTTGTGGTGCTAGAAAAAACACCTTGGGATGAAACTGACCATATAGACAAAATTAATGATAGACGGATCCCATTTGACCTCCTGAGCACTTTAGAAGCTGAAAAAGTCTATCAGAACCATGTACAGCATCTAATATCAGAGAAGAGGAGGGTAGAAATGAAGGAAAAATTCAAGAAGACTTTGGAAAAAATTCAGTTTATTTCACCTGGGCAACCATGGGAGGAAGTTATGTGCTTTGTAATGGAGGATGAAGCCTTCAAATACATCACTGAGGCTGATAGCAAAGAGGTGTATGGTAGGCATCAGCGAGAAATAGTTGAAAAAGCCAAAGAAGAGTTTCAGGAAATGCTTTTTGAACATTCTGAACTTTTTTATGATTTAGATCTTAATGCAACACCTAGTTCAGATAAAATGAGTGAAATTCATACAGTTTTGAGTGAAGAACCTAGATACAAAGCTTTACAGAAACTTGCACCGGATAGGGAGTCTCTTCTACTTAAGCATATAGGATTTGTTTATCATCCCACTAAAGAAACGTGTCTTAGTGGCCAAAACTGTACAGACATTAAAGTAGAGCAGTTACTTGCCAGTAGTCTTTTGCAGTTGGATCATGGTCGCTTACGGTTGTATCATGATAGCACCAATATAGATAAAGTTAACCTTTTCATTTTAGGGAAAGATGGCCTTGCCCAAGAGCTAGCAAATGAGATAAGGACACAATCCACTGACGATGAGTATGCCTTAGATGGAAAAATTTATGAACTTGATCTTCGGCCTGTTGATGCCAAGTCGCCTTACTTTTTAAGTCAGTTGTGGACTGCTGCCTTTAAACCACATGGGTGCTTTTGTGTATTTAATTCCATTGAGTCACTGAATTTTATTGGGGAATTTATTGGAAAAATAAGAACTGAAGCTTCTCAGATCAGAAAAGATAAGTATATGGCCAACCTTCCATTTACATTAATTCTGGCTAATCAGAGAGATTCTATTAGTAAGAATCTACCAATTCTCAGGCATCAAGGGCAACAGTTGGCAAACAAGTTACAATGTCCTTTTGTAGATGTACCTGGTGGTACATATCCTCGTAAATTTAATGAAACCCAAATAAAGCAAGCTCTAAGAGGAGTATTAGAATCTGTTAAACATAATTTAGATGTGGTGAGCCCAGTTCCCACCAATAAGGATGTATCAGAAGCTGACTTGAGAATTGTCATGTGTGCCATGTGTGGTGATCCATTTAGTGTGGATCTTATTCTTTCACCCTTCCTTGATTCTCATTCTTGTAGTGCTGCCCAAGCTGGACAGAATAATTCCCTAATGCTTGATAAAATCATTGGTGAAAAAAGGAGGCGAATACAGATCACAATATTATCATACCATTCCTCAATTGGAGTAAGGAAAGATGAACTGGTTCATGGTTATATACTAGTGTATTCTGCCAAACGGAAAGCATCAATGGGAATGCTTCGAGCATTTCTGTCAGAGGTTCAGGACACCATCCCTGTACAACTGGTGGCAGTTACTGATAGCCAAGCAGACTTTTTTGAAAATGAGGCCATCAAGGAGTTAATGACTGAAGGAGAACACATTGCAACTGAGATCTCTGCTAAATTTACAGCACTGTATTCTTTATCTCAGTATCATCGGCAAACTGAGGTCTTTACACTGTTTTTCAGTGATGTTCTAGAGAAAAAAAATATGATAGAAAATTCCTATTTATCTGATAGTACAAGGGAATCAACCCATCAGAGTGAAGATGTTTTCCTGCCATCTCCCAGAGACTGTTTTCCCTACAACAACTACCCTGATTCAGATGATGATACAGAAGCACCACCTCCTTATAGTCCAATTGGGGATGATGTACAGCTGCTTCCAACACCTAGTGACCGATCCAGATATAGATTAGATTTGGAAGGAAATGAATACCCTATTCACAGCACCCCGAATTGTCATGACCATGAACGCAACCATAAAGTGCCTCCACCTATTAAACCTAAACCAGTTGCACCGAAGACAAACGTGAAGAAATTGGATCCAAACCTTTTAAAAACAATTGAAGCTGGTATTGGTAAAAATCCAAGAAAACAGACTTCTCGGGTGCCTTTGGCACATCCCGAAGATATGGATCCTTCAGATAACTATTCAGAACCCATGGACACAATTTTCAAACAGAAGGGCTATTCTGATGAGATATACGTTGTCCCAGATGACAGTCAGAATCGTGTTATTAAAATTAGAAACTCATTTGTAAATAACACCCAAGGAGATGAAGAAAATGGATTTTCTGATAGAACCTCGAAAAGTCATGGAGAACGGAGGCCTTCAAAATACAAATATAAATCTAAAACCCTGTTTAGTAAAGCCAAGTCATACTACAGAAGAACACATTCAGATGCAAGTGATGATGAGGCTTTCACTACTTCTAAAACGAAAAGAAAAGGAAGACATCGTGGAAGTGAGGAAGATCCACTTCTTTCTCCTGTTGAAACTTGGAAAGGTGGTATCGATAATCCTGCAATCACTTCAGATCAAGAGTTAGATGATAAGAAAATGAAGAAGAAAACCCACAAAGTGAAAGAAGACAAAAAAGTAAGTTTAATTTATGGTTCATAATGTTTCTAAAGATGTTTGTTTTGACTTTTAAAAAATTATTTTTTTAAGATAACGGATTTGACATCAGTGAGAAGTTAGGCTGTCTGTCATTTAGTAAGTGTAATTGGCAGCTCTTTAATTTTCTGAATATTTTGTGAGGATGATTATTTTTTGTTACTTCATTTTATTTACTTGTGCTTTAACTTATTTATTTCGTAGTCAAACATGACTGGGCAACCGAACAGCAAAAAGCTTATTTGGGGTGGGAGTTTGATTTTGTATTCTTCAGCATAAAAATTCTAGGTGAATATGTAGATTCTGTCTACAGAAATTTAGATATAAAATGCTTTTGTTCATTTTCTCTGTTTGTAAGCATCCTATTTGTCTGTTTTTCCCTTTTGACTTAGCAGTTTTGCAGCTTGATTTGTTGACATAAATATATTAATTTGATGTATTGGCATATTTGATACATTGTTTTCTTGCACTTTGCTTTTTGCGCTTCCCAAATACTGCATTTTTTACAAATTGAAGGTTTGTGATAACCCTGCAATGATCAAGGCTTCATAGCACCATTTTTCCAGTAGCATTTTCTTACTTCTTACTTGCTTTTGTGTTACATTTTGGTAATTCTCAAAATATTCTAAATGTTAAAATTATTATAATATTTGTTACAGTGGTCAGTGATTTTTGATGTTACTATTGCAAAAAGATTACAACTCACTGAAGGCTCAAATAATGATTAACACATTTTAGCTACATTTTAAAGTTGATGTACATACATTGTATTTTTTTAGGCATAATGCTGTTGTACACTTAATAGACTGCCATATAGTGTACATGTAATTTTTACATGCACTGGGAAACCAGAGAATTTGTGTGATTCACTTTATTGTGATATTTGTTTTTAGGCAGTGGTCTGGGACTCAACCTGTATTATCTCCAAGACATGCCTATATAACATTGCTTTAAATTTTAGATTCATTGTGTTACGATACTTGAACTTAAAGAGAATTGGAAAACCTGATATTTTGGAAGTTTTTAGATCTATAAGTGATTTTTTAATCCTTCAGTGTTTAACCTTAAATGTCACTTAAATGTTTGAACCTCTGTTCTTAAAAAGATAAACATAGGTTATAGTGCAGCTTTATATAGTTTCATGCTGCAGTTATACTTTAGGGCTTTGTATTATATGTGTACAGTGAAGTGCCTTGGATGTCTCCAGGGCTATTTATTATCCATGGTATTTTTCCTTTAAGCATTACAGAAAAGCTGGAGCATTTTAGTGCAGCTTTTGTTTGCCTGGAAATTATTTTCATTGTGTAAGCTGGACTTGAGTAAGTTGTCTTCTGTTTCAGTTTAGTGAGCATTCACTAAAAACCTGCTGAATGCTTAAGTCTGTACAAAAAGCTGTTGAAGGATATAAAAGAATTGAAGATGCGCATCCCTAAAAAAGCTTAAATGTTAGTTTGAAAGACAGTACCCTGTTTTTGGAACAGTGGTAGAAGAGTAATACTAGAGCACTGTAGGGAAGCATAGTGTAATAGTTAAGAGCACATGACCTAAAGCCAGACTGCTAGGATTTGAATCAGCTTACTAGCTGTGTAACTTCTGTATACTCCTTTCAAGGAAGATGGAAGTAAACATATTTCCCTATGAGAAATACGTTCATAGTTATTTAAAATAGTGCTTGCTGCTGCTAAGTCACTTCAGTCGTGTCCGACTCTGTGTGACCCCATAGACGGCAGCCCACCAGGCTCCAGGCAGGAACACTGGAATGGGTTGCCATTTCCTTCTCCAGTGCATGAAAGTAAAAAGTGAAAGGGAAGTCGCTCAGTTGTGTCCGACTCTTCGCGACCCCATGAACTGCAGCCTACCAGGCTTCTCGGTCCATGGGATTTTCCAGGCAAGAGTACTGGAGTGGGGTGCCATTGCCTTCTCTGAAATAGTGCTTGGCATGTGGTAAATTGATTAAATAAAAAAGTATATACATTATTTTGTGATAATACTGTCAGATACATATATTAAGTGAACACAAGATGAAAGATCACCATAGGGGTATAGAGTTAGGGTCACAAAACTTCATGAAAAAGGTAAATCACCAGTTTTGAGTATTTTGATTGGTTTTTAGGAAGAAGAAAAGATATTTTAAGAGGGGGAAGTCATTTGTACAGAGGTGTAAGATTGTGTCTAGGCAAATTAAGATACAATAGGAAACTGTCCCAGTTGAAGGTATTGTGCAATATCATTGCCTTTATAGGGAGTTGGTGATGGACAGGGAGGCCTGGTGTGCTGCAGTCCTCGGGGTCACAAAGAGTTGGATACAACTGAGCAACTGAACTGAAACTTATGAGTCTGCTAAACTGAAGAGCTAGTTCAAATCCAAAAGCAGTTAGTTAAGCAGGGCCTAAGCAGTAAGAAAATTGTTTTGTACTTGAGATTCCAGATAGGAGGAAATTGGCATCAGGTAGTCTAGCTAGGAGGCTGATGTACATATTCAGTTTTGAAGTGATGAGTACAGAGACCAAATGAGAAATCAACAAAACTAAAAAGCTTTATTATATGAAAAGACTAGAAACATAGACAAAAATCTGGCAAGATCAGGTAAAAAGAGAAGGTGTAAACCCTGAGAGTGAAAAGGGGAATATAATTACAGATAGATCAGATTAATAAGTGGAGCAAGCAATGGTACCCCACTCCAGTACTCTTGCCTGGAAACTCCCATAGATGGAGGAGCCTGGTGGGCTGCAGTCCATGGGGTTGCTAAGAGTTGGGCACGACTGAGTGACTTCACTTTCACTTTTCACTTTCATGCATTGGAGAAGGAAATGGCAACTCACTCCGGTGTTGTTGCCTGGAGAATCCCAGGGACGGGGGAGCCTGGTGGGCTGCCGTCTATGGAGTCACACAGAGTCAGACACAACTGAAGTGACTTAGCAGCAGCAGCAGATTAGTAAGATAGTAGAAAATACTGTCAACAATTTAGATCAATAAATTTGGAAGTTAAGCAAAGTTGAAGTCCATGACAAGAAAGCTTAGAATAATCCTGTAACTGTTAAATAAGTTGAAGTAGTAGTTACATCTTAGCACAAAAACACCAGGCCCAGGTAATTCTACAGGAGACTTTTTAAGGAACAGGTCATTCCAATGTTCTACAAATCCAGAAAATAGAGTAAGAGAATTCATTCATTCTCTGTGAAGTTATCTATTCTTAGTCCCAGAGCCAGTCAATGATAATATAAGAAAGGAAAATTATAGTCCCGTTTTACTTATGAGTGCACATGCAAAAATTTTAAACTGCAAGTCCACAGACCGTTAACTTCAACTTTGAAATCCATAACCTCTGAAAATCAAAAATTTTTGTAGAAATTTGGCAGCATGATCTGATTTACCCTGTTCTTGGGAAAATCCTACTTGAACTGGTGTGTGAGGCTACATATAATCATTGTTCGTCCTATTTAAAAAAAAATCCATGTAATTCACTGCAGGTATATTCATGTATTTGAACACAGGGTACTGACCCACAGTTTGTTGGGGTTGTTAGATGTATTTAAGAACAAAAAAAATTAATATATAGAAACTACTTGATAAAATTTATTTCATTAGCTCCCTACTAATTTAGTGGAAAGCTACTAAATTATGAACAGATGAGAGCTTACTTGAGAGCAGGTATCTATAAATACGCAAACAAGTGAAATCACTTTAAATAACATCCTCATGAAGGAAATGAATTCCCTTTTCACCCAGAAACAAGATAGAATGTTTATAATATCACCACTTCCAGTCAATATTATACAGAGATCCTAGTTAAAGCAGAAAGATAAGGAAAAAATAATAAAAGCATGAGTATTGGAAAGAAACAAAATTTTTATTAGTGGCTAATGATATGATTGGCCTATGTAAAAGCCAAATAGGATCCACAGATAAATTATAAATAAAAGAGCAGAGTTAGTTCCATATATCATCAGTAATCAAGTCAGTTGCATCTCTATACATCAGCAATAAATAACTAGAAAAAATAATTAGAGAAGACACCATTTACAAAAGCATAGCAGATTATCTAGTGCCTGGGAGTAATTGTAACATGTGCAAACCTCTGTGTTGAAAAGCATGAAACATTATTTTAAGTCATTAAAAAGTATCTAAATAAACGGGGAACGGGGAGCTGTTGCCTTCCTGTCCCTGAATGTGGCTTGTCATAAAGAAGTTATTGTTCTTCAGGCTCTACGTCTCTAGATTGTGTTGTTTCACTCAAAGTGTCAAAAGATTTTTCAAGAAATTTTACACAGATTCTAATACAAATATGGAAGAGTAAATAGTAAATACAAATATTGAGCAGCTAGGACACTTCTGAAGAAGAAAGGCAGAGGTGGAGTGGTGATATATGTGCTTATTCTGTCAAATTGTGTAGAACTTTAGTATTTAACACAGTGTGGTATAGAGACAGTCACATTGACCAGTAAAATAGAAAGCTCCCAAATATACAGACCTCTAACTCAGAACTGTCCTTCCGAGTCACCTAAGGCTGTTGAACACTTGAAATGTGGCTAATCTGAATTAGGATAAACTGGTCTACAGGGTAAGTAAAGGCTTCCCTGAGACTTGTCATTTTTTAGATCTGATAGATGAAGAGAACTTAACTAGGGGAGTGGTTGGGTGGATGGAAGAATATTTAATCCTGAATGAAAAGAACATGTGCATATTCTTAACGGAGCTCACTGTGACTAGTCAGTGATCGAAAACAGTTGTTGACAAACTTTCTGTAAAGAGCTAAATAATAAATATATGAGACTTTGAAGGTGTAGTACATCCTATATCATAACTGCTCAGTTTTACTGTTGCAGTGCAAAAGCAGCCATGGACAATACGTAAATGAGTGAGTATGGCTATTTTCAAAAAACAGGCAACAGGGTAAACTGGTCCGCTAGGCCATAGTTGGCTGATACCTGATCTATGGGAGAGAATGGTACAAGGAGAGATTTGAGAGTGGGGACTGGACTCGGACCTTTTTAGTACTGATGGACATTTTGTTATTGAGCCTAAGAGTAAATTGAAATGAACAGAGTTAGTGAATCTGGAATCACTTGGTTTCAGTGTGTAGTATGGGTTGAGTGATATGGAAGACCAGTAGGCATTTACAGTAGCCCAAGTGAATAATGATGAAAGATTTGAATAGTTGGAGTCGGGAGGGAGAATGGTGGCAACAGATAGAATGGGGTGGATTTGGTGAATATATGGCATATATGAGGGAAGGGTAAAGACGATGAATGAGAGAGGAAAGATACCACCTTGGTTTCTAGCTTGTGCAGCTTAATCAGTGACAGTGCTGTTCCTTACATGAAGTGAAGTGAAGTCGCTCAGTTGTGTCCGACTCTTGCGACCCCATGGACTGTAGCCTACCAGGCTCCTCTGTCCATGGGATTTTCCAGGCAGTAGTACTGGAGTGGATTGCCGTTTCCTTCTCCAGGGGATCTTCCCGACCCAGGGATTGAACCCAGGTCTCCTGCATCCTAGACAGACACTTAACCGTCTGAGCCACCAGGGAAGTTCCTTACATAGAGCTTTGGAAATTTGCCAGGTTTGGAGTTGAGGGGTAGAAGGTAGAGTTCAGGTGGAGGTGTCAAGTAGGCATTTAGATATGCAGATCTTCAGAGAAGAGGTCTGAGTTGGAGATACATATTTAGGAGACAGTGAAGCAGACATGGCAGTAGATGAAATGACATAGGGAGAGTGAATACAGTTGTCTAACACAGCCTTGAAGAGCTACCAATGTTGAATGGCCAGGTAGCAGAGATGATCCTTAAAGGTAGGGAGAGTAAACATAGATCACATACCCTTTCTTAGCTGATGGTCTCACCTGTAAATTCAGAATTAGAATATTTTCCTTGGAATAGTGATAGAAATTGGAACTATGTGTTTCAAATGCTTGACATGTAGCAATGCTCAATGAATGCTATTATAATGTGCTTCATGCCTGAAATATCCCAGTATACTCCATCTGTATTTTAGAATAGTCCTCTATCCCATTTGCTGGATTACTTTCCTGACTCATTTTTAAATTAAATACTCCTAAGTTTTGCACTTAGGTGATTTCTGTGATTTCTGATCCTAAGTTTATGCACTTTTCTTTCTTTTATTTTCTCGCTAAGAGAAAAGTTCATTCTCTTAACCTTTGTTCTTTGATTCCAGCATGGGAGCTATAGTCTAGGAATACTTTCTTAGGTTCCTTGACATCTGGAAAATCATAACATTTGGGCATTAGCGGCATTTAAAAGAGGCTCAAAGACCTGATTCTCCTAATGTGGGCTTTAATTGTCATTTCTGCCAATCAGAGATGGCTTTATGCTTAATCATCTTTTGTTCTGTACCCCAAAAGGAGTTTAGTATTAGTTGTGGGAACAAGAGCTGCAAGCTATTTCTTGATTTGGAAAGATTTGTAAGGATTATTTTCTTAAATCATGGCCCATTATACATATATATCTGTGTAAAGGAAATTTTCTAAAACAATACCTACTTTATAAGTTATTTTGATTTTCTAGCCTATTATAGTGAAAAAATAGGTGCTGGTTGTGATCTATTAAATTGAGTTTGTAACTTACGAGCGCTTGTAAAACAGTGCTTAAGAGAATGAACTAAGTGAGAAATTTTGAGTTGTATTGATAAAATTGCCAGTTTTTCACACGTGCATGCAGTGAAGTGAGGTACTTGTCTTTTCTTCAGTATCCATTTTGGTGCTATCCTCTTGATTCAAATAGTAAATAGTAGAATACTTGGTGAATTTTGTGGTGCATTAGAATAAGCTGGTATTCTAATGATTTTTCATTTTTAGCCTTTTTAAAAGTTGTTTTCCTGTCGTTTCCAGGTTGTGAATCTTTTCATTTACTTATTTTTATTAGTAACTACCAACTGGCATTTTACTTTCAGATGTTCCTTCCAATCCATATTATTATTTTTTTTTCTATTTTATTGCTGTTTTCTTACTAAAACCCCTCTATCAGTATCTTAGAAGATTCTGCTGCTTTAGCTGTTATACTAGGGCTTAGAGCCTGTTAAGGAAAGAATACCAAAGTAGGTATGTTTTCTTAAAAAAAAAAAGGAAGGGTTATCTATATGAGTCAGAAGATGTTAATTTATTATTAGTAAGTAGTGAATTGATACCAAGCTATTACCATGGTAGATCTTTTAGAATAGTAAATCTTAAGTTTAGAATTATTAGACTCCTGACTTCTAGAACCTCAGTCTTTATTAAGTAAAATGCCCAGTTTGAAAAGACTGTCAAGCCAAACAGTGGTAACAAGAATTTTCTCTTGATCTAGAAATTGTTCATCCCAGATACAAAAGTAATGAAATATGTGAAAATATGTCTGTGTTGAACTGCTGTTTGTCTATATCAGAATGTATAAGTTATAGGGTAAGTTCCGTTTTTTTTTTTTTTTTAATGTGTATCACTTTTTTTAGTGTAATCTTCTGACGGTTGCTTAAGTGACTGTTGGTGTTCTCATCTGAGAGAAACTAGAGTCCTGAAAGAATTATATTTAAGGCTAACTGAAACTTGGATGCTTGAAACACTTACTATAGAAAGAGGAGTTCTTAGAGGTCAGATACAGATAATGTAGTTTGTACCTGTTTAATGAACAGGGTCATTTAACCAAGTCTTGAAGTGCTTGACAGTTTCAGATTTTCTATTTTTTACCTATTTTTTTTTTAATCTAAAGATTTCTGGGCAGTTGATATAGGGTGCCCATTGTATCTATTATTACCTTGCAGACACTTCCTTAAGGGAGAGAATAAGGGTCACTTTTGTAAAGGAAGTGTGTTCAGAAGAATGAGAAAGCTGGTTTCCCAGATTCCTCAGTCAGCATCTTTTCCAGTTTCATTGCTGTGAGTTGGGTCCTGTCTCCATTCCTAACCAGTGAAGTCTGGCCAGGAGAGTAGAATTATGCTGCTGAATGTTGACCTGAGCCCTTAGAGCTCTGGGTGAGGTTGGCTTCCCCCAAATTAGGGTAATTTCTAAGGGATGAAAACCAGTGTCTACTGCAGGCTGGATTTATATCTTGTTCATAGTTAATCTCCATGTCCTCGCACAATGTGTTGTACTATGATCAATTGAAGTCAGTGTGAGTATATGACTTTTTTTTGTAGTGATAATAAAACAACCATTTATATATATATTTTAATAATTGCATATATTTGACTCAAGGAAATTGTTTTTTTATCCAGTAAGCCTCTTACTGAATGCTTGCTATGACAGAGGAACGCTGTCCAAAGTTATGACTTGGTCGTGGGCTCTGCTCTCAAGAATTCAGTCTAGTAAATTTGGTTTTGTTGAATATTAAGCATTTTTTATATAATTCATCAAGGTTAGTAAAACTTCTGGTATCTCTCATTTGGAAAGCATTTACTTGGGTGTCTTTAGTAAAAGCTTTTATTGCTTTCATACTGGCTAATTGGCTAAATATGTTCTGCTCTGAATGATTAGTTCTAAAGTGTTTCAGAAATTTCTCATGAAGTTAAAATTGGTTTCTTTAGTAGCATTTCTGGTGCTGGTGACATCAATTAATGGTATGACATAAGTGTTGTTTTTTTACTAATTTAAGAGCAAATGTTAATGTCTTCAGTGTGTTTCTATTCAAACTTCGTGTTTTTTCTTAGCTTTCATAGTAGTATGTTGAATGTTTAGCAAAACCTGGCATAGCACAAATTATTGAAATTACTCTTAGTTCTGTAGCATTATAATTTTTAGAATATGTTTAGTTAATGAAACTGGAGCCTATTACATGAAGTGAAGTAAGTCAAAAAGAATAACACTAATACAGTATATGAACATATATATGGCATTTAGAAAGATGATAACGATGACCCTATATGCAAGACAGCAAAAGAGATGTAGATGTAAAGAACAGACTTTTGAACTCTGTGAGAGAAGGTGAGGGTGGGATGATTCGAGAGAATAGCACTGAAACATGTATATTACCATTTGTGAAACACATGACCAGTGCAAGTCCGATGCATGACGCAGGGCACTCAAAGCTGGTGCTCTGGGACAACCCAGAGGGATGGGGTGGGGGAGATTCAGGATGGGGGGACACATGTACACCCATGGCTTGATTACTGTTGATGTATGGTAAAACCACCACAATATTGTAATTAGTCTCCAATTAAAATAAAGAAATTAATTTAAAAGATAAAAAAGGAGGCACTTAACTCCTATTACACAGAATGTGTGTTCTTACTATAATTTTATATCAGTAGGCAGTTGTTACTCTTCCAAGACTTATGAGTCTAAAGGGTTATCAATTTTATGTGCTCCAAAGTTTTATGTACTGCAAATTGTCCCGCTCAGCCCTAGAAGAGTTATTTCTACAGTAGGTATTGTTTTATTATTTTTAGCTCTTAACTTTTTCTTATCATCATAGTCGGTGTGTTGAAAGAGCCATCAATAGGACTTAATCTGTGACTATGTAAAGAGACGCCTCAGGGGAAGGACAGCTGCTTTTTAAAAGTAGTAATTTCTGATGTTTGTAGTTCTTAGAACAAAATATCAAGGGTATGACAAAAGTGGTTTTGAGAAAGTAACTTTGTCCAAATAAAAGGTACATTTTGCATATGCATGTGTAATTGTTTTGCGCTTTCTGGAAATTGTTCTTAGCCTTTGAAAATCTAAGGAAGGGTTTGGGAAAAAGGAAAAACGCACATTTGCAAAACTTTAGTGGCATTTTAAAGGTTTCTTATGTAGTTACTAAAACTGGACTCAGAACCTTTGTTGATGTAAGAGGAGAACACACTTGAATTTTTCTTCATTTTTTACTGATGTTCTGATTGTTGGATTGGCAAATCACTATAGTACCAGAAAGAACATAACAGATGACATGAAAAGCAAAGGGAGTCGTGGTTTTAAGAATAAAATGCTGGGTATAATATAAAACTTATTTTCCTTTTAATACACTTGAGAATAACTATTTAGGGAAGCTGGGAAGAAATCTACTCATCGTTTACTGGAATAGATTTTGCTAGGTCCCTCTCCTGGTGGTGGTGTTCAGTCGCTGAGTTGTGTTCAGCTTCCTCATCCTTCACTATCTCCTGGAGTTTGCTCAGATTCATGTCCATTGAGTTGATGATGTGACTCCAGATTTATTTTTTTTTGTAATAAAGTTGTTAATGGCATTAATAAAATGCCTGCCAGGTAGATAATATATGTGGAAATGCTTTATAGGAAGATGTCATTTTAGAGATTAATCAATGTGAGAACCATTTTGTCTGATTAGTATATACAAGAACCCAGACCAAATTTTATTTGCTGTCAGTTATTTTCTCTTCCCTCTTGAGGGAGTATTCACAATATCTCTCATTTGTCAAGTATTCAGAGTCTCAGCACCTAACATTTCTTACAGAACTGGTTTTTTTCTAAAGTATTAAGTAGATCTTCACAGAATACTGCTGCTGCTAAGCCGCTTCAGTCGTGTCCGACTGTGCGACCCCATAGACAGCAGCCCACCAGGCTCTGCTGTCCCTGGGATTCTCCAGGCAAGAACACTGGAGTGGGTTGCCATTTCCTTCTCCAGTGCATGAAAGTGAAAAGTGAAAGTGAAGTCGCTCAATCATGTCCAACTCTTCGCGACCCCATGGACTGCAGCCCACCAGACTCCTCTGTCCGTGAGATTTTCCAGGCAAGAATACCCACTAAAGTCTTCTTTCTTATATTGGTGTGTTACGCTATGGGCTTCCCTAATAGCTCAGCTGGTAAAGAATCTGTCTGCAATGTGGGAGACCCAGTTGGATTCCTGGGTCAGGAAGATCCCCTGGAGAAGGGATAGGCTCCCCACTCCAGTATTCTTGGGCTTCCCTGGTGGCTCAGCTGGTAAGAAATCCACCTGTAATGTGGGAGACCTGGATTTGATCCCTGGGTTAGGAAGATACTCTGGAGAAGGAAACAGCTACCCACTCCAGTATTCTTGCCTGAAGGATCCCATGGACAAAGGAGCCTGGTGGGCTACAGTCTATGGGGTCGCAAAGAATTGGACATGACTGAGCGATTAGGCACACACACACATGCTATGGTGTAGTATTCTTCCAGCATAATCACTTTATAGTAGTTTTACTGCTTTGTAGTTCGGTAAGTTTTATTTTTATTATTACATTGTAAGCTTTTTGAGGGCTGTTATGATTATCATTCATCTTTGTGTACCCTATAGTAGTGATTCTCAGTCCTGAATTTAAAAAAAACTCAGAATTCTCAGGGCTGTGTTTATAGCCATCTCCCAAATTTGAATTCTCAGTTCTTGTTATTAGCCTAGCACAATGGTTCTCAACCAGGGTCAGTTTTGACCTGTAGTGAGCATCTGGCAATGCCTGAAGACATTTTTGGCTGTCAGAACTAGGGTGGGGGTTTGCTCCTGATAGCTGTTGGGTAAAGGCCAGGGATGCTGCTAAACACCCTGCAATTCAAAATGTCAATAATACTGAAGTTGAGAAACTCTGTCTAGCTGAATGGGTCTTTAAGGAAATTCCTGTGTGTTCTAGAAGTTGATCATACGAGGCATGTTTGTACCTGCTCATTAGGAGAGGCAGGTTTTTCCTCACAGGTCATAGATATTACTTCCCTATCCTCACCGTGATTGGTTAAGAATGTATTTCCATGAAGGAGGTACTCTGGGTCTAAGCTACATGCTATTGCTATTTATTTTAGTTGGCTGATCTTTATTCTGCCATAAAACATGGTTCCATTTCATTGTCACAGTCTTAGTTGAGGTGGCTGTTAATTCTTCTTGTAGTTTTATGATAGGAATCACTATTTTGTATGAATCTTGATTTTATTAGGTTCAAATACTTAAGTTTAGGTATGAATCTTGATTTTATTAGATTCAAATACTTAAGTTTAGGTACACCTATATATAATGACTCCCATAGGAAAAAAAAATTAGGTATAATGAAACTATTTGCAAAACTGGTAAATAAACCAACAGTACTTTTTCTGTTTATTAACAGAAACATTATATAGTGAATGCTTTTTCAGTCTCCTGTTTATCATTTTGTTTGCTTCTTTTAGTGTTGACTGAGCACCCAGGTGCCAGATACTGTGCTAAGGTATAGGTAATAAAAAGGAAAATTACCCTTTAATAAAAAGGAAATACTCTAGGACAATTTCTAGAGTATTTTGGAAGTCCTACCAATAGGGCTTCTTATGCATTCACTGTAGAGAGTAAGGGAAAATCAAGGTTGGTTATTAATTTATGGTATAAGCAACGGTATAAACAATGGGTAGGTTTAGATTTGCTGGGATAGTGAAGAAGACTAAGCTAAGGGTGAAAAGTTTCAGATCAGAGAGAATCGGGACATCTGTTTTGTGCCTTTTATATTATGTTAAAATATCTGTGTTGACATCCCAGTGGAAGTATAAAGGTTAGATGTATGAATCTGATACTCAGAGGAAAAGTTTTCAAGATAGAAGAACATTGAAAGCCATGAGTTTAGATAAATTCACATAAGGACAGAGAATGGGTGGAGAAGGGAGAACTTAGAACTGACACTGGGTAAACCAGAAAGAGTTACAGTAGATGAAACTGAAAAAGGAATTCTTGGGGAGAAAAGAGGAAAAACTAGTAAAGAGTTGTGACATGGGAGCCAAGAGAGCAAGTGTTTAAGGAAGAAGTGATCAATCAAGAAAGTTGCTGAGAGCTCAAGAGGAATGAAAAGTTTCTTTTTGATTTGATGGTGTAGAGGTATCTGATTTTAACAAGCATTTCAGTGGAACGAGAGAGAAAGCCAGATGGAAGTAGGTTGAAGAGTGAATGGGATGTGGAAAAGTAGAGATTGTAAATGTAGATGACATCTTCAAGCAGTTTTTCTGTGAAGAGGAGCGAGAATTGGGACAGTAGAGCTCAATATGGGATCAAAGGAGGGTTTTGTTTTTTAAAATGAGAGATAGTATATTTGTATATTCATAAGAATGACCCAGGAGAGGGATAGATGGATGAAATGTGAATTGAGGACATGAGGAAGAGAGAGGGTAGGTAGTGCTTGTAGTTACCTGAGTTCTTTAATTGCCCAACTTCTCAATTGTTTAGCATGCTGTGTGATACATTGAGAATCTGTGTGGGACAGAGTATGTAAGAAGGAGAGAAAACACAAATTGGAAGCTACTGGGGAAAAATTTGATTTCCTATCTCTTTCCTTTTTGAAAACAGGATTACAATTTATGTATTGTAGACAGTTTTTTTTCCATAGGCATAATTTTTAAAATCTTTTATTTTTTTTTTTCCTGGTTACACAAGTAATCTTTATCTTCTCAGAAAGCATTTTCTTTACAAAAGGAACTGTACAACTTAGAGTGAAAATTCTGTGTTACCTCATCCCAACCTTTTCTTTCTTTCCTTTTTTACCATCCTCTAAACTTAGAGGATTGTTGTCAGTACTTTAGTATTTGTTTTTTAATTTTTTCTATAATATTAACATAAATGATTTACTTTGGAATGAAATTATACTATTTATCCAGTTCCTAAACTTTAACATATATTAATATATATAAATCTGTTGAAATCAACCTTTTTAATTCATCTTTGTTATCCATAATTTTGGTATACTTGATCTGACAAGAATTAGAGATCATTTAAAATTTTCTGTTTCCTTAGAGGTACATATTTCTGCTATAGTTTGTTGTTGGCTACTTGATGGGTTGAATTCTGGATAATTGTCATGTGAGTCTCTTTTGTATGGTTCACAGCTTTTTGCTTTGAAGACAGCAGCAGAGTTAACATTGCTCTTGTAAAAACAAAAAATCATTCTTTTTTCCATCATTTTGTTTTCAACTTTTAGGAGTGTCAATTAAAATGACATGTGGTTAGTCGCGTTTAGTTTTTTTTTTTTTTTACCAAGTCTGAGAATCTTTTATAACTTACCTGATCTTATTCCATTTAGATATTAAAAAAATTTTTTTTAATCTTCATTTTTGGCTGTGCTAGGTCTTGTTGCTGCGTGGGCTTTTCTCAGTTTGCAGGTGGTGGGGCTACTCTCTAGTTGCAGAGCTTGGGTTTCTTCATTGCATTTGCTTCTCTTGTTGCTGAGCTTGGGCTCTAGGGCACGAGGCCTTCAATAGTTGGCGGCAGTAGTTGTGGTTCCTGGGCTCTATAGAGAACAGACTCAGTAGTTGTGGCGCACGGGCTTAGTTGCTGCGAGTCATGTGGGATCTTCCCGGTCCAGGGATCGAACCTGTGTCTCCTGCATTGGCAGACGGATTCTTTACCACTGAGTTACCAGGGAAACCCTCATTTACATTTATTTTTATGTTTCAGTTTGCTTTTTTCTTATTTTCTATTTTTATCTTTCATCAGCAAAAAAATGAAGAGAAAGGAGCTATTAGTTTATTTGAGGCTTCTTTTTATCTTTAAGTTTATATTGAATCCCAACTTCAGTTTATCATCCTTAATCCTTCATAGTATATTGTGATACCCTGTTGCATATTAACATAATTACTTTATCTTTTACTCCCCACCACCTTTTTAAGGATAGGTTGAAGCTTTTGGTTCTGGCCTACTAGTTGTTTAATTTTTACTTTCTGTACATTGACTCACAAAATTACAGATAATATTCTGTTTAGTAGCTGTACCACTGTAACTCAGAATTAGTTTTAAGTGTTTATTTTTATGTTTTTCAAAGCACACATTTTCCAAATGTAAGTTCTTTAATACTAATAATGTTTCATTGTGGTTTAATTGAAGTATAGTTGATTTTGAATGTTTCATTAGTTTCACATGTACAGCAAAGTGATTCAGATATTATGTATGTGTGTGTATATATATACTTTTCACATTCTTATATCTTGTAGCTTATTACAAAGTACTGAGAATAGTTCCCTGTGCTATGCAGTAGGTCCCTGTTGGTTATCTATTTTATATATACTAATATATATATATAAATCCTGAACTCCTAATTTATCCCTGTGTCCCCTGCTCTCCACCCAATGATGTTTCATTATGTGATTAGGATTTGTAAGAAGGCAGTTTGAGAGTGCTGTCATTTAAATATTAATTATTACATATTTGAGAACTTTATAGTTCCTTTTAGAGTTGCTTATTACCCATATTTGGATGACACACTAAGTAAAGGATCCTTGACAAATCTTTTCCTCATGAACATTCCTATAGAAGAGTTTTCTGACTTTTTAGGTTTTCGTGAGACCTTTGAGGCTAGCCTGATATTTTTTCACCATTGTTGGTCATTGGTTTCTTTTACCTAAATGCTTTTTAAGATTTCTGAAGCTTACCAGTTCTGCAGCATATCTGTAACTTGATGGTTTATTCCTATTTTTTGTTTATCTTTCTTGGTGCATGATGAGATTATTCTATCTGCAAGTTAAATTCATTATTTCAGAAGAGACCTTGACTTGTACCTTGACTTTGTACCTTTCTCTTCTTTACGAACAGTATTCCATATCATTAAAGTATATTAATGAACAGAGCAGATAAAAATCCCTGCCGTTGTGTGGATCTTAAATTGTAGCAGGCATACACCAAAACGATGATGATACATGAGAAAATCATATAGTGTTGTGGATAGGAAAAGCAGTGTTAGAGGGATTGGAAGTTCTGGGCAGGAGATAAACCATAGATTACAAATTTTAATTGTCAGTTTTTAATAGTCAATGTAGGCCTCATTGAGAAGGTAAAGGGAACAGACTTTCCAGAAGTCCTAAACGTAGGAGCATGCGTTGCATGCTGAAAAAGCAAGTAAGCCTTGTAGTTGGAGGAAAGGGACTAAAATGAAGGAGAAGGTAGAGGAAAATAAGGTCAGAATAAAAAGAGGCAGAGTTCAGGCATGCAAAATTGTATATGCCCTTAAAGGCCATTATTTGTGGAGTCATTACCCTGGTTGCTTTATTAAGAATAGTTTGTAGGGAATGATGGTAGAAGCAGGGAGGATTGATTAGGCAGTCAACACAATAAGATGGTTAAGATGTGGGTAATTGCTGTATCATACATTTGAAAGAAGAATGTGAGAAGACAAGAGGTATCAAAGATGACTCCAAGATTTTAGTCTGGCAACTGAAAGGATGGAATTGTCAGTAACTGAGATGTATATAGAAGGCTAAAGATGGAGCGCATTTTAAGGAAATAAATCATTAGGAGTTCAGTTTTGCACATGTTAGGAAATGTCTCAGATATGCAAGTGAAAATGTCGGGTAGAATGTTCCAAATGAGTCTAGAGATCAGGAGAAAGAGCTGAGCTAAAGGTATTGATTTGGGTTATCAGCATATGGGTGACATTACCAAGAGGGTGATTATAGATATTGAGGGAAAAAAAGACAGACTGAGGCCTGGGGTGTTGCCAGTATTACAAGGTTGCCAAGAGGGACCAGCAAAGAAGACTAATAAGGGGAGAACAAGTGAGATAACAAAGGTAGTCTACTGAAGTCTGTTCAAGAGGATAACTGTTGAAAGGTTAAGAGGAGAGCTGAAAACTGACTGTTGCAGAACAATCATTTATAATATTAATAAGAGCAGATTTAGTGAAGTGATGAAAGTGATTAATTTCAAGTGAAGTCAAAGTCGCTCAGGTGTGTCCGACTCTTTGCAACCCCATGGACTGTAGCCTGCCAGAGTCCTCTGTCCATAGAATTCTCCAGGCCAGAATACTGAAGTGGGTAGCTGTTTCCTTCTCCAGGGGATCTTCTCAACCCAGGGTCTCTCGCATTGCAGGCAGATTCTTTATCATCTGAGCAAAAGATTAATTTCAGTACATATAAAAGGGAATGGAAAGAGAGGAATTGGAAACAACTAGTATAGGTGATTTATGTGGAGTTTATTGTTGAGTTGCTCAGTCGTGTCTGACATTTTGTGACCCCATGGACTGCAGCACACCAGGCCTCCCTGTCCTTCACCATCTCCCAAAGTTTGCTCAAACTGATGTGCATTGAGTTGATGAGGCCATCCAACCGTCTCATCCTCTGTTATCCCTTCTCCTTCTCCCCTCAATATTTCCCAGCATCAGGGTCTTTTCCATTGATTTTGTTCTACGAAAAGGAATTCTCATTCTGGAGCAGTTGCTCGCAGGGAGAGGAAGATTAAGACTTCTTTAAAGTGGTTTTTGGTGTGTGTCAGAGAAATGATATAGTAGAAAAGGGGACTCTGATGATCTTTTCCACTTTATTCTGATATTTTCAATCATTGAGTGTTTTACCAAAGAGGGTGTTCATTTCTTTAATGGGTTTTTTCTTCACTTTCTTTACATCTTACCTCTGGTTGTCTTATTTCTTCTTTCGTCTTTTATTTCAAGAATCCCAGCTTAAAGACAATAGAGAAGTCCAAAATTTCTTGTTTCCTAGATTTATTCTTTGTAAACTACCTCAACTGTTTCTTGGTACCAAAGTTTTCTTCAGTTGGTTGATTACCTGTGAATTGAGATATTGTGTTTTTTTTCAGTGTTATTGATTATAGTATTTACTGCAGGATATTGCTTAGTTTTTTCCTTTGTTGTGTTGCTGATACTGCTGAAGGGGAAGAGCCAATTCTGTAGAGAGCTATTTATATACCTTTTTCTGTTTACTTACTCTAATGATAGTTTTTAATATCTGCTAGACAATTAGTAACATTGTTTATATTATTCGTGAAATGGAATGTTTGTTTTACTAGATATGCTTTTGCAGACATGAGATTTACCAGAAAAAAAGACCGTGGGTATTTGTATTTAAGCAGAAATTGAGATTAATATGTAATAATCAGAAGTTTAATTGTCATAAATCAGATTTGTTTTCTTACTAACACAGTTATTTAATTGGGGGCTGCCACTTCTGACTAATGATTGGTCAAAAGCTATAGATGTAAATGACCAAATAACCATATGCCCCATCTTTTTTCTTGCATTTCAGAAAACCTTGATGGCAATAGAAGTTGTCATCATCTAGCCTTAGACAGTTTAATTTATGAAATAGATTTTATATTATACAAATTATTTTGAATTGGCATAAATTTGAAGCTATAGATTAGCAACTCTTAACTAAGGGTTGTATGTTAGAATTATGTAGTTTTTCAAAATTCACATTTTTAGAGAACTCTCTGAAGGGATTTTTGTGCCTAAGAACTGTCACTTTATAGAGCTTTCCTGGTGGCTCAATGGTGAAGATTTCGCATGACAATGCAGGAGACATGGGTTCTATCCCTGGTCTAGAAACATCCCACATTCTCTGGAGCAACTAATCTTATGCACTACAACTACTGAACCCATGTGCCACAACTGCTGAAGCCTAGAGCTTCAGTACCTAGAGCCTGTACTCTGCAACAAGAGACGTCTCTGCAGTGAGAATTCCTTGCACCACAACTGGAGAGTAGTCCATGCTTGCAGCAACTAGAGAAAAAGACCAAATGCAGCCTAAATAAATCAATAGAAGAACTGTCACTTACAGAAAAAAGTTAGACATTTTTCTTCATCATGAAAGCTAATATAGGAGTGTCCAATTCAAAACTACTTTCCTACACAGTTTTATTTTGTAGCGGTATAAATTAGTAGAAAAATTGGTAAAGTCTCGTAAGTTTTTACGCATTTTTTTCCCCCACAGTGTGTGTAACCTGTAACTTGACTGTCAAGCGGTTAGATGTTAGTAAATTATCCCTTTAGAGTTTGCCAGAAATTCCATGCTATAAGCCACCTAGCCTTTCATTCCCTGAAATTAGTGGTGTTGAATCTGCAGAATTGAGTAACTTGCCCTTGTACCTTTATGGACCTTGGGAGATACCCCTCAGCATAACCCGGAGAAATCTAACCCCAATTCTAGTAAAGTGTTCAGAATTTAGATTGTTTCCTAAAGGGTAGTATGAAAAGCAAATTTCTTAAGAGTTGATTGGAGCAGTTAGGACTAGCTAGCTTACGTTTCTTACAACTTTTTCCTTTAGTTGACATTGCAGATTAAGATCTTTTATTTCTATTGCTGCTACCAAAGGCTAGGCATTGTTGTTATCATTAATCTGCTTAAGTATAGTCTTTTTTCACCACTTGTATTATCATTCTAAACAAAAACACCCATCATTGCCTTAGTTTTTACTTTTCTAATCAAATGGTGCTTCTAGTAGTTTGCAGACTAGAAAGCATCTTAATGCTCCTCCTAAGAAGGACGACAACCCAGCCACTGTATCCCTACCTCAGCTCATTTCTGCTTTCTTGCACTTTGTTTTGTTTTGGTGGTGATGGTTAGTGGAAGGATTCTTTACGGAGTAGGAAGAATCCGCACTACTTGACTTGATGGGCCAGGTCTTGAGCCAGGTCAAGTACTCCAGTGCTTTGATGGTGACCTTCCAAACACCTAGTTATACTGTGTGTAATCTGTATCACCAGAGTGATGGTATATGAAAATTTAGAAGTTGGATTTCATGAACTCTGGATGTTGCTAGGTAGAGCAGCCTCAAATTGAAATGAAAGAAAGGACTTAATTGACTGTGTTAGTTGCTCAGTTGTGTCTGACTCTTTACAACCCCATGGACCTTAGACCACCACGCTCCTCTGTTTGTGAAGTTCTCCAGCAAGAATATTGGAGTGGGTTGCTGTTTTTCCCTCCAAGGGATGTTCCCGATCCAGGGGTCAAACCCGGGTCTCCTGCATTGTAGTTGGATTCTTTACCATCTGAGCCACCAGGGAAATTGCGTAACTCAGAACTTGAAAGAATATTGAAAGGTTAATCCATCCAAAGGAGAGATTCCGCTGGGAAGAATCGGAAATTAAAATGAGGGCTGTTGCTTTAAGCATTGAAACCTCAGCCTGTGCTCCCTTTCTGCCCCACCTCCCCCCCCACACACATTTTTCTGATTAGAAATAGCATGTTTTTATCTGATTTGTAAGTCAGTTACAATACTTATGACAGATATAAATACACCCTACTTAAGAAAGACTGACTCAGAATCTGCTTAAGGGTTGAATTTCAGGCAGTATTTCCTTCATTTTTGAAATGTTCACTCCCTGTTTAAGAAGCTATTTTCTCCCAATGCAAGATTGAAGTTAAACTTTGAAAATTGTTATGTAACTTTTTACTATTGTGAACGTTTTGTTCATTGCTAATAAAAATTACCTTTTTGGGTGCCTAGTAAAATGTTTTTAATAGAACTAAATTAACATCTCATTTCCCACTGGGATGTTACCTTCTTTTATAAAAAATATCTTAATGTTTAAGAAATATTCAGTAGATGCTGTGGAAGAAAATGGGGAAATAAGACGTAAATGATGAAACTAGACACTCATAGAGTTGCATAGCTTCATTATATAATCAATAATTAAAGCTATGTTATGCTTACTAATATAGCTATGCACAAAAATCTCACTTGGAACTTCCCAAGGACCAAATAACAAACGCAGCAATTAACATACCACACTTGAACTGTGAATTGTGCGATGCTTACTCCTTTCAATGGCATTGAAAAATGATCTTTTCTAATTTTCCTGCCTATCCAGTTTTCTGTTATTTTCCAAAGAGAACAGTTTCTTCTGTTCAGCTGTTTTTTGTCTGTTCACTTTTGTCTCTTTCTCTTGGTCAAGTTGCTGTTTATAGCAGAAGTTATTTATTGAATCCCATATTGATGGACATTTAGGTTGGATGTACATTTAGGTTGGATGTAACATTTTAGATACTGCTTTTGATACAAATTGTGTATTTATATTGCTTGATACTAATGTTATTTTAAAGGGAATTAATTAAAATACTTTTATCTTAAATATGTTTTCTTATAGCAGAAAAAGAAAACTAAGAACTTCAATCCACCAACACGTAGAAATTGGGAAAGTAATTACTTTGGGATGCCCCTCCAGGATCTGGTTACAGCTGAGAAGCCTATACCACTGTTTGTTGAAAAATGTGTGGAATTTATTGAAGATACAGGTAGGATAGAAGTTATCATTTCAAGAGGTTTGATTTGAAATTTTACTTTAGGTACACCAATAGTTTGTCGGATGTTCCTGATTCAAACTAAAATTTGAAAAAAGTATGTCATTCTCATTAGGATTAATTATCTTGCATATTTTAGACATAACCATCAGATATTTGAAAGCAGTTTTTTTGTTAGCCAGTCATGCTTTTATTAGACTTCTCTTTATTAAATGGCAAAGTCAGATCCTAGAATGTTAAATTAATTCTGGAATTCAAAATAACTCAGTTAAATTATGCTACTATTTAATCATAGGTATGATTTAAGGTAGTTTGAATGTTTTCAAAATGTTTAAGTCTGATACTATTTTTTAACTCATTTTACACATGAATTTTTCCTTTTAAAAGTCATAGCAATATTTATGAATACACAGAATTAGCTTATTTGTGATGTTATTATTTATTCAGGAGCATTAGCTTCATATGGTTTATATGATTTGAGTTGTATTTGTAAGGCATGTGTAGATATCCTCACTGTTTTAAAAACAAGCCTGCTCTTATGTCTATTTCATCCAATCAATGTGTTACTGAGGGTTGGACTAGTCACAGTTGAGGAATATAGACAGAATATTATGTTTATGTGCATTTAAAATGAATACAAGTTAACCATGAAACTGTAGTGATCTGAATAGACTACAAAATTTAATGGTTTGAAAACGAGCTAATTTCATTACAGCTCTATTTATTCTTAATGACCTTTTGATAAGCATTTTTTTTTAAATGAAAAGTTAGGCGAATGTCCTATCTAGAAAGCTCATTTTTACTTCAGTGTAAATGGTGAAATTATATTAATTGATTTTTAAATATTAAACTAACCTGAGATTCCTGGGATAAATATAGCTTGGTCTATGTGTTACTGCTGGACCCAGTTTGCTAAAAGTAAGGATTTCTGCATTCTAAGAATTAACAATTTATAGTTTTCTAGCAGTACCTTATATCTGGTTTTGGTATCAGGGTAAAGCTGGCGTCACAGACTGAGTCTGTTTTCTGGAAAAGATTGTATAGAATGGTAATAGTTCTTTATTAAATTTTGGTAGAATTCACCAGCGAAACTATCTGGACCTGGAATTTTGTGAGGAGGCTTTTAAGTATAGATTAAATTTCTTTAATGGATATAGGACTGTACAGATTTTCAGTTTATTCAGTAAGCATTGACTGTCTTTCAGGGAGTTTGTCCTTTTCATTCAAGTTGCTCTAAGGTGGTTTATAAAATTCTGTATCATACTTTTGATGCCTCTTTTGTTTTTGGCATTACTAATTTCTTTTTTCCCTCTTGTTAGAAGTTTGTCCATTTTATTGATCTTTTCAAAGAACCAGCTTTTGATTTTTTTGATTCTTTTTTCTCTTTTGTCCATTTCTAAATTCAGTGAATTCTACTTCTTCTTGCTTTCATTTGATTTTTTTTTATAGTTTCTTAAAGTATAAACCTAGATTAATGATTTTATCCAGTCTTCTATACTGTTTAGCATTTAAAAATTTCCTATAAACATTATTTTAGCTGTACACCACGGTCTTAATGCTGTTTCCATTTTCATTCAGTTCAAGATACTTTGTAATTTACCTTTTGACTTTTTAATTTAACACATTAATTAAGTTTTATTTCAAATGTTTTCCAGATAACTTTGTTATTCATTTATAGTTTAATTTTGTTGCAGTTGAAAACAGTTTGACTTCAGTGTAACTTTATTGAGACTTGCTATTTATAGCCCAGAGCGTGGTCTGTTTTGAAGAATGTTCCTTGGGACCTTGAGCAAAATGTTTATTAAGCTATTGGATGAAGGATTCATCCAATGTCAGGTCAAGTTCTTTGAGAATATTGGTCAAGTCTTATCTGTCCTTACTGATTTTCTTGTTGACTTGTTTTTTTAATTGAGTACTGTTAAAATCTTTAATCATGATTGATACTTGTCTGTTTCTCCTTTGAATTGTGTTAGTTTTTGCTTCATGTGTTTTGAAATTTGTTTAGTTTCACATATATTTAGGATTATGTCTTTTTTTATGAAATAGTATCTTTATGATGCATTCTCCTTGTTTTGAAACCTACTTACTCTAAAATTAATGTAGCAAACTGCATTTTCTTTTTTTCTATGTGGTATATCTTTTTTTAATCCTTTTAATTGTATCTTTTTATTTAATGGAGTTTCTCATGGACTGAGTCTGACAACCCACTCTTCTAAGTGGAGTATTTATTAGATCATTGGCTTTTTATGTAATTATCAATCTAATTGGTTTTAAATCTTCTGTCTTGTTTTTATTTATTTTTTGTCTCATGTAAACATTATTCCTTTTCTGTTTTTTGCTTTCTTTTGGATTAGCTGAAAACTTTTTACTCTTATTTTAACACCAGCATCCAGTTACAATGTTTATCTGTTAGGGTTATTTTAAGTGGTACTCTCGAATTTTAAATATATATCTTTAATCACAATTCCTCTTTAGACAACATTATACCAGCATAATGTGTAGCTTAAGAACCTTGGAACAGTACATTTAACCCTCCTGTCCCTTGTTCTATTGTATGCTTTAAATTTACAATATGTTTTAAGTATCATAGTATATGTTCATAATTTTTACTTTAAACAAGTAATTATCCTTATTTTCGAAAGATTTTCTTAAGTTATAATCCTCTTAGAAAACAGCTTTATAAAAATATAATTCACATACTCTACAATCTACCCATTTAAATTGTACAGTCCAGTGGTATATTTGTATGTTCACAGAGTTGTGCAAGCATCAGCACATTCAATTTTAGAGCGTTTTCATCACTTCCAAAGTAAACCCCATCCATTAAGCAGTCAGTTCCCCATTCTCCATACTCATCATCCCTTAACTTTCTGACTTTATAGATTTACCTATTCTGGTCTTTTGTGACTGTCGTCTTTGCTTTAACATAGTGTTTTATAGCATCCATGTTAGCATCTCTCAGTACTTCATTTTTTAAAATAATTTTTATTTATTTTTGGCTATGCTGGGTCTTTGTTGCTGTGTGGACTCCTCTCTAGATGTAGGGCATGGGCTTCTCATTGCAGTGGCTTGTCTTGTTGTTGAGCACTGGCTCTGGGGCACGCAGGCTTTAGTAGTTGTGGACGTGGTCTTAGTAGTTGCAGCTCCCGGGCGCTAGAGCACAGGCTCCGTGGTTGTGGCGCATGGGTTAACTCAGCAGCATGTGGAGTTTTCCCAGATCAAGCCCTGAATTCATTTCTCCTGCATTGGCAGACAGATTCTACCACTGAGCCACCAAGGAATCCCCATTCATTTTTATTGTTGAATTTTCCTGTGGTCATGTATGGATGTGAGAGTTGGACTGTGAAGAAGGCTGAGCACTGAAGAATTGATGCTTTTGAACTGTGGTGTTGGAGAAGACTCTTGAGAGTCCCTTGGACTGCAAGGAGATCCAGCCAGTCCATTCTGAAGGAGATCAGCCCTGGGATTTCTTTGGAAGGACTGATGCTAAAGCTGAAGCTCCAGTACTTTGGCCACCTCATGCGAAGAGTTGACTCATTGGAAAAGACTCTGATGCTGGGAGGGATTGGGGACAGGAGGAAAAGGGGACGACAGAGGATGAGATGGCTGGATGGCATCACTGACTCTATGGACGTGAGTCTGAGTGAACTCCGGAAGTTGGTGATGGACAGGGAGGCCTGGCGTGCTGCGATTCATGGGCTCGCAAAGAGTGAGACACGGCTGAGGGACTGAACTGAACTGAATGTTCCCTTGATGGGAATTTGTGTTGATTGCCGCTTTTTGACAACTCCGAATATTGCTGCAGTGAACACTTATTACCAGTTTTTTGTGTGGACACGTTTTTCACTTCTTTTGAGTATACATAACCTAGGAACAGAATTTCTAGATCATACGGTACGTATGTGTTAATCGCTCAGTCATGTCAGACTCTGCGACCCTGTGGACTGTAGCCCACAAGGCTCCTCTATCCATGGAATTCTCCAGGCAAGAATACTGGAGTGGGTTGCCATTTTCTTTTCCAGGGCATCTTCCTGACCCAGGGATCTAACCCAGGTCTCCTGCATTGCAGGCAGATTGTTTACCATATGAGCCACTAAGGAAACCCCTATGTTTAACCCTTTGAGGAATTTACCAGACTGTCTTGCAAAAAGTGACTGTACCATTTACATTCCCACCAGCAATATTCAAGAGTTCTAGTTTCTCCACATCTTTGCTAACATGAATTTTCTGATTTTTTGATTATAGCCATATTAGTGGGTGTGAAAGTCTCATGTGGTTTTGATTTGCATTTCCCTGATGACAAATGATGTTGAACATATTTTCAGTTGTTTATTGGCCATTTGTATATCTTTGGAAAAATATCTATTCATATACTTTGCCATTTTTAAGTTGAATTGTTTATCTTAGTGTTGAGTTTAGTTCTTTATATACTCTAGATACAGTTCAGTTCAGTCGCTCAGTTGTGTCCGACTCTTTGTGACCCCAGGAATTGCAGCACGCCAGGCCTCCCTATCCATCACCAACTCTCGGAGTACACCCAAACCCCTGTCCATTGAGGGGTGATGCCATCCAACCATCTCATCCTCTGTTGTCCCCTTCTCTTCCGGCCCTCAATCTTTCCCAGCATCAGGGTCTTTTCAAATGAGTCAGCTCTTCACATGAGGTGGCCAAAGGATTGGAGTTTCAGCTTCAAAATCAGTCCTTCCAGTGAACACCCAGGACTGATCTCCTTTAGGATGGTCCGGTTGGATCTCCTGGCAGTCTAAGGGACTGTTAAGAGTCTTCTCCAACACCACAGTTCAAAAGCATCAATTCTTCAGCGCTCAGCTTTCTTCACAGTCCAACTCTCCCATCCATACATGCCCACTGGAAAAACCATAGCCTTGACTAGATGGACCTTTGTTGGCAAGGTAATTCTCTGCTTTTTAATACGCTATCTAGGTTGGTCATAACTTTCCTTCCAAGGAGTAAACATCTTTTAATTTCATAGCTGTGATCACCATCTGCAGTGAACAAGTTGCTTTCAAATATGATTTGCAGTTTTTTTCCCCCAAATTCCTTGTTGTTATCATTTGAAGCACAAAATGTAAATTTTTATGAAATCTAATTTTTTTTTTGGTCACTGTGTGCATGGTATCATATCTAAGAAAGCTTTTCTGAAGCCAAGACTACAAAAATGTATTCCTATATATTCTTCTAAGAGCTTTTTTGATTTTACCTGTTACATTTAGGTCTGTGATTCATTTTGAGTTAATTTTTGTGTATGGTACAAGGAGGCATCCCAGCTTGATTCATTTGCTTGTACATATCCATTGTCCAAGCACCATTTATTGAATTACCTTGGCATTCTTTTTGAAAATCACTTCTCTGTAAATGTGAGTAGTTCTTCCACTTATATTCCATTGATCTATATGCCTATTCATTTTTGTCGGTACCACTTCGATTTCAATATTTTATCTCTGGGGTAATTTTTGAAACCAGGAAGTATAGTCCTCCAACTTTGTTCTTTTGATTTCTAGGCTGTTAGATTCTTTCCTTTTCAGTTTTTTTAAAGATTGCTCCTCGTCTTCTGCATTACCAAAAAATCTGTTTTTCTTACCAGTATTCCTCTGTATATGGTGTGTTACCCTCTCTCCTTCAATTCCCAATTGCTTTTGAGATTATTCTCTCTGTTTTTTGCTGAATTTTTTTATTAGCATATTAGGGTTTTTTTTTGGTGTGGGTGTGTATTCTTTGGGATTTTCTATGTATGTAAGGTCATATCCAATGTGAATAGGGATAGCTTTACTTCTTCTTTTGAAATTTGGCTTTTTGTTTCTGTGTCTTGCTCTGACTTGAACTTCCAGTGTAATATTGAATACCTGTGGTGAAAGCAGGCATTGTTGATATTCCTTACTTTAGAGGAAAGCTGTCTTTCTTTCACCATTATCATGTTAGCTCTGAATTTTTCATAAATATTCTTTATCATGTTACAGAAGTTTCCTTCTGTATTAGTTTCCTGGAGTTGCCAGAATGAACTCCCACAAACTGGGTAACTTAAAACAATAGAAATGTATTTGCTGACAGCCTAAAGGCTGGAAATCTGAAATCAAGATGTCAGTTGGGTCATGCTCCCTTAGAGACTCTGGGTAGAATCCTTTCTTGCTTCTTTCTGGCTTCTGGTGGTGTCTATCAATCCTTGATATTCCTTGGCTTACAATAATGTTATTCCATTCTGTCTTTGGAGTTCTGGGTGTATCTGCCTTCTTAGAAGGATGCTAGTTGTTGGGTTAGGACTCAGCCTCATCTTACCTGACCTCATCTTATGCTAGCTGATTGTAGTGGTCTTGTTTGGAAGTAAGGTCCCTTCCTAAGGCATTGGGGGTTATGACTTCAACATATCTCTTGGTTAGACTAAGTCAATCCATAAAACATTATATTCCTAGTTTGTAGAGTATTTTTTATTGTGAAAGGGTATTGGATATTGTGAAATGATTTTTCTGTTTCAATTGATACAATCATGTAGGATTTTTTGTTTCATTCTATTAATGTGAGTTGCGTTATCTTTTTGTTATGTTGAACCACATTTGCATTCCTGTGATAAATCCCACTGCCTCATGGTATATAATCTTTTTAATGCTGTTGTACTCAATTTGCTGTGTGGGTGCTCAGTTGTGTCTGACTCTTAGCCCACCAGGCTTCTCTGTCCAAGGAGTCTCCAGGCAAGAATACTGAAGCAGGTTGCCATTCCTTAATGTAGGGGATCTTCCCAGCCCAGGGATCAAACTCGCATCTTTTGCATCTCGTGCATTTGCAGGCGGTTTCTTTCCTACTGTGCTACCTGAAAAGCCCTTCAGTTTGCTAGTGTTGTGCAGAAGTTTTTTGCATCTGTATTCCTAAAGAATATTGATACATACCTTTCGTTTCTTTTGGAGTCTTTGGCTTTAGTATTGGGGTAATACTGACCTCATAGAATGAGCTAGGAAGTGTTTCTTTATCTTTTTATTCTTTAGAATATTTTAATGCTAGTTTTCTGTTATTAAAGAGCTATCGTCAGGAACTTTTGAAGCATTTCTATGTTAGAGATTTTCTAAAATTGTTTCTAAATTTTAGTCTTTCAGTTTTCTGTTTGTTGCCAGTGTATCTTCTGCTGCTTGTAATTTTATTTTGCATTTCCAGTGTACAATTTCTAATTTGTTGTGAGTCAGGAAAACATATAGCAGAGTTGGTCAAAGTTGTGTTTTGGTTAGGTTGAATAGAATCTGTGGGAAAACAGGAGGTATTCCTCCTATCAAGAAAACAGTATATTTTAGTGCAGGGGTTTGTAACATCTTTTTGGCTATTTATAATCCTTTTTATTTGTGTTTTTTCAGTTATGATAGGTTAGGGGATGAGATAACCAAGTTCCAGATAAATGAGGAATTTCTCTTACTGTCCTAAAATTTATATTTGCATGTAGATGTAGTTAATCTGAAATGCCCTCATTATTACAAATTACAAAGAAAAGATTACCTCTAAAGCTTAGAGGTTATTTTTCTGCTCAGATTATGTTAAAAGCATGAGTGTCTCAGTGAGGTTCTTTAAATATTGGTCTGAAAATTATGTTGTTCCAATACACCAATGATAAATAATTGAGGTGAAATGAGTAGAAATGAATCTTTTATTGCTAAAATAAAGGTCACTATAATTTTGTTTTTATTTATACTTCATCATTCCCATTTGCCTTTTTGAAGAACTCCTACTCATTTCGTAATCTAAATAACACTTTTTTCACTGAATGTCATTGCCTTTTATTTTCTGTGCTTCCTTGTCCTACGTATATATCAGTCCATTTTTATATTCACTCCTTTGCATATCTCATCAACCCTCACCATGTTATTCTCTTGGCAAACCTCAACTTTGGTTAAACTAACTCTCTGCCTACTCTGCAGTTGGACGAGAAAAGTAGATCATGGCTGTAGAAAAACATAAACCATGCATTTCACGTTAAATATGTGACCACAAATCTGAAGTAATTATTCCATGTTTTCTTTATTTCTTCACATTTTGAAAAATTTTTGAACCTTCAGAAATGTTACGAGGATAATATTATGAAGCATCCATACAACTTTCATCTAGATATACCAGTTTTGGGGGAGGAGGTTGCCACATTTCTCCCCAATCTTTTTTTTTTTTCTTTGGCTAAACCATTTGAAAGTTACAAATATCATGTACTTCACTCTTGAATCTTTTAGCATATATCTCCTAAGAACAAGAACATTGTCTCCATATAACCACAATATAAATATCACCTTTGGGAAATAAAACATTGATAAAATCTAACTTTTTAATATTTTTTTAATAAGCAGATTTCCATTATTATCCCAGTAATGCCCTCTTACAGCTTCTTTGTTCTTTCAGTTTAGGATCCAGTCAAGGATCGTGTATTTGCATTTATTGTTATGTATGAAGTATGTCTCTTTATCTTTCCTTGATCTAGAATAGTTCTCTAGCCTTACTTATATTTTCTTGACACATGTTTTGAAAATTCTTAAGTTTTTTTTTCCCAGAATGTTCCTAAATTTTGTCTGATTCCTGGTCAAATTCAAGTTAAACATTTTTGGCTGGAATTCTACATAGGGTGGAGTTATCTTTCTTTGATGCATCACACTAAGAAACATATGATGCTATTTCCTAAAGGACTTTTTAGGTTGCTTTTGAAATTCTAGACTTAATAACCTTAACAGTGTCAGATAATGCTTAAAGTTGTGATCATTGACATCTGACTTTAATGATTCAAGAGTGACTTGTTTATTCTTGATCTAGCCGAGAATTATAAATTAGCCCTTAAAGCATTTCATTAGATAATTTTAGTATGCCTGTGTCTAGCAGAAATTCCTTAAGGATTTCTAGTATATTAATAAATTGCCTTTTTTGTTTTCTGGCTTTGAAACATATTTTTTATCTGTTAGCAAGAACATTTCTTCTTGAAGTAGCTGGTCATTGGGGTACAGCTAATCCTTTCTTTTTGTTTTTTTGAACACCACAGCCATTAGACCATAATCTCTAAGAGATTAAGGACCCGTAGCTCCTAAAACTGGGGGCACATATGATTAAATCTTTATTTAATAAATGTTTAAAAAAGGAACCCTAGTTTCTTTTAATAACCCTACATGTGTGTCCTTGTGCCAATAGTAACACAAAAGTGATATCTTTTTAAGTCTTTATTTTCCAAAGTAGAATTAGCATTTATTATTTTTTCCTACAACGCGTGCATGACCATTGCAAAAGATAGTGTGACTTCTTATAATTTAAATTTATATCAGTTCAGTTCAGTCGCTCAGTCTTGTCCAACTCTTTGCAACCCCATGAACTGCAGCATGCCAGGCCTCCCTGTCCATCACCAACTCCTGGAGTCCACCCAAACCCATGTCCATCAAGTTGGTGATGCCATCCAACCTTCTCATCCTCTGTCGTCCCCTTCTCCTGCCCTCAATCTTTCCCAGTATCAGGGTCTTTTCAAATGAGTCAGCTCTTCACATGAGGTGGCCAAAGGATTGGAGTTTCAGCTTCAAAATCAGTCCTTCCAGTGAACACCCAGGACTGATCTTCTTTAGGATGGACTGGTTGGATCTCCTTGCAGTCCAAGGGACTCTTAAGAGTCTTCTTCAACACCACAGTTCAAAAGCATCAATTCTTCTGCACTCAGCTTTCTTTATAGTCCAACTGTCACATCCATACATGACCACTGGAAAAACCATAGCCTTGACTAGATGGACCTTTGTTGGCAAAGTAACGTCTCTGCTTTTTAATATGCTATCTAGGTTGGTCATAACTTTCCTTCCAAGGAGTAAGCGTCTTTTAATTTCATGGCTGCAGTCACCATCTGCAGTGATTTTGGAGCCCAGACAAAGTCTGACACTGTTTCCACTGTTTCCCCATCTATTTCCCATGAAGTGATGGGACCAGATGCCATGATCTTAGTTTTCTGAATGTTGAGTTTTAAGCCAACTTTTTCACTCTCCCCTTCCACTTTCATCAAGAGGCTCTTTAGTTCTTCTTCATTTTCTGCCATAAGGGTGGTGTCATCTGCATATCTGAGGTTATTGATGTTTCTCCCGGCAATCTTGATTCCAGCTTGTGCTTCCTCCAGCCCAGCGTTTCTCATGATGTACTTATAAGTTAAATAAGAAGGGTGACAATATACAGCCTTGACATTCTGCTTTCCCGATTTGGAACCAGTTTGTTGTTCCATGTCCAGTTCTAACTGTTGTTTCCTGACCTGCATACAGGTTTCTCAAGAGGCAGGTCAGGTGGTCTGGTATGCCCGTCTCTTTCAGAATTTTCTACAGTTTATTGTGATCCACACAGTCAAAGGCTTTGGCATAGTCAATAAAGCAGAAATAGATGTTTTTCTGAAACTCTCTTGCTTTTTCGATAATCCAGCGGATGTTGGCAATTTTTTCTCTGGTTCCTCTGCCTTTTTTAAAACCAGCTTGAACATCTGGAAGTTCACAGTTCATGTGTTGCTAAATCCTGGCTTGGAGAATTTTAAGCATTACTTTACTAGCGTATGAGATGAGTGCAGTTGTGCAGTAGTTTGAGCATTCTTTGGCATTGCCTTTCTTTGGGACTGGAATGAAAACTGACCTTTCCCAGTCCTGTGGCCACTGCTGAGTTTCCCAGATTTGCTGGCATATTGAGTGCAGCACTTTCACAGCATCATCTTTTAGGATTTGAAAGAGCTCAACTGGAATTCCATCACCTCCACTAGCTTTGTTCGTAGTGATGCTTTCTAAGGCCCACTTGACTTCACATTCCAGGTAATTGTTATTGTACTGAGCTGTTACATCATTAAAAATCCAGGCTTTACCTTGTGATAATAGTATTTGATGAAGGTAATACACAATGTGCAAAATGCTCTGGTTAATGCAGGAAAAGAAAGGCTGTTCTTAGGAAAAAGCTATGTCAGATACTTTGTTATTATGTTAGATGGAAACATGGAATTGTCATTTTTGTGATTGACAGTCAGAAAAATTGTGATCACACCTGTAGCTCTTTTGTTTTTTTAATGGTGAAATTCCTGCAGGAAAATTAATGTTTGCAAGTCTGATGAAACACACTGGCCCTTCCTCTTTTTATCCCCATGGGGAAATAATTAGTACTGTATTCAGACATTCAATATGGCAGTTATCCTTTTGTTTACATATTTGCTTATATTTTTATTTTCTAGGAAAAATGTCTGGAAATGAAATTATTATGCCAACCTCAGTGATAGAAAGCATACAGAGAGAGGAAACCACCTACCATGAAACAAATGGGGTGGCATGTCAAAAAATATTTCCTTTATGTATCAAATGAGACAAAGTAATGACTCTGGCTTGCCCAATGTCTTACCTTTAGCAAGTCAATCCACTTTTCAAAGCTTGTCTCCTTATCATTAACATAAGGCCTCTTGTCAGTTATTTTGAAAATGAAATGAAAACAAATATGTAATATTTACTTAATATGAATTTTTAAGCATTTTATGTAAAGAAAGTAGCAAAATGAAAGGTTGAAGTACTGTTGTTGGTTTTTCTCAGATAGTAAAGATATAATGGCTAGAAAGTAGTGGTGTGTTTTAATACAGTGAATTCCAGGTATAGTAATATTCCCCCCCATATTTAAAATTTACTATTTTTGATTGAGGGGGAAAAATACTGCCGTTAGCCTTATTAATTGTTGTAGTATTCTTGTCCCTGAAGTGTCACTTATCATTGCTAAAAGACTTACTCCATTGATTTTACTTCCATCCTCATAACATTTTGATATCTATTTCTATATATTTATATCTTTAAAAAAATTTTTTTTAGATTTATAGCAGAATCAAGAGAGAGATTTCCCATTTACCCCCTCTCACACATGAAACTCTCCCCAGCCCCCATCACCAACATCACTCCCCAAAATGGTACATTTTTTGCCAAGGATAAACCTGTGCTGACACATGATAATCACCCAGAGTTCATAGTGTACATTAGTATTTACTCTTGGTGTTGTATATTTTATTGGTTTGGACATATGTATAATGACATATCCATCACTACAGTAGCATAAAGAGTGTTTTTACTGCCCTAAAAATCTTCTGTGCTCTGCCTATTCATCTCTCTCTACCTCCCCCACCCCTGGCAGCCACATACCTGTTTATTGTTTTACCTTTTTATTTTACCTTTTCTACAATGTATAGTTACAATAATCCAATATGTGCCCTTTTCAGATTGGCTTCTTTCACTTAGTAATATGCATTTAAGTTTTCTCTATGTCTTTTCATGGGTTAATAACTCCATTCTTTCTTGACATTGAATATTTCATTGTCTGGATGTACCACCATTTAATTACCCATTTACCTTCTGAAGAACAGCCTGTATGCTTCCATGTTTGGGCAGTTATGCTATAAACATAGCTATAGCTACAAAATAAATGCTGTAAACACTGGTGTGCAGATTTTTGTGTAGACATTTTTCATTTTCTATGAGTAAATTAACAAAGAGCATTATTGCTGGATGGTATGGTAGGAGTGGGCTTGCTCTGTGGTTCAGCAGTAAAGAACCTACGTACAGTGCAGACGCGGCTTCAGTGCCTGGATTGGGAATATCCCCTGGAGGAGGAAATGGCCACCCACTCCGGTATTCTTGCCTAAAAAATCCTATGGACAGAGGAGCCTGGTGGGCTACAGCCCAATGGGTTGCAAAGTGCTAGACGTAACTTGAGTGACTGAGCATACGTGGTGAGAGTACCTTTAGGTATTTTTGTTTTTTTGGCCTACCTTGAGGCTTGCAGGATCATAGTTCCCCAAACCAGAGATTGAATCCAGGCTCCTGGCAGTGGAAGCTCAAAGAGTACATTTAGTTTTGTTAAAAAACATCTTCCAGAGCATCTGTACCATTTTGCATTCCCAGCAGCAGTAAATGAAAATTTCTGTTCTCCACATCTTTGTCAGCAGCTGGTGTTGTCATTGTTCTGGATTTTTACATTCTAATAGTGATGTCTCATTGTTTTAATTTGAAATTCCCTAGTAACATATGATATGGAGCTTCTTTCTATATTCATTTGCTATCTATATATCTTCTTTGATAAGGTATCTATCTATCTGTTAAGGTCTTTGGCCCATTTTGCAGTGGAGTTGTTTTCTTATTACTGAGTTTTACGTGTTGTTAGTATATTTTGAATAGCAGTCCTTATCAGATACGTGTTTTGTAAATATATAAACTCTAGAATCAGTTTGTTGATAACCATAAAATAATTTCTTGGAAATTTGATTGGGTTGCTTTGAATCTGTAGATCAAGGTGAGAAGAATTGACACCCAAATGGTATTTGTCTTCCTATCCAAGAACATAGTATATCTTTCCATTTACAGTTGATCTTTGAACAGCATGAGTTTGAACTGTGTGTGTACACTTACACTTGGATATTTTTTCATAGTAAATAATATAGTACTAAACACAATCCAGGAAAAGGCAATGGCACCCCACTCCAGTACTCTTGCCTGGAAAATCCTATGGATGGAGGAGCCTGGTAGGCTGCAGTCCGTGGGGTCGCTAAGAGTCGGGCACGACTGAGCGACTTCACTTTCACTTTTCACTTTCATGCACTGGAAAAGGAAATGGCAACCCACTCCAGTGTTCGTGCCTGGAGAATCCCAGAGACGGGAGAGCCTGGTGGGCTGCCGTCTGTGGGGTCACACAGAGTTGGACACGACTGAAGCGACTGAGCAGCAGCAGCAGGAAACACAATCCGTGTTTGGTTGAATCTGTGAGTGTGGAGCAACAGTGGATACAGAGGACCAGCTATAAGTTATACATGGACTAGCTCCTGCATTGCTCAAGGGTCAGTTGTATTTAGTCCTTCGCTTTCACTCATTAGTCTTGTAGTTTTTCTCATAGAGATCTTGTATATATTTGTTAGATTTGTACTTAGGTATTTGTGTTTTCCATACTGTTTGTGTTCATGGGGTTCTTGGAGTGGTTTGCCATTAATTACCTCCTCCAGCCAGGGGCTCATCACTTCTTTACAAATAGCTGAGGAAAGAAGAGGAAAGCACGGGAGAAAGGGAAAGATACACCCAACTGAATGCAGAGTTTCAGAGAATAGCAAGGATAGATAAGAACGCCTTCTTGAATGAACAATGCAAAGAAGACTATAGAATGAGAAAGACTAGAGATCTTTTCAAGAAAATTGTAGATATCAAGGAAACATTTCATACGTAGATGGACATAATAAAGGACACAGACAGTAAGGACCTAGCAGAGGCAGAAGAGATTAAGAAGAGGTGGCAAGAATACACTGAAGAAATATACAGAAAATCTTAATGACCCAGATAACAACGATGGTGTGGTCACTCACCTAGAGCCAGACATCCTGGAGTGTGAAGTGCAAGTGGGCTTTAGGAAGCATTACTACCAACAAAGCTAGTGGAGGTGATAGAATTCCAGCTGAGCTATTTAAAATCCTTAAAAAACGATGCTGTTAAAGTGCTACACTCAATATGTTAGCAAATTTGGCACAAGACTAGAAAAGGTCAGTTTTCATTCCAATCCCAAAGAAGGGTAGTGCGAAAAAATTGTCAAGCTACCATGCAGTTGGATGCATTTTGCATGCTAATATGGTTATGCTCAAAATCCTTCAAACTAGGCTTCAAAAGTACATGAACCAAGAACTTCCAGATGTACCTGCTGGGTTTAGAAAAGGCAGAGGAACCAGAGATCAAATTGTCAACATCTGCTGGATCATAGAAAAAGCAAGGGAATTCCAGAAAAACATCTATGTCTGCTTCATTGTCTATGCTAAAGACTTAACTGTGTGGATCACAGCAAACTGAAAAATTCTTAAAGAAATGGGAATGCCAGACCACCTTACCTGTTTCCTGAGAAACCTGTATACAGGTCAAGAAGTAACAGTTAGAACTTTATGTGAAACAACTGACTGGTTCAAAACTGGGAAAGGAGTACAACAAGGCTGTATATTGTCACTCTGCTTATTTAACTATATGCAGAGTACATCATGAGAAATGCTGGGCTGGTTGAATTACATGCTGGGATGAAGATTACCGGGAGAAATCAGCAACCTCAAATACGTAGTCATTTCTCTAATGACGGAAAGTGAAGAGCAACTTCACTCTTGAAGGTTAAGAGAGTGAAAAAGCTAGCTTAAAACTCAGCATTCAAAAAACTAAGATCATAGTATCCAGTCCCATCACTTCATGGCAAATAGATGGGGGAAAAGTGAAAACATTAACAGATTCTGTTTTCTTGGACTCCAAAATCATTATGGATAGTGACTGCAGCCATGAAATTAGGACACTTGCTCCTTCCAAGGAAAGCTATGAAAAACCTAGACAGCGTTAAAGGCAAAGACATTAATTTGCCAACAAAGGTCCATATAGTCAAAGCTGTAGTTTTTTCAGTAGTCATGTACAGATGGACCATAAAGAAGACTGAGTGCTGAAGAATTAATGCTTTTGAATTGTGGTCCTGGAGAAAGTCCCTTGGAGAGCACAGAGATCAAACCAGTCAATCCAAAAGGAAATCAACCCTGAATATTCACTGGAAAGACTGATGCTGAAGCCAAAGCTCCAATACTTTGGCCAGTTCATGTGAAGAGCTGACTCCCTGGAAAAGACTCTGATGCTAGGGAAAGACTGTGGACAGAAGGAGAAGGGCAACAGAGTATGAGATGGTTGGATGGCATCGCAGACTCAATGGACATGAGTTTGAACAAACTCTGAGAGATAGTGAAAAACAGGGAAGCCTGGCATGCTGCGGTTCATGGGGTTCTTGGTTCACATGCTGTTTAAGCCTGGCTTGAAGGATTTTGAGCTTTACCTTGCTAGTATGTGAAATGAGCACAGTTTGCAATAGTTTGAGCATTCTTTGGGATTGGAATGAAAACTGACCTGTTCCAGTCCTGTGGCCACTGCTGACTTTTTCCAAATTTGCTGGCATGTTCAGTGCAGTGTTTTAATAGCATCATCTTTTAGAATTTGTATGTATTAATATTCTTCATTTTTTAAGTCAGCATTCTCCTGGTTTTCTTTGCTTCTTTGTATATGGCTTCCTATAGCTCTTCGTGCATTTTTAAAGGTTAGTCTTTGTCTAATAAGTACAGTGACTGGGTTCCCCATAGGCAGTTTCTGTTAATATTTTTTCCTAGAATGGACCATACTGGCTTTTCTTACTATGCTTCTTAAATTTTTTGTTGAAAATAAGATATTTAAATATTTTAGCACAGTGAAACATAGGCAAGCCCTTGTGCTCTTTCTTCTAGGAGTCACCAGACAAGTTAAAATTTACAACTCTAGTTCTTTGCGGACAAGATCTGTGTTCCCGCCTCTGACACTTGCAGCCTAAACCCCAAGTGCAGACTACCTTCCTCATGGTCGTTGCCAGTCTAGGGTATGGGGAGTAGTAACTGGGCATTTTAAAGCTGCTTTCTTCTCCAAAACTTCTAGTGGTGGTTGTAATTTTTTAAGTAGATTCCAGGGTTCTGCAGAAGTTGATTCTGATACATTCTGGCTGCTCCTTAGTTGCTTTTGACTTCCCTGCTGGCTCAGACGGTACAGCATCTGCCTATGATGTGGGAGACCCAAGTTCGATCCCTGGGTCAGGAAGATCCCCTGCAGAAGGAAATGGCAATCCACTCCAGTACTCCTGCCTGGAAAATCCCATGGATGGAGGATCCTGGTAGGCTACGGTCCATGGGGTTGCAAAGAGTCAGACATGACTGAGCGACTTCACTTTCACTTTTAGTTGCTTTTATTGGGGAACCAAGCTCCAAAATTCGTGTCTTCATCTCTTTTGCTGATGCCACCTCCCATGGAAACAATATAATTCGTGGATTATCTACACAGCTTGCTTCTCCATTACTGTTGGTCATGTGTTTTGTGACTTTAGTGAAACTCAATCTATTATCAACTCAGATAGAACTTAGACCTTTTTAGAACTTCAGATATCGTGAGTTCTGTGCAATGTAAGGGTTAGTTATCTTTCTAATGGAAGAAAAAAAGGCGAAAGTACTTGGTTAAAACATAGTTTTGGAATATTGGTATAGATTTCTAACGCCTGTATTACTTGGAGGCCCAGGATGGATACTTTGGACGATTTAATTCACATCTAGATTATTAAGTTGCTGTTGCTGCTGCTTTTTAAAAAAGAAAAAAATACATCACTCAGTTATCAGTGAAAGGAAGGCAAGGTTTTTAGTATGGATGATTATACATGTTTCCTTTTTCATGTAGCAAATAAATGCATGTCACTATGTCAGGTTGGTCTATCATTTTTATTATGTCTATTGATTGGTGTTTTACTATACAAATAAACGTTTTCTTTCTCCATCAATTTGAGGTTTCTTTTCCTCATTATTGGATTCAAATTATGCATTTTAGTTAGAAATACCACCAAAGTATTGTTGTATCTAAGTGCATCATATCTGTTGGTATTGTTGTTCAGTTGCTCAGTCGTATCCGACTCTTTATGACCCCATGAACTGTAGCACGCCAGGCTTACCTGTCCTTCATCATCCCTCCCAGAGTTTGCTCAAACTCGTGTCCATTGCGTCCGTGATGCCTTTCAACCATATCATCTGTCATCCCCTTCTCCTCCTGCCTTCAGTCTTTCCCAGCATCAGAGTCTTTTCCAATGTCAGCTCTTTGCATCAGGTGGCCAGAGTATTAGAGCAGCAGCATCAGTCCTTCCAGTGAGTATTCAGGGTTGATTTCCTTTAGGATTGCCTGATTTGATCTCCCTGCTGTCCAAGGGACTCTCAAGAGTCTTCTTCAGCACCACAGTTTGAAGGAATAAATTCTTCAGCACTCAGCCTTTTTCACTGTCCAGCTCTTAACATCCGTATATAACAACTGGAAAAACCACAACTTTGACTATATGGACTTTTGAGGGCAAAGTAATGCCTCTGCTTTTTAATATGCTGTCCAGGTTTGTCATTGCTTTTCTTCCAAGGAGCAAGTGTCTTTTAATTTCATGGCTGCAGTCACTGTCCACAGTGATTTTGGAGCCCACGAAAATAAAGTCTGTTACTGTTTCCACTTTTTCCCCATCTATTTGCCATGAAGTGATGGGACTGGGTGCCATGATCTTCGTGTTTTGAGTGTTGAGTTGCTGGGCTAGGATGTTATTTTGTCCCACAGTAAATGATTATTTTGGTTATTTGGTGGTGTCTGCTGTGCTTTATACCCACTCCAGTGTTCTTGCCCGGAGAATCCCAGGGACGGGGGAGCCTGATGGATTGCCGTCTGTGGGGTCGCCCAGATTCGGACATGACTGAAGCGACTTAGTAGCAGCAGCTGTGCTTTATTGAAGTTAAAACTTTGGATTTAATAACTTTGACCCATGAAACTTTTGTCAGTGGATTTTTGCTACCTTTGCGTGTTTGTGTGTGTGTGCTCAATCGCTCAGTTGTGTCCAACTCTTTGCAGTCCTGTGGACTACAGCCTGCCTGGCTCCTCTGTCTGTGGGATTTTCCAAGCAAGAATACTGGAGTGGGCTGCCATTTCCTTCTCCAGGGGATCTTCCCTTACCTTTATGTTCATGAATTTCTCAATGTTGCTGTGTTTCCTGCAGTGTGCGGTACATTTTTTTCCCCTTTCACATCTTCGTATGTAAAGATGTTTGTGAAATTTAAAAAACAAAATATTAACAAAATAATTTAACCTGATGAAAATTAGAAGGGATTAATATATTGTCCCATACAAGCACCTTTGATATTGCTCTGGAACTAAGTTTGACAGAATCCGCTATTCTATTCTTTTTTTTCCTCCTTGTGATCAGAAGAATACAATGCCTTATGAAATTGAGTCTCTTTTAGAAGTTTCCCATTGAACATAGGGATAGGTTTGGGGCTGATGATACAAATCTTGGTTCTTCTGTCGTCCCACAAATCACTGCAGCTCATCTTTCGTGTATGTGTGTGTGTCTAATTCCTTTATGTTCTTTAGAGTAGATAATTTCTGTTGTTTGTCTTCAAGATCACTTGCTCATTTCTCTGTCATCATTTGTCTGTTGATTGCATTCAGTGAATTTCTTGTTTCTGTTACTGTATTTCTGGTTCTAAAATTACCATTTTGTTGTTCCTTATATTTCTGTTTCTTTGCTGAAACTTTCTGTTAGGAAGTTTGTTTCAAGTGTGTTTATAATTGTTCACCTAAGTGTTTTATGGTGCTCTGAAATCCTTATCAGATAATTCCACAACTGACATCTTTGTATTGGTGTCGGTTAATTGTCTTTTCTCATTCAGGTTGAGATTTTCTTGATTCTTGAAATGATGAATGATTTTCATTTTATTATGGTTTTATTCTAGATTTTGAATAGTATGCTGTGAAACTTTGAGTCTTATTTAAATGTATTTTTAACAGGCCTCCTCTGACACTGTACTAGCCGGGGAGGAAGGCTGCCTCATTACTACAAAGTGAGGCTAGAAGATTGGACTCCCCACCCTGCTTGATCTCCACCAGCCTCTGTTGACCACTGTGGTGGAGAGAGGAGGGTACTTCTTACCTCAAGGTGGTGGTTAAAAACTTCAGACTTCAATCAGCCCTTGCTGGCATCTTGAAAGGGGAAGGACACCTTTGTTACTGCTGGCTAAAGTAGAATTCTACTTGGTTACCATTGTTGTGAATGAGGAGGAGTAGGTTCCACGGTGTTTGGCTGGAGTAGGGCAGTAATTAAAAAATGATTTTGCTTGCTAGTCTACACCTTTCCCAGTCCTTTCACCAAAGAGAGCAGCTCTTCTTGTTGGTTTTCTAAGTGGTGGTTTGTTGTTGTTTTTATTTTTTTGCCTGTGTTCATCAGTGTTTCTGGGTTGCAGGCTTCTCTGTTGCCTGGTCTAGGATATATAAGGCAAAAAGAAAACCCAGAGAACTCAGTCATGGTGTTTTTCAGAGTTGCTGTTAATTCACTTTCTCTCCACCTTTCAGTGTCTTTTGAATTTTTTCAATATATCACAGTCAGGAAATTAGATGTATTTAGTAAAAGAAATAGGAAGAATGTTTCTTCTCATTTTTTGCATGGAACTGAGTAGCCTAACTGGTTTAAAATTAGTCCATTGTGAACTTACTTTAAATGAAATGTTCAAAATTATTTTATTCCTAAAAATATTTACCACCATATTTTATGTCATCAAGTTTACATAAGGTTAAGTATATTCTCTGTTGTACCTATATATGCATGTACAAAAGTCTCTTTTTTTATTTTAGGATTATGTACTGAAGGACTCTACCGTGTTAGTGGGAACAAAACTGATCAAGACAATATTCAAAAGCAGTTTGATCAAGGTAAAAAGATAATTATATAAGACAAAATCATCATTTTGTTAGTTTTCTTATTGAAATTTCATATGAAAACCTCCTTAAGATTATATATTATGGGAGAAAGTTTTGAAGTAGTATTAGGAGTATTTAATCAAACAGATACCAGAGTCAAGAAACAGGAGAGCTGTAAATCCATTACCAGAATTGGAAGAGCAGTAAATTGACTTATGATGCATCGTCATCTTTGTGTATACAGATTTACCTTTAAGTGCAATTTGAAAGTGTTTTTTTCCTTTCATGATACTGTGCCAACTGACTAATTAGGGATTTTTTAAAAAGCTGAATTTCCTACTCAAATTAACTCTATATGAGATCAAAGATTTAATTGAAAAAAATGGAAACTGTATGTACTAGGGAGAAAAATGAGTGAATATTTTTATAACGTTGGAGTAGGGAGAGGCCTAAACTTCACATGAAACCTAGTAAGCATGAACAAGATGATAAACTGGACTGCTTAAAAATGTAAAAACTTCTATATGGAACAGTGGATAAAACAAAATCAGGAGAAAAACTGCAAATCTAGGGGGGCTATGGAATTTCTTTGCTAGATTAAGCAATTCATTTCAGAAGAACAACATACATATGAAAATATGCTCAGCCTCTGTCAGTTATAAATAAATAAAAATTTAAACAAAAAGGTTATATTTATTATGAGAATGGAAAAGATTATTGGTAGGGCATAGGCAAACAGGTATGTTGTATATTATTGGTTGTGGGTGCTTTAGATAGCTTTTGCTGGAGAAATTCCATTTGTAAATATTTATGTTACAAGTCTTAGTGTAAGCCTACCAAGAAACTTATTGCAATGTTGTTTGTATTTTGTTTTAAAGGTGGGGAGTCTACTCATGTTTACAAGCAGAATACTAGATAACCATATAGAATAATGAAGATTATGTATGTTGAAATGGTAAAATTGTTGAGTGCTGGAGAAAGGGTTGTATGTGCTTTGTTTTGAAAGAGTATTGTTAGTGTTTCACTTTTAAAAAGTATTTTCTTACAAGAACTGTGTAGACTTTATCAAATCCTTACAATTTTACTTCTAAATAATAAAGGAAGAATAGTCAGTACCAGGGCCTCTTGATTTAGACTTTCTGGTTTTGTTTTCTAGTTCTACCACTTAACTGTGATAAGTTGATTCAGTTGTGTCCAACTATTCGCGACCCTTTGGTCTACAGCCCGCCAGGCTCCTCTGTCCATGAGATTTCCCAGGCAAGAATACTGGAGTGGGTTGCTGTGCCCTCCTTCAGATCTTTCCAACCCAAGGATCAAATCCACATTTCTTACATCTCCTGCATTGGCAGGCAGGTTCTTTACCACTAGCGCCACCTGGGAAGTCACTTACTGTCTTTGTGACCCCTGGAAGTTAATCTTTCTAAACAGCAACTTTTTCATAATCTAGAATGGGAGTGATAAAAATAACTGAAGAATAATGAGATAATGCATATGATGAATTTTCTGTGCCAGACACTATGTTAAATGTTCACTGGGTAGCTTATATTTCAAGGAATGTAGCCTGCCTAAGGAAGTAAGCGTTAGTAAATACAAGTTTTTAATCATAAACGTCTTTATAGTTTTTTTTTAATGAAATAAATCTAAATCTTCTAATAGAATATTATGTAAATTTTATGTCTGGGAGAATGTTTTATAGTTGTTAAAATTGTTTATGTGTAGGACAAAATGTAAAGATTGGTGATTCTTGGTTAAGGGTATGTGAGTTCTTTGTATTTTTATTATTGCAGAATTTCTACAAGCTTGAAATAGCAATGAAATGTTTCCTGCTCCCTCAAAAAATTTTTTAAAAGTTGCTGGTGAAATTTTAATAACCTTGGATAATTCCTTAAAAATGAAATTCAATATAAAAAATATATATGATTTTTTTTTTTTCAAATGAGCAGAAAAAGGATGAAAGGAAACATGCTAAAGTAGAAACAGTGATTATCTGTTGATTATGGGGGTACTTTTTTCTTTATCATAAGTATTCATTGTATTTATAAAAGGAAAATAAGACTTTAAAATAGCAAATTAACCTTATAATACACCTTTACTGTGTTCTGTTATTGTTTATTTAAAGTCAGAACTTCACTGATAAGTGTTTAAAGTGTTATATTAAAGTTTTTAAAGCAGAAGTTAAAAAGTTGAAGCTTGAATTTATATGTATGATTCCTATCTTTGTGTCTCTGTTTCCTTATGACCTCTTTTAAAAATAGCTTACATTAAACAAAATGTTTTAAGAGAAGAGAGATGTTAACTAATATTACCTGTATACTAATAAGCCTAATAGGTTTTTTTTTATTATAACAGAAAATGCTCCTTGCTTGGTTTTCTCTTTCATTGTCTATAGTTTTATCAGGCAAACTTACATTAAAACAGTGGGGGAGAGATGAATCTGCTTTTAAATAAAGGTGATCAATGAGAAGACTTAAATATCTTTGGCTCTTCAAGTACCACTTAGCTTACTTCTCTTGTAATAAATTTAAATTCATTATAATTTTTTATTTCAATTTTTGTCTTGTAGATCATAATATCAGTCTAGTATCAATGGAAGTAACAGTAAATGCTGTAGCTGGAGCTCTTAAAGCTTTCTTTGCAGACCTACCAGATCCTTTAATTCCATATTCTCTTCATCCAGAGCTACTGGAAGCAGCAAGTAAGTATAAGCCTCTTTTTTTTTTTTGAGAGGGATATGGTAGTGCGGTTCGTACATTGGTTGCTATGTGTTAAAAGAAGTCATTCAGTAGAATGTGTAGCAAATAAAAATGCAGCTTCTAGAGCTGTTTATTAAGGTTCTTTCCGTTTAAATACTTTTAGCTAGCCTCCTGGATGACTAGGTCCTCCTAGAAGTTAGATCATAGTGCTGGAAGTTTGAGGTTTAGGAAGAAGAAGTTAATTCTTCAAATGAATGTATCTGTAATGTACTTTAGTAAAATATGTTTTTTTTTAAATATAAGTTTTAAGTCAAAGAAATTAACTTTGGCCTCATGTCTTAAGTCAGTTTTTGAGAGAGTTAGGAAAATGAATACCTATTCAGTATTGATTCTTAATTGGCATCATCATTCATCCAGATGTTTCTACTTAGCAGATACTCATTTGTTATCTGGAAAATGAAAAAAAAAAAAGGTCTATTTGACTGTCAGGTAGAAAGTAAAGTGAAAGTGAAGTAGCTCAGTCGTGTTCGACTGTTTGTGACCCGTGGACTGTAGCCCACCAAGCTCCTCCGTCCATGGGATTCTCCATGCAAGAATACTGGAGTGTATTGCCATTTCCTTCTCCAGAGGATCTTCCCGACCCAGGGATCAAACCCAGGTCTCCCACATTGCAGGCACAGGCTTTAACCTCTGCACCACCGGGGAAGCCTTATTGTGTTCTCAATATTTAGTTTCTAAATGTTTCTCTTCAATGTGTCCTTCTGATTCCAAGTCTTCAGGCTCTTTAGAGTGAAGTTACTTTCTTACAATTTTGATTGTTAGAGGTCTCAGTTAATTTTCTTTTAATTAAAATCCACTTCAATATATTGGCACACGATCCAGTTGCCTTATACATAGTCTCATATATAAACTGGAAAATGGTCCATTTGATAGCTTAGATTTTCTTACTTTCTGACTGTAAACAATAGCCTTAGAACTTTCCTAGTTAGGAAATTACTGAGGGCTGATTTAGAAGTAATACGTGGCAAATGAGAAATTTGTTAGTACTTGGTTTTTGGGCTTCCCTGGTGGCTCACATGTTAAAGTATCTGCCTGCAGTGTGGGATATCTGGGTTTGATCCCTGGGTCAGGAAGATCCCCTAGAAAAGGAAATGGCTACCCACTCCAGTATTCCTGCCTGGACAAACCCATGGACAGAGGAGCCTGGTGGGCTGCAGTTCATGGGGTCGCAAAGAGTCAGACACAGCTGAGTGACTAATACACAGTAAGTGGTATTTGACTACCTGCCATGAGTTGCTATGCAGATTGGACCCCTCCAGAGGAACCCACTGTTATTTTTGAAGAAAGAAGTGAATGAGGAAGAGAAGCAATAAGGATGCTCTCTTCTCTCCTGCTATTTACAGCAGAACCGCCTTTCAGTTATCCTGTTTCATAATTTGCATAAGTTTGAGAAGTAACTGACTGCCGTAGTGATTGTGAAAAAAGATGTTTGATAAGCTAAGTGAATTATAAATAAGTATATGATGATGCTTTAAATCAGGTGCTGACAAACTGACCTGTAGGCCAAAAATTCAGCTTGCCATCAGTTTTCAGAAGGCTTGCAAGCTAAGAATGTTTTTTTACATTTTTAAATGGTTGAAAATGTTAAAAGAAAAAATTATATGATATGTTAAAATTATATGAAATTCAGATTTTTTTTTAAGTTCTATTGGAACAAAGCCACTCTTGTTGCATATTGTCTATGACTGCTTTTGTACAACTGCAGAGTTGAATAGTTTCACCCACAAAGCCTAAAATATTTACTCTTTGTACCATGAATATTACGAGCTTAACAGATTTATTAGTAATTAGTTGATTCTAAGTCAGTATCTATCTAGTTAGATGTTGCTTTAAAAAATTACTAATACACAATTTTGCCATCCCCAAGTTATTCAGTTATTAGCTTTGTGAAAAGTCTTACTATAATAAATGATAACCTATTAATTAGCAGATTGTTTACGTTTTCTTTGTTTTTGTTTACCTCTCCTAACACATTTCATATACATTCTTGATTGTTTTATACAATAAGCATAGCAAGAAGCTTTATCAATATTTTTTAATATCTGTGTTTCATACAAATTCCTCACTACTTTTACAGAAATCCTGGATAAAGCAGAACGTCTTCATGCACTGAAAGAAATTGTTAAGAAATTTCATCCTGTTAACTATGATGTATTCAGATATATAATAACACATCTAAACAGGTATTTTTATTTTTTTCTTTTTGCAAGTAAAATGCGCTACAGATTTCAACATGTAACTGTAAATTGGATAATTTTAAGATAGAGACAAACTAAACATACAGTTCAATTTTGAATCTCTAGATCATTTTTTCCTGGATTTGTAAAATAGGTTTTTCATGAACCTTTTTAAAGAAAGATATATGACCCTTTTAGTATACGTAATGATTTTATAAAAAGTAAGTGTGGTGAGTACTTTTTTTTGGTCATTGCTATTCTTTAACAGTTCTTTTCTGTAGAATCTTAGATTTTAGTTACAAAATGACACTTAGATAATTAACCAAATCAACCTGTTTGAAGTTGGAAAAATTGAGATTTAAAGAGAGAAATCATAGGCTCAAGTGACACATCTTATGATTAGAATCCAAATTTTATTAAGTGGTTTAATTCCCTCTTCTTTTGTACTATTTCTTTTGTATATCTTGCTTGTTTTGTTTAGATAGTCTTCATAGTGAAAGTCTATTAGAACCTTGAATTCATATCACCATCCTTCTTGACTGAAATGTATAACATTATCCAATATAAAAAACCTTAAATAATGTAAAGCTTGAAGTTCATGCTTTTCTCTATAAAGAAACTCTTGCCAATATCATTCATTAAATGAAAGAAAATATTGATATTGTATAATGGGATAAACTGTAAGACTTTGGAATTATAAATAGTTTTGGTTTTGAAACATTTTTAGTTCTGTGGCCTTGGACAAATTTTTTAACCCTTCCTAAGTCTTGATTTTCTTGACTGTATAAGAGTGAGAAGAGTAACACCTCACAGAGTTGTTATTGAGACTGAGAGTCCACCCTTCACAGTATTTTCTACTAACATTGTAAAGAACTCATGTTTGGTTTTTTTAAGCTAATAATATCATTGTCCAAAACAAGTACATTTCAGTCTGTACCTCTTAAAAGAGAATATTAAAGTTGTGTTGTTTTCAGTGTAGCATAAAATTATAAACATTTCTAGTAACTTCTCTGAAGTCTCCCTGTCTGAGAAAATACCAGCATAGATAACATTGCAGTATAGGTAGTGGAATTTCCTCTTTTGAATATTACCATACAGATGGTTCATGCTTTAACAGATGTGTACAGAGTACTAGAAGAGACGTTGTCTTGTATGGAATGTTGGGATGGTATATGAACGTATTATTTTATAGTTTGATTGAAGTGCTGAAATAAGAATTGAACTTCGTTAAAAAATAATACGGAAAATGGACAAAGGAAAGAGCATGTTCAAAGAATCATGTGCTGGTCTACCGTCAGTGTTATGTTAGACACTTACTGTGTTTGACTCCAGTGATACAACAGTTAGTGACAACAGGCACATTTGATACATTGAGGAATAGCAAAGAAGCATACGTTGCTTACTACTCAGAGTGTAACCTATTGACTAGATTTAGTCCTCAAAATATTTTCACAAGGAGGTTGCTTTCATGTATATCACTAATTTCAGTGTTGATTTCAACTGACATTTATAGGGGTTGGGATGGGGAACAAGTGTCAGTGAAAAAAAACATTGCATGGTTGTTTCTCTGAATGGTATGGGGAGCCACTAGAAAGTAGAATAGAGAAATTGTATCATCAGACTTAAATTTTAAAAGAAATACTCAGTTATTAACGAAAATGGGTTTACTCTTTGTGCCAGGTATAAGTGCTATACAAACATCAGTAAATAAAATAATCACACATTTCATGGAACTTACATTCTAGTATAGGAAATAAATGATAAATGTATAATGGGTGATTGACAGATTGCAAAAATTAATCCATAGAGTTGTTCTTTAAATATATTCTCTTTCACCTTTCATATTCAGTGAGTTACTGTGGCAAATTAGTTTTTTCTCCTAATTATTTTTCCTGTTCATTCCTCTGCCACTGCTTTAGTTTTAATTTCATCATTTCTTATTTAGGGAACTCTAGTTTTTCATTGAGCTCTCTCTGCCAGTTTTTCTTTCTCCTTTGATCACAGTACCAAAGTGATCATTCTGAAAACTCTCTCTGTAAAGATCACTTATATCCTGAAGAACAAAATCCAAATTGTTTAACATTAAGTGGCCTGCTGCTGCTGCTGCTGCTGCTGCTAGGTCGCTTCAGTCGTGTCCGACTCTGTGCGACCCCAGAGATGGCAGCCCACCAGGCTCCCCCGTCCCTGGGATTCTCCAAGCAAGAACACTGGAGTGGGTTGCCATTTCCTTCTCCAGTGCATGAATGTGAAAAGTGAAAGTGAAGTCACTCAGCTGTGTCAGACTCTTTGCGACCCCATGGACTGCAGCCCACCAGGCTCCTCCGTCCATGGGATTTTCCAGGCAAGAGTACTGGAGTGGGGTGCTGTTGCTTTCTCCTGGTTCTAACTTATTCTGTTAAATTTCCGTTCCATTTACACCACGTTATTATTACAGTGCCACTGTATTAATTAAATTGATAGCATTTAACAAAAAGTATCAATTTGTACCTGGCTCCTTATCACATCTTAACATGACTGCCTTCAGTTCAGTTCAGTTCAGTCGCTCAGCTGTGTCCGACTCTGCGACCCCATGAATTGCAGCACGCCAGCCCTCCCTGTCCATCACCATCTCCCGGAGTTCATTCAAACTCAAGTCCATTGAGTCGGTGATGCCATCCAGCCATCTCATCCTCTGTCGTCCCATTTTCCTCCTGCCCCCAAACCCTCCCAGCATCAGTCTTTTCCAGTGAGTCAGCTCTTTGCATGAGGTGGCCAAAGTACTGGAGTTTCAGCTTTAGCATCATTCCTTCCAAAGAACACCCAGGATTGATTTCCTTTAGAATGGACTGGTTGGATCTCCTTGCAGTCCAAGGGACTCTCAAGAGTTTTCTCCAGCACCACAGTTCAAAAGCATCAATTCTTCGGCGCTCGGCTTTCTTCACAGTCCAACTCTCGCATCCATACATGAGCACTGGAAAAACCATAACCTTGACTAGACAGACCTTTGTTGGTAAAGTAATGTCTCTGCTTTTGAATATGCTATCGAGGTTGGTCATAACTTTCCTTCACAGGAGTAAGCGTCATTTAATTTCATGGCTGCAGTCACCATCTGCAGTGATTTTGGAGCCCAAAAAACTAAAGTCTGACTCTGTTTCCCCATCTATCTCCCATGAAGTGATGGGACCAGATGCCATGATCTTCGTTTTCTGAATGTGGAGCTTTAAGCCAACTTTTTCACTCTCCTCTTTGACTTTCATCAAGAGGCTTTTTAGTTCCTCTTTGCTTTCTGCCATAAGGGTGGTGTCATCTACATATCCGAGATTATTGATATTTCTCCCGGCAATCTTGATTCCAGCTTGTGCTTCTTCCCGCCCAGCATTTCTCATGATGTACTCTGCATAAAAGTTAAATAAGCAGGGTGACAATATACAGCTTTGACGTACTCCTTTTCCCTTTTGGAAGCAATGTGTTGTTCCATGTCCAGTTCTAACTGTTGCTTCCTGACCTGCATACAGATTTCTCAAGAGGTAGGTCAGATGGTCTGGTATTCCCATCTCTTTCAGAATTTCCCACAGTTTATTGTGATTCACACAGTCAAAGGCTTTGGCATAGTCAATAAAGCAGAAATAGATGTTTTTCTGGAACTCTCTTGCTTTTTCCATGATCCAGCGGATGTTGGCAATTTGCTCTCTGGTTCCTCTGCCTTTTCTAAAACCAGCTTGAACATCAGGAAGTTCACGGTTCACGTATTGCTGAGGCCTGGGTTGGAGAATTTTGAGCATTACTTTTACTAGCATGTGAGATGAGTGCAGTTGTGCGGTAGTTGTCTTAGTCTTTCTCAAAATTCAGTCCTCAAACCAGCAGCATCAGCAAAACCTGGGCACTGGTTAGGAATGCAAATTAACAGACCCCATCCAAGACATAATTATCAATCTAGTGTTTTAACAGGCCCTCCAGAAGATTGTGATAGACACTGAGAACCACTGGGAGGTATTTTGTTTTTTTTTTTAATGCTGATTTACAATGTTATGTTGGTTTCAAATGTTCAGCATAGTGATTGAATTACATACTTTCTCAGATTCTTCTCCATTATAGGTTATTATGGAATATCAAATATAGTTCCTGTACTATACAGTAGGGCCTTATCGTTTTTTGTATTTTATATGTAGTAATGTGTATCTGTTAATTCCAAAGTCCTCGTTTATTCTTCTCCTGCCCTTTCCCTTTTAGTAACCATAGGTTTGCTATGTTTGTGAATCTTGTTTCTGTTTTGAACAAATAAGTTCATTTGTATCATTTTATTTTTTAGATCCCAGAAGTGATACTGTGTGGTATTTTTCTCTTTCTGACTTAACTTTGCTTAGTATGTCTCTAGGTCCATGCATTAACTACAGATAGCATCATTTCATTTTTTTTATTCCATTGTGTATATATATTTACCATATTTTTATCCTTTTATCTTTTGATGGACACTTAAGTTGCTTCCATGCCTTAGCTGTTGTAAATAATGCTGCTGTGAACACTGGGATGGATATATCATTTCAGTTTAGAGTTTTCATCTTTTCTGGATATATGCCCAGGAGTGGGATTGCTGGATCATATGGCAACTCTAATATTTTTAAAAAACTCCATACTGTTCTCCATGGTAGCTGCACCAATTTACATTCCACCAACAACAGTTTAGGAGGGTTCACTTTCTGCCACACCCTCTTCATCATTTATTATTTGTAGACTTTTTTGATGATGGCCATTCTGAGTAGTATGTGATGGTATCTCAGTATAGTTCTAATTTGCATTTCTCTAATAATTAGTAATGTTGAGCATGTTTTCATGTGCCTATTGGTCATCTGTATGTCATTGGAGAAATGTCTATTTAGGTTTTCTGCCCATTTTTGATTGGGTTTGTATTTTTTTTGCTACTGAGTTGTATGAACTGTTTGTGTATTTGAAATTAACTCCTTGTCGATCATACTGTTTGCAAGTACTTTCTCCCATTCCATAGGTTGTCTTTTCATTTTGTTTATCGTTTCCTTTGCTATGCAAAAGCTTGTAAGCTTGATTGCTAAGTCACTTCAGTTGTGTCCAACTCTGTGCGACCCCAGAGACAGCAGCCCACCAGGCTCCCCTGTCCCTGGGATTCTCCAGGCAAGAACACTGGAGTGGGTTGCCATTTCCTTCTCCAGTGCATGAAAGTGAAAGGTGAAAGTGAAGTCGCTCAGTCGTGTCCAACTCTTAGCGACCTTGTGGACTGCAGCCCACCAGGCTCCTCTGTCCATAGGATTTTCCAGGCAAGAGTACTGGAGTGGGGTGCCATTGCCTTCTCCAGTAAGCTTGATTAGGTCCCATTTATTTTTGCTTTCATTTCTATTGCCTTGGGCAGCTGACCTGAGAAAGCGTTGCTGTGACTTATGTCAGAGAATATGGCTTCCCAGGTGGCTCAGTGGTAAAGAATTTGCCTGCCAATGCAGAAGACACAGGTTTGAACCCTGGGTCAGCAAGATCCCCTGGAAAAGGAAATGGCAACCCACTCCAGTATTTTTGCCTGGGAAATATCATGGGCAGAAGGGCCTGGTAGGCTGTAGTCCATGGGGTCACAAAGGAGTCTGATAGAACTTAGCAACTAAATGACAATGTCAGAGAGTGTTTTGCAGATGTTCTTGTCTAGGAGTTTTATGGTGTCATGTCATACATTTAAGTCCTATGCCGTTTTGACTTTTTTTTTTTTTGTATAATGTAAGAAAGTGTTCTAACCTCACTGATTTACATGTGGCTGTCCAGCTCTCCTACTTGCTGAAGACAGTCTTTTCTCCATTCCTTTGTTGAATATTAATTGTCCATAGATGTGTGGGTTCATTTCTGGGCCCTCTATTCTGTTCCATTGATCCATGTGTCTGTTTTTATGCCAGTACCATGCTGTTTGATTACTTTAGCTTTCTAGTATTTGAGAACCACTGTTGTGACTGAAGTACTCTCCTAGTGTTTTACTAACACCTATTACCCTTTGCTCAACTCACACATTACCTCCCTTTTGTTTGTTTTGACTCAACGATTAGACTTGCCCCGGTTCGTGTCTTTCAGATTTATAGGCATTTTCAGAATCTTTATTTGACTACCACATAGACACACCTGACTGGGCCCCACTATACACTGTATTTTAAGAAAAGGTTGATTTTATTCTGAGTATTCTTATTTAGTCTCTTAACAAAAGATAATGCTTTTTTACCACAGAACACATGTTTTTAGTGCATTTATTTTACCTCGGATGAACAATTCCTGTGTTTGGGGATGTGGGCCCTTTGGTTAAAGTTTTAAACTTTTTGATATGCACAGTTAAGTATAAAATTTTCCTGCTACTTTGCATATTGAGCTATTTCTTTATGTGTGAAATGAGAGCGTTGGATAAAATATCTAAAACTTCCTCCCCATTTAATAATTCTGAGTTAAAATTCAAGATTTGATTCTTCTTGATTTTTATATATGGTGGCAGTAATGCTTGCTCACATATTTAAAAGACTGTAAGTGCAAATTAGTAATATAGGGTCATTTGTAAATTATTTATTGTTAAATAAATGTGCTTCTGTGAACTGTTGTCATTGAAATTAAATTTCTGATGATGTGCAAGGTAGTTGATGATTATAAAGGTTGTTTTTTCAGAATACTAGGAACTTAATTTTTTTTGAAAGTTAAAAAGTCTGCTGGTTGGAAGTAGAATAATTTTTCTGGAAGTAAAAACCATCTTTGATTCTCATAAGGAATGGATTTTACTGCTGTCTTCTGTTATTAGAATGTAGTTGAACATGGAATGCACAAGAAGAAAATGTTTCAAATTTGAACTTAAGATTTAAAAAAAAAAAGTAAAGCCAAATCATCTGAAATAATTTCCAACTCATGAATTCTTTAATTGTAATAAGTTTTGACCGGTTTCTAATTGTTCTTTTATATCGTAATTTCAGGGTCAGTCAACATAATAAAGTCAACTTAATGACAGCAGACAACTTATCCATCTGTTTTTGGCCAACTTTGATGAGACCTGATTTTGAAAATCGAGAATTTCTGTCTACCACCAAGATCCATCAATCCGTTGTTGAAACATTCATTCAACAGTGTCAGTTTTTCTTTTACAATGGAGAAATTGTGGAAACTGCAAACACTGTGGCTCCACTGCCTCCTTCAAACCCAGGACAGTTGGTAGAACCAATGGTACCACTTCAGTTACCACCACCACTGCAGCCTCAGCTGATACAACCACAGTTACAGACGGATCCTCTTGGTATTATATAAGTAAAAAGGATTGCAGACAGCCTGAAATTGGACAAAAGAAAATCTAGACATGCATGTTTCAGGGTTCAGTAGTATACTTCATGTTTCTTACACATAATTCACATTCAAAATGATGAGACATTTCCTCTTTGAACTGTATGGTATTCCTTACTCATTTACATTACAAATCTAAGACCATGTGATAAGCATGACTGAGAGGTTTAATTTTTATAAACAAAAATAGCTATAAAATACAAAGCTGCTGTTGCATGCAACCTTATTGCAATCAGTATATCATTCCTGTGGCATTTTCTGTCACATTATATTGTGAATAAAATTTTTCTATAGAAATTAAATGATTTAAAAACTCACGTATATGAAACATTTAATGCTTTCCAGCCTGCTTTATGGTTGGTTTTGTTCTTTGATGTGTTAATTTGAGCAACTTAATTTACTTTTAGTAGTCTGTGTAGGTAACTAAAAAGCCCAGTTAAGTATTTTATTATTTCAGGCTACTTATGCCATGCTTGGGATGTTGTTTGAAGGAAAGCAAAATACATTTAACATATTTCTGCACCTTCATCTTCTAAGTAAAGCTGTGGACGATTTGATGGGGGTAAATGAAAATATTTCTTGTACACACATACCAAGGACATGCTTGTGGCTAAAGTGAGTTGATAATGTTGTGCAAAGGATAGTTGTCACCAACTCATTTCTTTATAGTCCATAATGAAACCAACATCTTGTATACTGTTAATTCTGTAAACAGATGCATGTTCAAAAGATCTATTATGGTCTTGTAATCTTAATCTAATATATTTTAGATATTTTAATTTTTTCCCTCTTGGGAAATACATTTAGTATAGTGTAGAAAATACTTCATGACATTTTCATATAAGGTTATATAACTTTTCATACATAAACATGAAATTTGTTGTAGAAAATTCTTTAAACCAAACATTTTAATCTAGGACTTCAATTTAATCTGTCCCTTGAATCTATTTTTATGTGGCCCTTAAAAAAACATATCCAAAAATCCATTGCTGATATAGCAATAAAAATACTTTGGGTACTGACAGCCTCTTTGGAGTATGTATATATAAAGTTGCAAACTTATATTCATATTCTTTTCTGTGATATGTTGTACTAAAATCCAAAGTGGCTTTTGCACCATTTTGTAAAACAATTATTTTCCTTTGATGTTGGTACCAGATTTGCTGTAAATGACTGCTGCTTTGGAGGTTAAACATTTTGTTAGCAAAGTTACAACCAGAACACTAAATTATGGATAAAATTTTCAGAATTAAGTGGCATAGGTAAATTTTGTTAGGATTTATTCAAAATTTGTTCATTATCAAACCATGCCCTTTTTTTCCCCCAGAAAGGAAAAAAAAAAATGTGTTTTTTTGTTGCTAGGTTATATTTTGTGTAGTAAAGAAAAATTTCTTCAGTCCATGTTGTGATCTTCATACTGCAATTTTAAGGTTGTCTAATGTATACTATAGTAAATAGATGATTTTGAGATTTGAGGCTCCTAAGAGTTTGATTTGCTCCATTTTTTCCTAAAATAAATACTGTCTTTCCCAACTGTTATGTCCTAGGTATTGTACTTCTAATTTTGACTTCAGAATCAAGATGTTGACATGAACCAGGCTGCTGTGGAAGTACATGTATATTATAAATTATCTTATTTGTGTTATACTCTTACATGTTACTATCTTTTCTAAGAAAACAAAGTCCCTATTATTCCTATTGCAAAGCACACAGGAATTAAGAAAGTACAGTAATTTTTAAAAAGAAAAATCTGGTAAATGTAGTATTCTTGTTCTGTATTACTTATAACTATTGTCTCTATAGCTTTAATTTATAGCTGTCAGTTTAACATCAGCATGTCTGGCAAAGAAAATTAAACTGTAAGAGTTTTATAAACTGTTTCTAGGTTGCTAAAGAATTTATTTTTCTACTATATATGGTATAGACAAAGCTCAAAACTATGTACAGGAAAAAAGCCTGACTATTTCTTTTGGAAGTAGGCTGAAAAGAGAATTTTCAGAACTGTTCATGTCTTCAGTTCATTCGGTCATAACTTTGCTATTGTAATATGTGAATCCCAGTTTATTTAAGCTATTCTCTTTTATACTGTGTTAATTTAACTTTCATGTACATTTAGTGCAACTTTTGTTATTAAAACTAGCATTTACCATTTTCCACACTTACTACCTTACACCTTCCCCAAAATTTATCTCCACTTTTCTATGCATTCTATAATTGATTTGAAAAGTTTCATAGCGGATCATTTAAAATTCTACTTTTGGTTCAGTTAACCAATAGGTTACAGTTAATTGATAATTAAAATACAGTTTAAAGCTCAGTCTGTTACACTGAATTGATTGCGTTTGTTTTTGCCAAGGGTTTAGATATGTTTTTTAATGTTAGAAAAGTAATTCTACAAGCAAAATAATATAATGAAACTTTTTTCTGGTAAGTTACTAGAAGGTTTCACTGTTTTAGGGACCTGTCATATATGAAACTTCTTAAAGGATGAAAAGAATATTAGATAGTCTCATAATTATGGGTAAATATTAAGGCATTATATTTTACAGTTTTAAATAAAATTCCATCTACACACATGTTGCCATCGTTTCATTTAAGCTTCAGTGCTTAGTTCAGTATTGTACTTAACACTATCTAGATTAGCAGTATAAAGCAGCATAGTGGAACTGTCTAAATTTTCGGTAGATTTATGGGAAATCAAATTCTCTTCAGCAGACACTTATTTAGGATATACAGTTAATTTTAGAACAAAATTCCAGGCAAAATATATTTTCATTTTAAATGGTATTTGTTAGTAGTTTCTCCCTCTAATATTTACAATGTAAATAATGTAGGTACCAGCAATCTAACTTAGACAAAAAGCAGCTTTTATTTTCCATACTGTATGTAAATAATGTAGACCTTTTTTTTTTTTTGAGGTACTGGAATTTAATTTCTTATATCTCTTAGATAGTAACAGAAAGGAACAGTTGGATTAAGAATTTAGGCCTTAGCTTACATGGTGATTTTTAGTTTTTTATACGGTAATAATTGTGATGCTATTTGTCAACTGGATATAAATATATATATAATTTTAAAAAGTCAAAAGTGCTTTGTTTCTTTGTTTATAATGTAATTTTTTGTGCTTCACCAACAGGATGCTGCAGTAAATTTAATATCAGTGAAGCTTCTGTGTAAAGAATGCTATGAATAAAACATTAAGAAGCTATGTGATTATAAGTTATAGTTGCCTCTAATTTTACCATTTCATTGGTAAAAATCAACTTTTTTTTCATAAAATGGGAAAATATTTTTTAAATTATGTCAGTATGGTGACATAATTTACTTTGAGAAGTGTGTTATTGAGCTTTTACTGTACCATGAGAGGAGATCCAAAATCTGTTCTGTATGTATACCTACAGATAATAATTTAATTTTAAAATGTTTGGAAAAACAAGGTTGCACAGGTTTCTTAAGCCTCAAATGTTACCTAGGTCTGAATTTTTAGCTGTGGCTAGACATTTTGAGCTACTGGAAGTATTGGAAGCCTATTCTAGTTTATAACAGGTGCTGACATTGAAGAATATAATAATTTTGTTTTCTTCATGGTTCATGAATATTACAAAGTTTATGGGACTGTGTTAACTAGATTCTATGGATCTGGTAAGGTCAGTGACCTGAATGATGATTGTACGTGTTTTGTCTTAAGTTTAATCCTTTTAACTACCTTAATTCTTAGGCTGAACAATTTCTGATTTACTTCAAAACTTTATATCCCATTTAAACTTTTTTATTGTATCTGAACTCTGGAAGTTCTCAGAAGCCTTTTCAGTTTATCAAATGTCTGAAAATAAAGTTTTCTAAGATTGAATAAGGGAAGGAACTACTCTTCAACATTGACTTCTTATGGTAGGGTCTGTGTTTAGTTGAGAAGACTCTTCAAGCATGAATAACATCTGATATCCAATGTCCAGTCATTAGAAGTGATCCAAGTACCATGATCTCTTAAGGTAGTTAAAGTCTACTGACTAATGAACTTTGGGGATATTCACTACTTAGGATATCAGGATTGCCGGGAGAAATATCAATAACCTCAGATATGCAGATGACACCACCCTTACAGCAGAAAGTGAAGAACTAAAGAGTACTTAGTTGATCTCATCATCATTCCTATGAGCATGATTCCATTTTTCCCCCCTTACAGTATTAGTTTTCTCTCTGTGCTGTTGGGATTGAGGAATTGGTAAGGTTTTATCTCTGGTGCAGGGCTAGGTGGGAAAGATCCACAGTTTTCATGTTGTTTAAATCTTAAACTGTTCAATATTAATCTTTTATAAAAATCTCTCAGGATCTTAGCTTGATATATTAAATTTTAAATCTTGGAATTAATGCATTGTTGGCAGTTCTGGTTTAGTTACTTTTACTCATCGTTGGAAGAGTGCCAAGACCTTCAGTAGAATGGACTTCTGCTGTAAGATGTCAGGGAATTTATAGTTTAGGAACAACCTGATACTTGTTTATTTCCACAGTATGGATTTTCTGTTCAGCTTTCTTTGCCTTGTAAAATTTATTCTGAACTATTTAATAATGGTTCTTGTTCTAATAGCTTGTCTGGTACTCCCCCCTGGTATTAAAACATATTTTTTCAAATTTCTTTCTATTTTGTATTAAATCTTAATCACAGTATACATGATGTTGGATTAGAAGTTGACATATTTACTAATTGCTTAGTAATTCATCCAAATTAGTTATGTATCAGTATTCACCAGAGCTTCCCAGGTGGCTTAGTGGTAGAGAATCTACCTTCTAATGCAGGAGCCCCAGGAGACACGTGTTTGATCCCTCAATGGGGAAAATCCCCTTAAGGAGGAAATGGTAACCAACTCCAATATTCTTGCCAGGATAATCTCATGGACAGAGAGAGGAGTCTGGCAGGCTACAGTCCATGGCATCAGCAAAGAGTCGAACATGGCTGAGTACCAGATTATTTTTTATGACCTTGAACTCAGTAGTCTGTCCTATTTAATATTTTTAAGTCCCTACCAGTTTTTAATACGTGAACTATGAACTTCCAGATGTTCAAGCTAGTTTTAGAAAAGGCAGAGGAACCAGAGATCAAATTGCCAACATCCGCTGGATCATGGAAAAAGCAAGAGAGTTCCAGAAAAACATCTATTTCTGCTTTATTGACTGCCAGAGCCTTTGTGGATCACAAATTGTGGAAAATTCTGAAAGATGGGAATACCAGACCACCTGACCTGCCTCTTGAGAAACCTATATGCAGGTCAGGAAGCAACAGTTAGAACTGGACATGGAACAACAGACTGTATCCAAATAAGAAAAGGAGTACGTCAAAGCTGTATATTGTCACCCTGCTTATTTAACTTCTATGCAGAGTACATCATGAGAAGTGCTGGGATGGATGAAGCACAGCCTGGAATCAAGATTGCCGGGAGAAATATCAATAACCTCAGATACGCAGATGACACCACCCTTAGAGCAGAAAGTGAAGAACTAAAGAGTCTTGATGAAAGTGAAAGAGGAGAGAGAGAAAGTTGGTTAGAAGCTCAACATTCAGAAAACGAAGATCATGGCATCTGGTCCCATCACTTCATGGCAAATAGATGGGGAAACAGTGGAAACAGTGTCAGACTTTATTTTTTGGGGCTCCAAAATCACTGCTGATGGTGATTGCAGCCATGAAATTAAAAGTTGCTTACTCCTTGGAAGAAAAGTTATGACCAACCTAGATGGTATATTAAAAAGCAGAGACATTACTTCGCCAACAAAGGTCCGTCTAATCAAGGCTATGGTTTTTCCAGTAGTCATGTATGGATGTGAGAATTGGACTATAAAGAGCTGAGCGCCGAAGTATTGATGCTTTTGAACTGTGGTGTTGGAGAAGACTTGAGAGTCCCTTGGACTGCAAGGAGATCCAGCCAGTCCATTCTCGGGGAGAACAGTCCTGGGTGTTCATTGGAAGGACTGATGTTGAAGCTGAAGCTCCAGTCCTTTGGCCACCTGATGTGAAGAGCTGACTCATTTTAAAAGACCCTGATGCTGGGAAAGATTTGAGGGCAGGAGAAGGGGACGACAGGATGAGATGGTTGGATAGCATCACCGACTCTGAGCATGAGTTTGGGTAAGCTCCAGGAGTTGGTGATGGACAGGGAGGCCTGGTGTGCTGCAGTTCATGGGGTCACAAAGAGTCAGACGTGACTGAGCGACTGAGCGACTGAACTGAACCAGTTTTTAAACTATCTTACCAGTTTTAAATTTCAAACTCTTACTTTCTCTTATCTCTAGATTCTTGGTATTTCATTTTATCCACATAAATATCTTTGTAGGTGTTTAATGAAGCCAGCTTCTATTTAATAACTTAAAATGATAAAGTTAGAAGCAGTGTTCTTGGTCCCTACTGTGGTTAATTATTGTATAAAGTGAATTATTTCAAATGTGTAGGTGAAAAGGTTTTTTTAAAACTAGCTATGTGAGAGATCACAGTCTTAGATACTCTTTTGAGATTTCTTGCAATTTTATTTCCAAATTTTTCATCTTTGTTGGCACTCAAAAGTACAGTTTTAGTTTATATAGAGAAACCATTATTAGCAATGTACTTTTTAAAAAAATACAAACTGTTTCATCCAGTTCTTCTTTACAAAATAACTGTTGTAAGTTACATTAAAATCCACTTATGGGCTTCCTGGGTAGCTCAGTGGTAAAGAATCTGCCTGCCAATGCAAGAGACACAGATTTAATCCCTGGTCCAGGAAGATCCCACATGCCATGGAGCAACTGAGCCCCTGCAACACAATTATTGAATCTGCTCTAGAGCCTGGGAACTGCAACTACTGAGCCCACACTTCACAGAGCCCATGATCTGCAACGAAAGAAGCCACCAGAATGAGAGGCCCACGCCACAACTAGGGAGTAACCCCCACTTGCCACAGCTGGAGAAAACCTGCACACACCAGCAAAGACCCAGCACAGCCAATAAGTAATTAAAATTTTTTTTAATCCACTTTAATAATTATGGTATAGATCAGGGTGAGCAAATTTGGTTAAAGAACAGGCATCAGATGTCTTTAGACTTAAGTCATACAATCTCTGGCACCATTCAACTCTTGTATGGTGCAAAAATAACCAGAACAATACAGAATTAAATGAATGTGACTGCATTCTAATAAAACTATGTTTATAAAGAGGCAGCAGACTGGATTTGGTCAACAGAGCTTAGACTGATCCTTGCCTTAGATGGTTAGTAAAATTAATCTTCCAAGTTTTATTCATGTTGAATAATGTATGATAGAGTAACTCAGAATAATGTAGGTCAGAGTAAAATTTTACAAAGGATAATGACAGTTGCCCTCTATTCATAAATTTCCCACACCCCCCCCCCCCTCAAACTGAATGATCTCTTTTTTAGTTGTAAATAAGAAGTAAATGAGAACTGTATGGAATAGTTTTTTTTGAAAGATCACAGTAGATTAATAAAACATTGCATCTAGAAGTTAGGAATGGTGATAGAATTTTATACATCACAAATGAATTGCTTTCACAGCTTTATTTCTGTTCTTAGTATTTTTGAGGGTAGTAATTTAATCTGTAATCATGACCATACAGTGTTTTCATATAGGTTAGTGAAGTGATTAATATCTTTAAAGTGCTAACCAAAAATAAATGTCCATACTGGACATCATCCATTATGTCCATTAAAGTGTGTGACCATCATTTAATGGGTGATCTCTTCAAACTATAGATCTTTACTTCTGAAATTTTTTTGGTTGGTTTATGTAAGTGCTATATGAGGGTTATGATGACAAATCCTAATAGATTCGTTAAATTGAAACAAGTTCCTTCAGGTGAAACTAACCTTTCTCAAGTTTTAAGAATGTGCTGGCTTTCGAGTGTTTTTCTATTTATAGCAGTGGTTTCCGTATATCAAAATCACTTGTCAGAGCTGCTTAAGCTATCCAAAAGCCATACAACTATACAATCTTAGGTGTGAGAGTAAGAGATTTATTCCCTGTCATGTGCCTTTATACTCCATGTAGAGAGGACAAAATGGGAGTTACCAAAGAAAAAATTTTATATGGTAGGAGTTGATCATAGGAAAAACCTGGGCATTCAAATTTAAACTCGTAACTTTATATCATGTAGGCTTGATAGATACAGCAGTTTTACAATCACACATTGTATTAAGCTAGTCAAAGCTAAGCTTTTTAATAGAGATCTGGGCATGTTAAGCGTTTTAATGCTATTTCCTAGAAAATTAAAGTTTACAATTCCTTCTCTCCCATTTTGTGAATAAAGGGTTCAATCAGAGAAAGGGAGAAACTGATAATAAAGGCAGTAGGACAAGGATTTGGGGGGAAAGGACAGTAATTTACATCAGTCGCTCACTCGTGTCCAACTCTTTGCTATGCCATGGACTGCAGCCTACCAGGCTTCCCTGTCCATCAACAACTCCTTGATCTTACTCAAACTCATGTCCATCTCATTACTGTAGGTTAGTCATAGCTTTTCTTCCAAGGAGCAAGCGTCTTTTAATTTCATGGCTGCAGTCACCATCTGCAGTGATTTTGGAGCCCCCCCAAAATAGTCTCACTGTTTCCATTATTTCCCCATCTATCTGCCATGAAGTGATGGGATCAGATGCCATGATCTTCGTTTTCTGACTGTTGAGTTTTAAGCCAGCTTTTTTACTCTTTTTCACTTTCATCAAGAGGCTCTAGTTCTTTGCTTTCTGCCATAGGGTAGTGTTATCTGCGTATCCGAGGTTGTTGATATTTCTCCTGGCAATCTTGATTCCAGCTTGTGCTTCTTCCAGCACTGCATTTCACGTGATGTACTCTACATAGAAGTTAAATAAGCAGGATGACAATATACAGCCTTGATGTACTCCTTTCCCGATTTGGAACCAGACTGTGGTTCCCTGTCCAGTTCTAAACTTGCTTGACCTGCATACAGATTTCTCAGGAGGCAGGTCGGGTGGTCTGGTATTCCCATCTCTTGAAGAATTTTCCACAGTTTGTTGTGATCCACACAGTCAGAGGCTTTAGCATATTGAAGCAGAAGTAGATGTTTTTCTGGAATTCTCTTGCTTTTTCAATGACCCAGCAGATGTTGGCAATTTGATCTCTGGTTCCTCTGCCTTTTCTAAACCCAACTTGAACATCTGGAAGTTTTGGTTCATGTACTGTTGAAACCTAGCTTGGAGAATTTTGAGCATTGCTTTGCTAACATGTGAGATGAGTGTAATTGTGTGTTAGTTTGAACATTCTTTGGCATTGCCTTTCTTTGGGATTGGAATGAAAACTGACCTTTTCCAGTCTTGTGTCCACTGCTGAGTTTTCCAAATTTGCTGACATATTGAGTGCAACACTTTAACAGCAACATCATTTGGGATTTGAAATAGCTCAGCTGGAATTCAGTCACCTCTTGCTGCTGCTGCTGCTGCTAAGTCGCTTCAGTTGTGTCCGACTCTGTGCGACCCCATAGATGGAAGCCCACCAGGCTCCCCCGTCCCTGGGATTCTCCAGGCAAGAACACTGGAGTGGGTTGCCATTTCCTTCTCCAATGCATGAAAGTGAAAAGTGAAAGTGAAGTTGCTCAGTCGTGTCCAGCTCTTAGACCCCAATATGTTAATAAGTACATTGAATTTTAAAACTTGTTCTAAATAAGTGATATGAGAATCAAACCAGATTTTTAAAATGACGAAATCATAAACATTTATAAGGGTCTCACCAAAAGTCTTCAGGATCAGAAATATTAAGAAAAAGTTGATATTATAAACCACTGATATCTATTAAAATGAATTTGTAATTTAAAAGTACATAGTGTACCTAGACCTACATGGTTTTGCTGATGAAGTTTACCAAGTGCTAACACAAATCTTACATAAAGTCTTTAGCAGAACTGAAAAATAGTAACATTTAATGAGGTCAACAGAATCTTGATAATTAAATTCAACAAGGACATATGGGGCAATCTCATGAATATAAATGAAAAAAATCTTTTCAGCATTTAGCCAAATATTAGGACGAAATAGAGTTGGTTCAACCTCTAAAAATCTGACTAATTTGCATTTATGGAATAAGGAATATGTATGACTATCAAAAGGTAGACATTTTATAAAAATACGCAAATATTAATAGCTGGTATTGTCATACTATTATGAGACAGTATAAGGCAAAAAACATTACTAGAGAGAGATGATATTTAATAATGATAAAAACTTTACTCAGTAAGAAGAGATAGCAATTCTAAATTTGTAGGAACCTAATAGCATAGTATTAAATAAAGCAAAAAAGAAATAACAGAAAAGTTTACAATCCCAAGTACATTAGCACCTCTTCATTACTGAAGCAAATATCCATAAAGGTATCAAAAATTTGAACATGGCAAGCAAACATGACATAATGGACCTATATTAGTCATTGTACCCAATAACTAGATATTTACGTGAAACAAAATTGAACATATGCTGAACCACAAAGGAAGTCTCACATTCTAAAGGATTTAAGTCACAAAGTTTGTTCTCCAGTTATATTAGAATTGAGATAAAAATCATTAACAAGATAAAATCCTGAAATGTTTGGATAATATATAAAAGTTCATGAGTGAAAAATAGAAATATTTTAACTAAAAGATACTGAAAATAGCATCAAATCATGTGGGATGTTAATTGTGAGAGATTGCTAGGGCCATGCTTAGGAGGAGATTCATGGCTTTGAATGTGTAGCTGATAATGCATATATTAGGAAACCTAGATTATCAGCAGGGAAAAAGTAAAAACTAAAGAAGTAGAAAATAGATGCACAGAGTAAAGTCACAACTCATCTTTTTTTTAATCTTTTCCCAAAATGAAGTAGTTAAAAAAGTTTTCTATTGAAGTATAATTGGGACTTCCTTAGTGGTCCAGTTGTTAAGAATCTGCCTTTCAATGCAGGGGACATGGGCTCAATCCCTAGTATGGGAACTAAGGTCCCATGTGCTTTAGGGCAACTAAGCCTATGAGCCACAATGGGCCTAGTACAGCCAAAAAAAGTATAGTTGATGTACAGTGTGTTTCAAGTGTACAGCAAAGTGATTCAGTTATTTTTCTGTGTGTGTGTATATATATATATAATTTTTCAGATTATTTTCTCTTAGATTATTGCTAAATATTGAGTATAGTTCCCTATGCTATACAGTAGGTCCATCCATGGTGGTTATTTTACATATAGTAGTGTGTATGTATTAATCACAACTCATATCTTTGAAAAGACAAGCAGAATTACATATATTTTTAGGTATGTGATGGGAGAAGACAACATGTGACATTTATGGGTTCCCCAACAGGAGAATCACAGCAGAGATTCTTAGGGCTTTGAAGCAATTCATGCCATCTGCAGCCAAAAATTACATACTTTTCAGAAAGTTCCTGGCATGCTTATGAGCCATGGACGAGACAGCAAGCATGATTATGGATTATCAGTGACCATGTGGCCAGAACTATTTAAGATGAGGTAGGTTCTGTCAAATCTATCAAGGCATCATCAGGTCGGATGGAGCCAGCAGCAGTCTCTCATAGAAGTGGTACATCTGTGAGTGGACCTCTGCAGGGCTGGAGGACCCAATCAAGTTGAATAAGCAAGTCATCCTGATTCCCATCTCATCACCTAGTATTGCCTTAGTGCCTCTTTCTCAGTTCAAAATTATGTCCATATGGTAACCATGGAAGTGCACCAACGCTCAGATCTTTGCCTCTAGGATTCCAATCAGCTGACAGTTCTCAGCTGCAACACTGTCAGAATCTACTGCAGCATTTAAACTCAAGACATACTATCCATGGGCACCTATAGCCAATGACCAACTACTGGGTGGTGGTCAACAGATACTGGGATCTAGACATTTCTGCATCCATCAAGACCAGCAGGAATGGACTTCTGAGAGGGACACCAGTTTCACTAAAGAGTGTAGTGGTGGCTTCTCTCATCTGCAGACTGGGGTTGATGATAGGAAAGTGGTCACAGAATTGAGCTAATTAATAGAACAGGAATGACGGCATCCCAAAGTAGGTGGCACGCTAAACTGCAAGAAGTCACAAGGCCAAAATTACAATAATGACCTGCAAGGTTGGAGGGAGTAGTCTCAGAGGCTTGACCAGGGAATTGTGGAGATGGCTAATAGAACATGTCATCTGTAAGGGCAAAAGAGATGGACATTAAGTGAGGATGCTGTTTAACATCTAAGAACAACAACAACAAAGTTTTAACCAAGTATGGAGAAACGAGAGGCCAAAGTCAGCCACTCCAAAAAAAAAAAAAAAAAAAGTGAAAATCCTTTACTTAGTTCCCTGATCTGTATTCACATCCAGAACCAACTGACTTAAAAGGTGAATGGGTCTCCTGGAGGAAGACTCCTACAACAACTCAGCAAGTATAATATTTTCTGTCTTTTCCCAAAACGACTGAGGCCATTACTTGATGGTACACTGGAGAAAGGAGAACCTTGGATTTCAAAGAACTTTAGACACAGGCTGAGTTGATATTTGATCCCTAGAGACCCAAAACATCATCCCCACCCGTTTGTTAGAAATTCACTAGTCTGCCCTCTGAAGAAACCAGATGGATCCTGGAGGATGACTGTAGGCTGTCATAAATTCAACCAAAAGGTGGTCCTAATAACAGTAGTGTTAGGCATGATATCACTGATGTGCTTGGTTACTCAGTTATTTCCGACTCTTCGTGACCCTATGGACTGCAGTCCACCAGGCTTTTCCGTACATGGGGATTCTCCAGGCAAGAGTCCTGGAGTGGGTTGCCATGCCCTCCTCCAGGGAATCTTCCCAACCCAGGGATGGGACCCAGGTCTCCCACATTGCAGATGGATTCTTTACCATCTGAGCCACCAGGGAAGCCCAATATCACTGATCAGTTAAGTCACTCAGTCGAGTTTGACTCTTTGTGACCCCATGGACTGCAGCCCGCCAGGCTTCCCTGTCCATCACCAACTCCTGGAGTCTACTCAAACTCATGTCCGTCGCATTGGTGATGCCATCCAACCATCTCATTCTCTGTTGTCCCCTTCTCTTCTGCCTTCAATCTTGCCCAGCATCAGGGTCTTTTCCAATGAGTTGGTTCTTCATATCAGGTGGCTAAAGTGCTGGAGTTTCAGCTTCAGCATCAGTCCTTCCAATGAATATTCAGGACTGATTTCCTTTAAGATTGACTGGTTGGATCTCCTTGCAGTCCAAGGGACTCTCAAGAGTCTTCCAACACCACAGTTCAAAAGCATCAATTCTTCGGCGCTCAGTTTTCTTTACAGTCCAAATCTTACATCCATACATGACCACTGGAAAAAGCATAGCTTTGGCTAGACAGACCTTTTGTTGGTAAAGTAATGTCTCTGCTTTTTAATATGCTGTCTAGGTTGGTCATAGCTTTTCTTCCAAGGAGCAAGCGTCTTTTAATTTCATGGCTGCAGTCACCATCTGCAGTGATTTTGGAGCCCACCAAAATAAAGTCTGTCACTGTTTCCATTGACTTTGCTAGCATGTGAAATGAGTGCAACTGTGCGGTAGTTTGAGCATTGTTTGGCATTGCCTTTCTTTGGGATTGGAATGAAAACTGACCTTTTCCAGTCCTGTTTCCAGTCCACTGCTGAGTTTTCTAAATTTGCTGGCATATTGAGTGCAACACTTTCACAGCATCATCTTTTAGGATTTGAAAGAGCTCAACTGGAATTCCATTACCTCCACTAGCTTTGTTCATAGTGATGCTTCTTAAGGCCCACTTGTCTTCACATTCCAGGATGTCTGGCTCTAGGGGAGTGATCACACCATCATGGTTATCTGGCTCATGAAGATCTTTTTTGTATATCAGTGATAGCATGTATTAATAATATACATATCATTGATTTGGCAAGTATAAGAGTATATTCCAATTAGGAAAGAGAAGGAGAAACAGTTTACTTTCAAGTGAAGCAGACAATAACATTGATTTACAATTTTACCTCAGAATGATGTCAATTCTCTTAACATCTGTTACATTTTGAAGAACTGAAAGTGTGGGCATCCATGATCCATTACACTGATGTCACACCGACTATGCAGGTGGAGTCCTTGATGAGACAGTACACTCCAGAGGAGAGAGAGAAGCCTTTTTCAGATCAGGGAGCTTCAGTGGAATTTTTAGGGTCCCCCTCAGAGTAAGAGAAATTTGCTGTTACATGTCTTGCATCCCCTACCACAAATAAGAAAGTACAGCACCTGGTAGACCTCTTCAGGCTCTGAATGGAACACATTCTATGCCAGGGTTTTTCACCTTGGCACTAGTGGCACTTTGGACCAGATAATTCTTTGTAGGAGGAGCTATGCTGTGCATTGTAGGATGTTTAGCAGTATCCCTAGCCTCTACCCAAGTTGATCCGAATAGCACTACCCCTACTCTGGTCCTGAAAAACTGGCTCCAAACTTGGCCAAATGTCCCCTGGGGAGCACAATCACCCCTGGTTTGGAACCTTTGTTATATACCTAGGAATTCTGCTGTCCCATAAACTAAGTGACAGGGAAAGCTGCCAGATTTCAAGGTGGTCCAGAATAGAAGAGCGTCCAGAAGAAGGTAAAGCTTTGGTACAAGCAAGTATACAATAGTATCCAGCAGACCCTCTGGTCTTAGAAGTGTCAATAGTGGAAATGTAGAATTTGTTGAAAATCCTAAAGGGACAGACCCTTGGGGTTCTGGAACGAGAACATGCCATCTAAAATACTTTGTTTTGAAACACAGCTCCTGACACATTCCTGGGCTCTGGTGGAGAAAGGAACACTTGACTGTGGACACCAAGTGCCCACGTTCTGTTGTAGGGATGAAGGTGGGATAGTAGAGATACTGGGTCATCACATGACAGAGGAAGAAGAAATCTTAAAGAACCTCAGCATTTCTTCCCTGAGGAAGCTAAGTTCAGAGAGATGACTGCTTTGCCTATAATCATTAACAGGTTAGTGGCAACCAAGCTAGGGGTCCTCTACTCCAGGTTGGTGAGTATCTCACTTCATAAATTGAAAATGATTGCATTTCCCTGTGGAATATTGTTCCACGGTTCTTGGGTTGTTTAATACTATGGCTGTAGATTAAAGAGAATTTAGTGGACTGGTTTGATGTCTTTCTCTTACAAGATGCATTCTGAGTCCCCCAAAACTTACAAAGCAAACTTGAACACTGAGAACTACTTGGTACGTGTGTGTGATATGTGTGGGTTCTTGGGTTTTAGATCAACAAGAGGGAATCTCCTCCCCTACCCTTGCCCTATCATATAGTGGACAACAAAACTTTTGCCCAGGTTACATGGAGCAGCAGCTTTCGATTCTCATTTTGACCAAAACCCGGAATAAAAATTATTTTGACAGGATGATTCATTTGTGTATGTGCACACATATACACCTACATGTAGAACATAGATATGAAAGTTTCCCAAACAGAACTTGCCCTTGCCATATATTAATGCTTTCAAATATTTTCTGTATTTTTTTAGTGTTGATCATAACCAATTAATTATAGCTGCAGTCCTCCCTTGCAGGTGATTTCACTGCCCAGTAATAGGTTAGGTCCCAAAGTTTAAAAAAAAAAAAAACAGCAACAAAAAACCCCACGAATGTTGAGAGTTGTAGGCCTAGAAACTAGATTTTAAATATAACTTGATAAGAATAGGTATTCAAAGGTTAATTTGTCAAATATGAACTACTTATTGGAAGTCGTTTGTTTGGATGGAAATACATCTCCCACTGGGAAAACATCTCTTAAGGTATAAAGCAGATCAGCCCACAAAAAGTTTCTTTCCCTAAATTTATACACAGGAGTAGGATGTCAGCTGGGCAGCATCTTGGGGTGGGTGGGCAGTCAGCCACTTCACTGATGCCTTATGCCTTCTACAGCCATTTCAAAAACAGGACATTCTCTTTTATAATACTCACAGGCCAAAAAAAAAAAAAAAAATCTAATCAGCTGCCTTGAACAGTGTGATAACGAAAAATGCAAAATTTCTTGAAATGGAATTTTTTTTTGCCCAAACAATTGGATTATTAAATATGTGATGTTTATAACTTCCAAAGATTCTAGGAGAAGCATTTTCACTGTGTATGAGTTATACCCATTTAAAAACATGTTATCTCCAACACTGAGTAGGAACCAGGGACAAGAACTACACAATAGAGTACCTACAGGCTCTACAATAAACACTTTCTATTCAAACATGTCCTGTCCTGGGCTTAGTAATTCTATGAACAATATTTTAATTTTGCAGATGAGGAAACTGAAATGTAGATATTTAAAATGTAATTTTTTCAAGGTTATACAAGCTTTATGGTGAATTTGTACCCTGATTGTTCTGACTTCAAAGTACATGTTCTTTTTTTTTTTTAAAGGCATTTGAAAATTTTTACAGTGAATATTTTGGTTGCACTGGGCCTTCATTGTTGTGTGCGGGCTTTCTCTAGTTTCAGAGCGTGGGACTACTCTCTAGTTGAGGTGTGCAGACTTCTGTTGCGGTGGCTGCTCTTGTGGAGCACAGGCTCTATGTGCATGGGCTTCGGTAACTGGAGCATGCGGGCTCAGCAGTTGCTGCTCACTGCTCTAGAGCTTGAGGTCAGTAGTTGTGGCGAACGGGCTTAGTTACTCCATGACATGTGGAACTTTCCCAGACCAGGGGTCAAACCCATGTCCCCTGCATTGGCAGACGGATTCTTATCCACTCTACTACCAGGGAAGTCTAAAACCCATGTTCTTGCACAGTCTTATCTGCTTCTTACTAATTTGATAGGTTGACTGGGAAGAAGTGGCTGTTCTTTGACAGATGGTCCTTTGAAGAAGTCCATAGTGCTATGAATTCTTACTGTACCAGGAAGTGGCAAGTAAGTGGCAAAGCTGAGGATGCTGCAGTTTTGATCAACTTGGAAAAAACTACAAAGTCAATGCTGTATTACCTGAAACTTGAATTTCTGAGATTGAACATGGCAACATAAAGAAAACTAGGGAATTCCCTTGGCAGTCCAGCAGTTAGGACTCTTCGCTTTCATTGCTGTAGGCCTGGAAACTTGGATCCCTGGTCAGGGAACTAAGATCCTGCAAGCCACAGGACGTCACTAAATAAATAAATACAAATGAGGTCAGAATTCTGAAAAGATTTTCAAAAAAAAAAAAAAAAAAGAAAGAAAAGAAAATTAGCAATGGTTTACAATAAAAACTCAAACATAATTTCATACCTTGTATCATCTTCTATGGGGTCTTTGGGGTCGCAGTGAGTTGGACATGACTGAGCTGCTGAACTGACTGACTAATCATCTTCTATTGTTGATATGGTACTGATGTTTAGGCCTGTCCCACCCCACCTCCAAATGTAATTTGTCTTTCATTATACTATCAAAGGTTTAGCATGAGATGTGAGAGTTCAGATAATCCTTCCTTTTCTGGTCAAGAAGTATCCAAACAATCCTCTAAAAGATCACCCCTTTCTGGTATGAGTCTGACATTTTTTTAAAGAATTTGCAATTTACACCATCCATAACCATATCAATCTGATTTGAATGAAGTATTTTTGCATGAAATTGTCTCATTCATCAAATCTTTCAAATCTATTGTCACAAGTTATATGTGTTTACTTTATTACCTTTTTTATTCCCTCTGTATCTGTAATATCCCTTCCTCTACATTTTAAACAATGCTTCTTTATACCTCTTCTCTTTTTGTATTGATTAGTCTTGCCCAAGTTTGTTAATTTTGTTAGTTTCCCCCACCCCCCACAAAAACAACTTTTGGGCTTATTGGTTCTTTCAAAAATAGGGTTGTTGTTTTTATTTCATTAAATTCCTCTTTTTATCCTATCAATTCCTTCTACTTTCTTTGGGTTTATTGAGTTATTTTTATAATTTATCAGGTTGATTGCCTAGATCATTAATTTTGTTTTTTTTTCATTCTTTTAATGTGCATTTAAAGCTCTAGGTTTTCCTATACATAGTACATTAGCTATATTCTACAAATCTTGATGTAGTATGTGTTTTTATCATTGTTTATAGATACTACTTTGCCGACTAAGGTCCATCAAGGCTATGGTTTTTCCAGTAGTCATGTATGGATGTGAGAGTTGGACTGTGAAGAAGGCTGAGCGCCGAAGAATTGATGCGTTTGAACTGTGGTGCTGGAGAAGACTCTTGAGAGTCCCTTGGACTGCAGGGAGATCCAACTAGTCCATTCTGAAGGAGATCAGCCCTGGGATTTCTCTGGAAGGAATGATGCTAAAGCTGAAACTCCAGTACTTTGGCCACCTCATGTGAAGAGTTGACTCATTGGAAAAGACTCTGATGCTGGGAGGGATTGGGGGCAGGAGGAAAAGGGGACGACAGAGGATGAGATGGCTGGATGACATCACTGACTCGATGGACGTGAGTCTGAGTGAACTCTGGGAGTTGGTGATGGATAGGGAGGCCTGGCGTGCTGCGACTCATGGGGTATCAAAGAATCGGACACGACTGAGCGACTGAACTGAACTGAACTGATTCTGAAATATTTCCTAATTTGTGTATTGTTAGAAGCATTTTTAATATTTTATATACAGAGGGTTTGTAGTTATTTTGTATAGTTTCTAATTTATTTGAATTCTTAGAGATCATAGTCTTTTTAAAAAAATTTTCTTATCTTGCTATAAAATATGAATTTTATTTCATCATAATCAAAGTCAACAAATTGCCTGTGATTTTTTTCAACCAAGAGAAAAGATCGATGAAAAACAATTCAGCTGGGAAAGCTCAAAATTGGGATTCTAGCTGGTGCAACTCACACATGGAAGAATTGTAGAAATCATAATCTTTCTGATAATGCTTCTTTGAAATTACTTGAGATTTATGGAGAGTACATCATCAGTTTTCTTTCCATAGGCACTAATTTAGCTACTGTATAGCTAATGTATAACTCAATCATCATAAAATCAAACCGTGTATCCACTATTCAGATCCAGAACACTGCCAACTCCCAGGACACCCTTGAATGTTCCACACACCCCCACCTATGATAATTGCTTCCTTGTTTTCCTTTTCAAGGTAATTGTTGTTAGTCTTTTTTTTTTTTGTCATCCTCAGTTCAGTTCAATTCAGTTTCTCAGTCATGTCCGACTCTGCGACCCCATGGACACATCATGCCTCCCTGTCCATTATCAACTCCCGGAGTTTACTCAAATTCATGTTCATTGAGTCGGTGATGCCATCCAACCATCTCATTCCCTTCTCCTCCCTCCTTAGATCTTTCCCAGCATCAGGGTCTTTTCAAATGAGTCAGTTCTTCACATCAGGTGGCCAAAGTTTTGGAGTTTCAGCTTCACCATCAATCCTTCCAGTGAATATTCAGGACTGATTTCCTTTAGGATGGACTGGTTGGATCTCCTTACTGTCCAAGGGACTCTCAAGAGTCTTCTCCAACACCGCAGTTCAAAAGCAACAATTCTTTGGCGCTCAGCTTTCTTTATAGTCCAAATGTCACATCCAAACATGACTACTGGAAAAACCATAGCTTTGACTACATGGACCTTTATCAGCAAAGTAACGTCTCTGCTTTTTAATAAGCTGTCTAGGTTGGTAACAACTTTTCTTCCAAGAGCAAGCATCTTTTAACTTTATGGCTGCAGTCACCATCTGCAGTGATTTTGGACCCCCGAAAATCTGTCACTGTTTCCATTGTTTCCCCATCTATTTGCCATGAAGTGATGGGATCGAATGCCATGATCTTAGTTTTCTGAATGTTGAGTTTTAAGCCAACTTTTTCACTCTCCTCTTTCAATTTCATCAAGAGACTCTCTAGTTCCCCTTTGCCTTTTGCCATAAGGGTGATATCATCTGACTATCTGAGGTTGTTGATATTTCTCCCGGCAATCTTGATTCCAGCTTGTGCTTCTTCCAGCACTGCATTTCACATGATGTACTCTACATAGAAGTTAAATAAGCAGGATGACAATATACAGCCTTGATGTACTCCTTTCCCGATTTGGAACCAGTCTGTTTTCCCCTGTCCAGTTCTAACCATTGCTTCTTGACCTGCATACAGATTTCTCAAGAGGCAGGTCAGGTGGTCTGGTATTCCCATCTCTTGAATTTTCCACAGTTTGTTGTGATCCACACAGTCAAAGGCTTTGGCATAGTCAATAAAGCAGAACTAGATGTTTTTCTGGAACTCTCTTGCTTTTTTGATGATCCAGTGGATGTTGGCAATGTGATCTCTGGTTCCTCTGCCTTTTCTAAATCCAGCTTGAACATCTGGAAGTTCATCATTCACATAATGTTGAAGCCCGGCTTGGAGAATTTTGAGCATTACTTTGCTAGCATGCGAGATGAGTGCAATTGTGCAGTAATTTGAGCATTCTTTGGCATTGCCTTTGTTTGGGATTGGAATGAAAACTGACCTTTTCCAGTCCTGTGGCCACTGCTGAGTTTTCCAAATTTGCTGGCATATAGAGTGCAGCACTTTCACAGCATCATCTTTTAGGGTTTGAAATAGCTCAACTAGAATTCCATCACCTCTACTACTTTGTTCGTAGTGATGCTTCCTAAGGCCCACTTGACTTTGCATTCCAGGATGTCTGGCTCTAGGTGAGTGTGAGTGATCACACCATCATGATTATCTGGGTCATGAAGATCTTTTTTGTACAGTTCTTCTGTATATTCTTGCCACCTCTTCTTAATATCTTTTGCTTCTGTTAGGTCCATACCATTTCTGTCCTTTATCAAGCCCATTTTTGCATGAAATGTTCCCTTGGTATCTCTAATTTTCTTGAAGAGATCTCTAGTCTTTCCCATTCTATTGTTTTCCTCTCTTTCTTCGTATTGATCACTAAGGAGGGCTTTCTTATCTCTTCTTGCTCTTCTTTGGAACTCTGCATTCAAGTGGGTATATCTTTCCTTTTCTCCTTTGCCTTTTGCTTCTCTACTTTTCATAGCTGTTTGTAAGGCCTCCTCAGATAACCATTTTGCCATTTTGCATTTCTTTTTCTTGGGGATGGTCTTGATCACTGCCTCCTGTACAATGTCATGAACCTCTGTCTATCAGATCTAATCCCTTGAATCTATTTGTCACTTCCACTGTATAGTCATAAGGGATTTGATTTAGGTCATACTTGAATGGTCTAGTGGTTTTCCCTACTTTCTTCAATATTTGTCTGAATTTGGCAATAAGGAGTTCATGATCTGAGCTATAATCACCCCCTGGTCTTGTTTTTGCTGACTGTATAGAGCTTCTCCATCTTTGGCTGCAAAAAATATAATCAATCTGATTTCAGTATTGACCATCTGGTGATGTCCATGTGTAGAGTCTTATCTTGTGTTGTTGGAAGAGGGTGTTTGTTATGACCAGAGCGTTATCTTGGCAAAACTCTGTTAGGCTTTGCCCTGCTTCATTCTGTACTGCAAGGCCAAATTTGCCTATTACTCCAGGTATCTCTTTATTTCCCTTTTTTGCATTCCAGTCCCCTATAATGAAAAGGACATCTTTTTTGGGTGTTAGTTCTAGAAGGTCTTATAAGTCTTCATAGAACCGTTCAACTTCAGCTTCTTCAACATTATTGGTCAGGACATAGACTTGGATTATCGTGATATTGAATGGTTTGCCTTGGAAATGAACAGAGATCATTCTGTCATTTTTGAGATTGTATCCAAGTACTGCATTTCAGACTCTTTTGTTGACTATGAGGGCTACTCTATTTCTTCTAAGGGATTCTTGCCCACAGTAGTAGATATAATGGTCATGAGTTAAATCACCCATTCCAGTCCATTTTAGTTCACTGATTCCTAAAATGTCATCCTATAAGGGATGATTTCAGATCTTCCATCAGGAATTGCAGTGAGAGCACAGAGTCCTAATTACTGGGCCGCCACAAACTCCCCTTCATGCTAATGTTTTCATTTGTTTGCTTCAATTTGTTATTCTTGTGATCAGAATTCTTATGGTATTTTGACCCAAAAGTCTTTGGAATGTCTGAGGGCTCAGAGAGAAAGGGATTGGGAAATTCCTTACTGGATTGTCATTGAGAACTCTCATCTCTCCTGAAAGGGAGACTTGGGCTCATGCTGTGCCTTGAATAGCAGTATCCCCTGGCCACCTGCCCCAGCTCCAGTCTGCATTGTGCAGTGGGTGCTGCATTGGGCACTGTGTATATTTACATCATTTCATCCTCAAAACAGACTTGTGAGATGAGAAAACTGAGGTTCTCTAAGGTCACAGAGCCAAAGGAAAAGATAAAGGAAAGAAAAGTTGCTCTTAATTCAAAAATATTCAAAACCATTAATTTATTCACATTTTTCCCATAGTAAAATGTACAAGGCATTTGTACATTTGGCCCCACGTGACTGATTTGAATTTGCCTCTTTAAAGTATTTTTATAATTGCCATTTACTTTATATATGGAGAACTTGAAAAAAATAAATTTTCTTGGATTAAAGCATGTTGAATATATTTAGGGCTCACTAAAATTCTTATGACTGCTTAAAAATGTATCATGCATACATATAGTCAGCTGTACTGTAAATTGCAGCTAATGGATGTTCAGTTGGCAAAAAGTGGAATTGTTTGGCTGATTACTCCTTGGGCTTCTCCTGTTTACTGGAAAACTCATCTAAACATGCATATCGCAAACTACTTTCAAGACAAAAGCAAAGCCTCAGATGAGTGGTGAAAACAGATAGCCCCGTCTAACCTGAGAAGACTGTCTGCCTGAAGGGAAAGGCCATCAGTCTAAGTGAATGCTCCAAAAAGACACTTCTAAAAATAAAAGCAACCTGTCTATAGGAAAAAGAAATATCATTAGACATTTTGACTGTTGTTTTATTTCATTAAATTGCTGAGTGTATGCTGAGTTACAAGAAGTAAAATGCAATATATAGTTTCCAAGTGCCTTCTCTGTTTAAGGCACTATGTGGTGGGCTCTAGAGGACACAAAAATGAATGATCTGCCATCCTCACTATTGAGGAGGTTATAATCAAAGGAGGGGTAAACAGCAAGAGAACATTTTATAAGCAATGTGTGATAAGACCTATGAGAAAGAAACGGATGTGAAATGAACCAAATAGTTATTTGAGTACCTTTCATAGGTCAGGCATGTTTCATACAGCATCTTACCTTTCAGTCTTACAGTAATGAGGTTGGTACTGTTCCCAATTCAAGGAACTGTGAGAAAGCACAACCAAAAAACTAACCCAGGATCATACAGGCTGAGATTCAAATCCAGATATGTCTCCCCCAAAGTTTGTATTCCTAACAACCCCATTGGTTAAGAGCCGTGTGATAGTTAGAGAAGAGGTCCTTGCTGACCATGAGTCTCAGAATGATTAGAAAGGAGTCGGGAGAATGAACCATTTTAGGGTGACTTCAGCCACCATTATGGATGCCCTTCAGGGATGATTTGGCATTATTTTCTTAGCCTAGAGTGTAAAGTGGACTTCCCAGGTAGCTCAAATGGTAAAGAATCTGCTTGCAATGTGGGAGACCTGAGTTCGATCCCTGGGTTGGGAAGAGGCCCTGGGGAAGGACATGGCAACTCATTTCAGTATTCTCGCCTGGAGACTCACCATGGATAGAGAAGCTTTGTGGGCTACAGTCCATGGGGTTGCAAAAAGTCAAACAAGACTGAGCAACTAACTTTGCCTCTGCCATCAGCCTCAAACTCTGATTTTAAAAGATAAAATAAATTGAGTTTTATTGTTCATGTGAGTACAAACACTGTGGATATATTTTCATGAAAAAAAGGGAAAAAAACGCTAGCATCATCATATAAATTGTAAGTATCCATTTTCACTCTCATTACTATTACTATTTATGTGATCATTTTAATTCTTAATTATCTTTTTACTCAGGTAACTATGTAAACCCAGTTGTCCTTCTCTTCGATTGCTTGCCTTCACTTGAATACCTGCCCCATGGTTTCTCAAGACCTATCACCAATGTTGTTATCATTATTTTGCAAGGTGAATGAATATAAATGTATAATTTCATCATGTGTAGACTATGTTGACAATCAGCAATGATTTTTCTTCCATATGAATTGTGTAGCTGAGATGAAATGCTAGAAGATTAACCCAGAATGGACAATTCATCGCTCTCTGGTTATTTTCAGTTCTATAAGTAAGCCACTGAGCAGACCACACTGCCCTTTGGAACAGTGTCTGTTTCTAAGCTGCTGCTAAGTCGCTTCAGTCGTGTCCGACTCTATGTGACCCCAGAGAAGGTAGCCCACCAGGCTCCCCCAACCCTGGGATTCTCCAGGCAAGAACACTGGAGTGGGTTGCCATTTCCTTCTTCAATGCGTGAAAGTGAGAAGTGAAAGTGAAGTCGCCCAGTCCTGTCCGACTCTTAGCGACCCCATGGACTGCAGCCTACCAGGCTCCTCCATCCATGGGATTTTCCAGGCAAGAGTACTGGAGTGGGGTGCCATTGCCTTCTCCCTGTTTCTAAGCAGGTGACATTAAAGATGCTTGTCTCTGAAAATCATTCAGGAATTATTTTCCCTGAAGTGCTAATAGAGTTTGCTAATGAAAAAAAAAAAAAACACCATTTCTCAAAGTGATATAAAGCATCACAGAAATGACAGGAAATTATTTCACCCACGTTTTGGCTTGCACAGGCCTGCTTGACTTTGGGAAAGCTGGTTATATGACAAGGGTTGATCGGCCATAGTGAAGACCACTACAGTTTTAGCTTTTCATCAGCCGCAAACAAAGCTAAAGGCACCAGTGGCTCAAACTCTTTTCTGTTCCTCCACTGATGAGAATCAAAATAAACTTTAAGATATCAAAAGCAACAATACTATTGTTTGGGAACAGATTCTGAGACTGGTGAAATCCTGTGGCTCAACTGCATGACTCTAGAATAATTTCAATGAACTAGGTGCTATGACTTTAGAGTCAAACTTTTATTATACCATACGTGTTATATGAATGAAAGCTTGGTATGTATTAATAGTATGATTTTCTTGGGTCATTTGAAGCCAATAGGTTTTAAAATCCCAGCCAGTAGTATACCTTCTTGAATATTCAAGCCTTGAGAAGAAAGTGTGAGTTTCCAGGGAAACTGAAGGATGATAGTGGATCTGTCACAGTCCATGTGCTCTTAGTTTATGTGTAATGATCTGGTGAATTGTCAATCTGTCCTTTTAAAAAGAGTGTGTGAGAAAATGTACATAAATGTGTACCAGTGAAATAGGTCTTCATGTTTTTATGTTTTGAAAGTGTGTTTTCTTCATAGAGTGAGAATGAAAGTATATGAGAATTGATCTTTGAAATATAAGAGAGCTAAATGTAATTTGACATGCAAATATGTGATTCACACATCCTGCTTCATAAATAAGTAAAATGTGGTCAAAGATTTCATTTTATTCATTGCATTTATCACCATCTGAAATTATCTCATTTATTTATTTGAATACTTTAAAAATCTCCCTCTCACACACTCGGCTAAAACTCCATGGTCACTACTCTACCTCTGGTACCTGCTATGTAATAGATATTTGATAACTACTTTGTTTTTTTAACTTATGTGTCTGCTGGGTATGCGTTGCTGTTTGTGGGCTTTCCCTAGTTGTAGTGACTGGGGGCTACACTTCATTGCAGCGTGTAGACTTCTCATTGTGGTGTGTAGACTTCTCATTGTGGTGTGTAGACTTCTCATTGTGGTGTGTAGACTTCTCATTATGGTGATCGGGGGCTACACTTCATTTTGGTGTGTAGACTTCTCATAGTTGTTGCTTCTCTTGTTGCTGAACACTGGCTCTAGGTGCATAGGCTTAGTAGTTGTGGCTTAAGGGTTTAGTTGCCCAAGGCATGTGGAATCTTCCTGGACCAGGGATTGAACCTGTGTCCCCTGCATTGGCAGGCAGATTCCTATCCACTGGACCACCAGGGAAGTCAGATAACTACTTATTAAATAAAGAAATTACTGTGTGTTGAGGGCTTCCCTGGTGTCTTAGATGGTAAAGAATCTGCCTGCAATGTGGGAGACCTGGGTTCGATCCCTGGGTTGGGAAGATACCTTGGAGGAGGGCATGGCAACATACTCCAGTATTCTTGCCTGGAGAATCCCCATGGACAGAGGAGCCTGAGGGGATTTCATCATGTGCAGACTATGTTGACAATCAGCAAAGATTTTTCTTCCATATGAATTGTGTAGCTGAGATGAAATGCTAGATTAACCCAGAATGGACAGACAATTCATCACTGGGGAGCCCTGGGGGGCTCCTCTGTCCATGGAGTCTCAAAGAGCTGGACATGACTGAGTGACTAAGCACACACACTGTGTGTTGAAACATATTCAGTGCACTACTTTAGAAGTATATGTATCTATTTCTCAACTCAACCTGATGAAACCTCCACAAAGGCTATATCTACCAGCTTTTAGTTCAGTTCAGTTGCTCAGTCGTGTCTGACTCTTTGTGACTGCATGAATTGCAGCACGCCAGGCCTCCCTGTCCATCACCAACTCCCAGAATTCACTCAAACTCATGTCCATCGAGTCGGTGATGCCATCCAGCCATCTCATCCTCTGTCGTCCCTTTTTCCTCCTGCCCCCAATCCTTCCCAGCATCAGAGTCTTTTCCAAGAAGTCAACTCTTCTCATGAGGTGGCCAGAGTACTGGAGTTTCAGCTTTAGCATCATTCCTTACAAAGAACACCCAAGACTGATCTTTACAATCGACTGGTTGGATCTCCTTGCAGTCCAAAGGACTCTCAAGAGTCTTCTCCAACACCACAGTTCAAACGCATCAATTCTTCAGTGCTCAGCTTTCTTCACAGTCCAACTCTCACATCCATAAATGACTACTGGAAAAACCATAGCCTTAGTAAATGCCTTTTTACTACATGGGATCAATATATGTTTAGTAAGAGAGTATGGACAGAGAATAAAGTTCCAGGAACACTGGTTAAAAACAATGGTGGTTAAAAACCCATCAGCATTGGATTTTAGCAACAGCGAAGAGCTGATTCATTTGAAAAGACTCTGATGCTGGGAAAGATTGAGGGCAGGAGGAGAAGGGGACGACAAAGGATGAGATGGTTGGATGGCATCACCGACTCAATGGACATGGGTTTGGGTGAACTCCGGGAGTTGGTGATGGACAGGGAGGCCTGGCATGATGCGATTCATGGGGTTGCAAAGAGTCGGACACAACTGAGCGACTGAACTGAACTGAAGTATTGTTCTCACTGCTTTCTGCTGTTTTATTACAGTATAATTGATAATGATGAGATGCACACATCTCGTGTATAGTTGATATGTTTTGACAAATATATACACCCCTATAAACCACTGACTGAGATATATAGAACTTTACATCATTCCAGAAAGTTTCTCTGTACCATCTTTTAGTCCATTCCCTATTGCTTCTCCCCTGTAAGCAATGGCTGTTCTGAGTTCTGTTCCTATTAGGTTAGCTTTGCTTCTTTTTAAACCTTATATGAAAGAAATCATACAAAGGTACTCTTTTATGTTTGGCTTCTTTTGTACAATACATCTGTAAAATTCATCCAGGTTGTTATGGGTATCAGTGATGCAGTCCTTTTTATTGCTGAGTAGTACTTGGACTGCAAGGAGATCCAACCAGTCCATTCTGAAGGAGATCAGCCCTGGGATTTCTTTGGAAGGAATGATGCTAAAGCTGAAACTCCAGTACTTTGGCCACCTCATGTGAAGAGTTGACTCATTGGAAAAGACTCTGACGCTGGGAGGGATTGGGGGCAGGAGGAGAAGGGGATGACAGAGGATGAGATGGCTGGATGGCATCACTGACTCGATGGACATGAGTCTGAGTGAACTCTGGGAGTTGGTGATGGACAGGGAGGCCTGGCGTGCTGCGACTCATGGGGTCACAAAGAGTCGGACACAACTGAGGGACTGAACTGAACTGAACTGATTCCACTGTATACTACAACTTATCCAGTTTCCTGTTGATGGAAACCATTTGGATTGTTTCCACTGTGGAACTATTATGAGTAAAGCAGTTGCAAACCTTCCTATATGAATCTTTGTGTACATATGTCTTAATTTCTCTGGGCAAATATGTGAAAGCTTGTGTAAGTGTATGTGTAAATGTATGTTTATCATTATAAAAAACTGGCAAGCTGTTCTTTGAAAGTTGTATCATTTTATACTCCCACCAACAATGTATGAGAGTTCTTAGTTGATCCACATAATTGCCAATATTTGGTACTGTCAATCTTTTATATTTTAGCCATTCTAATAGGTGTGGAATACTATTCATTGTATATTAACTAACAATTCTCTAGTGATTAATGGTGTTGAATATCTTATTATTTGCTTATTAGCTGTTTGAATATCTTTTTGTGAAGTATCCAAGTACCCCAAGTCTATGGGGTCTCAAAGAGTTGGACACGACTGAATGATTGAACTGAACTGAACTGATATTCTATGTATTGATTGCCCAAGAGTATAAAAATAGTTCTTAAAGATTTTCCTGGTTAAAGCTGTATTAGAGTTTCTCTAATGTTAGATAAAATTATAGAATAAGAAGCAGCATTGATTTAGATTCTGAGGATCCTGAGTTTGAATTCTGGCTTTCCCGTAACCCAGTATTGTTACTCATATGAATTTATACAAGGTGCATAATTCCTGTTAGCATCAGTTTCCTCAGCTGTAGAATGGGATAATAATTGCAAATATTAAATGCAATCTTATACATCTACCAAGTAGTTGGTGCTTAATAACTATTACTCTCTCCTTTTCTATTTCTAATTCTTGGGTTGTCCTCAAGAAAAGAACACATATAAAGATGTACAAACTCTAGAAAGTAGATTTTTCTATATCAACCTATAAAGTGTTTCTCAAACTGGGATATAGAATCTTTTAGAGTCTTAAAACAGGTTCTCAGGGGTCAGAGTTTTCTACTGGATTTTGAAGAGAGATTATTTATATTTGGATGATTATCCCAAAATATTAAAATAAGCAGAGTCTGAAACTTCTGAATAAGTTATCTTTAGTTTACAACTAAGCATTGCCATAAAATTTCAATATAAATTTTCATTTACCTTTGAAATTTCAGCTTTCTGAACTAAGGAAACATCAGTGTGTCAGTGCTGTTTGGTTGGCATGTCCTACTGTCTATAATAAATGGTAGCAATGGCCAGTGTCTGCCACTGTACTCATATTCTGTGAAGGCAAAATTTCTATTTCCCTAGTAATAATATACATATGAATAACATTTTCAATGCTTGTCTTTAGTTTCTTACTTTTTAAAAGAAATCAGTACTTTGGTTTCTCATCAAGAAAATGATATGCCACCGAGTACTATACTATTTTGTAGGGGCTAATGAGAAATGAACAGAGATAAACTGAATAATATAAGTGATGTATTTGCACCAAGAGAAATCCAAATGCTTTCAGGACAGTCTACACAAATAAAGATTAAATGGTAATTTGAATATTCTAAACTGAAAACAGAGTGGAAGCAATCATAATAAAGTCTGATTTATGATCAATTTTGAAATGATGTGAATGAGGCAGTTTCTAATTGCCTCTGTGAAATGCTGCATTCTCAAGCCTCATTCATGGCCAACTTGGTATGGAACCTGTTTGAAAAACCGTGAGGCTTATGATGCCTGTGTCAGACTTGTTTCTCTGTAGAACCTGTCTGCCTTGTTTTGGGGGTGAGAGGGTAATTTTGATTATACAGCCTCTCTGTTAATCCTTTCCTCTCTTGCCAACAATTGTTGAAATATTGTCCAAATGGAGTCCCAAGAAGAAGTAAACAAAACACTATGAGAAAACTAGTTCCTTCTTAGCTTTCAATTGTCTGACTATAATCTCAGGGCTGAAACTGGAAAAAAAATGTTAAAAAAATATTTAAGAGTTTAAAACTCACTCCATATAATCTTATCTTGTTCTAAATTTCAGCAAAATTTGATTAGATATATATTTAGTGCTAATATCAATTATGCTGTTACACCAACTCCTTGTTGAAATAAATACTACAGCTTTTTGGAGTCATCAGTAAAGATTGCTTACTGCAGTGTTAACTAGGAGGCCTGATATTCTGAAACTACCCTATTTCATAGAGTCTCAGTGCCCATCTATTGTGTGCTATGGCCTGATTTAAAAAATGCCAAAATATTTTTTAAAATATGTTCCAGTATCTATAATTTGGTAGTAAACCAAGGTTCAGTTTTTTCAGAACATACTTATGTAATTGCATTCTCTGCATGAGTCAAAACACAGAAGCAAGTTTAGTACAGAACTAAATCTGAGGCTACATCTTTCCACTATCAAACCCATGAGTGTTTACTGAGTTTCAGCCATACACATTATCTACTGCAATAAATTAATGTTGTTCATTTGAATTATATTGATTTGTAGTTGTGTATTTAATTTGTAAATTTGCTTTGGTTTTAGACTATGTAACAGCTATAAGATTGCCGGGAGAAATATCAGTAACCTCAGATATGCAGATGATACCACCCTTATGGCAGAAAGTGAAGAGGAACTAAAAAGCCTCTTGATGAAAGTCAAAGAGGAGAGTGAAAAAGTTGGCTTAAAGCTCAATGTTCAGAAAAATAAGATCATGGCATCTGGTCTCATCACTTCATGGGAAATAGATGGGGAAACAGTGTCAGACTTTATTTTGGGGGGCTCCAAAATCACTGCAGATGGTGACTGCAGCCATGAAATTAAAAGACACTTACTCCTTGGAAGGAAAGTTATGACCAACCTAAACAGCATATTCAAAAGCAGAGACATTACTTTGCCAACAAAGGTCCATCTAGTCAAGGCTATGGTTTTTCCAGTGGTCATGTATGGATGCGAGAGTTGGACTGTGAAGAAAGCTGAGTGCCGAAGAATTGATGCTTTTGAACTGTGGTGTTGGAGAAGACTCTTTGAGAGTCCCTTGGACTGCAAGGAGATCCAACCAGTCCATTCTAAAGGAGATCAGTCCTGGGTGTTTTTTGTAAGGAATGATGCTAAAGCTGAAGCTCCAGTACTCTTGCCAACTCATGCAAAGAGTTGACTCATTGGAAAAGACTTTGATGCTGGGAGGGATTGGGGGCAGGAGGAAAAGGGGACGACAGAGGATGAGATGGCTGGATGGCATCACCGACTCAATGGACGTGAGTCTGTGTGAACTCTGGGAGTTGGTGATGGACAGGGAGGCCTGGCGTGCAGCAATTCATGGGGTCGCAAAGAGTCGGACACGACTGAGCGACTGAACTGAACTGAACAGCTGCAAGAATGAGTTTATACCCAGTTTTATGTTTACACATATTTAAATAACAATGTAATAAAAGTAATTACAGCAATATAGGGAGCCTAGAGAGAATTTATTTCTTTAAAGGGGGTCATGTGTAAATTACCTGTGAGAAATTCTGTTCTACTCCGTGTCATGACTTGAAAATCACACATTTTTGCTATTTCTATGCATACCTGATAATTTAAAGCCATTATAAAAATTTGATCTTTAGTCAAATTTCACATTTTTTTTCTGTCTGTAGTAAAACTTTTTCTCTTTTCAGAATATGAAGGGCTTAAACATGGTCACCTAGAAGTGTAACCTGACTGAAGTTTACAACTTGTAAAGACATCAAGTTCATGTCATTAGAACTCTGACCAACTCCATATTCCAACTATGAAGTGAAAGTGAAAGTCACTCAGTCGAGTCTGACTCTGTGATCCGACGGACAGTCCATGGAATTCTCCAGGCCAGAATACTGGAGTAGGTAGCCTTTCCTTTCTTGAGGGGATTTTCCCAGCCCAGGAATCGAACCCAAATCTCCCGGGTTGCAGGCAGATTCTTTACCAGCTGAACCACAGATTCCTCTTAACATGTATCCTTTAAAAACCTGGCTGTACGGTTTCTAAATTGATATATTTCTTCAAATCATAAAACTGAACATCAATTTACTATTTCTCAATAGCTCTGAAGTCAGAAATGCTTATTGAAAAGACAGGCCATTGGAAAAAATGCATCAAAGCATATTTTATTTGTAATTGGACGATTTAATTCAACAGACTGGTACTTTTGCCTGATTTGGGGAGAGGTAAGAACAATATATTTTATTGCTTCTCAAAATCTGTGAACGAAGAGAATTATAACTATAAACATAGAGAAAGATAGGTTCAGCAATAATCCGTGTAGGCTTTCTGCTCCTTTCTCTATTTTTGTCTCATCAATACCAGAAATTCTTAGATGGGTTCACCCTATTTTCTTTTCGTACATCATAAAATTGGATATCAATTTTAAAACTCCTCAAAATTACTGATCTTCCACAGATTTTTACTTCAAAATACTGTGTTGTGGAAAGGGTAGAACGACCAAAAGAAGCAAAATCCCACTTAATCTCTAATATGCCATGTGCCTTGTTAAGGGTGCCATTTTAACACAACGCAGGCAAGCTTATGCCCTTCACTTTAATTCAACATATGGAGGCTTTCACCTTTGGACCTCAGTTCACAACGTGTCAGGCTGCTACTTGAGCAGTAGTTAAAATCAGGATGTTTAACACCAGCATTCTAGTATGTCTTGCAGGTAGATCTGTCCGGCATGTTTGTATCATAATAGGGTTAGGTTTAGCGTGTGAGAAGTACGCGGAAGCTCAAGAATGATTCTCCAGTTCAGCTCTAATACTTTAATTCTTCTAATCGATCTTTCAGGCCAAACAGCTGTGTTTCAGCGTGTCCTTCAGTGTTCCAGCAGGTTGGAGGCCAGGCTACAAAAGTGGCCTCGGGGAAAGACACCTGTGAGGGGCGTGGCCATCCGTCCTGGCTGCCCCTCCCATCTCACTGACTCCTGCGCAGAACGGATTCAAGCCGGATCCACCGGTGCTAACGCTAGAGGACCCCGGGGCATCCTTGAGTGTGGTGCTGACCGTCATTATCTAAGTTGGTTTAGTTGTTGGGAGGAATCTCCCGGAGGGCTGGACGCTAGGCTTATATCAACAAAGCCTCTGGAACTGGCAAAAGGCTACTATGTCACGGGTGAAATATTGGTGACACGTTCCACATTTTGCTGGGAGAACCCGAGCTCGATCCAAAATCCTAGGGACCCAGCATCCTACTGGCCCAGCAAAGCAACCAATTCGCAAATTCTTAGACTTGAGGGAGATGCTACTTGTTCCAGGCAGGCCCGTAGGGCTGCCTCAGTCTTCGCAGCTGGGCAGCCCACCCCGCATCGCGGCCGCATCATGGACCGCGCGTGTCCAGCTTGCTAGCAGCTCCTCAAGAGAGTCTCGCTTGCCGCTCCCGGCATGCTCCGCGGGGCTCAGCGCCCCAGAGGATCCATCGTCCGACTTGGAGTCGGTGACAGGGCCCTTACCCAGGATGCTACGGGCACTCATTTGCATGTCCCAGCAAGAGGAGAACTCGACAAGTTTCGCGATTTAGCAGTCAGAATACCAAACATGCGAGCCCTGTGCGTGGATCCGTGAGACCAAATTTCCCTAAAAGTTTCAGAGTCATCGAAAAGATGCACGGTTTGGTCACCGTAACTGTAAAGAGATAAGACCTTTTGGGTTTTATATAAGCGGTGGACGAAAACTGAAGCGTGCTCGCTTCGGCAGCACATATACTAAAATTGGAACGATACAGAGAAGATTAGCATGGCCCCTGCGCAAGGATGACACGCAAATTCGTGAAGCGTTCCATATTTTGCGCCTGTCTCCCACCTCCAGACACTATTTGCCGGATTAACACAAAAAACTGTGAAGTACTGACAGGTAGTTTTGGAGGCAGACCCCCGGTTTGCGCTTTCCGACGTGCATCCCCAAAGCGTGAGGACACCTGGAATTCTTTCCCACCGGATCCTCTGCCCTCCCAGCGTCGATTCCAGCTCGATGACTGCCTGGCATCCCCCCGGCCAACCTGTCTCACTTCTATTAAGTTACCTAGCTAATCTTGGTGTCTGCAGTCGAATGCTTGTTTTTACTGGTAAAAATACACTTTGGGTTTTGGGCGCTGAATTTTTATATTTCCCATCACAGAATCCACCCGGTTTAGGTAAAGCGACATTTTGAGTGCCCCTTAGAAGTCAGATAAAAACAGGCATAGAAAACCCGTCTCAGAAAGACTTAGTAACGGGCTTGCTGCTTCTAGCCAGTTTTCAATGGATCCGGAAGCTCTAGGATCTACCGGCTAACATTGAGTTCACTCTTTGGTAACAGCCCCTGCTTTTGTGTAGCTCACAATCTGAGAAAAGAGTACGAATTCCAGTCAAAAACGACCGAAGTCACAAAGTAGGCCCGAGAAATGTGTACTACTGTTGCTTACTTCCTATAGCAAGGATTCATTAACTTAGCAATAATTCATTTATTTAATAATTTAGAAATGATTTGGTAAGGGTTCATTGAGCAGTTCATGTGTCAGGCAGCCTTTAGTGAACCAAGAGCCAGACCCACCTGCCCCTCTGCTTTGTGTTGTCTAGGGAGACAGATCAAAAGGCGATTTCAGAACTTTCAGGTTCTGTTAAAGAAATGCAAGATTTCTCATCTCCAAGATAACATAGAAACGACATCAGTTAGTCGCTCAGTCGTGTCCGACTCTGTGACTCCATGGGCTGCAGCACGCCAGGCCTCCCTGTGATCACCAGCTCCCGGAGTTTACTCAAATCCGTATTTGCACAAAAATTTACAGATGTAACTCAGCTTCATTCTCATTTCATAGATTGCCTTGAACGAATATTTTTTATAACATATTTTATAGTGAAAAATCACAAATTCAGCATTGCGTGCCCGACGTTGTGCTTGACCCAAGGCGTTTCCTCTGAGCTTGAGACAGTATCTGGACCGTGGGAAAAAGAGCAAAATATGGAACGCTTCACGAATTTGCGTGTCATCCTTGCGCAGGGGCCATGCTAATCTTCTCTGTATCGTTCCAATTTTAGTATATGTGCTGCCGAAGCGAGCACGAGCCAAACTTGCCCCCCACAGCATATATAAGGCACGAATATCTTTTGTCCTTTGCAGTTATGGTGACCAAACTAGCGTCTTCCCAGCGAAGGCGAAACATTTATGGAAATTTGATTTCGTGCAGCCACTCAAAAAGCTCGCACGTTTGTTGCTCTGACAACTAGATCGCAGTCTATTTCACCTTTAGGTGGGACATGCAAATGAGCGCCCGGAGCATCTTGGGTAAGGGGGTCTCGTCGAGGGACCCAGGGCCCCGGGTCCTCCTGGGGGAGTGCTCGGCCCGTGGAGCATGCTGGGAGCGGCGAGCGCGACAACGGCCTTCAGAGCTGCGCGCAGTAGGAGCCCGCGGGCTAGCTGGACACGCGCGCTCCGTGAGGCGGACGCTTTTCGGAGTGGGCCGCCCGCCTCCCTTTAGAGCTCGTAGTTTCCCAGTTAAACTTTCTTTGATGAGTTCTTGGGGGAAAAAAAGAAAAGTAATCACCCATTATCACACCTCGAAAAGTTCAGGTAATTCCTTAGTATCACCTAATATTCACTCTACGTTCCAATTTCCTTGGTTGTTTAAAAGATTCCTTCCAAAGAAGGTTCTGTCCTCCCACGTTGTGTTTGGTTGCTATGCTTCTTCAGTTCAGTTCAGTTCAGTCGCTCAGTCGTGTCCGACTCTTCGCGACCCCAAGAATGGAAGCACGCCAGGCCTCCCTGTCCATCACCAACTCCCGGAGGTCACTCAGACTCACGTCCGTCAGTGATGCCATCCAGCCATCTCATCCTCCGTCGTCCCCTTCTCCTCCTGCCCCCAATCCCTCCCAGCATCAGAGTCTTTTCCAATGAGTCAACTCTTGTAACAGCCCATCTCCACTCCCTCCTCCCCCACTGCCATTTCTCTTCATGATACTGATTTGTTGGGCGAACAGGATATTTACACCATGAAACGTAACATTTCTTTCATTTGGCTCGTTTATCACTGATGATGTCGTTTAACTTGTTTCTCCATGTTTTTTGAAAGTTTATAATTAGATATAAAGCTGCAATTAGATCCTGGTATAATTTCCTAAGCTTTAGAGGCGCACTGGTAGCACGTATCCTTTCCTATCGCATCTCAACAAAAGGCAGGTAATGTCTGGCTGAATCAGTGAGTTCAGGTGAGGTCACCAGCCCGAACCCTCCATTATCAAGTTTCCCATACACCTTTCACTTAATGGTTTTAGAATACAGTGATGAACGTTGCCCAGGTAGAGGGTCTGGCTGGCTGGCTGGTTCTCGGTTTGTTTTTAACTTTTGGCTCGTGCGCTATAAAGAATGTCAACCTAAGGCTCTTGGTACCACAAGGAAGAAATTGAGAGAAAAAGACCAGGATGAGAAATGAAGGAAGAGTATCATTGTCTTTTGAGCCTCCGGATCATTCAGTCCTTTCCATAGTTTGGTTACATGAGCTAACAAATTGCCTTTATTTCTTAAGCTAGATTGCAGTCCTGTTTCTGCCTCCTCGCTACGGAGAGGCTCTTCTGGAGCCATTCAGTGGGTCTGTAGGCCCCACCTCCCTCACAGTCTTCTCTCCTTCAGCTACAGTTTCTTGCCACCCACCCTCGTTACTATTTGCATGCAGGCTGTTTCTTTTCTGGATATTTTCTGAATGTTGTTTTCTGTCAGGTTATACATTTGTTAAAGGCCTCATCCAGAACATTGTTAGAGGCATTCAGTTAGCCTCTTAGATTTCCCTCCTCTCTTCTCTCCTTTCTATTACACAGTTGTCTGCCCCCCCACCTCAAACTCTTATGTTCCCCTAGTCTTCTCCACCTGTATCTTCTTTCCCTCATCCTGTCCCTCCTCCATCTACATGGAATACCTCACTGAGCCTGCTTACCCAGTTCACCTTCTGCCTTTGTAATCACCCTCATGTTTTCAGGCTACACATTTGCAACATTGAAACAAGAACTGTTGGCTTCTGCCAAACTAAAATAAATTTAAGATCCCATGATTAGATTTTGACTAAAACAATTCTTGCTCTTATCACCAGTTAAATATGTGTAAGTCTCTAATCACTTTCTTTGGGGGGTGGGCACAGATAGTGTTCTTTAACACATCTTTTGGAAGTTATATAGGAAACTTTTGAGGTAGGTTGCTTTTTAATTAGATAATCTTTTGTATCTTGGCACCCACTCCAGTGTTCTTGCCTGGGAAATCTCATGGACAGAGGAGCATGGCGGGCTACAGTCCATGGGGTCACAAAAGAGTTGGACCCAACTTAGCGACTAAACATCAAGCATGAGAAGAAGGGAGTTTCAGTGGGCATTTGTAGCAAATTGACTTTAGGAAAGATTGATTTAGAGGTTTTTTTCTCAGCTTATTGACAAGAAAACAAAGTTTTTATTTTTATATTCTGTAACATTAGACTGTGTTACCAATAGATGCTGTCATAATTCTAACTATTTACATTACGGATGGAATAAAACAGTCATCTGTGTTTTCTTTGTGATATGTAAAACTGGTGCATCTTACAATCAGTGGCATTATAGATCCAAAGAGATGAAAAATCTTATTTTCGGAGAAGGAAGCTAAGTGTGAGTTAAGTGTTTAATGATTTCCATGGGCAGTACTGGCACTGGTCCTACCTATCTTCTGAGACCAAATTCATTTCTTTTTCCACTGGACTGCTGGTAGTATTACTAGGTCATACTTGCCTACAATGCAGGAGACCAGGTTCGTTCCCTGGGTGGGGAAGATCCTTGGAGAAGGGAATGCCTACCCATTCCAGTGTTCTTGCCTGGAGAATCCCATGGACAGAGGAGCCTAGCGGGCTACATTCCATGGGGTTGCAAAGAGTCAGACGTGACTGAGTGACCAACACTTTCACTTCGCTTTACTCTTTGCAATAGCTTAGAAAAGAAGAAAAACTTCAAGACTTATTTTACAGCCATATTTCTGAGTTCTTCTCATCTTACTGCAACAACTGGATAACACACACTGATAAGTGGAAAATCTACCTTATTCTTTTTCTTTTTACTCATAGGAAGGGAACATTCAGTGATATGACACAATTGAAATGGACAAAACCTCTAATCATTTCCTCTTTAAGAATTTTGCTCTAATTAAAAAGGAGCAGCTTAACTAAAATCCTCACATCCTCTTGAGCAGGGAATAAATGAATCACAACCTCAGTATCAGTGACCAGCTTTACCTGGTGTGAAATTGGTGAGCTTGAGCTAAGGAACAGAGATTATAAACCTGGGCTACAGTTTGTAGTCATCATGGGGGCTTTAAAAAATATCAGTGCCAGAGCCCTCCCCTGAAGGTTCTGATTTAATTGTTCTCCATTTCTCTGTCTCTCTCTACTAACGAATCTCATTGGTGCTCTTCTCCAGCCCCCTTCCTTTGCTATTCTCTCTCTTTTATGGCTATTCCCCCTTCCCTCACTTATCCATAGACTCCTCAGAACACCTCCTAAATGCCCCACCTAGAAAGATCTCCAAGGATCTTTCAAAACTCACCAGGACTGGGTTTTATTTCTTCAGGGCTCTTCTGGCTAACCCCATAAACTAAAATGTGGTAGAGCAGTGTTTCCCAAACTTGCCTAGTGATAGATTTCCAGAATCTTGGGCTGTGAGGATTTGACTGTACTAGTCAAAGGATGATGATGTTGTTCAGTTACTAAGTTGTGTCTCTTTGTGACCCCATGGACTGCAATATGCCAGGCTTCCCTCCCCTTCACTGTCTCCCGGAGCTTGCTGAAACTCATCTCCATTGAGTTGGTAATGCCATCCAACCATCTCATCTTCTGCCACCCCCTTCTCTTCCTGCCTTCAGTCTTTCCCAGCATCAAGGTCTTTTCCAGTGAATCGGCTGTTCAGATCAGGTGGCGAAAGTATTGGAGCTTCAGCTTCAGCAGCAGTCCTTCCAATGAATATTATATTCAGGATTGATTTCCTTTAGGATTTACTGGTTTGATCTCCTTGCTGTCCAAGGAACTCTTGAGAGCATTTTCTAGCACTGCAGTTCGAAAGCATCAATTCTTTGGCCCTCGGCCTTCTTTATGGTCCAACTTTCACATCCGTACATGAGCAGTGGAAAAACCACAGCTTTGACTATATGCTGATGTTTGTCAGCAAAGTAATGTCTCTGCTTTTTAGTATACAATCTAGGTATTTCATAGCTTTCCTTCCACGGAGCAAGTATCTTTCAGTTCCTTGGCTGCAGTCAACATCCACAGTGCTTTGGGAGCCCAAGAAAATAAAATCTGTTACTGTTTCCACTTTTTCCCCTTCTATTTGCTGTGAAGTGATGGGACCCTATGCCATGATCTTAATTTTTTAATGTTGAGTTTTAAGCCAGCTTTTTCCACTCTCCTCTTTTACCCTCCTCAAGAGGCTCTTTATTTCCTCTTCACTTTCTGCCATTAGAGTGTTATCACCTGCATATCTGAGGTTGTTGATATTTCTCCTGGCAGTCTTGATTCCAACTTGTGATTCTTCCAACCTGGCATTTTGCGTGATGTCCTCTGCATACAAGTTATGCACAAGATGATGCCCAGATGATTTATATGTGTTTTTTGGGGGGAGAGTTGTGCTGGATCTTTGTTGCTGTGTGGGCTTTTCTCTCGTTTTGGTGAGCGGGGGTCCTCTCTGGTTGCGGTACTTGGGCTTCTCATTGCTATGGCTTCTGTTGTTGTGGGGCGTGGGCCCTCAGGGGTGCAGGCTTCAGCAGTTGTGGCACGTTGCCTCTAGAGCACAGGCTCAGTTGTTGTCAGGCTCTAGCTTCACTGCTCTGCAGGCATGTGGGAACATCCCAGACCAGGGATGGAACTCTGCGTCTCCTGCATTGGCAAGTGGATTCTTTACCACTGATCCACCAGGGCAGCCCTGTGTTTTAAAGGCTACTTTTAGTGAAATGAGAAAGTCACTGTGGTAAGGCTGGTGTGAGATATTTTTATGCACGGAGCCCTTTCACAGCAACTAGTTGCTTTACTTTGTAGTAGCAGATAGCCTCATATTCTCCCGCTCGTATTACTGGGGAGAGGGGGAGGAGAGAAGGGGGGAAAAGGTGAAAGCCTGCACAAGAGACTTATCAGTGATGAGCTTCCTTAATTTCCAAAAGCCTGGCTCAAAACTCACCATTGAAAAAACTAGGATCATGGCATCTGGTCCCATCACTTCATGGCAAAGAGATGGAGAAAAAGTGAAAACGGTGACACATTTTATTTTCTTGGGTTCCAAAATCACTGAGGATGGTGACTGCAGCACTGACATTTTAAAAAATTAGTCACTGAATGGCAAGTACAAATTTACTTATATTCACACAATCCCTGTTTCTTCTGTTTTCATGGGAGAAGTGTCTCTTGTGTGGGAAAAATGTGTGCCCAGGTGGATAACTGCACCGTCTAGAATCTAGACAGTCCCCCAGGCTTATCTGATTAGAGTTAAATGATTCCGAATCTATGAAAACTGTCTTAAAACTGTTAATTGTAGAAAACTGATTGTTGTTGTTTAGTCCCTAAGTCATGCCTGACTCTTTGCAACCTCATGGACTGTAGCTGTCAGGCTTCTCTGTCCATGGGATTTCCCAGGCAAGACTACAGAAGTGGGTTGCCATTTCCTTCTCTAAGATAGCTGATAGTGACACAAAATAATTCTTGTTTATAGACATGCAAAATCTGTCCTGACTAGTAGAGATTCAGTTGACTTCTGTCTGCCACCATGGAAGAAGCTTGTTTTGCTTCCATTTGCAGATTCATTTCAGCATTCCTTTACTCCACATAAATTTGTGATTTTTGATTTCTCGTTTGAGCTGTTTCAATATCTACCTTGTTTCTTCATTGATTAATACATTCAATAAAATCTTTAACACATGTTCATTTTATACCTGTATGAGAGGCATGATTTTTACTTTTTTTTTTTCAAATATACTTTAACATCTTGGAGATCTTCTACTGAGCCGCTCAATGGATTCACCTAACAAAACTAGGTATAGTTTTCCCCAGAGAAATGCAACTCATGGGTTGCTTAAAGCTTAGACACATCTTTTGTTTTTTGGCTCTCAAAATGACAGTAACTTTGCTTTGCTCTCTGTTATTTTATTTTTAATATTGTTCTCTATTAATTTTGTGGTTTGTATGTGTTCTGCTTGCAGCGGTATCATTGCCCTCTCTTGGTAGCAATGATTGGGAATTTGGTGTTATGTCTAACTATAACATGTGAATGGATCAATGATTTGTAGAGATCGGGTCTCTGTTGGATGAGAGACAACAGAGAAACTAGTTTGTTAGTCTTATTTGTTTGGTTATTCATTTATTTGGGCTCAAAACAATTAAGAATATTGTATTTCACCAAGGAGAACAGCTCTTTGCTATCTGAGCCAGTAAATTTTTTGTACTTCTGTGTTTACTCTTGACTCATGACTGGAATTAAACTCTGTGTTTGTATGTCTGTAATTCAAAAAAAGTCTTTACATCTCATTTTATGGACGTATAACGTTTTTCCAAATCCAGATGGTGCTATTAGTTGATAAAAATTTCCTAAGTTAAAGAAGTCCTGTTCTTATTGGCTTTTGAGATAAATAGGTGCCTATTTAAATATAATGTTCCTATAATTCTCAGAAAATAAGGAATGGGATTTCTGGGATTTAAAATGTGCTAGATTTTAAAAAGTAAAGGAATCAGCTCATTTTAAGAGTTTAAGTTTGTATAATTTAGGTAAATCCTTGAAAACTATTTTAATGGTAAGATCCTTGAGGCAGTGTATTAGAATGGGCTTCAGAACATGAGTGAACAGACATTTCTTTAGTGGAAAGAAGGTCAGGCTCCTCTTCTGAGAGCAAAGGCAGAGGGAGCAAGGATGAGAGCACATGCAGGTGAGCTTTCACAGGTGTGTATGGAGTGGAGTGGGAAGATATAGGGAGATTGCTTGATGGAATTCAAGTCTGAAGGACTCTCTATTTAAGTATGTAGGAGGTGAGGGAGCCTGCTGAGAATGAAGGGGTAGCTCTGGACAGAAGGCCTGGGAGGGTAGAAAAAACTTAGGAAGTATTTCACAAAGTGGAGGAGTTATCCTACTGATGTGCATGAAAAGATTTTCCTGGGTACCTAGGCAGAGTTGTTTTTAAAATTTTAGTAGTTACAAGTTTATTTATTTTATTTTATTTTTTAAGTCTCTATGTCTTTTTATTTTTTTTAAATTTTAATTGGAGGTTAATTACTTTACAATATTATATTGGTTTTGCCATACATCAACAGGAATCCGCCACAGGTATACACGTGTTCCCCATCCTGAACCCCCCTCCCTCCTCCCTCCCCGTCCCTCCCATCCCTCTGGGTTGTCTCAGTGCACCAGCCCCAAGCATCCAGTATCATGCATCGAACCTGGACTGATGATTCGTTTCATATATGATATTATACATGTTTCAATGCCATTCTCTCAAATCATCCCACCCTCTCCCTCTCCCACAGAGTCCAAAAGACTGTTCTATACATCTATGTCTCTTTTGTTGTCTCGCATACAGGGTTATCATTACCATCTTTCTAAATTCCATATGTATGTGTTAGTATACTGTATTGGTGTTTTTCTTTCTGGCTTACTTCACTCTGTATAATAGGCTCCAGTTTCATCCACCTCATTAGAACTGATTCAAATGTATTCTTTTTAATGGCTGAGTAATACTCCATTGTGTATATGTACCACAGCTTTCTTATCTATTCATCTCCTGATGGACATCTAGATTGCTTCCATGTCCTGACTATTATAAACAGTGCTGCGATGAACATTGGGGTACACATGTCTCTTTCAATTCTGGTTTCCTCGGTGTGTATGCCCAGCAGTGGGATTGCTGGGTCATAAGGCAGTTATAAAATAAAAAATAAAAATAAAATAAAAAAATAACCCCCCCCCAAAAAAACTGGAAATACAAGTTTATTTTAATGCAAAGGTTTTTAAAAAATTTTAATAGTTTTGTTTTTAAATGTGTACTTGGAGAAAACAATTAGCACATCAAACCTAATATTTTATGCATATTACCTATAAAGCAAAAGTACTATTTAAAAATTAAGTTGCTTTGAGGAAAGGGATTAAGTTACTGTTAGCTCTGGTGTTACTTTGATATGGCAAAAATCCCAAAAGTAGTGCTCAAAAAATTTGGAAAACAATTTGGCTTAAATAAGATATCCAATAGGGCATTTGGGAAAAGAGGAGCACCGTGAGTGAAAAGATTGGTGAGCGATGGTGAGACTCAACCACCTGAAATCACAGCTCTTGGCAGTGGCTTAGACCATAATTCTTCACTGAGAAGCCGTCATGCTTTCATGGGGATGTTGCCAGTAACTGCTGAAAAAATAGAATTTGCCAGAATCAAGCAACACAAACTGGCAAGTAAAACAGCGCTTTTCTTTCTTTTTTTTTTTTAAACCAACACAGATTTATTATTTTACAATTCTTTAGATCAGAAGTCTGATATGGATCTCACTGAGCGAAAAATCTGTTGGCAAGGCTGATATCTCTTCTGGAAGTTTTACAGAAGAATCTGTTTCTTCACCTTTTCAGCTTCTAGAGGCCACCTGTGCTTTTGACCTGTGGCCCCATCCATCTTCAAAGCTGGTAATGCCATCTGAGTCCTCCCACTGCCATCTCTCTGATTCTCTCCTACTGCCTTCTTCTTCCAGTCCAATTTTGAATTCAGCAACTCCTCCCCCTCTTGTTGGGCTTCATGTCTCTGGGAGAGGAGAGGACAGCATATATAATTATGATAACTAGTAACACAGTTGTAAAGGTATGAGCTCTGCTAAGGAAACAGGTGAGAGTTGCTAACCAGGAAAGATAGAGACGATAATTTTGAGGTGATATTTCACCAGGTGGGCAGGGTGTGGAAGGGCATGGTGAGTAGAGGGTGTATGAGATGATCCAAAAGGCCTCACTCAGATGAACTCTTCCCAGACTTGATGGCTGAATGTTCTTCTAGTCACTAGAGCAACGCATTTTTGCTCAAATTCTAAAACATCCCCTTTTAAACAGTGATACCTTTCTAGAAGGGCTAAGGCAAGAAGCTGTTACCATTTCTTGGGTTTATTTTTAACTCAGTCTTGATGATGAGTGTGGGTCCTGGGATGGAGAACAACATAAGAGCAGCCGAGTATCTGAAATCTGTGGTTGTCTGTGTGGAGTATTCAAGGGAATATCCCAGAAAATCAGAGGCCAGTGATGAATTAGGGAGGGAAAAGATCAGTTCCCCAAAGGGGCTGACTCAGTAAGGACCATTCATATATTCATTCATTAAATATCTAATGAATGATGCATCTCACTAATGTAGGAAATTCATTTAGTGGTCCACCTAGTCCTTTAGTTTCTAGGTCTAATAAATTTCAAGACTCCTCAGTAGAAGATGATGATGGTGATGTTTTTTGAACCTGTATGGCCTCCCCAGCCTTCGGCACTAGTGATAACTGGTCAGAGAACCATAACATTTATATCATCAAAAAATTAACAGCTACAATGAAATGATTCCGAAATTCTCCCATCCTCAGGAGCAGTGGCTTCTCAGAAGGAAAGTGTGAGGCAATGGTCATTGGTGATGAAGAAGACATGGAAACAAATCAAGGGCAAGAGAAAAATTCCTCCAGTTTTATTGAATGGAGACCACCTGAGACTACAACTGGAACCCATGCTGTGGATTTCTCCAAGACTGCAGTGTGTGTGTGCATGCTAAGTTGCTTCAGTTGTGTCCAACTCTTTGACCCTGTGGACTGTAGTCTGATAGGCTCCTGTGTCCATGGGATTCTGCAGGCAAGAATACTGGAGTGGGTTGCCATGCCCTCTTCCAGGGGATCTTCCCAACCCAAAGATCAAACCCAAGTCACTTACATCTCCTGCATTGGCAGATGGGCTCTTTACCACTCGATCCACCTGGGAAGCCGAAAGGACTGGAGAGTGCCCGCAGGTCTCAAATCATCACGCTTGAAAGGATAATTGAATCATGATACAGTCGAAGGAACTGCTGAGCTGTGAAGACCTTTTAATCCTGGTAGAATGAATACGGCAGGAGACTATTTAAGAATGAAGAGTCTGCAACTCATCATAATACTGATTTGGGGATCTCCCAGTCAGCATCGTTTCCCTGTAATTAGAAACAGCCAAGGGTGGGTTCTTTATCACCAGTGGTCTTGCTTACTTAACAAATTCTCCAGTCTTCTTCCAAATAGCAACCCACTAAACCAGTTAAGGGGAAGGCGATGGCAACCCACTCCAGTACTCTTGCCTGGAAAATCCCATGGATGGAGGAGTCTGGTAGGGTACAGTCCATGGGGTCAGAAAGAGTCGGACACGACTGAGTGACTTCACTTTCACTTTTTACTTTCATGCATTGGAGAAGGAAATGGCAACCCACTCCAGTGTTCTTGCCTGGAGAATCCCAGGGACGGGGGAGCCTGGTGGGCTGCCGTCTATGGGGTCGCACAGAGTCGGACACGGCTGAAGTGACTTAGCAGCAGCAGCAGCAAACCAGTTAAAGTCTCTTGTGCGAACTGCAAAAAACCTTTTCAGAAGGGATAGATTATTTTAATAACTTGGTTTAATAAAACAGCTATATCTTCTTTATCAGCATTATATATAATGCAAGTATACATTTATATTATATTTGGGTATGTTTTTTCTAAACTTATACAGGTTTATTGATCAAGTAAGCTAGCATTACTTTGAATTAATGCTTGCTTATGATAAATATAAATCTGTATTTGACCAAATTAATCCTTATTCTGATGTACTTTATTTAATTAGTGTGATAATTATGTTCTGTGGTATGTCAGCTTGAAAATAAATTTCCAAGATCTCAGTAAGTTAAATCTTGGATTGACATTAGATCAGGCTAATTAATGGAAAGTCATTAAATACCTAAATCATTTGTAAATATGATGAAAAAATAAAGTATTAATTATTAAGCATATTTAAATTTTTTTATACTTTAGCTTATTTTTATATACTACAGAAAACCTATGTCATTGGTTCATGTTAGTGAACATCTTCGTTTCTACCATTTTGAGAAGTGGTATATGGAATATTAGTGACTGTAGAAAGTTATATGTGAATTCATGAACTCTGCTAGTCTGATTAAATGCTGGGGTGTGACAATTCACATTTTCCACGTGAAATGTTTTCTATGCAAAATAAGTTATTTTGTTTAAAAGTTACAGTGATTATAAATGGTTGAGACTGCTCTGAAAGGCAGTAGTTTCAGAGACTGTAACCATGTGTGTGCTCCTGTGTTTCCAGGAAAAGATGAATTTTTTCCTAAATCAGCAGCATGAAGTTTTTCATAATATTATTCTGTTTTTCTTTTAATCTCCCTAGTGTTTGTAATGAGGTCTCCTCCTTTGTTCCTGGTGTTGGTAATTTGTGTTTTCTCTCTTATTTTCTTGATTTGTCTGGCTAGACATTTATTAATTTTATTGTATTTTGCCAAAAACTCCCACCAGTTTTGGTCAAAAAATTTTTTTTCTACTTCTTGTTCTATATGTTGTTAATTTCTACTCTTTATTTCCTTCCTTCTATTTATTTAGCTTTAATTTACTCCTCTTTCTCTTGTTTCTTATAGAGGAAATTTGGATTATTCGTTTTAGACCTTTCTTCTTTTCTAATAGAAGCATTTAAACTTGCCTCTAGACAATTTTATCTGCTGTAGCTGTACCCTACACATTTTTTAAATTAAAAAAAACATTTATTTAAGTATAGTTGATTTACAATGTTGTGTTGGCTTTTGCTGAACAGCAAAAGGACTGTTATATATATTCTTTTTCATATTATTTTCCATTATGGTTTATCACAGGATACTGAATATAGTTTCTTGTGCTATACAGTATAGTCTTATTATTTATCTATCCTGTATATACTAGTTTGCATCTGCTAATCCCAAACTCCCAATCCTTCCTTCCCCACCCAGCTACCTTTTGGCAACCGTAAGTCTGTTTTCTGTGTTTGTGAGTTTCTTTATGTTTCATTGTTGTTGTTCAGTTCCAAGTCATCTCCAACTCTGAGACCCCATGGGCTACAACACACCAGGCCTCCCCACCCCTCACCATCTCCTGGAGTTTGCCCAAGTTCATGTCCGTTGAATCGGTGAAGCCATCTAACCATCTCATCCTCTGTTGCCTTCTTCTCCTCCTGCCCTCCCTCTTTCCCAGCATCAGGGTCTTTTCTAGTGAGTCGAATCAGGTGGCCAAAGTATTGGAGCTTCAGCTTCAGCATCAGTCCTTCCAATGAGTATTCAGGGTTGATATCCTTTAGGATTAACTGGTTTGATCTCCTTACTGTCCAAGGCACTCTCCAGCACCACAGTTTGAAAGCATCAATTCTTTGGCCCTCAGCCTTCTTTATGGTCCAACTCTCACATCTGTACATGACTAATGGAAAGATCATACCCTTGATTACATGGACCTTTGTTTGCAAAGTGATGCCTTTGCTTTTTAATATACTATCTAAGTTTGTCATAGCTTTCCTTCCAAAAAGCAATCATCTTCTAATTTCATGACAGCAGTCACCATCTGCAGTGATTTTAGAGCCCAAGAAGAGGAAATCTGTTACTACTTCCACCTTTTCCCCTTCTATTTTTCATGAAGTTATGGGAGTGGATGCCATGATCTTAGTTTTTTGATATTGAGTTTTAAGTTGGCTTTTTCACTCTCCTCTTTCACCCTCAAGAGGCTTTTTAGTTCCTCTTTGCTATCTGCCATTAAAGTGCATTTATCTGCATATCTGAGGTTGTTGATATTTTTCCCAGCAATCTTGATGCCAGCCTAAAACTTATCCAGCTGGGCATTTCACATGATGTGCTCTGCATATAAGTTAAATAAACAAGTTTCATAGGTATGTTAATTTGTGTTGTATTTTAGATTCCAAATGTAAGTGATATCACATGGTATTTGTCTTTCTCTTTCTGACTTACTTCACTTAGTCTGATAATCTCTAGGTCCATCCATGTTGCTGCAAATGGCATTGCTTCATCCTTTTTCATGACTAATATTCCAATGTATATATACACTAGCTGTTCTGTATTCATTTATCCATCAGTATAAATTTAGGTTGTTTCCCATGTCTTGGCTACTGTAAATACTTCTGCTGTGAACATAGGGGTGTATTTATCTTTTCAAATTATAGTTTTTCTGGGTAAATTCCGAGGGGTGGAATTTAAAAAAAAAATATTTATTTACTTGGCTGTGCTGGGTATTAGTTGTGGCATGCGGGATCTTTGATGTGCATTGCGGCATGTAGGATCTTTTAGTTGTGGCATATGAACTCTTAGTCATAGCACATGGGATCTAGTTTCCTGACCAAGGATTGAATCCAGGCCCCCTGCATTGGGAGCGCCAAGTCTTAGCCACTGAAAGTCCCCCAGGAGTGGGTCTGCTAGATCAGGGACTTCCCTGGTAGCTCAGATGGTAATGAATCTGCATGCAATGCAGGAGACCTGGGTTTGATTCCTGAGTCAGGAAGATCCCCTGGAGAAGGGGTTGGCTACCCACTCCAGTATTTTTGCCTGGAGAATCCCATGGAAAGAGGAGCCTGGTGGGCTGCAGTCCATAGACTGTAGCACAAAGAGTTGGGACACAGCTGAGCAGCTAACACTGTTTTTCTTTTTTCATGGCAACTCTATTTTTAGTTTTTTGAGGAACCTCCATCCTGTTTTCCATAATAGATGCACCAGTTTGCATTCCCACCAACAATGCAAAAGGGTTCTCTGTTCTCCACACTCCCTCCCCAATTTGTTTTTTGTAGGCTTTTTAGTAATTACCATTCCGATTGGTGTGAGGTGATACCTCATTATAGTTTTGATTTGCATTTTTCTAATAATTAATGATAATGAGTATCTTTTCATGTGCCTCTTGGCCATCTGTATGTCTTCTTTGGAGAAATATCTATTTAGGTCTTCTGCCCATTTTTTGATTGGGTTGTTTTTGTTGTTGTTGTTATTGAGTTGTATGAGCTGTTGTATACTTTTGAAATTAAGCCCTATCAGTTGCATCATTTGCAAATATTTTCTTCCATTCTGTAGGTTGTCTTTTCATTTTGTTTTATGATTTCCTTTGCTGTGCAAAAGTGTTTAAGTTTGATTATGTCCTATTTGTTTGTTTTTGCTTTTTAATAATTTTATTTATTTTTTATAACACCAAAAACATTTTGTATTGGGGTATAGTCAATTAGCAATGTTGTGATAGTTTCAGGTGAACAGTGAAGGAACTCATCCATACATATGCATGTATCCATTCTCCACCAAACCCCACTCCCATCCAGGCTGGCACATAACATTGAGCAGAGTTCCATGTGCTATATAATAGGTTTCTGTTGGTTATCCATATTAAATACAGAGTGTATACTTGACCTTCCCAAAGCCCTTAACTATCCCTTTCCCCTGGCAACCTTGAGTTCATTTATCTAAGTCTGTGAGCCTTTTTCTATTTTGTAAGTAAGTTTATTTGTATCATTTCTTTTTAGATTCCACATATAAGGGATGTCATTTGATATTTCTCCTCTGTCCGACTTACTTAACTCAGTATGACACTCTCTAGATTCATCCATGTTTCTGCAGATGGCCTTATTTCATTCTTTTTAATGGCTGAGTAATATTCATGTATATGTATATGTGTGTGTGTGTTTGTGTATATGTATATATATATGTATATATATATACATATGTATATATATATACATATATATATATGTGCTTCCCTGGTGGCTCAGATGCTAAAGAATCTGTCTGCAATGTGGGAGACCTGGGTTCAATCCCTGAGTTAGGAAGATCCCCTGGAGAAGGGAATGGCTCCAGTAGAATTGCCTGGAGAATTCCATAGACATAGGAACCTGGCAGGCTACAGTCCTTTTACTACATCTTTATCCATTGCTCTGTTGATATACATTTAGGTTGCTTCCATGTCTTGGCTATTGTAAACAGTGCTTCAGTGAACATTGGGGTGCATGTATCTTTTCTGGCCATGTTTTTTGCTGGATATATGGCCAGGAGTGGGATTGCAGAGTCATATGGTAGCTCTATTTTTAGTTTTTTAAGGAACCTCCATACTGTTCTCCATAGTGGTGTACCAGTTTACATTCCCACCAACAGTGCAGGAGGATTTCCTTCTCTCCGCACTCTCTTCAGTATTTGTTGTTTGTGGATTTTTGGATGATAACCATTCTCACTGGTATGAGGCAATATCTCATTGTAGTTTTGATTTGCATTTATATAATTACTAATGATTTTGAACATATTTTCATGTTCCTGTTGACCATCTGTATGTTCTTTAGAGGAATGTCTATTCAGGTCTTCTGCTCATTTTTTGAGTGGGTTGTTTTATTTTTGCTTTTATTTCTTTTGCTTTGTGAGACTGACCTGAGAAAATATTGCTGTGACTTATGTCAGATAATGTTTTGCTTATGTTTTATTCTAGGAGCTTCATGGTATCATGTATTATATATAAGTCTTTAAGTCATTTTGAGTTCTTTTTTTGTATGATATGAGAGAATGATCTAAAAAGATCAAAGAGGCCAACACAACTGAGTGACTGAAGTGAACTGAACTGAGAGAATGATCTAACTTTATTGATTAGCATGTGACTGTCCAACTTTTCCAACATCACTGGCTGAAGAGACTGTCCTTTCCCCCTTGTATATTCTTGCCTGTTTTGTTATAGGTTAATTGCCCATAGATGTGTGGGTTTATTTTTGGGCTCTCTATTCTCTATTGATCTATATGTCTGTTTTTGTGTCAGTTCCATGCTGTTTTGATTATTGTAGCTTTTTGGTACTCTCTTAAGTCTGAGAGGTTATGCCTCCTGCTTTGTTCTTTTCCCTCAAGATTGCTTCAGCACTTGTGGGTCTTGTATGGTTACAAATAAATTTTAGGAATATTTGTTCTAGTTCTGTGAAAAATACCATGTGTAATTTGATAGGAATTATATTAAATCTGTAGATTGCTTTGGTTAGTATGTTCATTTTAACAATATTAATTCTTCTAATCCAAGACCATGTTTACCACATATATTTTAATGTGCTGTGTTTGTATTTTCATTTAGTTCAAAATGTTTAATATTTACCTTTTTTTCTTAGCTACATTAATCATTTAGATGTTTACTTTTAGTTTCCAAATATTTGGGGGATTTTCTAGATATCTTTGTGTAATTTTTTTGAATTTAAAATTTAAGTTTTAAATATTGAAATCATGTGATTTAAATATTTTAAATTTATTGAAACTTGTTCTACAGCCCAGGATATGATATGCCTCATGAATGTTCCTTGTGGCCAGAAAAAGACTGTGTGGTTGTTGCCTGGAATGTTCTATAAATGTTAATAAGTCAAGTTAGTTGATAATGTTGTTCAAACTGTGTATATTCTTACTGATTTTTTGTACTACTTCCATCAATTATTGACTGATGGCTAGTGAAATCTCTAGCTATAATTATGGAGTTATTTGGTCTTTCAGTTTCAACACTTTCTGCCTCATACATTTTGAAGCAAATATTGCCTAGCTATATATGCATTTAGGATTGCTATGTCTTGAGGAATTGGTTCTGTTATCATTATAAAATATTCCTGAACTATCATATCTAATAAAATTAATCTTATGGATTTTTTTATGGTTTATAAAAAACATTTAAAATGGAAACACAACTTGTATTTTGTGAAAGCCACATCCTCTTTATCCTGCTTCAGTTTTTTTCCATGGCAACTGTTGTCCATCACACAACTTATTTGTTTTCTCTCTTCTTCTGCTAGAATAAAACTTACAAAGTGTAGGACTTTATTTGTTTTGAACACTGCTGTATCCCAACTACCTGTCACAAAGTCTGACCTCAGTAAATAACTTTCTGAATGAATTAATGATGAAAACTCTGTAGCAGCTGTGAGAAGATAATATTTCCATGACTCTGTCTCATTTACTCCATGATAAGATGGCCTCTGCTCACACAGGGGCTATTTCAGAAATAATTTCTATGCTTGTGTGCTCTCATACTGCCCCTTACCACAGTTAGGGCCACAAAACTGTGTTGCTTTGGGTTCTCAGGGTCTCAGGAAGATGTTAGTGAGATGGTCTTTGTTTTAGTTTGTTCTTTGTAGCTCAGCTGCCTCTGCTGTAGTTAAGATTTAGTCCTTAATCATTCCAGAATGGCGAGAATCCCTGGATTGTAGGGTAAGGAGGAGTTTGATTGTTATACCAAGACCCCAGCTGTATAAAGCATTTATATTTCACGTCTCCTTGGCCACACTGTGGTTTTACTTCCCCCACTAACTCTATTCCTTCTTGCAGGTAAAAGGTTTTGTTTTCCCAGGAAATTTCGGCTTCAAGTTCACCAGAAAAACTGAGCCTGGCATCACTGAAATATTTGATGATGTAAACTGCAGATAAAACATTTACCAATCAAATGTTCCTTTCAGATTTACTTTTTTTTTAAAAATATTAATTACCTAATTTAAAAATTATAATATTTACTTATTTAGCTGTATCAAGTCTTAGTTGCGGCATGTTGATCTTTAGTTGCAGCATGCGACTCTTAGTTGCAGCATGTGGGATCTAATTCCCCCACCAGGAATGGAACCTAGGCCCCCTGCATTGGGAGCACGGAGTCTTAGCCACTGGACCACCAGAGAAGTCCCTTAGATTTACTTCTGAAAAGAAAAGAAACCCTTTTAAATTAATAATGTGTTTCATGTATCGTGAAGAGATTCCTGAGCCTGATGGTCAGGGTTCAAATCCCAGTGCCATTCCTAAGACATAACCCTTCCTGTGAAAGGGGAAAATAATAATATCTGCTTTGCTTCCCTCTGAGGAAGACTCTGTGAGAAATGCATGGGAAAGGGCCTTGTGTGTTGCAAAGCTTTGCAGGTGTGTAAATTGCTGTTGTTACCCAAAGAAGCTTTTTCAGCTTTAAGGTTTGCAGTGATTGAATATTTTTGCTCATTAATTCCAGAAGAGCACTTGGGTATTTGGATCCGAGGCTTTCAGAACATTCTGAACAGCACCTGCCTGCAACTCTTAAACTGAGAGGAATATGACCTAGTATCCTGTGGCTGTTACCTTGGAAACTAGGACCATTTTAAAAACACTGGAAAGGAAATAATATAACTGGGAGGAATAGTACACTTGGGGCGAATCACCTTTTTTCTTCCAGAGCTTAAAATATTAGACACCTGTTTAAACATTTCCTAATTGTTTTTTTTTAACCCAAAAGTTATTGTTACATATTTGATGAAAATGAGAGACATTAAGATCTTTTCTTACTTTGGACAAGATAATACTTAAAAACTCTACTAGTTGATCTACTTTGTACCTAATGTTAGCCTATTGGTTTTTCTTATTGTCCAGGATGCAATCAGCAGGCTCAAGCTATATTCTTGGTCAGTCATAGGAGTCCCATTTTCTAGGACTTCAGAGGAAAAAAAAAATCCAAGTACCCTGTCGAACTTTGTCCACATACTCCCTCATCCCAGTGATAATGTATAATTCTGTCCTGCTAAGCTCACATACTCCTTTCTTTGTGTATCCTTCGCTGGCTACTGTTTGTGACACATAACTGTTGAGACCCCACCTCTCCACCCTAAGTGTTAGTACTTGGATCCCGCTCTCCTCTTCAGTAACTTTGGGTAAGCTCAGCCAGTTGGAGTTTGGGCTACAGAGTGCACACATCCATCTCTGGTGGGGGTCACTCCAGTGCACTCAGTACCTCCCTCCTCTAAACTGACTTAATCCAGATTCCTAGGATAGTGGTTCAGTGGGTCTAAAGTGAAAGTGAAAGTGAAGGTCACTCAGTCATGTCCGACTCTTTGGGACCCCATGGACTATAGAGTCCATGGAGTTCTCCAGGCCAGAGTGCTGGAGTGGGTAGCCTTTCCCTTCTCTAGGGGTCCTTCCCGACCCAGGAATCAAACCCAGGTCTGGTGCATCGCAGGCGGATTCTTTACCAACTGAGCTATGAGGGAACCCCAGTGGGTCTGGAGAGGAGCCCTGAAAATTGCATTTTAACAGGCACAAGGGTGGCGTGTGGGGGACGGGTTGGGGTGCGGTGGTGAGGGGATGGGGGCATTCTGATGCAGGGCTCTAAGGGCTACTGTTTGAGAATCACTGTCACCGTATTCACATGCTGGCCTGATTTTTATCCTTGATCTTTAATCTTAAATTTAATAAGTCTAAAATTCACCTCCATGAATAGAAAGAGGTTTCTCTATACTGTCATCGTGCCTGGACCAGTTTTGTAATTGTAATCAATGTAGTCTTTGTTCTTCCATCTTCCCTTCTTTCCTGCTGCTGCTAAGTCATGTCAGTCATGTCCGACTCTCTGCAACCCCATGGATGGCAGCCCTCCAGGCTCCCGTCCCTGGGATTCTCCAGGGAGTGGGTTACCATCGCCTTCTCCAGTGCCTGAAAGTGAAAAGTGAAAGTGAAGTCGCTCAGTCGTGTCTGACTCTTCGCGACCCCATGGACTGTAGCCCACTGGGCTCCCCCATCCATGGGATTTTCCAGGCAAGAGTACTGGAGTGGGGTGCCATTGCCTTCTCCGCCCTTCTTTCCTACTCCCTCCTTTTTTTTTTTCTTTTTTTCTCTCTCTCTTCCAATTATTCTCAGTCTGGGTTGGTTCCTCAGCCCCAGTCTTCATTCACAGTACATCTCATTTTTACGACTGCTTCTTTAAATCCCCTCCCTCATCAACTCACGTATGGACCATCCAGGTTTTCTAGCCTCTCTCTTTCTGCTCTAATCCTTCTTTGATGTTTTCACCACGTTATTCACCTATTCAAGAATACATAATATTCTCTGTTTCCTATGTCAGAACTGAACTTCTCTCCCTAGCATTTTGTGTTTTCCTCATTACTACTAAATTATATATTTTTAATATATATTTATTATATATACTTTTCTGAACTAGTACCTTAGTCCACAATTTCTTCATTCTTGCCTTTGAGTATAGAGTCTCAAAATATATTCATTGCAAACTTCTATGGACATACAATTTATTTGTTAGGAATTTTGTCATACTGACTACATTATTATAAATTTCTTCTCATCAGCGAGGGCTAGAGAGGAAACCAAGTGGACTGGTGGAATGGATTAAATGAGAACATTACATTCCTCTATTTTATTGCAGAGTCTAATTTCATTTTGGTGGTTTCCTTAGATTAAATGAATTTCTCTTGTGTGGTGAACTTTGAACTTTAGAAGGAGTAGTTTGCCTTTTAATAGGCTGTCTATTTTTAGTAAAATTTTCCTAAAGCTGTTTGGCCAAGATTTTAGGTCAGTATATTTGAACACTTTAAAAACTATTTTCTGTCTTGAGCACGTGTATATTTAGTTAAAATGAATCTATATGACAAAGCTCTGACATGTTTTGAGAATTAGAAACAAGTACTCAGAAAATCAGGGGAGATAGCTGGTCACTATCACAACAGATTTTTGTTTGTTTGTTCTTCTTATTCCAGTCCTTTGATGTCTCTGGTAGCCATAGAGAAGCTCATGTTGGAAATGGTTTAAGTACTTGATAAATCCAAAAATGTTTCTTTTCAGGATGCTTCTCATCAGGATTGACCACTGTCTACCATCTTGAGAAAAAAAAACTAAACGGTTCTCAACCTCTTTTTCCCACAGTAGAACATCCTTGAGGGATCCTTCTCTGACAATAGCAGAGGTGTACTACGTTAGTTTTCAGGGGATCTCTCCTTTCCTTCTCTCTGGGTAAGGTACTATTTGAAAAAGTTCCTCAAATGGTTTTGAAACCCCCACCCATTCTCCATTGGGAGTCACAGCTTTCAGATATCCTAATTGCTCTTTCTTTAATATAACTAAAATTTATTGGCTTGATTTATCTGTTACGGAAACATTTGCCTCTGAATTTACAGTCCTGAAAAAATTTCATTGTAATTCTATCACTTTTGCTTTATCTAATGAGGTGCTTACAAGTTCAAGATCGTTTCATCTTCTTAGGATATTTTTTTGGTGAAATGAAGTGAAGTTGCTCAGTTGTGTCCAGCTGTTTGCAATCCCATGGACTGTAGCCTACCAGGCTCCTCTGTCCAATGCTGAGGCACTACCTTTCATGTTGTCTGATATTAATATTGTTATGTGTTTTTTCTTCTGGTTAATATTTGCTTGACATATCTTTATCCATTTCCTTGTTTTTAAACCTTTGGTGAGATTTTAAATAATTACGTTTTCTGGTAAATAGCATCATTTGAATCTTTAAAAACTGACTTGATCTCATCCCATTTTTTAATAAGTGGGTTTAATCTAGAGGTCGGCACTCTTTGCCTATAGAGGACTGGATAGTAAATATTTTCTGGCTCTGTGGTACATATGGTCTCTGCTGTATCTACTCAGAAATAGCCACTGACAATAAATGAATTGACTGACATAAATCCAGGGGCCCTAGCTTCCAGGATCTACTGCATGGTGATCTGAGGTGGAGCTGATGTAATAATAATAGAAATAAAGTGCACAATAGATGTAATGCACTTGAATCATCTTGAACCTCCCTGCCCTGGTCTGTGGAAAAAATTATCTTCCATGAAGTCAGTCTCTGGTGCCAGAAAGGTTGGGGACCACTGCATAAATCAATCTACAGGTCTAGATTTGGCCTGCCAGGTATAGTTTGCCAACCCTTGAACTTAAGTTGATCCATTTACATTTTTGTGATTGATAATATACCTACATTATTTTTTGCATTTTCTGTTTACCATCTGTATTACTTAGGGTAGTGCTAGCTGAGATTAACAGATGAACCTGGAAACCTCAGTAGTTTAACCTGATAGAAGTCTATATTTTGTTATGTAAAATCCAATCAGTGGCATGGAGGGGTATGGTCTGCCCCACACAGTCATTTAGAAAGCCAGGTTCCTTCAATCTTGTGGCTCTGCCACTCCTAACATATAAGTTCCAAGATCACCATGGAAAGGGAAAGACAGGGTTGAGAAGGCATGCCTGCTTCTTAACCACGTCAGCCTAAAAGTTATTTACATCACTACAGCTCATTCAATGAGAACTAGTCAGATGGTCCTACCTAGAATTAAGAGGGACCTGGGAACTGTAGTTCTCGGCCTGACAGCCACTTCCGAGCATCAGTTCCTCACTGAGGGAGAGAATCACAGATCTTTGGCAGACATCTGGGTGCTTCTGCTGCAGCAACCCTTTTCCTTTGCTGCTTTCTGTGCAATTGATTTTTTTAAAGAAATTTTCTTTCTTCTCTTTGTTGTTTGTAATATATATGATGCATTCTCTTATTTTAGTGGTTTTCCTTACAGTTTTAACATATATACCTGATTTTTTAAATTTTTATAAAGTCTATATTTATTCAGCATATCTCTTCTCTTTTGGATAAGAAAATAATTGCTTTGTTCCTCTCTTCCTGCTATATAGACTTTGCACATAGCTTTCTTCATATTGCTATCTAGGGTTTTATTTAAACTTAAAAAAAACAGAAAAATAGTTATTATTTTTACAGTTAAGGATTCAATATACTGTTATTATATATATATTTTTATCAGTTTCTATATGAATTCTTCAGTCTTTTGTCTTTTCAGTGAGTCTCTGGGTAGTAATCTCCCCTAGTCTATGATAACTGAATAGCCTAGTACAGAAAGGTAAATAATTATATTCTCTCAGTGAATGGAAGATATTACTCCCTTTTCTTTTGGCATTGATTGTTGCTGATGATACACCTATTTTCAGTCCAACTGTCATTCCTTCATAGGAATTTGTCTTTTTTTTCTCTAGTAACTTTTACAGTGTTCTGTACTTTGATCACACAATATAGTTGTGAATTTATTTTCATCACCTTGCCTCTTGGAGTAAGTTTTCAAACTGTGGATTCATATTTCTTCGATTCTTGAAATTAACCCTTTGAATATTGCTTCTTTTCCATTAATTCTTGGCTCTTGTGGAATTGGTTAGATGTATATGCAGATGACACCACCTTTATGGCAGAAAGTAAAGAAGAACTAAAGAGCCTATTGATGAAAGTGAAAGAGGAGAGTGAAAACGTTGGCTTAAAGCTCAACTTTCAGAAAACTGAGATCATTGCATCTGGTCCCATCACTTCATGGCAAATTGAAGGGGAAATAGTGGAGACAGTGGCTGACTTTATTTTGGGGGCTCCAAAATCACTGCAGATGGTGATTGCAGCCATGAAATTAAGACACACTTACTCCTTGGAAGGAAAGTTATGACCAACCTAGATAGCATATTGAAAAGTAGAGACATTACTTTGTCAACAAAGGTCCGTCTAGTCAAGGCTATGGTTTTTCCAGTGGTCATGTATGGATGTGAGAGTTGGATTATAAAGAAAGCTGAGCACTGAAGAATGGATGCTTTTGAACTATGGTGTTGGAAAAGACTCTTGAGAGTCCCTTGGACTCCAAGGAGATCCAACCAGTCCATCCTAAAGGAGATCAGTCCTGGGTGTTCATTGGAAGGACTGATGCTGAAGCTGAAACTCCAATCCTTTGGCCACCTGATGTGAAGAGCTGACTCACTGGAAAAGACCCTGATGCTGGGAAAGATTCAGGGCAGGAGGAGAAGAGGACAACAGAAGGTGAGATGGTTGGATGGCATCACTGACTCAATGGATATGAGTTTGGGTAGACTCTGGGAGTTGGTGATGGACAGGGAGGCCTGGCATGCTGCAATTCATGGGGTCGCAAAGAGTTGGACGTAACTGAGCGACTGAACTGAACTGAGCTGAATTTTGGAGCTTCTCAATGTATTCTCCATGAATCTTAGCTGCTCTTTCATACTTTTCCTCTCCTTCTTAGTGGTTTGTTCTCAGTGTAAGTTTTCAGTTTTCTAATCCTTTGTACAAACTAGAGTTTCTGGATTTTTCATTTATTATATTTTTCCTCTTCAGTTCAGCTCAGTTTAGTTCAATTCAGTTGCTCAGTCGTGTCCGACTCTTTGCAACCCTGTGAATCACAGCACGCCAGGCCTCCCTGTCCATCACTAACTCCGGAGTTTACCCAAATTCATGTCCATCGAGTCGATGATGCCATCCAGCCGTCTCATCCTCTGTCGTCCCCTTCTCCTCCTGTCCCCGATCCCTCCCAGCATCAGAGTCTTTTCCAATGAGTCAACATTTTGTATGAGGTGGCCAAAGTATTGGAGTTTCAGCTTCAACATCAGTCCTTCCAATGAACACCCAGGACTGATCTCCTTTAGGATGGACTGGTTGGATCTCCTTGCAGTCCAAGGGACTCTCAAGAGTCTTCTCCAGCACCACAGTTCAAAAGCATCAGTTCTTTGGTGCTCAGTTTTCTTTATAGTCCAACTCTCACATCCATACATGACCACTGGAAAAACCATAGCCTTGAGTAGATGGAACTTTGTTAGCAAAGTAATGTCTCTGCTTTTCAATATGCTATCTAGGTTGGTCATGACTTTTCTTCCAAGGAGTAAGCGTCTTTTAATTTCATGGCTGCAATCACCATCTGCAGTGATTTTGGAGCCCAGAAAAATAAAGTCTGACACTGTTTCCATTGTTTCCCCATCTATTTCCCATGAAGTGATGGGACTGGATGCCATGATCTTCGTTTTCTGAATGTTGAGCTTTAGGGCAACTTTTCCACTTTCCACTTTCACTTTCATCAATAGGCTTTTTAGTTCCTCTTCACTTTCTGCCATAAGGGTGGTGTCATCTGCATATCTGAGGTTATTGATATTTCTCCCAGCAATCTTGCTTCCAGCTTGTGTTTCTTCCAGTCCAGCGTTTCTCATGATGTACTCTGCATATAAGTTAAATAAGCAGGGTGACAGTATTTAGCCTTGACATACTCCTTTTCCCTTTTGGAACCAGTGTGTTGTTCCATGTCCAGTTCTAACTGTTGCTTCCTGACTTGCATACAGGTTTCTCAAGAGGCAGGTCAGGTGGTCTGGTATGCCCGTCTCTTTCAGAATTTTCTACAGTTTATTGTGATCCACACAGTCAAAGGCTTTGGCATAAGTCAATAAAGCAGAAATAGATGTTTTTCTGGAACTCTCTTGCTTTTTCCATGATCCAGCGGATGTTGGCAATTTGATCTCTGGTTCCTCTGCCTTTTCTAAAACTAGCTTGAACATCAGGAAGTTCATGGTTCACATATTGCTGAAGCCTAGCTTGGAGAATTTTGAGCATTACTTTACTAGTGTGTGCTGCTGCTGCTGCTAGTCTCTTCAGTCGTGTCTGACTCTGTGTGACCCCAGAGACGGCCCACCAGGCTCCCCTGTCCCTGGGATTCTCCAGGCAAGAACACTGGAGTGGGTGTGAAATGAGTGCAATTGTGGGGTAGTTTGAGCATCCTTTGGCATTGCCTTTCTTTGGGATTGGAATGAAAACTGACCTTTTCCAGTCCCATGGCCACTGCTGAGTTTTCCAAATTTGCTGGCATATTGAGTGCAGCAGTTTCACAGCATCATCTTTCAGGATTCAAAATAGCTCAACTGGAATTCATCACCTCCACTAGCTTTGTTCATAGTGATGCTTTCTAAGGCCCACTTGACTTCACATTCCAGGATGTCTGGCTCTAGATGAGTGATCACACCACTGTGATTATCTGGGTTGTGAAGGTCTTTTTTGTACAATTCTCCTGTGTATTCTTGCCACCTCTTCTTAATATCTCCTGCTTCTGTTAGGTCCATACCATTTCTGTCCTTTATCAAGCCCATCTTTGCATGAAATGTTCCCTTGGTATCTCTAATTTTCTTGAAGATATCTCCAGTCTTTCCCATTGTGTTGTTTTCCTCTATTTCTTTGCATTGATCGCTGAGGAAGGCTTTCTTATCTCTCCTTGCTATTCTTTGGAACTCTGCATTCAGATGCTTATATCTTTCCTTTTCTCCTTTGCTTTTCGCCTCTCTTCTTTTCACAGCTATTTGTAAGGCCTCCTCAGACAGCCATTTTGCTTTTTTGCATTTCTTTTCCATGGGGATGGTCTTGATCCCTGTCTCCTGTACAATATCATAAACCTTTGTCCATAGTTCATCAGGCAGTCTATCAGATCTAGGCCCTTAAATCTATTTCTCACTTCCACTGTATAATCATAAGGGATTTGATTTAGGTCATACCTGAATGGTCTAGCAGTTTTCCCTACTTTCTTCAATTTAAGTCTGAATTTATTATTCCTTTGTTTTTCTCTGAGGAGCCTGAAAACACAGAAATGCTTTTTAGGTTAGTCTGTTATTTTCATTGCGTTTGTAATGTTAGCTGACTTTTGTTGGTTACCCTTTTTGCTTAAGATTCTCACATTTTCTTCAGCATTTCTGTCCCTGAAAGGTTGTCTCTACTTCAGCCTCCCAGGACCCTTTTTCAGAATGAGGTATTCTATTGTGGTGAGAGAGTGCTGCCCTGGCTGCTACTAAATAGGTTGCAGGTCCATTCCCTGCATTCATGCACAGCCTTGCTCAGGTCGGCTCCATGCCAGGATTGTTCTAGTTTCTTCCTGGCTCCCTAGGTTTGCAGCTTCACAGGAGGCTTACCCTCAGACAGCACCTGCAGTAGGTCGCTTGTCGTGAGGGCAGGGGACACTGGTCCCACCCTGATTTCCACCATGAAACTGGCTCAGAGTACCTGTCATATGTGGAGCACCTCCAGTTGCCATGAACCCCCCAGAGCTGCAAGTAGTAGGTTCTAGGGAGATCCTCATGCTGCTTTAGAGCCCACCTTTTTAATGTGTGTGTGTGTGTATGTTAGTCGCTTAGTTGTGTCTGACTCTTTGAGACCCCATGAACTGTAGCCCACCAGGCTTCTCTGTCCGTGGAATTCTCCAGGCAAGAATACTGGAGTGGATTGCGATTCCCTTCTCAGGGGATCTTCCTGACCCAGGGATAGAACCCTGGTCTTCTGCATCGCAGGCAGATTCTTTACCGTTTGAGCTACAGGGAAGTGCTAACCTTTTTAATACCTTCCTTTAAAGTTTATCTGTTACTTTATGTTTGGAGCAGTGGTGAGGAGGTGTGGTCAAATTCTTTTTTTAGGAACTAATCCACCCTGATTTGAGTACTTTCTCCATTCCTTTTGATTTTTCCATTGGTGATAATACTGCTTGGCTGATTTTTGTACCTCACATCACTGTTGAATCCCCACATGCACTCACAGCAAGCATGGATTGTTCTTGATAATCATTCTCAGAGACAGATGGTGGTGAGTGAGTCTGATGATAGGAGTGGGTTGGGTCTCAGTGCCTGTGTCAGAGTGAGGTTAGGACATGGCTGGCTTGACTATAAGTTCTGGCAGGGCCACTGTATTCCTGCCACCCTTGTTCCTCCTAACACCTCTGCCCTCAGCTAGCCTGGCACAGATCGATGCCCCAACACGCAGAAGGGTGTGAGAAGACTGACCCAGGCATGACACTTGCCGTCTTTTCTGACACTGTGCCTTAACCCTAGTAGTTTCTAACCTTTGAGCTATGGAATGGGACAGCTTTGTGAGGCTCTGTGTTGTGCACTACTCCTGAGCACAAATCATGCCCACGTTTCACCCAAGCTATGTAACCACAGAGCTGTATCTACTCAGAGTGAGGGAAGGTCTTCTCATTTACGTGAAGATGCAAGTTAGACTCTGATGGTCATACAAGGATGCACATATCATCTCTCTCTAGGTTTCCTGTCATCACCTCAGATAAGATGGTCAGGCTGTAAGACTCCTTTTTTGTCTCCCTTATAGACAGGGTGTTGCTGAACCCTATCCTGTTGATGCTTTCCTACTGGGGTATGGAGAAGGGATGGTTAGGGCCTGGCACCAAGTTGTCGTGGCACCTGACAGGCAGAAGAAACTCTGGAACCTGAGCCTTTATTTCTTATTTCAGTGTGGAGCTGACAGGTGCGGTGTTAGCTTCCTCTTCTATTTGGACTAGACCTACCTCATTTTCTCCAACTAGTGACACCCTCAGAGTACCAAGGGACCAGGGCAGTTCCTGACCTTTGTTTCCTCCAGGGGCCAGCTTTTGTGCACAGTGCCACTGAACCCCTGGGCCTGGGTCTAATTCCTGTCTCTCTCTGCACCCCGCCCTCCCCAAGTTGTGCAGTAGTTTCTGGCCATAAAGCTATTAGAAATTGGCACCAGCAAAGGAATAAAAGGAGTTGCTGGAAACCCAGCCCTTGGTACAAGGGAAGTCATGGTAAACATCACTCTGCAGTGCTACTGAGATATTAGTATTAAGCAATGTTACAGTTTGACTCCTTTTCAAGGGACCCTTCTGCACTAGTGCCTAAGATAGCACTGAAGCATGTGGTTTCCAGAACCAAAAGCATGCTTCCTTTCACTTTTTTTTGGGGGGGGGGTTTGCTTTTCTGTTTGCTTTTTTTGACTGGTCTTCAGCATTCTTGCTACTTTTTGCCAGAACTTGCTAGAGAAGTCCTTCAGGGAGGTTTAGGAGATGACAGAAAGAAGAAGAAGTTCATTTGTAATAGGAAGAAGAGCAGTAATTATGAAAAGCATAGAGGAAGCTAGAGAAGGAAAATTAAGGAAAAGAGACTGGAACAAGTCCAGTCTGAGAGACTCATGTTGTAGTTGGTAGATTTGAGTTGAGTGTCTGTTTCATAAGAATGCCTTGTGCCCGTCACTGTTCCTAAACCCAGTTAATAGGACAAGGAACGGAATTCAGGGACCATAAGAAATCTATCTTGCAGTTAGGGTGTGGGAACATGCGAGTCAGCCTAGCAAAGCTAATGTTTAGAAGTACGGAGGCTTTTGAGTCATTTCTCTTCTAGGAAGCATTTTACTAGACTAGATAGGGTTTACCGCTGTAGGGGTGGGAGAGCTGCATTGCTGTTTGGAGCAGGACAGTTCTTCCTTGTGTCCCCTTGTGTGGGACACTATTTTCAGCTAGGCAGTGAGAGCATTTGAAAGTCAATAGATGTCATCTGTGATTGTTATGAAGAAAATGCCTACCATGGACCCTTAAATTCAGCAAAGCAGTGGTAGGTAGAATTCCTAGGGAATCAAGTGGGCATGGGTTCCTACATCATAGAACTTATCAAATTTTCCATAAAATAGAATCTCAGGTGGTTGTTTCCACTCAGACCAGAGAAATCAAATGTAGAGATATGAATGCCACTGGTACCATGGGAGAGATGTAGCAATTACACATAAGAATCTATCCAGGGGGTAGAGAATGTGTTCCTATGAAGGCAGCATTCAGAGTGCAGGAAGAGGAAATTTGTAGGTAGATTATATACTAATAATGAGGCTGGAGCTTGCAACCCACCAGAAAAACCAGGTTTCCATGAGTGTGGCCATTTGGGATGCTGAGAAGGCAGAGTCTGGGAAAACTTTCCCACATTATGTTCATGGTTTATTCCATTTCTGTTTCAGTTTTCTCTCTACTTATATTAACACATTCATCCCATCTGTCCTACCCCTACCATTTTACCATGTAGTCACAGTAATTGTTCCTATCATCATCAAGAGAGCTTCGGCAGGGCTACCTTCTCTAAGGCATCTTTCTCACCCACTGGAAAAAAAATAGAGTTCCTATAATGTGCTGGGGTTTGTGCAGTTCGCATGCATCATCTCATTTCATAGTCCCAGCAATTCCATGAAGTAGTTACAAAAGAACTTTCTGGAAATCTCCAAATGGAGTTTAAGATCCCTGGGTCTAACTATGTAAAGGGGTTTCCATCTTATAGGAACAGTGGGTATTGGTGAATTGTGACTACTATTTTTTGTTTTAACTTTTTATTTTGTGTTGAGGTATAGACAATTAATAATATTGTGATAGTTTCAGGTGAACAGGGAAGGGACTCAGGCATACATAAACATGTATTCATTCTCTCCCAAACTCCCCTCTTATCCAGGCTGCCACATAATATTTATCAGAATTCCATGTACTATATATGGTCCTTGTTGGTTATCCATTTTGGTTACCCATAGCAGTGTGTACATGTCCATCCCAAATTCCCTAACTGTCCCTTTGTGACCACCATTTTTTAGGGAAAAATGTGTAACACATGCTTTGTTTAGGCTCCTTTTAGTAAAGAAACATGACTGGGAGTCACGTTTGAATCAATGAGTGTCAGTAGCCAGTGAGAGAATGTTGGTACCTTTCTAGGCAGGTGTAATGAAGTAACGTGCCTTGCCAAAGGAGAAGCAGAGGTTGAGATTGCTGTAACATTGAATCCACTCAACAACATACACTGACTTAGGAGAGACCTGAAAGAATAAGCGATTGATTTCTCAGTGATGGACCTGAGCTGGCCAATTTGAGCAAACTTGTTTATTGAAACTCTATTTTCCAGCTAAAGACAGATGGACTGTTTGATCTGAGATGTTTTGCTGTGCTCAGGAAGCGCTTAGCCAAGGCACAGCCAGGCATTGTGTGTAGAGTCAGTTCATTTATCAGAAGTCACCCTGATGAAGTTAATATAATCCAGAGCATCTGATTCAGGGAAAGACTGGGGCAGCAAAGGAGTGTAGAGATCCTAGCCTTCTGTTTAGGGGTGTCAGAAGACAACTAGTGGAATGTGGGAGTAGGAGATGGTATTGAACATTTGATGCACTTCATGTAGGGCTGATGGGAGAAAGAAATTCTCCCTGACGAGCTGATTAGTCGTGGATTCATTGAGCTTGAGCGACGGGTGGAGCTTAAGCAAATAAGGCCCTCATTGTGCCGAGAAATTGAGTCTATGCAGCAAGGAACGAATAGAATGGGATTCCAATCCATATCTTCAGTCTCTATAATTTATTGTTTTAAGGTTTATTTAAGGTTCCTGATTCAGTCTGATGTGGCCAAATGAGTCTCTTGCTTCTTTTTATGAAGACAGAGAATATAGATCTGCTATTATTTCCTTATTAGCAGTAATGCCAGAATCTCATAAGAAGTGTACACACCAAATAATAAACTTCCACTCATGGTCTGAAAGAAAGATTGAAAAAATTACATAAAAATATCAAAATCCCAAACTTATTAATGGATCCAGTTCTTACTAACATTCCTTTCCCCTCCTACTTCTCTTTATTTTTATGATCGTTCTGGGCTTCCTGGAGTGAATGATGATTTATCTTGAACAAATGGAGTTTGTTCTTCAATCCTGCTGGTGTAAATGCTTAGGTAAATAAATGGAAATAGAAGTCCCAGAAATAAATCAGACTACTTGCTTAAAAAGCAAGCATGTAATTCAGCCCTTTCTTTTTGGTAGATTAAAAAGAAGCCACAGGGTTGAAAGTCTATCTCCCTGTCCACATGTAGGCCCTAACTCAAGCTTTTTGTTTATTTATTCATTTGTAGAAATATAGGGTTTTCTTCCTCCTTTGCTTCCTTATTTCCTTGTTGTCATTTATCCTTCATTCTTGTGAGAGGTCTCTGAAAATTCAGAAAAAAAGAGACTTTGTCAGCACAAAAATATATTGAAGTCATGCTACAAAACGTGGTGAATATTAGCAAAGAAGATATATTAGAAGTGGTGTTCCTCTGAGACACTGAAGTCCTGAGGACTGAGGACACAGAGTTGCTGATTCACACTCCTCACCCCCAGAGGTAGAGCCAGGACATATGAGAGAAAACAGGGATAGCAGATTTAAGGGCGACATGGGTGAAACGGTAAAACAGGAGACTAGAGAGAAGCAGGCCTCACCAAGTCCACCAAAGACAGGTCTGCAAGGACTGAGGAGTGACTTGGTTGAAAAAATAAAGGGCCCCATGTGTATTTGTGATCATCTAATCCATGGAAAATATTCATTTTGCTGATAGACTATATACCTAAAGTAAAATATAATGCTGTCCAAACTGATACTCTTTCGCAAGTGAAAGGGGCCATTAGTGATTATGGACATACGGTTATAGACTGTACCTCTCCCCCTTCCAGATCTCATGGATGTAACTAAGAGATTAAACTTTCAGTCAAAGCACAGTTATGACTGTGCCAGGCATTGCACTCAGCACTGAGGGTACAAAGCTGAGCTGTTGTTTCTGCAGCAGATGAGTAGTTTTCTCTGTGGCTGAGATTTTCGTGACACTAAGGATCAAGGCAAAACCTTCACAGTCCAGTTAACCAATTATGATGCTTCTTAGCGGGGCTTGTGTATATGGCTCCCACCTGGTCTCCCCCGCATGGTGGTGGCTGCACACCCTGAAGCATGATGAGTCAGAGTGGTGTGATTTTGTTCTGCCTCTGCCCTGCATATGCTGGTTTTAATCAAATGAATGCTTAATCCTGTAGCGAATCTTATTACGCCCTTTGCCCTTTCCCATTCCATCTGTTACATGTCTCGTTCTCTATCCTCCAAGTGGAATAAGCTGTGTGTTTTTTTCTCAGACTTTTTTTCTTTCTATGTTTGATGTCTTTCAGAAATAGGCCTGGAGCCAAGAATTCAAGCTGAAGTGGGTCTGTCTGAGGATTTTCAGTATCCTACATTAGTTTCTCTAATGCTCTGTTTCTCTTATCAGCAAAGCCTCCAGTTTTGATGACTTTTAATGCAGGGTACTAGGGAGCTCTGCAGTTGGCTTCACAGATCTTCCTGTTAGGACTGCAATTACTGTCTCCCCAGGGTGTAAAAGACCCTCAGGCACACAGGGATGGTGGCATCCACTTGAATCAGTAGGTCTGTGTCCCAGCCATGCTGCAAAGCCCAGATATCTGCTGGTGGATGGATCATAATCTTGTCTCAGTGGGCCTTTCTAATCCTTTTGATCTCTTTGGCTTTTTGCTATCTTACTGACCAAATCATTCATATACAACAAAACCAGCTCTACTTGAAAATAGACTCCAGGGCCTCTGTCCTAGGAATAGCAAAAGAGTATAGACAGATCTTCCTCAAGGAGCATATTTCTGTTTATTGTAGTTTCTCTCCTTGGCAAGTATCATAAGATTTTACCCTGGAGGAGTGAAAAATATTTAAAAGGTATTGATGGTATGGCAGGTTCCAAATTTGGTTCTCTTTCCACAAGCACAACCCCATATACCTGGGCTCTGTCTCTCATATTATTTAGGTTCTGTCTGTGTGTTTCTTCCATTTTTAAGGTCCTGTGACCAACCTAGATAGCATATTGAAAAGCAGAGACATTACTTTGCCAACAAAGATCCGTTTAGTCAAGGCTATGGTTTTTCCAGTGGTCATGTATGGATGTGAGAGTTGGACTGTGAAGAAAGCTGAGCGCTGAAGGATTGATGCTTTTGAACTGTGGTGTTGGAGAAGACTCCTGAGAGTCCCTTGGACTGCAAGGAGATCCAACCAGTCCATTCTACAGGAGATAAGCCCTGGGATTTCTTTGGAAGGAATGATGCTAAAGCTGAAACTCCAGTACTGTGGCCACCTCATGAGAAGAGTTGACTCATTGGAAAAGACTCTGATGCTGGGAGGGATTAGGGGCAGGAGGAAAAGGGGATGACAGAGGAGGAGATGGCTGGATGGCATCACTGACTCAGTGGACATGAGTCTGAGTGAACTCTGGGAGTTGGTGATGGACAGGGAGGCCTGGTGTGCTGCGATTCATGGGATCGCAAAGAGTCGGACACGACTGAGCGACTGAACTGAAGGGAGATTTCTTGTTTCTAATCTTTCAAGCCCTTCATCCTAGTCTAACCTATCCTAGTGCTAAATCCATTGTTTTCAATAGAGAAGGTGATTGATACATGTTTCCAAACTCAATACATATTTTTGACCTGTAAATCAGTAATCTCCTTATTTGATACTTCCTTTAGACTGAAAGACTTACTGACAGTTCTTAGATAGAATACAGGGGTCAATGTCCTTTGAGTAATAAGGCCAGGCTAGAGATGTGGAAAATATGAAGGTCACTCCATGTACAGTCCTTTGAGGGAGATTTTGCTGCCCCAGGTGTAGAATCTTCAGGCCTCTAGGGATGCAAATAAAACATGAGATTGATGCTGCATTCAGTCTTTTGACTCTCCTGCTTACTGCTGTGGCTGACATACACTGACAAACTTATTTTGCAATAGATGGAAGGAAAGGTGTTTTAGACCTAGGAATACAGCTTAACTAAGGCCCAGGACCTGCCTTAAAAGGAGCGTTCAGAATCCTTGGTTGGATCCCAAACCAAATTAGGCTAGTATATGCCCCGCCTTGAACTAGGCAGAAATCAACCCCAGCCTTAAAATCAAAAGGAATGAGATGCAGGACAAATGGCCACTTGGGTCTCTACATTCTGTTCCTATTTTGTTGTTTCAACTTGAATGTTGCATGCTCCCTATCCTGTTTGACTCTTTCATGTTGCTTCTTTCTATTAATAGTCACTTGGCTTCTGGTCAGCCAGCGATAATTATGATTCATTACCACCTCTGGGTAAAACTTGGTTGCCAGAAATTCTCTTTGTATTGTATTTGAGAACAATCCAAATTTTCTGCCTTATTTTGAGGGGGGGTGGGTTGTGGGTCAGGATTGACCATTATGAACAAATAATGAGTTTAAGGCATTAGGAGTCTTCATATGAGTTTCCAAGTAGAGAAGTATGGAAAATGTAGTAACGTTCTCTATTTTGAAAGTAGACCCCCTCTTGCTGAGGGCTGGGTGGTGAGAAACTCGAGATAGTATCTCGCATTTATGTAGTGATAGCCATGAATTTGAAAGGCAGAGAGGTGCCATTCCGGGCCAACCAGGTGTAGACATGTGGGGCATGCCAAGCACAAATCCTGCCTCCAGACAGTCAGGAGGAGGGGGTGACTTTTTGGTCATTTGTCTGCCCAGAGGGGTGCCTTTTTGAAATTCTGTTAATCTTGAGCCTTCTAGTCAGTCATCTGCCTACCAAGAAGAAGGAAAACCATCACTAAGATTGCATCTCTGTTATAAAATCACATTCAAACTCAGCAGAGACATACACTGTAGTCTGTTGATTCTAGATAGGTGTTCTTTGCCTTGTTCCATCGTGTTGCTCTGTGTGTTCAGGAACAGTCCAGAAATGCTGTCTATTCTATTTCTTCAGGGTGCCTCTTCTTTCTACCCCTTTCCTGAGTCCCAGTATTTAAAACCTAAAACTCCTGTCCAGCCCCAACCAATGCAACACCACACATAATGCTGAATTTCAGGCTCCTTGGAATTCCTGGGGAACAATGCCAATTAGAGTGCCATAAGCAACAGCTGAAAAAGTCAACAGACCTAAGAGCTTTCTAACTTAGGCATTAACAGCCAGTGCTGCTTCTTTGAAATGTACAGATTGGGAGAGGGTATGTGGGCCCTGAATTGGTAGAGAAGGGGTGAAATATTCTGGTAAAAGTGAGTGTAGGCACAAACCAGTTGTGTCAGGAAAAGATGGTCCCTTAGCATGGCTTGAACTTAAGTTTTAGGAAGAGAACTACATTTCAGGAACTTGAACTTTTAAACTCAGGGTGCAAAGACACTTTTAAACTCAAGTGAACTTGATGAGATTTCAAGTTCCATAGGCATGGGTTATGTCTTACTTACTAAATGTCTTTGCAATTGCCAAGATAGTATTTTACCCTTCGTGGACAGTCAGTAAATATTTATTTAATTGGATTGAGTTTTCTGAGGAGAAGGAGGAAATTGCTGAAAAGCCCTGATTTGGAGATTTTCCAGTCCCTATTCTCTGTGCAATTCTGTGACGCTAGGAAGGTCAGGAGGTGAGAGAACAGCAGATTTGAAGGTCTGAAAGAGATTCTGTGGGCTGAAACATGAAATGTGAAGGAACTCTGGTGAGAGATGAGGCTGGGGAGCTATGTGGAGACAAAGTTATACAGGATCTCTTCAGTTGGTTAAGGCACTTGGACTTCATCCTAAAAGCAGAATGGAGCTACAGGAGGATTTTTAGTCAAAGGTGTGGCATGCTTAGATAACAGGTTAGAAAGATCACTGAGTGCAACATAGAGAATGGATTAGAGAACTCAAGTAGGGACAGGAGAACCAACTGGGAGACTTATGTCAACTCTGGGAAATAATGATTTTTACCTGACCTAGGTTAGAGGTCATGAGAGTGGAGCAAAGTGGATGGATTCGAGAGAGGATCATGGTGGTGTTGACACTAATTGGATGTGAGGGACCTTGAGTGGGGAAGAACAAAGAATGAAGGATGACTCCTAGGTCTCAGATATGGGCAATGATAGAAGATGGTGCCATCAGCAAGAGAAAAGAGAAAGAGAAATGGGTGCGAAGAGGTGTGGAGAGAGATGATGATGAGTCATTTTTCTGCAGGTTAAGACTGAGGTGCTTGTGGCACATCACAGAGGGCTGGCAGTTTCACGGAATGGGTCTGAAGTTCTGAAGAGAGATACCAGTTGAAGTACAGGTTTGGGAATATGTGATGTCTCCATGGGAGTAGGTGAGCTTGTTCAGGGAAATACCAACATTTAGCTTGGCAGAGGGAGAGGGACACATAAAGCAACCTAACTGTGAGTGCTCAGAGAGGTAGGTGGCAAACACAGAGAGGTGTGCAGAGGGGAAAAGAGGATTTAAAGAGAGAGGGAATGGTCCAGCTTCCTTACCTTTAAGTCATCCAATCTCTAGGTTCCCGAATATTTCAAATTACTTTTGGCCAGTAAGCCCTAGATTAGAAGAAATGCGTATCCAGCCACTCCTGTGTGAATTGTTGTAGCCTAAGGTCATTGGTCTATTTTATTTAAACATATCTAGGTTCTGCACCCTCTGAAGACTTTATCTAATGCTAAAGAGAGAAGAGAAGAAGTCCTTGTCATACTCTGTATGACCACACTAAAAGTTGCCAGCAGGGAAATTAACCTATAAGTACTCTGAACACATTAAGGTAAATACATTTTAGAAAAAATGTTATGTCCCTTGGCTATGGTCTAATGTGATGATGGGTAGAAATGGGACTGAAGAGGGACGGGAAATATTAATGGAAGGTAACACACAGTCCTTTGGCCTTAGATAGAGCAATGGGCTATTTCTGTTGCTAGAGGGGAAGTTTGATAAATAATGATCTTGGTAGACATTTTAAACATTCTGACAGTGACATAATGGGTGCTGTTTTTCCTGTTTGGATGGCAGATTCTCCTTTGCTCTACTCTGGTCCATTACCTCAAGTCTGTTTAAGGGCCACCTGAGGGCAATGGAAGCATCATGACACCTGTATTCCCATTCTAGACAGTGGATGCTGTAAAAGGCATGCTATAAGAGGCTGTAGGTGGGTGCTGTGACATAGGGCTTGCTTTCCCTGCAGAGAGAAGGGCGCCAATCAAAGGTATCAAGAAGGCGTGCTTTCCCAAAACATCCCACTCCCCAGGTTGCTGATGATTCACGTTTAGCTGCCCTTCCACCTCCACTCCCTTCCTAACAACACAAAATTTAAGTCAAGCTTGAACCCTGCTAAGAAAACAGATTTGCTCTTTTTAGTCTTAGCAGCCCTCTCTTTTAAAAGGAGAGAGTATGTGGGAAGGCAGATCCTTAGTTCCCTCCTCCCCAAGCTGTTGCAGGAATTTCAGACCTCTGCTTGCCAAATTGCTTTTATGGAGCTCAGATTTTTTTTTGGTGGGGTGAGGGAATACCTTCAGTGACTCCTCCTCTCCCCTGTCTGAGCCACAGTTTTGTCTTGCCTACAAAGGGGCCTGGGTTAGGGGATCTTAGAGGGCCCCCAGGCCTAGCCTGTGTCCCCATCAGCTGGCCCCATCAGCAGAGAGCTTGTTATCAGTGAGGCCCTCTACTGGTGAGCCAAACTGGCTGGAAAGGACTGTGCTATATTTAGACAAAGCAAGTCACAGTATTTAGTTTGCAGAAAGGTTGCTGTTTGGAGTGAAAACACCACGGGAAGAGGCTTCTAAGTTGAAAATGCACCTATCCAGTGGGATGGGGTGAAGACAGGGAACCCCAGTTGCTCTCAGGGGTCTGGAAATCAGAATAGGTAGAGTTGGCCTGGACCTGCCAGGGCTGGTCTTGATTCCTTGGCCTCCTCAGTTTGGGTTTGTGTTCACTTGTGAAGAGGCCCTCTGCTGAGAGAAGGCGTGGGAGGTAGATGAACCTAGCTCTGTCCCTTGGTCGTTTTGTGATCATAAGTTGTTGGACTCTTGCACCTTGTTATCTGTTAAGCAAGGATGCTTTATAGGCCTGTATGAGGATTAAATGAGCTCACACACATAGAACAGCAGGACAGAGTCTGGCATAGGGGGCAGTTACCTCTTTCCGTCCCCAGTCCTCCTCTTTTTGTACATTTGTTCGTATTATTCTCCCCTCCTGGACCATTCTTCCTGCTTCTCCAAAGTTAGCTTACTTTTCAGTGCCCAGCAGGATCCTCCCACCGGCTCGAGTTCTCCTGCTGCCCCCAGCACACAGCACCTGACTTCACATTCTGGTAACTGCCTTCTTTCTTGACACTGTTTTGCTGATTTTGCCCATTTATACTGCTGCTCTCTGAGGGAAGACATCTGTCAAATGAAAGTTATCTTTCTGTAATATCTGGTAAGATGTTAGGGGCCTAAGCCATATTTGAATGAGTGAATACAGAAAGATAAAGTTGCAGGGAGAATGAGGGGGTAGTGTGTACTGTGGTTAAGGGTTGATGCTGGAGCTAGCTTGCCTGGGTTTGAAACCTGGTGTTGCCAGTTATGAACTGGCAGTTAATGCAACTTTAGCAGTTGTTGCATCTCTCTGTCAGGCTTCCTTGGTGGCTCAGACGTTAAAGAAATCTGCCGGCAATGCAGGAGACCTGGGTTCCATCCCTGGATTGGGAAGATGTCTTGGAGAAGGAAATAGAACATAGTGCCTGAGAACTGGTGGCTTTTAGAAGCCTGCTTCAATCTTCTAGGAGCAAAAGTTTTAAGTGTTTGAATGAAGAATCATTGCAGTGGCCCAAGTCCCACTTAGGAAAGTGAAAACCCAGGGCTTTCCCTGACTGGGATGGATGAGAGAAAAGTCGAAAGCGGGGTAGTGAGTACCTTGTCAGAAGGAGTAGAAAAGGTACTCTGTGCTGGTTGATAAGCTGTCTCACCAAAATCCTGACCAAATTAGGTCATTAGAAATACATTTGGAAGGAGCTGGAGACTTTTGCCTGAGTGAAATTCCAACACAGGTCCAGGCACGTCACCTTGCTACACAGCTTTGATTATGTAAGGTGTTTCTAGCGTTTTGTCCTTATGTAGCCAGCTGTGTTACTGTCATTGTAATGCTGCAGGTGTGGGTGAGTGGAGATGCGCCATCCTCTGCCAGCCAAGTGGATCTGTGATTCTTGTTTTCTGAGAAAGTAACGTTTGCTAGTTCACAGCTTATGTAACTGAGGGGTACCACGTGGCCTCTTCTGAAGCTAACTTGGGATTTTGAAAGGCCTAATTTCTAGGGTTTAGTTGATTCTCACCTCGAAGGTCTTCTTTGGTGCTGAATGATGGTTTAGGGCTTAAGGGGGTGTATCTCTCCTTAGCTGCTGGCCAGCAGCGCGAGGTTGACTGCTCTGTTCTTTGAGGGTGGAGGGAACGGAGTAGTTTCAGTCAGGGGCCCCACCAGATCCACTGGCCTTGAAGGGAGGCGTGGGAGAGGGAGACAGCACAGGGAGGCAGAGGGAGACCTCGCGCTGCCTGCCGGCTTCTCCCCACGTAGCCGTGCGGTATTTGCCCCAGGACTAAGGGTTTGAAGCTCTTCTCCAGCACCATCTGGATCTAAGTTTAGACATTTCATGATTCAAGCTTCTCATGTCCCTTTCTTCTCTACTGCTTCTTTGTTTGAATTTAATGCTAAATTCTGCAATGCAACAAATCCTTTGGTAAGGAGACATAACATATTTCTACCTCAGAATTACAGATTTGCTGCATATTTGCTATATTATTTCACCATTTCATTAACCTCTTGTGGCTTCATTGTTAGCAGTGCCAACAATTGGTTTCAATTGTCAAGATAAAAGTACCCAGTTCCTTTTTTTCATTACCTCAAAGTTCTTTATGATTGCCTGTTCCTGCATACTCAGTCATATCTGATTCTTTGCAACCCCACAGACTATAGCCTGCCAGGCTCCTCTGTCCATGGGATTTCCCAGGCAAGAATACTGGAGTGGGTTGCCATTTCCTCTTCCAGGGGATCTTTCCAACCCAGGGACTGAACCTGTGTCTCCTGCATCTCCTGCACTGGCAGGAGGATTTTTTTTTTTTTTTTTTTTTACCACTGCACCACCTGATTACAGTCTTATTTTTACTCTATTCAGGTGAGAGAGCTCTCGGCTAAGTTCATTTTGAAGAATAAAAAAATCAGATATGGGAAAGTTCAAAGAAAGCAGTGAATTACATTTAGGTAGGTGGGCCTGGATACCTCAGTTCAGTGGTACTCAACCTGGCCATACACCTGAGGAGTTTGAAAAGATCCTTGGCTCAGGACCCACACTAAGCCAGTTAAGAATGACAGTCCTCTGAGGTGGGGGCAAGGATAGTTAAATCTTTTCAGGTAAACCCAGTAAGTAACTGTGGTTGTGATCTCTGCTGAATTTACTGAGAAAGCAAGACTTTATACTGTTCGGATTAGGAAATCACAGGAATGACTGTGAAACAAATTGAAAATGTAGCAGATAAAGTTAAAACTTGCTTTCTGCTATACCTTTTCAAACTAGTTAGCATTTTACACATAAAAGTTTTTAGTTAACTACAAGTTCAAGACTCTGTCTTTGGGTTTTTCATTTTAAAGACTGAAACTTCAGGGTAGGGCCAGAAACACCCTTTGTTTATCAGGACCTCAAATCATGAGTATATTGGTATTACCCACCCTTTCTGTCTTTTCCTTATGATTGTGTTAACCTAAGTGATTTCCAGTGAGATTAAGCAGAGTCCCTCCAGGGAGCTATTCAGTCACTTTTTCAGAGTGTGCCTTTTTCAAACGTATTCTGCCCCACATCACATCTCCCAGCCTCCTCATTCTGGCTTGCTCTCTGCAGTAGTCAGCTTTTGGAAGTAATGGGAGAATACCTTTTGGGTATGTGAGGGTGGAAATTAAGAGAACTTTCTTAGAAGTTTCCTCATCACTCTATTAAGTATGGTATATTTATCCTTGTCTTTAGAGCTTTATGTGGCATGTCAAGCTAGTTATTGCAGAAAACCTGGTACTGGAAATTCCTTGCATTTCATGTGAAAATATGATGTACCTGTAATTGGGATAGTGTCCTCTGTAGGGCTGGGGTTCAGAGCAAAAGGAAACTGTTCTCTGTAAGATTTGCTCTAAAATGGCACCTCTGACTGACTGAGTCCCTCTTGATCCACGTTGGGATTCTTGAAGTTTCTAGCTTGGTTGGATTGCTTTTGGAGCCAAAGAGAGTTCTAATCATTAGCATTAGTGAGTTGCTGCTCATTAGCATTTGTGTGGAGTACCCAAATCACTGCAACAAAGGGTGTGAAACCTAGCTGGTGGTGGGGGGAGGGTGAGCGGGATTGTTTCTTCTTGGATTAATACCAGAGTTACTTCCCTTGGTGCAGATCTATTCTTCCCTGTGTGGGAATGTTTAATGTTCATACTGTTAGGTGAGAGCCTCATTCAGAGAACTGAAAAAAAAAAAAAAAATACACATTATCCTCAACTTATCTTAAAAAAATTTACAAACCCAACAAAAGAATACTTTCTTTGTACAGTGACTTGTTCAAAAATTTGAAAAGGACTTATGCTGCATGAGAGCCCTTTTCCTGCAATGCAGGTCCACCAGTTATTCAAGCAAAGAGTTAATCGAGGCCAGGGAAGCTTCTCTGGCAGCCTGCAAGTTTTGTGCAATAGCCAGGCTGGGGGTTGAGAGAGGCTGATATTCATTTGTTTGTGTATGAAGCTTTCATTCCCAAAGTCTTAGACATCACATACCAGGAAAGATGATTGTGAAAAGCAGGGACAAACTCAAGTGTTTCCCGGCTGTTCTGGTTGCCTTTGATACATCTGATGCTGCCTGACAGTGTTTGCCGCTTGGTTGTCTAAACAGAATTGTCTTCTCCTGAAATGAGTGAGAATTAATTATTCCCATCCAGCCATCATCAAAAATACTCTGATATGAGCTTGTATACCTAAATGAGTCTTACAGTAAGTAAAACCTTTAGTTTGGAGATCTCCAGTCCTCCCATTTAATTGTACCATGTGTAAGCTTCATCTTGGAATTGTAGAGTTTGAGGAGGTGTAACACTCTTTGATTCTGAGAAACTGTGCAGTGGGTTTGTGCAGAGAGGCCCAGATAGGAATGTCTCCCAGGACCCTGAGAGCTTGGTCACTTCTCTTTCCTCCCTGACTCCAACATCCTTGGGTCTGGCTATAGCAACAGCACCCCCTAATGTGTGAAAGGGTGAGAATGGGCTCCTGGTTAATGAGGTGAGGTGCTTGGGCTTCGATGAGTGAAGAGTGAGAGACAAGCGTCTTGGCCTTCTTTAATGAAAGGACAGCTGAGCCTAAATCTGCAAAAGCAGCACAGCTTCTAAGTTGCTGAGAAAGGAAGATAGAGGCAGCAGGAGAATAGCGTTTTAGATTATTTTACAAGATGTGAAAGCTAAGGAGAGCCTCAGGAGGGAATCTGTAGGTCGCTGGGGAAAGGTGCTAATGGCCTGTGAATAAGTTTTTTGTTCTTCCAAAGACTTTACACCTTGGTCATGTGCATGGGGAGGAAGATGGATATGGTCTGGCCATAGAGACCTTTCATTGTTGACTGAGACTGAGCCTGCAAAGGGGCCAAAGCATGTTTCCAAACAGTTCAAGCAGTGGTTTAAAGGCTGCTAAAATGTAGAATTGGAGAAGGCAATGGCAGCCCACTCCAGTACTCTCACCTGGAAAGTCCCATGGACGGAGGAGCCTGGTAGGCTGTAGTCCATGGGATCACTAAGAGTCGGACATGACTGGGTGACTTTACTTTCACTTTTCACTTTCATGCATTGGAGAAGGAAATGGCAACCCACTCCAGTGTTCTTGCCTGGAGAATCCCAGGGATAGGGGAGCCTGGTGGGCTGCCGTCTATGGGGTCGCACAGAGTTGGACACGACTGAAGCGACTTAGCAGCAAAATGTAGACTGATAGGTATTGCCTGACAGCAGAGTTTCGATTAAAGGAACTAGACTTAAGTATAAGAGGAAGCAAAGAGTGGGTAGAGATGGACTCTAGAGAGGATGGAAGAGGGATGCTCCCTTCCTTCATTTTGTTCATCACGCAAATATTTATTGTTGAGCTAGTATTCAGTGAGAATTCTGTTCTGAATACTGGGAATAAGTTCATACTAGGTGTGAATAAAAGGGAGTCCCTACCTTCACGGTGCTTGTATTCTTCGTGGTTGCCTGATGGTCCCATAGCTCCATGCTCCGTGCTTACGTTTTTTAAGCATAGTCTGTTTACAGGCAGAATGTGATTTGAGGGCATGGAAAGTACCTACTGTTCAAGATTGTGTCTGCTCCAACTGGTCTTTCCTGAACTTTCCAAACCCAAACCCCTTCAACAAAGATCTGTTTTCCGAGAGAAGTAATAACGAAGTCAGATACTTTGGCCCCACACTTCTTGTCTGGAGAAAATGAACAATCTGATAAGACCTGGAGGGATGGGGATAACTCTGGCACCAGCCAATTGTGGCCTGAGGGAGTTTATTTTTCAGAGCCAGGGTTTCCTCATCTTTGGAAACAGCGATATTAATTCCTCTGTCAGAACCTTTCTGGCTCTAATATTCTCTTTTGCATGGCAGGCATCATCCTGGAAAGCACCAAGTGTGGTGCGTCCCTGGGAGCACTGGGTACTTGTTTGGCAGTACTTGGGGCAGGACCAGATAGACTCTGAAAAAAGGAGAGTGTGGAGAAGGAGCATGATTTGAAAGTCAAATTTAGGCTATTTAAAAAATGTTTCTAGGGCATATATTCCTGGGACCATTTTCTGACTAGAAGTTGCCTAGAAGGGAGGGTGGTAGTATAGATATGTTTGTTGCAGATTTTTTTGGAAGCTTAATTACTGGCACTTTTGAGGATACTAATGAATTTTTTCAAAGATTCTCTACAAAACTCATGGTCATAGATCTGACCTCTGAGCTGCAGTTGCTGCTGTAAAGAGCTTTAGGATTTTCTTGTAGTGTGGAGTGCTTTCTTTAACTCTGCTGTTCAGGACAGAAATGGAGTACCACAGGCTGGTAGTCTTTGAATCCTAGAGAGCAAGTGACCTACTTACTTACTATTGTGTCTGAAATATTCAATTAGAGCATATTTTAGGAAATACTTTTTTTAGCTCGGAACATGATTTTGCTTTTGTGAAAACACACTCCAGTAGAGACACAAGATTCGTTTTCTTGGCTGTTCTGACCCACCGTGTCAGAAGTAACTTCGGATACTGTATGACTTCTCTCCTTGGAAAGAGGCAATGTAAAATCCATCAGCTTCTTTAGTAAAGACAGTTCATAACTATACTTTTATAGGCGCATGAGATAAAAATTAATTAAACAGATTAACAAAAGCTTTCGGTTTAGAATTTTAAAAATACATGAATTATTTGCTAGGCTTTTCTAACATCTTGAAGTTGTTGATCCTGGTCCTTGCAGTTTATGGGTCAAGCTTTCTTTACCTTGTGGCCTTTCCCTTTGCAGAGAGTTTCAGCCTTTCTGTGAAGTACTGTGTAAACTGGTTTCTGGATGAAGTGTGGGTGGGACTTTTTTCTTTGTGAAATTTCTTCTTTTAAGACTTAAAGAAATCATACCCGGGACCAACCAAGAGGCACAAGCCCTGGGTGGCTTTGGAGTTTTCTATGTGTGTGTTCTGCCATCTGCTGGAAAAGGATGACCAAGCTGGGAACGCTGACAGGCAGTGTGGAAGAGGGTGCGCACTCCTGCCCCCTCCATCCCTCTCCCAGGGCTGCGCAGAGGGCACAGCAGAGCTTGTAAGTTGCCAGGACGCACTTGTTTTTCTGTTGGATCCCCTTAACTCATACGTGGGGTTATCTCTCAGGGATTTCCCTACCAGTCTGCCGAGGTGAGGGCCAAGCCACTTTCGGAGCCTGCATCACGGGATCCTCTGGCCTCATTCTTTGGGTACACAGTATGTTCTGGGATTGCCGTGAAGTACTTTTCACTGGTTTAAATTGGAACAAAACAGAACATTCAGTCTGAGTAGGGGGCAGGGTGTGATGTTAGTATAAGAGGGCCAGCTGATATGTTCAGGAAAGGTCAACCCTTTTTCTCTGAGATCATAATCTCCCTCCTTTCTGGTATTCAAATGCCCTTTTACAAAATGACAGTAATAGAGGAGAGTTATCATCTTAAGCATTTATTTGCAGGGCAAAAGTAAAAGTTAGCAACGGTGAGTCAGCTTTTAAAAACGTTTTCTCATGTCTGTGAGATCCCAAAGTCTGGGTTTGCTACTCCCTGTGGTCTCACCTTTTCCTTCACGTGACAACTAGAGTAGAAAAGTAAGGTCAACAATCCTCAGCAGTAACTTCCATATTTTCCCTGGCAAATCCTCCATGGATTTTTCTGTGCTGTGACCCACATAGAGACACAAAAATAATAGCATGGTAGAATGAGGATAATGTCTCCGCACGAACTGGGTCGCTGCTTTATAGATGGATTTTGGTCTATAGTAAATGCTTGGCCTTGTTTCGCACCCCTTTGGATCATTTTCTTCCTCTGGAGTTCTCCATGGGATGTGACCTTCCTGGCTGGATGTGTCTGTGAGACTCCCCTGGGGAAAGACTTCGATTTTTGGCCGCCAAATCCTCAAGGCAACGGGGACAGGATGTGAAAGCCCAGCCTTCCTGTTTCTTCTTAAGATTTCTCAGAGGCTTATAATCCTTTCAGAAGATTTTTAAATGGAAATACGACATTTTGATATCTATTAGTTAGAAGATTCTAGTAACTGAAGTAATGAAACTGACCTTCTTCTTTATTAAGGTTTATACTTATGGAAACATATGATTTTCCCCCAGTATGTTTTAAAGCATTAATTCAAAAAAAATTATAAAGATTAAAGAAAAGAATATAAGTGGAGCTGCTCTAATTAAGGCAGGTTTGGTATTTGGCTCTGTGGACCCTGAATTGAAAATTGCTAGTGTGTAAAAATTGAATAGAAATTTACTTTTGAGGATTATTTAGCTAAGCGGGCAGATAGTTGAGATCTGAGTAGGTGGAGCCTGGGAAAGTAAGTTTGTACAGAAGCCAGAACACGTGGTGTCTTCATTGGAAATAGATGTTCCCAGAGAATAAACTTTTTTGTATATTTATCTGTTGATAACAACTGCTTCTGAACGAGCAAGGACTTTCAAAATTGCAGGGTATGAGTTTCCTATGGACACACACAGAGGCTTGTGACCTAGAGGCCATGTGAAGAAGGTGGAACAATCCTCCCCAGTTACATTTTCTTGGGCCAGATTGTTAGAAACATGTCCAAGAAGTGATTTCATAAAACTTTTGAAAATTGGCTGAAAACCCTGGCAGATCTGTATCATCTGGTAAATATTTAGGACCTTGTGTATATTATTTTCAAGGAAAGGAAATAAACTGTAGGAAAAAATTTCTTCAGCAAAAACAAAACACTACAGGGCTGTTAGCTTTTAAATTAGAATTCTTTTTTTCCAAGGGTGGGGGTAGGGGAGAGGGAAAGAGGTCTTATTTCTGAAAGAATTCAGTTCAGCCTCTCAGTTGTGTCCGACTCTGCGACCCTGCTGCGACCCATGAATCGCAGCACACCAGGCCTCCCCGTCCATCACCAACTCCTGGAGTTTGCTCAAACTCACGTCCATCGAGTTGGTGATGTCATCCAACCATCTCATCCTCTGTCGTCCCCTTCTCCTCCTGCCCCTAATCCCTCCCAGCATCAGAGTCTTTTCCAATGAGTCAACTCTTCACATCAAGTGGCCAAAGTATTGGAGTTTCAGCTTTAGCATCAGTCCTTCCAATGAACACGCAGGACTGATTTCCTTTAGAATGGACTGGTTGGATCCCCTTGCTGGCCAAGGGACTCTCAAGAGTCTTCTCCAACACCACAGTTCAAAAGCATCAATTCTTCGGCGCTCAGCCTTCTTCACAGTCCAATTCTCACATCCATACATGACCACTGGAAAAACCATAGCCTTGACTAGACGGACCTTTGTTGGCAAAGTAATGTCTCTGCTTTTTAATATGTTATCTAGGTTGGTCATAACTTTTCTTCCAAGGAGTAAGCGTCTTTTAATTTCATGGCTGCAGTCACCATCTGCAGTGATTTTGGAGCCCCCAAAATAGGTCAATTTAAATTCTCTTTTCATTGAAAGTGACTGGATCAAAGTTTACTATGATTCGCTTGTTAACTTAGCAACATCTGCACATATGATATCTTCATTTTTTATCACCTGGTTGTTTTGGGGTTTTATTTTTATTTAAAATTTTTTTCTTGCTTGAAAGAGCTTATGAGAATTCAACATTACCTGATCTCAAAATCTCAGTATATATCTCAGAGGCAGTTGAAAATGTGAATTTGCCTGTCTAGTAGGAGAATTAGAAAGCAGAAAGGTAGAGTTCAGGAAGAATACTCCCAAAAGGGAACAATCAAATGTCAAGGCCATGTTTGTTTCCTCAGGACATCGCCTTCTGTTAATGATACCATCTTATATTTCTTCCCCAGTGGGGTTCACATCTGTCATGTCATTTGTCTTTCACGTGTCTGTTAAGGCAAATGGCTGTAACAATCATGCCACTATTATACAAACTAGGAAACAGAGTCTTAGAGGAGGAGTTACTTTCCTGTCTCCCTTTCCCTCAATTCCTCATGCTTTTGGTAATGAGGATAACACAGATGTCAATCACTTATATATGCCAAGCACTTTACATGTATTATCTCATTATTTCCTATGTTGTAGGTATATTTTTATTTTTATTTTCCAGATGAAGAAATAGTGGCTTATAAGAGATTAAAAAAAAAAACAACAACAACTTCCAGAATTTATATAACTAGCAAGTGGCAGAATGGGAAAATGACACAGAAACCATTACACCATACTGCCTTTCCAGTCATGTGCTACAGGGAAGGCAGCTTTCACAGGCCAGTTGAACCCAGCTCTCTATTCCCGGGCTCCTAGCCTGGTTACCCTCTTCAATGTCCAGTATCCAGAAAATCAGGGAGTTGATTTAGACCTCCCAGGAAAGGGGTCTGGCAAGGCCACACTGTCTAGCTCTCTAGCTGAGAGGTAGCTGTCGCAGGTAAGCCTTCTCTAAGATGCCTTAAAATAGCATGACAAAGATACAGTAAATGAGTATACACTCTACGTAATGGCACGTGAGACATCAGCTCAATAATTGCCCAAGGCCTAAGCAGGCAAGCAGAAGGCCTCAAACTGAACGTGCCTACCCAGTGTGTAGGCAGGCGTCATCTCATATGTTTTATTCACATCCTGGCCTCTTCCCTTTTCTGTTGACTTAGGCAGAATCTCAACTTTTCCTTACAAAAGATCAAAACTAAGACTTCTTGGCTGCCCGAATCAGATCATCACTAAGATTTGGCCATCTCTCAGAAGAGATAAGCTGGATTGGCCTGCACTTTCCTTCCTTGGCATTTCAAGATATTCACACTCCATTGAAGGACCTTAAAACCAGCAACTGTCTCCTTCAGACCATAAGAATGTCTTTGACTCAAAAACTGAATGTACTTGATGCCAAGTAAATAGCAACTCAGAGACTATCTAGACTCCCCAGCTTTTAATCTATTATCTTTAGAAATCTAACCCTTCTCTTTCAGACCCAGGCCTATACAAATGAAATTCTATTTGGGTATAAAGTTTATTCTAAAACAATTTTTGGGACTACTGCTGTTTTTGAATCCTAATTGCCATCTTTGTTATGTTTGTGATGATGACATTTCTAAAAGGAATAATTATTTGTAGAGTATGTGTGTACATACTCTGGACCCTGCTTGTGCTGAATTCACTTTAAAGGACGGTACCTCAAGTGCCTGACTGTACACGGTGTGAGAAGAAGAACAGACATCTAAGCACTCCATTTCTTCTTTCTTCCTGGGTTCTGTGAATGTGTGAGACTTTTCAATTTCTCCCATGCCTCAAAAATTCAAATATCTCAGCTACCTACCAAACAAAATATCACAAGTGCTTTAGTGATCAAAATATCACCCACCCTCAGAGGAGGGAGGGTGTGGTCAGAATGCTGCCTTCTTGCTCCTAACATAGCATCTGCTCACTTTTTAATTCATTGCAGAAAAATAGACCTTTCATTTTCGCCTCTGCATGTTAAGAACATGATTCCTAACGTTCCATTCATTACAGCAAAATCTCATTGTTTTAAATATCTGAAATATTGCCATATTTCTTCTTCTTTCATAGAGAGAGGTAGTGTCACTTATATTTGGCAGATGGGAAAGGGTCAAATAAGCTGAGACTCTTCAACTAACCCAGCCCTGACCCCAGGCGGCAGGTGGTTCTTTTGCTGTCTCACTAAAACTAGGACTTTTGCAGGAAATAGCCCTTGAGGAAGGCAGGTTTAAGTAACTTAGCTGTTTGGTAAGCAGCATGCATGTAAACCAGAAGTTAATCTTTTCATGCTCTAAACATCTTATAAAATAGTAGTGGAACCAGATATACAGGAGATCCCAAACATACAGTTTCTGCACTGCAAAGTTTGTCCAGTTATCAGCTGTAGAAGTGCAGGTGGTCATGTCTTGCTTATATCTTAAATCTCAAACTGAAGAGAATGAGGGATTTCCTTTTATCAGGTTACATATGATATCAAAGAAAGCTGTATACCTTGGCAAAGCACATTATCTTTGGGGAACAGGACCTCTAACCCAGAGCAATAGAGTTGGGAAACACAAAGACCCCCAAGTGGGTCATTGAGAATGATGGTAAGTGATGCCACTCTTGCTTCCATCTCTTGGTTCACAGACTCGTGAATTCTTCCTGTTGGGACACAGTGCCATATAGATTCAATACTTACATGCCATCCTTGTAGGGAATTGCTTCTGAGCTGATATTTCAGCTATACCTTCAAGCGGGCATTTCAATGCTCTGTTATGCCAGTGGCTTGGCTTCTCTGTGGTGTGGTGTGTGTGATATGGCCAATATATCCCACGGATATGGGCCTGCTGCACATGTCTTTCATTGTGCAGTAGGTTCCTGGCCGTTTGCTATGTTTTGTGGCCTTTTATGTCTGTGGAATAAACACACCATGATCCCTGTATACTGGTGCTGCTTGAGACTCTGCAGACAGTAAAGGCAACCCCCTCCTCAGAATAGGTGTCTTCTCCTATAAGAGTGAATCATTGGCCTTTGAAGGAGTATAGTCAACTTGCTGCCAAGTGGTTAGTTGTTTTCTTCAAGGAATAGTGCTTAGGAGGATGTTCTACTTTGATCTCTGAGGCTGGAAATCCAGAGATGGTGGTAGCTAGATTGGCCTTGGTAAGTGAGGATCACACTGTTGCACCCAAATGTAACCATCATCTCTGCCATTGTGGGATGTGCTCATCTTGTTAGTTCAGGGTGGTTGATGGCAATGGCTGACTCATGTCAGCTGGCCGAGTCATTTTGCCTATTTAATTGCTCAGTGCGTATTCTATGGTGGCACTGATGGCATTAACATGATACAAAAACCTTCACACTTCATTCTCTCAACTATATGTCCATTTACATGAATCTTTTTGACTCTAATCATCTGGTATCTTTTCTCTTTAGTTTCCTGATCAGTTAGCTGACCTTCTAGCCTTGCCGTTCACTGCAGTAATTTTGTTCTCCTGGCTTCTGTGCTGCCACCTGGGGACAATTGCTTTGGGGCCTATCAACTCCATCACTATCAATAAGCCAAGCTTTGTGACTGCCTCTCTTACTATAGGCTCCAACTGACAGAGGAGAGCGACTACTGAAGTTCTTAGTGGTGCCAGTTCTCCCCTCACTAGAAATTCCTGATGGCCTTGGTAAATAAATGAAGCATCCTGTTAGCTCTCCTAAGAAATATATTCCTCTGGTGGGTCTTTGGAATCACATAATGCACCCATTCCAGGGTACCTGCTTCCCCCAGCCTCTTTATCCCTTCTTTGGCTGTTTGCCATGGCAATTCAAGAAGTTCCACTTTCTTTAGTGTAGACCATAGTTTTCTCTGGGCTTCCCAGGTGACTCAGTGGTAAAGAATCTGCCTGCCAAGCAGGAGATGTGGGTTCGATCCCTGGGTCAGGAAGATTCCCTGGAAAAGGAAATGACAACCCACTCCAGTACTCTTGCCTGGGAAATCCCATGGACAGAAGAGTCTGGCAGACTACAGTCCATAGGGTTACAAAGAGTTGGACATGACTTAGCATGTCCAGCCATCACCATCACCATAGTTTTCTCTAGGCTTCTAAGAACCTCCAGACAGCAAGTTTGCTCCTTCCCTGGGGTCCTTGCCAGGATGTTAGATCCCATGTCCCAAGAGAATGCCCTAAGTCAATTTACTCTTGCCTGCTCTTGTTTGGTTGCCAAGTTGTGTCCGACTGTGACCTCATGGACTGCAGCATGCCAGGCTTTCCTGTCCTTCACCATCTCCCAGAGTTTGCCCAAGTTTATGTCCATTGAACTGGTGATGTCATCCAGCCATTCTTGCTTACACAGTCTTGTACTCCTCCTCCCTTGATTAGGCGCCATTAAAGTGCAACCACAGTGGTCCTTCCCTGGACTGTCATGACATGCTAGTTCTTGAAGCTCTCTTTCCTCTTTTATCACCCTTAGCATGTTACCACAGATTATCTTGAGCTATCATTCTGGCAGTCAGGGGACAAGCGGACCACTCCTGAAGGTGGCATATACTTCTTGTGGTGGAGAGGCCTTTCTAGTGTCTTCTTCTACGGGGATGTGCTAGCTTCTCACCCCAAGTGATGGGTTCCCTCTGCAGACTTGCAGGGCTTAGGGGAGTATGTTGAGCCATACAATATTTGTTTTTTTCTTTCTGATTTACCACTCTGTATAATAAGCTCTAGGTTCATCCACCTCATTAGAACTGACTCAAATGCATTCCTTTTTATGGCTGAGTAATATTAAGTAGCACATGCAGCTCAATACCAGGAAAACAAACAGTCCAATCAAAAAGTAGGCAGAAGACCTATATAGACATTTATCTAAATGTCTGAAGAAGATATGTTATTGTTCAGTCACTAAGTTGTGTCCAATTCTTTGTGACCTTATGAGCTGCATCATGCCAGGCTTCTTTGTCCTTCCCCATCTCCTGGAGTTTGCTCAAATTCATGCCCATTTGAGTCGGTCATGCCATCTCATCCTCTGTTGCCTCCTTTTCCTCGTGCCCTCAATCTTTCACAGCATCAGGGTCTTTTCCAGTGAGTTGGCTCTTCACATCAGGTGGCCAAAGTACTGGATCTTTAGCTTCAGCATCAGTCTTTCCAGTGAACAGTCAGAGTTGATTTCCTTTAGAATTGACTGATTCGATCTCCTTGCTGTCCAGGAGACTCTCAAGCGTCTTCTCCAGCACCATAATTCAAAAGCATCAGTTCTTTGGCACTCGGCCTTCTTTGTGGTCCAACTATCACATTTATACATGACTACTGGAAAAACCATAGCTTTAACAATAAGGACCTTTGTCAGCAAATCAGCAAAGTGATGTCTCTGCTTTTTAACACACTGTCTGTATTTGTCATAGCTTTCCTTCCAAGGAGTAAGTGTCTTTTAATTTTGTGGCTGTAGTCACCATCTGCAGTAATTTTGCAGCCCAGGAAAATAAAATGTTTCCGTTTCCACTTTTCCTCCATCTGTTTGCCATGAAGTGATGGGACCGGATGTTGTGATCTTAATTTTTTGAATGTTGAGTTTTAAGACAGCTTTTTCACTCTCCTCCTTCATCCTCCTCAAAAGGCTCTTTAGTTCCTCTTTGCTTTCTGCCATTAAAGTGGTATCATCTGCATATCTGAGACTGTTGATATTTCTCCCAGCAATCTTGATTCCAGCTTGTGAGTGTTCTGGCCCAGCATTTTGTATCATGTACTCTGCATATAAGTTAAGCAGCGTGACACTATACAGGCTTGATGTATAGTATACAGGCTCCTTTCCCAATTTTGAACCAGTCTGTTGTTCCATGTCCAGTTCTAACTGTTGCTTCTTGTCCTGCATACAGATTTCTCAGGAGGCAGGTCAGGTGGTCTGGTATTCTTATCTCTTGAGGAATTTTCCATAGTTTGTTGTGATCCACATACAGATGGTTAATAAACACATGAAAAGGTACTCAACATCACTCATTATTAGAGAAATGTAAATCAAAACTACAATGCGATATCACCTTACCTTCTCTGCCAATCAGAATGGTCATCATCAAAACAATCTACAGGCAATAAATGCTTGTGGTACTGTCAACTTAAAAAAATGCACAATGTGACACTCGTAAGTTAAGTTTTATTTGGGGCAATATGAGGACTGCAGCCCTGGAGATAGCTCTGAGAAACTGTTCCAAAGAGGTAGGGGGAAAGGAGAGTGTATATGTGATTTTGGTGAATTAGGGAGTTCATGCTATTACCCACATATTTTCCCCAAAAACTTTCTGCTTGTCTCATGAAACTTCTGCTAGTCACGAGAAACTGTCATCACCATGAAGCATTTTAGTGCTTTTCTAGATATGAGGAGATACAAGAATTGGCCTAATGAAATCAGCTCCTGAAAATATTTAACTATCTGAAGACCTGTCCTGCCAGTTTCACCCTGAGTACAGAGTGCCTCATTTCTGTTCTCCATCCTGAACTCCTTCAGGGGCTGTTGAAGGTCAGCAGCTGCGGCAGCACATGATTTGATATAATCCTTGTAGAGGCAGATGGCAAGCACTCATGGCAAGTGCCAATTTGTGGTTGACAATACATATATAAAACGGAATATTACTCACCCCCTTATCTTTCAAATGTTTGCATCTTACCAGCATTGGAATTCCCCTCCACTGGATGTGTTCCCACATCACTATCAGTAAAATATTCAGCCACTGGCCCACCGCCTTGTTCCAGGGACTGTCCATGCCCCACAGACCCCTTGGGGTGCGTTCTTCTTTACCAGATGAAGGGTAGATGATTCAGTCCAAAAATCTCATCTTACTGCTTGCTTTCTCAGCCCGACTCCTACTACCAGTTGTGTCAGTTCACGTTCTCTGGATGTTGATGCCAAGATGGAATTAGAAGCGTGAGGGACTTACGGGGGAGACACCTGTGAAGGATAGAGAGGAGTAAGAGCCAGAGTAGAGGGAGAGCCTTTGGATGGCATTGTGAACCTGAAACCTGTGAAGGGAGGGAGAGAAGAAAGGAGGAAAGGCGGGTAAGAACCCGAGACTCTGCACAGCTCTGAGCAAATCTTAGTGGGCAAATAAGGAACCAGAGCCAAGGTTGCCCTTAGAGGCATCCTGCCCAGGCTGGAACAGTCCTGCTCTAGTGCCCCTGCTGTGCACAGCTGCTGATTGAGAGCAGTCCAGGGAGCCTGTGGCCTTGGCCTGGGTGCTGCCTCGAAGCCTAGAGGCCCGTCTGCTGGAGACTGGCAGCTCACTACACGCCACGCACCTGAGGGCTGTCACCACCACTTCTCTGTCTGTGGTCTTCCTTATCTTCATGGCCGCATATCCCCTTCCTAGGTCAAAATCAAGGACTCATCCTTTATTCTTTTCTTTTTTTACATTCTCCACAATCTGTCACGATAATCTATGGTCAGACTTTCGTATCTTATCTAGACTGTGACCGCCTCTCATTATCTTCCCTGCTCTCATTGATATAAAGAGACATAGGGAGAAGATAGCTATCCACAAGCCAAGGAAGGACTGAAGCTACCAGAAGCTAAGAGAGAGGCCTGAAGCACATCCTTGCCTAGACCCTTCAGAGGGAGCATGGCCCTGCCCACACCTCAATCCCAGACTTCTGGCCTCCAACACTATGAGACAGTGAATTTCTCTTAGTTAAACCACCCAGTTCAGTTCAGTTCAGTTCAGTTCAGTTCAGTCGCTCAGTCGTGTCCGACTCTTTGCGACCCCATGAATCGCAGCACGCCAGGCCTCTCTGTCCATCACCAACTCCCAGAGTTCACTCAGACTCACGTCCATCGAGTCGGTGATGTCATCCAGCCATCTCATCCTCTGTCGTCCCCTTCTCCTCCTGCCCCCAATTCCTCCTAGCATCAGAGTCTTTTCCAATGAGTCAACTCTTCGCGTGAGGTAGCCGAAGTCCTGGAGTTTCAGCTTTAGCATCATTCCTTCCAAAGAAATCCCAGGGCTGATCTCCTTCAGAATGGACTGGTTGGATCTCCTTGCAGTCCAAGGGACTCTCAAGAGTCTTCTCCAACACCACAGTTCAAAAGCATCAATTCTTCAGCGCTCAGCCTTCTTCACAGTCCAACTTTCACATCCATACATGACCACTGGAAAAACCATAGCCTTGACTAGATGGAGCTTAGTCGGCAAAGTAATGTCTGCTTTTGAATATGCTATCTAGGTTGGTCATGACTTTTCTTCCAAGGAGTAAGCGTCTTTTAATTTCATGGCTGCAGTCACCATCTGCAGTGATTTTGGAGCCTCCAAAAATAAAGTCTGACACTGTTTCCAATGTTTCCCCATCTATTTCCCATGAAGTGATGGGACTGGATGCCATGATCTTTGTTTTCTGAATGTTGAGCTTTAGGCCAACTTTTTCACTTTCCACTTTCACTTTCATCTTTTTCACTTTCCACTTTCACTTTCATCAAGAGGCTTTTTAGTTCCTCTTCACTTTCTGCCATAAGGGTGATGTTATCTGCATATCTGAGGTTATTGATATTTCTCCCGGCAATCTTGCTTCCAGCTTGTGTTTCTTCCAGTCCAGCGTTTCTCATGATGTACTCTGCATATAAGTTAAATAAGCAGGGTGACAATATACAGCCTTGACGTACTCCTTTTCCTATTTGGAACCAGTCTGTTGGTCCATGTCCAGTTCTAACTGTTGCTTCCTGACCTGCATACAGATTTCTCAAGAGGCAGGTCAGGTGGTCTGGTATTCCCATCTCTCTCAGAATTTTCTACAGTATATTGTGATCCACACAGTCAAAGGCTTTGGCATAGTCAATAAAGCAGAAATAGCTGTTTTTCTGGAACTCTCTTGCTTTTTCCATGATCCAGCGGATGTTGGCAATTTGATCTCTGGTTCCTCTGCCTTTTCTAAAACCAGCTTGAACATCAGGAAGTTCATGGTTCATGTATTGCTGAAGCCTGGCTTGGAGAATTTGGAATATTACTTTACTAGTGTGTGAGAGGAGTGCAATTGTGTGGTAGTTTGAGCATTCTTTGGCATTGCCTTTGTTTGGGATTGGAATGAAAACTGACCTTTTCCAGTCCTGTGGCCACTGCTGAGTTTTCCAAATTTGCTGGCATATTGAGTGCAGCACTTTCACAGCATCATCTTTCAGGGTTTGAAACAGCTCAACTGAAATTCATCACCTCCACTAGCTTTGTTCGTAGCGATGCTTTCCAAGGCCCACTTGACTTCACATTCCAGGATGTCTGGCTCTAGATTAGTGATCACACCATCATGATTATCTGGGTCGTGAAGATCTGTTTTGTACAGTTCTTCTGTGTATTCTTGCCACCTCTTAATATCTTCTGCTTCTGTTAGGTCCGTACCATTTCTGTCCTTTATCGAGCCCATCTTTGCATGAAATGTTCCCTTGGTATCTCTAATTTTCTTGAAGAGATCTCTAGTCTTTCCCATTCTGTTCTTTTCCTCTGTTTCTTTAAACCACCCAGTTTGTGCTAATTTGTTTGCAGCAGCCTTAGTGTACACATACAGATGTCATCTCTTGGATTATTGCAAGGGCCTCCCCGTGAATCTGTTTCAGCCTCTTTCAACAGAGTAGTGAGAAGGGTCTTGCTTAATATGTCAGATTATGTCACTCCTCAGTTCAAAAATAATCCAGAGGATATCTGTTTTCAAGTAAAAGCCAAATCTTTACACAGGCCCCCATTACATGTGCTTCCCCTTGCCCATTCTGCTCTAGGTGCCTACCTTTAGTCTTCAGACAGGCCAGGCTCTCTCCCACATAAAGGCCTTTGCTAAAGCTGTTTCCTTAGACAGACCTTCCCTCAAATACCCAGGACTCATTATCTCACTTATTTCAAGTCTTTGTTCAGTTGTCACCATCTTTGGGAAGCCGATCCTGACCACCTTGCTTAAAATTCATGATAACTCCCTCTGCATGCTTGATTCTCTTTAACTGGCTCTATTTTATTCTTCTCTAGCACTTATCACCTAACATAAGATATTGATTATTTGAATTATTTATTACCTGTCTCCTTCCATTAGAATGTAGGCTATGAGGGATAGGAATTTTTGTTTGTATCCCAAGCAGTATAACAGTGCCTGCTTCATGGAAGATGCTTAATGTTTGCTGGATAAAGGAATGGGCTTTCCAGGATAGGAAACAGAATAAAATATTAAACCCTATAGTCTGGTATCACAACACATCCCTCCACAATTTACTATCTGGTTTGGATCTTGTACCCAGAACTGACCAATCTTCATTCAAGATGTTATTAAAAGCCTGTGTCAGGCGCAGGATCAAAAAGCTGTAATGTTCAGTCTCTGCCTTCAAGGACTCAGAGTCTAGTGGTTGGAAGCAGGCAAATAAATGTGTGCCAAGATTATCTTTTTGTCATCTTTCTCATTTCTTTCTTTCTTTTTTTTAATGTATAGTAGAAGTAAGGCAAGGTGCACTTGTGGGTGATGACGGCCAGGTAGATTTATCTTGTTGCATATAGTCCAAGCAGTCTTTCTTTAAGGGAGTGTTAAACCTTATTTCAGGTATCACAGTAGCATTAAAATCTTCCCTCTCATACTCCATGTCTAACAAAACAGTATAGATTTCACTTAAAAAAGATGTCACTATCTGGAATATAACCTATTTAAAAATGCTGAGACATTTCTATTAATGAAAAATTATGATCATTATGTAAGTTTCTGACTAATCCTAATTACTTCCAGCCAGTTTCATGAAAACTTGTAAGTAAAAAGTGCTTCTGGAAGCATTATACAAAAAGAAGCCTTTAAACATGATTAATTTAAGTCTGATAATTCAATGAAAGATAAAAATAAACTAATAATATGTTCATAATTTTAGGTAAAAAATAGGTACTTGTATTCCTATTCAAAAGTTTGCTTCTCTAGCATGTCTTTTCACCATCTGTCAAAAGAGAAAATATTTGAAAAGCATATGTTTGATTTTTATTTACTTTTTTATTGAGATATAGTTGATTTATAGTATTATGTTGGTTTCGTGTATATAACTGGTGATTCAAAATTTTAAAGAACTTTTTAGAAGCAAAATTTTGTAGAAGCTTTATGTTTTAATTGAATTATTTTTCCCAAAAGAAAAGTTTTAATAGTTCTTGATGTTTTGTCTTTGATGTGACTTAAAACTCTTGAGTGATGCCTCAAGTAAAAAGCAGTGTTTCTGTGTGCATGTCTGTCTTTCTATTCATCATTTCCTCATTTATTCAGTGTTTGTTGAGCGACTGCTCATTTTTATAATCTAGACCAGTATATGATATTCTCTCAGTTTTATGGAGATAAAAGTTCTCAGATCTTTCCTGAACTGGGCAGAAATATAAAGAATTGTCTACTTTGTATTCATTGCAGTGACTTTAAAGGACATAGTTTCTATACTTTTGGCTTAAAAGTCTTAGTCTGTAAGAGGGAACAAGCCTTGTGTATGTTCAATACATAATTGAATGAGAAAAAGAGTAAACAATGTCAAGAGTTCAGAGTTTAAGGAAAACACCTATTATTTCCACCTCTAAATGACAATTATTATTTGCTTTAAAATGTCAATTTCTCTATTTGTATTCATTTCTATTTTTTTCCCAAAAGAAGAATTGTTGCATCTTCCTTAATTTGGTGTTTTTCATTGATGATCCTTCATTCTCTTCAAGATAATTTCTCAAAACATTTTCTTCATATGTATTTCCTTCTCTTATTTTGTGACATTTCCACATTTTTTTTTCTAACTTGGTTTTAGAAAGCTCTAGAAGCTCACCTAAAAATTTTTTGAGTAAATCAAGTTATTCTCAAATTATTCCCCTAGTCCCTTGCCTTTTTTTTTTTTCCTTCTTTGGCCTTTTTCTTCAAAGATATCATCCTATTTTTACTTCTCTTTCTTCTGAAATATAGTTAACCTACTTCTTTTTGAAATTTTCTGGGTCTCATTGATTTTCTGGACTTGTGAAGTCTTTCAATGGATTTCAGGGTTCTGTCCTGTTCATATTATGAATGTAAGAAAGATATTCTTACTTTCTTCTTTTATATTTCTGGCTGTTTCCTTTGTTTCAGTTCTATCTTGTTTTCCTTTCATCTTTTTGTCTTCTTCCTGGATGGCCCAACCCCTTCCTCTCTAAATTTTATTGTGATTCTAAGACAAAATGTCAGATTTTTCCTTTTATTCTAAGATGATGGTCCCAACATCTTTTCCTCTCTGTGCCTCTGGTAGGTTCATTTTCATAAACACCATTTTCTAGTTTTCCTTTAAGGGTAAGTAAACAGTTACTTCTGTGATTTTCCATTTTTGTCTCCTCTTTTAGGGTCACCAGATGGCTTACTCCATATTTTCATGTTAGATAAACTCACTTATTTAAGTACCATATTCAGAATTGTTAAAACTGAGTTGTCTTGACTTGTTTGCTTTAGTTCCATTAATTTGTCTGAATTAGAAAACTTGCCTCCTTCTAGTTAAACTGAGTCTCTTAGGCGTCCCCAAATGTTTAATTAAAATTTTTTTCCAGGTCTTTTGCCAACCTTTTATAGCATATCAAGACATTACAGGGCAAACACAGCAAAGTCATGTGGTGATGTCTCTTCCATGAAGGGCTAGTCCAGTCTCACACTCTTCAGTTTCAACTTTAATAAAAATTGTTCCAAAACACAAATACTACTTTCTCATCCTCTCTCCTTCTTTCTTTTGGTTAATTTCAGGAGTTGTCTGCTCATCCTGATACTGTTCGATTGAAAAACCAGTTCTTGGGAATAAAAGTTTTTATTCAACATAATGTTTCAGTTCACTTCAGTTTAGTTGCTCAGTCGTGTCCGACTCCTTGTGACCCCATGGACTGCAGCACACCAGGCTTCCCTGTCCATCACCAACTCCTGGAGCCTACGTAAACGCATGTCCATCAAGTCGGTGATGCCACCCAACCATCTTGTCCTCTGTCATCCCCTTTTCCTCCTACCTTCAATCTTTCCCAGCATCAGGATCTTTTCCAATGCTTAGATGTCAAATTATCTGTCAGAATATGACCAAAAAACATATTGTTTCTTCTTATGTTCTTCATCTTTTATTTCTTTATAGAATTCATCCTTTAGTATGCTTTTTAATTCCTAAAAACTGACTTGAGAATCCCTCATTAAAAAGCATTCATCTTATTTTTTGAAGTGTGAATCAACTTCTTCTCTTTTCAAAAGGATCTTTTCTCCTCACTTGGAGTGCTAAAGTTTCAAAAAAATTATTTCTCTACACACTAAAAAGTCATCTCTAGAAATGGAAATGGAAACCACAATGAGATGACACTTCAACCCCACTGGCATGGCCTCTGGTGGTGGGGGTTGTGGGCAACACAAGGATGGGTAATAGCTGCTTATGGGTGTTGGGGGTCTTTTGGGAATGATGAAATTGTTCTGAAACTGTGATGGTGGTTTTACATATCTGAATATACTAAAAACTATTGAATGCACATTTTAAATGAGTGTATTATATGGGGTATGAGGGGCTTCCTAGGTGGTGCAGTGGTAGAGAATCTGCCTGCTAATGCAGGAGACATGGATTTGATCCCTGTGAAAAATATGTCAGTATTCTTGCCTGGGAAATTCCATGGATAGAGAAGCCTGGTGGGCTACAGTCCATGGGGTTGCAAAGAGTCGGACATAATTTAGCATGTGCATGTACACACACACACAGACACACACACACACACACACACACACTCTCACGTAGTATATGAATTATATCCCAGTAAAGTTATTAAAAGAAAAAAAGTTTAAGCAATTTACTTTTCAGTAATCAGTACCACTTTCCCATGAAATACAATGAAAAATGTTCTTAGTCCTTTCACCTCAGATTTTTCTCTTTCTCTCAGAAGTCAGGCTCATTCCTCTGGTTAATAATTGCATCTGGTCTGATAGAATCTGTTGGCATTTTTGCTTCTTCCCTTATTAGCTGGAATACTTCCAGTTCAAAGAAAATTTTACCCTTGACAGCCACTAGGGCTCCCTAAGGAAAAGCAGGAAAGGCACTTGATTCTTTCCTTTTATTTGTCAGCTTTACAGATATGAAGCAGTTCCCTAGCACACAAAGACGACCAGTGCTTTTTAGGATCATTATGAACTTAAGAATTTAAACACGTGTGGTATATTCTAATGTGTTGCCAGTATTATCCTTACAAGTGCCTAAATTTTCCCATATTTGCCCAGCAGGAGCATTCAAGTTGAGTTGTGGATATTCTGGATATAACTCCAGTAATGTTTGATGACTTCTTTATTTTTTGGTGTAACAAATTGCTCTTGGCTCATCTTTTATGTTTTCTGTTCCAGACATTAATCTACCATTTCTCCAAGAAGCCCTGAGGTATATTTTAGAGACCACTACCTGGATGCTATGGTTGGTAATTGCTTCTGGTTTGGCCATTATTTTTAGGTCTTTTCAGTAGACATATACAAGAAATACACACACCCCACCCCCAACACACACAGTTGTAGCATGTGGGATCTGGTTTCCTGACTAGGTATTGAACCCAGGCCCCCTGCATTGAGAGTGCAGAGTCTTAGCCACTAGACACCCGGAAGAGTCCAAAAAATATTTTTAACATAAAATAAATTATAAATTCATGCTGATACTTCTAATTAAGAAAGCAGGATTTTTACTTAATTTCATTGATCTGTGCCTTCCTTTTACATCAAAATCTCTGTTCTTAACACCAGTATAATTACTCATTGTACTTTTCCCACATTAAACACCCAATAGTCCAAGAGTTGCATTATTAATACTACTCTAAAGTTATGATGCAATGAAAATGATTGAAATGTTTGAATTTCTTTTTTGTAATGAGGGTATATGCAAAAACAATGAATGACAAGACACATTACTGTGTTTCAAAGTCATTTGTGATTTATTTCTGATGGTTATACCACTAGACACACATTTAGGGTTTGTTTTTTTTTTTTTTTTTGCTTTTTATTATTAAGGCTGTTTTACACTTCCTTTTATTAATGTGTATACTGTAAAATTTGTCCCTTTTAATGTGTGGTTCTGTATGTTTTGACTAAAGCATAAAATCGTGTACCCTGCCCTAAAACTAAGATATAGAACAGTTCCATCATCGCCTGAATTGCCCCAAGCCCCTTTATGGTCAACTCCCACTCCGGTTCCCAGCAATTAGGAATCTGCTTTTTGTCCCTGTAGTTTTTGCTTTTATTCAGAATGTCATATGAATGGAATCATATAGTATTGATACAAAGCTTTTTGAGTATGGACTCAGCATAAAAGTATTGGTTTTTAAAATTTAATTTTGTTTTGTAATGATATAAAGTATTTATGTGATTCCACAGTCAAATCAACAAAAGTATATGTAAAGAAATCTGTTTTTTTATCCTGTCCTCTTCACTTAAGCCTTTCCTCCCTCTCTATATAGCCATTTTCTGTTTTGTGAGGTCTATTTGCATCTGTCTACCTATCTCATATTTCCCTCTACCTTCTCAGTTAATACAGTGTGCACACTTGGCTCAGGTGGGAAATTTTAGTTTAATTTCCAGGACTCATAATTAAAAAGGGCTTAAGGATAATAATATTTGACTAATCTCTAGTTTTAGATTGGAACTGTACATTTGGTAAAAGTACTATATCACTGTTCTTTCTTTCTTCCCTCTCTTTCTTACTCCCCAATATTATGAGTCACGGCTGGTGATGTGTCTGCCACTATGGACGTGGAGGTTGATGTTTGTGCTGCAGTTTAGGGTTGGCTATGATTTCCTGTGCCCTCAGTGTCAAAGTGGGCCTTGTGCAAGCTTATGCAGAAAAGAGCAGTAGTTACTGCTGAGTATCTACTTGTGCCAGGCATGTTCAAGATTGGGGGATAAGGCTGAAACAAGTCATTTATTCCCGACCTTATGATCTTACAGTTCTTTGAAAAAGGAAGACAAAGTGTGAGAAATCTTTGCCCTGTGTAAGAGATGGGAGAAGCTGGGGCTTCCTATTTCTTGCTGTGGTGGCCAAAACTACAAGAGTAGCCAGACAAGGCAGCCACTTACCTTAAGGCCCTCTTTTGCCTTATCTTACTACCAGGCTTGATCTAGGGACTGAAATTTCCATATCTGCAAAACTCCATTATCTTCAGAAACTTTTGTTTAAATGTATAAGGAAGGGGCAGCATAGTGATATATTAGATCATTTTCCATTCTTGCTCACTATTTTAATAGTTTTCTAGAAGATGGAAGGGCCCTGAGAAGCATTAATAAGAAGGGTATGGGGAGGACAGCCAGGGGTCAGATTGTAATGAAGCTTAGGTAGTTAATGTACAGAATGACAGATAAAATGATCTCGATAGATTGGGAAGATGGGCCCAGTATCAGCAGGATGAACTAATATATGGCTAAAAGTCAATTTTGAATTCTTTATCACAGAGCTAACCATGCATACCTGGTCCAGGAGCTAGAGAGGCTGAGGGAAGGTCCAGGGGAAAGCGAAGCCAGCTTCAGGCCAGCTGCTGCCTCATCTGAACAAGCTGAGTGAGCAAATACAAGCAGCAACCTGTGAGAGCTTTGGAATGGTCGCTGCATCATTGCAGTCCAGCAGATCTCCCACAAGAATCGTTCTTGTGTCTGATCCTCCTCAGAAATACACAGAAAAGGGAATCCTGGGAAATGTGGTTCATCTTACTTAAGTTGACACATTAAAAAAGTCACCACAGATATGTACTATTATGATTCTGTGATGACAGGTAATAGACTCGAATCAAGATTAGCTAAGGACAAAATAACTTGCAAGATAACACAAATGACTCATGTAACCTTGAGCAAGAATGTAGCCAGGCCTCTGAAGGGCCTAGGATCAGGTGTGTCTTGCCGTAGGCCTATTTCCTCTGCCCCTTTGACCTTTTGCGAGTACAAGCTGGCCAGCCTACAGGTTCTAAGCTGCTGCTGCTGCTAAGTCGCTTCAGTTGTGTTCGACTCTGTGCGACCCCATAGACAGCAGCCCACTAAGCTCCTCTGTCCCTGAGATTCTCCAGGCAAGAATACTGGAGTGGGTTGCCATTTCCTTCTCCAATGCATGAAAGTGAAAAGTGAAAGTGAAGTCGCTCAGTCGTGCCCGACTCTTAGTGACCCCACGGACTGCAGCCTACCAGGCTCCTCCGTCCATGGGATTTTCCAGGCAAGAGTACTGGAGTGGGTTGTCTCCGACAGGTTCTAAGCTACATCATGGTAACTAGATGAGGCATCTCAAGAGGCTAGGCAATGTGTCTCTGTCTTTCAATTCAGGTATTGATAAATGGACTCTGATTGGTCCAGCTTAGACTTCATGCCTATTCTCAGTCCAGTCAGGGTGACAAAGTCACTCTATAAAAACTAGTTTCAAGACCAAGACCCACTGCTGTGAGGGAAGCAGACAGTTAAAGAGGGATCACTCACTGAGTTTCTAGAATTTAGTGATCAGCTAGATTTGTTCTAAAATTTGTTCCTGAGCAAGGTGTGATTCCACAGGTGACACCTCAAGCTCCCTGTAGTTTTGAGTAGCACAGTGCATCTCTGTTTTCCCCCTTTCTTGTCTTTTCCCTTTGCCCCCAGAGCTCAGAGCTCTGATACCCTAGTCCCTCCAGGCCTAGGAAAGCAAGCACTCCCATCCTGACCCAGAATTGTATGCATTTTTAAAGAGAAATTGGAAAGGGTAATGTAGTATTTAACCGAAGGGAGTTAAGAGTAATGCCTGGACCCAAAACAGCAACAACAAAAACCCAGCCAACCAACCAAGCTCCAAAACCCTCTTTTAGTAACTAACCACATATTTTGATTCTGAGTTAGACAAGCCTTGGATTTTGGATAAACCCAAAGGGCAAAACAAGATGTGGGGACTGGGCCATCAAGAAATCAGCATTGTCATTTGGTTTAGTCCAGATGGCAGCCCTGAAAAGGGTCCTAACACTGAGGCAAATACAAAGATACTATTGACTGTCATCACCATCAAATACTACTTGTTAAGCAATTCATTGTTTGTCTCTACTGGAGGGTTGCATGGAATGATAAATAGCTAGAAATTATATGACCACTGGTTGGAAACCACCTGAGGAGTAAAAATAAATTCTGTTCCTCTCTGTGAATTGTGGAAAGACTAGGATGAGAAAAACAAATTGCATTATCTGGACACTAATTCTTACTGATAATCCTTAGTCATAATTGTATTGCCAGGTGGGATTTTAGAAGAGAATGAGACCCACTCTATCTGGGACTCTCTTCTGGTGACATCAAGTGCTGTACATTCAGAGGCAAGACCCTCCAGCAGTGATCTTCTCTAAATGATAAAAAGCTTGTCCATATATTGTGATGAAACTTGCTTCATCCATTTCTACCCATGGGTTCTAATCTGCCCCTTGGAGAATGGTCTCATTCCCACTAACACATCCCAGCCTCATAAGGTTTGTAGACTTTCTTGAAGTCTCCTCTCAGGCAACATCTTCAGGGTTCTTTGCTGTTCCTGTGATGTCACGTGAACACTCTAGTTGCAAGTGGCCGTCTTTGAACATGATGCTCAGGACAGGACACAGCAAGTCGTAAGTGCAGAGCTTACTAGGAGTGGTGCCCTGGGCTAGTAGCACGCTCTGCGTTTGCTTTAGTAATTCTTTTGAACACACGGAGTTTAAAACTCCAGGGGAAGGCCAAAGCTCTCCTACTCTCTACTCCTGCCACTGGTTTCTTGAGTTCAGGTATATTAGCATTATAGTCAGATAGGGCTCTATCAATTTCTTATTGCTGCTTATTAGCAAATATTTGTTATCTTATAATTCCTTGGGTCACATGTCCCACATTAGTCTTAGTTGGCTAAAATCAAGATGTAAGGCTTGATTTCATCAGGGCTTCTTTCCCAGATTCTGCAGGGACTTTCTCGGACTCTGACCCCCTTCCTCCATCTTCAGAGTCAGTGGTGTTGCATGTCTGTGCCTTTATTCCGTAGTCACATCTTGCTCCAGCTCTCCTCTTCTGCCCCCCTCTTTTCATTTTTAAGAACTGTTGTGATTACTTTGGGCCCACCTGTATGAACCAGGATAATCTCTTTTGAGGATTAGCAATTTTAATTCTATCTGCAACCTAAATTCCCCTTTGCCATGTAACCTAGTATATTTATAGGTTCTGAGGATTAGGATATGGATACACTTGGAGGGTGTTATTCTGCCTACCATAAGGGCTACAGCAGCTCCGGAAACCATGTCCCTGTAAAACAATATCCAAAGACTGTGAGAAGGGTCATCTCTATTGCACGTTCCCTTTTAAAAAGGAGAAGGAAGATTTCCTAAAACTTCTGTGCACCCAACAGATTTCCCTCTTCAATTAACTAGCCAGAATTGTTACATGCCCTTTCCTAACCCAGTCATTGGGAAGGAAAAGAAATTCCATGATTGGCTTGTGCTACTCAAGATGCATCCCCTGGGGCGGAGGAGGGCCCAGCCTCCTAGGAGGGAGCAGGCCTCTGACACCTGAAGCAATTTGGGTTTCTGCTAACAAGAGAGATGGAAAATGGCTTGGGTATTCTTTATCCTATAATGTCACCATGTAATGGCTTTTAAATGTAACCTAGTTACCTGAAGGGGAGAGAGAGAGAACAGGATGTTTTAAAGTTATTTCTGCGTTTTCCCTTCTATGTTGAAGAGATCAAAAAGATTTAAGATATTCAGAGAAAAACAAGAAAAGTATCAATATATTAAGTATGTAGGTGTGTATCAGTAAGTGTTCGTCAGATATATATATATCCATTTTGTGATGTCTTGTGTGAGCACTCAGTAGTGTCTGACTCTTTGCAACCCCATGGACTGCAATCCACCAGGCTCTACTGTCCATTGGATTTTCCAGGCAAGAATACTAGAGTGGGTTGCCGTTTCCTTCTCCAGGGCATCTTCCTGACCCTGGGATTGAACCCATGTCTCCTGTCTTCAGCATTAGCAGCCAGTTTCTTTACCACTGAGCCACTTGGGAATGTGATATATATTTGTAGGTCCCTCAGTTATATAAGGTCTCATCCCTGTAACAAATCCCTTCATATGTGTGAAAGTGAAAGTGAAGTCGCTCCGTCGTGTCTGACTGTTTGCGGCCCCGTGGACTGTAGCCCACCAGGCTCTTCCGTCCATGGGATTCTCCAGGCAAGAATACTGGACTGGGTTGCCATTTTCTTCTCCAGGGGATCTTCCTGACCCAGGGATTGAACCCAAGTCTCCCGCATTGCAGGCAGAGGCTTTAACCTCGATGTACACACACAGACACACAGGGATTTACTACAGGAGCATGACTTTATGTAACTGTGGGAGTTGGTCAAGCAGTATGTGTAAGTCTGTCATCTTCCCATTTGATGTTGGAGCTTGTGGACACAGAACAGACAGGGAAGGAAAGATGACTGTAAAGTACCAAGTGCAGGAGAGCAAGAGCGAACTGGAACCATTAACACAAGTGGGGTCCCACAAGGATGGACTGAACCAGTTGGATTGTGATCACCGCTGATCTTTCTTTAACGTGAATTGAATCTCGCGTGCATTCCAGTATTTAGTCTACTCAGGATTTGTCCTACTCCTGACTTTCCTTCCCTACATTTGAACTTTTTCCCATTTAGGAAAACTGGCACATTTATACGTTAATATAGGTAATGTGCATTGATTAGAGGCCTGTACTTTGAAAAAAATGGTTTATTTTTTGGCTGTGCTGAGTCTTTGCTGCTGTGAGGACTTTCCTCTAGTTTCGGTGGGCATGGGCTACTCTCCGGTTGTGGTGCCCGGGCTTCTCACTGCGGTGGCTTCTCGTTTTGGAGCATGGGCTGTGGGGCATGCAGGCTTGAGTTGCTGTGGCTCCTGAGCTCTAGAGCAAGCTCAGTAGTTGTGGTGCACTGTTTTAATCGCTCCTCTGTGTGTGGCATCTTCTGGGATCAGGGGTTGAACCTGTGTCTCCTGCATTGGCAGTAGAGGCTTGTACTTTAAGGGCTTTGTTTTCTGGCAGTGGAAAGGGGAAAAGGAAAAGGGTTACTTTAACAATAGGTGTTATGTCAGGTGGTTCCCTTTGTTTTACCTTTCCTTTGCTGTGCTTTTGAGTGATTTGAAAACAATCTGTCTGAGACATTTGTTTTTCTTCAATAAAAGGAGCCATGCATTATCCTTTAACAATCCTGTTATAGTCCATTTTTAGGTTTGGTATTGCTTTTTGGCCACTAGCTTGAAAGATTATAGTTAGGATATAAAAACTCCTTCTCTCTAAGTTCTCCCTTTTAATATATTTACTTAGTTGGCTATGGTGGGTCTTAGCTGTGGCTCACAGGCTCCAGAACGTGCGGGCTCAGTAGTTATGACATGTGGGCTTAGTCACTCCAAGGCATGTGAGATTTTAGCTCCCCAACCAGGGATTGAACTCACGTCCCCTGCATTGTAAGGCAGATTCTTAACCACTGGACCACCAGGGAAATCCCTCAAAATTCTCTTGGTTGGTAAATGCCAATTTCACTATATAACACTGACTGGCTTAACTAGGAGTGATGGTGTCATAAGATAAATCTTAGCAAAAAGTGTTAAATTATGCTTTGTAACTTAAATGTTCTCATTTGTTTCCTAATAATATTACCATGTATACCTTAGGAAGAATTTTGCATAAATCATTCATGTTTGAATTAAAGGGAAGATAACCAAATTTATTGACTCCTCAGGATTTGTCTGGTACTTGCATGTGTTCTCACCTAATTCATACTATAGCTCTATGGCGAGTACCTCCATGTGCAGCGAGGGAAACCATGCCTTAGAGTGGTCATTTATTTGTCTCAAGTTTCTTGAATTGTAAATGGTGGAGCCAGGGTTTGAACACAGTTTTATATAATTCCAAAGCCCATTTTTGTTGTTGATTAATTTAAAAAATTAATACTGACCCTAGTAAGCTTAGGTTTCCTTAGTAAAGTTTGTTATTGATATACCAAAAGAGAAAACACTTGAACACACTGATTTAAAATGAAATAAAACAGCAGGATGTCTGTGTGTGTATATACAGACACATATCCTACACATGCTCATACACTCATACTCATACACTTTCCTGTTAGGTAGAGGGATTATCTAATCTGACTCTGCATTAAGAATAATAATTCTGCATTAAAAGGGCATGGTGATAAAATGGTACTTTTCTTTCTTTCTCTTTTTTTTCTTTTTCCTTTTTAAAAAGGGAATTACTTATAAGGTGTGTGTTTACATACATAAACTATTATCTTGGCGTTTTATGCTAATATTGTCTGATGATGGCATTATTGCAACAAACCATGATTATCAGCAATCTTAGGTAATTCTTATTTCAACTCCAGGAAGCTCTTAATCCTTTGTATCATATTTTGAATTTGAAAATGAAGAAAAGAACTGACTACCCAAATTGTGTCTTTCAAAACTAGCCTGTTCACTCTTGGAAGTTTCCTTTCTTTCTTCTCCTCTTTGATTTTTCCTTCTGTTGTCTTCAATTTACACAGGGCTTTAATACAGTCAGTAGTCAATTTTGAATCACACTTAAAAAAATTTAGCTTGTAGATAGAAGAAATAAATGTTTAAGGCCGCATGAATTCATATCGCTGTTTTTCAAACCTATCTATATTACTTTATTCTGTTTTCCTCTTATTCAAACACAAGCTATCACTACAAAGACTGAAACACGCTTGGGTGAGAATGGATGTGGCCATTTCTTATTCCATTTTGACATTTGGCTCCAGTGGCATCTAAAACTTTCATGCTGACCTCTGCTGGTCACACATGCCAGTTTGGGACTGAATTCAGGCTAGTGTGTCTTGGGGAATGCGGTTCAACAGTGACCTAGGAAAGTGAGAATACAGACCTGCTTCATTGCTTATGGAGTGAGGGAAATTGGGGAGACAGAAACAGAGGGGTTTTATGTGAGGGAAAGAATTGTGACCCCAAGAAGCAGCAGTTTGAGGGTAGCTCTCTTGGTTTCTCTTTTCCATCTGTTACATGCAAGGACAGTGGCACTGTTGACAACCCTATCCAGTGCTCAGGACAGGGACATCTAGCATCTGTGTGAGAGAAGTATTTGTCAGGCCAGGGACCTTCCTCACTTTCATCCCTTCATGCCTGAGGACTGTGGCACTGAATATTAGACTCTTTCCTTATAGACCCTGTTCCATCTCTGATTTCCCAACTACTCAGGACTGACTTTCTTCTAGAAATGTAAAGAGGTACGATTTTTACTTTAAAAGAAGTTAATATTGTACGATTGTGAATAATTTGCAGGATCAGATAATGAATGTAAAATTGTTCAAATGACTTGTCTGTTCACGGCTTTGTCTATTTTGAGTGACTTCTTTGCCAACTATTCCCAGAGCTACACTCCTAGATTTGGAAAACAGTTAATTTATCTAGGTAGGAACTTCTCTGGTGGCCATGTTTCATGGGTAAAGCATTCAAACAATTCACCTTTAATTTGTTTTGGAAACTTATTTTATGATGAACAATAGCAACAAAAAGGCTACAACTTGGTAATATCTATTAAAATCTATTAAGATTAAAAAAATATAATGTAAGCTGGAATATCTAATAATCTGTACATCAGGAATTTATTCTAATAAAATACTGAAAAGTGATACCACTCAGTAAAAGATTGGCAAAAGAAAAGCATAAACTTAAAATGGAACATTATTCAGCTGTTAAAGTGAATGAGATAGATACAGCAGTTGGAAAAAGGCAAGAGGCATAGAGTGTATAATATGATCAAATTTTCATCTTAAATATCTATGTTTATGTGCAAGTAACACGGGTATCTTTGTCTATAAAAAAGCTAAATAAAAACACTAGATTGTTATCCTTTGGGAAGGTAGGTTTATGGGACACATTTTGTTTTTTTGTTTTGTATTTCAAAAGTGTCTTAATTTTTAATAATTATTGCATGTTCCGTTTGAAATAGAAAACATACTTTAAAAATCCCCTATTTCTTTCCTCTTTGCCCCATCACAAGTCGGGAGACAAGTCAGGGGAAGTATTGGGTCTGTGATCCTGAGGGATCTGGTGAATGAAGCCTTGGGCATCCCTGCTCAGTATGATACTTTGTCTCAAAAGTCTTATCCTGACCAAACCATCAAGCCTAATTAAAAATGGAAAATTCATGGAAGGAGAGGCCTCCTGCACACCCCAGGGGAGCTATTCTTTCCTGACTCCCTCTGGATCCTTCCAGTTCATTAGCTAAGAAGGAGTTAGAGGAGATGTCTCTGGCCACAGCTGCTGCCTTCTCAAGTGTCGCTCTGATCTGGTCGGCAAAACCCCTGGTGGAAAGCAGCAGGCTCTGAGCAGTCTGCCAGCCCAGCCCGCTGGCTGCCTCGAAGCAGGCCTGCTGTCTAGGCGGCCCTCCCTCCTTCTCCCCACCCCCTCCCTCTTTAAGCCATTGTGGTGCAGATAATTGTTAGGAAATAGGAACTGAGGGGCTTTATTCTTCTGGGCAAGTGTACCAGGAGTGAGGTGCGCTCACGGCAGTGACTTCTCTCGTTGCAGAGCATGGACTCTATGCGCAGGCTTCTGCAGTGCTGCAAGACTCTAGAGCGCAGGCTCAGTTGTAGTGGCACATGGGTTTAGTTGCTCCTCGGTCCGGGGATTGAATCCATATTGCCCTCACTGGCAGGTGGATTCTTCACCACTGAATCACCACGGAAGACCCTATCCTAGTATATTTTTTGCTTTCATTATTTAATAAGAAATCTTGCATATCTTTTTCTTTAATTTTCTTTTTGGCCTCACTGTGTGGCATGTGGGATTTTAGTTTCCTGACCATGTATCAGACCTGCACCCCCTGCAATCCCTGCAGGGGATTGGAAGTTCACAGTCTTAACCACTGGACCACCAAAGAAGTTCCCAAAACTTGTATATCTTGATTACTTAGATAATTTTAGTGCTTTTCTTGTGTCACTGTAAAACAGAATATTTAAAAAACATATCTGTATGTGTAGCTAATTCAAGTAGGGCAGTCTCTGTATTTAGGTAGAGGTGAATTGTACTCAGAATTTTTATTTTCTTTCAAGTCCAGAAATCTGCTTATGGCAGTGTAAAAGTCGCTCAGTCAAGTCTGACTCTTTGCGGCCCCATGGACTGTTGCCCACCAGGCTCCTTTGTCCATGGAATTCTCCAGGCAAGAATACTGGAGTGGGTAGCCATTCCCATCTCCAGGGCATCTTCCCAACCCAGGTCTCCTGCATTGCAGGTGGATCTGAGCCACCAGGGAACCCAGTGAAATTCACTAATGTATATGTTCTTTCCTTCCTGGGCACAAAACTAGACCCCATTTCTCAACCTCTTGTGCAGCTAAGTGTGACATTGCTAGAGTTTGGTCAGTGGAATATGAGTGAAAGTGATGTGTTCTTCCTCCAGGTCTGACCCATAAAAATCTCCTATGGCCATGCCCCACTCTCTTCTCCATTTGACTACCACATGGAGAGATTTACAGACTAAAGGAGCTAAGAATTACAAGACGGAGGAACCTGAGACCTGATAACTTTGTGGAGCAGCGTCGCTCTAATGACCTACATTGGCCTGTGATATAAACAAGAAGTAAACTTTTAATGTTCTAAGCCACTGAGAGCCTATAGGAGTGTCTCTCCTAATACCTTATTTAAATGAGCTACTTTAAAATAGAGTTTGGAGGTAATTTCTGTCTCCTTTAACTCATTTTTGTGATAGGAAATACTATAGGAGTATCAATATTCTACACTGTTAGGTCTTCATTTATAGAGCGAGCTAGTTTGTGGCATCAATAACTCTTTAAAGCAGACTCTTTTTTTAATAGCAATATCTTATGAAATATTTATGGGCAAGCCCACAGAGACTGTTTACACTAGCATGCTATTAGTTTCAAGGACAAAAAATTGACATTCCATGTAGCAAGACTAAACACAAATTAAAATGCTCACTTTCTTCAGTTGAAACATACTGGCTGGAGGTAAGGGAGTGTGGTTATTAGGTCATTCTAAGATGCCTTCCAGATACAGCGTTCTGATCCTCTACGTTTGCTTATAACAGAAACTATCTTTTATTAAAAGAAAAAAAAAAACCTTATCGAATAGATTTGTGTAGCTCACACAGTAAAAGAAAATAAGATCTCACAAGTATAGAAGCCATGTTAGCTCCAGGGATCTTAGTTGGATTAGCTCATGGAAAGTTTCTTTAGGGGACCTCCATTTATCTTCCATTTTTAGTTCCCTTGCCCAGTATTTCATTTTCTGGGGGAGAGGGTCAGAGGTAGATTGCTTACATGTCTACCTCTTGGCCAGGACAAGGTGTCGAGACTGAGAGATCCAGGAGTACCACAAGAAGGGTCAAAGGAGAGTGTACCTCAAAGAAAGACAGGACTCTGAAATATCCCTTTAGAAGCACAAAAGGTGGTAGTAGAAAATATGAAAACAGAATTAGATGGCTATCACTCTTTTTATCTGATTGTGTCCTCTAAGGGGCCTGGATCCTCTTTCCAGTTTAATAAATATCTGAAAACATGATTCCAGATCAACACATAGAACTTCTACAACTAAGGGCATTATTTTTATAACTAAATGATTGAGTTACCAATCATTAGAATAGTAGCAGGCATTATTGGCTTTCCTGGTGGCTCAGAGGATAAAGCGTCTACCTGCAATGCAGGAGACTCAGGTTCCATCCCTGGGTTGGGAAGATCCCCTGGAGAAGGAAATGACAACCCACTCCAGTATTCTTGCCTGGAGAATCCCATGGACAGAGGAGCCAGGGGGGCTACAGTCCACGGGGTCACAAAGAGTCGGACACGACTGAGTGACTTCACACACACAGGCATTATCACCCCAAAGCCTAAAATATCTTACTTAATTTAATTGCTTATGATATGAGTGAGACTCCTAGGATATATTATGAAGATGTGAGGTATAATCGTTATAAGCAGGTAGCATGATGTGTAATGGCAGTTTTTAATTCTGTGTTTAAATTAGCGATGGTAACAGGGTTAGCTGGGAAATATCTTCAGATTGACAGTAACTTTTAAAGCAATTACTTAATTTTAGTAAGAAGCAACATTTGGGCTCATTAGCATCTGAGGTCAAAGGACAGTGAGTAAATCATATGAAGCCTGGTTATTGATCCATAGAAGCATGGCTGTCTCCTTGTCCGGGTTACATGTGCTCTGTGAAATGCAGTTACATTCATTTAAAAAAATTCTAGTTTGAAATAAAGTTAGACTTACAGGAGAGCTGCAATGATAGTACAGAGAGTTCCCATATACCCTTCACCTAGCTTCCTCTAATGTTAACATTTTATGTGTCCATAGTTACAGTAATTGTTTGTGGTTAAGAATGAACACGGTCATTTAGACTTGAGAGAGACAGATTGATGCACTGAAAAGCATGCGATTTTGAATTCTAACAAACTTGAGTTCAGGTGTTATATCATACTTACTAAGCTACTCAACAATGTCAGACAAGTTACTTGTCTGTAAAAATGGGGTGCCTTCTTTCTTATGGGGTCCTGTTGGATGTTAAACATTCCATAAAAATGGAGTTATCTTGTAAAGTTTTGGTGCATGATAGATACTTTATAAATGTTCATTTCTTCCTCTCTACTCCATCTCTCATCATACTTTTTATCTCCCTCCATACCTTCCTTCTCCTCTTTCTTTGTTTATATCACTGGATAATGTCAATTTTTTCCTGGCTTTTGTTTTCTGCTTCTGTGTCTTTCCCCAACCACACTGCCCTCCCAGACCTCCAGTTCTGGCATTTTCTGGTGTGGGGAGAGGAGATGGCCTTCCTGACTTTAGTATCACTCAACCTCTTGCTGATTTAGACTTAACGTTCATCAAGCTGAGTTTGAAGTACAAAATGTTTTCATTTACTAACAAGGACATGGAGAAATTATTAGGAAAAAAAACGAAACCAGCTATCAGTTGCAAAATGTATATGAATGTGTGTCTATGTGTAGTGGGGTGTTATAGGTGTGTAGGGGGCAATCAGACAACAATATAAACTCTGGAAAACAACTCAAATCCCCACGTACTTTAACACTAGAAGGGATTCCTAGTATGTGAGGTTCAACACTCTGGATCCATAGAATCAATTTTAGCCAGGTGGGACTCAGGTCCTTGGGCTAATCTACTCATGTCATTTACTCTGATGAATGTCCACAGGGAAGGGAAACAGTACAATACTGGCACGACTTCATCTCTCAACCAAAAACTGCTTAAAACCAGATGCCTGGTAGCCATATGACAGACGCTCCACCCAGAGGAGGGGGCTCCCCTCAGGGATCCAGGAGAGGCATGGGTGATTATGCCGCCCGCCTGCTTTTAAACCTAATGGGCAGGCTGGGAGGGAGAGATGGAGCTCTGAACATCTTGGAGGTGACACCCTGTGAGCCATAAGTGTTCCAAACAGGATTTAGTCTCAGCTCAGCAGCTGTCCCATGGCAGCAGCCTTTTTTGCCATATGGGGGAGCCATATTTGGCACAGAATTGGGATCCTCAGGCTGGTAGAAACCCCATTATCCATGTGAGAATGTGGGTCAGAGGCCTAATTTGCGAGTGAAGGAGAGAGAGGAGAATAGGTACTGTCAATCTCTAATTTACTCTTTAAAAAAATATTTTTTTTTGAAAAATTTAATTCCAGGACTGTTGTCTCGGTCTCCAACCCACAATAGGAGAGGGGAGCAAGTACTACTTTGTCACCATCAGGGGCTATAATAAGGAAATAAAAACCGAAACAATAACTACGGTTAGGCTGGCAAGGAGTTTCACCAAAAGGAAATGGTTGCCCATAGTTGGTTTGTTTGGAAGTCTAGCAGGGGTCAGTGGAAGGATCACAAAGTGAAAAAAAAACAGGGCCATTCGGTAAAGAAAATGGAAGCCAGATGTGAGGCAAGAGCGTTTCTGTAGCAGCCACTCCCTGGGATGTGTAATAGAGCAGGAAGCTTGGAGGGTGAGGTCTGGCAGTGTTCTTGCTTGTGGCGACTGTCATGGGCACACAAGACCAAGGCGCCTTCTTTTCCAGAATGGAAAGGGTGGCCAGAAGAAGGATGATCAGGGACCGAATTTAAGGATTGAATCATCAGCAAAAAACATATTGAATATTCAAGCTTTGCGGAGGTGGCAGAAATATAATCATTTTTGACGAAGAGCTCAGTGTTAGAAAATGTATGTAGTCTTTCAGAAGAAAAGCACTAACATGTCATATCAGTACAACTATATGACCTAGTGGAAAAATGGTTGACAAGCAAAGAACCTGATTTATCGTCTAGGTTTTTTGCTGATTTGTGTCAGTTTCTTTATGTATCAATGGAATGATAATAATGGTTAACACCTCATTACAGTTAGCCTTGTGCCAGGTATTGAGTTGGCCAAAGAGTTCATTCAGGTTTTTCTGGTATGTAAAGACCCTCATGAACTTTTTGGCTAACCCAGTACTTTCACTAGGGTTTTCCTGGTTGCTCGGTGATAAAGAGCTACCAGGAAAGCTGCCAGCACAGGAAACGCAAGTTCAATACCTGGGTCAGGAAGATCCCCTAGAGAAGGAAATGGCAACCCATTCCAGTATTCTTCCCTGGGAAATGCCATGGACAGAAGAACCTGGCAGGCTACAGTCCATGGGGCTGCTAAAGAGTCAGATAGCATTTAGTGACTAAACAACAAATACTTTCTATACACAGATAGAAACTGTTAACATCCTCTTCATTTTATCATGAAGGAGCTGTGACCTGAGTTAAATAACACAGCTAGTAATACAGAGCCACCATTTTGAGCCTGTATATACAACTCGCACATCATACTATGCACCCTATTTACCCCACAGGGTTTGGCAGTGATATAATTAGATAACAGAAAGCAACAGAATAGTTTTGAGATGGCTGATAGAATGGAAAGAGCCTGCGCTTTGTAGCCTGGTAAAAGTGGATCTGAATCCTTTTATCACCTTGTGACTAGCTGCAGATTACTTAATCTTACAATTTTTGGTCTATTATTTTAATTTGAAATGGTAACATAGTGATTTATGTAAACTGAAGTGACTTAGCAGCAGTAGCAGTAGTAAAGTGTTTAATTTGTAGCCGAAACTCCAAGCATGGTAGCTCTCTGAATCCTTTTATCACCTTGTGACTAGCTCCAGATTACTTAATCTTACCATTTTTGGTCTGTTATTTTAATTTGGAATGGTAACATAGTGATTTATGTAAAGTGTTTAATTTGTAGCCAAAACTCCAAGCATGGTAGCTATCATTGTTTGCTCCTACTTTTGTATATTAGTCTTGAGGACCAGGAGCATGTGTATATTTTTACATTCTGCTGTAGGTATGGTAGGCTTCCCTGGTGGCTCAGACAGTAAAGAATTTGCCCACAGTGTGGGAGACCTGGATTTGATCCCTGAGTTGGGAAGATCCTCTGGAGAAGGAAATGGCCACCCACTCCAGTATTCTTGCCTGGAGCATTACCTGGACAGAAGAGCCTGGCAGGCTACAGTCCATGGGGTTACAAAGAGTTGGACAAGACTGAGCAACTAACACTTTCACTTTAGTTGTAATGGGGGTGAGAACAAAGTTGTCACTCAGCTATCAGTAACAAAGGCTAACATTTACTCGGGGCTTACTATGGGCTAGGTGCTGTTCTAGGTTCTTTCTATATATTAACTCATGTTACCACCACAAGGTGAAGAAGTTTTCCTTAGTGCCCTGATTTTGCAGATGAGGAAGTACCTTGTTCAGAGTCACACAGTTTGTAAGTGACAGAGTCGGGATTTGAAACCAGGAGTCCGCTGTTCTATTAGTCATAGATTCATAAGATCGTAGAGTTGGAGGAAGAGATAGAAGTTTTACAGTTCAACCTTGTGCCTTGCAGTGAGAATTACTTGCTTGATATTTCTGAGAGATTCTTATTCAGTCTCTACTTGTTTATCTGCAGTAAGAAGGTGCTCCATGGCCCAAGGAAGCAATCCTTTCAATTGTTGGGCACCTCTTCGTGAGTGCTTTCTAATGTTAAACTGAAACCAGCTTTACCTTCTCTTTCTCTGTTGATCTTCTGGTTTTTGAGTACCAGAACAAGGTTAGCTCACTCTTCAACATCACACCTCTTTGCTGTTTGAAAACCACCATATCCTCTTTTCCACGCCAGTAACTTCAGTTTCCCTCGATGGTGACTCATGCTGGTTGCCCCTTTGTCTCTTTTTATGTGTGGTAGACTAAAACATGACACTTATTGCCCATCAACAGTATGTTAATATTTTGTTAAGTAAAGATTACTTTAGTTTTCCACACAACCTTATCACACAATTTGCTCCTACTGGCTTTAGATAACTGTAACCTTCTATTAATTAGTCTGTTCAGTCTGTCATAGCAAAATATCGTAGATGAGGTGGCTTAAACAACAGAAATTTACTAATATTTTCTCATGATTCTGGGAGTTAGAAGTTCAAGATCAAGGTTCTGGCTGATTTGGTTTCTGGTGAGAACTCTTTTCCTGGCTTCTCACTGTGTCTTCACATGGCCTTTTCTTGCTGTTTGTGTGTGGGAGAGAGAGAGAGCTCAGTGTCTCTTCCTCTTTTAGAAGTCCCATTGGGTTAGGACCTGCCTTTATGACCTCTTTTAACCTTAATTATCTCCTAACTCCAAATACAGTCATATTGGGAGAGGAGGAATTAGGGCTTCAACATACAGATTTGAGGGGACATGGTTCAGTCCATAGCATCCCATGACTGCAGGGTATAGCTGTGTGCTGAAGACCTGTGACAGAGAACTGAATGAAGGGAAGGGCTATGGCCACTTAATCTTGGGCTGCAGGGCAGTATGGAAAGAGTTAGAACTACCCTTCTGTCTTCAGGGGTTGTGCTGTCTGTCTCTATAATTCCACTGAGCCACTGAGGTTTCCTTTTCTTGGTTTTGAGCAATTGTGACATGACAAAGTGGTAACAGAAAGGGAGACAGCTGAAATCTGTTATTGCATCAATAACTCTGAACTTCAAGCCCAGGGATTTCCAATATATCTCATATTGGGCCTTTTGCCCTCCTGCTGTAGGAAACAGATGCAGGGAGGGCAGATTGTAGGATGGAGCCCTTAATCACAGGGCAGAGGGAGCTCTCTCAGGACCATCTTGCTGGCAAGATGACTGTGGAGCCCTGCTGGAGAAATCCCAGCTGCCTTCCAGAGAGGCTTAAGGTGGGCAGATTTCTCCTGTGACCCAGCCTACTTAGGCCTATGAGACAGTGAGGACAGGGCAAGCAGGGCATATCCATTAGGATTCTTAAGTGTCTTACGTAAGATGGGAATGTATCAGTTCACGTAAAGTACACAGGCAGGCTGAGCTTCCAGTGCGGTTTGGTCCAGTGCTCACGTATTATCACCATGTTCAGTCTCTAGGCTTGCTTCATTTGGGTGTCAGCTTTACCGGTTCACTTTGTGGTTTTATACACTCCCAACTACCAATTCCAGAGGAAGACTAAACTTACTTCCTTGGCTCTGACTGATTTATGTGCCATTCTGGAAGTAGTCAGTGTAGCCATAGGGATGGGATATGTTGGTTTTTTAAAGCCAATCAGGGACTTCCCTGTAGCTCAAGTTGAATTCAATTCCATGGAAACCACATGACAGGAGAATGGTGGAGGGTGGTTTCCCAAAGGAAATTTTGGCTCTTCTTTCCGAAAGGAAAAGAGACTTAAGAGGTAAAAACTTTGAATCTCTTGGAACTTTTGGAAATGGCTGTTGGGCAGAAACAACAGCTGTTTATTACAGAGCATTTCTGACATGGTCCTGAAAACAAATCTTCAGTCAGTTTTACTGGAATGTCCCTGAGAATTGTAATAAAGTGTCACTTTTTCTTCATACTCTTATGACAGCAACTTTATGTTTTTATATACCGGAGGATAGGGCTATGGTCCTCTCAGATTTTCTCCCATTTATTTCTGAGATTTCCCCCATGGTACTGTCATTCGTGCCCATCCATCTAAAAACAAATACTTGTAGAGTGTCTGCAGTGTGCTAGGGTGTGTGAAATTCTGGGGATATTGTTGTAGCAAATGAGAGAGAGATGATTGATGCCCAGTCTTTTCATCAAGCCTGGCCATTGCCTTATGTGGTATAGGATCTCTAATCTCCCTCAGACCGTGGCTGCCCCCGCTACCACACTAGCCTTGCCTGATTCTTGCATACAAAGATCAGGATCTCCTCTTAATTCTGCATAGCATGGCAGAGACTACTGTGTGCTCTCATATGGTAGGATGGCACCTGTTACAATTATCATGAACATATACATGTATATATTTAATATATTCCTGTCTAGATTGATCATAAACATAGTGTCTGTGTCTATCATATTTGTCATTGTTTTCCCTTGCCTCGCACAGTTTACAAAGCATATTAGGCCTTCAGATAACTTGAGGGATCTGCTAGACTGTCAGGTTTAATAAGACTATTTAAGATGAAGGAATAATGAAACAAACAGAAAATTATACAGAAAGTATCCTGAAACAGTTACTATTAATGGATATGTGTCTTGGTTGACTTGGGGGCTGCCATAGCAAGATACCATGTGTGTGCACAGTTGCGTCTGACTCTTTGTGACTTCATGGACTGTAGGCCGCCAGGTTCCTCTGTCCATGGGATTTTCCAGGCAAGAATACTGGACCAGATTGTCAGTTCCTTCTCCAGCGGATCTTCCTGACCCAGGGATTGAATCCTTGTCTCCTATGTCTCCTGCATTGGCAGGTGGATTCTTTACCACTGTGCTATCTGGGAAGCCCAGCAAGATACCACAGATTGGCTTAAACAACTCAAATTTGTTTTCTTGCAGCTCTAGAGGCTGGGAAGTATGAGATCAAGGTGCTCAGCAATTCAGTTCCTGATGAGAGCTCTCTTCCTGACTTGTAGGTAGGTGGCTGTTTTTCTTGCTAGGTGCTCACATGGAAGAAAGAGAAAAATGTGTGCAAGTGTGCATAAGAGAGAGGGAAGGAGGGAGATGGAAGGACTGAGGGAGAAGGGGGCAGAAGAGAGACAGTGGGAGAGAGAGAGGGAGACGGAGACGGGGAGAGGGCAGCGCACACGTGCTCTCTGGTTTTTCTTCTTGTTGGATTAGGGTCCCGCCCATATGACTTCATTTAACTTAAATTACCTCCTTATGGGCTCTGTCTCCAAATATAGTCACATTGAGGGTTAAGGCTTCAACGGATGAACTTTGAGGGGTACAACTCAGTTTATAGCAGTTTTGTTACCTTCAAAGTTTTACATAGCTCCAGGGTACCTTTCTAGTGCCCACCTGCCTGATTTTCTGGATGCTTCTATGTGGCAGAAGCCAGGTGACCACACATTGGAGTGCTGTACTTATAAGAATCTAAGTATACCTCTCCCAAGAACCCAGGAAGAGAACAAGGTTCCTCCCCTCCCAGTCTATGGGTGGCTTTCTCAGTCAAAGTCTCTATCTCATCCAAAGATTGGGAATATCCACTCCCTTTAGATGAACCTTATCCTCAATCCATAGCTCCCTTCTGAAAAAAAAAAAAGTCTCTAAAGACCACTCAAGCTCAACCTCAAGTGAAAATCTTCTCTACCAAAAATAGTACTTATATTTAAAATTTTAAGCAACTATATTTAGGTTATTTCACATTGTTCTTCAAGGAAAATTGGTAGATGTAACCAAGGTATACTCAGATTTTTTTTTTTTGTTTTTTCAAAACAAAGTTTCTCTTTTCTCTGAAGGGAATTCAGGTTCCTGAATCTGGGCAAATAGAATTGTTTTAATCACGTATATGGCAGCCCTCATCCACCACCCCTCTCCCTTCAGATTTTACCCATCAAAGTTGGGAAAATCTTAGGAGTGGCCAGAACTCACATTATAGTGCTTACATTGTCTGAGTCTGGTACTAAATCACATAGCAGACTCTGTACCTCTGAACCCTGATGGCTGGAATAAAGGAAAACTCCTATTCTAAAACTGCAAGAAAAGTGTTTGCTGTGTATGTAATGGGTGGAAGCAGGAATAGTATATGGAGCATAGTTTTTCTTTGTTCCAAAAGTCTTCTTGGTCAAGTAACTGTTATTAAAAAACCAATTCCTAGTTGCATGAAATAGCCTTGAATATTGGTAAAGTCAACCAAGTTGACACTGAACAATGAGGGGGTTAGAGACACTGACACTACACAGTCAAAAATCTACTTCAGCTCCACATCTACAGTTTCATATCAATGGATTTAATCAACTGTGGACATGCAGCACTAGACTGTATTTAGTGAAGAAATTCTGTGTAAGTGGGCCTATGTAGTTCAAACCTATGTTGTTCAAGGATCCATAGTATTTCAGGCTGAGTGGGGTTTTCTTTAGTAACAGAAAATAATGTTTCTTGAAGGAAAAGACACATTTTTGAAAGTTGTTTTACCCCCTTCTACTGTTATTCTCATTGATTCATTGGTCTAGAATTTCTCTGAAGACTACCTAATATAACTTGTAAGTGCTCTAAAGTTCACTGAAGAAACCACCTAGACCATTAACAGCTTAAAAACAAATAAGAATAAAATACATTTTCAAATGGTAAAGTCTGGGTATTATCTTTTTTGTAATAGTGTTAATAGTAAAGATAACATTTATATAGTGCTTTAGGGTTTACAAAACATTTGCTAGGTTACCAGTAGGACTATTTAAGGGCTGAACACTCTGCTCAAGTCCGAATTAGTAATTCTAAATCTCATCGTTCAAATAAATAGTGGATATTTGTGGTGGGGGTAGGGGTATAGCTTCATAGCTTTGCTTATTCCTACCCTGAGTGTTGCCTCTGCTTCTGTAGGTCACTCCATTCTCTCTACCCCAAATATTTCTAGAGCTTCTGCTGCCTCTGGTACCAACAAATACTTGGGAATCTTTGCTACCAGTGAAGAAAGAACTTACTGTGAGCTAACAGTATTACTTGGCTGAACACAAAACTACTAATTCAGGTCCTTGTTCTGTATTCATCATGACTCACCATCAACCATTTGGTGGATATTTGCAAGTACACACCCATTTGATGACACCAGATTCTGTATTTTCCCATTACCTAGCTGAGGCCCACTGTTGGCAAATACTGAACTTGGCAAATTAGTAATCTAGAGTCAGGAAATCCATTCCTGGGTGGGCCAAGGGAAATTGCAAGGCCTGTAAGCCCTGGCTGACTTTAGGGATGTGGTGATGAGACAGAGATATAGCAGATTTTAAACTGTGGACACTTTGCTTCAATACCATCCCCAGAGTTACTGCCTATGTGCATCCTCTGCAGAGCAGGGGAGAACCCAAACTTTTTCTTCCTTGGGCTGTCTGCTCAAAGAGCTCTGAGCAAAATGGTTTCTCCCCTTGGCATTCAGCCAAATGGATCCTTCTTTGTGAACTCTGATTTCCTATCATTGAGGGAAGAGGAAAGCTATGGAGAGCTCATTATGCCTGTACAGAAAAAGGCTCCTGACTTGTTTATTCCCAAAGAACAGATTGTTGTCCTTCATTCTTACATGAATAAAAATACTACCCAATAGTGGTGAGAGTCTTCCTGATACATCGTGTTTTAATTCCTTTGAGTTTTTCATTAAGATATTTATTTCTTGGTGTGTTGTCATGTTTATGTGTTATGTACTGAGCCTATATACATGTATTTGGATATCTATAGTGTTAGTGTCTTCATATATATATATATATATATATATATATATATAAATATATATATATAATTTGCTAACCAGAGATTATGTTTCCCCCTTTGGAACTGCTCTTATTGGAAGGATGTTTCTTTATATGTGGTTCATGGTCAAGCTTTGCCACTTTTACCTCTTTGTAAGTGTTTTCTTTTAAAATATATACCGTGTACATATTATTAAATAAACTTAAATAAACTTCCTCTCCCATGTTCTCCAAAGGAAGCCATGCATTAAAAACTAGTGTAAAAAGGAGGAAATTACAATGCATCTATGCTTTGGGTTACTTTCTTAAGCAATAATTAAAATTTTCACCAGAGAAAGAAAACCTTACTCGTGAAGATGGATGGGGAAATTCATCTGGTGTTTTAATTTATTTTCTTGGCTTCATGGTGGTTGCTTTCCCAACCTTTTTGTCCTTTGACCCAAAGTAGCTGGGAAAGATTTGGGCCTCACTTTCAGGTAGTTATCTGAGCCTTTCTGCTCATTCACTGATACCTGAAAAATTAACTTTGAATCTGGAGGACTGGAGTCTTTTAAGATGTTGAAGGTTTGAGGGTCAGAGAAGAAAGTTCTAAGGAAGGCTTCAGTTTGAGAGCAGAAGGGCCTCAGATTGTTTTCTCCTTAAGTATTCAGTGAATTATGCTCACCACTGATCAGAATTCTGTGAGTTTCTTTCTTTAGCATTTTCCCCATTTAACAGTGGCATAGAGATGCTGCATCTGATAACAGATGACAATTTACAGGATTAGTATGATGCAGCCTGTATTTAACATCCATTAGCATTTGCGCTTCCTCAGCTTGCAAGGTTTGCTCAATTTCTTATTGACCCAGTGCCTATAAGTCAGTGTTTATTTGCATGGGAGACTTTATCTTCTTGATATGAGGATAGAAGATCCATAGTAGAAGAAGGCATAGGCTAGGATAGCATTGCAATTACTACTATGATTATTATTGCTGGCTTTACGTTATACTCTTGCTCTGCTATTATTGTTGCTGCTTCCTGCTAAGAGTGGTCTATTAGCTGATGCTGCTGTGCCTGATTTTGCTCCTACTAGTATTGTTTCTTCTTCTGCTGCTACTAGTCACTATTCACATATTCAGTTCTATGCTAAATGCTGTAGGGATTTTAAAAAAATCATTGTCAAAACCTTCAAGATTAAGTTTAAGTCTATGTAAGACTAACCTGAGAAATAATGGCTGGAAAATGAGCATAATAATTACCATTTATTTAGCATTAATATGTGCCAGGTGCTTTATATAATCAGCTAATTTAGTTATTTTGACTATTCTAAGAGATAGATCTTACTAGTAACTCTTTTTAACAGATGAGGGCATTATGTTTAGAGAGGGCAGGTTACTTGCCCAAGATCACATAGCTAACGAATGGCAGACCTGGAATTTAAACCTAGGTCTATTAGTCTCTAAAACCCTTGCCATTTTTACTGGCCTGGCCTGTAGGCTTTAAATACAGAAAGCACATTCCCTAATATTATCTCAGGGAATTTTACAATAGTCCTCAGAAATGGCAAAGCATACATCGTGACAAAAAATGAAACACAGACCCTCGGAGCTAGTTACCAGGACTGAGACCCAGTGCTCCCAATTCCCAGCCCTGTCTTCTTCCCTCTGGAGCCACAGTGTGTTTTACTGAGTCTGAAAATTAGGCCAGGGGGACAAGGGTTCTAGCAATTATTGAGATTGCACTTCCTGTACCCTTGCCATCCATGTACTTTGTGCAACCACACCCTTTGATTGGCAACACCATCTTTTTTTAAAAAATAATTAAATTTAGTTTTGGCTGTGCTGGGTCTTTGTTGCTGTGTGAGGACTTCCTCTAGTTGTGGCGAGCAGGGGCTGCTCTCTGGTTGCAGTGCATGGGCTTCCCATTGCAGTGCCCACTCTTGCTGTGGAGCCCTGGCTGCAGGAGTGTGGGCTCAGTAGTTGTGGGGCATGGGCTCAGTTGCCCTGTAGCATGTGGGATCTTTCCAGACTAGGGATTGAACCCATGCCCACTGCATTGGCGGGTGGATTCTTAACCACTGGACCTCCAGGAAAGCCTGGAAAAATTATCTTTAAGCACCTTTGTTCCTTGCACAGCTTAGGCACTGCAGCATCGAAATAGATGTCTGGGCTGCTGTTATTTTTCATTTCTTCCTGGTTCAGTGTTGGGAGATGGTATTTTTCTAAGAATTTGCCATTTCTTCTAAGATTGTCCAGTTTATTGGCATATATGTGCTTGTAGTAATCTCTTATGATCCTTTGTATTTCTGTGGTATCCATTGTAACTTCTGTTTTTTTCATTTTATTGCTTTTTAATTTTAATTTTTTCCCTTTAAGATTTTAATTTTATCCCTTTTTTCTTGATGAGTCTGGCTAAAGGTTTTTCAATTTTGTTTATCTTTTTAAAGAACAAGATTTTAGTTTCATGAATCCTTTCTTTTGTCTTTTCATCTCTGTTTTGTTTATTTCTGCTCTAATCTTCATGATTTCTTTCCTTTTACTAACTTTGGGTTTTGTTTTTACTTCTTCCTCTGGTTGCTTTAGGTATAAGATTAGATTGTTTATTTGAAAGTTTTCTGTTTTCTGAGATAAGATTGTATTGCTAAAAACTTCCCTCTTAGAACTGCTTTTGCTGCATCCTAGAGCCTTAGAAAGCATCACTACGAACAAAGCTAGTGGAGGTGATAGAATTCCAGTTGAGCTATTTCAAATCCTGAAAGATGATGCTGTGAAAGTGCTGTACTCTATATGCCAGCAAATTTGTAAAACTCAGCAGTGGCCACAGGACTAGAAAAGGTCAGTTTTCATTCCAATCCCAAACAAAGGCAATGCCAAAGAACTACCGCACAATTGCACTCATCTCACATGTTAGTAAAGTAATGCTCAAAATTCTCCAAGCTAGGCTTCAGCAATACGTGAACCACGAACTTCCCTGATGTTCAAGCTGGTTTTAAAAAGGCAGAGGAACCAGAGGTCAAATTGCCAACATCCGCTGGATCATGGAAAAAGGAAGAGAGTTCCAGAAAAACATCTATTTCTGCTTTATTGACTATGCCAAAGTCTTTGACTGTGTGGATCACAATAAACTGTAGAAAATTCTGAGAGAGATGGGAATACCAGACCACCTGACCTGCCTCTTGAGAAATCTGTATGCAGATCAGGAAGCAACAGTTAGAACTGGACATAGAACAGACTGGTTCCAAATAGGAAAAGGAGTACGTCAAGGCTGTATATTGTCACCCTGCTTATTTAACTTCTATGTAGAGTACATCATGAGAAATGCTGGGCTGGAAGAAACACAAGCTGGAAGCAAGATTGCCGGGAGAAATATCAATAATCTTGAATATGCAGATGACACCACCCTTATGGCAGAAAGTGAAGAGAAACTAAAAAGCCTCTTGATGAAAGTGAAAGAGGAGAGTAAAAAAGTTGGCTTAAAGCTCAACATTCAGGAAACGAAGATCATGGCATCCGGTCCCATCACTTCAGGGGAAATAGATGGGGAAACAATGGAAACAGTGTCAGACTTTATTTTTGGAGGCTCCAAAATCACTGCGGATGGTGGTTGCAGCCATGAAATTAAAAGATGCTTACTCCTTGGAAGGAAAGTTATGACCAACCTAGATAGCATATTCAAAAGCAGAGACATTACTTTGCCAACTAAGGTCCATCTAGTCAAGGCTATGGTTTTTCCAGTGGTCATGTATGGATGTGAGAATTGGACTGTGAAGAAGGCTGAGCGCCGAAGAATTGATGCGTTTGAACTGTGGTGTTGGAGAAGACTCTTGAGAGTCCCTTGGACTGCAAGGAGATCCAACCAGTCCATTCTGAAGGAGATCAGCCCTGGGATTTCTTTGGAAGGAATGATGCTAAAGCTGAAACTCCAGTACTTTGGCCACATCATGCGAGGAGTTGACTCATTGGAAAAGACTCTGATGCTGGGAGGGTTTGGGGGCAGGAGGAAAAGGGACGACAGAGGATGAGATGGCTGGATGGCATCACGGACTCGATGGACATGAGTCTGAGTGAACTCTGGGAGTTGGTGATGGACAGGGAGGCCTGGCGTGCTGCGATTCATGGGGTCGCAAAGAGTCGGACACGACTGAGCGACTGAACTGAACTGAACTGATAGGTTTTGAATTGTTGTGCTTTTGTTTTGTCTCTAGGTAATTTTTGATTTCCACTTTGATTTCTTCAGTGAACCATTGGTTATTTAGTAGCTTATTTTTTTTTAACCTCCTCGGTGTTTTTTTTTTTTTTTTCTTGTGTTGTCGATTATAATCTTGTAGTGTTGTGGTAGAAAAAAGATACCTGATATAATTTCAGTTTTCTTAAATTTACTGAGACTTGCTTAGAATGCTCTATAAAGATCAATTAAGTCCATTTGGTTTAGTGTATCATTTAAGGCCTGTATATCCTTATTGATTTTCTGGCTGATTGGTCTGTCCACTGATGAAAATGGAGTGTTAAAGACTCCTACATAATAGTAACACACTGTTACTGTGTGCTGTCAATTTCTTCTTTTATGGCTGTTAGTATTTGCCTTATATATTGAGGTACTCCTATGTTGAGGGCATATATATTTACAATTATTATATATTTTTCTTGGGTTGATCTCTTGATCATTATATAGTGTCCTTCATTGTCTCTTGACATTGTCTTTATTTTAAAGTCTTTTTTTGTCTGATATGAGTACTGTTACTCCAGCTTTCTTTTAATTTCCATTTGTGTGGAATACCTTTTTCATCCCTTCACTTTCATTCTATATGTGTCCCTAGATCTGAAGTAGGTTTCTTATAGACAATGTATATATGGGCCTTGTTTTTGTATCCGTTTAGTCATCCTATGTCTTTTGGTTGGGGCATTTAATTCATTTACATTTAAGGTAATTATTTATATGCATGCTCTTATTGCTATTTTGCTGGTTGTTTTGAATTTGTTTTTGTAGATCTTTTTTCTTAAAGAATAAAATTAATATTTTGCCTTATATGAAAATAGGGTTTTTGATCAATAATCACTGACAAAATACATCAATAGGAAAATGGATAAATGAATTTCAGACTTTTCACGAAGTGAAATCATTTACAGCAGTTAATAGTCTTAGAGCTATTTCTATCTACCTGGCTAGATATAAAAAATGTAATGTTGAGGAAAAAAACCCCAATTTATGCAGATTGCTATGACATAAACTTTAAAACCAATGATATGATACTTCATAATGTATATGGATGCATCAGTATCTAGTAAAATTATGGAAACATGCATAGGAATAATAAAAAGTGAGTTTGTAATGAAAAGATGCCTGGGCTGGTAAATGAATTGTTTAGATCTGGATATTGCTTTGATCAACAAGAATTTGTTGAAAACTTAATATATACCCACCAGATTGGTCAGATTGTACCAACAGAATTTTGTTAGGTAAGACTTTTGCAGTTGGTAGCTTATAAAATGTAAGAAATCAGTTAGGAGCTCCTTAAGACACAGTCTCCTCTTCATGATCTGTACATGGCTAATTTATATTGTGGATTACCTGAGCTACATGATTTCTTTTTTCCACTACTGACTGAATTCTGAACTGCTGCTGGGGAACCAATATAGTCAAGGCAAGATGCCTGGAAAGGTCTGTTAATGAGGGAGGGTCTGTGTTCCAGAGGTGGACAAACATTTTGGGGATTATATGTTGTGCCTTGGAAGGTAAGAGTATAGATTCTGTCTGAAATATACAAACAGCTCATGCAGCTCAATGAAAGAAAAACAAGCAACCCAATCAAAAAATGGACAGAAGACCTAAATAGTCATTTCTCTAAAGAATACATATATATGGCCAATAGGCACATGAATATATGCTCAACATTGCTAATTATTGGAGAAATTCAAACTAAGAACTACAATGAGGTACCACTTTACACTGGTCAGAATGGCTATCATCAAAAAGCCTGAAAATATCAAATACTGGATAGGGTGTGGAGAAAAGGGAACCTACCTTGTTGATGGAAATGCAAATTGGTGTGGCCCCTATGGATAACAGTATAGAGGTTCCTCAAAAAACAAAATAGAGTTGCTTTCTGATCCAACAACCCTACTTTTGGGTGTATATCCAGAGAATACTGTAATTTGAAGATACCTGCACCCCAGTGTTCAAAGCAGCACTATTTAAAAGAGCCAAGACATGGAAGCAACTTAAATGTCTATTGACAGATGAATGCATAAAGAAGATGTGATATATATACATAATGGAATACTGTTCAGCCATAAAAAGGAATGAAATAAGGCCATCTGCAGCAGCATGGATAGACCTCGTGATTTATCATACTAAGTGAAATCAGTCAGACAGAGACAAATGCTTTCTGATATCACTTATATGTGGAGTCTAAAATGACACAAATGAACTTATTTATGAAATAGAAACTGAGCCACGGACATAGAAAACAAACTTATGGTTACCAGAGGAGAAAGGGTTGGGAGAGGGATAAATTAGGAGTGTGCGATTAACAGATATACACCATATAAATAAAATAAATAAACAATAAGGCTTTTGTGTATAGCAAAGGGAACTGTATTCAACACCCTGTAATAAAACATAATAGAAAAGAATATGGAAAGAATGCATATATATATGTATAACTGAATACTTTGTTGTCTACCAGACACTAACACGTTACGATCAACTATACTTCAATTAAAAAAGAAGAATGCAGACTCTGTATCAGTCTACCCACCTGGATTCAAGTCTCTGGTATTCTGCCATTTATGGCAGCAAGATTTTGAGCAACTCTGGGCGCCTCTATTTCTTATCTGCAAAATGACAGTACCTTTCTCACCGGATTCTTTAATAGTTAAATGATTTAATACATACCTTAACTGTACCTGCCACATAGTTAGCTAATATTATGTTGATTATTATAATTTTTCTCTCATTTATTCATCCTTATTTCTTAAGTAACTCACATTGGACTAAAATATTTGAATTGTTTACTCTGTATCCATTTTCTCTATATATGTCTCCTTAGTGATTTAAGCTGAGATTGTATATTTAAAAGATAGCTTTTATATTAAAAAATAAGAAAACTATACCAACTTAGAGATCAATGGAAGAGCACATTTCTAGTAAGTCCAGATAAGGGCGTATTATGAAACTTTGTTAGAAGGATTGCCTTTAGACTATGCCTTTTTCTAGTTTAAATTCTAAGTGGCTCCGCATCCCCTTCACCCCCCAGACTGAGCCCTATTTAAGGCACATTCAAAATCCTTTCATTTTACTTCTCTCATCTTGCACACTCCCCCTCACCTTCTGTAAGTCAAGTGAACAAGGAGAGTGTGGATCAGTACAAACATGTCACCCTTAGTAGAAAAACTCAAAAGTTCCTGTTCTAGCTGCAGGAAGTGCAAAGTGATTCCTCATGTACATTAATTATATACTTAAACTTCACAACAAAGTTGCTCTCAATTATTCACATATGAATTATTTAGTTCAGTGATTCTCAATCCTGACTGATAATTAGAATAACCTGAGGGGCTTTGAAAATACATGTAACATCTCAAATATTATAGTAGATTGTTTTCCCCTCTTCATTTAACAGCCCACAGTGGGTATTTTGGTTGAAGAGCAGTTTTCTACTTTTATTTCAGGGTGGTGCATCCTGGGCTCATAGAGGTTCCTGTTCCTCAGTTTCTCTCCTGGGTACCCTCCGGTATACCAGAACTTTCTTCCCTTCTTCATCAAAGTTTATCTCTTCTAACCTCCATTTCTCCATAGAAATGGAGTCTGGCTAATTTGATTAATTTGGGCTAATAGTAATATTTTTACCTTTTATAATATTTTATAGTTTGTTAGTATCATTGAAAATGTTAACTAACGTCTACTGAGTGTCCAGATTTCATGCTGGACTCTTCAGTTCGTACTAGAATATGAGCTCCCAAAAGACAGAGCTTCTGGTGTGTTTGTTGACTGATGCATGTGAAGCACCTAGAATGGTGCTCAATAAATATTTGTTGAAACAAATGAGTGGATAATCTTTATAATAACATTGAAAGGCAGAATTATTATCCTCATTTCCCAAAAGACACATGTGAAGCTCAGATAAATGCTTTGCCCAATACAAACACCTAGGCGGGAGCAGAGCCTGGAAGAATTCAGATTTCAAAGCCTACATTCCTTCACAGCTTCCTCATCCTCCTAGCCCTATCTCCTTCCCCTTGCTTCTCCCTCTCTACTTTCCCTCATTCCCATCACTCTTTTGTCCCCATATTTTCATTCCTTTCTCCCTTTTCCCTCCTCCTCATTCTTCTGTCCTTGTCTTGACCTCTTTCTCTCTTACTTTTCCTCTTTTTCTTTCTTCTTATTTCCCTTTACCCACTACCTCCATTCCCTCTTTCTTACAGCACTTACAGATAATGCATTTACTTCCTAGACGTCCATAGCACTGTCAGGTAAGCAGAGCAGTTACTCCTCACTTTACAGACGAGGACTGTAAGGTTAATGTCCTGCCCAGTTTCCTATGGCTGTTAGTGGTGGGGCTTCAACCTATTTGTCTTCCCACTCATCTGCTTAGTGCCTGTCCCAGAGCACTCACTGCCTCGTGGGTCTCAGTGGCTGTGGATAGCAGATGGTGACACTTCTCCTCCAGAACATTCATTAGCTTCCAGCTGAGTGGAGTGGATTCTGAGGTAATTTAGGAAGCGCAGCAGGTTTGTGAAGGAGAGCATGGGGCAGGTGGGACTTGGACTCTTCTCAGACCCTACCGTCTGCATGATGGTTACTCATAACACTGTCTCTTGTGAAGAAGAGACTCCAGAGCTGATTTCAAAGCCACCAATACATGAGAATGCACACAACATCAGGAGCAGTGACTCCAAAGGGTGCCACTTTGGTGAGGAGGGGTTATTTCCTTATTTTAAATCATCACTTGGAGTCCCAGATAGACAAATGGTGCTAACTCATTTTTCACCATGGACCATCGTCTTTTTCTTCAGTCTAGCTCATCTCTTGCACTATTCATGATACTCTGTAGCACACCACTAACTTTTTAAAGCCTGAATGGCACATTATTTAAGTGTTGATCAACGACAGCAGGTACTGTCTACAGTTGTGCCATACTTCTTGGGTGTTTTAAGACATTAACCCAAGGTCCTGAAGTATCTTAATCTTATATCCATAAGGAAACACTTGGTTAAATTCCATACAAGGTCTGCATGTCTTTTTCTGTTGTTGTTGTTGTTGTTGATTCTTTCTCTCTTGATCCAGCAGCTTTATGAAGGTATAATTGACAAATAAAATTGTAATATATTTAATGTATATAGTGTGATGATTTGCTGTGCATATACATTGTGAAATGATTGCTACAATCAAGTTAATTAACACATCTATCGCATGTGATTGCTGCTTTCTCTTTGTTTTTTTTGGTTTCTTTGGTGAGAATGCATACATTCTACATTCTCAGCAGATTTCAAATATACAAAACAGAAGTATCAACTGTAGTCAACATTCTGTTCATTACATCTTCAGAACTTATTCATCGTATAATTGAAAGTTTGTATCCTTTGACCAGCATCTTCCTCAGGGCCCTGAAAACCACTATCCTATTCTGTTTCTATGAGTTTGACATTTTTTCCCCCCAGATTCTACATGGTACCTATAGTATCTGTCTCTTTTTCAGGATATTACACATGATGCCCTCCAGGCTCATCCATGTTGTTACAAATGGCAGAATTTCCTTATTTTTTGTGACTGTATATTTTAACATATATATATATACATACACGCACACATATATATGTATAAAACTGGAGATATAAATCCCATATAATGTGGGACTTCTTATATAGATATCTTCCACAGATTATATATGTCTTCCACATCTTTATCCATTCATCTGTTCATAGGCACTTAGATTGTTTGTATATTTTGGCTATTGTGAGTAATGTTACAATTAACATGGGAGGGCAAATATCTCTTCAAGATGATGATTTCATTTCCTTCAAATATATAATTAGAAGTAGGATTTATAGATCATATGGTAGTTCTATTTTTAATTTTTTGAAGAGTCTCCATACTGTTTTCCATATTGCAATACCAGTTTACATTCCCACCAACAGTGTATAAGGACTCCCTTTTCTCCACCTCCTGAACAATGCTTTGTTGTCTTTTTGATAATAGACATACTAGCAGGTGTGGTTGTGGTTTTGATTTACATTTTCTTGATTAGTGATATTGAACATCTTATCATATACCTTTTGGCCATTTGTATGTCTTCTTTGGGAAAATGTCTATTTAGATCCTTTGCTCATTTTTAAATTGAATTATTTGACTTTTTTTTGGCTTTGAGTTGTAAGAGTTCCTTTATAGTTTGGATATTAACCCTTTATTGGATGTATGGTTTGCAAATATTTTCTTTCTTTTTATTTATTTATTTATTTTATTTATTTTTTTTAAGTTTTTTATTTTTTTAATTTTAAAATCTTTAATTCTTACATGTGTTCCCAAACATGAACCCCCCTCCCACCTCCCTCCCCATAACATCTCTGTGATTGATTCTTTCCTTTGCTATGCAGGAACTTTTTAGTTTAATGTGTCTCATTTATTTATTTTTGTTTTTGTTGTCTGTGCTTTTGCTGCTGTATCCAAAAAATTATTGCCAAGACTAATATCAAGGAGATTTTCCCCTAGATTTTCTTCTGAGAATCTTATGGTTTCAGGTCTTTTCCTTAGGTTTTCAGTTCATTTTGAGTTTATTTTTGTGTGTGATATAAGATAAGGGCTCAATTCCATTCTTCTACATATAATTGCCCAGTTTTCCCAACCCCATTTATTGAAGAAGCCATCTTTTCCCATTTTGTGTTTTGGTGCCATTGTTGAAAGTTAGTCAGCCATATATGCATGGGTTTATTTTTGGGTTCTCTATTCTGTTCCATTGATCTATGTGTTTATTTTTATGCTAGTACCAGATTGTTTTGCTCACTTATATAACCTTGTATGATAGTTTGAAATCACAAAGTGTGATGCTTCAGCTTTGCTCTTCATACTCAAGGCTGCCTTACTTGTGGTCTTTTGTGACTCCATGCAAAATTTAGGATTGTTTTTTCCATTTCTGTAAAAGGAGCACTGGCATTTTGATAGGCTGATAAACTGAATCTGAAAATTTTTTTCTGTAGTATGGACATTTTAACAGTATTGTTTATTCTAATCCACAAATATGGGCTGTCTTTTCATTTATGTGTGTCTTCTGTAATTTTTTCATTAGTGTTTTATAATTTTCAGTGTGCTGATCTTGCACCTTCTTGGGTTAAATTACTACCAAGTATTATATTCTTTTTGATTCCATTGTAAATGGGGCTGTTTTCTTGATTTCTCTTTTGTTGTAGGTATGTAGAAACACAGCTTAGTTTTGAGGAGCTGGAGTCTTTTTTTTTTTCTTTGATTTTTTTTTTTTTTTTTTTTACTTTACAATATTGTATTGGTTTTGCCATACATCAACATGAATCCGCCACGGGTGTACATAAGTTCCCACTCCTGAACCCCCCTCCCACTTCCCTCCCCATACCATCCCTCTGGGTTATCCCAGTGCACCAGCCCCAAGCATCCTGTATGCTGCATCGAACCTAGACTGGCGATTCTTTTTTTATATGATATTATACATGTTTCAGGGCCATTCTCCCAAATCATCCCACCCTCTCCCTCTCCCACAGAGTCCAAAAGACTGTTCTGTACATCTGCATCTCTTTTGCTGTCTTGCACACAGGGTTATCGTTACCCTCTTTCTAAATTCCATATATATGTGTTAGTATACTGTATTGGTGTTTTTCTTTCTGGCTTACTTCACTCTGTATAATCAGCTCCAGTTTCATCCACCTCATTAGAACTGATTCAAATGTATTCTTTTTGATGGCTGAGTAATACTCCATTGTGTGTATGTACCACGGCTTTCTTATCCATTCGTCTGCTGATGGACATCTAGGTTGCTTCCATGTCCTGGCTATTATAAACAGTGCTGCAATGAACATTGGGGTACACGTGTCTCTTTCAGTTCTAGTTTCCTTGGTGTGTATGCCCAGCAGTGGGATTGCTGGGTCATAAGGTGGTTCTATTTGCAGTTTTTTAAGGAATCTCCACACTGTTCTCCATAGTGGCTGTACTAGTTTGCATTCCCACCAACAGCGTAAGAGGGTTCCCTTTTCTCCACACCCACTCCAGCATTTATTGCTTGTAGACTTTTGGATCGCAGCCATTCTGACTGGTGTGAAATGGTACCTGATTATGGTCTTGATTTGCATTTCTCTGATAATGAGTGATGTTGAGCATCTTTTCATGTGTTTGTTAGCCATCTGTATGTCTTCTTTGGAGAAATGTCTATTTAGTTCTTTGGCCCATTTTTTGATTGGGTCGTTTATTTTTCTGGAATTGAGCTGCAGGAGTTGCTTGTATATTTTTGAGATTAGTTTTTTGTCAGTTGCTTCATTTGCTATTTTTTTCTCCCATTCAGAAGGCTGTCTTTTCACCTTGCTTATAGTTTCCTTTGTTGTGCAGAAGCCTTTAAGTTTGTTTAGGTCCCATTTGTTTATTTTTGCTTTTATTTCCAGTATTCTGGGAGGTGGGTCATAGAGGATCCTGCTGTGATTTATGTCGGAGAGTGTTTTGCCTATGTTCTCCTCTAGGAGTTTTATAGTTTCTGGTCTTACGTTTCGATCTTTAATCCATTTTGAGTTCATTTTTGTGTATGGTGTTAGAAAGTGTTCTAGTTTCATTCTTTTACAAGTGGTTGACCAATTTTCCCAGGAGCTGGATTCTTAATCTGTTTGGGCTGATTTAACAGGAATACCATAGACTGGGTAGTTTATAAAGACAGACATTTATTTCTCACAGTTGTAGAGTCTGGAAAGTCCAAGATCAAGGGGCTGGAAGATTCTGTGTCCAGTGAGAACCCATTTTCTGGTTCACAGACAATGACCCTTCACCTTGTCCTCACATTGTAAAAGGGATCAAGGGAACTTTTGGGGGCCTCTTTTGTAAGGGCACTAATCCAATTTATGTGCAATCCACCTGCATGACTTGGTCATTTTTCAAAAGTTCCATCTCCTAATATTGTTACCTTTGGGGTTAGGATTTCAGTGTATGTATTCTGGAAGGATACAAATATTCAGTCCATAGGACTGAGTAAGCACTGTGACTAGAGAGATAGGTAAAGTAGTACTTTTATTATTTGATTTATTGTTTTTGTTTTGTTTGTTATCTCAATGTATTTATTATGTTATATGTTCTTTTTGTGACATGTATACTTATGAATATTTTAGGTTTACTTTTATGTTTGTGGCTGTGTAATCCTTTTCAAAAGAATTCCATGAAGCAATAATATTTTGTATTATAGTAAAATATTTTCACAGTAAATACATTGATGGAATGTTTAGACCAGCAGTAAATTAGTACATTTAAAAGTAAAATGTTGTTATTGACTAGAGTAGGAGGGAAATATTAGTATTATGTGCCAAAACTCATTCTCACCTATGTTTTTAAGTCTGTTTGTGTATGTGTTTATATGCATATGTATTTATGTCTGACTGGTGGCTTGGGAGTATTTAATTGTATGTCTTGAGCTGACCAGAATTAAGTCTCTGAGTTTGACAAACAAACTCATGTAAAGAAGCATTTACTAGGCAAGGTACACAACAAGTGTTTGCTACATGGCCTACTCTGCTCTGGTAGATTTAGTCTTTGCCCTGAAGATGCTTGAAGTTGCTTCCATGACAGAGATGCATCCAGTTAATGGAATATAAGTCAGGCCAGTGTAACAACTCAGTTAGAGGTAAAACAAAATGGATGCTTATGATAGGCTACAACGTATCGACTGTCTCATTTGTTTCATGACACCCTAGCAAATGAAGATTACGTTACCAATGATAAAGATGCGTGATTCTTCTATTCTTTATATAGAGCTGATTATTGGATTATTCACTAAAAAATATGTTTGAACCCTGTAAAACAAAACTCTTTTATCAGAGCTGCTTGTGACTTTGATTTAGTGAAATTTTACTGTATTATTTACTGGAATTTTACATATGAAGGTATGATGCAATTTGTTTCTTCTCAATAGAAAAAAGAATCACTTTTTCTAACTAAAGTTATCTTGGGAAACCCAATCTTTCAAGAATGTATTTTGCTTTTGCTGGGAGAAGAATTTGTATAAATGAGGGTTAGTTATTTTATTCATAATTTTCTTTGGATAAGGGGAGGAATCTAGTCTAAAAGACCATGTGAGCTGAAAATGCTATGTTAATTAGAAGATTCAGTTGTAAATAACTTGAAACAGGTATCATGATCTCTGTTCCTTCTGTCTCTGATGACAAATTGAAAATGTTTGTTTTCTGGATTGCTTTATCATTTTTGGTCAGATCTTAGTAGCAAATTACTTTTTGTTATTTAGGCAGCAAAGGAAGGGAAAAAGACTTACACATATAAGCCTTAGTAAAATCTTATAACATTTCAAACTCTGGAGTGATAAGGAAAGCTATTAGGAAATTTTTCCTTGGTTGGAATGTAAACAATATTACTTTAACAAAAAATAAATAAATAATTAAGAAGGAGTTGTTAGGGGGTTACTTATGCCTAGGAGTGTGTTAAAGGTTAGGAGGAAATCAAGTCTTACAAGACATTGGTAATACCCTAAAGTGTTGTCCACTTGAGTAGATAAGATTAAGACCTATGAAAAAACTAAATATGAAAACAGGAAAGCCCCAGAAATACCAATGCAGAGTTTAAACAGCTCATAAACCCCTGCGTCATATGTTGGTCCTGACATGTATAGGTATTTACCTATGTAATACAGCACAGCTAGACTTCTGCCAGTTGGTTTTATGTCAGATATTTATGTTTGGAGTTAAGTCTAGTGAAACAGAAAACCATATTAACTCTGAAGCTGAGCAAGAGAAGATCTTAAATTCGGAAGATGACAGGGGGATTTTTGAATAGGTTGGGGTCAGTTTCTTTGGCAAAAGTCACCCCAAGGTTCACTTCAGGCTCCAAATCTAGGTGTTCATTCAGGAGCAAATCCATCTTCCTTGGATTTTTGGATGTTTTTTGGCCTTTGCTGATGGGAATTTTGCCTGGGAAAGAAGAGAGGAATGGGGCTTAAGCTGACTGGAGTATGTGATCACTGTCAAGTCCAGGAATGTCCAAGAGAAAAGGTGGAGAATGCCTTGCACCTTCCTGTGAGGAGGTCTTGCCAGCTTTGGCCCTGGCCCTAGCCTTTTGAGGTGTGTCATTATTGAGTCTCATGAACCATTCCAGAGCCCAGGCTTTTTTTTTCCCTTCTACATATGCTTCATGCTAATGGTGCCAATTTATGCCTTACACAGTTTCTTCAGTGATTGTATTGATTAAGGCTCTGTTTACTGTGCCTGAAATCCCCAAACATACTTTCTGAAGCAGAAAAAGGGACTTTGGGCTCTTGGAAGTCAGAGTAGGGCTGATTTCTGGCCCAAGCAGTATCACCAGTACTTAGTTTCTTGTCTCTCAGCTTTGCCCTCCCTCTATTGGCTTTATTCTTAGGTAGGTTTTTTACTCATGACTGCAGAATGGACAAGCAGCTTCAGATTTGATGTCCTTTTAAAACTAGGAGCCAATAGTCATTTCCTTACAATATCTCATTGTATCTCATTGGCTTCAGTGGGGTCCCATATCATCTCTCAACTGATTTCTTTACCTCGGGGGGATGTAAAAAGCTGATTGGCTTAAGACAGAGAGTGGCATTCTGCATTCCTTTGTTGGATTCTCACCCAAAGCATGTCATTTAGAATGTGGAAGAGGTGATTTCTGAGAGGAGATAATAAATCCAAACATCAAGTAACAACAATACTGAGCTTATATATTAATATTATGGTTGTAAATTCTGATCACCCGTGATTAATAATCTTCGGGGAGTAATATCTGCTTTGCATGGTTATCTAAAAAATATAGAAGGGCTGCTGTGCATTTGACAACAGTAAGAGCCATAAATACTACTGTAATTTGGTGTCCAAGTTTTTGTCCTCCAGATGTTCTACAAAGTGTATAGTGTGCTGATAAAGCAGCTTCTATAGCCAGCATGTGTATATGGTCATGTAGGCCTATTGTTAGAGTGCTTGAGTATTTGTATATTTTGTGAACAAAGGTCAGTTTTGCAGCCAGAATTAAAGAATTGGGCATTGTTGGTAAAAGATTAACTAAATCTTTTCTCCTTCCACATAACATTGCCTAAGATAAAAATGACCCTTGGTTAGTAAAAATGGCTACATGGAAATAGAGTTTTCTTAGGTTGGCTCTGACTGTTCTCCAAGAGGAAGTGCTTAGCCATTCTGCCCTGGTCTTGGCTCTGGCCTCTAGAAGGATCCCTTGTCCATTACCTTCCCTGACTTCATCTGAAGTGAGTGATGAGGGTTAAGCCCTCTTTGGTAGCTGTGCAGACTTTGTGAGCCATTTCCTAACCATCTTATTCCAGAGTTTTGCTGGTCCTACAGGCGAGAGCTAAAGAGCCTCCCCTGATTGGGCTGAGTGGGCTGTTAATGACAATATTAACAAGGTTCAGTGTTTCCATGATGGTTCTGGGTATAAACATTAGTGCATGCAGTTCTCAAAACAGCAGCACAGGCTGAGGATTTGGGAGCAGTGAGAAAGGCCACTGGGAAGTTCAAGGTGAATTACTGTAGGCCTGTTAACATGGCAAGAAAACACTTCATGATTTGTTTCTGCTTTATGGGTCTACATTTTAAGCCAGTCCAGGCCATTTTGGGGGCCAGCTATTCAGCCTCTTCAGGTTGATAGAAGTCTGACTTGGCCTCAGATTTGATGAAGCATTCATCTCTTCCCACCAAACAAGTGACTTGCTTCTGGCAAAGCAAATTCATCCTGAGAAGCCATATTCAAGTCTGGAACACCTGATCCTACCCTTCTCTCTCACTTCTATAGAGCCATGGATTTCAGCTGGGGAAAGGCTCATAATGTTGTTATAGACCCATGACTTTCACTCTCTTCCCCAGCTGAGGGTTTCATCAGAGGTGCCTTCAGGGGTCAGATCATAGGCAGATGAGGTGAGGTGGGCTCAAGAAGAGCTTACCAACTTTGACTCTGGGCTTTTCCCCTCTCAACCAGGGCAGCCCAGCTTTGGTCTATATCATTAGAAGAAAGGCTTCCACTACTAACAAAAACCTTGAAAACTGTGGTCATTAGCTAAGTCCATCATCTCTGCAGATGAAAAACTTGAGGACCAGAGAGGTTAATTGATTGACCTGATGTTACACAGATGCTCACTGGAGGAACTGGCATTAACACTTGGGTTTCCTGAATCCCAGATCAGTGCTGTTTGTGCTAGAGTAGCTGCTTGTTACTTCCTGTGGTGTGGCATGTGGTCTAAGATAAAGGGTGGGAGTCAGGCTTGGCCTATGACTGAGAGCATGGATGACTTGGGCAGGCAGCTTCACGTCTTGCTCTTGGCCTTCCAATTCCTCATTAAGTGAAGCAGGAATAGTCTTGGCTTTCCATCAGGGAGGAAATGCTCTGTGCATGGCTGATGGTGCACCCTGCTAGGATCTTGGCACCTTTCAGACGTTTTATCAGCCCCCATTTACCAAGCCACTGCCTGAATTCCTTCTGCTGTTTCATCCCCCCATCCCCAATGCTGTTGGTTAACAATGGCATTTAAAATCTCAAGTAGGAGAGGACAATGTAATTTTCTCATTAGACTTGGGGTTTTAGAATGTGGTTCTTCCCCAGAGTTGTGCAGATAGAGTGGATGTAGGTCAGCTTGATTCTCTCTCTATCCGTGGTCTGAAAATATTAAATATGCAAGAGATGGCTGCTTTTGCATATATCTCCTTCCCCCTACTTCACATCACATAATGTTTGTTTCTTCTCAGGACTGAAAAGAAATGATTGCTTTAGATTTGCTTTTCTTTTCCTAACTGGAGAAATAACCTCACTGTGTCTTATATAAAGGTGGCTTTTCATGTAATTTCAGCTTTTGTAGGGGGAGGGGTGTGAGTAATTTTCTCCTCTGTGTCTTATTGCCTCATAGAAAAGAAAACAGAACCCCAATGTTAGGAATGCAAATGATTTAGAAACTTTCTTGCAAGTTACCATTTGTTCCAACTACCAGGTTTGGTCCCAGAAAAGACCCTCTTGCATTTTGACTCTGAGTGGTAGGAGTTCTCTGCAGATCAAGGGAAGGGACCCCAGAAATTGAAGGTGAAATTGTGTGGCCCCTAGATTCTAAACCTCCTTCCATGTGCCTATCCAATGTTCAAGTGAGAGCTGGGGCTAGTCTGTGTGAGAAGGTTCTGTGGGTTGTTGTTCATCAGTAGAAATGATTAGGACAGACTTCATTGGTAGGAGTTTGTCTGTGTTCTGTAGAACTAAAACCTATTTACTTCAGAATAACAGTCACTTTCTCAGCTGTTTATATTCCATTTATAATTCTTTTTCTGTTCCTTGCTTTTCTTCTGGTCTTTGACAAATGAGAAAAATTCTTTTTAGTAACTTTTAAAAAAGGTAATTAATTGTAATGCTGTCCAGAGAGGAAAAAGTAATCAAATTGCCTAACAGAGAAACATTGTCCATTTGCATTTTTAATTTAACACTAAATCTCATTCTTCCCTCTCTCCTTCCTAAATGTGTGACAACAAAGTAGGAGATAATTTTTATTTTTTTCCAAAGTGACTTCAGGGAAATCCCTTTTAGACCTATGGATTTTAGTCCAATGAGGGATCCTCTTCCTTTGGTCTATATTTTGCATATCGTCTGTTTCTTACAGGGCTTCCGTATTGTCTCAGGCTCCACTGGAAATGCAGCAAGGATTCCTAGCACATCCCAGTTGCCATAGCAACAGCAGTCTTTCCCATAATGAGCTGCATCATCTGAACTGATGTCACAGCATCATGCAGCAGGTCAAACAAGGCATCTCCTAGTATTGCATCCTACAGATGTGCTGTAAACATCAAAAGGAGACGGTGGGAGCAGGAGATGGTGAGTGTTAAATGTCTGGGCCGTAATTGCTCGGCTGTTTTCTTGGTTAGCCGGTGTCTGCTAAGACAGTGATTGGGGGGATGTTGTCTGCTTAAAATGGACTAGGGAAAGAAGAGCTGTTTTACCTAAATCTGTTTTCAGGCTGCTGGGTTAAGACAAAGCCCTGTAAGAGTCATAGAGAAATAAAAATATGTGGAATTATTCTTGTTTCATCTCTGCCTGTTATTTTTAGTGTTCTCATGGAATTTTTCATAAACATAAGATATTTTTCTATCGCAAAGCCCCAAATAGGCTCTAAAATGAGCAGTACACAGTATTTAAAGATTGTAAAGATATGCTTCTTTTTTATGGGGAAAGCTCATTGGTCCCCTATTTGCTCTTGTGATTTATGAAATATTAAGTGGTTTACAATATGAAATTCAGTATTTACCTCGTTTGGGTTTCAGTTTCTTCATGGCAAGAAATGAATGCTGAATAAGCATTTGACATAACCCTGATGTGAAAGGGGACCTCTTGCATGTTCAAGACAGAATTTATTAAAAATGTAGAGACCTAAACAGAATGAAATTACTTAAGCCTTTGATTTATGTGCTAGTCCTTCAGTCTATGGCCTTCATAGTTAGTTGAAAGACTGCCACGATATTTTTTCATCTCTCGCTAGTCTCCAAAATAGCTGGAGTTATTTGCAGGCTGACTTGTACCAAGTCTCCTCTCTGCGGCAGTTGCAGTGAAGGGTAACCCTGTGGAGAGCCTCTGGAAGTGGCAGTGGTGTTGCTTAACTTTAACCAGAATCTGGTAAGACAAATAAATAGCTGAATCCTCAGCGACTGTGGTGAATACAGATCTCTGGGCTTGGTCATAACCTCAACTCAATTCTGAAACTATGATAAACACGTATGGTGCTTATTTAGACTCTTATCTCTGTCTTTAGGCCTCATCATCACCATTATTATTATTTTTTAAAAAATACATGACTTGGCATTATCAGATAAGGAGCAGTGAGTTGCCTTTTGTTTTGGGAAATGGATTTCCCTGGTGCAGCTGATTGTTACTAAGGGAGAGAAAGGAGGAGGCACATGTCAGTTCAATTGATCAATATGTCCACTTGGAATCAGGGAGTGGTCTTTTGGCTCAGTGCTGCCAAGCTGATAGTTCTTATTTGAAAAGTCTTACAGGAATGAATGGCAACCCTTGAGTTCCTCTTCTTTTAGGCTGTTTATTGAGCCTGAAAGAGATGTTTCACAGGGAGCAGGAAAAGGAATACCTCTTGCCAGCTTGGAGTGATTTTTTTTTTTTTTTTTTTTTTTTTGCACAGAGTCAAGCATATTGGTTCCATTATTAGGCACTAGCTAGAATGAAAGACCTTGGGTTTTAATTAGTTTGTTTATATATATCACAAACAGGCTGCTCTCGGTTCTTTTAAGTTTATGTGCCTGATATGCAGCTCTGTGGGATGGGAGAGGTCAGCTTAGTCTGGCTTTATCGCAAGCATTTAGGAGCATGGGTTGGTTGTTCACTGCCTGCTTTTTTGTGTTGTATAATGTGAGCAGAAGGCTCTCCTGGGACTTCTGGGTGTGAACACAGCTAAGTCAGAGGCTCTAGGGTGACAAGGAGGAGTGCTGGATGGTGGGGGGTGGGGAGGGGAAGTGCATATCATGGCTGGATTATATGGGTCTGGAGAAAATCACTCAGTGGCCATTGAAATTCATTTGAAGTGTTACTTTCAGGGAAAAGCAATGAAGAAAGATTTGTTTGATAACATAAATTGCTAGGAATAAAAGTAACCAAAAGCAGCATCTTAATGAGTTTCCTATTTGCTTAATATTTGTTTCTTTTGTCTAACAGTGCTCTTAGCTGCTTCATCATGGGTGATTTGTACAATTACTGAAAGTCGCAGAAGCCAGATTTCTTAAGGATAGTGTTAGAAACAGTGGAGTCATGCTTCGAGGGTGGGGAGTGCGCTGGTGGGTGTGGGCTGATGCAGTTATCTGGTGGAATATCCTTCTAGTTTAGAGGTGCCTGTGATCTCTCCTCACCTCTGCACATAATTCAAAATACAGTTGCAGCTCCCCAACTTGATGCTTTTGTGCTCTTTTTGCTCCAGGAGAACAAAGCCCTAATAATGGGAACTGTTATCCTGAGTGCTCGGTTTCTTTGCAGAGCCCGTGCTGCTCTCTGATTAGCTGTGTGTCTTAATTATTGGCTAAGGCTATTTCAGTTGTCTTAGTTTTAATATATCCCCAAGGGGTAGATGGGGTGTGTGTATGTACCGAGGAAGGGAGAGATTGGCTGCATTTTGTGGTGTTTCATTGAAACTTTCTAGAATGTAGAGAATTTTATTTCTCAGTGATAAGAGAAAAATCATTATGATCATATTTACCATGTGGCCAAGTTTAGACCATGGAAGCCTCATGAGAAACTAACCTCCTCTACGCTTTTCGTTATAGCTTTCTTCATTGAATTACAAAGTTACAAATAAGTTAATTCTTTGGATAATTAGGCCATGGTGGGGTGATAAAAATAAAAATCATAATTATAACCAAGCTCTTATTTATTCAGTTTTTATTGTGTGGCACTGAACTAAACATTGAACCTAACTTATTTGGCCTATATAATGACATTATGAAATAGAGAGTAACAATCTCATTTTATAGGATTAGATATTATTATTTACATTTTATAGAAACCGAGTCTTCGCCAGGTTACCAAATTTGGCTAAGGTCATATAGTTAATAAATAACTGGACCAGGATTCCAAATCAGTGTGCTTTGACTGTGATACCCACCTGCTTACCCAGTCATCTTAGTTTTATGACATCTTAACTGTGTATACCATAAAAGCAGTGACCTTTACTCTATCAACTCACTCCACCCTTCTCATTCTGATTGGAAAATCAGATTTCACTCATAGACTGAAATCTCATTTAAAACACTAAGATCAGTTTTACTACAGGGATGAGCATGAATCTTGGTCAGATCCTACTCTGATCCTATAGATTAAAGCAATACACAATGGATACTCAGACTTTTTGCCAGTACCCTTGCTCAACATACCTTTCTAGCAGGATCTGTATATGGGAAATGCTACATGAATGAGTGTGGGCATGATGGAGCTGTACTGAAAGCAGGTCTTATGTGAGTCAGTAGTGACTCAAGTTTGTTGTACCTGTCTTATCAGCTGCATTATGTAGTGCTCTGATAACTTTAAGGCATTTGAATTCCCTGCCAACACCAGACAAGGAATAGAGGAGTAAAATTCTCTTATAGCCAGGAAGGTGTACTTTGAATCCATCTCCTGGATTAAGAAGTTAAAAGAGAGTTATTTTGCTGAATATTATCAGTGGCTGAATCTAAATGCTTCCTATTTCTGACAGAGTACAAGAATGACAGTCTTGTGCAACATCCTGGAAGCCTTGTGTTTGAGAAGAGCTGATACAGTCATCTCTGCATCATCTTGCCCATCCCCAGTTATCTACACCCAGTGTCATTATTGGGCTGTAAGGGCTGTTCTTTGTTTGACTGTGGGGCTAATGCACACACTGACAGCACATTGCTATTGATTCTGGTCTGGTGAATACTTAGAAATATTATTCCTCAGAGCTCATTAGCTGTTTCTAGGTTCTGGGAAGAAGTTAATGTTTCTCCCATCCTGTCTCAAGGAGGCCCAAGCTCATGTCTGTGTGAGCGACAGGAATTAGAGGCTGACAGAAAGCAAAGAATTGCTGGGTACAGTGACTATCAGAGTTAGGTTCTATTTGGGGAGTAGAAAAGCCAGTGGAATTTAGGAAAATTGGTAATTCTGCCACATGTCTCTATTTAAAAAATCCTAGAATCAGGAACTGATAACTTGTTTTGATCCTGTGTATTCAATTCAATTTAACAACTTTTTATTGAGTATCTACTATGTGCCACGCAATATTGGAGAACATAGCAGTGGGACAAGATAGATGCAGATTTCTTCCCCACTATATTCTATCAGGAATGGGGATGGAGAGACCAAATAAAACAGGTAAATTTATAGTGGAATAATTTATTCTTTTGATACCGTAATACTATTCTGTTTACTTATGTTTCAGAGATACACCAATTATCTGTGCACACATACATATATGGCCTACACATGGAGGTAAAGCTGCACTGAAGAACAGCTTTGATTTTTTTCTTCTTGAGTTTGGATTAGAATCTTGGCTATATGGGTGTGACCATAGCCAATATGGCAATAAGCATTTTGTTGGTATTAAGCTGTTGGGAAAAGTATAATTGTAATTGTTTTACATGTCTATCTCAATTTATGTAAACCTGATGTATGGAAATATGAAATGTATATGACAGATCACTTTAAGGATGTTTTTTTCATTTTAATGAAAGATAGTTCTCATCTTTAAAAACTCTCTAGTGAGCCCTCTAAATGGCACGTTCCAGCCAGCATGCTGGTGGAGGTACGTGCCAGTCACCTCTAGCCACAAGCAACCTATTCATCCACCCTAGTATGCCTTACAAACATCACTTTAAATGGGAAGCATTTGTCTAAACAATCCTATTAACTAATGTATGCAAAAGTTTGATGGTATTTTTATAAATTTTCATGAAGCTTTTCATGTTCATGCGTGTGTGAAGGATATCTAACTTGTGACTGTCACTTGAGGATTAACTGTTCCTCTTTGATGGCGGTCCGACATACCCAGCTCTATGGATGGGCCATGAGTGGGAAGGCTTTTCCGAGGAGTATCACTTTTTATAGGACTTTAGCTATGGCAACAAACTTTTATGTATTTTGGATTAGTAAGGCCTAAGATTTCTTCACCACAAGCACACACCTATCAACAGCTGAATCCCCCAGTTGGTTTTAAGACTTGGTGAGAACAAGGGATACTTTGTTCCCCTTGTCAGCCACCAGCCATGTTTGTCTCAGTTCTTTCACTATAGGGCATGCTCCAAACTCTTCCAGCCCTGTTACTTTTAGTCCCAAGGGGAAATAAGGAGAGAATGTAGAAGCTTTAGAATAGGTCTCACACTAGGTGATTCCTGAATTTGTTTTATGTAGCTACAGGACAGGCTTCATAGGCAGGCAACCTGTGTTGCAACATACGGCCCTGTGCTGAGAAAGGTCCACACTTGGTTTAATGCTCTACTGTTGCCAGCTTGAAATTCTCAACAATTTTGGGGGCAAATGGTTCAGCATTTTTATTTTACACTGGATCTTGCAGATTACCTAGCCATCTGTATGGCCCCTTTGATATAAAAAACTCACACACAGTTCTGGGTTTTGTCTAAGAATTAGATGATGTGGTTCACTTGGCAAGAGTTGACCGCCTTAGATGGAGCAGTATTCTCCAATTCATCATGGTCTCCCCCTGCTCCTGTCCATTTACCCCCACTGCTGCTGCCTGAGCCCTTTTAGTGTGAAACTTCTATTCTGGAATAATTCAAATAACAGTTGTAGAGTTTAAAAAACAGAAGAACCATTGTCAGACAACCCAGAGCAAAGACACCATGCATGGTAATTTAGAAGCATCCATGATAATTCAGCACCATACACCTGTAATTCAGTGGCATTTCTTTTATAGGCAATATGGGACATATTACATTATACATGAAGATATTTCCTAGGTCAGGCTTATTTGTCACCACTGCTGTTTTCAGGGGAGAAATCAAATGTTCTTTGCAAAGCAAGCTGATTAACCATCCTATTGGCTCATTGTTTGAATTAATTCTCCCAGCCTTTGTTACTACTTGATTACTTTTTAACACCTGCTTTGTTTAACTCTCATTTAAATTACACAACATTTTTATGCTGGTTGGGTATTTGTTTAGCACTATTTTATTTTTCTATTCTCTCTTTCTAGGAGGCTGGGTGCCTATAATTTGAGATTATATTACTGTAGGAAGAGTTCACTTTTTCTAATTAAAAAGGGAATTACAGTCAATATTTATAATGAACTCTTTTTCAGCAAGGTAGTTCCAGCCATGCTAATGTACGTAAGTCCAGATCTGCCATTACTATTTACAATAGTGAGATGGTGACAAACTCTTGGACCTTAGAGTAGGTGACACATTCTCTCCTGTCATGTCACAGTGAGAAGATCCTGTACTAATTTGCAGATGAACAGAGAAACATTAGAGAACTGACATGAATGATGGTACTTGATGCACTGGAAAAAGTTAAATTTTTTTTTTTTTTTTGTGGCTGTGTGACAGTAAACAAGGATCTGACAAATCCATAAGGGTCTTTTGTCATGTCCTAGAGATGGAGTCTTCTCTAAGGATCAAGTTCCAAGGACTCACAGCCTTTCTCCGTACCCTATGTAACTGTCCTAATGCCCACCATGTCCACCACAGTACACACTGTAGAGCCAGCTGTTTTAGACAATTTCATCAGCAGTCAACAATCAACAAGTATGTCAAATGTCTACCATGTGCAAGATCATGTGTTGAAGAAACACTTTCCAAATTGGGACAGCCAAAGGCAAGCACATGTATATTAGTTGGAGAGCCTGTCACAGGTTTAACACTATGCTGTCTGGGCTCTGCTTGTAGACATTGTGATTCGTTCTTCCCTTGCTCTAGAGATAACTCTGAGATAGGGCTTCAGGTGTAGCTCGGGGTGCCATCTCATCTTCTGTTCTTTTCATTCAATTCCTTGATTTAAATGTGTTTTCTTCTTTAAAAAAATCATACTCAGACTTTATTTATATTACTTTGGCATATAGCCGATTAACAATGTTGTAATAGTTTCAGGTAAACAGCAAAGGGACTCAGCCATATAAATGTGTCTTCCTAAACAACTCATTACTTTTTCTGGCCCACTCAAAGTCTGTTTGCCACACGCTCTCAGCTTTTTCAGTTCTTAGTGCTCATCCTTTGTTTATACCCCAGCAGTCTCCTGTCACTGTTCCTGTGGGATAGCTATCAACCCACCATCATTCTCCCCACCAGCAGCCCCCTAGGCACCCAACTTCCCTGCTTCTGTTTATTCCCATTATATTAGCATAAAAATAGCCCATCTAAAACCAAATGACATTTCAGCTCCCCTTGTGAAGCAGTCTGCTTACATTTAGCTTTAAATAGTTAATTGTGATATTCCACTCTATTTAACTTGCTTTTTGCTTTTGTGTGATTTAAAAGAGAATGTGTCTGGAATGCATATTAATCGCTCTTGCAGGCAGTCTATGTGGGACATTGACCAGAATTTACCAAAAGAGCAGGGCCTTAGTTAGTAGAAGGTTATGTGCTAAGTGAAAACAGGTATATGAACATAGTTAAAAAATTGTGCATTTTCAGTTTTTTGTTATTCAGTTACTAAGGTGTGTCAGAATCTTTGTGACCTATAGCTAACTAGTAAAAATGGGGAGAGGGGATGGTGAGAGACTAGCCATCATGGCAAGGTTCCAGTCTTGAGTAGGAGTGGCACGCAGCTTCTAGAACACTGAGAATATGTGTCTCAGAAGAGCAGCTGCTTAAAGAGAAAGGACAGACCTGAAAATAAAGGTCAAAAATAAAAACAACCACAAAATAGGCTTGACTGCTAAGTTCAGTTCAGTTTAGTCACTCAGTAATGTCCGACTCTTTGCAACCCCATGGACTGCAGCACGCCAGGCCTCCCTGTCCATCACCAACTCCTGGAGTTTACTCAGACTCATGTCCATTGAGTCGGTGATGCCATCCAGCCATCTCATCCTCTGTTGTCCCCTTCTCCTCCTGCCTTCAATCTTTCCCAGCATCAGGGTCTTTTCCAGTGAGTCAGTTTTTCACATCAGGTGGCCAGAGTATTAGAGTTTCAGCTTCAGCATCAGTCCTTCCAATGAATATTCAGGACTGATTTCCTTTAGGATGGACTGGTTGGATCTCCTTGCAGTCCAAGGGACTCTCAAGAGTCTTCTCCAACACCACAGTTCAAAAGCATCAGTTCTTCAGAGCTCAACTTTCTTTATAGTCCAACTCTTACATCCATACCTGACTACTGGAAAAACCATAGCTTTGACTAAATGGACCTTTGTTGGCAAAGTGTCTCTGCTTTTTAATATGCTGTCTAGATTGGTCATAGTTTTTCTTCCAAGGAGCAAGCATCTTTTAATTTCATGGCTGCAGTCCCCATCTGCAGTGATTTTGGAGCCCCCAAAATAAAGTCTCTTACTTTCCATTGTTTCCCCATCTATTCACCATGAAGTGATGGGACCAGATGCCATGATTTCAGTTTTCTCAATGTTGAGTTTTAAGCCAACTTTTTCACTCTCCTCTTTCACTTTTGTCAAGAGGCTCTTTAGTTCTTCTTCACTTTCTGCCATAAGGGTGGTGTTATCTACATATCTGAGGTTATTGATATTTCTCCTGGCAATCTTGATTCCAGCTTGTACTTCCTCCACCCCAGCGTTTCTCATGATATACCCTGCATGTAAGTTAAATAAGCAGAGTGACAGTATACAGCCTTGATGTACTCCTTTCCTGATTTGGAAAGGAGTCTATTGTTCCATGTCCAGATCTAATTGTTGCTTCTTGACCTGCATACAGATTTCTCAAGAGGGAGGTCAGGTGGTCTGGTATTCCTATCTCATGAAGAATTTTCCACAGTTTGTTTTGATCCACATGGTCAAAGGCTTTGGCATAGTAAAGCAGAAGTAGGTGTTTTACTGGATTTCTGTTGCTTTTTTGATGATCCAGTGGATGTTGGCAATTTGACCTCTGGTTCCCATTGCCTTTTCTAAATCCAGCTTGAACATCTGGAAGTTCATTGTTCAGGTACTGTTGAAGCCTGGCTTGGAGAATTTTGAGCATTACTTTGTTAGCATGTGGGATGAGTGTAATTGTGTGGTACTGTGAACATTTCTTTGACATTGCCTTTCTTTGGGATTGGAGTGAAAACTGACCTTTTCCAGTCCTGTGGCCACTGCTGAGTTTTCCAAATTTGCTGGCATATTGAGTGCAGCACTTTCACAGCATCATCTTTTAGGATTTGAAATAGCTCACCTGGAATTCCATCACCTCCACTAACTTTGTTCGTAGTGATGCTTCCTAAGGCCCGTTTGACTTCACATTCCAGAGTGTCTGGCTCTAGGTGAGTGATCACACCATCATGATTATCTGGGTCATGAAGATCTTTTTTGTACAGTTCTTCTGTATATTCTTGCCATCTCTTCTTAATATCTTCTGCTTTGGTTAGGTCCATAACATTTCTGTCCTTTATTGTGCCCATCTTTACATGAAATGTTCCCCCTGTCTATCAGACCTAATCCCTTGAATCTATTTGTCACTTACACTGTATAATCGTAAGGGATTTGATTTAGGTCCAGTGGTCTTCCCTACATTCTTCAATTCAAGTCTGCTCATAGAACTATAAGAATCAGATTAGTGAATTAAGATATTATGATTTTTACTAATTTGGTATTAAATAATTTATAACATGATTTTTAAACATTTGAATTTAGACTAAACTGAAAATGAATGTGCTAAGATGCAGAGGTATGGAAAAGGTAGCATAACCAGCTTAAGAAGAGACATGTTTCACCATGTTATTTTTTATTTAGAGTGTTTTTCCTTTGGGTCTTTGCTCTGATTAGTATTATTAAGTTTATTTGTTGTGAAGGTGAATATATTTTGTTTTAATTTTAAAAATTATTCTATAAGAAAATAACAAAAATCATGGTTTCTAGCATGATTTTTTTTCTGGTTCTTAGGAGCTAAATCTTAACATCATTCTTTTGTAAACACTGCATATGCCCAGATACCCAACATAAAGTTGTAAATGAGTTCTGTGAGCCAATTTGAGGAATCAAAAAAAAAAAAAAAAATGCTCGTTTTCAAAGATACCCTACACCTTCAAATGGTGGTGGAAAAGCTACATTACCAAACTTAAAGGAAAGTTTTGCCTAGCTTATACCAAATGAGAGTTTCCATTCCAGACTTTGAGATCCTAAAATCTAACAACTTATTCACATGTATGTAGACTCATATTCTCTGTTCAGAAGATTAGTGGTTGGGAGGTAGGCAGGAGTGGGTGGTCGTATGGGAGCAATAGCCATGTTTCCCTTCTTGACTCACTCCATCTCCTGACACTCCTAAACACAAACAGTAGACAAAAATAGAGCCTGGCATGGTGGGTTTTGGAGCCAGGCATATTTACCTTTGAATCTTAGTTCTAGCATAAGATGACAAGATCTGTGATTTTGAGTTTCTTGGAGTGTCATTTTCCCCATATATAAAATTAGGGGGTACCCACTCCAGTATTCTTGCTGGGAAAATCCCATGCACAGAAGGTGACTACAGTCCATAGGGTCGCAGAGTCGGACATGACTGAACATACACACATGCATCCATTTTACAGAATTATAAGTGTTTTTATATAAAGTTACTAGCACAGAGAAGGCATTTGATAAATAAAAGTTATTATTATTTCACTACTCAGAAGTAGTGGGATAAGATTATTGCTCCTCCAAGAAAAAATTTAATATCTCAACTTCAATTATGGAACCAGTGAAATAATTTTCAGAGCTTTTATTAATGGAAAGAAAAACCCTTTAATATATTTTAAATTCTTATACTGTGCTAGGTACATATATTATTGCACATAATTTCTTTTTCCTGCTTAATTTTTCTCCATGGCACTTATCACCATTTGAAAACTACACGTTTTACTATATTGTTTGTTTCCCCTTGGTACAAAGCTAGTTGCACAAAGGCAGAAATTTTTGTTTATTTAGTTCACTGAGGTTTCCTTAGCTCATAGAATAGTGCTTGGCATGTGGTGAGGTTCAGTACATTCTTGTTGCATGAATGAATGAATCCACATACCCTTTGAGAGAGGCAACTTGATTGTACTCAGTATGTGGAAAATGAATTCTCTGTTGCAGTGATGCTTTTCAAGGTTCTGAACATCCTTGAGTGACTCTTGCTTTTCCAGATACCATGTCGAGAAGCCCTTGTGGCTGGTGGTTAGGTCATTATACACCATTCAGTTTCTAAGTCCTTCCACTGAAAGCAGGGATATTGCCCAGACATCTCTGATGGGCTTCTCCTCCATATGGGGTTTCTAAAAGAGAGCTAGAGTTTCCCAGGTCATTTGAAAGATACGTTGATTCTCCTACTGGTGGTTATCTTCTTTCTCTTTAGAGAATTTGAGTCTCCTTCAGGAACAGTTCTTTATTCTCCTTTAAATCATGAATCCTCAGTGGATTGATTGATACATTAGTGAGTTATAAAAGAATCTTCAAGGAAAGTACCAGATAGGGAGAATGATAAGCCATGGAGTCAGCCCTTTCCTATTGCTATAAAAATGCTCTAATGAGAAATAAAACAAAGCACAGGTACGTAACAATATATTTGCTTGGTCAAAAGGTCATACCACCTCATAATGAAGGAAATAATTAAGATAGCCAATTTCTGCTATATATTTTAAAATAGAGGCAAACTATCTTTTAACAGTGGATGTCTATAGCTGAGTGTTGTACCAAAGACATATTCTAAATGTCATACTTTTGAACTGAGTATTTGTTTCTCAACCAACAGGTGTGTGATTTTTTTTCTTTAAATTCAAACCATTTTGACGGCATTCTATTTTTAGAATGCCTTCCTCTTTTAAAGGTCAAAACAATATCCAAAACCAGTTAAAAAAACATCTTGGGAGAAGGCAGTGTTCTTGTTATACCGTAATATTGATGGGCTGAATAAGAAAATGTAATAATGTTAAGTTTATAGTTCATAGTGTTTTTATTTTATGGTTATGAAACATATTTAATGTATTTACTTTTAGCAACCTCCTCATGCTCCAGGATAAAAATTATGCCCTATGGATATTTCTTTCCATCTGCAATATATGCCATCGCCCGTTACAGTGTATGAGGACTTTATTATGTTCAAACAGCATGTTATTCTGATCTGTTTTAAAGAGCCCTGGACTGGAAGTCAGGAACCTGAATTTTAACTCCTGCTAATATAATCTCCCTGACCTGTAGTTTCCTCCACAGTAAAACAAAAGGGTTAAAGTAAATGATTTGTGTTTCCTTTAAGCTCTAATATTTTATGGCTCACTTACAGGGTTCTCCTTCTCTTTCAATTGTTCAGCCTTGTGATTTTTTCCAAAATGATATTCCATAAACCATTTTAAATTTGCTTAATGCCCTGATATAGATGAAGACGTATTTTAGTTTATACACCATTTAAATTTCACACGTGTGTGATTCATTAGCTTGTGTTTCACAGTACTCTTGGTGGTTAACCTATAGTCAATACATAAGGTTTCACTTAAATTAACAAATTACTGTCTTTCACTACTCTCAAACTACCACACAATTGGACCCATCTCACACGCTAGTAAAGTAATGCTTAAAATTTTCCAAGCCAGGCTTCAACAATACGTGAACCGTGAACTTCCTGATGTTCAAGCTCGTTTTAGAAAAGGCAGAGGAACCAGAGATCAAATTGCCAACATCTGCTGGATCATGGAAAAAAGAAGAGAGTTCCAGAAAAACATCTATTTCTGCTTTATTGACTATGCCAATGCCTTTGACTGTGTGGATCACAATAAACTGTGGAAAATTCTGAAAGAGATGGGAATACCAGGCCACTTGACCTGCCTCTTGAGAAATCTGTATGCAGGTCAGGAAGCAACAGTTAGAACTGGACATGGAACGACAGACTGGTTTCAATAGGAAAAGGAGTACATCAAGGCTGTATATTGTCACCATGCTTATTTACCTTATATGCAGAGTACATCATGAGAAACACTGGGCTGGAAGAAACACAAGCTGGAATCAAGATTGCCGGGAAAAATATCAATAACCTCAGATATGCAGATAACATCACCCTTATGGCAGAAAGTGAAGAAGAACTAAAAGCCTCTTGAAAGTTAAAGAGGAGAGTGAAAAAGTTGGCTTAAAACTCAACATTCAGAAAACTAAAATCATGGCATCTGATCCCATCACTTCATGGTGAATAGATGGGGAAACAATGGAAAGTAAGAGACTTTATTTTGGGGGCTCCAAAATCACTGCAGATGGGGATTGCAGCCATGAAATCAAAAGATGCTTGCTCCTTGGAAGGAAAGTTATGACCAACCTAGACAGCATATTGAAAAGCACAGACATTTCTTTGTCAACAAAGGTCCATCTAGTCAAGGCTATGGTTTTTACAGTGGTCACTGTATGGATGTGAGAGTTGGACTATAAAGAAAACTGAGTGCCGAAGAATTGATGCTTTTGAATTGTGGTGTTGGAGAAGACTCTTGAGAGTTGCTTGGACTTCAAGGAGATCCAACCAGTCCATCCTAAAGAGATCAGTTCTGGGTGTTCATTGGAAGGACTGATGTTGAAGCTGAAACTCCAATACTTTGACCACCTCATGTGAAGAGCTGACTCCTTCGAAAAGACCCTGATGCTGGGAAAGATGGAGGGCAGGAGAAGGGGACAACGGAGGACGAGCTGGTTGGATGGCATCACTGACTCAATGGACGTGGGTTTGGGTGGACTCCGGGAGTTGGTGATAGGGAAGCCTGGCGTAGTGCGGTTGATGAGGTGACACTGTTGGACACAACTGAGCGACTGAACTGAACTAAACTGTCTTTCACAACAAACTTAATTTTTTTTCCAGTTTTTATTGTGAAATAATTGATATACATCTCTGTATCAGCTTAAGGCATAGAACCTGATGGTTTGGTTTGTATATGCTGTGAAATAATTACCACACTAGATTCAGCTAACATCTGTCTTCTCATATAGACACAGTAAAAAGAAAGAAGAAAAGAAGAAAGGAAAAAATTTCTCCTTGTGATGAGAACTCTTAGGATTTACTCTCTTAACTTTTCTAAATACCATACAGCAGTGTTAGTTATAGATGTCATGTTACCCATGACATTCCTAGCACTTAATTTGTTTTATAACTGGACGTTTGTACCTTCCTCCAATTCTCTCTCCTCTTACCACCCCCCAGCAAACTTTTAAATAGTTCCCCTCTCTTGCAATCAAGTATTTTCTATATATTCTTTCTTTTTTTAGCCATAACGTGTATTTTCTATTAATGAGCTGAGTGAAATGCTGGGTTCCCTTCTACTCTTCCTGTTGGGTGTGGAATTTCTTTAGAAACTCACACTGCTGCTCTAGACACCCCCCAAAATACCTGTAAGTGCTTTTATAAAGTCATACTGTGTGGAATTCCCAGTTTTGTAGACCAAAAATGGCCAAATATCATCAGTTTCATGTGGTTCAACCTAATAATTTATTAACTATCATAATAATGTCTTTACTACTTTTGTAATGCAATAATGAAAGTGAACTCGCTCAGTTGTGAGACCCCATGGACTGCCTACCAGGCTCCTCTGTCCATGGAATTCTCCAGGCAAGAATAGAGGAGTGGGTTGCCATTTCCTTCTCCAGGGGATCTTCCCTACCCAGGGATTGGAACCCAGATCTCCTGCCTTGCAGGCAGACCCTTTAACCTCTGAGCCACCAGGGAAGCACAGTGATGAAAGTCAGTCTTTAAATGAGTTAAAGATGTAGTGCAAAGAGCACTCAGGGGCTTTAATGAAAGACTGATCTGGGATCGAATTCTGCTTTTCTGGAACCAGCAATGTGCCTTGGGCAAGTTGCTCAACTTGCTGAGCTTTGTTTTCATGTGTAAAATGGAAATGCTGTTGCCTGCCTCAAGGGCTTGCTGAGCACAATCCTTATGACTCTTAGAATGGTGCCTGATTTTATATTCAAACTCTGTAACAGTCATGATGTTGTTTCAAGTAACCATTCTTATACTCCCTCATTCATAAATATCTAAATGTTTAGCTGGAAGAACAAAGGGCCCTAAATAGAGTAAATGAGAAATGGTTGCAAGGAGCAGATTCCTGGGAAGAAGCGTCCTATCTTCCAGGGCTGTGTAGATTTTTAATAAGATCTCCAAAAGACATTTTGGGGAAGAATAGGAGAATTGTCTTTCATGTCATCTGAAAATTTACTTCAACTGTTTTCCCTTTTATATTTTGTTTTTTGAAAGCAACAGTAACAAACCTCTCATGAAAACTGTTGACTTTTAAATTGTATTTATTTATAACAGAGATTACAATTTTTACTTGTAAAATTGTTTGCACCAAAAAAGAGTCATAGATGTTAAAGGTTCACAACAAGTATTCCATATGTTTTAATACCCGCTAGTAAATGAGTTTGATGTTTTATGTAGCCCTAAAATAACTCCTGTGAGACTGTGTCTCTTTCCTAGACCAGAAGGGGCCAATCTTTAACTCTCTTCCATTTCTCAGAATGATCCTGTGCTTGTTGATGGCTTCTCCTGTAACCCTGTGCTGATGACTCATGAATTCAGATTTTTACCCTCTGATTATTTATCCTGAGATACAGACTTAATATTTTTCCTACCTTCTGTCTGTATTCTCCAGACTCTTTCTTGAATACCTTTACTCTGCACATCTAAAATTATCTCAGCCTCTTCCCCATTCCAAACTTGCTCTCCTTTTTGAATTGTTTGTCTGGAATAAAGCCTTGTCTTCCGTTCCATCCCTCAGGGCAGAGACTAAGCGTCATCCTTAGTCTTCAGTTTCACCTCTTCCCTCACCCAGGTCCTGCTGAGTCACCAAGACTTGTAGAGTTTCTAACTCTCTGGGATGGTGAAAATGAGCTTAGGGTCACATCACCCCAAATAATTTTTTATTGTCTAGTAGATTTAGGTCATGCTTCCCTACCTCCTGGTGTCCTCTTACCTAAACTATAGACCTGATATTATTAGACTTTCTTTTCAAGGCCCTTCCATCCCCATAATCTTTCTAGCTGTGCTCTGAACTTTTTCCAGCTCTGTTAAAGCCTGTGTCTAGGACAACGTCAGGTGTTCAGTGTGGTTGGTGTGCTGTGGTGAAGGCGGGGAGAAAATGCACAGTGTGAGCACTGATAGGGACTCCAACAAACAAGAGATGTGTTATCCTAGATGGAAAGAGTGTGTTATTATTATTATTATTTTTTTTTACTTTGAAATAAAAATTTATCTTATCAGAGAGTTTCAAAAGTTGATATATAAATTTACTACACCCTAACTCAAGAGGATTAGACACTGCTGACTTCAGCACCAGAATGTATTTCCTTTTTTGCAGGCATTATTCTCATTTGTCTTTTGAATTAATTCCAATGGACAGGGGCCAGTTTTAACTCTGTGGCCCATGACACTGGCATTGTTCACGGTAATGTTCACAAGAGAGCAAATCAGCAACCATTTTTTTCCCCTTAAAGGATTCAGATGCCTGGCTCCCATGAGGAAGATGGTGGTCTGTTGGTGAGTTGTGCTTGGTGTCAGTTAGATCTTTTAAGTTCAGAATACAGTCGCATACAATTAATAGCTCTGTGCCTAAGGAAAGTTGCCCTTCTGGGCTCTGTTTTTCTTCTTAGTACCTCACCTGTCAAGTATTCTGTAGTTTGGACACTATATATATATATATATAAAATACAGTACCTAGGTCTTCCCTCCTAGTGCAGTCGGTAAAGAATCTGCCTGCAATGCAGGAGGCATGTGTTCAATTCCTGGGTCAGGAAGATCCCGCGGAGAAGGAAATGGCAACCCACTCCAGTATTTTTGCCTGGAGAATCCCATGGACAGAGGAACCTGGTGGGCTACAGTCCATGGGGTCACAAGAGTTGGACACGACTAAGTGACTTTCACTACAGTACCTAGGATAAATTCTCAGGAGTGGTCAGTGGAGGCTGGGGGTATTTGTAGTGTAAAATATTGACTAACTGGTGGCCAGCCTGGTGGCCTGACCTTGTTTTAGTAGGATTTCTATTCCAATCCCAGACCTGTGAGATCTCAGAGGTTAAAGGAGTCTTGCGTCAGCATCTTGTCCAACTTCAGCTTCTTCCCTAAATTGAGCAGAATAACCACATTTTGTTGTTGCCGTTGAGTCATTAAATCGTGTGTGATTCTGTGACCCCAGGGACTACAGCAAGCCAGGCTTCCCTGTCCTTCACCATCTCCCAGAGTTTGCTTAAACTCATGTCCATCAAGTTGGTCATGCCATCCAACCATCTCATCCTCTATTATCCCCTTCTCCTCTTACCTTCAATCTTTTCTAGCATCAGGATCTTTTCCAGTGAGTCAACTCTGCATCAGGTGGCCAAAGTATTGGAGCTTCAGCTTCAGCATCAGTCCTTCCAATGAATATTCAGGGTTGATGTCCTTTAGGATTGACTGGTTTGATCTCTTTGCTGTCCAAGGGATTTTCAAGAGTCTTCTCCATAATCACAATTCAAAATCATCAATTCATAGTGCTGACCAATGTTTATACAGATCTCTCTTGACTTCATATGGGGTTATCCAACATCAGTTGAAAATATTGTGAATCAAAATGTAATTAAAAATGTAATTAATACATATAATCTAATGAACATCGTAGCTTGGCCTATTCTACCTTAATGTTCTCAGAACACTTACATTAGCCTACAGTTGGGAAAAATCTTATAATGCATTACCAACTTAATAATCAAGTATTGAATAGCTCATGTAACTTATTGAATATTGTACAAAAGTTAAAAATGGAATGGTTATCTGAGTACAGAATGATTGTAATTTTATCAGTTATTCATCCTCTTGACAGTGTGGATGATGAAAGTCCTGCTGCCCAATATAAGAGAGAGTATGAAACTGTATATCCCTAGCCCAGGAAAATATAAAAATTAAAATTCAAAGTATAGTTTCTACTGAATGCAAATGCTTTTGTACCATTATAAAGTTGAAAAATAGTAGTTGAACCATCATAAGCTGGGGATGGTCTGTATCAGTTCAGTCACTCAGTCGTATCTGACTCTGCAATCCCAAGGAGTGCAGCACACCAGGCTTCCCTGTCCATTACCAACTGCTAGAGCTTGCTCAAACTCATGTCCATTGAGTTGGTGATGCCATCCAGCCATCTCATCCTCTGTCATCCCCTTCTCTTCCTGCCTTCAATCTTTTCCAACATCAGGGTCTTTCCAATGAATCAGTTCTTCACATCAGGTGGCCAAAGTATTAGAGTTTCAGCTTCAGCATCAGTCCTCCTAATGAATATTCAGGACTGATTTCCTTTAGGATGGACTGGTTGGATCTTCTTGCAGTCCAAGGGACTCTCAAGAGTCTTCTCCAACACCACAGTTCAAAAGCATCAGTTCTTCAGAGCTCAACTTTCTTTATAGTCCAACTCTTACATCCATACCTGACTACTGGAAAAACCATAGCTTTGACTAAATGGACCTTTGTTGGCAAAGTGTCTCTGCTTTTTAATATGCTGTCTAGATTGGTCATAGCTTTTCTTCCAAGGAGCAAGCATCTTTTAATTTCATGGCTGCAGTCCCCATCTGCAGTGATTTTGGAGCCCCCAAAATAAAGTCTCTTACCTTCCATTCTTTCCCCATCTATTCGCCATGAAGTGATGGGACCAGATGCCATGATTTCAGTTTTCTCAATGTTGAGTTTTAAGCCAACTTTTTCACTCTCCTCTTTCACTTTTGTCAAGAGGTTCTTTAGTTCTTCTTTGCTTTCTGTCATAAGGGTGGTGCCATCTGCGTATCAGAGGTTATTAATATTTCTCCCAACAATCTTGATTCCAGTTTATGCTTCATCCACCCCAGCATTTCACATGGAAGTAAGCAGGGTGACAATATACAGCCTGATATACTCCTTTCCCAATATGGAACCATTCTGTTGTTTCATGTCCATTTCTAACTGTTGCTTCTTGACCTGCATACAGATTTCTCAGAAGGTCTGGTATTCCCATCTCTTGAAGAATTTTCCACAGTTTGTTGTGATCCACACAGTCAAAGGCTTTGGCATAGTCAATAAAGCAGAAGTAGAGAAGGCAATGGCACCCCACTCCAGCACTGTTGCCTGGAAAATCCCATGGACGGAGGAGCCTGGTAGGCTGCAGTCCATGGGGTCGCGAAGAGTCAGACACGGCTGAACGACTTCCCTTTCACTTTTCACTTTCATGCATTGGAGAAGGAAATGGCAACCCACTCTAGTGTTCTTGCCTGGAGAATCCCAGGGACGGGGGAGCCTGATGGGCTGCCGTCTATGGGGTTGCACGGAGTCGGACATGACTGAAGTGACTTAGCAGCAGCAGCAGCAGAGGTTTTTCTGGCACTCTCTTGCTTTTTCGATGATCCAGTGGATGTTGACAATGTGATCTCTGGTTCCTCTGCCTTTTCTAAATCCAGCTTGAACATCTGGATGTTCATGGTTCAGGCACTATTGAAGCCTGGCTTGGAGAATTTTAAGCATTACTTTGCTAACATGTGAGATGAGTGTGGTTGTATGGTAGTTTGAACATTCTTTGGTCTGTATATAAAATTTTATTTTCCTTATGCTTCCTTTCTAATTTGGGGAAAAGGTTTCCATAGAAAATTGTTTTAAGCCCAGTGAATAACATTTACTATTAAACTCTCATAGTCTTGTCAAGGGAAATTCCATACTTTAACGTGTGCATTTATTTCTCTAATTCAGATTCAGTTCAACAATCTGTTGCACCTTCATGTATTAAAATATTGTAAATAGTTGATTTCACTCCCCCACCCCCCCCCCCCACCACCCAACCAACAGATTGAATAAGTTGGAGACACAGAAGTTATGCATCTACTCTCAGGGGACAAAATTACCTAGAGAGACTTTCCTGGTACAGGTAGTCCTTTGCCTTGGAAATGATTATGTGATTTAGCAGTGAGGGGTAACATTCTTTACACTGTCAGATGTGGTGTAGGCTGGAGCCTCTCAGCTTGAGTTGTGTCCATCAGTGAGCTACAGACATGTCTGGGTATGTCCACTGAATGTCTGTCCTGTGTTGGTGATGAGTGGGTGGTCTGTTCCCTTCAAGGGACAGAGTGTATTGGGACCAGGGACAGAAGAGATTTCTGGAGAGAACTCATTCCAAGGGAAGTGAAGTCAGCCATGATAAACTCTAATTTCCAAAAGGTGAAGTGATTCTGAGCTCAGTTGGAAGTGAGACACAAGTTATCCTCTCTTGGTCATTCCCTGAACTCACAGCTGAGACCTATGAAACTTAGGGAGAGGCAAGTGTACTGTGCATAAGAGCTATTCAGTTAAAGAATCTGTACCCAATTTGAGCACAAGACCACTGCTTTAGCAGCCTTGAAAATGAAAGTGTTCGTAGCTCAGTCTGACTCTCTGTGACCCCATGGACTATAGCCTGCCAGGCTCTTCTGTCCATGGGATTTCCCAGGCAAGCATACTGGAGTGGGTTGCCATTTCTTTCTCCAGGGCATCTTCCCAACCCAGGGATCAAACCCAGTTTTCTGGCATTGCAGGCAGATTCTTCACCGTCTGAGCCACCAGGGAAGCCTATTATTACAAGCTTTAGACAGTGTATTAAATAGGAGAGAGAAAGGTATGTTCCCCTCTCTCTACAGGTGCTGTAACCAGAGGTTTCCAAATTCTTTTGATTGACAGTCTTATCTGTTAAAAAAAATATATATGCCCTCACTTGTATTAATATATATTTTATAAAATGCACACAAAAGTAAAAATAAAAAAGAATGAAACAAAAATTAAGCAGAAACGAATATTTCCCTACATTACCAAAGGTTTGCCTTACATGTCCCATGGGGTGAGCCCCAGCCTGCAGACCCCTGCCCAGAGAGCATCAGTGAGAGGGGCCTGCTGGTGCCTGGAAATAACAGCTCTTCCTGGTGAAGATGCCCATGCTGTAATGAGTGTGCATACACATTTAGCGTTGAAACATCATGAAATTCTACCCTGGGCCCTCTTTTCAGGGAACTAGACTCTGGTGAGCCTGGTAAAAGAAAGAAACTGGTAAATGCAAGACATTGCCAATAGTGTGACTACATTTGTATCCCCTAAGCTGGCAAACCCTGGGGAAGATTGAGTTGTACAAATCAAAAACAGCTCTGAGTCATGTTTGTACTGGAGTTTCAGAGTTTACAGTAGCTTTTTACAACAACAGAGTTATCCTCAAAAACTCTGTAGGATATAAAGGATGGAAATTAAGAATTTCCTTAACCCAGTTTGAGAATCACACCTAATTCTCAGGTTATTTTTGGAAATCATAGTAGCTACCTGAGAAGTTTAAATTGATAATAATTAACTACTCTTCCACAGCCTTGTTAACAAGTTGTAATGAACAAACTCCTTGAAACAGAATTTACCACACATACAGGTTACTTATTAGACAAACATTCATTAGCAAAGTAGGCACAAGATATTTCATAGAGTCTGCTTGATAGGTTTAGTGATGTTCCAGCTCTGTTTCTTCTTAGGTGCTCCAACTGTATAATATTAAGTAAAAGCTTTATTCCAGGTAGAATTCTGTACCCTTTAGTAAGCATCACACAATCAAGTTCTTCTACACCAGTGGTTGAAGACAAGGACACATTAGAGACTGAGCCTCAGATAACATCACTAAGGGGCACATTTGAGGATCCTTATTCTTTCTCCCTGAAAGTGTTTCTACAGTATTTTAACTAGCTCACATGTCTTGAATACATTTAATCTTTCCCGGGAAAATCCACTTCTAATTTTCGTCTTTCTAAATGACAAAGCAATGATTATTTATGGAGGTAGGAGAGAGATTACCCCCTTTTTGATATAATGCTTCTTGGCACATTAACTGTGCCCCCCCCCCCCCGCCCCCCGCCCTTTCTGGACCATACTTACCAGATATAACTTTTGCTGACTACATCTATAATGAAGCTTAAATTAATTGTCATATATATCTACATATTATACTGAAGTACTTTAAAGTAAATTACGGATTTTGTAACATTAGGTTTCCATTTTACATTGAAACTTATAGTCTATCATTTGCTCAGAGTCTCTTTGCTCATGAGGGTAATTCAGAAACTGAACCCAGGTATAAATAATTCTCTATCCCGCACTTTCTTTGTAATACCAGTACACTTGACTGCATGCACTTCTAGTGCTGGCTGCCTGGGATTGAAGCCATCTGCCATTTAGCTACTTTTCAGTCAAGTCTAAAGTTTAGTTAATAGTGATAGGCCAATGTTAAAGAGTGTTAGGTCCATTAACCTGGAAAGTTAGGTCCATGAAACAAGATAAATTGGAAGTGATCAAAAAGGAGATGGAAAGAGTGAACATTGACATTTTAGGAATCAGTGAACTAAAATAGACAGGAATGGGCAAATTTAACTCAGATGACCATTATATTTACTACTGTGGGCAAGAATCCCTTAGATGAAGTGGAGTAGCCTGAAATGCGATACTTGGATGCAATCTCAAAAGCAACAGAATGATCTCTGTTCATTTCCAAGGCAAACTATTCAAGATCACAGTAATCCAAGTCTATATCCCGACTAGTAATGCTGAAGAAGCTGAAGTTAAACAGTTCTACGAAGACCTACAAGACCTTTTAGAACTAACACCCCAAAAGGTGTCCTTTTCACTCTGGGGGACTAGAATGCAAAAGTAGGAAGTCAGGAGATACCTGGAGTAACAGGCAAATTTGGCCTTGTAGTACAAAATGAAGCAGGTCAAAGGCTAACAGAGTTTTGCCAAGAGCACACACTGGTCACAGCAAACACCCTCTTCCAACCACATAAGAGAAGACATGGGCATCACCAGATGGTCAATAGCAAAATCAGATTGATTATATCCTTTGTAGTCAAAGATGGAGAAGCTCTATACAGTCAGCAAACACAAGACCAGGAGCTGACTGTGGCTCAGATCATGAACTCCTTATTGCCAATTCAGACTTAAATTGAAGAAAGTAGGGAAAACCACAAAACCATTCAGGTATGACCTAAATCAAATCCCTGGCAATTATACAGTGGAAATGACAAATAGATTCAAGGAATTAGATCTGATAGAGTGCCTGAAGAGCTATGGATGGAGCTTCATGACATTGTACAGGAGGCAGTGATCAAGACCATCCCCAAGAAAAGAAAGGCAAAATGGTTGTCTGAGGAGGCCTTACAAATAGCTGAGAAAAGAAGAGAAGTGAAAGGCAAAGGAGAAAAGGAAAGATATACCCATTTGAATGCAGAGTTCCAAAGAATAGCAAGGAGAGATAAGAAAGCCTTCTTCAGTAATCAATGCAAAGAAATAGAGGAAAACAATACAATGGGAAAGACTAGAGATCTCTTCAAGAAAATGAGAGATACCAAGGGAACATTTCATGCAAAGATGGGCACAATAAAGGACAGAAATGGTATGGACCTAACAGAAGCAGAAGATATTAAGAAGAGGTGGTGAGAATACACAGAAGAACTATACAAAAAAGGTCTTCATGACCCAGATAATTGTGATGATGTGATCACTGGACTAGAGCCAGACATCCTGGAATGCAAAGTCAAGTGGGCCTTAGGAAGCATCACTATGAACAAAGCTAGTGGAGGTGATGGAATTCCAGTTGAGCTATTTCAAATCCTAAAAGATGATGCTGTGAAAGTGCTGTACTCAGTATGCCAGCAAATTTGGAAAACTCAGCATTGGTCACAGGACTGGAGAAGGTCAGTTTTCATTCCAATCCCAAAGAAAGTCAGTGCCAAAGAATGTTCAAACTAGTGCACAGTTGCACTCATCTCACACACTAGCAAAATAATGCTCAAAATTCTCCAAGCCAGGCTTCAATAGTATGTGAACTGTGAACTTCCAGATGTTCAAGTTGGATTTAGAAAAGGCAGAGGAACCAGAGATCACATTGCCAACATCCATTGGATCATCAAAAAAGCAAGAGAGCTCCAAAAAACATCTACTTCTGCTTTATTGACTATGCCAAAGCCTTTGACTGTGTGGATCATGACAAACTGTGGAAAATTCTGAAAGAAATGAGAAGAAACCTGAGAAATCTGTATGCAGGTCAAGAAGCAACAGTTAGAAGTGGACATAGAACAACAGATTGGTGCCATATTGGGAAAGGAGTATGTTAAGGCTGTATATTGTCATGCTGCTTATTTAGCTTCCATGCAGAGTACATCATGTGAAATGCCGGGGTGACTGAAGCAAAAGCTGGAACCAAGATTGCCGGGAGTAATATCAATAACCTCAGATATGCAGATGACACCATTATGGCAGAAAGCAAAGAAGAACTAAAGAGCCTCTTGATGAAAGTGAAAGAGGAGAGTGAAAAAGTTGGCTTAAAACTCAACATTCAGAAAACTGAGATCATGGCATCTGGCCCCATCACTTCATGGCAAATAGATGGGGAAACAGTGGTAACAGTGAGAGACTATTTTCTTGGTCTCCAGAATCACTGCAGATGGGGACTGCAGCCATGAAATTAAAAGATGCTTGCTCCTTGGAAGAAACATTATGACCAACCTGGACAGCATATTAAATAGCAGAGATATTACTTTGTTAAAAAAAAAGCTCCATCTAGTCACTACTTTGGTTTTCCATTCATCATGTATGGATGTGAGAGTTGGACTATAAAGAAATCTGAGCACTGAAGAATTAATGCTTTTCAACTGTGTTGTTAGAGAAAACTCTTGAGAGTCCCTTGGACTGCAAGGAGATCCAACCAGTCCATCCTAAAGGAAATCAGTCCTGAATATTCATTGGAAGGACTGATGCTGAAGCTGAAACTCTAATACTTTGGCCACCTAATGCAAAGAACTGACTCGTTGGAAAAGCCCCTGATGCTGGGAAAAATTGAGGGCAGGAGGTGGAGGGGATGACAGAGGATGAGATGGTTGGATAGCATTACCAACTCAATGGACATGAGTTTGAGTAAGCTCCGGGAATTGGTGATGGACAGGGAAGCCTGGCATGCTGCAGACCATGGAGTCACAAAGAATCAGACATGACTGAACAACTGAACTGAACTGAACCACCCCTGGTCACCATTGAAAATACAGCCTGTGTAATCACTAATCCTTACTTGGTGGGCTTTTCAAGCTGGCCTAGTCATCTCCCCATCTCACTCGCATCTGACAGCTTTTCTCCCTCTTCCACTGTCCCTGGGGAACCCCACCTATCACTCCAGCTTAAAAGTAAAGAAGCTATCCTATATCCTGCACCTATTCTCAACATGTTCTGTTCACCTCTCAGTTTTATTGGGATCATGGCTCTCCTGTCATGCTAGTCCTCTTGGGAGGTTAAAAGCCAGAATATACCTTGAGTAAACTGCTATGCCTCACTGCATCCTAGTCCCCCACCCAAAATACATGTCAGAGAACAAACCTAGAGGGAAACAACATCAGAAACAAAGTATACCCAACTATTTAAAATCCAAAACTTCATTCTTTATTAGAAAATAAGCAAAGGTTCATTTTCATTCAGGGAACAAATAATTTGTTCATATGTTGAGTATCCACTGCAGGATTTCCCTTAAGAACAGAAATTTCAAATTCTAGAGCAAGAGAGTGTAATAAGTGGCAAAGATCAAATGCTAGCCACAATTTATGGTGCATAACCATAAACTGAAAATTTGCACTTGCAAATCTGTCCCTGAGTTCTAGAACAGGAAGTTTGGAACTGGAAATGTACCCTCTGCAGAGCCACAGCTAATGCATGTGATGTTTCAGAACTCTTGAAGCTGCTATACTTTTCAAGCCGAGTAAGCAACAGCCGAAACACAGTTCTCTTCCGTGCTCTGATTCAATTCTATTGGAGAAAATGCATGGTCTGAGAGTCATCTGGATATGCCCAAAGTTAGCTTCTTCTCCCCTTAAGTAAAGTGTAGCTGCTACTTTTTGGTTTTCATTTGCAAATTTTTAGGAGAGAATGCTAAATACAACCCAATAACTAAGACTGCCATGTATGCCGCAATGCAGGCTGTGCATTAAACAAGGGCGCCCCTTCTAGTGGGACTCTTCACATCACAAATACCAAAATTTGCATATTTACTAGTGTAGTTTTCCAGAAAATGGCAATAAAAGTGCCCTATTCTAATAAAGTCAGTATATGATAACAATTTCCTAGAAGTGGAAGTAAAGTGTTTTGAAGAGAGAATATCTTTTTCCAGATTGCATAAAGGTGCCTTATGGGCTGGCAGCAGCCATGATTTTATTTCATGCTGTAAGATTGCTCTCTAATCAGTAACTCTGTCTCTAAATTCTTAAACACCAGTCCATAGTGAGGAACCACAAATATTCTTGACTCTTTGGCAATTGCTCTAAGAGGTTTTACCTGCAGTAAATCTAACCTTGATTTAGATAAACATTTATAGATATGGTGAAAAGAAACAATTTCACACAAAATAATAATATATCCAGCTAAAAGAGTGCCTTAAAACAGATGTGGTTGGCTGAGCTTTTATATCAGAAACTCATACCAGCTTTCAAAATGCCTATAATTTCACTTCCCCTGCACTACAACTGTTCCTTGACCTAGTTTATCCACTAGAGAGGTCCAATTATGTTACAAAGTGAGGCTAAAATTTTGTCCTAAATTTATAATGGGAAAGACTCATTAATTTGCTTTCCTTCCCTGAAACAAACTTACTCCTTATGTGAATCACATCGTGTTATTTTTATTTTATTTTTGTTGTTTTTGTTTAGTCACTAAGTCATGTCTGACTCTTTTGCGACCCCATGGACTGTAGCTTGCTCCTCTGTCCATGTGATTTCCCAGGCACAAGAATACTTAAGTGGGTTGCCATTTCCTTCTCCAGGGGATCTTCCCGATCACTGGGGGATCGAACTTGGGTCTCCAGCATTTCAGGCAGACTCTTTACCATCTGAGTCACCAGGGAAGCTCCAGTAACACTAAATATGTCAACATATGTCCTCCTTTAGTCCTTGAACCTATCATATGTCCCCAGGAAAGTTTCTATTATTTTACTAGTTCATAATATATGATTCATAATTGTGTATTGGTATATTTCTCTTTTCCACTAAATTGTAGAGATCTTGAGGAAAAGAGTCATATTCTATTCATTTATGTATTTCCAGATCCTAGTATTGTAGGAGCTTTTAGCTACTGTTCCTAACAAGTATTTGTTGACAGTAACTAAAGTAACTAAAGGAGCTGAGAGGCATTAACTACACATGAGGCATCAAAGATGCTTCCAAGAATCGGTATCAGTTAGGGTTATTCTACCATAAGCAACAGAGCCAACTATCTCATGTGAGCAAAAATAAACGCATTGTAAAGTGAAACAGGGTATCCTCTGTTAAAACCATGGCAGTGAGCAAAGAGAAGTGGGACAACAGTAAGAAATAAAGGCAGGATCAAGGGAGGGGTCTTTTGGATTTTGTTTACTTTAACCTGGAAGCTATTTGACCATATTTATAGACAGAGGAAGGGTTCAGAAAAACAAGAGAAATTTAAGATCTGGGTGATGGATTTTTTTCTGAAAAGAAGATTCTATTGCCATTTACCACACCAGGCATTTACTGTGCTAAACAGACTTCTCCTGCCTTATCTTCTAATACTACCAAATGAACACTATAATTATGCCCATTTCACAGAATGGGAAATTGAATGTTAAAAAATTTTAAGTAAAATGTTCAAGGTCACACAGCTACAGTGGCAGAGCAGAGAATGGGTAGATTTCTTCCTGACTCCAAAATCCATGCTTTTAACAATATTTTGCCTCTTTCTATAAAAGCAGGGCTTCCCTGGTAGCTCAGGTGGTAAAGCATCTGCCTGCAATGCAGGAGACCTGGGTTCGATCCCTGGGTGGGAAGATCCTCTGGAGAAGGAGAAAGAAATGGTAACCCACTCCAGTACTCTTTCCTGGAAAATTCCATGGATGGAGGAGCCTGGTAGGCTACAGTACATGGGGTCGTAAAGAGTTGGCCATGACTGAGTGACTTCACTTCTGTAAAAGCAGGAAGAGAAAGTAGGTGAAGAAGATATACCAGCTTACAGATTTGTATTAAGGGGGCAGGACATGTGAGGGATTCCTATCATTAAGCTTCTCTTTTCTCTGCAGGATACAGTAGCCATTGGTGGAGAAATGGGAGGTTGGGAATGGCACAGTGAGGGTGACCAGTGAAGGACTGTTACAGTGTGGGCTGGAAATGGAAGAGAAATATGACAGGAAAAAAAGGCCTGAGGAGCATGCTGAAGACTTCTCTACACCACACACACAGACATACACACACATACAGAGTTCCTCAAGTTTGCACAGGAACCATTGCCTATGGCTGTGTAACTCTCTACAGTGTCTACAGCAGGGCTACCCAGTCAGGGTTGGAGGCAGCACAGCAAGATGCTAAGACAGAACCATGTTCAAGTTCCAGCTCTGGCTGTGTTACAAAAAGGGGTGAAAGTAAAGAAAATCTTACTCAAATCAGTAATTCCTCTGGCTCTGAGCTCAGATAATTAGAGATTATTATTCTTATCCTAAGGCGGTAGTAAAGTAATGCTTTAAAATTATATATACAAATATACCTGCATATATACAGAAATACATTCAATTTCTATCACTAACAACCTCAGTTAACATCCATCTACAATTATGACATAAATGTGGTCAACTAGCAACATCTTTCCTATTTCTATTTTATTAATTGTTAATAACTTTATTTTCTTAGTCTTTGTTTCTTAAAAGTCCATAATTATCAAAGACTATTTTTAGAGCAGATCAGGTAATAATCTTGGGTACTATGACTAAAATTTAGAAAGGCCTAAGACATCTATAAGATGTACATCTAGAAGGCTTAAAATTTGGGTAAGATGTAGACGTGATAGCTAATGCCTTCTGGAAGCAATACTCTCTCAGGAATATTTAAAAGTCACCTGGAAAATCATTAAATTCTGTCTTGAAGCTAATTCCATGATTTTGTATTTAGTAGAGAAAAAATAAGTCATAGGACAGAATGAAAAGCAAGATTCCAGTTGTAAATTTTTAAAGTATATACATAAAGATCAGAGAAAACATCTGGAAAAATTTATACCAAATTGTTAAACTATATTTACCTCTGGGACTGTGGTGGGGTGGGCTTGGAATTTCTACTCAGAGAGGAGAGGATTTTTTTTATTTTCTACAATGTTCTGATTTGGAAAAAAAAAAAAGCCTGTATTTTTTTAAGCTTTCAACTATTTATTCACCAGTTTATTCATTCATTTATCTATCTCAGTAAACTTTTTTTGTTTTGGAATAATTTTAGATTTACAGAAAAGCTGCAAAGAGAATACAGAGAGTTCCCTAACAACCACACACAGTTTTCTCCTTTGTTAACATCTCATATTACCAAGGTTCATATGTAAAAACTATAAAGCTGATCTTGGTGCATAACTATTAATATAATAGTCTTGAGAAAGATAGGCCAGCTGTTCTGTAAAATGTCCCTCAGTCTAGGTTGTCTGATGTTTCTGTCATGAGAATCCCCATGGACAGAGGAGCCTGGCAGGCTACAGTCCATGGAGTCACAAAGCATATAACATACATGGGTGACGAAGCATATAACATACATGGGTTTTTGGAAAGACTGCCATGGAGATGAAGCACTCTTATCATCATGCCAGAATCAGTGGTACATGATTTTGGCATAATATCACTGTTGAAGTTTACTTCATCACTTGCCTATGGTGGTGTTTGCCAGATGTTTCCCTGTGAAGTTACTGCATATTTTTCTTTTTCTGTGCTCTGTTCCTTGGAAGTGAGCCACCAAATCTAGCCCACTCTAATTTGGCGGTGGTCGGGGCGGGGGGGGGGGGGGGTGGGTGGGTGTGGGGGAGGTGGGTAGGGAATGGAGGTAGGGGTTAAATTCTTACTCCTAGAGACAGCAGTACTACTATACATTATTTGGGAATTCTTGAGTAAGGAAACTTGCCTCTTTTCCCCTGTTCATTTATTTATTCATTCACTTATTTATATTAACATGCACTATTGTATATTTGTTTTATACTTTGGAATTATAATACAATACTATATTATTTATTTATTTTATTGCTCAAAGTGTTCCAAATTTGGCTATTAGCAGCTCTTTCAGGGAATTCCCTAGTGGTCCAGTAGTATGGACTTGGCGCTTTTACTGCTGGGACTGGGTTAGAGAACTAAGATTCTGCAAATGTGGCTCAACTGAAAAAAAGAGAAGCTTTTTCAGCTTGACTCTTATGTCCTTTTGACATGCCCCATCCTTTTGCTTTTGTTCTGTGAGCACTTCCTTACTTTCTCATACTACATGATGTTCATGCTCACCTTAAACTTTTCGTATCCTAGAAGGTTATTCCTTTTACTGAAGAAGGATGTTTAGAAACCAAGGTCAGGGCACTGAGTGTGTCCTTTCAACTACCTTTTATCAACAATAAATTGGCTGAAGATTTAATTAGTTAGCACTTATTTAATGTGAAACACTTCTTAACATACAGCCTAACACATAATTAGCACCCAATGAACAGAAGAAATCACTGCAGATGGTGACTGCAGCCATGAAATTAAAAGATGCATACTCCTTGGAAGAAAAGTTATAACCAACCTAGATAGCATATTGAAAAGCAGAGACATTACTTTGCCAACAAAGGTCTGTCTAGTCAAGGCTATGGTTTTTCCGGTGGTCCTGTATGGATGTGAGAGTTGGACTGTGAAGAAAGCTGAGCGCTGAAGAAGTGATGCTTTTGAACTGTGGTGTTGGAGAAGACTTTTGAGAGTCCCTTGGACTGCAAGGAGATCCAACCAGTCCATTCTGAAGGAGATCAGCCCTGGGATTTCCTTGGAGGGAATGATGCTAAAGCTGAAGCTCCAGTACTTTGGCCACCTCATGCGAAGAGTTGACTCATTGGAAAAGACTCTGATGCTGGGAGGGATTGAGGGCAGGAGGAGAAGGGGACAACAGAGGATGAGATGACTGGATGGCGTTGCTGACTCTATGGACGTGAGTTTGAGTGACCTCCGGGAGTTGGTGATGGACAGGGAGGCCTGGCGTGCTGCGATTCATGGGGTCGCAAAGAGTCAGACATGACTGAGTGACTGAACTGAACTGAAACAGAAGAAAGTCATTGCTGTTCTTCTTATTATTTTTATTACTATTATATACACTTTAAATAAATTTGGAACTTCCAAATTCTAAGCCAAAATTATATCCCATTAATCATTATATCAAGCCCCAATAGGCCTACAGATCTCTCTGTACTTCTGAGGCTCAGGACCATATAAGGCCAAGAAATAGACAGTTCTCTGCCCCTGGCCCAGGACTAGACATTCTTTGGTCATAAGACATTTTTCCTTCCTTTCTTAGCATCTACACAGAGCCATAAAATCAAAAGACTACTGTAGGAAAAGATGTCCCTTGATTTTTAAGTTTAAATGAAATGTCTGAAGGGCATTTTAAAAGAATCACTCCCATATACAAGTCAAACCCACTTTGAATCTATAGAGTACAGTTCTGAATTCTTGCCCCCAAAATTGTTGTTTAGAAATACTGCAATGTCACTGGAATGGAAATGGCTATTGTCCAACAGATTTGTAAAAATTCCTTTGAGTAGCTTCCATTGTGTCAACCACCAATGCCATGATTCTTACTGAGTAATAGATACTAGAGAGTCCCTTTTATGAATTAGATAGTGAGAGTCCTAAAGGGATGACTTAAAGGGGACCTCTACCTTAAGTATTCTGGCCAGTTAAGAGTGGAGCATGAGAATCAGAGGGGTGTCCTGAGAGACAGATCCTCAGAAGATCTTGGGGAGGACCCTAGACCAAAAGGCAGGCTCTGGACACAGAAACAGGAATTACTTAAAAATACAAGGTCACTTGCAGGTTTCAGGGCATTATCTGGGTCCAGCAGAGTTGCTAGGTGGGAAGTACTGTGCTGTGGAATATTCACCCTGGTTATGATATATCTGAGCTGGGGTCCAGGGGAAAAGTACTGCAGGAGGAATGCTAGGAAATGAAAGGAAGCAGAGATTCTCCAATAACGACAGAACTCTTCGGAGTTTTTCAGCATCCACATTCTTCTTCCTAAACCTTTTGGGTTTCTATTAGCTTCTGGAAAACTGCTTTTGCTCTTGGTATCTCAGAATGTACTAATTTAATTTTTTGTTTGTCTTGCTCTGACTTAGGCCTATATCCTTCTGAGCAAGGCTAACTGATCCCTACTATAAGTTGTGAATGTGTGTGTGTATGTGTGTGAGTGTGTGTGTGAGCGTGCGTTCAGTTACGTCCAGCTCTTTTGCAACCTCAGTAGCTCATCAGGCTCCACTGTCCATGAAATTTTCCAAGTAAGAATACCGGAGTGGGTTGCCATTTACTGTTCCAGGGGTTTCCAATCCCAACCCAGCGATGAACCTGCCTCTCTTGTGTCTCTTGCATTGGCAGGCAATTCTGTACCACTGTGCCACTTGGGAAGTCTGTAACCTCTAAAATCCCCTGGCCCCTGTCTAGAATATTTCTGGTCCAGCCTACCTTGAACTTCTCTCTTTTGCTGCCAGCATGATCCTATCCAGCTCTGTCCTCCAGGTCCTTGACTTTCCCAGTCTTTCATCTCTATCTCACTGTCCAGAGCAGTCTCTGCCCTTGGGTCATGGCCATCAGGTACCATGTGGCTTCATAAAAATGTCTTCCAGGCCCTGGAAAATGTATCCCAGTATCCCTGAGGAAAAGAGTTACAAGAACCAGAGCAATTAAAGCCACATTTTGGGAATGGAAGCAAAACCTCATAATTCTGGTAAGGATTATCTTTCCTCTGCTCAGAAAGAAGTACAGGAGGAACCAGGTGAGCAGAAGAACCAATTCCTCACTCTTTAACATTCAGTTCATTACAGTCACTCAGTTGTGTCCAACTCTTTGCAACTCCATGGACTGCAGCATGCCAAGGGGCATGAATATCCCTGTCCATCGCCAACTTGAGAACTTGCTCAAACTCATGTCTATCGAGTCAGTGATGCCATCTAACCGTCTCATCCTCTGTCCTCCCCTTCTTCTGCCTTCAATCTTTCCCAGCATCAGGTCTTTTCCAGTGAGTCAGTTCTTTGCATCAGGTGGCCAAAGTATTGGAGTTTCAGCTTCAGCATCAGTCCTCCCAATGAATATTCAGGACGGATTTCCTTTAGGATGGACTGATTGGCTCTCTTTGCAGTCCAAGGGACTCTCAAGAGTCTTCTCCAACACCACAGTTCAAAAGCATCAGTTCTTCAGCTCTCAGCTTTCTTTATAGTCCAACTCTCACATCCAATGACTAGTGGAAAACCATAACTTTGACTAGACAGACCTTTGTTGGCAAAGCAATGTCTCTACTTTTTAATATGCTGTCTAGATTGGTCATAGCTTTTCTTCCAAGGAGCAAGTGTCTTTTAATTTCATGGCTGCAGCCACCATCTGGAGTATTTTGGAGACCAAAAAAAAAGGTTGTTTCCCATCTATTCACCATGAAGTGATGGGACTAGCCATGATCTTACTGATGCCATGATCTTAGTTTTCTGAATGTTGAGTTTTAAGTCCAGTTCTAACTGTTCTTCTTGACCTGCATACAGATTTCTCAGGAGGCAGGTCGGGTGGTCTGGTATTCCCATCTCTGAAGAATTTTCCACAGTTTGATTGTGATCCACACAGTCAAAGGCTTTGGCATAGTCAATAAAGCAGAAGTAGACTTTTTGGAGCTCTCTTGCTTTTTTGATGATCCAATGGATGTTGGCAATGTGATCTCTGGTTCCTCTGCCTTTTCTAAATCCAACTTGAACATCTGGAAGTTCACGGTTCACATACTATTGAAGCCTGGCTTGGAGAATTTTGAGCATTATTTTGCTAGTGTGTGAGATGAGTGCAAGTGTGCACTAGTTTGAACATTCTTTGGCGCTGACTTTCTTTGGGATTGGAATGAAAACTGACCTTCTCCAGTCCTGTGACCAATGCTGAGTTTTCCAAATTTGCTGGCATACTGAGTACAGCACTTTCACAGCATCATCTTTTAGGATTTGAAATAGCTCAACTGGAATTCCGTCACCTCCACTAGCTTTGTTCACAGTGATGCTTCCTAAGGCCCACTTGACTTTGCATTCCAGAATGTCTGGCTCTAGTCCAGTGATCACATCATCATGGTTATCTGGGTCATGAAGATCTTTTTTGTATAGTTCTTCTGTGTATTCTTACCACCTCTTCTTAATATCTTCTGGTTCTGTTAGGTCCATACCATTTCTGTCCTTTATTGTGCCCATCTTTGCGTGAAATGTTCCCTTGGTATCTCTCATTTTCTTGAAGAGATCTCTAGTCTTTCCCATTGTATTGTTTTCCTCTGTTTTTTTGCACTGATCACTGAGGTAGGCTTTCTTATCTCTTCTTGCTATTCTTTGGAACTCTGCATTCAAATGGGTATATCTTTCCTTTTCTCCTTTGCTTTTGCTTTTCTTCTTTTCATAGCTGTTTGTAAGGCCTCCTTAGACAACCATTTTGCCTTTCTTTTCTTGGGGATGGTCTTGATCACTGCCTCCTGTACAATGTCATGAAGCTCCATCCATAGCTCTTCAGGCACTCTGTCTATCAGATCTAATCCCTTGAATCTATTTGTCACTTCTACTGTATAATCGCCAGGGATTTGATTTAGGTCATACCTGAATGGTCTAGTGGTTTTCCCTACTTTCTTCAATTTAAGTCTGAATTGGCAATAAGGAGTTCATGATCTGAGCCACAGTCAGCTCCTGGTCTTGTGTTTGCTGACTGTATAGAGCCTTTCCATCTTTGACTGCAAAGGATATAATCAATCTGATTTTGCTATTGACCATCTGGTGATGCCCATGTATAGAGTCTTCTCTTGTGTTGTTGGAAGAGGGTGTTTGCTGTGACTAGTGTGTCCTCTTGGCAAAACTCTTGTTAGCCTTTGACCTACTCGTTTTGTACTGCAAGGCCAAATTTGCCTGTTACTCCAGGTATCTCTTGACTTCCTATTTTGCATTCCTGTCCCCTACAATGAGGGACATTTTTTGGGTTTTAGTTCTAGAAGGTCTTGTAGGTCTTCATAGAACCATTTAACTTCAGCTTATTCAGCATTTCTGGTCGGGGCATAGACTTGGATTACTGTGATACTGAATGCTTTGCTTTGGAAATGAACAGAGATCATTCTGTTGTGTTTGAGATTGCATCCAAGTACTGCTTTTCGAACTCTTTGTTGACTATGAGGGCTCCTCCATTTCTTCTAAGGGATTCTTGCCCACAGTAGTAGATAATATGGTCATCTGAGTTAAATTCACCCATTCCAGTCCATTTTAGTTCACTGATTCCTAAAACGTCAATGTTCACTCTTGCCATCTCCTATTTGACCACTTCCAATTTGCCTTGATTCATGGACCTAACATTCCAGGTTCCTATGCAATATTGCTCTTTATAGCATCAGACTTAAATTCCATCACCAGTCACATCCACAACTGGGTGTTGTTTTTGCTTTGGCTGCATCTCTTCATTCTTTCTGGAGTTATTTCTCCACTGATGATCTGTAGCATATTGGGTACCTACCAACCTGGGGAGTTAATCTTTAGTGTCATATCTTTTTGCCTTTTCATGCTATTAGTGGGATTCTCAAGGCAAGAATACTGAAGTGGTTTGCCATTCCCTTCTCTAGTGGACCATGTTTTGTCAGAACTCTCCACCATGACCTATCTTGGGTGGCCCTTCACAGCATGGCTCATAGTTTCATTGAATTAGACAAGGCTGTGGCCAGGGGTGGTAGAGATGAATTATCCTGGGACCGACTGGTTCCAGAGCTCTGCTTTAATGTTGCCTGCTGAGGCCCCAGGTGCAGAGGTCTAGAGAAACCACAGCTGGCAGGCCAGTCTCAAAGGGAGATTGGCTCAGGGCCTGTCCCTGGACTGACAGTCTTCCTTACTACCAGTAGCTCAGCTTACACTCATTGGATTCTCGGTGCTATGTAGGATTAAAAAGGCCTTTGCCTCCATAAAGCTGCAGAGAGGAGAGACATATAACTGTAAAATAAAGAAGAATGAACTGAATGCTGCAACAGAGTCTTTGAGCAGACAGAATCCTGAAGGAATGCGGTTATTGTTTAGTCGCTCAGTCATGTCTGACCCCATGGACGGTAGCCTGCCAAGCTCCTCTGTCCATGGGATTCCCCAGGCAAGAATACTGGAGTGGGTTGCCATTTCCTTCTCCAGGGTGTCTTCCTGATTCAGGGATCGAGCTCTCATCTCCTGCATGCAGCATGAGGAGCAATTTACTCTCCTGAGAGAAGCCTTTGCCAAGAAAGTTGTCTTTAAAAATGAACATCTTTCTGTTAGTTTCTGATTTTTCAAGGAAAACATGTTCATTTTAGAAAAGTGAAGATATAGATACATAAAAAAGCAAAAAAAAAAAAAAAAAAGAAAAAGGAAAAGGTGTACTTTGAAAAACATTTAATTTTGAAATAAACTTAGATTTATAAGAGTAGCAAGGATAGTATGAATGTCTCCATATATCCTTTACCCAGCTTCCTCTAATATTACCAGCTTACATCACATGATATATTCATCAAGACCAAGAAATTAGCAACGATACACTACTAAAAACCAAACACTTATTTCCCTCCAGATTTTCCTTTTTTTTTTTTTTTTCATCAAAGCCCCCTTTCTATTCCAAGATCCTATCCAAGATATCCCAGTGCATTTAGTAATCACATCTCTTTAGTCTCTTCCAGTCTGTGGCAGTTCCTCTGTCTTTGCTTGTCTTTTGTGATCTTGATACTTTTGAAGACTAGTCATCAGGTATTTTCTAAAATGGCCCTCAATTTTAGTCTGGCTGGTGTTTTCACCTGAATCAACTAAGATTATGGATTTTGGGGAGAACACCACAGACGTGATGTGCCTTTCTCATCATATAAATCAGACGGCTCGAGCTGATTGCTGGTGATTTAACCTTGATCATGTGGGTAGTAACAGTAAAGTTACTGTTTTTCCCTTTCCGTGCTCTATTCCTCAGAAGCAAATCTCTAAGTTCAGTGTCACTTAAGGTGAGGGGGCTTGAGCTTCATCTCCTGCAGGGAGGTCTGTCAAAGGATCTGTTTGCATATATTAAAAGCAACACAGTCCTTAGTAAATTTGGGAGGTAGTACTTTGAGGCAGTGCTAATACCATCTTTCTCCTGAACATTTTCTCCACTGATTTTAGCATTCATCAATGGATCTTGCCTGTAGCAATTATTACTGTGGTGTTATAGTGGTGGGTTTCTATTTCCCTCACTTCCCTACATTTATTAATTCAAATTTTTGGTAAGGAATGTCACTCCTACCCTTATTTCTTTATTCAATCATTTATTGATATAAGTATACATTAATGGATATTTATTTTATACTTTAGGTTATAATTCAGTACTGTGGTTATTTGTTACATTGCTCAAATTGCGTCACCTTTGGCCATTGATGTATTTTAGAGAGGCTGAGGAAGGTCATCACAGGCTGAGAACAGTGTGAGCAATGATCTGGTAGGAAGAACACTGGTGGGATCAGGGAATCGGCGAGGTTGGGCTCTGCTATAAATGTCAGAGGATGAAGGAGATAGGGGTGAGAAGCACCAGCCAGGAGACCAGTGAGGCCAGCGCTGGAAAGAAGGCAGGAAACAGCCTAATTGGCAGCTGTTTCAAAGCCCAGTAACTAACGAACCACTGGACCTTTTAAAGGGATGCCATCTAGAGTTTTGTTTTGGATTCTGCTGGGTAAAGTGTGATGTGAGGGACTAATTAGAATTTTCTTCATTGCTTCTGAAATCTTTCTCTTTCCCACAGGGGATATTTCCAGCTGCACTTGTAATATGGATTGGCTCCTCATTGATTTTTATTAAGCTTTACTATCAGGGGCTTCCCTGATAGCTCAGTTGGTAAAGAATCCACCTGCAATTCAGGAGACCCTGGTTTGATTCCTTGGTTGGGAAGATCACTGGAGAAAGGATAGGCTACCCATTCGAATATTCTGGGCTTCCCTTGTGTCTCAGCTGGAAGAGAATCTGCCCACAAGGTGGGAGACGTGGGTTTAAACCCTGAGTTGGGAAGATCCCCTGGAGAAGGGAAAGGCTACCCACTCCGGTATTCTGGCCTGGAGAATTCTGTGGACTCTATAGTCCGCAGGGTCGCAAAGAGTCAGACATGACTGAGCGACTTTCACTTTCACTGTTTATATGGCTCAGAATCAGCAGAGACCAGGACTCAAGCTACAGGGAAGATCATTTGATTTCTGCTTGTTCATGTATTAGGACTTCCCTGGTGGCTGAGACGGTAAAGCGTCTGTCTACAATGCGGGAGACCCGGGTTCGGTCCCTGGGTCGGGAAGATCTCCTGGAGAAGGGAATGGCAATCCACTCCAGTACTATTATTGCCTGGAGAATCCCATGGACAGAGGAGCCTGGTAGGCTACAGTCCACGGTATCCTTTAAGTTCTCTTTCCCACTTATTAGGCCCAGTGGGTGCTGCTGTGCCTCAGAGCATAAAAAGTCCTGCTCTTCAGGCTTATCTTCAAATTTCAGGTTAGCACTGGGCTTTGCTGCTGGCCGGCTGCAGGAACTTTGCCAAGTCTTTTCTCTCTGAGTTTACTTTTCTCCAGCATTGAAAAGGAAATAATTTGCTTATCTCACAGGTTTGTTGTGAGAGATAGGTAAGATACTTGATTTAAAAAAATCACCTAGCATCGTGCTTGCCCTATTGTACTCAATTAATGCTAAGAGATCAGACTAGAACTGAGAGGGTCCTTGAGGGATTATCTAGTCCATCCCTCGGCCTGGAGGCCAATTAGTGCCCCTAGAGTTCTGGTTAAAGTTTCTTATTTTCTTTTCTAATATTTCTAACATGTTGACTACACAGGCATCTTGAACAGTGGTGACACCATTTATTGAGAACCTTTTGTATGTTGTACAGTAGGGCTTGTGTAATTACAAAGATGAATTAGACGTGTCTAAGACACCAACAAATTATAGTATTGTAGGGTACACAGCTGTGTAGACAGTATTAAAATTCAGTACATTAAGTGCTATACTCCAGATATGAGCCAGATAATATGTGGGTGCACCGTGAGAGAAAAAAATGGGTTCTGTCAGACTTGAGAAAATATTCAGAGCAAAGTTCATATTTGAGCTGGGCTTCTGTCCCAAACAGGAACTTGCCAGGGAAAGGTATGTGTGTGCATATGCTTGTGTGTGTTGTGTGTGTGTGTATTTGGGGAAAGACATGCGGTGGTGGTGTTCCAGGTAGGGTGAAGAGCACATGCAGAGGCTGGGAGCAGGAACAAACATGACGTGTACCAGTTTAATGTGACCTGAGCGTAAGGTGAGTAGATGGCTGGTTGGGGCAGGAAAGCACAGAGAGGTAAGAGAGAGGACTAGAGAGGTGAGTTGGAATCATGTTAAGGAGTTAATAAGACTTTATTCTATTGAATAGAGAAGTTACACAATTAGACCCGTGTTTTAGAAAATTCGCAACAACTTGAAAGGTCATTCAGTGGTGGGAGGACTAAAAGTGGTGAGCAGATTATTGTCATAGGTCAGGTAAGAAAAGACCAGGGCTGGCATGAGGTGGGCACTCAGGGATTGCAGAACATTAAAGGGAAAGTCACTAATTCAGACATATATGCCTGGATTTCAGTGGAGTAGGGAAAGAGAGAAAAGGATGAACCAAAGATGGTCCTATGGCTTGTAGTGTGAATGGCTGAATGAATGGAATATTATCTGAAGTATGGACTAGATAACACAGTTTTAATTTTTTAATGATAGATGCCATGCTTTTCTGGGTAGTGGTGCTACTGAGAGAAAACATCCTTAGTCTCAAGTAATTTACCATCTTAGTGAGTAGACAGAAGCACAAAAAATCACCAACCAATCAGCCCCTACCAGAAACAGGTTGATTATGTACTATGTGCTGTGGGAACACAGGAAAACAAATATTTAAGTCTACCAAGGGGAACAGAGAAAGGTTTCACTGGGGAGGTACTGATTCAGCTTCTACTAAAAAGATGATTAGTTGGTTGCTAGTATAATAAGAGGACAGTGGCTAGTTCATGCGAGAACATTTTAAAAGTTAAAAATAGAGAGGATTATAGAGGCAACAGCTGGCTTGCCCATTAGATTGTAAGTGGGGTGAGGGCAAGGGTCTTTTTTGCTCAGCATCATGTCTCAAATCTGAATAGTAGAAGAGAGAATTAGGAACTGGAGGAAGGGTAGTAGCAGGAAGTCTCTTCACACTGGGGTGAGGTTGTAGAGATAATGAATCTGGATTGATTTTTGTGAAAAAAACTGAAGAGGAAAAGGAAGGTGTGAGGAAGGTGACAAGCTTTGAGAGAAATAAACTGATGCAGAGAAATGAAATAGATTTGGACCAGTTCATTCCTCTCTAGGATTCTTCTTGATATTGATAGAGAGAGGCGTTCCTTGTAAGCTCTCCTTTCCCTCCTTTCCTCTTAGCACAACCAGAGCCCTTGGAAAATCTGTTTGGATTGTAGACTGTGGATGCTGCATGGTGGGCATGGCAGAGTGGTGTACCCCATCTGTTGAAGAGCAGATGGTGGTGGGGAGTGGGATTATCTGAGTAAGTATCTAACTAACTACTTATCTCTTTAGCTAAGGTAAATAGCCCTGATTTCTTTTGCTCTTTCACACTAGTGGTATTTTTAACCTTTTAGTCATTTGGACTATGACCCCTCCCCCCATTCCAATAGTTCCCATTTCCTGTCTCACTCTCACCTCTCAGTCAAGTGTAGAAATTTCAAGGAAAAAGAAATAAGATTTTTACTTCAAAGAAAAAGTGAAAAGGGGGCTTTTTGAATCATTTCCTTCAATCTATATTTCAGAAGTCCCAGTTGAGAAAACTACTTTTCCAGATGATAATCAGTGACACAAATAACAAATTATGACAGCCAATTGGCCTCCCAGATTGTTTCCCTTTTATTTGTTGCTAGGTAGTAGATTTAGGTTGCCAGAGATGCTCAGACTCTGGAATAAAGAGAATTAATGATAGAGTTATAAAGGATAATAGAATCAGGGAATGGCTTAGAAATCCTCTAGATTCTAGGACAAACTCCATACTTCACAGATGTAGACACAGAGTCCAAGCCACGCACGCATGTTATCACAGGAGCCAAGCTAGGCTTTCCCTGAGTCCACAGGCCTGACCACTGCCCACCTGGCACACGGCTGTGCTGTAGACCACAGACGCACAGCACTACATTCCCATTCCCTGACTGCTGTCAGCTGCTCTGATTTCTGCTTTGATTGCAGAAGCTGCAGGGTGGTAGTACCTATGGCAAACAAGTCATCTCAGCACAGGACAGCTGCCTCTCTAATGATGGAAGTCACTGAACGGTAGGGAGAGAGATCCTCTTGGTGGGAGTCTTCTGCATCTCATTTCCACACTGCTCTTTGGTCCTGGGACCTAGTCTGTCCCTTTTGCGAAGCTCTCACACAGACATTGCCATCAAGAGGGTCTAATGTCTCACTAGGACTTACTGATGACCCCAGGACCCGTTGAGCCTTCTTTCAAAACACACCAGATAATGTGTACCTTGTGTGGTCAGTTAACCCTCATGACTACTGATTCCAGACCTTTCCCACCTCCTCTGAACAGCTTCCTTCAGCTGCCCTGGCCCTCTGGGACTCCACTCTCCTCTGTGATCTCCCACGGGAGCTATTCTTGGGGCACTTGTACCCAGGCTGGTGGTCAGAAGGGCCTCTGGCCCATCTGGTAATCCTCCTGGTCAGCCTTTCCTCGGTCTTCTCAGAATCACTACAGACTTTTGTCTCCTGCCCCCAACTTCACCAAGAAATGGTTGATCATAGGGTGAGAACTTCTCAGTTCCCACACCCAGCCTTGCTGATCATTGTTTGCACTCGCTGCTTTCCCTTTGCTCGGGGGAGATGTGTACCTGCCCTGTCTGCAGTTCTTCTCCCCCTCCCCCTTTCTAGGGCACTTGCTCACTAATCCTCCCCACTCTATTTCCTGTATCTTCAAACTTTTCTTTCTTTGTTGACTCTTTCCCTTAGGATATAAGTACCCTCAAAAGTCTCTCCCATTAAAATAAACAGACATGAGCAAAACCACACTCATCAAACAACAGTTCATTGGTCCTTGCCTCACCCTGGCATCCTATCCTTCCTTGGTTGCCCCCACCTCTGCCCAGCCTTTATACCATCGCTCCCATCCTGCTCCTGCCCATTTGCAGTGGCCTGCTGCCTGATTGCCAGACTTCATTATTTTATTTGCTAACAACTCTTTCTTCAGATGCCAGGGAGCCTCAGGAGTTAATTCTTTGTGGGGCAGCCCCTTCTGGGGTCAGAGTCCTCTCCGGATGAGTTGTCAGACTGTGGCTTGATAGTCTGTCTCTGACACCACCCAGTGGCCTGTTGTGACTGTGGGTGGAGTAGCGGGGTGGCTGTGATCCTTGGCAGATACTCTCTGACTTTGGTCCAAGGTCTTTAGAAAACCATTGTGAGAGCAAGACAATCTGTCCTGAGAACTAGGCCCTTTAATTTTTAGAATGTTGACTTTAACTGGCATTGCATATTTTACCTCTTGCTGTGTTTCTTTTCTAACTAGAGAGTGATCTCTTTCTCCCTTTACATTTGGATTAGAAAATGCTGTGTGTGTGGGGGGTGGGGGGGGGGAAGGGGATGGGGTAGGGAGTAGTGATGAGAAAACTGTAGCAAGCATTTTTGTTTATGTTAGTCAAAATGTGAAATATGAAAACTGAGGTGTTTAAATCTCTAATTTGTCCCCTAGGAGAAAGAAAGGCTTTTGCAAGGTCATAGCACAGCTCAGAGGAGGCTAGGGGAAAGAATTTGGATACACACCAGAGTGCTTTACAAACCACTCTGACCCCCCTGAGCTCTGGAATAGATCCTTGAAATGGGCCTGTGTGGTAGCCAGACATAGGAGTATTTGAAAATTCCCTGCAGTGGGCTGCTCCAATTCACACCATGAATAATTCAGTAGATCTTTTGGAAGCCCTCCTGGGAGCAGCGATCCCACTCTCCTGGGATAGGCTCTTTTGAATGAGAGAGGCTTAGCCACTTCTTCAGATTTGCTGTTGGGAGTTTCTTTCCTCTCCCACCAAGTCCAGTCCTCCTAAGATTGGAGATCCAAAAATAAGTCCTCCAAAACAGAGATCAGTGTCATTAGTTTGTCACCTGGAGTCTTACCTCAGAGCCTGATAAGACATGGATGTTTGCATTAGTAACTTGAAGGATGGGTTAAGGATATGAAGTGGTCGAAAGTATTATGGTCATGGAATTAAGTGGTCTAAAACTCCATCTTTTTGCTTGTTTGTTTTTTAAATTATTAATTGCTCAGGAGCTAAGATTATGAACACAAGTGTTATTAGATATTATTTATTATGAAAAAAAGATCAGAACTTTTTTCTCTTTATCTTGAACTAAAATGAACTGATTTTTCTTTTACTTTGGATTTATTAAAAGTTGACTACTGAATCCATTATCTTTTTTGTATGTTTTTATTGTATTTTAAACAGGAATGGATTAGCATCAGTAATTTAATTTTCTCCTCAATGACTGCTTACCTCTAGTATCCTACTCCTTAAACTTTGCTTCTTATCCTACTTGACCAAGCCTATTTCTCTTCACAGGTGTGTAGAGTGGAGACAGGGATGAATTCCCAGCCAGCTCAGTGAGGTATGCATGAGAGTCTTGGGAACTTCCCTTCTCATCTGACCAACCTGCTTTAACCACCTTAATCTCTACTATGTTTTCTTCGCCACTTATGACTAAAAATACTCTAGTCCAGCTTCATTCCCCCACCAAGTCACCATTTGCCTATAAGGAATGCCTCATAGACAACACATTTATATTTTGGTAGCTTTGACTTGTAAAAAAAGCCCAAACCTGTTGTCCTCTAATTCCGTCCATTGACCCTAGAAGGGAAACATAGACTTTTTCTTTCTTCTAGGAATATGAAGGCAGTTCTCATTTCTTTGGTTCCTCCTTCCCCTTCTTTTCTAGGCTGCACTGTCTCAGTTTCTGTGTTGTAGTCTGTTAACCTCCCTGACTGCTTTCCTCTGAGCAGGCAGGGCTATGTTTTTATTAACAAATGGTACGCAGGACTGAACATCATCCGCTGAAGAGTGAGGCAGGACTGTCCTCCCATTTTATCTTTATACTGTACCTTTAAGATCACATTGGCTTATTTTCATTAATTAAACAGTAATTTATTAGTGCTGGGAATATGTATAAGTGCTATCAGGGAGCAAACATACTAGAAAAGAAGGAGAGAGGGAGAGAGTAAGCAAAAATAGGTAACTAGAAAGCAAGTATGATGAGTATTAGCCTAGGAGTACAGGGTGGTGTGTGCATAAGTAGTTGGGGGACATTTCCTAACTGGAGGGTTAGGAAAGGCCTCTGAAAGGAAGAACTTTAAAGCAGGACCATAAAACAATTGGACAGGAGATTAGGTGTAAGAGAGAGGGAGAGCTGGGGGAAGGAACGGAATGTACCAGGCAGAACAAAGAACATATGCAAAGGCCTAGAGGTGAGAAGCAACTGAATGTAGCACAATCTGTCTGAAGATTAGACTATAAAGAAGAGAAGGCAGAGATGAAGTAGGAGATACAGGAAGTGTCCACACTGTGAGTTCCTTAAAAGCTAATTATTCAACACATGTTTGAGCACTCTTCTGGGCCCTAGAGTCATGCCAGTTAAGAAAACAGACCAAGAAAAAAATCCCTGCCCTCACAGTACATAGAGTTTAGTGGAATTAAGTTAAAAAACCTTATCAAAGAATTTGGATTTTACTCTAAGAGCTGGTGGAACCCACTGAAAGGGTTAAATGGAAGAGTAATATGGTTAGAATTATACTGTTTTAAAGTTAGGCAGATGATTTCACCCACTGGGAGTACTTTTGACAATGAAAGTAATTATGAATAATTGTGATAGAACAATAGAACTTTGGCTGGTTCTAAAGATAGGCAAAAGCAAGAAAGATAGGCACCCTTTTAAAATATGGGCAAAAGACCAGAAAGAAGCAAGACTAAAGGCAGAGATTGGCCACTGTAGGGCCCACGGGAAAGATAGCCAGGCCTGGTACCGAGACGTTCAGTGAGGTGGAAGGAAGTGGATGGATTTGAGAAGCACTTAGAGGGAGAGACCTGTTGTCCAAGACAGGCAAAGAATAAGAAATGCAGAGTGGCACCAAAAGCCTTCTTCCAGACTGATCAGGACTCAGAAACCAGTAACCATTCTCTGAGTTCATTGGATTTGTTACTGATTTCCTGGTTGCCTGTTACCTTCTCTACATCTTGACCGACTAAGTCAGAGTTCTTGATGGAACCTATACAGGTATGTATACCCATCTATTATGTTTTTCTGAATTGTTTGTCCAGTAAAACAAATGTTTAAAAACAAATAATTAAGGGATGATTAGCCTCATAAGTGGAGAAGTAAATGGCAACCCACTCCAGAATTCTTGCCTGGAAAATTCCATGGACAGAGGAGTCTGGTGGGTGGCTACAGTCCATGTGGTCACAAAGAGTCAGACACGACTGAGCTACTTCGCTTTCACTAGCCTCATAAGACTTGTTCATAATGGCCTCTTGATCCCGAGATTGCTGCTTCCTTTCAAGTGTTGGCTTGCAGTCATTGTACCAAGTTAATCAGGGTTCTCCAAAGAAGTGCGCGCGCGCGTGTGCACACACACACACACACACACACACACATATGTGTGTGTGTATCCATATATATATGGATATTTCTTATAGGAATTGGCTCACACAGTTACAGAAACTGACAAGTCCCATGATCTGGTATGTCTACAAGCAAGAGAATTAGCAAAGCTGGTAGTGTGACTCAGTCCAGATCCCATGGCTTGAGAACTGGGGAGTCAGTGGTGTAAGTGGCAGTTTCCAATGTCCTAGAAACAGGAATGCTGATGTCCGAGAGCAGGAGAAGATGAATGTCCCAGCTCAGGCAGAAAGAGCAAATTCGTCTTTCCCTACCTTTCTGTTCTATTCAGTCCCTCAACAGATTGGATGGTGTCCACCCATACTGGTAAGGACAATCTTTTTTACTTGGTCTACTGATTCAAATGCTAGTATCTTCCAGACACACTGTCACAGATATACCTGGCGAAAATGTTTTACTAGTTATCTAAGCATTTCTTAGCCAGTCAAGTTGACACATAAAATTGACCATCACATGTACAATACACATATAAGGTTAAATTATTTTCCAGGAGAACAATCCATTTTAAGTGCTGAGTTTATCCTTTCAGTGGTTGACTTGTTCCAAATAGAAACAGCAGTTCTCTTAGTTGTTCTCAGTCTTTTTCTTTAAGTGTGTAAGTTCCCTTTAACTTACATAACTCCCTAGAGCAGCGTAACATCAGGCCATTATATGATCATTATTTCTGAACCAGACTGTTTTGTTCCACTTTGGCCACAGAGTGTGTGATGTATGGCATTTTCAGGATAGAGTCAGAAGTTCTGAAATACCGTTAACCATCAGGAGAGGACCTAGTAAAAGACTGAAGAACTGTGGACGAATCAGCACAAACCAGAAACTGCTGTTAGAGAAGCAGCTTGGTTCTTACCCTCAGAAGAGAAGCATCTCTTTCATGCAGAAGGAGGGGACTTTCTTGGTTGCTGACCACCCTAACTTTGTGACTTATAAAGACGATACTATTGATCTGGGGGTGATTCTAGGTTCTTAGGAAGAATACTTATCAAAATTGTTGCTGAACATGCTAGATGTGCAGAATGCTATTTAAATGCTTAATTATCAGAAGTGAACCCAAATAATGACTGAGTTTGATTCCCTATGGACTAGAACTGGTATTCCTGGCAAATGACCATTAGTAGAATTTTCCAGTGTCTCTAATTGCACAGTTCTGAGACTTTGCCATAAATAACTTACTGATTGATTGAGGAGGAAACCAGAGGCCCTATTAGTGCTGGTGAAATGCTAGGTGCCTGAAAAAAATCTTTTACTTTACTATTAAATGATGAGGGGAAAGGAGGATAGTCTCTTAAAGCTAAAAGATATTACTCTTATAAAGGCTCTCAAAATGTAAACAAACAAGTAAGTGTTAAAGATCTGTTTGGGATTTGCATTTTCTACGTTCACTGGCGTGCAGAGACTGGGGCAGGTTTTAGTACTGGGGGGACTTGCTTTATTCTTTGTATGTTCCATTCCATGATTATATCTCCTTTCCTTGTGCAAGAGGAAGAAGAGTGACTCATGATGACTCCTGGTTTTAATTTCAGTGAATTCCTGAAGGTGCAGACTAAGTCAACAAATCATCTTGTTTAGCTTCACTCTGGCTTATTTCTTTTGAGGGGAGATATTTGCTAGTTTAGATAGTAATTTGAGAAGTAGATTATATATTAAACTGTGGCAAGAGAACTCCAGAAACATGAAAATTAACTAAGCCCTAGAAGTAAACGCTCATCTTGTTTTCTGTGACCTAAGAGATGTCCCTAAGCTAGACACATGAGCCACAATCACTGCCTCTCCTTCCCTCCTGTCAACACAGAGTTTATGGAGCACTGACTTTATCCCTGGCACTGTCCTGGGGATATAGAATGCACCCTTCACCCCATGTTGTGGCCTTTCATCAAAGAGGAGACCACCAAACAAATTGCCATACAGGAGGATGCATGTGGTCCTGAGGAGGCCGGGCTGAGAAAGTGGCTAACAGGCTGGAAGTTGGGAGGCTTGTTATGCAATCAAAACTGTGAGCATTTTGTAAAAGCTGTTTGTTAAGTTAACATTTTTCTTTTGTTTTTGTTGGGTCCTTTGTGGATTTCTCTTGACTGTAGAGGAGTTCTGAGTCACTGTTGAAGATCTTTGTGAAGAAATACATCTTTTATTGCTAGGCAGAGGAGGAGGTATTTTAATTCAGTGAGCCTTGGAGCAATGCAAATTTAGTGGATCAGAAGCAGTGTAATGGGTACGAGGTACTGCTGCTGCTGCTGCTGCTGCTGCTGCTAAGTCGCTTCAGTTGTGTCTGACTCTGTGTGACCCCATAGACAGCAGCCCACCAGGCTCCCCCGTCCTTGGGGTTCTCCAGTCAAGACCACTGGAGTGGGTTGCCATTTACTTCTCCAATGCATGAAAGTGAAAAATGAAAGTGAAGTCGCTCAGTCGTGTCCGACTCTTAGCAACCCCATGGATTTCAGCTTAGCAGGCTCCTCCGTCCATGGGATTTGCCAGGCAAGAGTACTGGAGTGGGGTGTCATCGCCTTCTCCGATGAATCACCCAAATCAAATGCCATCGCAATGAACCTGGAAAGAGTCGCTATTTTTCCAACTGGAGTAAAACTTCTTTATAATAAACGTATTTGTTAAAAATCACATTTTTGGTTTTTGGACACTGGAGACAAAGTAGAGGGAATGGCAAGACTCAGCTTTTTGGAATCAAACATTTACTGTTCAGTTGACAAGAATTTTCCTGAACAAGTGGAAGGAGCAGTTAGAAGTGCCCCAAACAAGATTTTGTGTAGTTCACAGGCTGTTTCTTATGAGAATACAGAATGATGAGAGGGAAGTGAAATGAGTGATTAAAGTGTTATTGCTGATTGTTGCCTGTTAAGTTTTAGGAGAAGATAAAGAATGTTAAGTGCAAGCTTTGGTAAAAATTCTGAGGGACTTTTCAGTGTTTTAGTTTTTGATGGTTCTATTTCTTTATAATGCAGAATTTCATTTTAAAACTTAAGAGATTTTTGTTGTTAGCACTTTTAGAAAGAGACCAAACATCAGCTAGTCATAAGTGATCTTCTCTTCTCTTACATGTTGATGTAAAAGTCTTTATAGGAAGAAAAAACTCTTACTCCTTAATTATAGAAAATACACTTCAAATGTGTGCAACCCATTTCGATTAAGATAGAACAGCTATACAGCCTGGGATCACAATTATCCGTGGTTAAAGATGAGGAGTGATGAAAACAACTGTTACATGGAACAGAGGACATAGAGCTTGCTTCTGAATGAGGTGAAAGGCTGAGAGATAGCAACTTACAACTCTGTGTAAGAAATAGCACACTTAGTCTGGTGCACAGTTTAACTCAGAGACGTGCTTTAATGGCCTAGAATGTGTCCACACTATTCTGAGTATTGTGTATACAAGAATTGAGAGACATACTTCACCAAGAAGCTCCTAGTAAGTGGTCCAATGGTTAAGACTCTGTTCTTCCAATGCAGGGAGTATGGGTTTGATCCCTGGTTGGGGAACTAAGATCCCACCTGCCATGTGGTACAGCCAAAATAATTATTAGAAAAAGTTTTTAGTACAAGTAGGAAAAACTAACAGTAACTTATTGATACAGCAATAGTTTATTTTTCTCAGGAGGTCATCTAAGAGGGGATGCTGCTGCTGAGAACAGTTAGACATTTGCTAGATAGAGAAATAATGGAAGAATCTTCTAGACAGAGAGGAAAGGCTGGTAAAACTTTGGCCATATAAGAGTCTACAAGGTATTGAGGCATTTGACTCATTTGGCTAGAGCATAGAGTCTGTACATGAGAGTTGAACTGTAAAGAAGGCAGAGCTCAGAAGAATTGATGCTTTTGAACTGTGGTGCTGGAGAAGACTTTTAGGAGTCCCTTGGACAGCAAGGATGTCACACCAGTCAATCTTAAAGGAAAGAAACCCTAAATATTCATTGGAAGGACTGCTGCTGAAGCTGAAACTCCAATCCTTTGGTCAGCTGAAATGAAGAACTAACTCACTGGAAAAGACCCTGATGCTGGGAATGACTGAGGGCAGGAGAAGAAGGGGTGACAGAAGACGAGATGATTGGATGCTATCACCAACTCAATGGACATGAGTTTGAGAAAATTCCAGGAGATAGTGAAGAACAGGGAAACCTGGCATGCTGCAGTCCTTGGGGTTGCAAAGAGTCAGAATTGACCTAGCGACTAAACAACAAAACAACAAAATAGGGTATAAAATCAGGGGGAAGAAGGGGAGCCAGACTGTCATGGGCCCACCTAAGATGCTTGGATGCTTTCCTTTAGATGACAGGGAGCCAGCATGATCCTCCACCCACCAACATTTTATTATGAACAGTTTCAAAACATATAGAAAAGCTGAAAGAATTCTACATGAATACTTGTACAATTATCATTCAGTTTGTGTTTTACTATAAACATTTTATTATACTTGTTTAATCACCTGTCTATCCAACCATCCAGCCTTTTGTAATCCATCAATCCATTTTATTTTTTTTGCCTTTCAAAACATTACAGATCTCAGAACATTACTCTTTAAATATTTCAACATGAATATCATTAACTGGAATTTATTGTTTAAATCATTTAATGTAAAATTATAATCTTCATAGATTTTAAATGAGAATAAGATAATTAATTTTATATTTATGAAATATAATGTGAAGAACCTATTGAAATAGGGAAACAAATTAGAAACTTGCTTCAAAAATCTAAGTGAGAGATGCTAAGAATATGATGAAAGCCTGCAGTAGGAATGGAGAAGTGAAGTGAAGTGAAAGTTGCTCAGTCGTGTCCAACTCTTTATGACTCGTCCATGGAATTCTCCAGGCCAGAATGTTGGAATGGGTTGCCTTTCTCTTCTCCAGAGGATCTTCCCAACCCAGGAATCGAACAGGGGTCTCCTGCATTGCAGGTGGATTCTTTACCAACTGAGCTATCAGGGAAACCCCAGGAATGAAGAGGTAGCAGTTAATTCAAGAACCATCCCAGAAGTGGAGTCAATGAATCAGTTGACAAGCTGAATGTAGGGAGGGAAGCAGTGGAGGACAAAGGCAGGATGGTGGGAGTATGAAAAGGGAAGGATGGATCCAAGGCTTTCTGTTCTGGACAACTGGATGTTTGATGATGTGATATGCAATACAGAAGGGGAAAGAAGTTTGGAAGTAGAGCAAAAAATAAGTTGAGGCCATCTCTCAAGGAAAGCATTCAGAGTAAGCAGAGAATAGGGGATAAGGGGACCACTCTGGGAAAGCCAGTGTTTAAGGAACAAGAGGGAAATGCTGAACCAACATGGGAGGCACAGAGGAATAGTCAAAAGGCTAGAAATTTAAAATGCTCAGCTGGGCAATTTGAAATGCACTATGTCTTCTACACAAGCCCACACTCTTCCAGATCTTTCCTATCAAGCCTTTGATAGACAGACAGACGAAGGTTAATTATGTGTTTACTATGTTCTGGAGTTCACAAGTGGTTTATAAGTCAGGGACTCTTTGAATCCTTTTAACAACCCTATTTTATAGATAAGGGAAAAAAGGGAACTTAGGGATAATTTACTGAACGTTTTGCATTTAGTAAGTGGCAGAGCCAGTTTTGAGCTAAAGTCATTCAGATTTATCTTATTGTGACAGCCAAGGAAAGAGGGAGATTGCAGGAGAATGTACTCAGAGAGTCACAGTCCTTCCTCCATGATCTGAACCCTAAGCTACATTTCCAACTTTATCTTCTAATTACTCTTCACTTACTTGAGACTGACTGGTCAATTTGAAATGCTCCCTGTCTTCTACACAAGCTCATACTTTTCCAGGGCTTCCCAAAGTGTTTTGTGGGCCACTAGTTCCACGAGATAGTCTGTGAAAAATAGTATCCTGTGGTCAAACAAGTTTGAGAAATGCTGCCAGCTCAGTTCTCTTGGAAATTTGTGATGTATGTTAGTCCATCAAAGGGGTATTAGGAAGTGCCACAGTAAAGAACCTACTCTAACTTTGTCTGTCAAATGTCTCCCAGATGTAGTTGAACTTACTTGACCTTGAGACCCATCCCTCTTTTACTTGTAGAAAATCTGTAAACTCTCCTTATAACTAGAATTCTGCAACACTCCTAGTGAACCTTGACTTGACATTTTGTTAGGTGATTTTAAGTGAGATACATGGCATAGCTTTATCGGCCTCTCATTCTTCATGGCCATGGGACACATTCTCTCCTGGACCATCATTATTTGTGCCTTGCTTTTCTCCCAGTGCCCTGGTCTTACATGGGACCTAGCACAATGCCTCTCTTATAGTCATTGTTTCATCTATTTGTGCATAAGTAAAATTAATAGAACACAGAGGAAATTCGTACTTTTTCTTTTGAAATGAAACTTTTCTCTTAAAAGGACTTTTCTGGTTCAAAATGTGGATGTAAATTTAGACTCAAACCAGGCTTTTCTTTGAGAATAAGAAGAATGTATGTTTTCAGTTTTAATTTTCATTTGAACTGTTTGTTCTTGGGGTCAGTTGAGGAATAAACTTAGAAAAGTAACATTTTGGTCACTTCTGTTCTAACTGTTTAACAAGATATACCATGAGGTCTTGGAAACATCACTTTTCTTGAGCAGTATCTGGTCCTGTCATATCATTTAAAGCCAGACTTGGATTTCTTAGCTAAATCAGTGCATACTTATACCTTGAACTTCCTTACCAGTTTGTTGTAATTCTTTCTCTTGCTTATTCTGACTTACAGTTGGTGGTAGTCCCACTGGTTTCATTATTTCATTTGTGAATCCTTATATGGAACTTAATCAAATGTGAGGTTGTGTCTGATCTTCCTCTCCTTTGAACTGTATAACACATTCAGCTATGCCCTCGTTTGTTTTCCCCATGGAGAGAGAGGAGAGCCTTCTCTGATTCCCTCCCACTGTCTTTCCTGCATCATACAGCTCATGACTCCCACGTGTGATTGTCCTATAGAAGTATGTGTTTGTCTATGAGAGAGAGAGAGAATGTGTGTGTGTACAGGGCAGGGGAGTCATATGGAGGGAGACAGGGCAGTCATGAACACAGGCAGTCTTGGGAGCATGGAGATCCCTAGGAGAGGCCTGAGCATTAGGGTAAAAATGACTGCTTTCCTCCTCCACATTAAGCACACCTGCACGCAAGTTTTGTTCATTCCTTAGCTGGATGTCTTACCACTGGATCAGGACACCAGTGAGTTTAGCAGGCCCTGGTGGCTCAGATGGTAAAGTGTCTGCCTACATTGCGGGAGACCCGGGTTTGATCCCTGGGTTGGGAAGATCCCTTGGAGAAGGAAATGGCAACCCATTCCAGTATTCTTGCCTGGAAAATTCCATGGATGGAGGAGGCTGGTAGGCTACAGTCCATGGGGTCGCAAAGAGTCGGACACGACTGAGCGACTTCAATGTCAATGTAGGAGTTTTATTAGATCACATGCTTGTTTACAAGCCCCTGATTAATCATAATTATTGTTTTAGAATGAGTCGGGCATTTTTTTATGGAGAAGACAAACCCTCCTTGAAATATATTTTTATTTTCAGAGTCTCTTTAATGCCACAAAGAGTTAAGTGTTTTGAATTTTGCTTATGTGAATGTGGTGATGGTACATTAATAATCATCCTTCAGAGAAACAATAGGCCTGGTGGCCACTTACACAGAAAGTTCAAAGTTTGTTATAGTAAATGATTTGAAATTTAAGAGGAAGAGAGACCTAAGAATCAGATCTGGCTATGTATACTAGAAGAACATTGTGCTATCAAGAATAAGTCTCATCATTTTCCATAGTGACATTATGGTATGCAGTTAAAATGGCAATATTTTACATGGTGTGACAAAATTGTATTGTCATGGCCACCATATCATCAAGAGAGAAAATTAACATTTAGCTTCACTGTTAATAAATAATACTGAAATGTTTAGAGCAAGCATTAGAATTTTTTTAAGAATGAACAACTAGTATGATGTCATCAAAATGGAAAATGTTGCAAAGGGAAGAAAACCCTTTTGGCTGAATGCACAGCGGATACTGATGGTATTCATTAAGCATGAAACAATAAGAGGAACAAAATTTTCATCTCCGTCCCTTCCCCTATGAAATATCTTCTGTTTTCAGTGCTCCCTTTGAAGTCAGTATATGATCTTTGCTTTAATCCATTTTTAAAGCTTCCTTTGAAGTCAGTGGGAGCTCATGCCTGAAAGAGAGGAAAGTGTCTGAGGATTGGATGCCTGCTGGGGAAGAGGGACCAGCCTAATCATCACTGGAAAATAACATTTATTGATTGTCCTTATGTGCATGGTCCATTAGACTCCACCCTAAATTGACTTTTATACTGGTTTGATTCATTTCTAGTATTACATGGAAGATGACCCAAACCAGTTACTTCTTTTTAGGGCAGAGGTTTTTATTTCAAATGATTGGAGAAAAATGAGTATTTTAAATGGAAATAATTATTTTGTCTTGACACTCTCACAAACCCTGTTTCACCTAAGTGAATTTTCCAAATAGCTGAAACTAGTAATTGTCTAATAGAGTAATTCTTTTGAGGAAAATGGAAGAATGTAGGATTATTTTCTCCTGTATGAAATTACTTTAGACTGCTTGGCTTTAAAAAAATTCTCATTAAACACTTTGGAGCAAAGTAAAAGTAATTTATTTCTCGTTCTTCCTGCCTCTTCCTTTACTACTGCAACTTGTCCTCTGCAATACAGGTCGTGTGTTATCTGTTTCTATTCTGCTTTCTTACTTTACACAGAGTAGCCTGAAAAAGGGGCCAGAGGTCTGAGGCATCTCTATACCTTTCCTACAGGGTGAAATATAAAGATGGTCCCTTATTTCATTTCCTTTTTCTCTCCCCTTGTCTTGTACTGTTCTCCATTTTCTATCTCTACTCTCCTTGGACCACCTACTTCTTTTCCTTTTCGTTGTGGCCCACCTTCATGATGTCAGCCCCATCTGTGAACAGAGAGGGCCTCCATCGATATCTGCCCCCATACTTTGGTTGCAGGCTCGAGCTCTGCATCTCTGGTTGGATCCTGACTTGGATTCCTCTTGGGGCCTCAAACTCAATACTTCAAAGTTGAGCTCAGCAACTCTTGTCAAGATCTTCATTTTTAATACTGCGAATGGTATCACCTTCCAGCTAGCCTCCGCCTAGCCTGAAAATCTGTGAATTGCCCTTGACAATGATGTCTCCTCCCTATCACACCACCTCTAGTCATTTAGCAAATCCTGTCATGTCTATCTCAGAAACTCAGGATCTGCTCCTTCTCCCCTCCTCTCTGCCCCTATCTCATCTAGTCCCTCATCCCACCTTGCCAATGGCCACAAGTGCCTTCTCTCTGGTCACTTTCTCACACAAACTTGTCTTTACAAGGTTGCAATTTTCCTTCCTAAAATTTGATGCTGGCCATGTCAATCTCAAACTTAAGAGCACTCCCCACCCCTTTGCCTCAGCTGAGCATGTAAAGTCTTTTGTAATCTGACCTAACTCTCCAGCTTCTTTTCTATGTAGTAAGCCCATGGCTCCTGTCACTGAAAATGCTCCGATTCATTTGGCAAATGTCTGCATATCCTTCAAGACCAGTTGGAGTATCTTTTCTCTGAAGCCTTCTCTAGTGTCTTCAGGCAGTCCTCTGCCCCTTTTTGGGGTTCCCACTCTCTTCTTTCAAGGAGACATTTTTGATGGTCTGTTTTTATGTGTCACCTATACCAGAATGAAAGCTCCTGGAGAGTGCAGTTTATAATTTGTTTCTCTCTCAATCCTCATCCCAGGCCTACCTCAAATAAGATACAAACTAACAAATGTTTGATGAGTGAAGATTTTGAGAAGTCTTTTTCACTTACATTTAGGCTTGAAGTTGTATTCTGTTATTGAAGATGCTGGTTCAGACATTAAAATAATAAAACATTTTAACAGATTCTCCCTTTAAGAGGCATATATTAGAAAATATTTAAGATTTTTGTCTCTTTGAAGAGAATACAATGCCTATACACTGAGGCTAGTCTAGCAGAAGGACAGAAAGTTCCATCCATAGGGATGTCCTTAAACCCTTTCATCATCTCCAGACATTTCTGCTGCTAGAGTCCTTGTTACATGAGGAAAGTAAGCCCCTGTCGTTAAAACCACAGTAATCAGGTACAGGGAACAGCTATCTGCTTCAGAGCTTTTACTCTCAAGATTTCTGAGAAGATTTTGGCTGAGAGCCTCTAAATTAAAATTTTTTCTCTGTGTTTTCAGCAAGACCTATAAATCAAACATACAAATCCTCAAAGTCTTATTTTATTTTTTAAATCTTTATTGAATTTATTACAATATCACTTCTATTTTATGTTTTGGTTTTTTGGTAGTACGGCATGTAGGATCTTAGCTCCCCAACTAGGAATAGATCCCATAGTCCCCTGCATTGGAAGGCAAAGTCTTAACCACTGGACCACCGTGGAAGTCCCAAAGTCTTATTTTAAAAAATGATAACACAGTAGGAGAAACATCCAGCCAAAGTACATAATTTATGGTAAAAATGGGAAACTTTTTTTTTTCTTTTAAAGAAGTATAGAAAATATCAGTAAGATGCCCATACATGGAGAAGCTTGGTTTTAATTTCAGTGAAGTTTCTGAGCAATGGTAGAGACAGAAAATTGTCTGTTTAACTAAAGTTGAATGAGAGCATCTGACTATTAAATTCATAAAATAAGAGTCAGTTTCAGCTTCATTGTTTGGGCAATTAAAGGAAAGGGAGTAAAGTAAGTGTTATCTGGAGTCAGAGAAGCCGGTGGGGTGGGGAGTTGGAGGCAGAGCACAGCTTGCGTTAAAGGAAAGGCTGGGAGGGCAGAGCGAGCCCACGAGAAGAGGAGGTTGTTCCTATGGTTCCTCCCATAAACTTGTCTTCGAGGTCTCTGCTTTCATTGGCCCTGCTTCCTTTCTAACCTACCTCATCTGGCTGAAACCTGCCTCCAACAGCATGTCTACCCAAGACACTTCAGGTTTTCTCTTGCTTTCTCATCAGTCTGCCTCCCCAGCCTCTGCCTCTAGACCTCACCTGCTCAGGGTCCAGGGTCCCACCTGCTGTGGGATATCATCTCCTCCCTCTCTTTCCCTGCTGCTGCTGCTAAGTCACTTCAGTCGTGTCCGACTCTGTGCGACCACATAGACTGCAGCCTACCAGGCTCCCCCGTCCCTGGGACTCTCCAGGCTAGAACACTGGAGTGGGTTGCCATTTCCTTCTCCAATGCATGAAAGTGAAAAGTGAAAGGGAAGTTGCTCAGTCGTGTCCGACTCTTTGCGACCCCATGGACTGCAGCCTACCAGGCTCCTCCATCCATGGGATTTTCCAGGCAAGAGTACTGGAGTGGGGTGCCATCGCAAAGGATGGAACTTCTACCTGCTTATTATCTGTAGCTCAGCAGAGTCCTAGCTTACTACTGGTGTGTGATTTAACTCTCTGGGCCTCAGTATGCTCATCTGTGGAAAGAACGTCAGTAACACATGCCGCTCGAGATTGTGAGTTGCCCAGCAGGTCCTCAACAAGCATTCATTTCCCTTCCCTTCTCTGCTTTTTGCTGCTGTTCCCACTGACTCACTTCTAGCCTGCTGATGCCAGTGCTCTTCCAGTTTTCTCAGCGTCTAAGCCATCTGCTGGAAATTTGCCTCTGGAATTCCGCCTGGAGTCCAGGCTTGTGTCTGAGAGTAGGGGTTCAGAGGGAGGCTCTGTGGTGTAGACCTCTCTGTAGCAGCTGCAGAATCAGACATCGCAGGTTTAGCTCCTTGTCCCACCATGTGCTCCTGTGTGAGCTTCAGGTAGGCTGCATATTCTCTTTGTGGGGTAGTTTCCTCATTTATAATTTGGGAATAATGATTATTTGTGGTTCTAGGGTCATAGAAAAGATTAGACGAAAGTGTTGCGTGTAATACCCAGCACATTGTAAGTGCTCAGTAAATGTTATCAGTTCAGTTCAGTTCAGTCACTCAGTCGTGTCCAACTCCTTGCGACCCCATGAATCACAGCATGCCAGGCCTCCCTGTTCATCACCAACTCCCAGAGTTCACCCAGACTCATGTCCATCGAGTCAGTGATGCCATCCAGCTATCTCATCCTCTGTCATCCCCTTCTCCTCCGGCCCCCAATCCCTCCCAGCATCAGTCTTTTCCAATGAGTCAGCTCTTCGCATGAGGTGGCCAAAGTATTGGAGTTTCAGCTGCAGCATCATTCCTTCCAAAGAAATCCCAGGGTTGATCTCCTTCAGAATGGACTGGTTGGCTCTCCAACCAGTAAATGTTATAGGTAACCTCAAATTAGAAAATTGACTGAGTACCTTGTGACCAGGGTTTCCCTGGTAGCTTAGTCTGTAAAGAATCTGCCTGGAGAAGGGAAGAGCAACCCACTCCAGGCCTGATGTCCTTAATACTCTAGCTTCATTATCTCATCTCAGAAGGAAAGCACAGCAGGATTCAAGTGCCAGTTACCGGGGCACATGCAGAGCTTGCTGGGGTTCACTGTCTGTGGAGGAGGTGGGTGTGGGGGTGTGTACCAGCTTTGTTTTGCAGGGGAAGGAAGCTGTATCAGCAGGCAAGGATGCAATGACTTGGATGTGGCTCCCTGAAATGAGATAGCTGGTGGCAGCAGGCAGAGGAAAGCAGGCCAGCAAAGGATGCTGCTGCCATCACCTGAACGCTTTTGGTATTTCTGCTGGCCTCACCCTCTTGCTGCCAGCTTGGAAGTTATCAGAACCCTGCAACCCCTGCTTAAAAAAAAATTGCCTTAGAAAGATCATGCACCATTCCAAGATAGAATTTTGAGATTCTACTCAGGAGGGCAGAGTTCAGGTCGCCCACCCCCCTCCCCTCCCCCCAGTGAAGAGTAGAGAGAGAAGCTGAAGATGAAACTACTTTCAAGGATGAGAAAACTATTTAGATGTATAAAACCAAAATTGCCCTAAAGCAACTTTAAAAAATCTGTTATTTCACTGTTTGTCAAAAATAATATTATGTCATATTCTGGCCACAGGAGAGCAGAACTCTGTGTTTGTGAGTGTGTGTGTGTGTGTACAAAAGCATACTATGTCATTTCCTATTCTAGTCTGAAAAAAGCAGATGAATTATCTTTCAAGGGCCTGTATTATTTTCTAAAATCACTATAGTATCTGAAACTTGTAATTTATCAACTATTCTGAGGCTGAGACAGAATATCTGAATTTAGCCAGTTCCAGAAAATCCAGTATCCTTGCCTGGTGACAGTATAGTGGAGTTTTACATCATGGGACATTTAAAACGTACAGATTCAACCAGTAACTTGTGGAAAGGAGTTTAAATATTGTGACTCATCCTACATGCCGAATTACCCCAAAAGCCTAGGCTTGTCTGTAGAGCTCCCTTAGGATGGGAGACATGCTCTCGCTTTTCCTCAGTTGATCTTGGTTCCCCTGGGCACCCCAGGGTGGAGCATCTTCCTGAGCTGAGGGTAATTCTGGGTTTAAACATGGCTCCTAAGTGCAAGCCAACTTTTTGATGTCTTGCTTAACCCAAGAAAGAGTCAGTTCCTACCCTGGAGAAAAGTATTATTGAGGGGCCAAATGTCAATCTCTAATATGATGCTTTCTTAGTGGATTTTTGAGGATGATTTTCAAAGTGAGGTTTTCTTGGATTTAAGCCCTGGTGAAACACAGCTCCTCATTCTGCCACCAGCTGCCTCCCCTTACCTGCCTTGTCACACTCTCTCCCCCAGCTCATACTCTCTACCTTGGCCATTGTGCATGTCAGTGACCAGGGATAGCCTGTAGAAAGGCTGGCTCCTGACCAGCAAGTGGCCACTGGTAACGTGATGTGCATTTCTGGGATTAGGAGCACCTGACCAGGAGTGAGCACACTGCACACTGAAGGCTTAGGGAAACACTGTGAAGAAGCAGAATCCCTTAACTTGTGACACCGGACTCTGGCACACAAGGAATCTGGTCATTGTGTCCCATCTTGCTAGATTAGTGTGAGGAGGGCTTTCTTTTCAGACTCGGTTAATTCTCTCAATACCAGGGCAGTAGGTGGAGGATGAGATGGTTGGATGGCATCACCGACTCAGTAGGCATGAGTTTGAGTAAACTCTGGGAGATGGTGAAGGTCAGGGAAGCCTGGCATGCTGTAGTCCATAGGGTCACAAAGAGTTGGACATGACTGAGTGACTGAACAAGGTAGAATCTCTAGGGTACAGATTCTGTGTCTTGCATTGCCCTAATATGCTGAGTATTCAGGTTATTTTTAATACTACTAGATAAATTCTCATGGGGGAGTAGGAGATAAAACCAGGGAAATTCTGAGGCTGTCATCTCATGTTTTGTTACTGTTGCTTAGTGATATGGGGAGGAAAGAAGCAAGGGACAGCTGAAAATGGCTACCTATGAGAAGCCAAGGACTTCCTCAGTTTCTCAGTTGTGTCTGACTCTTTGCGACTCTATGGACTGTAGCCTGTCAGGTGTCCATGGGGATTCTCCAGGCAAGAATACTAGAGTGGGTGGCTATGCTCTCCTCCAGGGGGTCTTTCCAACTCAAGGATCCAACCCACATCGCCTGTGTCTCCTGCATTGGCAGGTGGATTCTTTACCACTGAGCCACCTGGGAAGCCCAGTGTAAGCCATAGGAACATAGAATTTTGGTAATGGAAGAGGCCTCAACCCTACTTCTTGAGTTTTAGAGTGGTGAAACGATTTAAGGTCAGAATACCGGGCAGAGCTAGGACTAGAACTTCAAGTTTTCAGACCCCTAGCTCCTGTTCCTTATTATGTTACAGTGTCTCTGATGAACTGGTTTAATAGGAACTGGTTTGGCCTGTTTTGTGGTAATGCAGCCTCACCCTTTAATGAGCTCCCTGTAAAGGGGAGAACAAAGTCCACATTCTTCTTATTGTTTTGGTTTTAGGGGGCATGACTGTCACTGGCAAAGTGCCATGTGTGCCTAAACTCTGAAAACATTTTGTGCTTGTGTGTGCAGGGGATGGGGAGGGAGTAGAATGAGGTGGATTATGATGGGTGAAGGGGATGGGTGATGCTAACAATGAAAGCCACAAATGCAAAAATTGATTCCATTTAATGGTAATGGATGCTTAATGGAATTAATGGGGGTTTTATGCATATTTCCTGCTTTGATCTGTTTGGCATTAGGCAAATTACAAGGAGTAAATCTGAAATGAGACATAGCTCCAGTACTTGGTACTTCACCTGTATAGAAGGAAAGGAATTCTTTCCTTTTATCTTTTGATGACATTTGAGTGGAATGGTTTGAATGGAAATTTTATTTTACTAAGATGATAATGATGATTTTTTTTTTTACTTGCTGTTGGTGGCCTCTGCTTTATAAGTGTCACATTTGCTACAGTGTGGCATGCGCCGCACCCAACGGACATAATCTTGTTTAGGTACCAGTGTGTAGAGGACTGTTTCCCTACCCCCTGGGTACAGGATCTATAGTTGTTCTCTGGGACCAACTCTTCACAGATATTTATCCTCTGTTCTCAGATTCTTTGCTGAGAACTTTGTTGATGCAGCTAAAGTGTGAAGGACCCTAGATTGCTAACTGTTAATCTAAAGTGAATGGCAGATACCATGCAGCATCATTCTCGTATTGATCTCCAGTACCTACCTCCTGATTAGGAGGTTGGCAAAACTCCAGTTGAAGTATCTCTGCCCTTGTCTTATTCACATCTTCTCTGATGATGTCTTGCTCTCTGGCCTACAGCTTTTCCTTCTCTGCATTTCTTACATATTTCTATAGAAATATGTGAAAATGCAGCATATTAAGTTTAGTTTCCTTGAAAGCGTTTTCTTTGGAACCAGCTCCTCCCTGACCTTTGGGCAGTTGAGAGAGCAGCTGTGTGGTCTGCCTAGACTCCAGTTGGGGGGAAAGCAACTTTGCTATGGATTCTGACTAAAAGCCTCCACTGCTACACAGGATTCACCGCCTCTCTTGGCTGCAACCAGCAAGTGTGCACATACTGCTGGTGGGAGTCACCTGATGGGGGTGGAGATTACTCTTAACCATTTTCTGGATGATCTCAATCAGCCTAAATGAGTATTCATACATGAAAGATTTCATCATGAATCTTATGCCCAAATATAGCTCAGCAAATTTACTAGCTTTCTAATTGTCAGCTGTGTTGCTCTGCTCATGCCATCTGTGAGTGCACAAAAGAGGAAGAGAGAAGGGAGGAGAGGAAAAAAGGAGAAGCACAGGGAGTGGGCAGAATGAGGGCAAGAGGGTGGGCCAGAGAAAAGATTGAGAAAGAGAATACTCACTTGAAGGTTTCACCTTCTGCTGGATCACATTAATATATGGTTTGGGAACTGGCTCCATATTTCACCAATGTCCCTGAAAAGGACGATGATACATTTCAACTGCATTTTCAAAGACAGAAATATATATGCTAGACTTTCAGATACACAGGAAGAGTTCGGCTGTATTCCAGGATGTCATTAAAGAGCAGAATATATCTCTAAAATTCTAGCATCAGAGCTGGAAAAGATCTCAATTTAGCTTTTCATTTCCCCGAATCAGAAATTGAAGTATAATGATGTTAAGTGACTTTGCCAGAGCTCACCAGCTGATCAGAGGCAGAGCAGGCACCAGACACAATTCTCCAGATTTGTACTCTGAGGGCTTTCTGCTGCACCCCGGACATCATGTATGCATCAAATGCCAGAAAACTAAACATACTGGAGAAACTAGAGGAGAAAAAAAAGGATTGGTTGGAATTGAGTTGGAAGTGAAGATGGGAGAGGCTGACTTATTCTTCAGTAGAAACAAGACTGAGGTCAAGATTTTGAGGGAGGGGCTCCCTCAAGCAGCCTGCAATGGAGCAGAGTAGAGTCTTAGTCTTAGCAGAGCAATCTGATGAGAAGAACCTCTTCTGCAGAGAATAGACCTTTGTGGTGACCTTGGGAGTGGTAAGTGTACATGGCTGATAATCCATCATATCCTGACTTATCTGGCTAATTGGAGAGAAAGAAACAAAAGATTGGAACAGACATGTCACAAAAGAAAATACAGAGATGGCAAATAAACATATGAAAAGATGCCCAACTTCATGTGTAATCAAGAAACTGCAAATTAAAACAGTGGTAAGATACCACTACTTACCTGTTAGAATGGCCAAAATCCAGAATGCTGACATCACTAAATACTGATGAAGATACGGAGAAACTGGAACTCTCAGTTATTGCTGGTGGGAATGCAAAATGGTTTTCAATAGCCACGTTGGAAAACAGTTTGACAGTTTGTTAGAAAACTAACTTATTCTTACTATATAATCTAGCAATTGGCTTCTTGATATTTACTCAAAAGAATTAATAATTTATAGCCACACAAAATCTAGCATGTGGATGTATATAGCAGCTTTATTAATAAGTGCCAAAACTTGGAAGCAACTTGTAGATAAATGGATAAATAAACTGTGATATGTAGAGACAGTGGATTATTCAGTACTAAACAGAAATGAGCTATCAAGTCATGTAAAAATATGAAGAACCTGAAATGCATATTACTAAGTGAAATAAAGCAATCCTAAAAGGCTACATACTTTATATATATATATGATTCTAAGTATATGACATTCTGGAAAAGGCAAAATTAAAGGATCACTGGTTGCCAAGGGTTAGTGGGGACGGAAGTATGCATGGGTGGAGCACAGAGGATTTTTAGGACAGTGAAACTATACTGCGTGACAGTGTAATGGTGGATACATGCCATTATCCACCATTATGCTACAACAACGTGCCATTATACATTTGTCAAGCTTGTAGAATGTGTATGACCAAGAGTAAAGCCTAATGTAAACTTTGGACTTAATGGTGATAAAGATGTGACAATGTAGCTTCATTGGTTTTAACATTTTAACATATGTACCACATTTTAAAGTGTTAAAATGTTAACATTTTAACAAATGTACCACTCTGGTGCAAGATTTTGATAGTTGGGGAGATTGTATATGTCTAGGAAATCTCTACCTTTAACTCAATTTTGCGGTGAACCTAAAGCTGCTCTAAAATAAAGTCTATTAAAAATTCAATGTAACACTTCATAAATTTCTAAGTATTATAAGGCTAAGTATAAGAGTCTTTGCCTTATTTTTCTAGAAAGCAGAGCCTAAAGCAAGAACTTCAGTGCTTCATGTGAAGGTGTAAACACAGGTGATGAGGTGTAAAACACAGTCTTATTAATACATAAAATCTATTTTAATTTATTCCTAATAGAGTAAAAGGGAAATGAAGAAGGGAAGATACTAAGTTGCATGAGGCAAAGTAGGCACTTTACTGTTAAGTACAGGCTTGGCACTTAACAGTGAGAAACAGGTCACTCAAGACTCCTCCAGAAGAGTTGCAAGAAAGACCTGACCTTTCAGGTATTCCACTGAATCTGAAAGTGAAGGAGCAACCCAGTGCCACTAACCAAGAGAAAGAAAAAAGTAGGTGGTAAAGGAATTATGGAGACATGCAGGTTTTCAGTGTTTTTGCCAATGTATTAGGCAAAAAAGAATGAGGAAAATGTAGGAAGAAATGGCATCAAAAAGTCAGAAAGGGCAGTAGGCAACTGTTTCAAGGTTCTGGACCCATAATGGAACAGGATATTAATGCTGGAGTTATACCTAGATTTAAATCTGTCATGTAGCAGTTGTGTCACAAAGGGGGAAAAATTAGATCACCCTTCTAAGCATGTTTGCTTCACTTCTGAAGATGAAGTGAAATATCACTTAATGTGGTAATTTTAAGAGATAAATATTTTAACTTAATGAAATTGCTTGGCACTTAGTATACATTGGGATTTCCCTAGGGCTCCAATTTGGCTCAAACAGTAAAAAATCTGCCTGCAGTGCAGAGACCCAAGTTTGATCTCTGGGTTGGAAAGATCCCCTGGAGAAGGGAATGGCTACCCACTCCAGTATTCTTGCCTGGAAAAATCCCATGGACAGAGGAGCCTGGTGGGCTACATTCTATGGAGTTACAAATAGTTGGATATGACTGAGCAACTTACACTTTCATTCAGTATACATTACTTTCCTCTATTCCAGTTCTATTATTTCATTTCACAAAAGTCTATCGTGCCAGTTTTCCTCCAGCATCTGCTTCTAGGGAGACTGGGACATTTGAGAAAGAACTCAATGTTGTTCCCTAACTTTGAGAAATGGCCGAATAAATTTGAATTCCCCATAGCTTCTTTTATTCTCAGCCTGGCTAATGCCAAGGGAAAGTCTCCTGATTTTGTCATTTCATTGGGAAAAAAAGATCAACAAGCCTTCTGTTGAAAAGTTAGTCATTCATTCAGATTACTTTCTTTAGGTCCAGTGTTAACAATCTCTTGACAAAACGCTTTTTTTTTCGGTAGTTTTTTTTTTTTTTTTTTTTTTTCCGGAGCGGGGCTTATATGGTGGCTTAGATGGTAAAGCATCTGCCTACAATGCGGGAGACCCGGGTTCAATCCCTAGGTTGGGAAAATCTCCTGCAGAAGGAAATGGCAACCCGCTCCATTATTCTTGCCTGGAGAATCCCATGGATGGAGGAGCCTGATAGGCTACAGTCCATGGGGTGGCGAAGAGTCAGACACGACTGAGTGACTTCACTTCACTTATATTTAAAGGGTGACAATTAGCTTGTTTGTTAGCTTTCCTCTGATAGTAAAGCCATGAATAACATTGCTAAATATGGTTGAAAGCTAGAACATTTGGTGTTTCACTGCCTTTGAGAAGTGCAACTGCAGTTTTATCATTAATGAAGATAGCTTTCTTTAGTAGTCCAGCATGAGGTTTAGCATTGTCAAAGACAGCTAACTTTATAGGTAGCCATTTCTAACTGCTATAGAGTCTTATTAATGATAAAATCTATTTTAATTTATTCCTAATTAATACTTGAAATATAGTTTTTTATTTTCAATGGTTAGTGACTTGCTTTCCTTATGCTTTTTCTTCTATTTGTTGCTCAGTAGTTTGATACTCATTTGGTTCTCAATTCTTTTCATTTTGGAGATGGAAGAATTTTCTACACAGGAAAACAGCATCATGAAGAATCCTAGAGCCTGCATTCTCAATAGAGGCACTATTACACCCCTGACCTAGGAGGCGAAAATTGGTTTTTGATCAGTAAAAAAAAAAAAAAAATAATAGAATCGAAGTCTTTTGATATTTAAAGTACAGATATACATATAGCGCATGTAGAGTGTGTCTGTGGTAGTAAAATTTTATGAGTGGTGATTACAAAAGTATGTCTAAAAGAGCACCTGAGAGGTGTTGATAACGAAAAACAAGTTGAGAAACACTAGTTTAGAGCCAGGAAAGGTGATTTTTAAGAGATAAAACTGATATGAACAGAGAAATTCAGAATTATTGCCTCTGTTAATACTGTGTTATCCATGTTAATCACCAGGCCATGGAACAAGCTGACTATATGAAAATTTGGTTATTATTCACATCATCCCTTTTGACTTCTAGGCTGTTAGTGTTTGTTTTGTTTTTGTTTTCTTCCTAGCCTGTTGGTTCTTGTAGTTATTATTCATTGTTTTCCAGTGATGATTCAATTATAGAAAAAAATCCCAGTTGGGGTCTGCTGAGTTGTTGGGTAGAGTTGGGAGTTTAGAATCATCTATTGTGTTACATTCCAACACAAATGAATGCTTTCTCCTTTTAAATTCTCAAGCCTGTAATACTTCATTAATAATAAAAAAAATTAGAGCCCTTGGTGATCATCTGGTATGTCTCTAATCATTCTTTTGAACAGGACTCTCTTATTCTGAATTTCCAGGGCAATTTTTACAATCACTTCACTGACATATAACCTGGCATTATAGCCTTTTCCTTAGTTCTATTTACTGTACTTCTTAGCTTCCTAGCTGCAGTGTCTTAGGTCCATAATAACTGGCATTTGGAAGGTGCTCAACAGATATTCAATAATACTTCATTAATTTACAAGATAATTTTAATATAACACCAAAGGGGGATACTGGAAATGATGAAATAATTTAACATTTATGTGGAATATTTTTCTAGGTGAGATGCTTTATGCTGGATGAGTGAGGAGCTGTTTTTGTGCAGCAAAAGGAGGAATCTTGCCAGGTTTAGGTATGCTTATCTGTGCAACTGGTGTTTTTAGAAACATTTTCCTCTAGGAAATATTAGTTAAAATATTCCAGAATTTGAACAAGTTGTCATATACTTTTCCTCTATCCTTCTGAAGAAAATTTCACCCCCAAAACGAAAGACTTAGACTATAATCTCTGTGAACTGATATAGTGTCCTTGATGTAATTAAGTGAAAAAAGTAAAGATAAATGATTATCTATAGTATGTGCCTTTCATGTAATAAAGACAGGCAAAAAAGAAAATATTCATTTGTGAAAAAAAAATACAAGATGGATAAACCAGAAACAAATGAGACTGGTTATATAGAGAGAGTGGGAGGGAAAAAGTATGTGTGTGTTTTGGGGTACAGCGACAATGGAAATGGAATAAATGAAAGGGGGGAATGACTTCTCTGAATATACTTTTCTCTGTACTTCTGACTTTTAGAACCATGTCAATGTTTTGTTTACTCAGATAGTCATCCAAGATGTGGAGAAACTCAGAATATAAATAATAACAAATCTAATGATTACACATGAACAACAGAACCACCATGAATGGTCAGGAGAAGAAAAGAATTAATTTTAGCAACTCTGGGAAACTGGTTTTGACTATATATTGTAAGGCGACAAGACTAAAAGGACTGCACACAATGTTCTCCATTAACAGCTTGTTTCTTCACAGGAGTGCAGCTTAGCAATTTTAAGTCATCAATGGATGCTAGAACTAGTATAAAAAGTAGTTGCATAAATCAAAGTATTTCTCTATGATATACTTATTAATTTCAAAGAGAAAAATGGTAACTTTATAGTGGAGAAACCTGGCAGACACCCCTTAACCAAATGAACAAAATTAGTATCATGAATAAATATTGAAATATTGACATCATGTGTCTCCTGTGCTCATACACTGAGAAAGGTACAATATCAAATCTGTGGTATTCTGGACAGAATTGAAAACTTGAATTTAATAATGAGCAAACATCAAACAAACCCAAATTGAGGTTTATTCTACAGAATAACAGGCCAGTACTCTCCAAAATTGTCATGGTCATAAAAGACTTGAGAGCTGCTCCAGGTTGGAGACTATGGAGACATGACAAGTGAATGCGCTGTATGATCTTAAACTGGACCCAGACTGGAAAAAGGACATCACCGGAGCAAATGACAAAATTTGAATCAGGTTTATAGATTAGACAATAAAATTTTATCAATGTTTATTTTCTTATTTCAACAATTGTACTGTGGTTATATAAGATGTTAACATTGGGGGAAAAGAAGGGAAGAAGGAATTAACGAGTTATTTGTCCTATTTTGCAACTCTTTTTGTAAAGCAAAGTGAAAGGTTAAAGTTAAATTTTTAAAATTCAAATTTAAGAAATTAATGAAAAATTGTGGCAAGGAGATATTTAAGGACAAAAATGAGTTCTAGTCCTTTTTTTCACTATTACTATTTCTTGGTATGACTAATAATGGATAAAAAGTAAGAAAGTGTTCTTTAAAAATAGGTACATTGATAAACACTTGAGATTTGTCATGTATTTAAAATTCTAACTGGCACATTTGAATATATGAGTAAATAATAGAATGAGGTATGGAAATTAACTGGAAAGGAAATTTTTAAAAGAGAAAACATATCATTTAGAAAACATCTACCTTCAACCAGGTTCCTCAGGTTTCAATTACTGCATATTTAAAATCAATAATAACCACCAAGCACTCTCTTCTACAGAGTCATGTTAAATGATAATACTTAACATAGGTGCATGAATTCTGCTTATTCAAGTATGAAACTCACAGGTGGTAGTATAACATTCAGTAAAGTGATCGTCAAGCAGTAGATGAAATTGAAAGCCATTTGACACTGGTATTTCAGAAGTGTTTCTTATACTCTTCTTCCAAGATGATTTTCTGCTATTACCGTCTAGAAAGTTCACTGAGCATTCATGATGTGTTGTATGCCACCCACAAGGGATACACTCTTTGCTTGATTGAGGTGAATGTTCTAAACTTCCAAAGATTTAGGATTCCAAAGGAGTCTGGCAAATATGTCATAATATTAGGGAGATTAAGTTCCCAGACTGGGACCAATGGGGTGGTCTTACAGTTCTACAGAGTAAGATGAAGCATCAGACTCTGAGTCTCAAAAAGAATAGAATAACAAACTTTTGGGGACAGGAAATGTGGGGTCACTGGTACATGACAGCAAACAGACTAAACAGTCGTCAAGATGACCTGCTCTTGAAGAAATCTATACTCATATCACACAACAGCTCTCTTTCCCTCTCTCTTCTCTACACCTGAGTGCAAACGCACGCACACACAAACACACACAGATACCCCTGAACTTGGCCGCAGCATATTTATTTGTTGCATGTGTCTGTTTTTGCTGGGGTGACCTTTGATTCTAGTCAACTGAAACATGTAGTTTTCTTAAGTTTACTTCCGTTATTTAGTGGGAGAAGCAGTTCCTGTAAATATGGCTTTATTTTTATATAAAAGTCACTGTATTTGTCATTCTTAGCAACTAAAGGAAAAGGAGGAAAAAGACCCTTATCTCTGAAAAATTGTGGGGCAGAACAGTTTTGTGCATGTGAAAAATCGGGCATCTGCTTGATAGCATCATTCATTGTAGAGTGGACTTGTGCATGTTAGGACTACCTTAGTTTCATTTCATTTCAAGGCCCCAGTTAGGGCCTTGGTTACCACAAGTTAGGAGTTGACTTCAGGAATTAATTAATAACAGCATTAGCCTAAAGCTTCTGTCCTCACCTTTTCTAGCCAGGACTCAGAACAGATCCTGTTCATACCTACTATATACAATCATGGGAAACTCAGACACATACTCTGTCTCCATTAGGCTAAATATAACTCTGTTCCCTTTTTTCTCCACCTCTGAAAGCACATGAGAAATAAAAGCAACAGGTTTATAGTGATAACCTTGAACCTGCTTTCATTTATTAAGTGGTGAATCATTTGCATATGTTAGTATTTTATAATTAGTAGCAAGTTACTTTCAAAATATGTCAATACAATTGTGTCTGAACCCCTGCACTGAAGTAGAGTATTCTGCCCTGGGTGGATCTGCTGCTTTGTTACACAAACGGAATGCTACATTATCTATGTTGACTTCTAAGGATTGGCCAGAAACTTAACTTTCCCCTCCTTATTTATCTTTCAAAACCTTCCTGGAGTATCACCTCCATCCTTCATATCTCAGGTGGATTTCATTGCTTTGGTGTATGGTACGTTTACAGTGTGGGCATGTGTCTGTTATTGCCCACTGCCCGTTGCATTGTGCTCACCTGTTCACATATCTGTTCTCCATTTCACTGTGGGTCCTAGAGATGAGGACCCACCCTCATTGTACCCTCTTTGCTTAACATTACCTGGCTTAGAGTTGTTGCTCTAATTAATATCTAGTAAGCTATAGAAATAGTTCCAGGATGTACTATTTTTGAGTGAAATGTGTCATCAATTATCTGTAAGGAATATTCATGTAACACTGGGGAAATGGCCAGAAGACCTCAGCTATTCCTGAGAAAATTGTATTGTCAGAGGTGGGAGAAGTAGAATAATGGGATAAGAAATAAAAAGGAAATAGTTTTTATTTTTCACTCTACTCCTGAGTTTTCCTGTGAGATTTGATAACTTTCCCTCCAGCCTAATTATTGTTCAGTGCTAAGGGCTGGAGTTTGTGGTTTTGGCTTTCTAGACTCATGATATTTAGCTTTAATTGCCATGTCGAGAACTGATGATTTCCTTTACGGAGAGGATATTCTTGGAAATGAGTTGACACCTATCAGTCATTCCTCCTTTCTCCTCTCTAGCCGAAACCCTGATTTTCTTTTGACGTCCACCCTCCACGTGGGGGTGGGGGGAACTAACTCCACCCACAGATGTGGTAATGGGCCTGACTGTTCATTCCCATCCTTTCTGCCAGTAATGGGTTCAGGAATGACTTCATATTGTAATTTGGATCCATGATAAAAGAGAGGAAAGGTGTGTTGGAGACTTCTGGGAAAGTTTTCCTTCACTCTTTTGGGAGCTGCCAGAAGTGAGCCCTCTCTCTTCCACTGGAGGCTTTTGTGTGCAGCTGTGAGATGGAACTGCTGTGCCATCTCACTGACCACCTGGGAGGAGGGTGGGACTAATAGAATTCTGGGAAGGTGGATTAGATCAATGGGGGAACTGGCCCTAAGCTAGTTTTCCAATTAGGTGAGCCAGTCAGCATTCTCCGGAGAAGGCAATGGCACCCCACTCCAGTACACTTGCCTGGAAAATCCCATGGGTGGGGGAGCCTGGTAGGCTGCAGTCCATGGGGTCACTAAGAGTCGGACACGACTGAGCGACTTCACTTTCACTTTTCACTTTCATGCATTGGAGAAGGAAATGGCAACCCACTCTAGTGTTCTTGCCTGGAGAATCCCAGGGACAGGGGAGCCTTGTGGACTGCCGTCTATGGGGTCGCACAGAATTGGACATGACTGAAGTGACTTAGCAGCAGCAGTAGCACCAGCAGTAGCACCAGCAGTCAACATTCTCATTGTTTAAGCTAGTTTGAGAAGTGTCTGCTGTGACTTGCAGCCAAAAGGGTTATAACTTGTTAACAAAACAAAAATTCTCTAGTTTTAAAAAGGTAGAAAGTGGAAACAAAGCAAGACAGTTTGACAAGTGGCAGAGCTTTAAAAATCAGTTCACTTAAACCAGTGCTTCTCATACTTGAACATACATTAGAATCACCTGAAGAACATTAAATTGCTGAGAATCGGTCCCAGAGCTTCTGATTCCTTAGCTGTGGGCAAAGACTGAGACTTTTCATTTCTAACAAGTTCCCCAGTGGTGTTTATGCTCCTGGTCCAGGGACCACCTTTGAGAATTACTGCCTTCGAGTTCCAAGTACTCTGCCTTTCTTGTCAGGATACCCACAAGTTGGGGTCGGGGCCGTGGTGCCAAGAAATGAACTATGGCTATTTCTGGAGGAGCCATCAAGTGCCTCAAAGCAAGAAAACCCACATAATGGGCCAAAGTACAATTTTTGTCATCTTTTTTTTCACTTGTTTATTTCCTTTCTGTTTATTGAGATGTAATTGACATACAGCGCCATATAAGTTTAAGGTACAGCATAATGATCTGGCTTTTATACATCATGAAATGATGATCACAATAACTTAAGTGAACATCCTTCATCTTGAATAGATACAAAATTAAAGAAGTAGAAAAATATATTTCTCCTTGTGACGAGATGATTTTCTTCTTAAATGAACCACCTTCTTCATGAGAAGAAGATTTGTGACTTAGATTTAACACACGGCTCTAAATAGGCTGTAGGTACTCAATAACCCTTAATTAATTTACCGGAAGGAAAGAACTCTCTGCCAAGCATTTGTGGTTGGATGTTTTAAGATGAGAGTAGGTACAGTACAGAGAAGGCTGAAACTAACACTGGCTGATGACTATGTAAATAAGAGTTCACTTAGTTGGTACGAAACTAGCAACTTGAGAAACGGTAGCACTGAGATCTCCTCTTTGAAGCCTTAGGCTTCTAACCGGAAAACTAATCATCTGTCACTGTTCTACCTTTCACACTAACCACACAATAAATCTCAGATGCCACTCTACTAGCTTGGCAGTGTTGCTTGTGCCTTCAATCACTTATCCCCTGTGTAGACACATCTATTCCAAGTTTATAATAAAGGAGACCTTTGTGTTACAGATAGATAACGAACTCTGACTTTGTAAGAGAAGAGAATCTTCCTGCTCTTTATGTGGCTTGCATTCAGGCAAATAACTGCTTTGTAAACAAGGAACATAATTGGTGTTTGTACAAGGGCCAGAAGTGCTTCTCTGCTTTCTTTCCCAGCAGCAAACATAGGTCCCAAATGCAGTGAGGCTCTGCCTGTCTCCAGTGATGGAAGGAAATCTGTGGTGGGCAGGCACGAGGCCTTCTCCCTGGTAGGAAGGGAGTCGCTGCTTCCTCCAAGCCTCTATTTAAACCAGGAGTTCATTCTCTCTGAGGCAGGGTCAGGCAAGGGATTCTTGGCTTTAAGTTGCCTTTTGTGGTTTCTTTGGCCTCAGGTTTTGCCAAGTGATTCACGCATTCTGGAAATGCAGGGAGGAATGTGAAGGAGCGGCCTTTCTCTCAGCCAGGAATGGATTAAGACAGAAGCATCCAAGTTGATGAGCATAGTTTGATGCAATCCTGTGCTTTTCAGCCATCCACTTGTTCTGTGCAGGCCTTTCCCGTGGTTTCAGGCTTCTGCTAGGTCTAGCAGCAGAAGGGGTGTGACAGTCTCTGTGAATAAGTACATTTATGATGGTTACTGAACTGCAGGCCTTCACAGAAGCGTTTCTCCAACACTGGAATTGAATTTGTATTTGGTACAAATTAATGATATTCTGCAACTGGCATGTTTCCCTTTTTATATTTCTACAAGTTATTAGAAATAAATTTTAAGGGAAGTGATCCTTATCTAGAAAACCAGAATAAAAAGTTTTAAGTTTAATAAAGAAAACTCACTTTGCTGAAGAGAGGTTTGAGTTTAATATAGTACTTTCTGAAATGCTTGCCTTTGTTGTGAAATACCACGAATATAAATATTAAGCTGAAAGGTGAAGTTCTGCAGGGCAAGAGATTTCACAAAGCTTTTCATCAAACATGCCCTCTGTATTCTTAAAAACATCATCACCAGTCATTTAGCTGTTGTTCAACTTCTCACCATGTTACAGCAGGTGACAGGAACAAATCTCTCCATGTCGTTGTAGGGGTAGAATTGGATACAGTATAAAGCAGGGCATTTTGGTGATTCCTTGCTTAGATTCTCAAATTACAAAATGCTTTGTGGAGCAATGAGATTAACCTTATGCTTTTCTTGCCTCTCTGACAACTTCTGTTGCAACCCAGGATGATTTTTCAATGAGGTCATACAGTTCTTGTTAAGAATGATGTGTGTGTGTGCTCAATTGTATGACAGAGGTTGAAAATTTCCTTATTGCATATCTTTTTCAAATCTGCTTCATTATTTTATTTTTTTGATAATATCATGTTCCTTTCTCATATTTTTAATTCTTTCTTTTACTTTAAAAAATAATTTTAAAACTCCTGTTCAGATAATTCTATCATGTGAAGTTCATATTTGTTGTTTCTTTGAACTTTCAGCCATGGTGACATTTCCTTCAGGTTTGTGATTTAGGATTGTGAGCTCTTATCTGTGAGAACCCTGTGTGGCCTGAGATGAGAATGTGTCTCTACAAAGAGGCTTCCTGGTTTTGTTAGCCAGGACCTCAGGGGCAGTAACAATCTGAAAACCAATTTTTATGTTGCTTTGTTTGACTGGGGATTTATTGCCCTTGCTAGAACAATTGCACTCATCTCACATGCTAGTAAAGTAATGCTCAAAATTCTCCAAGCCAGGCTTCAACAATATGTGAACCATGAACTTCCTGATGTTCAAGCTGGTTTTCGAAAAGGCAGAGGAACCAGAGATCAAATTGCCAACATCTGCTGGATCATGGAAAAAGCAAGAGAGTTCCAGAAAAACATCTATTTCTGCTTTATTGACTATGCCAAAGCCTTTGACTGTGTGGATCACAATAAACTGTGGAAAATTCTGAAAGAGATGGGAATACCAGACCACCTGACCTGCCTCTTGAGAAATCTGTATGTAGGTCAGGAAGCAACAGTTAGAACTGGACATGAAACAACAGACTGGTTCCAAATAGGAAAAGGAGTACATCAAGGCTGTGTACTGTCACCCTGCTTATTTAACTTCTATGCAGAGTACATCATGAGAAATGCTGGACTGGAAGAAACACAAGCTGGAATCAAGATTGCCGGGAGAAATATCAATAACCTCAGATATGCAGATGACACCACCCTTATGGCAGAAAGTGAAGAGGAACTCAAAAGCCTCTTGATGAAAGTGAAAGAGGAGAGTGAAAAAGTTGGCTTCAAGCTCAACATTCAGGAAACGAAGATCATGGCATCTGGTCCCATCACTTCATGGGAAATAGATGGGGAAACAGTGGAAACAGTGTCAGACTTTATTTTGGGGGGCTCCAAAATCACTGCAGATGGTGACTGCAGCCATGAAATTAAAAGACGGTTACTCCTTGGAAGGAAAGTTATGACCAACCTAGATAGCATATTCAAAAGCAGAGACATTACTTTGCCAACTAAGGTCCGTCTAGTCAAGGCTATGGTTTTTCCAGTGGTCATGTATGGATGTGAGAATTGGACTGTGAAGAAGGCTGAGCACCGAAGAATTGATGCTTTTGAACTGTGGTGTTGGAGAAGACTCTTGAGAGTCCCTTGGACTGCAAGGAGATCCAACCAGTCCATTCTGAAGGAGATCAGCCCTGGGATTTCTTTGGAAGGAATGACACTAAAGCTGAAACTCCAGTAGTTTGGCCACCTCATGTGAAGAGTTGAGTCATTGGAAAAGACTTTGATGCTGGGAGGGATTGAGGGCAGGAGGAGAAGGGGACGACAGAGGATGAGATGGCTGGATGGCATCACTGACTCAATGGACGTGAGTTTGAGTGAACTCTGGGAGGTGGTGATGGACAGGGAGGCCTGGCGTGCTGCGATTCATGGGGTCGCAAAGAGTCGGACATGACTGAGAGACTGAACTGAACTGAACTGAGTAGTATAAATCCATATCTCAAACTCACCATAAGGGCAAGCCTCTTGTTGCAAATTATCAGGGAAGATTTTTTTTTTTTTTTACCCTTAGAGTTCAGCCTAAGGAAGAGGAGTTTCCTTGTCCTCCATCTGTAGATTGACTTTTTGTTTTAGTCTACCTGTTCTCAGAGTGTGGCCCTTTTAGGGTCCTGGCTCAATGTAAGAATCTTAGTTTTCTCACCGCATCTTGTGGCCACTGCATGTATCATTTACATGCAAGCCCATTTCTTACTGAGAATGGCAGTGACCCTGTCTAGAGTAACAGGAACTTGAGTACCTGTTTTTGAGATTTCTCTCGGTTTGGGGCCTTTGGGGGGGTTCCTTTCCACTTCTGAGAGGAAAAAAAAAATGTCTGTTGTATCCTGGGCCATCTCTTTAGGCTTGGTTTACTCTGAACTCTAAGAGGCAGTTAAGAAGTATCCTCAGAGAAGCCTCAAAATCTGGCAGTTTCTTAGAATTCCAGGACCCAAGGAAGACTATAGATTTGAGGATATTTCTCTGGTCAATCTTCATTTAAATATGAATATCAAGGAGTTCAGAGCCTCCCTAGAATATAGAGGCTAAGGCAACCTCCATCTTTCAACTCTGGCATAATGAAATGAAAAGTGGGTTAGAGTCAGAAGGCCTTGTTCAGATCTTGACTTTGCTCTGTAAAATTGGATGTTTACTTAAATTGCTTGAACTTCCATTTCTTAAGCTGTAAAATGGAGACAGTAATACCTGACAGAGATACTGTATAGTGTTAAATGGTATAGTGAAAGAAAAATAAAAAGTTGGAGTGGAGCAAGCGTTCAAAAGTGGTAATTGAATAAATTCTTTGGTCATCTTAATGGTTGGTCTGATCCCTCGACCATTGTCCTGGTCATTGTGGTTGGGAATCCAACACCCATTCTACTCTAGTCTAACCCAGTGGTTCACAAGCTGAAGTGCATCTGAATCACCTGGAATTCTTGTTAAAACACAGATTACTGCTGCTGCTGCTGCTAAGTCACTTCAGTCGTGTCCGACTCTGTGCAACCCCATAGACGGCAGCCCACCAGGCTCCCCGTCCCTGGGATTCTCCAGGCAAGAACACTGGAGTGGGTTGCCATTTCCTTCTCCGATGCATGAAAGTGAAAAGTGAAAGTGAAGTTGCTCAGTCGTGTCCGACTCTTAGCGACCCCATGGACTGCAGCCTACCAGGCTCCTCCACCCATGGGATTTTCCAGGCAAGAGTACTGGAATGGGGTGCCATTGCCTTCTCCAAAAACACAGATTGCTGTGCCTCAGTTCAGGAGACTCTGATTCAGTGAGTCAGGAGCTAGTCCTAATAGTTTACCTTGTTTCCAGGTACTATTGATGGATCAGGGACTGCACTTTGACAACCACTCACGTTCTTCCCACTGGTAGTTGGTTTTGGAAGGGGCACATGATCTGAATCTGCTGGAAGAGATGCAAAGGGAAGTCTGCTGCAAGCTTCCAGGAAACATCCCCTCAATCCTGAGAAAAAAACAGGAAAGCCTAGATCTGTTTTACCTCTAGCCACGCTGTCAGGACATGATCCCTAGAACTGCTATAGGCATGTTGCCTTCATCCTGAGGATGAAGCCAGTCTAGGGTAGAGAGCAGAGCCGAGTGAATCCCAGGGCAGCAGAGCTAGAATCCTGATAGTTTCTTCTTGGCTAGGTACTACTCTGCCTCTGTTATTTATCATGTGAGGTATTGTATAAATGGGGGGAAGAAAAAACTTTTAAAAGTTTTTAAGTACACTTTGAGTCAAGAGTTTCCTGGTTGTTTAGCACCCCAAATATTCTAAGTGATGTGGCGTGGTATTAGTTTGTTGGATCTTATTCTCACTACTCCCAGCTATAGAGTATCAAAGTATGAGTTCATTTAAAATTATGTTTCATTTCTGTTTTTGGCCTACTTGCTTTCTATGATACTTTCTTCTCCACTGTACCTCCCCCTCCCACCCTCCAATTTTACCCAGTCCTCTGGGGGATATACTGCAACACTGTCAAACTGTGAATCTCTTGAAAGGAGGCAACCGCTCCAAACTTGCATCTCCTTTCCACATATGAGATGGTGATATCCATTTCTGGTTGAATGTAGGATGACCATTTTACTTCTTCCTTGTATTCTATTTCTATACATTGCCTTTTTTTTTTTGCAACCCTAGCTAATTAGTAACTTAGTCTCTTTTCTAGAATTTCCCAATCAGGTCAACGTTGATTCTACCAGAATTTTAACTGTACCCTGACCTTCTGTTGTGTGGAATTTTTGCTAGAAGGAATTGCAGCAAGAATCAAGGCTGTGAGATGTAAATACCTCAATCCTGCATAGTCACTAGGGCTGCAAAGAAAAGGTAAAGAGAGCTCTCTAGGGAGCTGAGCCAGCTCAGCACCTCCACATGGAGTCTGAGAAAAGGAATGGTGAATTTTTCCCCCTTCCTTTTAATCCCAGTTTGGACAGCTTCTTTATTCAGAACATCAAGGACTGTTGACAGCTGAGTGAAAAGAGTAGGGACTCATGGGATTGCTAATTAGATAGAAAGCTACCTCAGAATCAAAATAAATTTCTATTTGTTGGGCTTCTCTGGCCATGGGGAGATGAGTGAAGAGCCATAAGCCAATTTCTACTGACAGGTATCCTTGTCCTGGTGAACAGTGTTATGCGCCATCTATTAATAGTTGGCTTCTGAGAGGACAGCCCAAGGGCTGCCAGCTGTGTGCTGTCCTCCCAGCAGAGAGCTGGGCCGAGGTGAGCACGTTGGCAGGAAGCACAGTATCTGGTTGGAAAATAAGATTCTTAACAATTGCAGGTAACACACAGTATTTTTCATAAAAGTAATTTTCTTAGCCTATAAATCCAGGCAAGTGTTAAAAGGAAGAATTCTATTATTTTCTGATATCAAATGCCATTTCTTGCTTTCTCTGCAATCCTTATCAGCTCTCTAGACCACATCATGTTCCAAGTCTTCTTTTCAAGCCTTGCCTGACAACTCAAGCTAAAATTAATATTTCTTTCTTTGGAGTCCCTAGAGAAGTAATGACCCTACTCTTATATTGTCTTATTTTGCAAACTTGACCATCCAGCTCTTTGAAGGCGGGGACTATATTATACGTCTTTTCTTGGACTCTTCACACAAGATTGGGCACAGTGCTTCGATTATAGAAGTCACCCAGTGAAAATATTGGTTTATCAGTTGATTCTTGTTTTTTTAATTTAATAAAATATATACAGCATTGTAGACTTAGGATTCATTTAAGAAGAGAGTTTTCTCACATAAGGCCTATGGATGGACATCTGGGCTTCTGCAAACGCCCTGTAATTGAATGCAAAGTACATTCTGGGGAAAGGGACCATAGCTGTCAGCAGATTCACAAAGAGGTTCCTGATTCTCTCCTAAATGATGAGAATTTATTCATTTTCTTTTCCGCTGATAAAACTAGGTCCTAACGCCATGTCTCTGACTACACCAGGAAGAGTTCTCTTGGGATGCCTCAGTTCCCATTTTTAGTTGTTGTTCCTAAAAGAGAAGCAGAAATTAAATGGAATTCATATACTGTGATAAGATGATATAGTTTTTAATTGCACACCAATAAAAGGATGGTTTTTCTAAGTTCCAGTAGAGATGGTATGTCTTGGTGATTTGATATATGGGTGCTAAGCCAGATGACCCACTCTTGAATCCCAGCTCTGTCACTTACTAGCTGTGTGGCTTTGGAAAAATTACTTAAATTCTCTGAATCTCTTTTTCTTCATCTGAATATTGGGAACAGCAATAGTGATCTAATTCCTAGGATTGTTCTGAAGATTAGATAAGTGAATGCATGTAGAACATTTAAAACTGTGCCTTACAAACATAGTAAGTGTGATGCATTAGCTTTTTTTTTTTTTTAAATTATTGCTATTATTGTTGTTCAACTCTACTTCTCATTTTCATCAATGCAGATTAGTTAAGGTAATTGTTTCTTCAGTGGCCGTTTCCACCTTCAGATTCTCTCCTGAGTAATTACATTAGAGTCACATCAGATTGATGAACTGCTTTGCAGAAATCATGTAGTTTTGCTCTTTACTAGATGTAATTCTGTTTCCTTCCTTGAGTTTGCTTGGCTCTCTGATGTCAAATCCTCACACTGTGAGAGTATTTAAGTCATTTTAAACATTATAAGGACAGAGAATAGAGATGAGTGTGCCTTTTCTCCCACACATTTTTTTTTGAAAATTATTAACCAAAGTGTTCATTCTAAGAAATACTTTTAGTAGAAAATTTTAGCTATGTTTTTAGTTGCTGTTAACTTGGATGAAACGAAATGCAGAGGATGCGGACAGATTAAAATCAGTACTGTCTGGAATTAATTCTTCCCATTAACCTTAAGATTCAGTGCAGTTCAGTTCCTCAGTTGTGTCCGACTCTTTGCGACCCCATGGACTGCAGTGCACCAGGCTTCCTTGCCCATCACCAACTCCTGGAGCTTATTCAAACTCATGTCCATCAAGTCAGTGAGGCCACCCAACCATCTCATCTTCTGTCGTCCCCTCCTCCTGCCTTCAATCTTTCCCAGCATCAGGGTCTTTTCTAGTGAGTCAGTTCTTCACATCAGGTGGCCAAAATATTGGAGTTTCAGCTGCAGCATCAGTCCTTCCAGTGAATATTCAGGACTGACTTCCTTTAGGATAGACTGGTTGGTCTCCTTGCAGGCCAAGAGTCTTCTCCCACACCACAGTTCAAAAGCATCAATTCTTCGGCTCTCAGATTTGTTTATAGTCAAACTCTCACATCCATACATGACCACTGGAAAATCCATAACTTTGACTAGATCGACCTTTGTTGGCAAAGTAATGTCTCTGCTTTTTAATATGCTGTCTAGATTGGTCACAGCTTTTCTTCCAAGGAGCAAGTGTCTTTTAATGTCATGGCTTCAGTCACCATCTGCAGTGATTTTGGAGCCCCCAAAATAAAGTCTGTCACTGTTTCCACATCTATTTGCCATGAAGTGATGGGACCAGATGCCATGATCTTTGTTTTCTGAATGTTGAATTTTAAGCTAACTTTTTCACTCTGCTCTTTCACTTTCATCAAGAGGCTCTTTAGTTCTTCACTTTCTGACATAAGGGTGGTATCATCTGCATATCTGAGGTTATTGATATTTCTCCTGGCAATCTTGATTCCAGCTTGTGCTTCATCCAGCCCAGCATTTCACATGATGTACTCTGCATATATATTAAATAAGCAGGGTGCCAATATACAGCCTTGATGTACTTCTTTCCCGATTTGGAACCAATCTGTTATTCCATGTCCAGTTCTAACTGTTGCTTCTGGACTTGCATACAGATTTCTTGGGAGACAGGTCAGGTGGTCTGGTATTCCCATCTCTTTAAGAATTTTCCACAGTTTGTTGTGATCCACACAGTCAAAGGCTTTGGTGTAGTCATTAAAGCAGAAGTAGATGTTTTACTGGATTTCTCTTGCTTTTTTGATGATCCAGTGGATGTTGGCAATTTGATCTCTGGTTCCTCTACTTTTTCTAAATCCAGCTTGAACATCTGGAAGTTCATAGTTCACATACTATTGAAGCCTGGGTTGGAGAATTTTGAGCATTACTTTGCTAGCATGTAAGATGAGTGCAATTGTGTGGTAGTTTGAACATTCTTTCACATTGCCTTTCTTTGGGAAGATTAAGATTAGCCCTTTTAAAAGGCTTTGATTAATCTCAGAATGTATAAGTTTAATTTTTAGATGTGGGTTGACGGTGAACTCTTAGATCTTAATTTGGGGAGATGCAGAAAAGTGATAGTGATTTTTGTAGAGGGAGATGTTGTGCTAAATGAGGCAATTTGTCCAGTGTTATTTTTACAAGGTGACTGGCAAACTTTGGAGAAGGGAAGTGATGTATAGAGGCTCTGCTGCAGCAGTTCATCAGCTAAGTCCACATCTACTGTACTCTGAATATTGAAAGTGTAATTAAACAACTGATATCAGCTACTCCATTACCAGGATCCTAAGATCCTATGGAATTGGAATATACATATTTAAGGAGGAGAAAAATTTCCGTTTGAGATCTAGGATAATGAAGAGTTGTGATGAAAATTGGATTTATAAGAAGTAAGAATATATATTAGTTAGGGTCTTAGCGGAAAATAGCTGACTCCTACAAAGTGGGTAATTTTCAGAGAGTTTAAATAAAACTAAATGTATAAAGGTATAGACAGGATATCCAGAAATTACGGGGGATTTTTGGCTGAGATCACAGACGGTAAAGCGTCTGTCTACGATGTGGGAGATTCGGGTTTGGTCCCTGGGTTGCAAAGATTCCTTGGAGAAGGAAATGGCAATCCACTCCAGTACTATTGCCTGGAAAATCCCACGGACAGAGGAGCCTGGTAGGCTACAGTCCATGGGGTCGCTAAGAGTCGGACACGACTGAGCGACTTCACGTTCACGTTCACGTGTGGTATCCTCAGGCTACTAAGGAATTTAAGGCATTGCCTGTCCATCCCTGGGTCTGAATGAGCAGGTAATAATCACAACTGAGAGAAGGAGAGAGAGGGAGAGAATGGGTCAGATGGGGAAAGAATGACTTTGGCCAAAGTCAAAGGTTAGTGGGAATGTAAACTGGTATAGCCATTTATAAAACAGTATGGAGATTCCTTAAAAAAAAAGAAAAACCTAAAGAAATAACCACCATATAATTCAGCAATTCCACGTCTAATATATATCTGAAGGAAATGACATCACTGTAGTCATATCTCTATGTCACTGCATCATTATTCACAGTAACCAAGATATGGAAACAGCCTAAATGGCCATCTATGGGTAGGTGGATAAAGAAATGTGGTGTATTGGAATATTATACAGTGGATATAATATATTGGAATATTATACAGGTCTTTCCCTGGTGGCTCAGAGGTTAAAGCGTCTGCCTCCAATGCGGGAGACCTGAATTTGATCCCTGGGTTGGGAAGATCCCCTGGAGAAGGAAATGGTAACCCACTCCAGTATTCTTGCCTGGAGAATCCCATGGACGGAGGAGCCTGGTAGGCTGCAGTCCACGGGGTTGCAAAGAGTCGGACACGACTGAGCAACTTCACTTCACTTCACTTCACTTCATACAGTAGATTACTATTCAGCCATGAAAAAGAAGGAAATCCTATCATTTGTGACAAAGTGGATGATTCTAGAGGAAATTATTCTAAGTGGAATAAACCAGACACCGAAAGACAAACAGCATTTCTTAAAAAAATATGGAATACTTCATGAATTTGCATGTCATCCTTATGCAGGAGCCATGCTAATCTTCTCTGTATCATTCCAATTTTAGTATATGTGCTGCCGAAGTGAGCATGACAAACATCATTTAATCTTACTTATTTGTAGTATCTAAAATAAACTTACTCAGAAAAAAAGGGTAGAACTGTGGTTGTCAGGGGCAGGAGGGTAGGGGAAATGGGGAGATACTGGTCAAATAGTACTAAATTTCACTTATGCAAGATGAATAAGTTTTCAAGATCTGATGTTCAGCATGGTGACTATAGTTAATAATATTGTATCATGTATTTGAGAGTTGCCAAGAGAATAGATCTTAAGTGTTCTCACCATACACACACACAAGGTAAATACGTTGAGGTGATGCGTAGGTAAATTCACTTGATTGGGGGAATCATTTCACAATGTATACATATTTCCAAAGATCATGTTGTGCACCTTAAGTTTTTTTTGGAAAAAACATTTATATATGTTTTTTGGCTGTGATGGATCTTTTCTGCTGCACACAAGCTTTCTTTAGTTACAGTGAGTGGGAGCTCCTCTTCATGTGGTGCGTGGGCTTCTCATTGCAATGATTCTCTTGTTGCGGAGCACAGGCTCTAGTGCACAGGCTTCAGTAGTTGCAGCACATGGGCTCAGTAGTTGTGGCTGTCAGGCTCTAGAGCACAGTAATAGTGGCACAAGAATCCCAGCTGCTCCTCGGCATGTGGGATCCTCCCAGACCAGAGATCAAACTGGTGTCCCCTGTACTGCAAGGTGGATTCTCAACCACTGGACCACCAGTGCACCTTAAATTTATACACTGCTTATTTGTCAATCATATTTCAATAAAGCTGGGGAGAAATGTCAAAGGATGTTGCCAGAGTTGGGCAAGTCTGCAAGGAAAGGAAGAGAGAAATGCCCCGCTCTCGCTCTTTTTCTTTCCTGATCCCCACCAGTGGTCCAATAAGAACCCAGTCAGAAGCCAGAAAGAGGAGACGGTTATGTGCTCCAAAGAGGTAATGGTATACCAGGCATTTTTGACACCCAGAACACATAATTTTTAATACCCTTACCCTTGCTCATATAGGACAAAATTATTTTCAACAATAACCATGTGAATAATCAATCATAATTATTGATTCACCCTTAAGTTTTATAATAAATATAGTTAACAATTATTAATAAAAGTAATAATTTTAAAGTTTAAATTCAGTAAAATATTTCATGTATTAACTTTGCATTTATGAAACAAAACATAATTGCACTGTTTTACTGCTTTAAGTTTTAAGCATGAGTTAAAAATTCCATGTGATCATACAGAATGACAGAATTTATGTCACTTAAGTTTTAATTTTTCCTCTTGACAATTGCTTTTTCTAATTTTCTGTTTAAATGAGATATGTAGTACTCTGGGGGCTGGAGGCAAGAATTGCTCCTGTAATAGCCCAGACCACTGACTCTGGACCCCTAAAATTTACTCTGGAAAGAAGTATCTCTCCCTGGGTCTCTGTGTGTCAGGGATGACAGCAGGACTGGAAACTGTCATAGAAGTTAATTGGATTAACTTCTATGTAGAATACAATATTTAGTAAAGAAAGGTGGTGAGAGAGAGAATTTGAGGCCCACAAACCTATTATTAAAATTGTAGCAATTCTTGGTTTTAGATTTTTAGCCATGTGTTAATAAAATGCTGATTGTTTATGGCAGAAAGTGAAGAGGAACTAAAAAGCTTCTTGATGAAAGTGAAAGAGGAGAGTGAAAAAGTTGGCTTAAAGCTCAACATTCAGAAAATGAAGATCATGGCATCTGGTCCCATCACTTCATGGGAAATAGATGGGGAAACAGTGGAAACAGTGTCAGACTTTATTGTTTTAGGCTCCAAAATCACTGCAGATGGTGACTGCAGCCATGAAATTAAAAGACGGTTACTCCTTGGAAGGAAAGTTATGACCAACCTAGACAGCATATTCAAAAGCAGAGACATTACTTTGCCAACTAAGGTCCATCTAGTCAAGGCTATGGTTTTTCCAGTAGTTATGTATGGATGTGAGAGTTGGACTGTGAAGAAAGCTGAGTGCCGAAGAATTGATGCTTTTGAATTGTGGTGTTGGAGAAGACTCTTGAGAGTCCCTTGGACTGCAAGGAGATCCAACCAGTGCATCCTAAAGGAGATCAGTCCTGGGTGTTCTTTGGAAGGGATGATGCTAAAGCTGAAACTCCAGTAGTTTGGCCACTTCATGTGAAGAGCTGACTCACTGGAAAAGACTCTGATGCTGGGAGGGATTGGGGGCAGGAGGAGAAGGGGACAACAGAGAATGAGATGGCTGGATGGCATCACCGACTCAATGGACATGAATTTGAGTGAACTCTGGGAGGTGGTGATGGACAGGGAGGCCTGGCGTGCTGCGATTCATGGGGTTGCAGAGAGTCAGACACAACTGAGCAACTGAATTGAACTGAACTGAACTGACTTTTGGTTGGCTTATTCTTATTGTCAAACTTTCCAATTCTCCACAAACAATTCATCTCCTTATTGCCTGCACCAGACTTCCTTGGTGGCTCAGACAGTAAAGAATCTACCTGCAATGTGGGAGACCTGGGTTCGATCTCTGGGTTGGGAAGATCCCCTGGAGGAGGACATGAAAACCCACTCCAGTATTCTAGCCTAGAGAATCCCCATGGGCTGAAGAGCCTGGCAGGCGACAGTCCATGAGGTCTCAAAGAGCTGGACACGACTGAGCAACTAAGCACACATTGCCTGCACCAGGGAGCAGGGTAGGAAGTTGATTCAGAGAGGCAGCAGAAAGGCATCTTGCTCAGAATATTAAGTTAAGAATTGAGAGCTTTCTAAGCCAGAAGTAGTGAACTCTTCCATTCTTGCTAACTGTCTTGCATTGGTATTCTGCTCTTTGTGTGTCTACATGAGACTGTCATGCATGTTAGCCTCCTGTTACAGATTTTGTGAGAGCTGTGTATTTGAGGTGAGTGGCTGAGTGGAGAGAAGACAACAAAAATGGAGAAAAGACCCATGATTCTGTATAACACATGAAAACCGTAGAAACTCTTTTTGCTGAAAGACTACTTCCTAGAGCTTTTGGGAAATGCTATCCTGGGGCATAATCTCCTTCCCTGAGGGTCTCTGTCTCAAGTGCCTCCCGTTTTCCTCTCTTTCTCTTCTTCCTGCCTCTGTAAGTTGCTGTTCCTTTTCACCTTCTTTCTTGGCTTTTTCTCCCTACTCTCTTCTTGGCTACCTCTGTTTGTTTCTTCTTTCTTCACGGGACCAGACATGAATGTGCTCTGGGACCTTTTAGTAATCTATGGAAAGGTTGTTAAACGCTTCATGTCAGATGTTCAGTTGCTTGGTAACTCAAAGGACTCCTGCCAAGTTTATGTTCAGAGAATTAGACAAACCATGCAGCCCCCACTGTTTCCGGGCCTGGGCAGCATCAGTTCACCAGCTCAGCTCTGTGTGAGGAGATGGCCACTCAGCCACCGAGGAGAGCCTCAGCCACCGCAGAGCACAGAGCGTGGGAGCAGTGGCTGAGCCCCCCTGGCCAGGCCTGGCCAGGCACCTGTGTGGCTAACCCTCACAGAAGTGTGGGCACCATTGTGGAGCCACAAAACCTAAGTTATCACTGCATGTCAGTGAGGTGGTTTGAGATTGTCTCAGAGTTTCTCTACTTCTTCCTTTGTTTTATTTTATGATCGCTCATTCACATTTTGCTTCCAGGTAGTTTTCAGGAAGCCCACAGTTTTAGATTTAGAGACTTAATAAATGGTACCAGCTAACCTCAGAGCAATGGCAACCTCCACAGAAACACAAAAACCAGACAAACAAACTCTCCTAGGATCCTGAGTTATGAGATACCCCTGGAGGAAGCGAGGCTTCCATAGTGGTAGGTAGGATGAATCTGGGCAAAATATTTGGTTTAATGCCTACTAGGAGCTGAGGCAGAAAAACCTAAAGGCCCTGAAAAGAATTCTTTGCAGGACTGCAGATGATACTTACTGTCAGTTAATGTGCAGAAAAATGCCCAAAGAGTAGGCTTATTCTGGGTGGTGTCAGGTACTTCTAGTACCTGTGTAAATCACTGGCCTTGTAACTCCCCCAAACTGTAATACAGGAGAGGAGGAGGGGGAGGAAAAGCTTCTCAAAAAAGAGGAGCTGCCACTGCATGAGTAAGAATTAGTATTTGGCACACCAGAGCTAGCAGTGGGGATTGGGTAGGGGAGCAGGATTTTCTCCAAGACTGGCTGGCTGGGAGCTGGGATTAATCAAGTGGAAATGAACAGGGAAGGAGGGGGAAAGAACAGAATTCTGTTGCAGGGTACAATGAAAATTTTAATGAGTCTTCAGCTGTTACATTATCTTATGAAAGTAGTATCATTTGCAAATTTAGCTCTGAAATGATTGACTTGAATAGGGCTGGAGACTTAAAAATTATTACAAAAAAGAAGTGGTCTCAGATTAGCAAAATTATTTACACTAAAAACTTTTCAGTGTTCAGAGTAAGACAGGATGGTTTTTGGTGATGGTTTTAACTGTTGGGAGCTCATTTGATTTTCACTTAAGTGGATGAGAAAACTCTCTAAAGATAAGAATGAGAACTTGGGCATCTGCTACACAGTTTTTCCTAAGAACACAGGTAAATTGAGTGTGACTTGATGTTAGCCTCTTTTCTTAATCAAAGATATTAATTATTCTCTGCTATAGTGTAAAGTATCTCCAAATGGGTGTATGTAGGTGAGGAAGATGACCTTTGTGCATAGAAATAAGGATCACTCCTTGATGAATGGATATTGGTGAAGGGTAGAGGCTCAGCTGAGTCCGTGGAGAGAGGATGCTGCTGCTGAAAGGCTGCATGACTAGTTGATAAATGGATCTGAGACAGAGGCCATCCCTTTTGAAAATGCTAACTATCTAGGTGACTTTGGGTGTGTTTGAAAGGAGTTAGGGATAGGTAGAAGGGGTTTGGTGGAGGGGTACATGGTCAGCTGTCTCAGGAAGCATGTTCTACTTCATTTCCTGACACCAGCGAGGCTTAGGAATATTTGGGGGCTTAAAACTACATGATGAGGAAAGAGCCCAGAACTTTTGAATGGAAACTGATGAATTAGAAAGAAAAATTTTGTTTTCTTTAAAGGTTAGACCAATGGGTAAAAGTTATAACAGCAGATTTCAGTAGTTTTCTAGTTGATTCACAAGTGAACCATCTTAAAAAATAGCAGCCCTTTCTTTATCCTTAATCATGTTTCAGGAATCTTGATGTGGTGATCCCTTCCTGGGATAAGAGGTTAATAGATGGCTCCTGAGGTTCCTTTCTACTTTGAAATTGTATGGTTCTCATAATAGAGTTTTTCTTTCTTTCTTTTTTTAGAAAATTTATTTTATTGAAGAGTAGTTGATTTACACAATTGTGTTAATTATTTCTGCTCTACAGTGAAGTGGTTCAGTTATATATACATGCTTAGTTGCTCAGTTGTGTCTGACTATGACCCCATGGACTGTAGCCACAGGCTGCTCTGTCCATGGGGATTCTCCAGGCAAGAATACTGGAATGGGTTGCCATGCCCTTCTCAAGGGGATCTTCCCAACCCAGGGATCCAACCCAGGTCTCCACATTGCAGGTAGATTCTTTACTGTCTGAGCCAGATGGTAAGAAAAATACTTTTAGAGTGTATACAGACACACACATATATACATACATTCTAAAAGTATTTTTCTTACATGCAAAGAGGCACTCTTCTAATTTGAAACTGACATTAAAAGTACTTAACATCATGAAAGGTAATAAAATTCCACATTTCAAACTGACATTCGATGCACATCTCTTAAAGGCCAGAACCTCAAAGATATCCTCAGGAAAATCTGCTTGACTTTCTTACCTCTCTTGATTATGTATGATGACATTTTTAGATGATCATGATGATGGTTAAGATAATTGTTTCTTGAGTGAGAAAGAACGTCTGTTTAGAATTGTGTAAAGTAAGGTAAACCTCACTTCATTTCCCATGGGTAGATAATGTTAAATAGTTTTTGTTTTAAATTTTTAAATTTTGGGAGGATGGATACTTTTAATTTTAGATGGTGTTTTTCAGAAATTTTTTTAAGTTTAGATCTTGTAAAGAACAAAATAATTTTAGTTGAGAAGAGCCAAACTACCCTATGCTTCCTAGATGGTTAATTAATTCAAACACAGATAACAGATTTATATATATTCACCCATACATAATTTTAAAATATTTTAGAAGCTGATGTGAAGCTCTGGGTATGTGGGAGGGGAATATCAACTGTGAGTCTCAGGATAAGGCAGCAGTTCTCCACCAGGAGTGATTTTAGCCCTAGGAAACATTTGGCACTATCTAAAGACATTTTGATGGTCATCACTGGACAGACAGGTGGGAGTGCTACTGGCATCAGGTGATGAACATGCTACAATGCACAAGTCAGCTCTTAATTATACAATATTGTGCTGTGCTCAGTCGCTAAGTCACGTCCTACTCTTTGCAACCCCCAAGGAGTGTGCAACCTGCCAGGCTCCTCTGATTATGGGATTTTCCAGGCAAGAGTACCAGAGTGGGTTGCCATTTGCTTCTCCTGGGAATCTTCCCAACCCAGGGATTGAACCCATGCCTCCTGGGTCTCCTGCATTGGCAGGCAAATTCTTTACCACTGTACCACCTGGGAAGACATAATAAAGGATTATCTGGCCCAAAATGTAAATAATAGCAAGGTAGAAGAATCCTGCTATAGAGTGATGTTTACTGATGAACTAACCTCCCTCAATAATATCTTTCAGTCTTTCCTTCAGATCTGATCAGATTCCAATCTCCTGACTAAAGTTAAGGCCATGCTGATAGCATTTTGAGATCTGAGTGGAAGAGTAGATGAGAGTTAAATATTAAATAAGTGTATTATTTAATATAAGTATATTAAATATAAATATAAGCTTAGAATTCTTCAGTTTAGGGTATGGTACCCCTGCCAAAGGACAATTTTATGGCCCTGGGGCCATAGAATGTTCAAACTACTCTACAGTTGCACTCATTTCACAGGCTAGCAAGATAATACTCAAAATCCTTCAAGCTAGACTGCAGTAGTATGTGAACCAAGAACTTCCAGATGTGTAAGATGGGTTTAGAAAAGGCAGAGGAACCAGAGATCAAATTGCAAACATCTGATGAATCATAGAGAAAGCAAGGGAATTCCAGAAAAAACATCTGCTTCATTGACTGTGCTAAAGCCTTTGGCTGTGTGGATGGATCACAACAAACTGTGGAAAATTCTTAAAGAGATGGGAGTACCAGACCACTTTACCTGCCTCCTGAGAAACCTGTGTGCCGGTCAAGAAGCAACAGTTAGAACCTTACATGAAACAACCGACTGGTTCACAGTTGGGAAAGATACACATCAAGGCTGTATATTGTCATCCTGTTTATTTCACTTCTATGCAGAGTATATCATGTGAAATGTCGAGCTGGATGAATCACAGGTTGGAATCAAGATTGCTGGGAGAAATGTCAACAACCTCAGATATGCAGATGATACCATTCCTATAGTAGAAGTGACAGACCTTTAATTATTCTTTCTGTAAAGAGCCTCTTGATTACAGTGAAAGAGAAGAGTGAAAAAAGTTGGCTTAAAATTCCACCTTAAAAAACTAAGATCATGATATCTGGTCCCATCACTTCATGGCAAATAGAAGGGGGGAAAAAGTGGAAGTAGTGACAGATTTTATTTTCTTTGGCTCCAAAATCACTATGGAGATTGACTATAGCCATAAAATCGAAAGATGCTTGTTCCTTGGAGGGAAAGCTATGACAAACCTAGGCAGCATATTAAAAAGTAGAGATATCACTTTGCCAACAAAGATCCATATAGTTAAAACTATGGTTTTTCCAGTAGTCATGTACATATGTGAGAGTTGGACCAGAGAGAAGGCTGAGTGCCGAAGTATTAAGTTTTGAACTGTGGTGCTGGAGAAGACTCTTGAGAATCCCTTGGACTTCAAGGAGATCAAACTAGTCAATCCTAAAAGAAATCAGTCCTGAATATTCATTGGAAGGACTGGTGCTGAAGTTCCAATACTTTGGCCACCTGATGTGAAGAGCCAGCTCATTAAAAAAGACCCTGATGCTGGGAGAGATTGAGGGCAGGAGGAGAAAGTGGTGACAGAAGATAAGATAGTTCAATGGTATCACCAACTCAGTGGACATGAGTTTGAACCAACTCTGGGAGATAGTGAACAATGGGAAGCCTAGTGTGCTGCAGTCCCTGAGGTCACAATGAGTTGGACACTACTGAGTGACTTAACAACAATAGACTCAGAAACTAGTTTAAAAGTACAGAGACTTGATGAGGTAGGAGATACTCTCATCTGTGCCCTGGAGATCCTTGAAGGGCCTTAGACTAGGTATTAGTCCTGTGTCAGCTGCAATCTAAGAGCCAGCCTGTTGGCATAGGAACCAGGCAGGAGAAACTCTCATGTGGATCCTAGGAGACCTTGAAAGGGCCCTATACATGGCTTTAGCTTCCTCATAGCCAGTCTGCCAGTCTGCTAACAGTCCTGGGGCTCTAGGGTCCCAGCACAGGAGACACTCCCATGTGTGCCCTTGGAGATCCTGAAAGGGCCCTTTACTCCAGTGCCTTTACAATCTGCCAGCAGTTTTGCTGGCATGGAGATCAGGCAGCAGGCCCTTTTGTCCAAACTCTTGGAGATCCTGAAAGGGTCCTATACTTGGCTTTAGTACCTCTACTCACAGTCAGGGATCAGGCCAGCTTGCTCAGGGAGCTGGTGGGAAACTTATCTATGCTTGCAGAGGCAGGTCTGCCGAGTTCAGTTTTGGCTCTGGAAACTGAAACAGTCCTGAGGCTTGCTTTCAGCCCCTCTCAGCTGAGGTTCATGATAAGTCCTGCCCACATAGGGACCCATCCAATGACCAGGTGGCAGTCTTCCTAGAGACCACACCTGCCACACACCTGTAATAGGTCCACTGTCTGAAGACCCCACTGTGAATTCGGAAGTGAACAGTTGTTTGAGCACTACTTACTCAGTATTACTGTATAAGGTACTAGAGGTAACAGGCGTTATCCACATCCACCTGAGACCCTGATAACAAGCCTGCCAACCTGGATCTCACTGCATACCCAGAAACAACCTCATAACCAGCTCCAGCCCAATATAACTGTGATTCTATAGGTGATTCCACCAACTGGAGGAATAGACAGGAGAAGATCTTTTCTTACTGAAATTAAACTATAAAGACTGGAAGAGGTGCTTGCTCCTTCAAATGTACAAAAACCAATGTAAAGTTGCATGGATCATGAAGTGTCAGGCAATATACAACATGACCAAAGAAAACTAATGAAACTCCAACCACAAAGAGATGAAGATCTATAATTTGCCTGACAAATAAATAAAAATAATCATCTTAAAGATTGCTTATCTCCACTTCATCTGGTTGTTTTTCTGAGGTTATGCCTCATTTCTGTTTGGAACATCGTTGTCCGTCTCCTCATTTTTCCCAGTTCTCTGTGTTTATTTCAGTGTGTTGGGTAGGTTGGTTACGTTTCTCAGTCTTGGAGAAGTGGCCTTATGGAAGAGATGTGCTTTGGGGCCCAGAAACACTCCCCTCTGGTCACCAGAGCTGTACACTCTAGGGTTGCCATCAATGTGGGATGTGTTTGCCCTTCTGTTGTGCTGGAGCTGATTACAATGGGTGCTTTGGGAGGTCAGCCTGGCCCCTGGTCTTATTGGCCACAGGGTCATGCCTCATGTGGTGGCTTCAGTGCCACTGGAGGGTGGGGTAGGCTTCCTGTGCAGTGGGCTGTGTCATCTGGTGAGGGAGGCATGGAGCTGCTGCTGGCCTGCTGATGAGTGGGGCTGGGTCCCCCTGTGGCTGGTCACGCAGCCCCGAGGGGATAGGACTTGGTGTTGACCTGCTGGAGGGTGGAGCTAGGGCCCCCTGAAGCCATGTACATGGCCTGGGGGTGGTGCTTACTCACTGGAGGGCAGAGTTGAGTCATATTTGACAAGGCAGTCAAGAATATTCAACTGGGAAAAAGTTTCTGTAATATATGGAATAGGAGAAAATATTTGCACACCATATATTAGATAAGGAGTTAACATCTCAAATATATAAGAAACTTATACAGCTCACTAGTAACCCTCCTGAATAATCCCATTTAAAAATAGGCAGAGAACGTGGGTAGATATTTTTCCAAAGAAGATACACAAATGGCCAACAGGTATAAGAAAAGTTGCTCAATGTTAGTAATCATCAGGGAAATACAAATCAAGACCATGATGAGATATCACCTCACACTTAGAATAACTATTCTCAAAGAGACTAGTGACAGCAAACGCTGGTGAGGATGTGGAGAAAAGGCAACTATTGTGCACTATTGATGGGAATGTAAATTGGTGTAGCTGCTGTGGAAAACAGTATGAAGATTCCTCAAAAAACTGAACTACTAGGTGATCCAGCAATCCCATTTCTGAGTATATATCCAAAGAAAATGAAATCACTGTCTTGAAGAGATATCTGTCCCCAAGTTTATTGCAGCATTGTTCACAATAACTAAGACATGGGAAAAATCTGTGTTCATCAAGAGATGAATGGATAAATATAATGTGACATGAATGTGTGTGTGTGTGTGTGTGTGTGTGTGTATAATCCATAAGAGGAAGGAAACCCTACCGTTTGTGACAACATGGCTTGACCTGAGGGCTAAGTGATAAAAGTCAGACAGAGAAAGGGAAATATTGTATGGTTTTACTTGTATGTGGAATCTAAAAGGAGCCAAGCTCATAGAAATGGAAAGTAGAATGTGGTTGTTAGAGGCACTGTCTTCCAGGTATAAGATGTTAAGTTCTGGGAATCTAATGGACAGTATTGTGACTATATTTAATACTAATATATCTTAAGTGATCTCACCACATACACAAAATTGTAATTATGTGAGTTGATGGGTATATTAACTAACCTTATGTGGTTATCCTTTTGCAATATTTGTATGTCAAATCATCACATACGCTTGTGTGCATGCTTGGTCACCCAGTTGTGTCCGACTCTTTGTGACCCATGGACTGTAGCCCACCAGGCTCCTTCTTCAGGCAAGAATACTGGAGTGAGTAGTCATTCTTTTCTCCAGGGGATTTTCCCAACCCAGGGATCAAACCCAGGAATCCTGTATTGCAGGCAGATTCTTTACCATCTGAGCCACCAGGGAAGCCCTCACATACACTTAAGTGTATACAATTTTATATGTCAGTTATACCTCAATAAAGCTGGTAAAAAATGGAAAAATAGTACAGACTTATTCTTTATGTTCGGAGCAGTTTTTCCCCAACCTTTTCTCTTTACAGTTCAGTTGAGAAGTAAGTCCACACAGAAACTGCTAGTTCTTCCTTTCCTGGGCCTGAAGTTCCTGGAAGAGGGAGGGTCAACAAGTGTTGCCTCACTTGTTTTTCACAGCACCAAAAAAGTGTCAAAGTGAGATGCCCATTAAATACCTTTCTTTCCCTCAAACTATGGTATACATAAAACTGTCAGGCCAAAATATTCCTCTGCTTTCTTATAAATCCGTCTAAATCTGTTTTCTTCATGCTACTTTGCACATTATGATGGAAGCTGAGAAAAGCCATATTTTCTCAGATGTTTGTGTTTTACATTATTTAAAAATGAAATAAAACTCCCACATTATAGAGTCTAGTTTAATTAAAAGTCATTGCAAATACTCTTGTTCAAAAAGTTGTCAGCTGTATTGATGACATATTCTGGATTGTTCATTTTCAAACCTATGAAATAACATTTCTTGTTGAAGAAATTCATTCAAAAGACGTTGAGTATCCAAATCAATGACTCATAGGGAACTGTTAATGATGACAGGATCCGGGCAAAGGGCACAATGAACAGAAGCTGTGACCGGCATAATATGTCTGAGATTCATTTGTATTTCGCTGTAAATGACTAAGTAAGACCCAAAATAGCTGTGTCATGTGATGTATGATATGATTGTGAAGTCTTAATTGAAAAATTATACAAAGATGATTTTCTGTGCTTGATGGAGAAGAAACAACTGTTTAGGAGTGTCCTATCAATTTTAACTGTTGCTAAGAAGGAAAGAGAGGAAAAATTAAAATAAAACGCTTAGTTGGCTTTAAAGCATCTGGATGGCCCTTGGGTCTTGTATGACTGCCAGATTCTCATGTGCTTGATGATAAAGTCTTATCCAAGACTACTAAGGAGAGCAAGAAGTGAAAGGTTTGGAAATGATGACCTCTCTGGGAACCTGCTGCTCTCTTCCCACCGCACAGCTAAACTTTGTTAGTGGTAAGTGATAAAATCTAAGGGTTGGAGGGTTTTTGCTTTCAACTTATTAGGCTTTAGCTCTCAAGCAGTTGGGAGAGAGTATAGGTTGATCTGTTATAATATTCAGCATTTTGTCCCTTGTACTCCCTGGGATTTAGAGGAGACAACTTACATTAAAAAAATAAAATATTTTTTTCCTGTTTGCTGAAGGGAAGATCTGACAGAGCATCTGGTAGTATTCAATCTAAGTTTCTAGGGTCCTTAAAGGATCTGCCAGTTTCTTTTTAGAGGCTTTTAAGTCATTAGCTGTTACTCAGCACTTTCTATTATTGCTATTTATTTCCTTAAGCAAGATAATGAATAATTCATTAAGAAAAAAGCTTAGGCTTGTCCATGCCCTATGCTTTTATTGCCTACCAGCATACATAGTACAAGCCCATATTTATTTTTGTTCTATCTCTTTTTTACTAGAAATATATATTTTATTTTTCTTTGCAGGTCCATAATGTAGGACTTTTATTTATTATAGGAATTATTTTTTAAAGCAACAGTTCATGTTGGAGCAAGTCATACTTTATCAGGGATACCAATCTTCAGTTTAGATGACTGGATGGACAGAAACACTTAACAGTATTTAATAAACTTGAGTCATTTTAAGCAAAACCATTGTAAAATATTTGAAATAATTTTACCTTGCAGAAATTGTTTCTTTGAAAAGAAGATATGATACCAGACCTTTAATTATTCTTTCTGTATTAAAGAACATTCAGAGAGAGGATCTGTGATCACATCAGACTGTTAGATATTAAGAGTTCTTACTATTTCCATTAGTATTTTTAAATCTGACATTAGAATCTTCTAAAGAAAATCTTTTTTGCATGTCTGGGAGGTTACAGTGAATAGGAAATAATAATGAATAGGAAATAATGCTTTTGAAAATCCTGGTCTTTATGAGAGATCATCACCTGTAAAATGTCTTCTGTTGATGAAAGAATAGTAGTGTGGGTAGTTGTTTGACGTGTTCTCAAGTTGCGGCATGAATGGTACTAACAAATGTAATATTAGTTGAAAGATCTGGCTTAAGTTCATGATTTTGTATTTTAGTTGTATTTTGATTCAGTTGTCATCAGAAATAATCGTTATTCACTCTAGAACATATCCACTCATGGGACAAATAGTGAAATAACCTTATCTTCAGCTTGGTCCCTTAATCTTCTGTGGCTTTCATCATGAGATAGGTTTAGTTCATAGGAAGTACTTATTTCTTAAAGGAATTATTTGAATGAAATAAATATAACCTTATTATTGAACTGAGTCACAATAAGCATTTTGTCTTTTAAAATAGGGTGTTTTAACAGGTGGGTAGGCACAATTTTAAACTTAGCATTGTAACTGAGTGCCCCATCAGTGTTGCGTCATTCTCTACCCAAAACAAGCAAACAAAAGCAATCATTTTCATAGTCAAATAAGTCATATATTCCTATTCCTTATTTGGAAATTATCAATGTACCTGAGTCTATTAAAACCCTGTCCTGCAATTAAGAAACACTTTTATTTTTTAATCTAGGTATTTTCAATTTGTATGTTTACACACAAATAGTTTAGAGTCAAGTAGCTTGGGGATTTTAACAGCAGCCTTTAGACTTTCTTTTCCATTTCCAATTCTCCAGAGGCAACCATTTTCATCTGTCAGCTGATTCTTTTGTAAGTACCTTCATCTTAGAACAGTAGAATGGCATGGATACTTATTTTTCTCTTATTTTTATCTGTTGACTTCTCACTGTGAAAGATAGGAATTTATTTAGCTTGTTTCCCCATCCCATCCCTCTCTCTTACTTTCTCTCACAGGGGCACACATGCCCATGGGTGCACACACAAAATTCTTACTCCCAGTTCTTCCTGCAAAAACATGTTGTGACTTGGATTACATCAACATTTAGTGTTAATGTTAAGAATAGGTAAATACAATTTTTAGCTAAACCACATAGAATAATATAATTCCTATTCTATTTTTGTACACCTTTTAATTTTTTCTAGAGTTGATTGTTACTTGCTTAGTTTTCTGTGTCTCTATTGAATTGTCTTGAATTCAATCTCCAGTGCTCCACTAGATCAACAAATCTCTTCTTGTTGTGTTCATTCGCATCAGGTTTTCTTTCAGTGTCATCTGTTTGGAGAAGTCTTTTTGAGAGCCTTCTGACCTGGTCCAATCTGGATTGGATGTCTTCCTTGCCCTGGTATATGGCTGACATCCTTAAATTTCTCCTCTTTACCACCCTGGGGTGATAGGTTTCCTGTTTATTGCATCCTTTAACTTCCTCTTCCTTGGTTACCTCTTTGTTTTGGTGGAGTACCTACCAAAGAGACTGGTATCTCTTGAGAAAAGTGTGTGGGAGGTTTCTTTTCTTGTGAACTTAAATGTGAAGAGACTAGTCTCTTATCCTGTCCTCACATTTGATTTTTTTTTTTTTATCAAACTGTTTTATTCTTGGTATCCCATTATATGCCAGGGTTCTTTTTTTCTTCTTGAGGAAAATAATTGTCTTCTAGTCTCCAATGTTGCTATTATGGGAAAACACACTTCTGTCTGTCTCTTCCATTCTCAATACTCTTCTTCACTTTTGGCATTGCTGAGTGTGTGGTTTTTACCACACAAAACAACTCAGTGATATCGGCTGGGCGTCTTGTAATTTAACTTGGTGCTGGCACTGTCTGCCTGAAAATAGTATCCGATTCCCCATGCTAAGGGCTCAGCCCACAGGACTGTCCCCTTCTCGCTACTCACTTCAGGTGCCAGCTGCAAATCCATATTGTCTTCCTGTGCATCTGACTGACTGGCTATAAAGCAATCCTTTCCTCAGGTTAATTAGTTCGAACCACTCACAGAACTGAGGAAAACAGGTTACTTACTAGATTATCATTTTGTCACAAAAGTTATGGAAGAATACGAGTGAACAGCCAGATAAAGAGATACACAGGGCCAAGTCCAGAGGGTCCTGAGCACAGGCGCTTCTGTCTCTGTGGAGTTTGGGATGTACCAGCCACCTAGCCTGTGGATACATTCTTGTTCACCAATCTAGTGGCTCTCCAAAGCCTGTCCTTTTGGGTTTTTATGGAGCTTTATTGCACAGTCATGATTAATTAAATCATAGGCATTAGTGTTTGATTCAACCTCTAGCCCCTCTCTCCCCCTTAGAAGTTGGGGGGTGGGACCAAAAGTTCCAATGTCTTAATCTGGTTGGTTTCCCTGGCAATCAGCCCCCATCCTTTCTGAAAATCACCTCATTAGTTTAAACCGGGTGTGGTTGAAAGGGACTTTTAAGAATAACAAGACACTCCTTTCACCATTATGGCTCTGGAGCTAGTTCAGGAAGAAGGACAAAAGAACAAATATTATAACGAAAGATGATCCCTTTGCTATTGTGTTTTGGACGTTCCCAGAGTTTTAGGAACTCTGTGCCAGAAATGGGGATAAAGACGAAATAGATATTCTTACTATAAATCACAATATCATAGTTACTATTGAGATTTAAATTTATCTAATTTATAATTCTTTGTATATGTCTCTACCTTTAACCCAAATCTTATTTTCCTAGTATTCTGGATTTCAATAAAGTGTCCTATTGTGTGTCTGTTTTCATACACTGAGTGGGTCTTCTTACTCATGTCCTTCATTTTCTTCGAAGATTTTATTAATAATATTTTCCTGTGTTTTTCATTTCACCTTCAGAGACTCCTATTCTTGGACCTCTTGGATTGGTCCCTGATTATCTTCCTCTCCTAATTTCTGTCTGTTTATTTTTTGCTTTACTTTCTGTGAGATTTCTTCAACTTTATTTCCAGCCATTATATTAAGATTTTTCTTTCTGGTATCATGTTTTTATTTTTCCAAATTTTTCTTTTTTCTATACATTTAAAAAAAATAAAATTCTGTTCTTATGTCATGGATACAATATCTTATCTCTGGTAATTTTTATTTTTCACCAAATCATCTTCTCCTTGCATAATCTGTTTCCTCCAGGTTGAAGTTTTTTGTTTGCTTTCTTTGGGACTGTTATCCACATTAGAGTTTTTCCTTAATTCTGCTAATCCTTAACTGCCTGATCATATTTGGGAGTAGGAGACCAGGAAGCTGGTTGAATCTCTGAGTATGTGGGTAGGCCTGAATGTCATTGTATGGTGATCTGGATGTGCCAGATTTTCATATTGTGTCTTCTTGGACTGATCAGATCTACTTGCAGGGGTGGGGGTGGTGTCTCTAGTCTCCTAAATGGAGGATGAAGGCTTTGGAGAGTCAAGTTGCAGAGGAAGACTTGAGGCCTCAGCATGTTAACTTAATGTTAATGCCTGTTAACGTAATTCCCCTATTTTCAAGGTACTGCTATATTCAACTGCCCAGAGCCCCTAAGTCCAGAGATCCTTTGGTTCTTTCTGAAGAATAAACATCTAGAATTGGAGTGAGTGCAACACCCAGCAACACAGAGCAAGGAAAGACCCAAAATTCTAATGTCTCTAAAACGTTTTTCAATCAGAATTAATCTTCTCAACATAGCATTGCTCGTTTACCCACAGTTAGGTGAAACTTGAGGTTAAGGGTACAGTTCTTCAAGACTGTCTAGTTTGCCCAAGATTTCTGACATCAGCTGTGGGTTCTGGGGTCCCCAGGACCATCCTCACTCAGACCAGCTAATGATAAATTTGGAGATTCTCACAGACTCCTTTAGATTGAATAATTTGATAGATCAACTCACAGAACTCAGGAAAGCACTATACTTACAATTGTAGTTTTATTCTAGCAGAAGTATGCAAATCAGAACCAGCCAAAGGAAGAAACATAGGGTGGAATCTGGGACTGGGAAATTTCCAAACACAAAGCTTCCATGTCCTTAGGGATGCATTACCTCTTGTGCTTGGTGTATATCCATATACACCAAGTTTGGGAAGTTTGCTTGAAGTTCAGTGTTGATAATTCTTGTTGGGGCTTCATTACTTAGGCATGAATGATTGAATGATTGCACATATGGTTGCTCAAGGCCCCAACCCTCTAATTGCATTAATGGTCTTTCTGTGTGGTTAGCTCCCATCATGCATCACCTTGTTAGTATAGACTATCAGGTGTTGTCTGAGGGGCCCACCATGAACAACAAAAATAATCTTATCGCTCAGGGAATTCCAGAAGTTTAGAGGTTACCTCTCAGGAGTTGGAACAAAGGCCAGACTTTTCTTGGGTAAAGTTAATTTTTCACTAAATACTTTTCCATCTCCAATGCCAGAGGTATCTTGGCTCCACCAATTTCAAAATACTTAAAGAATTCTAAGGTAAAATCAGGTTGGTTCTTTACTCTCTGTGCTACTGGTTTAGGATTTTGTTTCCTTGGGTTGGCTAAGGCATTTATCATTTATTCATTTGATTTTCAGCTGCCAAAAATATTACCATTTTCCCTCCCATTCTGGAGTGTATATACTTAAATTTCAAACCAAAACCCCACTGCAGTAGGGTTAGTGAGGTTTCTAGAAGGAACCAAATTAAATACATATATTCAGTTGACTGTTTCTTTGCAGAAATTGCCCAGCATTCTTTCAGTTTGTCAGTGACAACTTTCTGTAGAATTCATACTAGTACCTGGTAAATAAACACTGAATTAGCAAACATTTCTATATTGCTTCATTAATAGAGATAACTGACTAATTTAGGCTTAAGAATCTTTAAAGACAACTTTTCTTTTAGGGTTCATTTCCTTTCTACTTTACATATTGAGGACACAAAAGATAAATAGCCTCATCACTTATTGATTGGGGATAAGACTATTGGGATAGAGGAGGAGATTTTAACTTCAATATTATCTATTTTTTAATGTTTGAATTACTGTTACTTTTTAATTAGTTAAAAAAAATTTTATAACAAGAAAAAAGTAAAACATTGCATGAAATGATCCGCCAAATTTTTCCACTTCAGATATATGATGCTAGGGTTAATAGAGAGCTAAAAATGGGGAACTCTTTTATATTTAATGGAGTAGGTAGAACAGAGCACAGAACTCCTTTAATCACTCTGATCTAAAAATCAGACTTGTAATCTTTCTGTCTCAATCAGTCTCGCTTTCTGATTTTTATGGGGTATAAAGTAGTTTTTAAGATTACATTTTATATTGATGAAGTTTGCCTGGAAAAGATGTTGATTCTCTCATAATGCTTATTTCTCATTTAATTTTCTTGGTAAATAAGAGTTTGTATATTGATTTTTCTGTCTCATTCTAGTACACAACTGTAATTCTATCTCTCTTCTTTTGTAACCTTTTCAGAGTTCCTGATCCCTGTGAGATTCATTCCAAATGCCATTGTATGGTGTTCAAAGTGTTCTTATAACACAGCAGAAGCTTACCTTGTAGTCTTATCTGTTTCTGGTTCCCATTCCATCAAGTTCCCAATTCCTCTCAACACTGAATTATTTGCTGATTCTCCCCAATTCTTGATATTGAGGTGTCTTTCTCCAAGTGTTTGCCCCAGGGTGGAATTCTTTCCCCATCTCCCTTTGCCCATCTAAATCACACCCACTTTTACAAGCCTATCTCAAATGTTTCCCTCTTCAGGTTCTTCCTTATCTTTTCTCTATCCAGGATTAATGCCACCCCACAGGGGCCCCACAAGGCTTTGTTTGCCCACATTCTGCCTATTTTAAAGGTATTAGTAGATGAGTCAGAGAAGGCAATGGCACCCCACTCCAGTACTCTTGCCTGGAAAATCCCATGGACGGAGGAGCCTGGTGGGCTGCACTCCATGGGGTCGCTAAGAGTGCGACACGACTGAGCGACTTCACTTTCCTTTTCACTTTCATGCATTGGAAAAGGAAATGGCAACCCACTCTAGTGTTCTTGCCTGGAGAATCCCAGGGACGGGGGAGCCTGGTGGGCTGCCGTCTGTGGGATCACACAGAGTTGGACACAACTGAAGTGACTTAGCAGCAGCAGTAGATGAGTATGTGTGCACGTGTGTGTGTGTGTCTAAGAGGAGAGTGAAGGGAGGGAAATTGTCTCCATTAATCATAATTTCCTTGAAAGTAAATCTGATGAGTTATATATACACATAGTGCTTTATATATAGCTGATTCTCAGTAATGTTAGTTGGTTTCATATAAATCTTGTTTCATTTTCTTTGTATTAATAGCATTGACAAAAATAACGACTATATAAATTACGTATTAGTTTTACAAATCCAGTTCTCCCCAAGACATTTTCTTGAAAAACAGAAAGGTGGCTGCCTGATGCTTCAAGGTGATTATTAGCAACCTGGGGTTGGGTAAGAAATATGAATACTCGTTAGCATCCCTGAGTTCAGATCCACAAATTCATGACTGTGGGCGCTATTCGCAGCTGATGAGTGTTCGTGCTCCTTACCCCACCCCAAGTGGAGTGAAGTAGCCAGCCGAATCTCTGAGTGACAGGAACTCACCACTGCAGTGACGGAAGGAAGACAAGGGAGGTGTGATGACTAACGGAGTCGGTCTGGGTGTCTATGCCACAGGAGGAGGATCTAAATAATAGGAGGAGGCTGGGGTGAGGGTGGGGGGAAGGGTTAAACAAGGAAGATGATTGATGAAGTGTATTATGGCTGACACAAGACCCCATGCTCTGGGTGAGGGAGTTAGCAGTGATTGAGAAGTGACCCAGGAGAGGGCTCATGGTCTCTGTGTGATTAGTAGGAAGTAATCAGCCATATGCTTGAGGGGACAGCCATACACAAAGGATATATCAAAGGGAAAAGGATGGGGGAGAACATCAGTGGTAACACCAAGAAGATCTTTTACATTATAGAAATCTGTCTGGGCCCCACTATTTACAGGCTGTATTCATCCCGCTCCCTACTCCTTAAGCCTGTGTACTTGAAGCTTGAGTTTCTTCTTCTCACTGATATCCATTTTTAGGCTGCTCTGTTACGTAGGAGGATTAAAAAGTGAGCCTAATCTGAGGTTACCACAGTGATCTCACTAAACAGTTACCCAGATGAGTGCTGGAGGGCCTGGGGCTGGGAGAGGAGGGCCAAGGAGGAGGAGTAGGTAATGATGGAAACTTCCTGAGGAGCATCTTACAAAAGGCACTCTTTTTCCCCCTAAGTACAAATTTAACAATATTTTTTAGGAATTCTTTGGCTCTCCTCTTAAAGAACTTAAAGCCACTTAAAGTTTCCCAACCCTTGACCTCACTAGAGACTGGGGAGGCAGACAGGCAGCAAGATTTAAAACTAGGTGATGAATTAGAGCCTCATTCATCTGGGTAGGCCGAGACATTTAATTAAGCCATTTATTAAGCTTGTTTTTGTGTTTTCTTTGCAGAGCCCAATTCTAGAGTCCTGGAAGCAGATATAGGGTGCACCTCTTGAGTTCATTTGTTTTTCCTTAATGTAGTCAAAGCATGAGAGCTAGCCATAGACAAAAACAAAAGCATTCCAGTGGAACTTTTTTTCCTCTTTCAAAATTCACTGTCTCTATGAATAGGTTCTGTGAAGAGTAATTATGAGAATACAAAAGCAAAAAAATGAAGCAAAAGAAAAAAGGACACTTAGTGATGCCTAACTTAATTTTCTCTACCTCAGCTTTGTAGCATGTCCTTTGTAGTGAGCAGATTTGTTAATTTGGCTAGACTTATACTTTAGTCTCTCACTTGTTTTTGGGGGGAATAAGCAGCATACGGGAAGATTGACAGTAAGTATTTAGGTTTGGGGTTGATTTACATGATGATAAGACCACCTTTCAAACTATACACATGAAGATGCTCTTGTTTTGGGAAGAGCAGTTTCTTCCTAAGAAAAGAGAGAGGGCCTGAATGAATGCATTTAGCTCAAATTGACTTTGTCAACTGGTTATGTTGCTATAGTACTATTAATTTATTTGTACATTTTAAAATTTATCCTGCTTTAAAATTGCTTGATTTGGGGGCATATGGTCTTGATTCTTCTGGACCATGTCTGGGTGTGGTTTGTCCACCCAAATACTCTTTTGCACAGTGATCCTTGTTTTGGCAACTACCTCCTTTTTCTCAACACCCTTATCGCTGCTCGTTCGCAAAAGGCCAGCCTATGACTGCATAGGACTGGAGCTTATACATTAGCTTCCAAATAGGGACAGTGCAGTAGCCCTCTCTCTGCTGGAGATTTAGGGCACTAAGTGCATGAAGCTGGTCCTCTACAGGCTCGCCAGTGTCCTGCTGGCATGAAGCAGCCCTGATAGGGGCCTTTATCTTGTTTGGCTATAAAAAGAGAACCCGAGTGGGGAGAGGAGGAGGAGCCAGGCACTTAATCCTGAAGGACCTTTAGGGACAAAAGCATGTACAGTGAGTACAGCAGCAGATTTCTGGCTTTTCTGTTCTTTTATTTAACAGAGAAAATCACAAGAGATAGGAGAAAGAGGTGGGCAGTTTTGATGCATGTGTAGCTGCATTTTTTGCTTCCTACTTTGGTCAAAGAACACACTCCTTATTTAAATGTCTTATTCACGTTGAATATATTCTGCTAACGTCAGGTTTCGACTGAAAACTTGTGGACTGTCAGGGAGGTAGCAGCAGCAGTCCTTGTTAGTGAGCAACCCATGGCATGTTTCTTCAGTTTCTGTAGGATGATAAATAGAGTGTGGTGAGAAAAACCTTCCCACAAAAATTTTTTTTAAAGTTTTAAAATCCTTACTGCTTTTGCCTTTTGCACTTTAAATGTTGAATCGTCTTTGGATTTGTGGAAAGGAAAGGATTTGATCTATGTTATTTTTAACAGCAGCTGGGATAAAGGTGGTATTATCTCTAATGCTGGAAAGGTGACCACAGATAAGCATTTAATGGGGGAGGGGAACAGGAGGTCATTGGGTTCCAAAAAGCTGGTGGATCACTCCTCTCGTACAGCTTCAGAGCCAGAGTTATAACTGCGTAGGTATCTGTATGTACTTGAATCAGTGCTTCATTTGCATCATCAGAAGTTGTGGTCTATTGGCTTCCCAACACGCCCCCCCACCCCCCGCCCCACCTCAAATTTATCTGTGACTGGAAAGGAATCTTATTGCATGAACCCCTGTAAAAGAAAAATACAAAACTTAGAATTTGAAAGAATATATAGAGTTGTGCTGAATTTCTTACTATTTGTTTGCATTCAAATAGAGTAATTAATTTGATGGCAAAGCAAGCTTGACTAGTTGAGATAAGGGCAGGAAAAATGCACATGAAGCTTGTTATTGTAGATCTCTACCATACGAGACAGTTTTCCTTTAAAGTACTAATTTATCTCGGAAATCAGATGTAATTTTGTGAAAATCAGAAATAGAGGGTGGTTATCCATGGGTGGTACATTTAGTTGCGAACTACTGGAATTGAAAATTAAATGTTTATTGTAATTAGTTCCATGAAAATGGGTAGTTAATCAATTTTATGCCACTTCCTGGACTTGTTCTGCTGTTATGACACATACGGTATTCCTTCCCCAGGGGCAAAGCTGTATGTGAAGGAAAGCAAATAGACAGAAGTTGACATATACTTCAAGTAAAGTATTGCTTTGCTTATTGGGTTTTGGGAATTCTCTTTACAGTTTGAGCAACTAAATATAGAAACATCCCATGCAGGTTGAAATTTTGTGAAAAATGTTAGTGGCTCAAGTATGTCCGACTCTTTGCAACCCCATGGACAGTAGCCTGCCAGGCTTTACTGTTCATGAAATTCTCCAGGCACGAATACTGGAGTGAGTAGCCATTTCCTTCTCCTGGGGATCTTCCTGACCCAGGGATTGAATCTGGGTCTCCTGCATTGCAGGCAGATTCTTTACCATTTGAGTCACAGGGTAGATACAGGAAAATTTTGCTTTTGCAGCTTGAATATAAGGTTTCTTTGCCCTTTACTTATGTGTGTTGCACATCAGCTGTTAGTACATTTTTCTTAAATGTTTTTATTTGTTTTAATCTACTCTATTTGTCCTTTACATATATAACCATATCTGTGTTATCAGTCTTAATATGCAAACTTCCAGAAGGAAGACTCTTCCATATTTATTCCTCTGGAAAGTCTTACTGACATATCTGGTGTAAATAATACATATTCCCTGGTAGCTCAGATGGTAAAGAATCTGCCTGCAATACAGGAGACCTGGGTTGGATCCTTGGGTTGGGAAGATCCCCTGGAGAAGGGAATGGCACTCCCTTGTCCAATCCAGTATTCTTGCCTGGAAAATCACATTGTCAGAAGAGCCAGGCAGGCTACAGTTCAAGGGGCTGCAAACAGTCGGACACAACTGAGTGACTGAACATAAGAAAGCTCACTCTTCTGGAGTTTTATCCCTCTCAGTGAAATTTTTATACCTTCTAATTGATTTTCCCTTAATTTCTCTCTGGTTTTTCATTGTTAGTGTATATGAATACAAGGGATTTTGTGTATTACTTTTATATCCTGTGACTTTATTATATTCCTTGATTAGCTCTAGTAATTTTCTAGTGGCCTTTTTTAAGGTTTTTATGTATAGTATTATGTCATCTGTAAACAGTGAGAGTTTTACTTCATCTTTTATAAATCTGCATTCCTTTTATTTCTTTTTCTTTGATTGCTGTGGCTAGGACTTCCAAAACTGTGTTGAGTAATAGTAGTGAGAGTGGGTACCCTTGCCTTGTTCCTGATCTTAGGGGAAATGCTTTAAGTTTTTGGCATTGAGAATAATGTTTGCTGTGGGTTTGTCACATAAGGCCTTTACTATGCTGAGGTAGTTTCTTCTGTGCCTACTTTCTGGGGAGTTTTTTTTTTTTTAATCATAAATGGGTATTGAATTTTGTCAAAAGCTTTCTCTGCATGTATTGAGGTGATCATATGGTTTTTATCTTTCAATTTGTTAAGATGGTGTATCACATTGATTGATTTCCATGTATTGAAGAATCCTTGCATCCCTGGGATAAAGCCCACTTGATCACTATGTATGATCCTTTTAATGTGTTGCTGGATTCTGTTTGCTGGAATTTTGTTGAGGAGTTTTGTATCTATGTTCATTAGTGATACTGGCCTGTTGTTTTCTTTTTTTTGTGGCATCTTTGCCTGGTTTTGGTATCAGGGTGGTGGAGACCTTTTCTTCTTCTGCAATTTTCTGAAACAGTTTGAACAGGATTCTGTTAATTTTTTAAAAACAGTCAAGTCTAGTATTATTGTTATTTTAAAGGCTACATGTGAGAGTGGTTAAAAATATGGGGTGTGGATTTCTCCCTCTTGCAATCAGGTGTAGAAAAGCTGTTGAAGCCTAAAACCATTTTCTAAGGCAGGTACCAATGTGATAAACTTACCTTATAACATAATATTTTGCTCTTTGCAAATTACTTTGTTTTCAAAAATTCGTCTGTAAACCCCCTTATCATGTAATTTTAAAAAATTAAGAAATTAGGAGAGGGAGTATGCTTTAGAAAGCTTCTGAAATAATATGTCATAAGATTAACTTATTCTTAAGGCTTTTGTCATTTCAATACGTCTTTTTATTCCCCGTGCTCATTCCTGTATGGGATGTTACATATTCCAAGTCAAACTGGGAAGTTTTTTGTTTATTCCCCCTCCATGTTTATAGGTAAAATAATTTTGTTTTTGTTGTTAAGTTAATCTTAAGAATATAAAGAAATATAGCTACTTTCTGGTAATCACATTTTATATTTTGATCAGCTGCCTTTCATCTGTGGGAAATGAGGATATATACTGACTTGAATGCAGAGAACTAGAAAAAGACTTAGAAAAGGACAAGGAACCCATTGCCCCGAGTAGAAGTTTTTCCTGAAACTAAAAAATAATATCTGTTTAAAATGTTTGAAGTATAAGATCTTGAGCTGTTATTTTATGTCAGATTGGTTACAGAAAAAGATAAATGACATAGTCAGATCATTAGTAAACTAATCAACTTTATCTTAAAAGAAACCACGCATTTCATTGGTCAGAACTTAGCCACATGACCACAGCAAGCTCCGATGGAGGCAGGGAATGCAGTTTTAAATTCTTGGCAAATGTATACACAACTGAAAACTAGGACTTTGTTATTAAGGAGTGAGAAGAGAATGGATGTTGGGGTAGGCAATACCATACAGTTTTGTGTTCCTGTTTTATGCTGAATCTTGGGTCTAGTTTGTAGAAACTCAAAAACTCAAAGCACCTCTTTCTGTTTTTGTTATGAGCTATGGTTTCTTAATTTAGAAAGCTGGCTTAATTTAGAAATCTTGTTTCTTCTGCGAAGTATCATTCCTTTATTTGGCAATCTTGTCTGACTTTTGCTTTCTTCTTTCCTCTTGCCTTTCAGCTGTTTTGGAAAGAAGTAAGGTTTAGACTTCTCCATGTTAACCATGAGCGTGACACTTTCCCCTCTGAGGTCACAGGACCTGGATCCCATGGCTACTGATGCTTCACCCATGGCCATCAACTTGACGCCCACTGTGGAGCAGGGTGAGGGAGAAGAGGTGATGAGGGACATGGATCCTGACCAGCAGTACGAAAAGCCTCCTCCATTACATACAGGAGCCGACTGGAAGATTGTCCTCCACTTACCTGAGATTGAGACCTGGCTCCGGATGACCTCAGAGAGGGTCCGAGACCTAACATATTCAGTCCAGCAGGACTCAGACAGCAAGCATGTGGATGTGCATCTAGTTCAACTAAAGGTAAGGAAGGTCTCTGGGCTCAGGTCCGTTCCAGACAGAAGCCTGAAGGTGGCTGCGGTAACTAGAGCCTGAGTTCAGTAATTCTCAATGAGAAAGCATCCAAGAAGGAAATCAGAACAACAGGTTTGAAACTATTATTTTTGTAGCTAAACATGGGCAGATTTCTTTCCTGGTTTTACTTTGTGAACTGAGCCACCTAACATAAAACTGACCTCAGGGGATAATGCAGAGAAATGAGGAAAGCAGGGGGGCATTTTTGTGCAGTGCCATAGAAATCAGTAGTAAAGAATAAAAATATTACAAAAGGTTTACTAAAGACTCATAGATTAAAAAAAAAAAAAAGTCAAACTGAGCCATGATTGTATATGTATGTGATTACTACCTCCTGTTGAAGTCGATGCTGCCTTTGTGGCAAACAATGGATTCTGGCATGGTTGGGGAGGGCACTGTTTTCCTTTTAGAATGAGTTCTTTCATCCAGGTACAATGCATCGTGCAGAACAAAGGTGCTTTTATAACAACTCATCTAAAGTTCAGACATTAAAAGAATGTGTGTGACTTCTTGAGCCCTTCAGAAGCCTGACTGTTGATAATAATGAAATGGAGATGCTAGTAAAGAGTGCTAATAATAGAGATTTTGGCCTGGGGATCTCAAGATACAGGGAATCTTGCCCTCTCATGGCCACTTCTCTCTTCCAGGTTCCCAAGGGAAATACACACTCAGGTCAATGGTGGGCAAAAAAGCAAGGCAGATTTATAACCAATTAGGGCATTGGCCGCAAACCCCAATGTAACTTTCTAGTCAGTTAGGTGAGATCCTAAGGAGAATTCCTCTGCCTAAACTGGTTCATATCAAATGATCTACAACCAAAGACCAAACAGATTCTTGGATCTTAATGCTTAAGTGACTTATCAGATGCAGCCATCATCGTGAGGGAAAAGGACAGTTGAGGGAGCACAGGTGCCCCAAAGCCTGGAGCTGATCTAGCTCAGCCTCCTCAGGCTGGCTCAGCAAATCTGGGGCCCAGCTACTCCATAAGAGAGAGTTTTCAAGAAAGGGAAGGAGAGGGGTTTTAGAGAGAAAAAACAAAAAGGCCAGAATGCCAGGGTGTCTTGGCCTCTCCCAGGCTGAGCAGGTGGGGTGATCTTCTTTCTATAGGTTCTTAGGAAGGAGAAAGCACCAAAAGGGTATCAGAGATGGCTGGGAACAAGCTTTACTGGAGTGCCAGCTGGCTGGTCTCCCCCCTGTGGCAGCAGAGTGTGGTGTCCTGCCGCACATCAGTTCCTGCTGTATCAGAGGAGCAGCCCTGTAGCTGGAGAAGGAAATGGCAACCCACTCCCGTATTCTTGCCTAGAGAATCCCAAGGACAGAGGAGCCCAGCAGGCTACAGTCCATGGAGTCGCAAGAGTCGGACACGACTTAGTGACTAAACCACCGCCACCACCAGCCCTCTAGCTTCTCCAGATTGGAGATAGAAGGAAGTCGGGGGCTCCTCAGCAAACCTACTCTCCTCTGTTCCTGCTAATGTTGCACTTCTTCTGTGACTACCATGAGGAAATGCAGGGTTGAGTTTGCAAGGAAAGTTAACTGTTGCTCTCTAAAATGAGATCTCCCCAACCCAGGTATCGAACCTGGGGCTCCCACATTGCAGGAGGATTCTTTGCTGTTTGAGCCGCCTGCTGCTGCTGCTAAATTGTGTCAGTCGTGTCCAACTCTGTGTGACCCCATAGACAGCAGCCCACCAGGGAAGCCCAATTAAGCCCAGACTCTTTCAGATTTACACAGAAAATGTGGTAAATGATAAATGAGAATGGGGGGATGGAAATCTCCTTAGAAGACTCCACTAAAAATGCTAAGGGCATCTAAAAACAATGTATCAACTAACTATATTTAATTGCGTCAATAGTATGTAGGTAAAAACTGAAATTTTCATTCCATATAGGAACATGAAGTTTTGTATGTCAATCAGGATTTTGTTCAGTGTTGAGAAATCCCCTGTAGGGCAGTTTACTTATTCTCATTGGAACTGCCTATTACCTTCTCACTCAAAAGGCATCTCACTGCCTCCATTTAGCTCTGTCCCACTGTGTGGTCTGTCTGCCCTGCTGAGAGTGGAGCCCTGGAGAGCAGGAAGTCAACACAGTGGTCACAGAGTAGTTAATAACATTTTAAGGGGTAAGGTGAAATTGTCTTATGTTTAACTTAATTCTAGGAGTTCTGTTATTACTTTTTTTGATGCTTAGTTTATCGGGTGACTTAACCAACAGTCTCTGAATATTCTATAATAATAGACTTTTCTAATAATAAGTCTAACAATAGAGCTCTTCCGCCTTGAACCCAAAGTCAAAGAGCTCTGGTGAGTGAGCTATGGCTCTGTTGACACAAGGGTTTAGTTTTGGTCTCCCAATCTACTTATTTAAGTTTCCCCTCCGTGTAATATTTTTTTAATCAACCAAATAAGCGTTTAGATGCATTAAAAAATATTTTAAATACATGTCAGTTCTTCAGATTTCCACGTTGGATCTGCAAGAAAAAAAGGGCTCTGGGTCACAGAATTTTATATGTGGAATCACAGAAAGACATCCTTATAGAAGCAGCTCTTAAGTTAGGTGCATGTAAAGCAGACAGTCAGGCCCAGCCAGGGCAAAGCCAGCCATCTGCTGTGGGGCATCCCAGGTTGTCTTTATGCCTTGGTGAATTATTCAGTTTATTTATTATACAGTGAAAAAAAATCACAAGGATGGGAATACCATGGCTTTAAGGACCATCTTGTTGTTCAGTTGCTAAGTCATGTCTGACTCTTTGCACCCCATGGACTACAGCATGCCAGCCTCCTCTGTCCTCCCAGAGTTTGCTCAAATTCATGTCCTTTGAGTCAGTGATACTATCTAACCATCTCATCCTCTGCCACCCTCTTTTTGTTTTGTTTTCGATCTTTCCCAGCAACAGGGTCTTTTCCAATGAGTTGTCTCTTCACGTCAGGTGGCCAAAGTATTAGAGCTTCAGCATCAGTCCTTCCTATGAATATGATTTCTTTTAGGATTGACTGGTTTGATCTCCTTGCAGCTCAAGGGGCTCTCAAGAGTCTTCTCTATCACCACAATTCCAAAGCATCAGTTCTTCAGTGCTCAGTCTTCTTTATGGTCCAGCCATCTGGGCACAGATAATTTGTCAATTTATGTATATCCATCACAACATTTTCTAGGAGCCCCAACTTCCTAACAGACATCTTGTGTCTCTAGTGAGCATCTCAAACCAATATGCTCATTGACAAGCCCTGAATGCCTCCCCAGTGCTGTCTTCCCAATTTCAGTAAAAGGCACCACTTTTTTTGCCAAGCCAGAACATGACTCCACGCCCCGTGTATATGTCTGTTAGAAGTTCTAGGGATCCATCTTCAAAATATGCCCTAGATCCATTCACCTCTCGCCTACACTACTGCTGCCACCCGGGTCAAGACACATTGCTGCTTGCCTGGGCTACTTTCAGAGCCTCTTCTACTATGTTGCAGGTTATTCTCTACATAGCAGCCATGAGATCTTTTAAACATGTAAATCAGTCATGTAACAACTCTCTTGCTTCCTATTGGCTTGTAATAAAATCCAGTTCTCTTCCTATGGCTCTGTCTTTGCCTACTTCTCTGTCTATGTCTGCTATTACTTTCCCCTTGTTTATAAAGCTCCAAGCAGATTGAAAGTTCCAAAGAAATGTTAGGCTTGTTCTTGCCTCATGGCTTTTCCTGTGTCCTCTGCCTAGAAACACTCATCCTCTAGCTTGATCTGGTAGATTCTGGATCCTCATCAAATAGTGAGCCAGAGGCACTCTCCAGTTCTGATATTTGGAGGCACAAACCTGGGAGAGGGTTGAGCAGGTTTTGGGAGTGAGGTGGGACCTGTGCTATGGTTGGTGAAAGGCAAGAACAGAAAAAGGAGCTACCCTTACCTAACTTGTCTACACACCTCAAACTCCCTTTCATACTGATTGTTCTAAATCTTGTCGTCATGGTCTTCTCTACCATCCTGTTGATATATAACTTAGATTAGTTGAGAGATGCTTTTGAAAAATGTTCAGAGTGGGGTTCACCCTCTAATTTTGTATCAAATGTCACTTTCTCAAAGAAGCTAGTCCTGATCCCTATTCTTAAAACACTCATCTCCTCCCCCAGCAATTATCTAGTCCATTATTCAGCTTATTTTTGGTAACAGTTCTTATCATTAGCTTTAATTTCCTTATTTATTTGTTTGTATTAGTTCCAAGGACCTCAAATGTATAATTCTCCACTGTATCCCTGTTGCCTAGGGCAAGGGCTGGGCATCTGCAGGTAGGTCGGTTGGGCTCGTATTTGTGGTTGGATAGATAAGTCCAAATCTGTATGGTCAGTGCCTTCTCTCCCTGTAGGCAGGCTTGCTCTGGAATTAACAAGCCAGAAGCCTGCTTGGTGAGGATTGAATTAAGACAATGGCATTGGATGAATCAGGCCCAAATGCGTTTGGGACATTACTCTCCCATGAGGGAGAGTCTGTGAGTGATTCAGAAATCTTGGAGATCTTGTCTGGGGAGTCTGCCTGGGAGAGTCTATTCTTTCTATAGGTAGCTGTATTGGTCTTCCTCCCACCCCACTTTCAGTTTGACTCCTCCTTTGGTAAGGATTTCAGTCAATAAACTAGTTCAGTCAGTTCATTCGCTCAGTCATGTCTGACTCTTTGCGACCCCATGAATCGCAGCACACCAGGCCTCCCTGTCCATCACCAACTCCCGGAGTTCACTCAGACTCACATCCATCGAGTCAGTGATGCCATCCAGCCATCTCATCCTCTGTCGTCCCCTTCTCCTCCTGCCCCCAATCCCTCCCAGCATCAAAGTCTTTTCCAATGAGTCAACTCTTTGCATGAGGTGGCCAAAGTACTGGAGTTTCAGCTTTAGCATCATTCCTTCCAAAGAAATCCCAGGGCTGATCTCCTGCAGATTGGACTGGTTGGATCTCCTTGCAGTCCAAGGGACTCTCAAGAGTCTTCTCCAACACCACAGTTCAAAAGCAACAATTCTTCAGCACTCAGCCTTCTTCACAGTCCAGCTCTCACATCCATACATGACCACAGGAAAAACCATAGCCTTGACTAGATGGACCTTAGTCAGCAAAGTAATGTCTCTGCTTTTGAATATGCTCTCTAGGTTGGTCATAACTTTTCTTCCAAGGAGTAAGCATCTTTTAATTTCATGGCTGCAGTCACCATCTGCAGTGATTTTGGAGCCTAAAACAATAAAGTCTGACACTGTTTCTACTATTTCCCCATCTATTTCCCATGAAGTGATGGGACCAGATGCCATGATCTTTGTTTTCTGAATGTTGAGCTTGAAGCCAACTTTTTTACTCTCCTCTTTCACTTTCATCAAGAGGCTTTTAAGTTCCTCTTCACTTTCTGCCATAAGGGTGGTGTCATCTGCATATCTGAGGTTATTGATGTTTTTCCCGGCAATCTTGATTCCAGGTTGTGTTTCTTCCAGCCCAGCATTTCTCATGATGTACTCTGCATATAAGTTAAATAAGCAGGGTGACAATATACAGCCTTGACGTACTCCTTTTCCTATTTGGAACCAGTCTGTTGTTCCATGTCCAGTTCTAACTGTTGCTTCCTGACCTGCATACAGGTTTCTCAAGAGGCAAGTCAGGTGGTCTGGTATTCCCATCTCTTTCAGAATTTTCCACAGTTTATTGTGATCCACACAGTCAAAGGCTTTGGCATAGTCAGTAAAGCAGAAATAGATGTTTTTATGGAACTCTCTTGCTTTTTCCATGATCCAGCAGATGCTGGCAATTTGATCTCTGGTTCCTCTGCCTTTTCTAAAACCAGCTTGAACATCTGGAAGTTCATGGTTCACGTATTGCTGAAGCCTGGCTTGGAGACTTTTGAGCATTACTTTACTAGTGTGTGAGATGAGTGCAATTGTGTGATAGTTTGAGCATTCTTTGGCATTGCCTTTCTTTGTGATTGGAATGAAAACTGCCCTTTTCCAGTCCTGTGGCCACTGCTGAGTTTTCCAAATTTGCTGGCGTATTGAGTGCAGCACTTTCACAGCATCATCTTCCGGGATTTGAAATAGCGCCACTGGAATTCCATCACCTCCACTAGCTTTGTTCGTAGTGATGCTTTCTAGGCCCACTTGACTTCACATTCCAGGATGTCTGGCTCTAGATGAGCGTTCACACCATTGTGATTATCCAGGTCATGAAGATCTGTTTTGTACAGTTCTTCTGTGTATTCTTGCCATCTCTTCTTAATATCTTCTGCTTCTCTTAGGTCCATACCATTTCTGTCCTTTATCGAGCCCATCTTTGCGTGAAATGTTCCCTTGGTATCTCTAATTTTCTTGAAGAGATCTCTAGTCTTTCCCATTCTGTTGTCTTCCTCTATTTCTTTGCATTGATCACTGAGGAAGGCTTTCTTATCTCTTCTTGCTATTGTTTGGAACTCTGCATTCAGATGCTTAATATCTTTCTTTTTCTCCTTGGCTTTTTGCTTCTCTTCTTTTCACAGCTATTTGTAAGGCCTCCCCAGACAGCCATTTTGCTTTTTCGCATTTCTTTTCCATGGGGATGGTCTTGATCCCTGTCTCCTATACAGTGTCACGAACCTCATTCCATAGTCCATCAGGCACTCTGTCTATCAGATCTAGGCCCTTAAATCTACTTCTCACTTCCACTGTATAATCATAAGGGATTTGATTTAGGTCATACCTGAATGGTCTAGTGGTTTTCCCTACTTTATTCAATTTAAGTCTGAATTTGGTAATAAGGAGTTCATGATCTGAGCCACAGTCAGCTCCTGGTCTTGTTTTTGTTGACTGTATAGAGCTTCTCTGTCTTTTGCTGCAGAGAATATAATCAATCTGATTTCGAGAGGCCTGAACAATTCTTTTTCTTTAAAGGTAACTAAACTTCTCTTCTGGTCATTGTGTTGATCTGAAAGTTTATTAATCAGAGACTACTCTTACCAACCTATTTCCAAGTTCTTACAGGAAGTTTTATTGTAACCCTTAGGATGAACTATAAACCACTATTATAAAGTCCCCAAAATGGGAGGGGGTGGTGGTTATTGTTCTAGAGGGTGAATTAAAAATGTCTCACCTTAAGATTAAAATATGTAATCCACATATTTTGTTTCTTAGCTTCCAGATACAATACTTAAGGAAGAAATATGAGAGGCAAGCTGAGCCATTTTTAGAAACTCTCCCCCACCCCTCCACCCTACCCCCGTTCCTTGGATTCAGAGGCGTTCTGTGCAGGAAAACCAGAACAAGAACCTTAAAAGGGTTTGACTCTAACTGCAGTTTCTGCTCTGAATGAATATATTTGGGTGCTAAATAAGCCAATTAGATACCTATGCTTCCTGATTAACAGTCATCTTAAAGAGAATATTATTTATGTTGCTGGAAGCATGATAGCAGGAAAGAGGCAAAGCTTAGACTAAAAGATTTGGCTGGATGACAAGTAAAAGTCTTGAAGTGACTTTATTGGAATCAGCTCCCTAAATAACATGCTTAAGATTCTCAAAGTTAGAACGCTGAGCAGGTACTGTGTTTATAAAATGTTCTGACTGGGCTATACCCAGACTGAGATTGTGCCTGACATGTGGAATTAAATCTAGATATGCAGTCACTGACATGGAGGGCCTGGAGGGCTTACTGGGGAAAAGGCTTGAATCCTCTCCACAGCTGGGATTCTCATATCAGATGTACCTGATGAACTGAAGACAGTGGAAGTCCTGGGATGAGGAACTCCTGGAAGGGGATTCACCTTCATCATGGGGCAAGGAATCCTCCCCAGAGCAGGGAGGGAGTGTGGTTTGTGGTAAAGTGTGTTCTCAGTTCTAGAACCCCTTCTTAAGCAGCCACCACCTGGCAGCATGGGCACCCAGCGAAGGGAAAGGGCTGTGGGTATAACTTGGAGGACCTGTCTCAGCTGTCTCTGTGCCTGGGTGCTTGGGCTTCTCTCCTCCCGTTGCTCCACAGGTATAGAGGGAAAGAATATTCTCTTTCACTTACCACCAAAGCATAACAGGCTCTGCCTATGGTGGCAGAGGCTGTACTAAAGTGGCATTTGTGGAGTCTACTGGCTGTAACAGTGAGCAACAGCCAGGGTGAATTCTTGGGTACATCCAAAACACACCAGAGGGGTTTCAGAAATTCTTTATAACAGGAACGCTGAGTGGAACTAAACTTCTGACATCATAGTTTAGGGCTTAGAAGATCTGATCTTAATATTAACAAACTGTGTGAAATAGTCAACTAAAATTTTTTTAAGTAGTTTTCAGTCTGTAATATTTTGTTGTTCAGTCACCAAGTTGTGTCCAGCTCTTTGTAACCCCATGGACTGTAGCACACCATGCTCCTCTTTCCTCCACTATCTCCTGCCACTTACTCACTTCAATTGTGTCTGACTCTGTGCACCCCCGTGGACTGTAACCTGTCAGGCTCCTCTGTCCATGGGGATTCTCCAGGCAAGAATACTGTACTGGATTGCCATGCCATCCTCCAGGGGATCTTCCTGACCCAGGGATAGAACCCAGGTCTCCCACGTTGCGGGTGGATTCTTTACCATCAGAGCCACCAGGGAAGCCCTGGAGTTTGCTCATATTCATGTCCATTAAGTCAGTGATGCTATCAAACCATCTTATCCTCTGCCACCCCCTTCTCCTTTTGCCTTCAGTCTTTACCAGCATCAAAGTCTTTTTCAGTGAGTCAGCTCTTTGCAGTCAGGTGTCCAGTGGATTTCAGCAACAGGCCTTCCAACACGTATTCAGTGTTGATTTCCTTTAGGATTCACTGGTTTGATCTCCTTGCAGTCCAAGAGACTCTCAAGAGTCTTCTCCAGCAGCACAACATGAAAGCATCAAATCATCGGCACTCAGCCTTCTTTATGGTCCAACTCTCACATCTGTACATGACTACTGGAAAAACTATAGCTTTGACTATACAGACCTTTGTCAGTGAAATGATGTATCTGCCTTCTAATACACTGTCTTGGTTTGTCATAGCTTTCTTTCCAAGCAGCAGTTGCCTTTTAGTTTCATGGCTGCAGTCACCATCCACAGTGATCTGGAGCCCTAGAAAATAAAATCTGTCAATGCTTCCACTTTTTCCCCTTCATTTTGCCATGAAGTGATGGGACCAGATGCCATGATCTTAGTTTTTGAATGTTGAGTTTTAAACCAGCTTTTCACTCTCTTCTTTCACTCTCATGAAGAGGCTCTTTAGAGTGGTATCATTTGCATATCTGAGGTTGTTGATATTTCTCCTGGCAATCTTGATTCCAGCTTGTGATTCATCCAGCCTAGCATTTTGCATGATGGACTCTGCATAGAAGTTAAAAGAGCAGGGTGACAATATGCAGCCTTGACGTACTCCTTTCCCAGTTTTGAACCAGTTGGTTGTTGCATGTAAGGTACTAACTGTTGCTTCTTGACCTAAATAGAAGTTTCTCAGGAGACAGGTAGGGTGGTCTGGTATTCTCATCTCTTTAGGAATTTTCCACAGTTTGCTGTGATCACACAGTCAAAGGTTTTTCCATAGTTAATGAAGCAAATGTAGATATTTTTCTGGAATTCTCTCACCTTCTCCATGATCCAGCAGATGATAGCAATTTGATCTCTGGTTTTTCTAAATCCAGCTTGTACATCTGGAAGTTCATTGTTCACGTACTGCTGAAGCCTAGCTTGAAGGATTTTGAGCATAACTTGATTGGCATGTGAAATGAGTGCAATTATACAGTAGTTGGGATATTCTTTGGCACTGCCCTTCTTTGAGATTGAAATGAAAACTGACATTTTTCAGTCCTGTGTCCACTGCTGAGTTTTTCCAAATTTGCTGGCCTATTGAGTGCATCATTTTAACAGCATCATCTTTTAGGATTTTAAATAGCTCAGCTAGAATTCCATCACCTCCAACAGTTTTGTTCATTATAATGTTTCTTGAAGCCCACTTGACTTCACACTCCAGGATGTCTGGCTATAGATGAGTAACCACACTATCATGGTTATCTGGGTCATTAAGACCTCTTTTTTGCATAGTTCTGTGTGTATTCTTGCCATTTCTTCTTAATCTCTTCTGCTTCTGTTAGGTCCTTACCTTTTCTGTCCTCTCTTTGGTCCATTCTTGCATGAAATGTTCCCTGGATATCTCCAGTTTTCTTGAAGAGATCTCTAGTCTTTCCCATTTTATTGGTTTCCTCTTATTTCTTTGCATTGTTAACTTAAGAAGGCCTCCTTATTTCACCTGGCTATTCTTGGGAACTCTGCATTCATCTGGGTATATCTTTCCCTTTCTCTTTTGCCTTTTGCTTCTTTTCTTTCCTCAGCTATTTGTAAAGTCTCCTCAGACAACCACTTTGCCTTCTTGGATTTCTTTTTCTTTGTAACATATCTTAAGTTAAATATACCTTAATGTAACATATCTTAAGTTAAATTTCTTTGTAACATATCTTAAGTTAAATAAGTACTAGTTTAAGATCAAAGACCAAATGTCTTTGTTTTGAGGCAAAGACATTTGCCCCAGGAGTAAATATTTTCCCTTTCACTCTTTAGATGGCTGTTTTTCAAAAAGTATATCTCAGTGCATTGCTGCTGCTGCTGCTGCTGCTAAGTCGCTTCAGTCGTGTCTGACTTTGTGCGACCCCATAGACGGCAGCCCACCAGGCTTCCCCGTCCCTGGGATTCTCCAGGCTAGAACACTGGAGTGGGTTGCCATTTCCTTCTCCAATGCATGAAAGTGAAAAGTGAAAGTGAAGTCATTCAGTCATGTCCGACTCTTCGCGACCCCATGGACTGCAGCCTACCAGGCTCCTCTGTCCATGGGATGTTCCAGGCAAGAGTACTAGAGTGGGGTGCCATTGCCTTCCCCGTCTCAGTGCGTTAGTGGTTGTGAAATCAATTTAATGAACTAAAGAGCTGAAACTGAAGTAGAATTACATAAAGTAGGATAAATACCATTTTGTGAAACTTGGCATATATATATATATGAAAAGAAAAGTGAAAGTGAAGTCGCTCAGTCGTGTCTGACTCTTTGCAACCCCATGGACTGAAGCCTACCAGGCTCCTCCATCTGTGGGTATATATATTTATATATGTATATATGCTTGGTCATGATGTATAATTTATGTCTTTCTCTGAGTCAATGCCAGAACAGTTTGATAGTTACTGCTTTTTTTCCTCATATCTTTGATATGTACTTTAATTGTGCAATCTATTATGTAAGTAAGGGTAACCTGGTACCAATTTTTGCAACTTAATTTTTTTTTTTTTAGTATTTATATGGGATCAGATGACAACCCCAAAGCATATTCAAATCTCATAAAATGAGAAAATGAAGCTGATTTCTATGTTTGTAGATATGAGGATGTTGAAGTTTTTTATTTTCCCAAAGCCCAGATTTGTTGCTTGAATCTTCTTTTGGCTAATGTGTCTTCCTCAGGGTGTATCTTCTCAGGGAATATGAATACTGGCTGTCAAGTGTCCTGGAAGTATGATTTCAGTAAAATGATTAACAGTGGAAAAGGTTTTCCTATTATTAATGCTGAGGTTATGTAAGGACAGTTGGTATCACTGACCATGAAAAATGGATGAAGTAACAAGATTGATGCTTTTGAACTGTGGTGTTGGAGAAGACTCTTGAGAGTCCCTTGGACTGCAAGGAGATCCAAACAGCCCATCCTAAAGGAAATCAGTCCTGAATATTCATTGGAAGGACTGATGCTAAAGTTGAAACTCCAATACTTTGGCTACCTGATGCAAAGAACTGACTCATTTGAAAAGACCCTGATGCTGGGAAAGATTGAAGGTGGGAGGAGAAGGGAATGACAGAGGATGAGATGGTTGGATGGCATCACCAACTCAATGGACACGAGTTTGAGTAAGCTCCAAGAGTTGGAGATAGACAGGGAAGCCTGGTGTGCTGTAGTCCATGGAGCTGTAAAGAGTTGGACACGACCTAGTGACTGAATTGAACTGAACAAGAGTGTTTAATGTTCAAGAAGGCTAATTTTAAATATGCAATTATGTGAAAAAAAGTCTTAGTTGTTGAGTAGTTACCTCTACCCCCTGCACACATACTCTAAGTGCTAAATAAATACTTTTTGATAGTTGCATGATTAATATTTTTCATGATGATTTTGGAAGATGATCTAAAAATCTCACATCAAGAACATGTTTAATAATACATATGAATATTCTTGGTTAAGACTTGGGAAGTCTTGGGAAGGGTGACATGGAAAAAATAACTTTAGTTATTTGTGACACATGTTGTGGAAGATCTTTGGCTATGTATGGACCTTAGCCACATGTGCCTGCGTATTTAGAGCTGAGGATGGGAGGACTAATTATTGAGGTGGCCCACCAAGTTTACTAGATTGTCTAGCTGTGTAATTTTTAATTAGCGATAGTAGAATGGAAAATGATAATTATCACAGGCTTCCCAATTTGAAGGAAACCGTAAAAACAGAGTTTAGGGAAAAGTAATAAATATCATTAACGGATTTAGAAACGAGTCCAATGAGAAAAATCTAAAGAAACCAGTATTTTGATTAGAGAAGTGTTATTGGGATCTGTTGCTTAAAAAGTAGTTTTAAAATAATGTCAGCATGAACTATCACTGAGCAACAGTAGCCATCAGTTTTTATGATCTCAGGGAGTTAGATTTTTCTAGGTGCAGCCCAGAGGTAGGATATGAGTTAATTCTTCCCTTTCCTGGAGAGTTTTTAGTTCAGTAGCATTTACTGAATGCCTGATATGTTCCAGGAGTTTTTACTTACAGTATTTTATTCAATCCTTACCTTAATCCCCTAGTAGAGATGAAGAAATTAAGTCCCAGAAATGTTAGTAGGGGATCGACCTGGGAGTCAAACAAGCTTTCAGAGCCTCAAGTCTAATATTCTTTCTACTTTAGTGCAGTGTCCTCACACCCTTCTGTAGGTGTGAGAAATTTTATTGGATATAAAGTACAAGATATTAGTTCTGGTTTTCTTGTACTAGATGGTTGAGATGAATGGATGTGAGGATGGGGGCTCATGTTCTTAATTAAGAAGAAGCTTAGTATTTTAAAATATTTTGTATTTTGATTCATTGCAAGTAGGGATGTGAAATTTTAGAAGTGGGGACATAAATGAAATCCTGAAATTCCTTTGAGTAGGAGCGTTGTTCATAGATTATGAAATAGGGAGATGTTTTTCCTGTGCGTTGTTTGTTGCTCCTTTGTCCACTGTCTTCATTTCATAATTTTCATCTCGAGGGAGGGAAACATGTGATCTAATTAAAGTGAACTGATACTAAGGTGTGAATTACTAGTATCCTAACATGGAAGTGGGTGGAGCAAGAGATGAACACCTTTATCAAAAAATGTTAAGAAATCAGTTGATTTCCAGGTATGTCATGTGTAGAGAGAGTATTTTTCATCCTTCCTTTGCAACAGAATCTCCTGAGAAGCTTTAGCAAGCCCATTTCCCAGGCTCTGTTGTAGACAGTGATATCAGAGTCTGAGTTTGGACCTAGGCATCAGTACTTTTAAAGTCTCCACTAGTGGTTCCAGTGCAGAGGCTAGAGTTGACCACCCTCAAAGGAGACACTTTTGAACAGAGGGCTTTTGGATATGTCTTGCTTGTTCCATTTTTCCTTTCCTCCCAAATTGACAGCAAGAGATTTTAAATCACTAATTTAGGAGCAAAGACTCCTATGAAATGACTCTTTTGAACTTTTTCAGTTTCCCAAGTGACCTTCAGTTCAATTCAGTCTCTCAGTCATGTCCGACTCTTTGCGACCCCATGAATCGCAGCACGCCAGGCCTCCCTGTCCATCACCAACTCCTGGAGTTTACCCAAACTCATGTCCATTGAGTCGATGATGCCATCCAGCCATCTCATCCTCTGTCGTCCCCTTCTCCTCCTGCCCCCAATCCCTCCCAGCATCAGAGTCTTTTCCAATGAGTCAATTCTTCTCATGGGGTGGCCAAAGTATTGGAGTTTCAGCTCCAGCATCAGTCCTTCCAATGAACCCCCAGGACTGATCTCCTTTAGAATGGACTGGTTGAGAAACCTTATAAAGAAGTAAAAATTGGGGGAAGGAAGTAACAAGTCCATGCCAGACACCAGCCCGTATGTTTTAGACGTACTCTTTTACGCTACTTAGGACTGCCCTGGGGGTCCAGTGGTTAAGATTCCGTGCTTCCAGTGCAGGGGTCACTGGTTCAATCCCTGGCTGGGGAACTAAGATCCTACATGGTATATGGTCAAAAAAATTTTTATTAAATGAATGAATGAATACACACCCATACTCATAATTGTAAGAAATGCCTCAAAATGTTATGTTACAGTCCTAACAGTGTTTACCTACAAAAGAAAAACTGAATCCAGAAAAAGTAAATGTTTCTCTCTTACTTAATTCTCACAACAAGTTTTTGAGCTAGAAATTATTCTATAGAGAAGTCCAGGCTCAGGACTGCCCACCTATAGTTGTTCAGGTTATATACAAATGGTATCTGTTGAGGTTGTGCAGTTTACTGGTATAACTTTTTGTGCTGCCTTGTATAGGCCTGGGAGATAGCTTGTGCACAGGATGCTTTGAATATGCAAGATGGAAGGGCCTTTACCCTGGAGTCGAGGAATGATGAATGATGTATGTCACTGAACTTAGAGGAGACACATTTTGAAGGGCCACAAATATTTTAAATCCCTTGGTGGAGTCTGGGCTTGATATAGTAGTTTACAGACACCTACGAACAGAGAAATAACATGATAAAAACTTGGGTCTTGGCATGAATCTGTGGGTGTGTGCCTAGTAATCTGGGAAGGAGAGAGATGTGATACAGTTTATGAGGATGTTCAGTAAATGACACAAAGTGGCTGGACTTGCGTGGTGGTAACAGGAAGCGAGAAACAGCCTGTTAGACCAGGCCACCGCGGCAAACCAGGAAAGTAGCTGGTGAGTCAGAGGCGACTGGTTCTCTGTGGCTTTGTTTGCCCTCTTTGGGCTCAAACTAAACTGACGTAACTGTTATCACTTGCCATTAGGGCTCAGGGCTGTGTTTCTTTATACACATGTGAATAGAATAAAAAGGAATAGGATAGAAATTTCTTCTGTGTTCATTTTAGCAGCATGGCTGTTACCAGAGGGCTTTTAGTGTAAACTGCTTCTATTGTTATCAGATACTCAAACCACTAATTTTTTCATTATTTGAAGGAGGCAAATTTACCAAAAGCATTGTTGAATAGACATGGAGTATGTGAAATGACGATGGAAAGTGATACGCTCTTCACTCGAGGGAGAGGGAGTGAGTATAAGGTCTACTGGAGGACTGATTCATGAGGAGGGAGCTGGCCTGAGTGAGATTCCAAAGGAAGTTTTCAGCACGCATTGTAGTGTCTCTTCTTTCTAGAAACTTAAAGTCTATCAAAAGACCCAATAAGGTCATTCAAACAACAGTGTTAAGAATGGCTGCAGCTCAAACCTTCGCTACTGCAAAGGGGATTAATATTATCACATTGGCAAACGAATCCACGTCTGTAGTTTGGGGAGTTAGGTGCTACTGACAAGGTGGGGAGAGTCATCCACATGACACAGGTAGGAGACTACCTCCTTTTTGCACATATGTCTGCATCCTGGAAGAAACACAGGTGAAATGTTCTTTTAAAAAATATTTCAACTGCAGTGTTTACCTCTCTTAGCCTCTGGCTGCCCTCCCAGTGAAAGTCACTCAGTCACATGCAACTCTTTGCGACCCCATGGGCTATACAGTCCATGGTATTCTCCAGGCCAGAATACTGGAGTGGGTAGTCTTTCCCTTCTCTAGAGGATCTTCCCAGCCCAGGGATGGAACCCAGGTCTCCCTCATTGCAGGTGGATTCTTTACTAGCTGAGCCACAAGGGGAGCCCAAGAATACTGGAGTAGGTAGCCTATCCCTTCTCCAGCAGATCTTCCCAACCCGGGAATCGAATTGGGGTCTCCTGCATTGCAGACAGATTCTTTACCAGCTGATCTTCCAGGGAAACCTAGGTAAAGTCCAGATGTCTGGTTGTGACCTGCAAGTTCCTTCACAATCTGGACTCAGCTGGTCTGTTGTTTCCTTTCCTGCTCCTCTGAAAACCCAGGCCCTTTCAGAAATTCATGCCTTGAAACATGGTTTCTCTCTCCCTGGAAAATCATATTACTCCTTGCCCTAAACTTCTATTTCTAGAAAAATTGCTATACATCCCCCAAGTCACAGTTAAATTAAATGTCACCTACCTGGTGAAACAGTTTTGGAGTCCAGTCTGGTCAGTCCTTGTGTTGATTGTCCCCATATTTTCCTGTGGTATCTACTGTAGCATGGTGGTAGACGTAGCATCCAGTTCGGGTTATTACTGCTGTAGCTGTTATGAGGAATCCTGCTTTATTCTATTCTATAATTTTGCATCTCTGATGATACATTTGTATGACTTTAGAATCAGGACAGAAGGGAACAATCAGCATAAAATACATTTCCTTTGATTATTTTGCTGATCGGCTACAACCTGAGAAACTTAGACCTATGAATAATTAGCAGATCTTCCTCAGGGAAAGTCAGTTCACACCTATGCTAGAAACTCTGCATGGATTAACACAGTAGTTGGCATGCATATTTCCATTTTGTCTGACCTTTGCCAAGACATCCTGAGCACTTTACACATTATGCTTATGACTGTGGGGGGTGGGGTGGGTCCTCACTTCAAAACTCCGTTGCAATTTTAAAAATAGTGTGTTAAAGAACACTTAGGGGTAAATCATGTTTGTAATGAAAACTTGATGTTATTAAAGGGTAGTTGTTGTAAGGAGACGTTCAAAGACAATGAGGTTTTTTTAGCTTATTTATTTGAGTTCTGTACTGTATTGTGTAGTAGATGAATGTAAGATTTGTATACGTGGATACACAGATACATCATTATTGTGGCAGAAACTATTTACTAAATATCTGCATGGACTTGATGATTTTGCTGGGTTCTGTTTAAATGTGTTCACTCTAGTAGGTCTTGCTAGGGTACATATAAGTTGGATTCTGGTCTTCTATAATGAATAGTGAGCTAGGTAAATCAAACTGAACCTAAATTCTGCATGGATTAGCACAGTAGTTGGCATTGTTTTGTGTGCATATAATTGCATGCTTTCCTCATTTATTTTTCTGCTTCATATGTTATTTTTTTGTATCTCTTAATTAGATAAAGTTGAGGTGTCCATATTTTAAAAACTATTTCTTTTTAAATTTTCATAAATTAAATTGCAGATATGTAAAACTATGTTAGAAAAAAATGGTGGATTTTCTTCTCAGAGTTGGACTTTGTTTTGTTATTGTTTGTTTTAGGTTTTAAAAATTCTTGGGCCTAGCTTTTCCTAAAGAGCTACAAGCAATCATATTTCTTGTCTGCCACAGGATCATAAATAAGAATAAATATTTCATATCTGTTTAATGTGGCTACCCTAAAATTCCATACATCTTTTAAAATGCAGTTGCATAAATATGTTGCAGGTTTCCAGAAGAAATGTATTGAAGCTTAAAGCACAAGGCTATAAAAGCTATAAAAGACTATGCATTTATTTATTAGTTATCATCAAACTTAGGTTCTTTTTTTAGATTCTTTTGTTTGTTTTATTTTGATTTTTATAATATAGTCAATGATAGAAAAAAAAAATCTTATTTCAAACTGAAGCTATTTAAGAAGATGAATGTGTTTTCTTTATATCATGACCCCAGCTAGACATTGCAGCACAAATTCTACGCTCATAATTCTCATTCACAACTAAAAGCCAGTGACCCAAAACCTAGCACATATCTCCTCTTTCAGCTGTAAAGCCTTACTGGATGCATTCAACCCTCACTGCTTTCTTGAGCTGTGATTTAGCAACAGTGTCCACTGTGTTGCATTCTTATTTGCTAATTTTTTCTAATTTGAAAAAAACCCTTATTTTCATATGTTCTCTATATTCTCAAACAAGTTTAAAAGCTTGCCCCTCATATTTTATTTTATTTAAAAAATGTTTTTAACAGTAGGTCCTTGTTGGTTATCTATTTTAAATATAGCAGTGTCTACATATCAATCTCAAACTCCCAGTCTAATCTTCCCACTCAAACACTTTTTAAGGGAAAGTTTTCCCACTTTTTTTTGGTATAAAACTGCAACCATTTTTGGTCAGCTGATTGATTGATTGAATTCTCACATTATCATTTTATTCTTTTTAAAATTTTATTTATTTATTTTTATTATTTAACTGGTGGAAATTGCTTTACAGTGTTGTGTTGGTTTCTGCTGTACAACAACATGAATCAGTCATAATTGTATATATCTATACCCTCCCTCTGGGGTCAGCGTCCCTCCCCTCCCCTGACCCCAGCCTGGCACCAAGCTGTGCTCGCTGTGTTAAAAAGTAACTTCCCACTATTATTTCACACATGATGGTGTATACATGTCAGTGCTGCTTTCTCAGTTTGTCCCAACTTCACCTTCCCCTGCTATGTCCACAAGCCCATTCTCTGCTAGGTTCATAAGTATCATTTTTCTGGATCCTACATATTATGTTAATATGTGTTATTTGTTTTTCTCTTTCTGACTTACTTTACTCTGTATAAGAGGCTCTAGGTTCATCCACCTCACTATAAGTGACTCAAATCTGTTTCTTTTTGTTGCTGAATAATATTCCATTGTATATATGTACCGCATCTTCTTTATCCATTCATCTCTCAATGGACATCTAAGTTGTGTCCATGTTGCTGCTGCTGCTAAATCACTTCAGTTGTGTCCGACTCTGTGCAACCCCATAGATGGCAGCCCACCAGGCTCCCCCGTCCCTGGGATTTTCCAGGCAAGAACACTGGAGTGGGTTGCCGTTTCCTTCTCCAATGCATGAAAGTGAAAAGCAAAAGTGAGGTCGCTCAGTCGCGTCCGATTCTTCGCAACCCCATGGGCTGCAGTCCACCAGGCTCCTCCGTCCATGGGATTTTCCAGGCAAGAGTACTGGAGTGGCCATGTTATGGCTATTGTAAATATTGCTGCAGTGAACATTAAGGTGCATGTATCTTTTAGAATTGTGGTTTTCTCAGGAAACATGTCCAGTAGTGGGATTGCTGCGTCATAGGAGAAGGAAATGGCAACCCATTCCAGTGTTCTTGCCTGGAGAATCCCAGGGACGGGGGAGTCTGGTGGGCTGCCGTCTATGGGGTTGCATAGAGTCGGACACAACTGAAGCAACTTAGCAGCAGCAGCAGCAGCAGAGTAGATTTATTCCTAGTTTTCAAAAGAATCTCCATACTGTTTTCCATAATAACTGTATCAGTTTACGTTCCCAACAGTGCAGGCAGGTTCCCTTTTTTCCATATCCTCTCCACATTTATTGTCTGTGTACTTTTTGATGACAGCCATTCTGAAAAGTGTGAGATGATAACCTCACTGTGGCTTTGATTTCCATTTCTCCAATAATGAGCGATATTGAGCATCTTTGCATGTGTTTATCGGCCATCTGTATGCCTTCTTTGGAGAAATGTCTGTTTAGATTTTCTGCCCAATTTTTAAATTGGATTGTTTTGTTTCCCTGATACTGAGTTATATGAGCTGCTTATATATTTTGGAGATTAATCCTTTGTCAGTTGCTTCATTTGCAATTATTTTCTCCCATTCTGAGAGCTGTCTTTTCATCTTGTTTATGGTTTTCATTGCCATGCAAAAGTGTTTATTAGGTCCCATTTGTTTATTTTTATTTCCCTTAATTTAGGAAATGGGCCAGAGAGAATCTTGCTGTGATTTATGTCAAAGAGTGTACTGCCTATGTTTCCTCTAAGAAGTATAGTTTCTGTCCTTACATTTAAGTTTTTAACCCATTTTAAGTTTATTTTTGTGTATGGTGTTAGGGAGTGTTCTAGTTTCATTCTTTTGCATGTAGCTGTCCAGTTTCCCCCTATCGAAGAGGCTGTCTTTTCTTCATTGTATATTTTTGCCTCCTTTGTCAAAGATAAGATGCCCGCATGTGCGTGGATTTACCTCTGGGCTTTCTATTTTGTTCCACTGGTCTATATTTCTGTTTTTGTGCCAGTATGTACTATCTTGATGACTATAACCTTGTAGTATAGTCTGAAGTCATGACAGCTGATTCCTCCAGCTCTGTTTCTCTTTCTCAGGATTGCTTTGGCTATTTGGGGGTCTTCTGTGTTTTCATACAAATTGTGAAGTTTTTTGTTCTAGTTCTGTGAAAAACACCATTGGTAATTTGATAAGGATTGCATTGAATCTGTACATTGCTTTGGGTAGTATAGTCATTTTGACAATATTGATTCTTCTAATCCAAGAACATCACATTATCATTTAAAATTTTCCCTCTGCTCTGAGTGGCATTAGCATGCCAGGGAAAACATAACTTCCTGAGGATATTTCAATGAATTAGTAAAATATATTCATAAGCATTTTAAAATTAGTATAATTGTTCACAGAAGTTTTGGCGTTCTGCCTTGGCCAAAACAAGCAGAATTTTGTTGGAATTAACTCAGAGCAAAATTTGATTTTTTTCTTAATAAGAAGGAGACAATGAGTAGCATTAATTAAGTTCCCTTGAAAGACAAGATACTCCAGTTAATCATATCTAAAGTTTGGGGCAAATTAAATCTATAAGTTCTATGCAAGTCCTTTACCAGTTAGTTTAGTTTTTCTAAATCTCTAGCATAACACATATTCATGTTTGAGAGGAAACAGAATTATGAATCAACTCCATCTTTGACTACTTGGCAGTTTAATATTCATTTACATCCATTCTCTGTCCAAGTGAGAGCTCGTATGGAAATGTACTCCTCATGACATTCTCTCTAACAGTTCCCAATGGGAGTCTTGGTTTCAGAGGTTAAAACAGGTACAATGACATATTTAAATCCATCATAAATCTTCCCACGCACACAGCCTTTTCTGTAGTAAAGAGAGCAAAGGGGGAAGAACTAAAAATGAAATGCACTGACATCTTGATTAATGATGCCCAGGACCAAAGGTCCTTTTGCAAAGGAGGAAAAACATCTATAAATCTGATGAAGCTGAGTGGTTCTTTTGTAGCTGGTTAACAACAGTACCTCAGTGGCAGCTTCTCTTTGTTCTCAGCTGCCTGGAGTAGGACCAAAATTCAGTGTCCAAGTTCTGTTACTAACTCTATGATGTAGTGACACCTCCCTTTTCTGGGTCTCATCTTCCTCATTTATAAAATGAGGGATCAGTAGGCCTCCTTCCAGCTGTAACATTTTGCCAAGATAACTAGACATATCCTCAGCCAACTGTAAATTCTGCCAAATTTGTGGCTTTGATCCCCCGTTGCCTCTTTTTGCATCTGGATAAGAAAGTTTCCTTTCTCTTAAAGTCCCTCTAGTCCTTTTCTCTGCTAGTAATAATACTAACCAGCTCCCCAGAGCTGGTTATTCTTCAAAGAGATAATTAGCATTATCTCTGCTAATCCTTACAATAATACTTGAATGTCTGCTGAGGGATCTAAGGTACAGAGAGGTTAGTTGACTTGTCTAAGTTCACACAGCTAGAAAGCAGTAGAGCTAGGAATAAAAACTAGGTCTTTCCAATTCTGAAGTCAATGTTACCTTCTTTTATATTAGTAATTTCTCTGAAAATGTGGTGAAAGCTTTAAGTCATCTTCACAAGCCATTGCATATGCATGCCCTTAATTTGCATACTATTTCAAGACAACCTCTGAAACCCATTCGTGGGGACTCTGCATTTATTCCTATAGTATACTATATATAATGCTGCTTTTTCAGTTCACTTTTTCCTGATTTCAAAATGGAAAGATTTTGAAAGAGATATATTGAAAATGTGTACTTGATTTCACAGTCTGATGTTTAGTGGAAAATAGTCATCTGGATTCTCCTTTGTATTAGACTTTTTATATACATGAACATTGGGAGCTTTAGGGGGAGCTGCCCAATCCCAGGTATATGGTAAGACTGAAGATGAGATCCACCTTCTAAAATTAACTTCCCAGTCCTTTCTTTAATGCCTGAATTCCCTCTGCCCTCTGCAAAGGCTTCCTTTTCATAATTAGAGATAAAGCATTAAACATAAATGTCACTGGCATAAGTAATACATGGGCTTACATTCACATCAAGAATATATACCAGAGGCTTTCTTATAAATGTTTTGTTTTGTTTTTTAATGGAGGAGAAGGCTCTGGGCCCAGAAACAGTAGATGGAGGGAAAAGCCTTCCAAAAGAGGCCCTGTTGAAAACTGCCAGTTTTTACCTTGTCATATGACTTTGACTGCTAACTGAATTCAAGCAAAAGAGACTGATTTCTAATTCCTATTGTTCATAACTACTAAAACAATTGAAAGTATTCTTAAAGCTTGTTTGAAGCTGTCTTCTAGAGTTTGTAGGGCATACTGGAATGTCTTAGTCCTTTTTAAAATTTTATTTTATTTTATGGTGGCTCCGTTACTTTAAGCAGCATCAGAGATTTCAGAAGCATGTTGCAAGTAATGAAAGGTTGATGCCCCACTAGTATAAACCAGTTTTAATGTTGGAATGGGAGTTCTTCAAATTGGTGACAGTCAGTTGTCTTCTCTGCCCTTGTGGCCCTCACTCCACTTTTTGCTGCCCCAGGGCTGACTGGACATGAGGCTGAGTGGGAAGTCCACAGGATTTAGAGATGACAGGCCTCGTTCTTATCCTGTCTCTCCTACTCACTAGAAGTTGGATGCCAAGCAATCCAGTATGATTTCTATGAGCTGTAATTTTCTTGGCTGTAAATGTTTCTCTCTAAAGGCTAAAGATCAAGTAAGATCATTCTTTACAAGAACTTGGAACTCTCTCAGATGCTATGTAAATGTCCCTAGTTATGATTATAATTTCCTAATCCAAGCACTGCTTGCTGCTTTTGTGACTATGACAGGATGAGCTGGCCAAGTGTATATATGTGCATGTGTGTTAGATTTGTGGCAACTGTATATACTGCCACTCATAATTCATTCTTCTATTGTTTGCTTTTTGTCATTAAGGCACAATAAAATATAGCTTTTCTTAAAAAAGATAAAACATAGTTTTGTTCTTTTGCCTATTGAGGAAGAATGAGATCTTTGAGCATGTTTTCAAGTTATAAGACTATTATTTTACATCCAAATATGTTGAAAAAGTATAAAGAAACAAGAAATTAGGAAATATAGCATTAAAAAAAAAACTTTAATTAGCAAGGCCTACAAGGGGCAGGGCATATTTCATTTGACTTTCCTAGTTCATTTCAGTCCAGTCGCTCAGTCATGTCTGACTCTGCGACCCCATGAATCGCAGCACGCCAGGCCTCTCTGTCCATCACCAACTCCCAGAGTTCACTCAGACTCACGTCCATTGAGTCAGTGATGCCATCCAGCCATCTCATCCTCTGTCGTCCCTTTCTTCTCCTGCCCCCAATCCCTCCCAACATCAGTCTTTTCCAATAAGTCAACTTTCCTCGTGAGGTGGCCAAAGTACTGGAGTTTCAGCTTTAGCATCATTCCTTCCAAAGAAATCCCAGGGTTGATCTCCTTCAGAATGGACTGGTTGGATCTCCTTGCAGTCCAAGGGACTCTCAAGAGTCTTCTCCAACACCACAATTCAAAAGCATCAGTTCTTTGGCCCTCAGCCTTCTTCACAGTCCAACTCTCACATCCATACATGACCACAGGAAAAATCATAGCCTTGACTAGACAGACCTTTGTTGGCAAAGTAATGTCTCTGCTTTTGAATATGCTATCTAGGTTGGTCATAACTTTTCTTCCAAGGACCACGCCCAAGGTAAGAGAAACCCAAGTAAGATGATAGGTGTTGCAAGAGGGCATCAGAGGGCAGACACACTGAAAACATACTCACAGAAAACTAGTCAATCTAATCACACTAGGACCACAGCCTTGTCTAACTCAGTGAAACTAAGCCATGCCCACGGGGCAACCCAAGACGGGCGGGTCATGGTGGAGAGGTCTGACAGAATGTGGTCCACTGGAGAAGGGAATGGCAAACCACTTCAATATTCTTGCCTTGAGAACCCCATGAATAGTATGAAAAGGCAAAATGATAGGATACTGAAAGAGGAACTCCCTAGGTCAGTAGGTGCCCAACATGCTACTGGAGATCAGTGGAGAAATAACTCCAGAAAGAATGAAGGGATAGAGCCAAAGCAAAAACAATACCCAGCTGTGGATGTGACTGGTGATAGAAGCAAGGTCCGATGCTGTAAAGAGTAATATTGCATAGGAACCTGGAATGTCTCCATGAATCAAGGCAATTTGGAAGTGGTCCAATAGGAGATGGCAAGAGTGAACGTCAACATTCTAGGAATCATCGAACTAAAATGGACTGGAATGGGTGAATTTAACTCAGATGACCATTATATCTACTACTGCAGGCAGGAATCCCTCAGAAGAAATGGAGTAGCCATCATGGTCAACAAAAGAGTCCGAAATGCAGTACTTGGATGCAGTCTCAAAAATGACAGAATGATCTCTGTTCGTCTCCAAGGCAAACCATTCAATATCACAGTAATCCAAGTCTATGCCCCAACCAGTAATGCTGAAGAAGCTGAAGATGAACGGTTCTGTGGAGGCCTACAAGACCTTTTAGAACTAACACCCGAAAAAGATGTCCTTTTCCTAGTTAACAGAGTAAAATAAAGAACAAATATTAATACTAATTTTTTTTTTACTGTGTATTAGTATGCTTTCTCCCCAAATTTCAAGTGTATAGTACTGAGCATACCTGAATCTTTCTCAGAATTAAGGATACAGAAACTTTTGAGGTAACCATTGGAACCTCATTTTCACAAAATAATGTAGATTAAGACATTGTATCTCCTTCATGAATCAGAAGTCTTGTTGTGGAGAAGGGGCTTGGTAACTCAACTGAAGCTATCAGCCATGCCTGTGCAGGGCCACCCAAAATTGATGGGTCATAGTGAAGAGTTCTGACAAAACATGGTCCACTAGAGGAGGCAACCCACTCCAGTATTCTTGCCTAGAGAAACCCATGGACAGTATGAAAAGGCAAAAAGATATCACACTAAAAGATGAGCCTCTCAGGTTTGTAGGTGTCCAGTATGCTACTGGAGAAAAGCCGAGGACAGTTACTAATAGCTCCAGAAAGAATGAAGTGGCTGGGCCAAAGCAGAAACGACACTCAGTTGTGGATGTGTCTAGTGGTGAAACTAAAGTCCAGTGATGTAAAGGACAATATTATATAGAAACCTGGAATGTTCAGTTCATGAATCAAGGTAAATTGGATATGGTCAAGCAGGAAATGGCAAGAGTGAACATCAGCATCTTAAGAATCAATGAACTAAAATGGACGGGAATGGGCAAATTTAATTCAGATGACCATTATATCTACTACTACTACATTATATATCTATCTACCCTTAGAAGACATGGAGTAGCCTTTACAGGCAAAAGAGTCTGAAATGTAGTACTCGGGTGCAACCTCAAAAAACAAAAACAGAATGATCTCCATTCATTTCAAAGGCAAACACTCAATATTACAATAATCCAATTTTATGCCCTAACCACTAATGCTGAAGAAGCTGAAGTTGACCAGTTCTATGAAGACCTACAAGACCTTCTAGAACTATACCAGAAAAGATGTCCTTTTCATCATAGGGTATTTAAATGCAAAAGTAGGAAGTCAAGAGATACCTGAAGTAAAAGGCAAGTTTGGCCTTTGAGTACAAAATGAAGCAGGCCAAAGGCTAACAGAGTTTTGTCAAGAGAACACATTGGTCATAGCAGACACCCTTTTCCAACAACCCAAGAGACAACTCTATACATGGACATCATCAGATGGCCAATACTGAAATCATACTGATTATTTTCTTTGCAGCCAGATATGGAGAAGCAATATACACAGTTGGCAAAAACAAGACTTGGAGCTGACTGTGGCTCAGATCATGAGTTCCTTATTGCAAAATTCAGACTTAAATTGAAGAAAGTAGGGAAAACCACTAGGCCATTCAGGTATGACCTAAATTAAATCCCTTATCATTATACAATGGTGGTGATGAATAGATTCAAGGGATTAGATCTGGTAGATAGTGTGCTGGAAGAACTATGGATGGAGGTTTGTAATGTACAGAAGGCAGTGAACATCCCAAAGAAAAAGAAGTACAAGAAAGCAAAGTAGTTGTCTGAGGAGGCTTTACACATTGCTGAGGAAAGAAGAGAAGTGAAAGGCAAGGGAGAAAAAGAAAGATATCCTAAATGAATGCAGAAATCCAGAGAATAAAAAGGAGAGATAAGAAGGCCTTCTTAAATGAACAATGCAAAAAAAATACAGGATCTCTTCAAGAAAATTGGAAATATCAAGGGAACAGTTCCTGCAAGAAAGGGCACGATAAAGGACAGAAATGGTAAGGACCTAACAAAAGCAGAAGAGGTTAAAAAGAGGTGGCAAGAATACACAGAAGAACTGTACAAAAAAGGTCTTAGTGACTGGGATAACCGCAATGGTGTAGTCATTCACTTAGAGCCAAACATCCTAGAGTGTGCAGTTAAGTGGGCCTTAGGAAGCATCACTACGAACAAAGCTAGTGAAGGTGAAAGAATTTCAGCTGAACTATTTAAAATCCTAAAGATCATGTTGTTATTGTGCTGCATTCAATACACCAGCAGATTTGGAAAATTCAGCAGTGGCTACAGAACTGGAAAAGGTCAGTTTTCATTCCAATCCCAAAGGAGGGCAGTGCCAAAGAATGTTCAAAGTACAATACAGTTACACTCATTTCACATGCTAGCAAGGTAATGTTCAAATCCTTCAAGTTAGGCTTTAGCAGTACATGAACTGATAACTGATGTGCAAGCTGGGTTTTGAAGAGGCAGAGAAACCAGTCATCAAATTGCCAACATTTGTTAGATCGGGGAGAGAGCATGGGAAATTCCAGGAAAACATCTACTTCTGCTTCACTGACTATGTTAAAACCTTTGACTGTTTGGATCACAACAAATTGTGGAAAATTCCTAAAGAAACGGGAGTACCAGATCACCTTACCTGTCTCCTGAGAAACTAATATGCAGGTCAAGAAGCAACAGTTAGAACCTCACATGGAACAACTGACTGGTTCAAAATTGAGAAAGGAGTATGACAAGGCTGTTTATTGTCACTCTGCTCGTTTAACTTATATGCAGAGTACATCATTCAAAATGCTGGGCTGGATGAATCAGAAGCTGGAATCAAGATTGGTGTGAGAAATATCAACAAACTCAGATATGCAGATGATACCACTCTAATGGGAGAAAGTAAAGAGGAACTAAAGAGCCTCTCCATGAGGGTGAAAGAGGAGAGTGAAAAAGCTGGCTTGAAATTCAACATTTAAAAGCTAAGATCATGCCATCTGGTCCCATCACTTTATGGCAAAATGAAGGGGGGAAAATGGAAGCAGTAACAGATTTTATTTTGTTGGATTCGAAGTTTCCAAATCAATGCAGATTGTGACTGCAGCCATGAAATTAAAAGGTGCCTACTCTTTGGAATAAAAGCTATAAGAAACCTAGACAGCTTATTAAAACATAGAGATATCACTTTGCCAACAATGATCCGTATTTTCAAAGCTATGATTTCCAGTAGTCATGTGTGGGGGAGAAGGCAATGGCAACCCACTCCAGTACTCTTGCCTGGCAAATCCCATGGACAGAGGAGCCTGGTAGGCTGCAATCCATGGGGTCGCTAGGAGTCGGACACGACTGAGTGACTTCACTTTCACTTTTCACTTTCATGCATCAGAGAAGGAAATGGCAACCCACTCCAGTATTCTTGCCTGGAGGACCCCAGGGACAGGGGAGCCTGGTGGGCTGCCGTCTATGGGGTCGCACAGAGTCGGACACGACTGAAGCGATTTAGGAGCAGCAGCAACAGCAGCAGTCATGTATGGGTGTGAGAGTTGGACCATAAAGAATCCTGAGTGGTGAAGAACTGATGCTTTCAAATTTTGGTGCTGGAGAAGACTCTTGAGACTCCTTTGGATAGTAAGGAGATCAAACCAGTCAATCCTAAACTAAATCAATCCTGAATATTCATTGGAAGGACCGTTGCTGAAGCTGAAGCTTTGGCCAACTGATGGGAAGAGCTAACTCATTGGAAATGACCTTGATCTTGAAAAGATTGAGGGCAGGAGAAGGTGTAAAGGATGATATAGTTATATTACATCACTGAGGATATGAATTTGAGCAAACTCTAAGAGATAGTGTAGGACCGAGGAGCCTGGCATGCTACAGTCCATGGGTCACAAAGAGTCAGACACAACTTCGTAACTGAACAACAACAAAGAGATGTATGCTGAACATTCCTGTCTTCTTTCAATATACTTTCGGGGTTAGCTTTTTTTCTTCCAAAGAGTAGACTAAGTGGAAGATTCAATTTATTGACGAGCTTAGTTATAGTTTTATTGTTAATTATGCTAAAATTTGGGCCAATTTAACCCTTTAGAAGGCTTTTTAAAATGCTTCGTATAGGGAAAAAAGCCTTCTACATGAATAAGTTTATTATAGCTTATTTAGAATAGCGGAATACTAAGAAAAACACAAATTGGGGAAGTTATTCATTATTATATTTTGTCTAGCTAATAACCTGGTAGTGGAAAAAAAAATAATTGACTGGAGGGAAAATGTTGCTTTAATTTGCAAATAGATTGGAATTTGGAAATGCATGTGAACAAACAAATATCCTTCTTGCTTCATGCAGGTCTTAAAGTCAAATTGCTTTTAGCTAGTTTACATAATTCCCTAAGACTAAATTTTATACTGGCTGCCATTTGAAAAAGTGTGTTTTGCTACTTTATTAGTATACATTTTTATATAATCAAAATCTGTAAGTAGAAAGATTGAGTTTCCTAATCACTATAAATCTATTCAATGAGTTGAATAATTTATCATCCTTTCAAAAATCTGGCCTTGCTTTCAATGCTCCAGCTTCTATTTTCTGGTCTTGTCCATTTATCACTTTCTCTTTCGGGTGTATTCTGCAGAGCTTGCACAAAGGATATAGCTTTCTTGTCATAAAGCAATTTATGTGAACCAGTGTCTAGGAAACTTGCCAAATTAGCACAATCATGTGCAGGTATGGAAACCATGCATATATTAATAAAATGTGGAATGGGATCTCACACTGCAGGAAAAGCAGCTCCTTAGATAAACCTGTTGTGAACTAATTTATTCATGTATCTTCCGGTTGTCTCCTAAGCACAGGTCAGTTGATTTATTGTTGCTGCTGATGTTTAAATGAAATATTTTATATTTTTTCTGATTATGAGGCAATACATAGTCATAAAATAAATATCAGTGTCTGCTGTGCTGTCTGAAATCAGTAGCCTCTAGCCAAATATGGATATTTAAATTTAAGTTAATAAACATTAAATAAAACTTTACAAATTCAGTTCCTTTGTGTAGTAAGCTATTGCCTGAATATGCCTTCATTTATTTGCATATTCTGCTAATGATGTACATATAGGTAACTTCTATTTTTTCCCTATTATAAAAACTTTGAGCATATATCTTTTTGTATGTGTGTAAAAAATATTTGAAATTGGTCCATATTGTAGAGCTGCCCTGCAGAGACTGCATCAATAAATATTCCCTTGGTTGATTGTGAGAGAGGTGTTCACATCAACTGGGCAAGTCACTGAACCAACCGCTCTTAAGTCTCATTAAATTTTTCTATTCAAGATAGAATTAATAATATTTACCATTTACCTTATCAAATAATTAGAGATAAAATAATGTTTGTGATTAGTTTAAGCAAATAAAAGGAAAGTGCTACTGTCATGAATGATATTCTTATGATTAAAACACCTCTTAGTTGTAACGGTGGTAGTCAGAGACCCTTTATCCTGTGCAGTCCAGTTTAAAACCTAAAGTAGGGACCTGTGTTGGTGATAGTGGTGGATAAAATATGATTTGGAAGACTTTATCATGGCAAAGGGAACTCCGGCTTCAGAAACAGTTGTTGTTGTTGTAGGCATAAATACATAAATACAAAGGCAGACTTTCTATATAAGGACATTCTGAGCAGTGGGGATTTATTTATTTTAACCTTACGATGTGATAAAACCTGAGTGATCATCCAATCCCACTCCTCATTCTACAGATGAGAAAGCAGAGGTCCACGGAAGTTAAGCGAGTTCTCAGATTTACACAGCTAACAAGGGGCGGAATCTAGGTGATGCCCTGCTCTCTGACGCTCCAGCCAGCATCCTTCGTCTACATCCCACCACTCTAAATGGCAAGTCAGGCAGTGGCAGGATTTACACTGTCTCTCAGATACAGTTTAAGGCAGTGTTGCAATCCAGTCTGATGACTAGTATTTATCTAGAAGCCTATATTGAAGTAAGTGCTTTGTGTAGACTGACTAAGCCGTCGTAAAGTCAGACTACCGTGTGCTCATTATTAGCTATTTCAAATTCCCGAAGTGAGAATAGAGCTTTTCAAAGTGACTCTTAAGCCAAACTACAAATTGAATCTGTTTCTCATGAATGGCATCGGAGTTAGGCAACATTCCTTAGAAATGAAGGTTCTTAGAGTCTGGGGAAGCAATCAGTCTCTGTCTTTAGCTCATCTCTGAAACTTGAACTTAATTCCTTAATTTTCCCTATGACTTTACATAAGAAATGATAAGGATGGACAGCTTCAAATTATGCATAAGGTTTCCATCAGCCTGCAAAACTAACCAGATGGTCATGACCTTATTGCAGTTGGAATATGCCTTCGAAGTTGTTTTCTTGAGTGTTTAATGCCTAGTTGCTTTCTTTGGGATCTCTCTCTTCACTGGCACTTTTTGAATGCTAGTAAAACAACTTAGAGAAATTAAGGTTGATGGCCTGCCTTCTATTTCATCTGGGTCTTCTAAGATATGTAAGAGATCTTAAATTTAGAAAGGGTAAATGCCCTCCAGTGAGTCATGTGCTGGATTTCAACTCACTGAGAATGCTTGTCCTACAGAAACTAGAGTCTCAAGGTTTCTGGTCAGGGCACAACTTCTTATGTGGCCAGCTCTGACCCCTATATCATAGAGTTTTATACTCAGGGCCATATTTGATCTTGTACTTACTGATATAAAGCAGTAGAAAATGAGATTCCACAATGTAGGGACCACTGGTTTGCTGGAGCAGACCAGTAGGAAGATAAATTATAGTGAAACTTGACTTTTATATGAGATGAAAAAATGCAGGTAACACGCATGTTTAGATGTTTAAGGAGTTTTTATTTCACATTTCTTTTTTGATCTATAATTGAAAAGGCATATAATCATAGATTTGGAATGGATGGAGTTATTTGCCCTAAATAAATGCTTTCTTATATGAAATTTTTTTCTTTAGTTTATTCATTTAAAAACGTGGTTGTATGTTTTTCTTGAATATACAGCTATTGGGTGGTGTATTTTTCTTGAACATGTAGCAGCTGAATGATGTGATTATGAGAATTATCCATTGGAAGAGGGTCTCAATGTGTTTGCCAAGTTGTCATCAGACATGGTTTACTCAGCGTCCCAAGAAGTACTTGCTTGTAAATAAACTTCCTTTTCCTCCCCTTCTTATTGAAGTAAAATTGGTTCACTCCAAATCTTCCTTTGTGATACTGACACTGGGAAAAAACAGTGGTGAGCCATATAGTCCCTGTCCCTTTGATCACCTTTAGAGTGACTGGCTTATTTTTATATTAAACCAGTTTTATATTAAACCAGTGCTGTCCTGTTTTTATATTACATGACATTTGTAACTTGCCCCAATCCTACTTTGGAAGTACATGAAGTATAAATTCCAAACAAGTGATTGAATTACTGTTCATCTGCCTTTATAAAATGGGTTGGTGGGGGAAAGTGGTTGGTCAAAGCAGGACAGTCTGGATGTGGTCACACTGATGAGAAGAAGGGATAGAGGAAGGTATTTTGTCGTTGTCTTTACCTAATCATTTTTTAAGGACTGAATTTTTGCAGGGGGATTGTTCATTTTGTCTTGTTATATTTTTAAGTGGCAGATCAGCATATGTAGAAAAGGACAGAATACATGCATTTCAGAATTTTAAAGAGGTTAATGGTTAACGTTTTTTAAAATATGTGATAAATACATGAGGCTATTTGATTATAAAGCAGGTAAAATAATAGTGGTAAGGCCAATAGGATACATAGAAATTGGTCTAGATATTATTAAAATGCCTTAAATGAAAAGTAGCATTTATCATGGTTTCATTTTAATGATGAGCAGTCTTTGAATGACATAGTATTTAATTTAGTATTCATATTTCAAAAGGAAGAAAAAAGTAGAAATGTTGTTTTCACAGAAATGTAGTTCAGTTTTGACTTTAGAAAAAACAGAAAGCAGAGGTCAAAATGCTTTTTATGAAAACCAAAATACAGAGTACAAAGCTATAATATTATGTAAGTAAGTCACCAAATATAGCTATTTTCAGAAACAAGCTTTCAAGAGTTTTTTTGTTTCATTATCAAATAGTGAAAATAAGTGGCTGGTAGCAATCCTTATAAAATAAATTATGCTTTCGAATTGAAACAAGGAATCTAAATCAACCAAGATTACATTATGATTTAGTAACAGACGTCAAATGGCTGGATCAAGATAGCTATTTTAAAATAGGCACCTTAAGGTGTCATGAGCAAAAAAAAAAAAGAGGGCTGGTTGTAACCAGAATCTTGTCCATGGGCCTCAAATATATCTCCTAAATGGACTTGCTACTTGTTTAGCATTAATAATTATATGCATTTTAATTAAAAATATTTTCTTATGCAAGAGGAGGGAGTACTACATATTAGGAGAATAATTTTAAAATGAAAAGTAATCAATGATATTTAACCAAAGATACCTAAATAAATGATAATCTTCAAAGTACTTTGGAGACTTCAAAAAGTCTAATAGATGTTATATTTACCCATAATATAGTTTCAGAGACTGATTTTTTTCTTTCTTTTTTTTCTTTTTTACTGCTTTCTCAGAAGTTCTGTCAAGCCTATGAGGTAACTAATATCTCTTATCTCATATTGGTCAGGCAGCTCTGAGAAGCAGTTCTAATTGTCATTGAATAAATGGAAAAATTGAAAAATAAAAATTTCTAAATAATTTAACTTCTCTAATAGGTTTAGTCTTTCAGAATGTGGGGTTTATGGTGAGAAAGAGTTGGCTATAGTGAGATAGCTAACAAAAGAGATTTCTTGGTGAAGACAGGGTTGAAGAAACACTGAATTTAATGTACAAAATAGGGTCTTATCATCTACTGAGTAGGACTTGAGGAAATTTAATATAGAAGATGTAGGTTTTGATTGGGGGGCGGGATGGGCCAGAAGCTTCCCTGACAATGAGCATTTTTAGTAATATCAGGGGAAGTCATGAGGATTCCAAACTTTGTTTTATCTGCTTCACATTTTAGCCCTCAAATGGCCCGGGCATAGAGTAGAGGGAGCTCAAAATTAGAAGCTTGTCTGTATAGCAGATATGATGAGAATACCCCTTCCCTCTCATACTCAACACTAGGCCAGGGCAGGCAAAACCTAGAAATCCCAAGCTTCTTATTCATCTAGAATCAACTTCAGGACTTCAGCACAGAGCTAGTTGAGAGTGAAACCAAACAGAAAGATATTTGTGTGCTGATGACACTGGAAATTCTTCCCTGTGTGGTGTTCGGGCTGATATCCTGATAAAGTTCAGGCCCTGGTGAAGCTGCACAGACTGGGCCCCATCCCTGGACCACATGTGTTTTGTCTGCATCATAAACTTGAATTGTTCCCATTTTCTGAATTGTTCCCATTGACATTTTCATCTCTGTTCAGAGGCCGTAAACCTTAATTATATAATAGGACTCAAGTTATGACAAAACAGAAAAATTTAAAAGTTCCCCTTATGTTCACTTTCCTGAAACCTTCCTTTTCCAACTTTATAAGGCTGTCTTGGTCATCATTTTAACAAATCACAATAATTGACTGTACACGGTAGGGATTCCAACCATTTTGCTACAGATAATTCCCCGGTGATCAAAGTCATATTTTGTTCAATCTGCCTCCTTGATAGCAAGTTAGTGTGAATGAAAACCCTTGGCAAATATATGTTAGCATATATAAAGAAAGTTAACTTGTTCAAGATGGCAATTCTTTTACTACCCTAAAGCTGTATTAACAGTTAAAAATATATCAAGCTTTCTTTCATTTTCTTAAAGGATTCCAAAGCTGCAAAAAATCCACTTAAAAAAGACAGTTTTTCAGATTAGTGAAAAATCACTGGACTATGAAAAGGAGGGAAAAAAAATCCTGTGGTCATCCAGGCTAAAGAATGAAGTCATTAATTAGGGATGGAATGTGAGATTGTCACTAGATTTTTGTCAGATGATTATTTAATTTTATTTTCCTGTCAGGAAACAGTGGAGTAACATGTTTAGGATACTCTGGGAAAGAAAATGTGAGCTAAGGATTCAGTGAAACAGAGCGTTGAGTATAAAGACCTCAGATTTGCAAGAAATCAGGGTATGTTGTTTCCTTAAGTTCCTAAGAAATCTGCTGGAGAATATGTGTTAGGTGGTCAGAATATCTGGAGAAAGGTCCGTATAAGAACTGCTGGCAGCAATTTTCATTGGCTGATAAAAATCACAAAAATTAAGACAACCACATGCAATTCTTTACAAAATTGTGTAATACCATCCATAAGCTAGTGTTGCCAAGAGGAAAACAAAAAAGAAACCTGAACGTGATCAAGATTTTAGATCCGACTATCAATTTCCGGGAAACATAGGAGAGAGTGGCCTGTGTAATATATTGCAACCCTTGATGAAAGTGAAAGAGGAGAGTGAAAAAGTTGGCTTAAAGCTCAACATTTAGAAAACTAAGATAATGCCATCTGGTCCTGTCACTTCATGGGAAATAGATGGGGAAAGAGTGGAAACAGTGTCAGACTTTAATTTTGGGGGCTCCAAAGTCACTGCAGATAGTGATTACAGCCATGAAATTAAGACACTTGCTCCTTGGAAGAAAAGTTATGACCATCCTAGACAGCATATTAAAAAGCAGAGACATTACTTTGCCAACAAAGGTCCGTCTAATCAAGGCTATGGTTTTTCCAGTAGTCAGGTATGGATGTGAGAGTTGGACTGTGAAGAAAGCTGAGCGCCAAAGGATTGATGCTTTTGAATTGTGGTGTTGGAGAAGGCTCTTGAGAGTCCCTTGGACTGCAAGGAGATCCAACCAGTCCATTCTAAAGGAGATCAGTCCTTGGTGTTCTTTGGAAAGAATGATGCTAAAGCCGAAACTCCAGTACTCTGGCCACCTCATATGAAGAGTTGACTCATTGGAAAAGAGTCTGATGCTGGGAGGGATTGGGGGCAGGAGGAGAAGGGGACAACAGAGGATGAGATGGCTGGATGGCATCACTGACCTGATGGACGTGAGTTTGAGTGAACTCCGGGAGTTGGTGATGGACAGGGAGGCCTGGCATGCTGCAATTCATGGGGTTGCAAAGAGTCGGAAACGACTGAGTAACTGAACTGAACTGATGGGGTTGCAATTAGCAAAGCCCAGACTGTGAAATGTGAAACTCTACAGGACAGATAACCCTACTTCTTCGACAGAATTTCCATGAAAGAGAGGGAGACACAGAGAAAAAACTATAGATTAATGGAGATTTAAGAGCCGTATTAACCAATCTGATGGAATTTGTTTGGACCCTGATTCAGAATTCAATATATATAGCAAAAGATATCGGAGAAGGCAATGGCAACCCACTCCAGTACTCTTGCCTGGAAAATCCCATGGATGGAGGAGCCTGGTAGGCTGCAGTCCATGGGGTCGCACAGAGTCATACATGACTGAAGCGACTTAGCAGCAGCAGCAGCAGCAAAAGATATATATATATATATATATATATATTTCCTCAATAGTCATATATATATATGACTATTGAGGAAATATGGATGTTTTATAATGTTTAGAAATTAATTTTTAGGAATGAAATAATGGTGTCACATTTCTGTTTAACAATAGGAGTCCTTGTCTTAAACCAATGAGATAGGAGCCCCAGCAATAACACTGAGAACCTAGGAAGATATGTGATTTTTCTATTCAGTCAGTAATATGAGAGGAACCCTGGTACCTTGAAAAAGTAGGCACCTCATTAATATTTACAGATGATGTCGCTGAAGAGGAAATGAAATGACATACTCAGAAGAGCAACCTCAGATATGCAGATGATACCACTCTAATGGCAGAAAGCGAAGAGGAACTAAAGAGCCTCTTGATGAAGGTGAAAGAGGAGAGTGGAAAAGCTGGCTTAAAACTCAACATTCACAAAACTAAGATCATGGCATCCAGTCCCATCACTTCATGGCAAATAGATGGGGGAAAAGTGGAAACAGTGACAAATTTTATTTTCTTGGGCTCCAAAAATCACTGTGGATGGTGACTGTAGCCGTGAAATTAAAAGACGCTTGCTCCATGGAAGAAAAGCTTTGACAAACCTAGACAGCTTTTTAAAAAGCAGAGACATCACTTTGCCCACAGAGGTCCACAGAGTCAATGCTATGGTTTTTCCAGTAGTCAAATATGGATGTGAGAGTTGGAAGGCTGAGCACTGAAGAACTGGTGCTTTAGAATTGTGGTGCTGGAGAAGACTCTTGAGAGTCCTTTTGACAGAGGGAGATCAAACCAGTCAGTCCTTAAGGAAATCAACCCTGAATATTCGTTGGAAGGACTGGTGCTGAATCTGAAGCTCCAATACTTTGGCCAGCTGATGCAAAGTGCCAACTCATTGGAAAAGACCGTGATGCTGGGAAAGATTGAAGGCAGGAGGAAAAGGGGTCAACAGTGGATGAAATGTTTGGATGGCATCATTGACTCAATGGACATGAGTTTGAGCAAACTCCAGGAGACGGGGAAGGATGGGGAAGCCTGGCTTGCTGCAGTCCATGGGGTCACAAAGAGTCGGACATGACTGAGCGACTGAATAATGAACAACAACTCAGAAGAGCTAGTTTCATGACAAAAATATTCCTTACTCAGTGCCTTTTGAGGGGTTAGACTCAGTTTTCATTCCTGTCTGCCATGCTTTCTGTATCCAGGAAATGAATACATCAGAGCCTTTGTCAGACAACGTCTTGCACTTTCATGGACTGAAGGTCAGCTTACCTCATCAGTGTAGCACAGAAACACTAGATTGAGAGTTCCCTGAAGCTAGGGACTTTGCTGATTCAGTTTATATCTCTGCGCTTAAGCACCCTGTAATTGCAAGTTGCTGTAGGATGTCATCTCTATTGCTCAGATCAGGGTCTCCTCTGGGTCACACACCTGTGCTGCCATGACTAAAGGCAAAACTGCCAAACAGGGCTTGTGTTTCTGGTGTGTTCTGTTGCCCTCCCTCCTCCCATCTTGGTTGCTTTGTTCTCTCTTCATGGTACTCCACACCCTCATGTTGTTTTCCTCTGATCAAAGCCCCCAAAGCCCCACAACGACCTCCAGAGACTCACTAATTCCCAAGTGTCCTGCTTTCTGACTGGGCCTTCCCTCTGCCCTAACAGTTCTAAACCATTGTCAGCTGCATCTTTATTTCTATGATACTGATCTGAGATAGAGCAGTTGTTTAAAATGACTTGTGATTAAGATGTGAATGATAGGTAGATTTAGTTCAAATTAATCTCTGCTTAGTGGAATGTGTAAAACAGTTTGTCCTAAACTCTGTGGTGCTGCTACGGGAAGAGGTATTAGTTAAGCATTCTACTAGAAAATTTGCTGATCCTTCCTCTGCTTTGTCACTCCTTCCTGACTCATGGGGTTTACCGTGAGAGCTGAAGCAACACTGGGGAAGTACTTTCCTGTATGAGAGCTCGTGCCATGAGACCTAGTGCCAGGAAATAATTTGTAGGCATTGTTTGGTAAAGTTCTTCAGACTTGCTTTGAAGCAGGCCTGTGAAACTAATACAGGAAATCAATAGAGCATTTTGTATTGCTCTTAAAAGTCTCTAAGGGAAGAGATTTTTCACAACTTTGTATGCCAGTGTATCACAGACTTTGTGACCATTAACATTCTCTCATGTAATTTAAGAACAATGAAAAAATATACGCCTACAAATGTTCATACATTTTAAATAACTGTTATGGTCTGTGACATATCAAACTATACGTAGATTCTTATAGTGTTTCCTAGAAATAGAAAACTTCTGAAAACTTATGTGTAATAAACTGAAGATCAATTTTGAACTTGATCTGTGAGAAAACAAGCAAGATAAGATGATTAATTAAATCACTAAGGATTGAATCCTGGCGGGGGAAGGATTGGCTGTCTATTCATAGTTTACTTGTATTGTAGCACCACCTAGTGTTCCTACAGATGCCAGTTATCTACAGTTTTTCTTGCCTCGCTGTTCAACAGAAACACATTCCTAAAGCATATACTCTCAGTCTGTCAGCCAAAGAAACGCTGCTCAAACATGTCTGTAAGTTATGAAATACAGATGACATTATATGTTTCTGAAATGAAGGATTATGCCTTCAGTGACCTCATTATCGTGATGGACTCTTTTAAGCTTAATATTTATCTTTTTACTTTCTAAGAAAATAGATGTAGATGTTGGGAAAATTACTGATTTGCTTTAACCTCAGTTGCTCTTTCAAGAGAAAATCTTTAAATGGTGAAACATCAATTCCTGCAAATATATTGATACCATGTTAGGCCAGGATTAGTACTTACGCACGACCACTCCCTTCCTGTTACTCCTGACAGAATCTTCACTGCTAAAGAAACTACAAAACATCAACTAGAGTACTGATGTTTAGAGCTTTGTGACCCAAAGTGTGGTTCCTGGACTGGAAGCTTAGGCAACACCTGGGAACCTGCTAGGCCTGCAGTGTCTCCTCCCGCCCAGACTTACTGAACCTGCAGCTTGACAAGATCCCAAGGTGACCTCTGTGCACTTAAACAGTGGAGAAGCACAGTTTGAGAGACATAACTCCCACCCATACTACCCCCCACCGTGCTGTGAAAGACTGACCATCGATCAAACCAGAACTAAGGACTTTTCATTATAATTTTGGATTTATTATACAGTATTTTACTTTTGGATAAAGCTACATGATTTTCTTCTATTCTGACTCATGACTTATTCTGTATAAACTGTATCATTGATGTTTGTGGGACTCACATCAGCAACTGAACAAAGAAGGCACAGTTCTTTCCTACTGAGTTCATCAGCTTCATTGCTCAAGAAACATAATTAGGGAGCCATTTAAAGCAACTGAGAGGAAAATTGCCAGCTCTGAAATTGTAGGGTATGCAGACGCCAACAAAACCTAAGTTTGAACAGACAGTAGTAGGGGAGGCTTAAATAATTCCTGATAATTGAGGTAGAAAGAAACACTTAGAGATTGCATTATTAAAGTTGAAAATTTTAAAGGTTGAGTTTTTTTTCTTACACCTTAATTTTATCTTATCTATCTCTTTATTAATATACCTAGTAAATATAGTGCAAAAATAAGATAACTTTTTTGGTTAATGTTCAGTTATCTCAAGTTTAACAAATTAACATCATTCACAAATTTGGTTAAGTTTCCTAAAGCATTTTAACCTATCTAACAATTTCAAACACCTTAGATGAATAATACCATAGACTTAGAAGCCTAACTAAACCAATCTTTCTATGCACTTAGACAAGTTAAAAAATGTAATAAGCCAAACTCATAACCATAATAAACTAGATTGTTTTATGTTAAAAAATTAATCAAAATTTTATAAAATCACAGTGTGAAACATTTCAAATTAAAACTTCAAAGCAATATTATATTTCAGACTCCTTAAAAGATTTTAAAACTTTAAATAATAAATACACATTATCTCTATAATTACAAAACTTAGTACTAAATCTAGCACAAAGTACCATGCCTTATGTTATCATCTCTCTACTTATTTCTACATTTCATATTTCCTAGTCACACAAATGAAGGAAGCAGAAGTTATTTGATCCATGAGCAGTCCTTTAATCCAGTTACAGGCAGGTATAGTGAAGTAACACGTTGTGTTCCAGAATGCAAACCTTGGGGCTGTTTTTGGAACCCATATATTATGAACCCTCTCATACATAGTTTAAATGTTTAAATCTTCGCTGCCAGGGGTGCAATCCAAGTCTATGACCATCAGCTGGGATTTAGTTTCACAACCCAGTGCCTCACTTTTTCCTAAGGTATAGTCTACCTTTATTCAAGTTTTATTGTAAATTCTTTCAACATTCTTTCTCCCTGTTGGAGTAGATAGAATTGTGTTCTCCCTACCAGGGCTGCGAAGAGTTGACTCACTGGAAAAGACTCTGATGGTGGGAGGGGTTGGGGGCAGGAGGAGAAGGGACGACAGAGGATGAGATGGCTGGATGGCATCACTGACTCGATGGACGTGAGTCTGAGTGAACTCCAGGAGTTGGTGATGGACAGGGAGGCCTGGCGTGCTGCGATTCATGGGGTCAGAGTCGGACACAACTGAGCGACTGAACCAAACTGAACCAGGGCTGCAGCTAACATCTTCATTGCACAGTTAACTTTAACGGAAACCTGCACCCCCATCCAGGATATAAACTGTCTTTATAGTTTCTTATCTGTTTCATCTACCTCTTTACCACCATTCTATTGATGTTGCCCCCTGACTGGAGTTTGGACAAGATTAAAAACACTGCCTTGTGCCACTATGTAAGCACGTGTATCATGCATTCTGAGCTATTGACTTTTGTGTTGGCACGATTATTGTGAATAAACCAAGAAAAACAGTCCTTTGGGGATTTCTTTGAGACTTCAATATGTAGAAGCTAAGTGGCTTGTTCTTTCAAAGAAATCAGAGGTTTGAGAATGTATTGATAATTGTCCTTGTAGGTTGCTTTCTCAAAGAAGCACATTCTGAGGCTCTGAGATTTGTATGTTGGAGGCTTATTGGAATGAACCATCTGAGAGATGCGAGCGACATCATCCTAGCAGAGGGAGGAGTTGAACCACTGTGCTGCAGTAGAGGCCTTAGTCATTCCTATGGGGAACTCCATAGAGTTGGGCCCACTCCTTCTTTGCCAGGCTTTCTACCTCCTCCCACTGAGCAGACATTGGACGTGGAGTGCTCCCAGGGAAGGATGTGACCTTGGGTGGGGCAGCTGAGGGCAAGCCCCAGAGAAGGTCTCAGATGGGAACAGTAAGCAGCCAACACTCCTGGCAGCTGGGGGAATAAGTGCCTTAGGCAGAATAGTGGGAGACTATAAATGTTCCTATAGCTTTTCTGTATTGTTGTTATTGTTATCATTATTATTAAAGGGCTTGACCCAGAAAAGATCATGGTACTTAATTCTAAGAGCACCAATGTAACAAGAGACTGATCTCTGTAATGCGAATGAAAATATCTCTCTTTGCTGAGAGGCATTGTGCAGAACTCATGAAAACATGGCAGTGATGTTGGCAGGGAGATGGCAATGAAGTTCTCTGCACCAACTGTCTCCTGCAGCTGTGAAAAGACACACAGCCTGGCTGCCAACTGTTGGGCTGTTTGTGCTTTGGCTGCATTTAGTTCCCTCTTATGTCAACTTACAATTCTGTGTTGAAGAAAATTGGTCTGGTCTGCCACCATCTCCATCTCTTAGCAACTGAGAGAGATTGAAACAACAGCTGGGTAATTTGATACTGGGAACTTAAAGGTTGTGAAATGGAATATAATGGCTTGTTTGTATTAAATGAAAAAAAGAGAGAAAATGATGTAACTCTAATGCTTAGAAATGTTTGGAATGCCACATGGGTTACAAAGAGAGAAAAATCTAGTTTAAACTGGTTGGACTCTTCCTCTCTCAGAATGATTAATGTTGAGTCCAAAAGCACTCTCAAACACCCATATTTGCCTAAATATAAATTCCTGTAGAATGTTGGAATTGCAATATGAAAAAAAGTTTCCGTGTTCTGTATTTATTTTCTGTAAGATTGACCTACTGCTTTCTTTATCACACATTTACAAATACTATTTTCAATAAAACATAGATGACAGTTTAGCTTTGGTGGGCAGTGGGAGGGGCCCAGGGGTGGAGACAGAGACAGTGAGGGGTGGTCCTCAGAGGCAGTGATTCACTGGAAGCCTGTTTTATAGGCTGCTCACACCATCTCCAGGGCACACGCACAACAGATAATAATGGAATTGTGAGTTTGAAAACTAGGAAATGAAAAGCCAAGTGCAATTGTTGACAAAAAGTTGTTTTCCCTCTTCCCTGGGGCCAGTAAAGAGATCATCTGGCTTTCAAATTAAGAAAGCCAGAAAATACAGTGTTTGCTCTCAGAATAAGTCAAATGTCATACTTAGTGAAAATTCCAAAGCAGAAAGAGAGAAAGCAAGGAAGTTGGGGAAGAAGAGATTGAAATGCCTAATTAATGGAGTGAGCTGCTTAACCTGTAGGTTCATAATTCAGGCATTTGGCCATTGTTTAATAAACATGCCTGAACAAGGTTCATTGAAGGGGCATGGATTATAGGGGAGGGGACTGAAAATCTAGTGCTTTACATGGTAGGAAACTGCCTGGTCGTGTTTCTCAAGATAACTTGTTCAGCTGCTGCATATGCAGCTTTCATCCCAGCGCAGGGGGCAGAAAGCCATTGTTTCCTTTGCTTGGCTAGTGGTTTACTTCCTTGTCACCTTCTCATACCGTTGGGTCATAGGTCTGCTGCTGTTAGCAACACATTGTCTTTTCATCAATACTGAAAGAATTTAATTCCTTCCCTGTGAAGTGGTTCCCATTCCTCAGCAAGTGTTTGGCTTTGTGATATGACAACTTTGAAGAAATGAAGTAAAAATTCACTGGGAAACAGCCCTTCGTCTTACCCATCCACTTCCTTACTTCCCAGTCCTCCCAAGACCACATCCATCCAATTTACAACAAATGAAGTGGAACCATATGAAATTTATCTTTTTGTAGGTAAAAGGTAGTTAAACGTAGGTAATTTCACATGGTTCAGCTTTTAATATACAAACGAGTTCTCTGGTTTAAAAAAAAAAAAAAGAGTGACTATGAATGTTATCCTTAGAATTCTCAAAGGAGAGGAATAAAAAAGACTTCAAGGTAAAAAATGGACAGACAAACTTATTTGTAACCAAACTAAATTCCAGATGGGGCTGGCTTGTAGTTCACAAACAGAAAAGAAAAAGGGATTGCAGCTTGCAGGAAACTATTGCTTCTCCCTGAGGGAGATGAGGATTGAAGTTCTCTACATGGGGTATGTTTCCAGTCTACTTGATCTTTCATTTAGCTTAAAAATTCAGTTTGGTGTTTGCACTTCCCTCATTTTCCAAAATTTGTTCTGATTCCACATGTCTGTCAAACATTTCTGTATATTTGTTTATTCCTCTTTGATTTGAAAGATAGGAAGTATATTGATTGTTTTTCAGGTGGAAACTAACTTTCCATTCATTTGGGAAGAATTTGTGCATTGGTTCACTTCCACAGTTCTAGAGCATTCGTGCTCAATATTACACTTTTATTTGAGACACAGGAAGTGTATTTGTTTAAATTTTCTCTCTGAAAATAAAGCCAGAGCTACAGCCTGATGAGCATTATACAAAGGAAAAGAAATCTCAGTGTAGTATTTTTTTATACTTCACTTTTAATGGTTCATAAATGTATAATAATCATAGTGAGCTTTTATTCAGCACTGCTATAGGCATAATAAGGTACTGTGCATGTACCATCACATTTAATCCGCATCCTATGACTTGTGTCTTGTCCTGTCTTAACGAATGAGGGAACTGAGGCACAAAGGTTAAGTTTCTCTCCCAGGGAATCAAAGTTGTTAATAGCAATGCTAAGACTGACTTTCAGACTATCTCCAGACCTACTCTCTTAATTTACTATACCATTTTGCTATCACACTGACTATACCTGATTCAGATGCAACCCTTGCCACCGGCCCCCCACAATTAATCATTTTCCTTGAATGTTTTTGATGTTGGTTTGCATTTTGAAGGTGCCATTTGGGCAAGGTGTCTTGAAGGACTGATGCTGCTAAGTCACTTCAGTCATGTCCGACTCTGTGAGACCCCATAGACGGCAACCCACCAGGCTCCCCCGTCCCTGGGATTCTCCAGGCAAGAACACTGGAGTGGGTTGCCATTTCCTTCTCCAATGCATGAAAGTGAAAAGTGAAAGTGAAGTCGCTCAGTCGTGTCCGACCCTCAGCAACCCCATGGACTGCAGCCTTCCAGGCTCCTCCGTCCATGGGATTTTCCAGACAAGAGTACTGGAGTGGGGTGACACTGCCTTCTCCAGGACTGATGGCGGGTACATATTGACTATTCTGTGAGGAGCAAAGCTTCAAAAGGAGCATGTTGATGAACCTCCTCAGTGTGAAGATTCAAGCAAAGCCAACTTCTGTTTGCAGTACTAGCATACAACCAGTTGCTCACCTTAACCCTTGCATCTTAATCGGTGAGCCAAGTCTACAACCAGAAATCATTTTCAGCTCTTTCAACTAGCCATAAAAATGTTTTAACACCATGTTAAACTATATAATATTGCAATTAAAACCTCTTATCCTCACCCATCAGAGGGCAGACAGAATCAAAAACTACAATCCCATAGCTGCCAAAATGAAAACCACAATCACGGAAAGCTAAGCAAAATGATCACATGGATCACTGCCTTGTGTAACACAATGAAGCTGTGAGGCATGCCATGTAGGGTCACTCAAGATGGATGGGTAATGGTGGAGAGTTCTGACAAAATGTGGTCCACTGGAGGAGGGAGTGCAAACCACTCCTGTATTATTGCCTCAAGAACCCCATGAACAGTATGTAAAGGCAAAAAGATACGACACTGGAAAATGAGCGCCTTAGGTAGTTCAGTTCAGTTGCTCAGTCGTGTCCGACTCTTTGCGACCCCATGAATCGAAGCACACCAGGCCTCCCTGTCTATCACCAAGTGCCAGAGTTGACTCAGGCTCACGTCCATCGAGTCAGTGATGCCATCTAGCCATCTCATCCTCTGTCATTCCCTTCTCCTCCTGCCCCCAATCCCTCCCAGCATCAGTCTTTTCCAATGAGTCAACTCTTCACATGAGGTGCCCAAAGTACTGGAGTTTCAACTTTAGCATCATTCTTTCCAAAGAAATCCCAGGGCTGATCCCCTTCAGAATGGACTGGTTGGATCTCCTTGCAGTCCAAGGGACTCTCAAGAGCCTTCTCTAACACCACAATTCAAAAGCATCAATTCTTTGGCGCTCAGCTTTCTTCACAGTCCAACTTTCACATCCATACACGAATACTGGAAAAACCATAGCCTTGACTAGACGGACCTTAGTTGGCAAAGTAATGTCTCTGCTTTTGAATATGCTATCTAGGTTGGTCATAACTTTCCTTCCAAGGAGTAAGCGTCTTTTAATTTCATGGCTGCAGTCACCATCTGCAGTGATTTTGGAGCCCCAAAAAAGAAAGTCTGACACTGTTTCCACTGTTTCCCCATCTATTTCCCATGAAGTGATGGGACCGGATGCCATTATCTTTGTTTTCTGAATGTTGAGCTTTAAGATAACTTTTTCACTCTCTACCTTCACTTTCATTGAGAGGCTTTTTAGTTCCTCTTCACTTTAAGCCATAAGGGTGGTGTCATCTGCATATCTGAGGTTATTGATATTTTTCCTGGCAATCTTGATTCCAGCTTGTGTTTCTTCCAGTCCAGCGTTTCTCATGATGTACTCTGCATATAAGTTAAATAAGCAGGGTGACAATATACAGCCTTGACGTACTCCTTTTCCTATTTGAAACCAGGTAGGTGTCTAAATGCTACTGGAGAAGAGGGGAGAAATAGCTTCAGAAAGAATGAAGAGGCCAGGCCAAAGTGAAAACCATGCTTAGCTGTGGATGCATCTGGTGGTGAAAGTAAAGTCTGATGCTGTCAAGAACAATATTGCATAGGAACCTGGAATGTTAGGGCCATGAATCAAGGTAAATGGGATGCAGTCAAGCAGGAGATGGCAAGAGTGAACATTGACATTTTAGGAATCAGTGAACTAAAATGGATGGAAATGGGCAAATTTAATTCAGATGACCATTTTATCTACTACTGTGGGAAAGAATCCCTTAGAAGAAATGGAGTAGCCTGCATAGTCAACAAAAGAGTCCAAAATTCAGTACTTGGGTGCAGCCTCAAAAACAACAGAATGATCTCAGTTTGTTTCCAAGGCAAACACTCAGCATCACAGTAATCCAAATCTGTGCCCAACTGCTGATGCCAAAGAAGCTGAACAGTTCTATGAAGACCTACAAGAACTTCTAGAACTAACACCAGAAAAAGATGTCCTTTTCATTATAGGGGATTGGAATGCAAAAGTAAGAAGCCAAGAGATACCTGAGGTAACAGTCAAGTTTGATCTTGGAGTACAAAATGAAGCAGGGCAAAAGCTAACAGAATTTGCCAAGAGAACACACTGGTCATAGCAAACATCCTCTTCCAACAACACAAGAGACAACTCTACACATGGACATCGCCAGATGATTGATACCAAAATCAGATTGATTATATTTTTTTGCAGCCAAAGATGGAGCTCTATACAGTCAGCAAAAACAAGACCAGGTGCTGACTGTGGCTCAGATCATCAGCTCCTTATTGTAAAATTTAGGCTTAAATTGAAGAAAGTAGGGAAAACCACCAGAGCATTCAGATATGACCTAAATCATATCCCTTATGATTATATAGTGGAGGTGACAAATAGATTCAAAGGATTAGATCTGGTAGACAAAATGCCTAAAAATCTATGGCTGGAGGCTCATAACATTGTACAGGAGGTGGTTACCAAAACCATCCCCAAGAAAAAGAAATGCAAGAAGGCAAAGTGGTTGTCTGAGAAGGCCTTACAAATAGATGAGAAAAGAAGAAAAGTGAAAGGCAAAGGAAAAAGAGAAAGATATAGAAAACTGACTATAGAGTTCCAGAGAATAGCATGGAGAGATAAGAAAGCCTTCTTAAGTGAACAGTGCAAAGAAATAGAGGAAAACAATAGAAAAAAAGGAAAAAAAATGGTAAAGACTAGATATCAGTTCAAGAAAATTGGAGATACCAAGGGAATATTTCATGCAAAGATGGGCACAATAAAGGAGAGAAACCGCAAGGACCTAACAGAAATAGAAGAGATTAAGAAGAGGTGGCAAGAATACAAAAAAGGTCTTAATGACTTGGATAATCACGATGGTGTGGTTACGCACCTAGAGCCAGATATCCTGGAGTGTGAAGTCAAGTGGGTATCAGGAAGCATTACAACTAACAAAGTTAGTGGGGGTGATGGAATTCCAGCTGAGCTGCTTAAAATCCTAAGAAGTGATGCTGTAAAAGTGCTGCACTCAATATATCAGCAAATTTGCGTACTCAACAGTGACCACAGAACTGGAAAAGTTTCATTTTCATTCCAATACCAAAGAAAGGCAGTTCCAAACAATGTTCAAACTACTGTATGATTGTGCTCATTTCACATGCTAGCAAGGTAATTCTTAAAATCCTTCAAGCTAGGCTTCAGTCATACACAAATCGAGAACTTCCAGATGTACAGGCTGGATTAGAAAAGGCAGAGGAACCAGAGACCAAATTACCAGCATCTTTTGGATAATAGAATAAGCAAGAGAATTCCAGGAAGATATCTACTTCTGTTTCATTGACTATGCTAAAGCCTTTGATTATGTGGATCACAACAAACGTGGAAAATTCTTAATGAGATGAAAATACCAGACCACTTTACCTGTTTTCTGAAAAACCTGTATGCAAATCAAGAAGCAACAATTAGACCTGGACATGGACCAATGGTCTGGTTCAAAATTGAGAAAGGAGTATGTCACCGTGCTTATTTAACTTCTATGCAGAGTACATCATGCAGAATGCTAGGGTGGATGAATCACAGGCCAGCATCAAGATTGCTGGGAGAAATATCAACAACTGCAGAAACGCAGAGGATAACACTCTAATGGCAGAATGTGAAGAGGAACTTAAGACCCTCTTTATGAGGATGAAAGAGGAGAGTGCAAAAGCTTTCTTAAAACTCAGCTTTCTAAAAAACAAGATCATGGCATCCAGTCCCATTACTTCATGGCAAATAAATGGGGAAATAGTGGACACAGTGACAGATTTTATTTTCTTGGTCTCCGAAATCACTGTGGACAGTGACTGCAGCCATGAAATTGAAAGATGCTTGTTCCTTGGAAGAAAAGCTATGACAAACCTAGACAGCATATTAAAATCAGAGACATAACTTTGCCAACAAAGATCCATCTAGTCAAAGCTACGATTTTTCCAGTAGTCATGTACGGATGTGAGAGTTGGATCATACAGAAGGCTGAGCACTGAAGAATTGATGCTTTAGAACTGTGGTGCTGAAGAAGACTCTTGCGAGTTCCTTGGACAAAGTGAAAGTTGCTCTGTCATGTCCAACTCTTTGCGACCCCATCCACTATACAGTCTATGGAATTCCCCAGGCCAGAATACTGGAGTGGGTAGCCTTTCCCTTCTCCAGGGGATCTTCCAAACGCAGGTCTCCCTCATTGCAGGCGGATTCTTTTCCAGCTGAGCCACAAAGGAAGCCCTACAGCAAGGAGATCAAATCAGTCAATCCTAAAGGAAATCAACCCTGAGTATTCAGTGGAAGGACTGGTGCTGAATCTGAAGCTCCAATATTTTGGCAACCTGATGGGAAGAGCTAACTCATTGGAAAAGACCCTGATACTGGGAAAGACTGAAGGCAGGAGGAGAAGGGGATGACAGAGGCTGAGATGGTTGGATGGCATCATTGACTCAATGGATATGAATTTAAACAAACTCCAGGAGATAGAGAAGGACAGGGAAGGCTGAAGTGCTGCATTCCATAGGGTTGCCAAGTGTTGGATATGACTTAGTGACTGAACAACAACAGTTTTGTAATTGTTATCTAGTTTGTGCCTTTAAATTGTGCTATTTCTATGCTGAAACAAAAGTTCAATATATTCTTAAACATACCTATATTTATATTCTGGCATCTTACAATGTGTTTATCAATTCAACAAATACTTATTGAGAGTCTACCATATGTCAGACATTCATCCTTGGCATAGCAATGACAAAACTGACAAAAATTCTGACCTCAAGCACTTAACATTCTTGCAGTGATTAGTTTTTTAAAGGGTTATCCACAGAAGGGGAGGGAAGGTGGGTGGGTCTGTAGAAGCAGCTCCTTAGATTGGGTTGAATGGCCTAGGGAAAAATCATGGGGCCTCCTTTTTAAAGAGCCCCAACGCCAACTCACACTCTGTTCAGACTAGAGCAAACAGCAAAATGGGGGCTGGAAAAGGTTTCAGTTGAGCTTCCTTTGTGTAAATTACCTCAAAGATGCTTTGTATTAAGATACTTGAATAGAAGTCTAAGTCTCCTACAGGATTTTAGCCTTCTTTCTCATACCTAGAATTGAATCTGGCTATATTTTAATTGTGTAGATGAAGATTAAAGCTATTAGATGTTGGAGCCCAAATTGAGGATCATTCTGAATCACAGAGTTAAAAATAATAGAGAAAAAAATTCCATAAGTAGAAGCAGATGAAAAAGGAAGTTGAGGGTTGGGTTCCCAGTTCTCCCAAGGAGTGGCTTAGACTGGCTGGTTGAAGCTCAGCTCCAAGGCAACTTGGCTGCCATATGTGTGTGCGTGTCTGTCCTGACAAACTTAGTGCCACAATTCAAGACAAGTGTGTATCACAGACTTGCAAAAATGCCTTGTGGCATGTTTACTACTTTGGTTCCCAAACTCAATTTAGTCAGATCTTTTCAGTAACGAAGCATTTTTATTTATAGCGATCTTGCTACATATGAAAGACAATTTAGAGTGGTGGTTAAGGGAATTGATTCCTGGAGCCTAACTGTCTGGGTACAAATTCCAGCCCCACCCCTTACACAGCTACAAAAGGAAGTTCACTGTGCCCCATTTTCCTTTTCTCTAAAAGGGTGATCATAATAATAGTATTTACTTCATAGGATTGTAATGAACATAAATTAAATAGTATCTGTGAAATGCTTAGAATGATGCCTGGCCATAATAAGTGTCATACAGATGTAGCTATTATGATGAGAGTCTTAGATTTGTCAGTCAATAGGCATTGCCTGGCTGGGGTTTAGCATCCACAGTGAATCTTTCACATAGCTGGACAGGACAGATCTAGTGGGCATCCAGTCCTAAATGCCAGAAAGAAACACTAAGACCAAAAACATTTACTGTCATTGCCATGTATGGAGTTTGGGGCTTTCATATTTAATGATTAAGAGCCAACATCAGTGAATGTTGATGCCAAGAAACATATCACACACACACACGCACACACACAAACACACACACATGCATGTACACACATGCACCTGAAAGTCAAGTTCCTATGTGATTTTTATCAAATGTTATAAGAAGACATCACACTCAGATCTGTGAAACAAAGGGATAGATGTTAGGGAGCTGAGGGTTCTTCTGCTAAACAGATGACTAAAGAGTTAAGTATGTGAATTGTGAGGAGGAAAATTCCAGGCTGCAAATGGAGTCAAGATGTGAAGCAGCAGCAGTTAAGCTAATACACCATGATGACGAGGATTAAAGATGAACTGAATATCCTCAGAGGGAAAGCCAAACGAGACAGAAGACACATCAGAGGAGACCTCTGCCATCAGAAAACGCAAAAATGTAGTTTGATATCAGAAAGAGATAATTGGCATGTGGAAACTAGATTTAGCCTGAAGTATATGTCTGCCCAAGGTGCAGGTCAGAAAAAGAAGGTTTATACCAGGGTGGTTTTATGGGGAGAAATCAGGACATACAAACTCCACTGTGATGACTGTGTAGGAAGAAAGCGAATTATGACTCCTTCAGATGGGTATGAAGAAAGCTGGTTATGACTCCTTCAGATGGGAGATGGCTACACAAGTGGAGGAAGAGCGAATAGTGGGATTAAGATAGAGAGTGAAAGAGTGGCATGAGCAAGGCTTCTTGGTGTAATGGAATTCATCATTCACCATGAACTCCTGATTTCTGCTACGTTGTCTTTGGTTCAGAATACAATTAGTATCCAGGAGGGAGGAGCTAGTCTCAAGTTAAAGTTTTGAGGAAAATACAGTGGGAGGAAGGAGGAGATAGGGCTGCCCACTCTAATTTCTTAGAGAATTTGACTTGCTAAAGCACCGCTAGGAACATGAAGAAAATACTTTCTGAGAAAGAAATGCCATTCAGTTTAGAAAGGAACATATAGCTTATATCAGGGAAATACTCCTTCCCACTTTGATTGATTTTTGGCATTGCATATGATTGCTTTTAAAAATCACTTCTATTATTTCCCCTTGATTATAACAATAGCACATATTCTTATATAAATGAGGAGAAAATAAAAATCACCTGTGGCCCACTAGAGATCCTTACAATAATCGTTCTTGATGTATTTCCCTTTCCCAGTTTTTACTTACATGTGTACAAAAATTGGACTTTGACTCCGTCACAATTTTATATGTTGTTTTTTTGACTTAATATTATTATATCCTGAACATTTTTTGTACCGTATCGGTGGGTGGGCCCATATGTTTATGTTTTCTCACAACTCCTGTGCTCAGGGGTTTGTCGAGTTCTTTACCTTCTTCATGCTGGCACTGTGATTGTTTAGTCCTTGTGAGGCCAGTCTGGGATTTGCAGGGTGTCTTGAGCTGTGAGAGGAAAAAAAAACAATCTTTTTGTAAATATGAGAGCATTGGACCTTGAAGTTGAGGTTTAGGTCTCTTAATATTCTTCCCTTGAGGAGCATGTTCTGACTAAATGTATATTCACATTTCAACAAATTCAAACAAATGATAGACAGCTGTTGGTTGAGAGAGAAATATTGGCTGCTGTGTCAGATATTTAAAAGAAAGAAGCAGCTGAACATAGCCCCAACTCAGAGAATGCTGGAGTCATATTTTAAGAGAAAAAAATTCACGACTGACCTGAATACAAAATTCTCCTGTGTGGGCTCTTGTATTAATGAATGATCTGTATTAAGCCCTGAAGTCTTGTAATTGAAATAATAACACAATATGAAGAATCCAAAGGGCTCTCTTTTTAAACATTTGTACTCCATTCAGGGTCAAGGTGCCCATTCATAGGAGGTCATGCTTTTTCATGCTGGATTTCTTTCCATGATTTGTAGATATTTGTGTAAATTGACACAGATAGCAGTCAGAAAGGAAGGAAAAAATGGTTTTGTGATTTATAAACCCATGTAGAGCCCAAATATTAAAGAAATCTATTTTCATTTATTATTTGTTTGAATTTAGGTATCACCATGATAGGCATGGTTTGGTAGGTAAAGCAGTGTGAGATGTGCTCTTAGAAGCCGGAGTTCACTACCCTTTTAGTCAATCAGCCCAGGTTTGATTCTTTGTATTCCCCCTCAGCCCCTATCCCGTCTTCTCATGCCTGAAGAATCCAGTGACCCAGGAAGGTTTCTAGTTGGTTTCCTCATTGCTTCAGCACACAGAAGATTAATTCGTATTTATAAATTCATATATGGTAAAGATACTTTTCTGTGATTATGGTTTGTGTGTCTGCCCTCTGATGTCTCTCACAACACCTACCATCTTATTTGGGTTTCTCTTACCTTGGACGTGGGGTATCTCTTCAGGGCTGTTCCAGCAAAGCGCAGCCACTGCTCCTTACCTTGGATGAGGGGTATCTCTTCACAGCTGCCCCTCCTGACCTTGAATGTGGAGTAGCTCTTCTCGGCCCTCCTGTGCCCGCGCAGCCACCACTCCTTGGACTTGGGGTTGTTCCCCTTGGCCATTGCCCCTGACCTCGGGCGCGGGATAGCTCCTCTCGGCCACTCCTGCGCCGTCACAGCCGTCACTCTAGGCTGCCGCCCCTGACCTTGGATATGGGGTAGCATCACTTCATGGGAAATAGATGGGGAAACAGTGGAAACAGTGTCAGACTTTATTTTGGGGGGCTCCAAAATCACTGCAGATGGTGACTGCAGTCATGAAATTAAAAGACGCTTACTCCTTGAAAGGAAAGTTATGACCAACCTAGATAGCATGTGCAAAAGCAGAGACATTACTTTGCCGACTAAGGTCCGTCTAGTCAAGGCTATGGTTTTTCCATTGGTCATGTATGGATGTGAGAGTTGGACTGTGAAGAAGGCTGAGTGCCGAAGAATTGATGCTTTTGAACTGTGGTGTTGGAGAAGACTCTTGAGAGTCCCTTGGACTGCAAGGAGATCCAACCAGTCCATTCTAAAGGAGATCAGTCCTGGGTGTTCTTTGGAGGGAATGATGCTAAAGCTGAAACTCCAATACTTTGGCCACCTCAGGCGAAGAGTTGACTCATTGGAAAAGACTCTAATGCTGGGAGGGATTGGGGTCAGGAGGAGAAGGGGACGGCAGAGGATGAGATGGCTGGATGGCATCACTGACTCGATGGACATGAGTCTGAGTGAACTCCAGGAGTTGGTGATGGACAGGGAGGCCTGGCGTGCTGCGATTCATGGGGTCGCAAAGAGTCGGACACGGCTGAGCGACTGAACTGAAACTGAAAGATACTTTTAAAATAAGAAAAAAAAATTTCCTGATATACAAGATTGTTGTGAAAAATCAAACAGATAAATGAGAATTCTTCTATTATATTTTTTGAGATAACCTCTGTGGACAACTTGGTATGTTTTTCTAGAATTTTAGTCCAAATTTATAGTCATATATATAATTTTAAAAGCTTACTGGCTACTATTAGTTAGCTTACTTCACATAATATTTTAGGGTCACTTTTTGTGTCGATATTATAAATATCTATTTTATTTGTTCTACTTTGTTTACTGATTGAGTTGTGATTAGATAATGCATGCAAATTACAAAACTGTAAACACTAATGCCTCCCTCCTACCCTTATTATCCAGCCTCACAGTTCTCTTTTTCAGAGGCAATCATTGCTATCAATTTAATTTAGATTCTTCCAAAACAAATATAAGCTGCAGTAGTCCCTTCAGTACACAAACAAGCAGTAACATAACCCAGCCTGAAAGAGGAAGAACTCTTCCTTGACTTGTACATTCCCTTTCAGCTACCACCTTGCTTCTCTGCTCCCCTTACAGCAGTAATACTTGAAAAGTTGTCTCCAGTTACTGTTTCCAATTCCTCTTCTCCCACCCTTTGATAAACTCACTACTGCAGCGTCCATTTTCATGCTGTATGTAAGCAATATGGGCTTATAAAGGCCTGGCTCCACATTACAACTTCAGACAATTTGAAGGGTATTTTCAGTTTCAGAGTTCTGTGTGGGTGGACTGATGCATTAGTTGAGACTGCTTTACAACCCACCTTTGGCCAGCTCTGCCTACTTTCTTCCCCTTCCTCAGGAGTTCATCCTAAGAGCATGTGAGCATGCTAAGTTGCATCAGTCGTGTCCAGCTCTTTGCGACCCCATGGACTGTAGCCCACCAGGTTCTTCTGTCGATGGGCTTCTTCAGCCAAGAATACTGAAGTGGGTTGCCATGTCCTCCTCCAGGGGATCTTCCTGGTCCAGGGGTCGAACCCACATCTCTTATGTCTCCTGCATTGGCAGGTGGGTTCTTTACTGCTAGCATCACCTGCCCTGAAAAGCTTCACAGATGCTAATCTTCATTGTAGAGTCTGCTTCCCAGCACACCATCCTGCTACACCTGTCCAGTGGTTTTCTATCTCAGAATAAGAGCCTGAAGTCCTCACAGTGGCAGTATGTGTCCCTCCTCCCACCCCCCAGCAACCTTCCTGGCTACATCTCCTACACTCGTCCCTTCATTCTGTTCTCATTAGCTGTTCCCTAAATATACTAAGCATACTTAATACTCCTGAACCTCTGCACTTGCTGTCTGACTTCCTGAGATATACTTCCCCCAGATGCCTTCCTGTCTCCCCCTCATTTCCTTGGTGTCTCTGTTCAAGTATCACTTGATCAGAAATTCTTTCCTGACCACGCTATATAAAGCAGCATCCCCACTGCTAGCTTTGTGCTCTTTATTCCCCGTTTTGTTTTTCTTTTCCTCCAAAGCACTTATGCTATATGTTTTTCTTATTGTCTGTCTTTCTGGTTTGCCCTCTAATATTTTCCAAGGGCCTAGAAAAGTGCTTGGCACAGAAAATATGTTCAAGTAATACTATGGATGTATGAATAATTATTCATTTTATTTTTCATGCAAATGTTGCAACCTTTACACAATGTTTTGCACATATGAGAACAGCACATACCTTGGAGAACATTTCAAACCAGAATAACAACCTGCGTAGTTTTGCACTATATGTATAAACATAATTTATTCAATCAGTCCACCATTAATGGATTTTTATGTTATTTCAAATACAGAAAGGAATAACTTCATAATGTTGTCTTCCATTATGTGAGTATATCTTCAGGAAAAGAATCTTTATAATTGTAATTTGCTGGTCAAAGTGTATATAATTAATATTGATAGTTGTGACAGATATTACCAAATAATTTTCTATAAATCTTATACAAGATTATATTCTCACCAGCAGGATGTGAGTATGTCTCTTTCAACACATGTTAATTCTTTGATAGTGCTCATCTGATAAATGAAAATGGTATTTCAGTGTAGTTTTAACTTTCAATTCTTTCTGTGTGTGTGTATATAATAAAGTTTTATTAAAGCATAAAATAGATAGAGAAAGCTTCTGAAATAGACATCAGAAGGGGACAGAAAGAGTGCCCCCTTGCTAGTTGTAGGAAGGAGTTATATACCTATTAGCAAGCTGCTAATTAGAGAAAGGAAATGCCTCAAAACTGAAAGAGTTGCATCAGGCCCCTCACCCACAACATGCATTTTGAGATAGCATTGGCACAATTCTCTTATTATGTGTGAGGTTTAATATCTTTTCATATATTTAAAACACAGTTGTATTCCTTTTGTACTAATACCTCTTCTGGAAACTTTGTTGGGTTGTCCCTATGATGAAAGTTTTCTTAAACCAAAGATTCAAGTTTACCTCAGGGTCCCAATATCATTTGTTGAATAAATGATCTTTTCCCCACTTGTACCAACTTCGTCACATTTCTCTTTCTAGCTTTATATTTCCATTTATCTATTCACAGATGAAGTACTACATCGCTTCATATAATACAGTTTTATACTATGTTTCATTAGTTATCTGGCTGTTTTTCTCCAATTGCTATGTTGTGTCAGACTCTTTGCGATTCTGTGGACTACAGCATGCCAGGCCTCTCTGTCCTTCACTATCTCCTGGAGTTTGCTCAAACTCCTGTCCATTGAATCAGTGATGCCATTCAACCATACATCTTCTACCGCCTCTTTCTCCTCCTGCCCTCAGTCTTTCCCAGCATGAGGGTCTTTTCCAACAAGTCAGCTCTTCGTGTCAGGTGGCCAAAGTATTAGAGCTTCAGCTTTAGCATCAGTCCTTCCAATAAATATTCAGGGTTGATTTCTTTTAGGATTGACAAGTTTGATCTCCTTGCTGCCCAAGGGACTCTCAAGAGTCTTCTCCAGCACCACAGTTTGATAACATCAATTCTTTAGCATTCAGCCTTCTTTATGGTCCAACTCTCACATCTGTACAACCAACTACTAGAAAAGTCATAGCTTTGACTACATGGACCTTTGCAAAGTGATTTCTCTGCTTTTTAATAAGCATATTTAAAAGGTTTGTTATAGCTTTTCTTCCAAGGAGCAACATCTTTTATTTTTTAATTTTTAATTTTTATTTTTACTTTATTTTACTTTACAATACTGTATTGGTTTTGCCATACATCGACACGAATCCACCACGTGTGTACATGAGTTCCCAAACATGAAGCCCCCTCCCACCTCCCACCCCACACCATCCCTCTGGATCATCCCCGTGCACCAGCCCCAAGCATCCTGTATCCTGCATCAAACATAGACTGGTGATTCATTTCTTACATGATAGTATACATGTTTGATTGCCATTCTCCCAAATCATCCCACCCTCTCCCTCTCCCACAGAGTCCAAAAGTCCACTCTACACATCTGTGTCTCCTTTGCTGTCTCGCATACAGGGTCATCATTACCATCTTTCTAAATTCCATATATATGTGTTAGTATACTGTATTGGTGTTTTTCTTTCTGGCTTACTTCACTCTGTATAATTGGCTCCAGTTTCATCCATCTCATTAGAACTGATTCAAATGTATTCTTTTTAATGGCTGAGTAATACTCCATTGTGTATATGTACCACAGCTTTCTTATCCATTCATCTGCTGATGGACATCTAGGTTGTTTCCATGTCCTGGCTATTATAAACAGTGCTGCGATGAACATTGGGGTACATGTGTCTCTTTCTATTCTGGTTTCCTTGGTATGTATGCCCAGCAGTGGGATTGGTGGGTCATAAGGCAGTTCTATTTGCAATTTTTTAAGGACTCTCCACACTGTTCTCTATAGTGGCTGTACTAGTTTGCATTCCCAACAGTGCATGAGGGTTCCCTTTTCTCCACACCCTCTCCAGCATTTATTGCTTGCAGACTTTTGGATCGCAGCCATTCTGACTGGTGTGAAGTGGTACCTCATTGTGGTCTTGATTTTCATTTCTCTAATAATGAGTGTGTTTGTTAGCCATCCGTATGTCTTCTTTGGAGAAATGTCTATTTAGTTCTTTGGCCCATTTTTTGATTGGGTCATTTATTCTTCTGGAATTGAGCTGCATAAGTTGCTTGTATATTTTTGAGATTAATTGTTTGTCAGTTGCTTCATTTGCTATTATTTTCTCCCTTTCAGAAGGCTGTCTTTTCACCTTGCTTATAGTTTCCTTTGTTATGCAGAAGCTTTTAATTTTAATTAGATCCCATTTGTTTATTTTTGCTTTTATTTCCAGAATTCTGGGAGGTGGATCATAGAGGATGCTGCTGTGATTTATGTCGGAGAGTGTTTTGCCTATGTTCTCCTCTAGGAGTTTTATAGTTTCTGGTCTTACGTTTAGATCTTTAATCCATTTTGAGTTTATTTTTGTGTGTGGTGTTAGAAAGTGATCTGGTTTCATTCTTTTACAAGTGGTTGACCAGTTTTCCCGCACCACTTGTTAAAGAGATTGTCTTTACTCCATTGTATATTCTTGCCTCCTTTGTCAAAGATAAGGTGTCCATATGTGTGTGGATTTATCTCTGGGCTTTCTATTTTGTTCCATTGATCTATATGTCTGTCTTTGTTCCAGTACCATACTGTCTTGATGACTGTGGCTTTGTAGTAGAGCCTGAAGTCAGGCAAGTTGATTGCTCCAGTTCCATTCTTCTTTCTCAAGATTGCTTTGGCTATTCGAGGTTTTTTTGTATTTCCATACAAATCTTGAAATTGTTTGTTCTAGTTCTGTGAAAAATACCGCTGGTAGCTTGGTAGGGATTGCATTGAATCTGTAGATTGCTTTGGGTAGTATACTCATTTTCACTATATTGATTCTTCTGACCCATGAACATGGTATATTTCTCCATCTATTAGTGTCTTCTTTGATTTCTTTCATCAGTGTTTTATAGTTTTCTATATATAGGTCTTTAGTTTCTTTAGGTAGATATATTCCTAAGTATTTTATTCTTTTTGTTGCAGTGGTGAATGGAATTGTTTCCTTAATTTCTTTTTCTACTTTCTCATTATTAGTGTATAGGAATGCAAGGGATTTCTGTGTGTTGATTTTATATCCTGCAACTTTACTATATTCATTGATTAGCTCTAGTAATTTTCTGGTGGAGTCTTTAGGGTTTTCTATGTAGAGGATCATGTTATCTGCAAACAGTGGGAGTTTTACTTCTTCTTTTCCAATTTGGATTCCTTTTATTTCTTTTTCTGCTCTGATTGCTGTGGCCAAAACTTCCAGAACTATGTTGAATAGTAGCGGTGAAAGTGGGCACCCTTGTCTTGTTCCTGACTTTAGGGGAAATGCTTTCAATTTTTCACCATTGAGGATAATGTTTGCTGTGGGTTTGTCATATATAGCTTTTATTATGTTGAGGTATGTTCCTTCTATTCCTGCTTTCTGGAGAGTTTTTATCATAAATGGATGTTGAATTTTGTCAAAGGCCTTCTCTGCATCTATTGAGATAATCATATGGCTTTTATTTTTCAATTTGTTAATGTGGTGAATTACATTGATTGATTTGTGGATATTGAAGAATCCTTGCATCCCTGGGGTAAAGCCCATTTGGTCATGGTGTATGATCTTTTTAATGTGTTGCTGGATTCTGATTGCTAGAATTTTGTTGAGGATTTTTGCATCTATGTTCATCAGTGATATTGGCCTGTAGTTTTCTTTTTTTGTAGCATCTTTGTCAGGTTTTGGGATTAGGGTGATGGTGACCTCATAGAATGCGTTTGAAAGTTTACCTTCCTGTGTAATTTTCTGGAAGAGTTTGAGTAAGATTGGTGTTAGCTCTTCTCGAAATTTTTGGTAGAATTCAGCTGTGAAGCCGTCTGGACCTGGGCTTTTGTTTGCTGGAAGATTTCTGATTACAGTTTCAATTTCTGTGCTTGTGATGGGTCTGTTAAGATATTCTATTTCTTCCTGGTTCAGTTTTGGAAAGTTGTACTTTTCTAAGAATTTGTCCATTTCTTCCACATTGTCCATTTTATTGGCATATAATTGCTGATAGTAGTCTCTTATGATCCTTTGTATTTCTCCAAGGAGCAACATCTTTTAATTTCATGGCTGCAGTCACCATCCACATTGATTTTGGAGTCCAAGAAAATAAAATCTGCCACTGTTTCCATTTTTCCCCCATCTATTTGCCATGAAGTGATAGGACTGGATGCTATTATCTTAGCTTTTTGAAAGTTGAGTTTTAAGCCAGCTTTTTCACTCTCCTCTTTCACTCTTGTCAGGAAGCTCATTAGTTCCTCTTCGCTTTCTGCCATTAGCGTGATATCATCTGCATATCTGAGGTTGTTGATATTTCTCCTGGCAGTCTTGATTCCAGCATGAGATTTATCCAGCTCAGCATTTCTCATGATATACTCTGTATATAAGTTAAATAAGCAGGGTGAAAATATACAGCCTTGATGGACTCCTTGCCTCTACTTCAAACTAAAATAAAAGTTTTGAAAAGAATGATATTTTCAAAAATTCCCTGCCTTTCTAGCATATTTTTCCAATTAAAATTGGTTTGTTTGGTACGGGATTTTCTGTTATTTTCTTATTAGTCTTATATTGCTTTAGAGATGAGTTTTAGAAGAATTGGCGTCTTCATAATCTTGAATCTTCTTATGCAAGAACATGGTATGTTTCTTTAGCCATTCCCATCTTACTATCAGTAGATATTTCCTTTTAAAAATTGCTCTCTCTCTCACATATATATACACGTGCACGCACACACACACATATATATATTTGATTTGAGAAACTTTAAAGCAAACATCTGACTTATTATTACCTAACTTAGAAAAAACTAGAACTTTTTTAGGAACATAGAATCATCTCACATACTCCCTCTGATCTCAGCCCCTTTGCTCCTTCAGAAGTATCCAGCATTCTGACTTTAGGATAGTCATTTTGTTGCTTTACAGTTTTGCTGCCGGGTAAGCATTTCTAAATAACAGTTTAGTTTTGCCTGCCTTTGAGCTTAAAATAAGTATAATCATGCTAGATATATTCTTTTGTATCTAACTTCCTTTGCCAAAAATGTGTCTATGTGATTTATCCATGATTGTTCCCTTTTTAGCAATATTTTTTCTGAATAAAGATCTTCCTATTATTTTTCAAACTTTCATTTTCAAACATTAAATTCAAGCATTCAAACAATATTGGTTTCCTGGAATAAATCCAACTTTGTCATGATATATTCTTTTTTTTTTTACATTTTTCTGGATTCCTTTTGAGGACTGGCCTATTTCTGGCTTACCTGTACTCCTCTGGAGTGGTTCTTTAGAGGTTCTCTCTGAAAGCCTGATTTTTTGTTTTGGTTTATTTTTATTTAATTTTTTTTAAACCATGGCTCCTCTTCCTTGCTGCACTGTGAGCTCCAGTTTTTGTCCCTCCAGCACTGAAAACTGAAAACAGCCCAGCTTCTCAACCTCTTAGTTCTGCTTAAAACTCCGCAAAGGCCTTCAAGGGGAAAATGGTGCCACATAGCCTCTCTCTCTGAATTTCTATTCTCTGTAAGATCTTAGGTTCTCAAGTCCCTGCTGCCTTGGGAATTCTCTTATGCCTTCAAACAGATACTTTTTTTGTTCACCTTATCTGGTTATTCTCAGTGGGAAATGTTGGTCTGCACAGGCTAGTCTGCCATAACCAGAACTAGAAATCAAGTAATGATGAAAATGGAAGTTTAAGACACTGTCAAAGTATAATGGTTTATTATCAGGGAATGGCTTATGATTTTAGTTATTTAATCAATAACTCTGATTTATGTCCATGCCTCTGGGAACAACAAAGCTAGGACACACTACCTCAGATACCAAGAATGTCATTTAGTGTTCTGTGGGATGTGGAGGTGATCTGGCTGTGTCATCTGTCACTCAGGCTCATTCTGCTCCTCTCAAGGCTAGGTGACATCTCCTTTCTGCATAAACACTTTGTGTGTATCCCATTAGATACCTGCTCTTGGGTTACTCAGTTATCTGTGCCAGGAAACAAGGAGTTACTCTTGCTCAACATCTCTGCTTCTATGCCTGCCATGTCCAACTGGTTGCCAAATATTGTCCATTATATTTCCCTATTGTTTCCATAATATGTTCATTCTTTTCCATCCCCTCTGCCTTTTTCATCCAATTATCCCAATTCTTTGTCTGAGTTACTGAAAAGACCTCTATTCTTATTCTCCAATTAAACAAGGAATGCTCCTTCTAAAATACAGATCTGACCTAAGCTTTGCTGCAGTGCTTACAATCTAGTGATAGCTCTCTATAACCCATAAAATAAAATTGTAACATTATACCTATCCCCTCATACCCCTCCACCCCCCTGTAGCAAATAATGAAGGCAGGCACTGTGTGCTGGGGATTCTCATAGACCTCTGCCCTCAAATAAAGACTGCCTCTTTCTAGCATATGACTGGAGCAAATGACAGCTTCTCTGGACCATGGTTATAGTAGTTCCTCCTCTACCATGAGAGGAAATTGAACCAGATTTCCAACTCCAGTGACTTTGTGATTCTGAATCATTGCTTTAAAGTGTGTTATGTGTGCCTTTAGAAATGAAGCTTATTTTTATAGCTACGCTCATATCTAGGTTATAAATACTATGTAAAGAGTAATATCAAATATCCATCATGCAGTTCTTATGTAACAACAATTGATTTTATCGCCTAGATTTGTGACTCAAATGGGAAACTAAATAATGAGTTAATTGAATTATTTTAATTGAAGCCCTCCACCATGAAAGGCCCACAGAAGCCCCTTAGGATTAAGGTGTACTGCAAGCTGTTATCCTCTACATCCCTTCCTCTGGGCGGGCCTGGGGTGTGACAAATGATCTTATCTTCTGTTTCCATCTCTTGCCTCTTTGCCTACTCCCACCCTTGTATGCTAGGCTCTTCTCATACTCACATGCTTTCAGTTGCCTCAGCAGAAGTACCTCGTATCTCCTGCTTCCAGGTATTCTCATCAGATACTCTCTCTCTTTGAATGCTTCCCCACAGAATCTGTGTCTGCCTCTCTCTTACTTGTTCTTTGAGACTCTGGTTTACCTCGCCTCTTTTTACTGGCTTCTCTGTCTTATTCTGACCAGGGTGCCCATTTTCACCTTCCTGTTCTCATGGCACCCTCTGCAGATACCACCTCAGTTGCAGACGGCATCGTGATTATTTGCTTATCCGTTCTTCTAAGTTCTAAATTCCTTGAGGATCAGGGCCATGGTACTTTCATTTTTAAAATTCTGAGGGCTGAGCACAGAACTTACTATATAATGGTTATTGAAAAAAAATTATATTTAAATGAATGAATATATTTCTCACTGATAGCCAGTAGAGAAATGCATTTCCCTTATCTGAATTTTACAAAAATCTCTTTTATAGATTTGTCAAATGTCTCTGTTGGATGATCTGTTAATCTGTCTGTCTATCTACTAGTGTGTGCCAGAATGATAGAAAGTTATGTTTGGATGCTTTTTAAACTTGCTGAGAAGTATGTAAATTCTCAAACAAGTATAGCTTTTATCCAGTGTTAATACTTGGTTCTGGTCAGAAAATCTTGTCTTGATTTTGTCATCTTTCTTATTTCGTGCTGGCAAGAGCTAACAGCTATTTAAATGAGAATTAAAAATAGAACTCTGTGAAGTGCATGTTCCTTTTTTTGCTGCCAGGATATAACTGACCATAGAACTGGGCTTATCTCTCTCTCTCTTAAAAAAAATTGCACAGGTTATGCTATCAAGTTGTAGATAAAAATCCATGAAGAAAAAAATAGCTCTTAAGATATATTCAGTGGTCCAAATACTTTTCATGAGTCCTAATAGAAAATATGCTTTTTTTCCTCATTCTTGAAAGATATTCGAAGAATTTGAAGATTAAAGTGTAGCCATTATAGCTTGTGATTCATCCATGCTATGAACTGGCTTTGACTGCTGTGCTTCCCTTTCTTCATCATCATCATAAATGGAAGAACCTCAGATTGTGGGAAGTGGGAGCTGGGGTGCTGGAGAAAAAGGTAATTGCATTCAGAGAGGGAGCTGTGTGAAAAAGCCCTTGGCTTTGGGAAAGCAGATTCTTATTTATCACTGGCAGTAACAGACTAGGGAGAAAGCAATGGCGCCCCACTCCAGTACTCTCGCCTGGAAAATCCCATGGGCGGAGGAGCCTGGTGGGCTGCAGTCCATGGGGTCGCGAAGAATCGGACATGACTGAGCGACTTCACTTTGACTTTTCATGCATTGGAGAAGGAAATGGCAACCCACTCCAGTGTTCTTGCCTGGAAAATCCCAGGGATGGGGGAGCCTGGTAGTCTGCCGTCTAGGGGGTTGCACAGAATTGGACATGACTAAAGTGACTTGGCGGCAGCAGCAGCAGCAACTGACTAGAGCAGGCCTGGCTTAAGACTGGAACCCAGGAATGGGCTCTAAGAACACTTTTACTAATACTAAAGATTTGCTGTGTAGTTATTCATTTGTTTGCTCCTTCATCAGTCATTCAGTTTTATAAGAGTCTGTGTGACATCTGTCATGCCACCTCAGAGCTGCTGGTCACCCTAAACTAACAATATCTCAGGAGAGTAGGAATAGAGTGAGTGGCTTGTTGAACCCAGAAGCAGGCCATGAATGCTTCAGTGATTCTAAAACACCCCATCCAATTCACTCATTCAGCAAACATTCACTGATATCTGTTCAGAGCCCAGTGCTGATTTAAGCCTGCTCTGCAAAGATGAATGTGATACAGGAACTGCTGACTTGAGTTCCCTGTTTGGGGAACTAGGAAAGAGGTAACCAGACCACTGAAAAAGCACTGAGGAGGGGGCATTAAGCCAGCTGAGGGGAATCACATGGCTTCCAGAGGAGATGACCGTTGAGCTGACTTTCAAGAAGTTTGAGAGAGCAGTCGCCAAGGAAAGAGATGAGACTTTTAGACTTAACCCATTTTGTTGCTGTCTCTTTAGGGAGCCCATGACTAACCATTCCTAACAGATTTATCAACCCTTTTATTTAACCTTCTCTTAGAATGAGGTTTGACTTGGCTTCCCAGGTAGCCCAGTGATAAAGAATCTGCCTGCTAATGCAGGAGACACAAGAGATACAGATTTGATTCCTGGGTTAGGAAGATCCCCTGGATGAGGAAATGGCAACACACTTCAGTATTCTTGCCTCAGAAATCCCATGGAGGAGCCTGGCCAGCTACAGTCTGTGGGGTCACAAAAGAGTTGGATACAGCCGAGCATGCAGAATGAGGTTTGACTAATTCTTTCTACAAGTAGTTCTCAGCAAATCTCCAGCTCAGGAAATTCTTCCTGTGTCTAATTTATATCCATGCCTTCCTGGGAATTCAAGTTCTCTCTTTGAGTTCTGACTTTTGTGGAAACCATGAGAAGGGTGTTGATGAGGAAGTTGAAACGTTTATGAATTTATCTCATATTGCCTCTGGAAGACAAAATATTCAGTGCTGCATGGAGGAATTCAGTGGTAAGGAGACAGCACAGTTTCCTTCTACTGTTTTTCTGCTTTATATCTCCCATGAGATAGAGTCTGCAAAACGGTCATATTAACCAGTAGGTGGAGTACTTCATTAGAAATAGTAGAACCTAGTAGCTATGTATTAGTTTGTAGAGGGGAAATAACTTTAATAATTATGAAAAAAATTTAGAGTATTTTATGTTTATAGCTTTCTGTAAGAGAGCCTGGAAGGGAATTGGTAATCTTGATTAGATTTTGGGTAGTTTATTTTTGCTAGGACTTCTTATGAAATGACACACCATGTGACTAAATACTGCCAGTCAGATTTAAAGTTGTTTTGTATAGCTGTCCAATCCCTCTGTTGAATTATTGTTCTTCATGATGGGTCTAAGCTTTCTGTGGGTATTAAAAGATAGGTGAATAATTTCAGTGTTTCTCCCCAGCTAAAGTAAAAATCCATGTAGTGGGGTGTCGAGGAAGAACTGCACACAGATTATAAGCTTCTCGAATGAGCTTTCTATTGTAACCAAGCAACTGTCACATTAAACTCCCGCTCGCCATCAGCTTACATTCCCTGAGAACTTAGGTCAGTGCCTAAAATAACCCTGCTAATTGTGAGGGGCACATGTGGACTGCAGTTCCAGTTAGCAGTCTGGGAGCTGAGGGACTGAGGATTTGAAAGTGTAGTATAGTTAACAGTTCACAATACTCCTCTAAGCAGTAGGCCCAAAAGCCTCTAAGTGTTCAGGTATGGAAAGAAAGTTACGTATTGTGCTTTATCGTCTCGGTGTGTAAAGCTGGTTAGCCAGTGACAGCTGATTAAAGACCAAATCTACTTGAGTTACAAGATCTGGGCTTCCAGTGCCCTGCTTTCAACCTCAGTGATGGTCAGTGATGGAGTAACTGACAGAAGCGGAGGGCTCAGCCGAGGGACATGAAACTTCCGCAGCCTGGGTAGGACCCACAGTACTTGGGCTCTCTTCTTGCAGCGCACTTCAGGTAGGCTGTTGTTTACATGGAATTTTCTGTAAGTTGGACAGAGGTCATAAAACTATTCAATTCCAGAGCTGGACAAGAGATCTCAAATGTCTCTTCTGCACACAGCGTGTCTGTATTGATGGGTACTTAATTTTACTCGCTTCCTTGATATTTTGCAAATCAAAGTCTTCATTTTCTCACTCAAGTACATGAAAATTCTAGGACCTAATGGAGACTGATGGAGTTAGAAAAAGTTCAGTTTGCCTGGCACATGATGAAATGCCTCTTTAAAATTTACTTTCCTCTTTCCTGTTTTATTTCCCTTATTCTAGATCCAAAAGATCAGGGTTTTATATTTGTGAGAAACAATGGGAGAAAGTGTTGTTAGTAGTTTTAATATATTTTAAAACCCTTAAGAGGGTCTAGGTTTATCTTTAAGATGAAAATCACCACTTCTCTCATCCAAATAATCTCAGCCTTCTGTTTGTTCCCTGTATCAGGGCAACTAATGTAAAATGCTGCAATATTTGCTCTTCTTACTCCAGTGTTAACCTACAGTATAAAGTATCAAGTTTAATTTTGGCTTCCAAATATCTGGCACATAAAATAAGTATGAAAATGCTGGAAGGGATGCTTTGGAACTTCCGCCCAAGTGGGATAATCCAGAATTTATTCAGATTTATACATATACCTCATATCATATGACAGACATATTTCTGAAACATATGTGCAAGGAGGGTTCCGTAATTGGAATAATTTAACACATACTTCAACAGCTGATCACTTTTAAGGAGGTTCTATATAAAATGAATAAGAAGTTATAATTTAAACTATGATTAGGTGGTTCTATTTTGTGCATCAGAATCTTAAATTGAGATCACAAATGTTGCATAAACCTGGATAAATTTCTGGGAAGCAAAAACCATGTTTTCATTATCAAGGAACATTTAGGTATATGTATATGATCACATAAAAACTTTTGGGTATCCCTTGAAGAATGTCTGTGTGGTTTTGGATTTGGGGGATGACCTATTGGATATATTGGATATTAAATCATGACCCTGGTGGGTAAAGATTTTCTAGAGACAAGGAGTGTAGTCTGAGACTTAAACTAAAAAATAATAGTTGGAAAGAGTATTATCCTGCTTTTTGTGCATTATGTATATTTAATAACCTTGCAAAAATGAAATCTTATTGCTCTTCTAACATTTATGTCTATTTCAGTCTCAGGAATTATTAGCTTGAACAATATGCATTTGCCAATATTTGATAACTTTGGGCCTGTATAAATATCAGTTTTGTGTGGCTTATCCTAAGTGATTTTTGAACAGTAACTCACTTTAATGAAACTTTAGCCTTAAATCCCCAACAGTAATACCAAGAGTGAAATATTTTCCCAAAATATGAGAGCCATATCATTAAAAGCATGATCATCAAGGTTACTTACATTCAGTATGTATGAATTCTTAGTTCCTTTGTCTTTCTAAAAGGACTTACTGTTTCTGCTGAGTGCTGCCTGTGATGTTTGTCAGACCTGGTGACAGAGAGTGTACATCCTCAATGGCTGAGAGCTGATATTTAGCAGTGTTTGGGATATTTTTGAAAAAATTCACCCTTGGTAGTTAGTCAATGACCAAATGTATATTATAGTTTTAGGGTTTCTCTACATGTACTATCTCAGTACTCTTCTTTTTCTGACTTCCTATGATGCAATGTGAAATCATTGATTTGATACATTTCTTGTATAGGTGTTTAATGCTATAAATTTTCTCCTCAGTACTACTTTAGCTGCAGCATAAGAATTTTTATAGATTGTATAATTATTTTTATTTAAAAATACTTTCTAATTTATTTTCTGATTTCTTCTTTAATTCCTCAATTATTTATAAGTGTATTACTTATTTCCCAAATATTTGGGGGATTTTTCAGAGGTCCTTTTGTTATTGTTTTCAAGTATTCTAATTTAATTTCATGGTAGCCAAAGAGTATAATTTTTATGACTTGAGTCTTTTAAATTTTATTGAGACTTGTTTTATAATTATGATCTATCTTGGTAAACATTCCACAGACACTTGAAAAGAATTGTATTCTACTCTTAGTTGAGAAAGATTTATAAAATCAGTTAGGTCAAGTTGGTTGCTAATGTTGTTTAACTCTTCTCTATGTATGTATCAGTATTGGTTTTTTGTCTGTTTGTTCTATCCATTATTGAGAGAGGGATATGGAAATATCCAGTTATAAATGTGACTTACTCCTTTCAGTTTTTGCTTTATGAATTTTGAAATGGTCTCATTAGATCCATTGACATTTAGGATCGTTTTATCCCCTGGGTGAACTTATCCCATTATCATTATGAAATGACTGTTTATCTTTAGTAATATTCTTTGCTCTGAAATTTACTTTTTCTGATATTAATATAGCGACCCTAGCTTTGTTTTTTAAATTTTGTTTATTTATTTACTTTTAGTTGCTTTGGGTCTTTGTTGCTGCACGTGGCCTTTCCCTACCTACAGAGAGTGAGGGCTACGTTCTAGTTGTGGCCCACAGGCTTCTCATTACAGTGTCTTCCCTCGTGCAACACAGGCTCTGGAGAGTGCGGGCTTCAGTAGTTGTGTCACATAGGCTTAATCTGAAGCAACTAACGTGTGCTGGCACCTGCACTGGCAGGTGGATTCTTAATCATTGGACCACTAGGAAAGTACCCCAGCTTTGTTTTAAAGACTGTTCTCTTTTAGGGAGTTTCTGTCTAAGGGATTTATGAAAAAATAAACTGTATAACTATTTATTAATATATTGATTTTATTAATTATGAGTAGAATTCACTAACAACTTTCAGATGTCCTTCTACATTTCCATTTTTTACAGTAGCAGTGTTTCTACTGCTATCCCTCCTCCATTGTTATGTGATTGTCATTTTATAGTAAGTAGCCTTCTTTCTATATGATGCATAATATTCATATTTTTAACATGTAGCATGAAATGAACACTGGCCAATCAGAACTGATGTCAGCTCTAAGCGACAGGCGTGGCCTTACTTATACATGCTGCCTGAGTATCAGCCCTGAATATATAACAACTAATCACCCCTTGCTTAGGTGCTGGAACCATTTTCCCAGTCATACAAATAGTCTACATTTTATAGATACTTTTTTTTAAAAAAAGAATATTTGTTTGAATCCCTAGAGCTACTCAATAATCAAGTTAACATGTATATCAGCATATTAAGGCTTGACTTCTTTATATAAGGAAAATTCCATAAAGGAACTTATTTTTAAACTTTTTATCTTAGATTTTAGCTGATGCTTCAGGTAGCAAATATTTGTTTTTTAACTTACCAGTTATTTATTGATGCTCTCCCATATGTCCGCCTCATGTCCTTTGAGTTGGTGATGCTATCCAACCATGGACATGCGTTTGAGCAAACTCCAGGAGACAGTGAAGGACAGGGAAGCCTGGTGTGCTGCAGTCCATCGCGTCACAGAGAGTTGGACATGACAGAGCGACTGAACAACAACCACATATGTCAGCCACTGTGAACTTGAGGATGAATGACACTCGGTGGTCCTTCCCCTTAAGAAGCCAGTGTAGTCAGGAAGAGAGACCTTTGCAGGTTCTAGCACACCTAGACTGTGATGCAGCAGTGTGGGCAGGGGAGGGTCAGAATCTCTTAGGGCAGAAGAGCTCAGGATAAATTAATTCACCTATTTCCAAAAAGATAACAACTATTTTATAAAATGTATCCCGTTTTCTTCTTCCAGAGATTTTTTTTTAACCATTTACCTTATAATCAGTATATCTTCAATGATTACTTTTTTTGTCTGTGTCTGGGTTTTTACTAATACTCTTCCTTTGCTTAGCTTCCCTGGTAGCTCAGTTGGTAAAGAATCTTCCTGAAATGCAGGAGACCTGAGTTCATTACCTGGGTCAGGAAGATCCCCTGAAGAAGGGAAGGGCTACTCACTCCAAGATTCTTGGTTAGAGAATTCCATGGATAGAGGATCCTGGCAGGCTACAGTCCATGGGGTTGCAGAGTCAGACACAATTGAGTGACTAACACAACAACAACATGGGCAATGCAGGAAGAAATTGGAGCTGCTGTTCAGCTCTGCCACAGCTGGATGTTACCTAAAGGAAGTAACTATCACTGGAAACGCCACAGACTAGCGCTATCACTCCACAGCACCGCTGGGAAAGGAAGGTGTCTTCAGAACCCAGGGATGAGCTATCAGAATGCACCAACAGGACTGAAGTCAGAGCAACAAAATGAGTTGCTTTGTGTGTAGAGCCTTTTGCATACTGAAGATAGAGTTCAGAGAAAAGAAGCTTACAGCAGCTCAGGCCCCAGGTGGGCTTTACAAACATCTCTGTTTCTTTCCATACAGTATATATAGCATCTGCCATTTGGCCATGGGAATAAATTAGCTTCAGTCACCATCTAGGCCAGGGCAGCCCCTAGACCCTGGGGTCAGAAGGTCAGGCTGCTTTGATTATATTACTGGCAAAGATGTTTAGAGGCTCTGAACTACCAAGTCAATAATAGTTGGTAGTTAAATAATTCTACATATCTTCCTCCCTTTTCTTTTTCTTGTCAAAACATTTTGGAAACTGTTAGGCAAACCCCGTTTGTAAATGAGGGAAATTTCTAAAGCTAGATGATGGGCACATGAGTGTTCATTTTATTATTATTCTTTATATGTAAATTATATATTCTATTTTTAGAAACTTTCTCATGATAGAAAACACACAGGATAGGAAAAAATCTTTTAGACTTAATGTTATATGAAAAATCAAGATGAGAGAATATACACTGTATGATTACATTTATACAGAAATCAGAAACAGGAAAAACTAAACTATTTAGGTGCCCATACTAATTAGGTAAAATGATAAAAAAAACAGAAGCAAGAGGTGATTGACATAAAGTAATAAATCACCTCTAGACAGGATATATGAGGAGCATCTTGGCTGTTAGCCATGTTCAATTTTTTCAGCACAATGATAGTTATAAAAGTATTTGCTTCACGATTATTGGTTAAAATTTAAATTTATTATTTATAAATTTTTTATATATGCGAGCTGTATTTCACAATATGAAAGTTTAAAACACTTAAGAAAATATTAGTGCAACAAAAGGAGAGAGAAAGAGAGAAGGAATTTTCATTCTTATTCACTCATTTAGGGCTGTCATTCTGTATACAATTAAGAAGCTACCCCTTGCTTCAGCTTTTAGATGATGTTTGATTTTGATCTTACGCAGTCAGATCTGTCTACATTATAAAGTGACCTGTTCAGAAGATGAATGTGGTAGATAATGCAAAGCATTGATATTGATGCTTACAATAAAATTAAACAACACTTTTGGATACAGTAGTAGTAATATTAAATATATCACTGTTAATATAGTTCATGAAGTTTGAGATACTACTATTTATTATTATTTTTCATTATTTGATATTATCACATATTTATTATCAAACTAAAATGCATTGAGTATTATAGATTTCAAATGTTTAAATTTTTTAAGCATTAGTCACTCAAAAGAGACTAGACAAAACCTTTATTACATGGTTTTTAATTTGAAAAATCTTATAATTCCAGTTGAGTGGTCCTCATTGATATGAAATACCTATTACTAAAAGTAGAACTTATTGAAAGTTTACATGTACATGATAAAATAGAATTAAATCTATTCAGTAAGAATTTGTATGAACTGAAGCAGTATATCTATATATGAAAATGTTAGTTGCTCAGTCGTGTCTGACTCTTTGAGACTCCATGGACTGTAGCCCGCCAGGTTCCTCTGTCCATGGAATTCTCCAGGCAAGAATACTGGAGTGGGTAGTAGCCCTTCGCTTCTCCTGGGGAGCTTCCCGACTCAGAGACTGAACCCAGATCTCCTGCCTTACAGGTGGATTCTTTACCCTCTGAGCCAGAGGTCCACCGTACATCTATATGAGGCTATTATCTATAAAAGGTTAACTGTAATTGACATGTCCAAAATACCTGAGGTTCTGATTGAGCTGCTCTCTAATACCTTTGTGTTTGGTCCACTTATAAAAAAATCTTTATGTTCAAGAAAAAAGAGACAAGAAGAAGAAGGAGAGAAAAAGTTACTAACATATTTTATCTGCTTGATCCATGGAATTATCAACAGGAAAAAGAGACAGATTATTCTTAGCAATGATCTTGCTTACAAAAGACTTGAATGAGCTTTGTGGAGAAATAGGCACCCAGACCCATCCCATGACCTGATCATTTGGCAGATGGCTACAGAACATTTACTTGTTAAGAGTTTTTGTTGTTATTATATGAAAATGAATTTTGTAGTATATCTGAAGGAAAGGAGGAAAGTATCATACTCAACCAGTTGTTATTTCCTGTACTTGCAACAGTGAACATACTGTGTGACACTGGGCATACTTCCCTCAAGCCTCTGATAGGAAGGAGAGCATGCTCACCATCCGGGATGCCCAGGTGCTCTGCCAGTGGTTAAAATTTCATTCCTGTAACCTATCTACCTAGGATTGGTATGGTGGTGTCATTGTGGGGTGCCAGTACTAGTTAGAATGGTGAAGGTTTGGATGGGCAAATAGAACTGAGGAGTTCTGTCCTTTAGTGCTGATCACTACCTGTGTGGAAAAGTCTCTATATCCCCAACTTTTATCATTTTCTCTACCTGTTTTGCCAGATGTTTCCAGAGTCTGAATGTATGATGGTCATAGCCACATCCTGTCTAAGATACTCTTCCCCCATCCCTTTTACCCTTGGTGTGACCACATCTCTTTTTCCTTTAGCTGAGCTGGAGCAGGTATGCACACAGGGGACATAGGGTAGACTCCCAAAGGCACAAGCATTGAGCCCTGCAGTTTCTCCTTGCAGAAGCATTCTGAACTGGTGATAGCACAGCACAGTAGTGGAGCACTTCTGCTGCTTTGCAGTCGTTCAGGGATCAAGGCTCCTTACATCTGGAGCAGCATTGTCCAAAATAAATAAATATGAGCCACAAATGTGGATCATGTATGTGATTTTAACTTTTCTAGTAGCCAGATCTAAGAAACGAGTAAAATAAATTTTAATAATTTAACCCAGTTTGTCCAGAATATTATTTTAACATGTAATCATTATAAAATTATTAAAAGCTATTTAAACATTTTTATACTAAATCTTCAAAATCCAGGATGTATTTTATACTTACAGTATATCTCAGTTTGGAGTAGCCACATTTCAAGTGCTGCCATATTGGACAGTGCAGTTCTAGAGACTCCCGTTTTCTATGACTTCAGATTACCCCACTGGATCCTTTGAGTCTAGCCAGCAAACAAAGAAGAGAGAGTTCGGTAGAGTATCCCAAAGGAAGTTTTGGGGATTAGACCCGGCAGCAAAGTATTACTGCTACCTACATTCCATTGGTCAGTACCCAGTCATCCAAACCTACTTAAGTCCCTGGGATACCTGGGAAATGTTCTTTAGCCCTGGGCCCAAGAGGAAGAGGAAATGGGTTTAAAGAGCATACAGCAGAGTCTCTATCACAGCAGATAGGCTATTGTTATCCACATTTTACAAATCAGGAAACTGATGCCCAGGCACATTACATGATGGGTTAGTTTATGAGAAAGTATAAGTAGAATGCTGGCCCCTAGAGTGATGTTTTTTCTGTCAGACTGCCCAATCCTCGTTAATTTATCCCTCAACCCCCTCTTTAATTTTGTCTGTGTAGATACAGTTCTTGCAGAAAACCTCAGGTCTTCAACATTTTGTCTCCAAGGCTGCTCTATAACTTAATGATAGTATCCTATTACAGCTGTTTTGGAAAACGACAGGCAGCCCAAGTATAATGAAGCAAATATGCCTTATTACTGAATAATTCAACTAATAGTACTATTCTGAACACTGCATTATCATTTTGAGTGGGCCTTTTCCTTTAGCATACTGAAGTTCCTCGTTCAAAGCAAAGGGTCACTAAGGTCCTCATCAAGCTATTTCAATCAATATATAAATTGTGTTTTATGTTATAATGAGCAGCCTGTTCAATTGAAGTTTTTAGTGTTTTAGGAGTACTTAGAAGAATAGTAACAGAAATGCTGTTAGTGAAACTGTTGAGTTGAAGTGGTTTAATAAGCTGCTTTATTTCTTGGATGGAAGGGGATATTTTAGATGGAGAAATGAGATAATATTCTTCAAATCAGACTAGTAGTAAAGAGTGATGGCTCTCCATGGACTATTGATTATAGCACAAGAGTCCCTTAGGTCAGTTTTATTGAAGATGATATGGTTAAACCACTGACTGACCTTTAGCTTTAAATTACCTATTGAAAACTAGTTTGGAGTTTTTGATGCTTTCTTAAATTTCTGAATATGAAATACATTCACAGATTTCAAAAATTTAAAAGTATGAAATATATTCTTTCCGAGGTCCCCCTTCTGTCCTCCAGTAGAGGATGTCCAGCTTCTTCCTCTCGTACCCTAACCAAGTTGTACTCATTCTTATCTGTTTCTTACAGATCCTTCCAGACTTCATATTTGCATTTATAAGCAAATATATATTCTTTCTTCTGTGTTACTCTATACACACTATTCTAAACCTTGCTTTTTAAACTTAATGGAGATCTTTCTATGACAGAATTATAGAGAACTTTTTATCATCATAATTCTTTTTTATAGCTGTGTAATATTCTATCATGTGAATGTACCTTAGTTTACTAGTCACCCATTACTGGACATTTAATCTGTTTCCAATATTTAGACATTGTAAACTTATTTTACAGTAAATAGCTTGAACATGAGTCATTTCACAAAAAGTGTAATTATATTAGAGATGTAAATTCTCAGATGTATAATTCTAAGTCAGTGTGTATATGTATTTGGAATTTGACAGAAATAGCCCAGTTGTTCTCTTCAGTTATCTCACTAATTTATCCTCCAACCAGAAATGTATTAAAAGTGTCTGTTCCCTACACCTTTGCCAATAGCTTGAGTTACCAAATTTTTGGATTTTTGCCTTATAGCTGATGCTTTGGTATAGTTTAAATTTATATTTCTCATACTACAAAGAAAGTTGAGCAGCTTTTCATATGTTTAACTATTACTTTTTCTATGAAGTAATTCTTTTTCTATAAACAGTATTAATTTTTTTTGCCCGTTTTTCAGTTGTGTTGTTGGTCTTTTCTTCATTGATTTATAGGAGTTCTGTGTTGATTAGGGGTATAAACCATGTGATATGAACCGTGGTATTTTTTTTTTTTTTGGTTTGTCGTTTGTCATTGACTGTGCTTAATGTATGCTTTCTCACAATTTTTCAGAACTTTTCTTTCCTTTTTCCCATTGTATACAAGTTTGTCTTTCTTTTAATAGCTCTGGATTTTTTATCCAGAAGGCCTTACTCATTCCAAGATTATAAATAACTCAGCTACTTTTTCCTAGTAATTTTTATGTTTTCATTTTTTTCATTTAAATCTTTGATACATTTGGAATTTATCCAGGTATATGGTAGATCCAACTTAATCTTTTAAGATATTTGTCTGTTACTTTTTTCTTCACTGACTTGAGATGCCTCATTTATCACAAGCTCAAATACCCTTATGTATTTGGGCCTACTTCTGGACTTGTTTTTTTTTTTATTTGTCTGTGATATATTACACAATTTTAATTACTGAGACGTTATAATATATTTTGATATTTATTAAAGAGAGCTTCCCAGGTGGCACTAGTGATAAAGAACTGGCCTGCCAATTCAGGAGGCATAAAAGAGGTGCAGGTTTGATCTTTCGGTTGGGAAGATCTCCTGGAGGAGGGCATGGCATCCCACTCCAGTATTCTTGATGGGAGAATCCCACAGACAGGGGGCCCTGGTACCTCCCCTGGATCCATAGGGTTGCAAAGACTTGGACACTACTGAAGCGACTTAGCATGCACACTGTCATTGTGTGTTTTTATTTTTTTTTTTTAGGTTTTCTCTGGTTATTCTTGTTTATCCAGTTATGTTAGAATCAGACTGTCTGTTTCTAACCCCAACCTTCAACTCCTTTCCGCGTGAAAAGGACGATCTGATGATATTTGTTTGGGGACTCACATCATGTTTATAAAATAACTTAGAGAGGGCTGCTATTTAATGATGTGGAATCTTCCTATCCAGGGACATATTTTGTTGTTCTACTCTTTCAATTTTTTTTTTTAAAACCTCATTAGTGTTTTAAAGCTTTTTTAAAATTTAGGTCTTCTCCATTTTTTTAAAGTTCATTACAAGGCATTATCTTTGTTGTTGCTATATTGTTATTTATTTATTTATTTTGGCTGCACTGGGTCTTTGTTGTGGTCCCTGGGCCCTGCATTTTGGTGCATGAGTTTCAGCTCTACTCTCCCTCTGTGTCTTTATCATATGGGACCAGGCTGAAGGAGCAGCTCTTTTGGAGTTATTCTGGTCTTCTGAAATCAGGAAGGAAATAGTGATAGGAGGGTTACTCTATGGTTTTTAAAATTCCAGCTACTTCATTTTGGCTCACTTTTCGCTGGCCAAAACAAGTCATTTGGCCAAGTCTGTTATCAATGGGCTAAAGAAGTATAATCCTTTTATACAGAAGAACATTGACTATTAGAAATCAGTAATACAATCTACTATGAAAGTGAAAAGTGAAAGTGTTAATTACTCAGTCATGTCCAACTCTGCAACCCTATGAACTGTAGCGCACCAGGCTCCTCTGTCAGTGGAATTCTCCAGGGAAGAATACTGGAGGGGGTTGCCATCCCCTTCTCCAGAGGATCTTCCTGACACAGAGATCAAACCTGGGTCTCCTGCATTGCAGGCAGATTCTTGAGCCAGCAGGAAGCCCCGTAATCTGCTCTATACTGTCTCATTTATTTTTCCAGATAAGCAGCAAACTTTGAATAATATAATCATAACTCCCAGAGTCTACTAGCCCCCTAAATTTAATCTCTATAGACCTATAATTGTCATTACTATATCAATTAACTCTTGCTGCGAGAGAAGCCACTTCATAATTCAGTGCCATATGGCATCAAGCATTTGTCTAGTTCTTGTATCTGCTGGTTTTCTGGTGGTGGCTGACATAGACCCAGCTTGGTATGGGAGGTTCTGTCATCTTCCTCAGCCAATGGCTTAGCCAAAGCAGGGCAGAGATTATGGTGAAGCAATTGAGGGACTTTTCTCAGGCCCAAAATTTGAGAGGGTGACAAAAAACTTAGTAATCAAGATAAATAGTATTTTAATGCAATATTTTAAATAACCAAAATCAATGTAGACAAATCATGATGAAATAAATTTTAAATAAAGACATAACAATGCTGTGTCAAGCTATGTTGGAGCCTGAGGCAAAAAGAGAAATCAATAACATTGATTCTGTACTTAGGAACAATTATTGATAAAGTGTATTTATTGAGTATTATGTATAAGGCATTCTGATACATGCATAATGTATAGGCATGTTTTATTTATGAGGTATATATAAATATGAATGATTCCATTTAGTTGCTCACTCACAAGGAATTTATATCATTGTATAAATAAATGTACTCATTTTCAGAGTCATGGTCCAATAATATGCACAGTAGTTTGAGAATCCATTTTTTGGAATCTTCTTTAGAGATGTCTACATACTTCTTTCAAAATCCTCAGTGGTGTCTAATTCTCATCCTTTTTATAGTAGATTTGATTTTTGAAAACAGACAGAAGTTATTTAGGGCCAAGCGTAGGGTGAATAAGCCAGGTTATTAAGCTGGATATTAATCATTGGTCAAAATAGAAATGAATGTGAAGATACAGCATTTATTTTACTGTGCAATTTGTGAACTTGTCTTGAAGGCAGTTCTTAATGTGGAATTCTAGAAATTTCTATTTTAATTGCACTGCTGAAAAAGCGACAACTTGGAGGGAAGACATTACTTTTGGATGTGTGAAGCCTAGCATTAATGTATTGGGTTAGCCAAAAAGACCATTCAGGTTTTTCTGTAATTACCAACCCAGGAGCTCCTCCTCCACGTGAATGACTTGAAGGAATGTCCTAAAGTCCTGATAAATGGAGGGGAATATAGTTGTTGGAAGCGTAATAGCGCTATCCTATGAACATTGAACAAGCTTGTTTTGTAGACAGAGTGTAAAGCAAAAGTCATAGATCTATTTGTTCTGCCTTGGTGTAGAAACTGAAAAATTTAGACTGAACTGAAAAATTTAAACTGAAAAAATAATAGACTGCAAAGATTATGGTAAGTGCTCTACTATGAAGAGACCAGCTCTTGCCACACCCACATAATTTGCACCCCCACCCCTGGCCCCTCTAGAATTTCAGTCATGCCATGGCCATAAAATCCAGCTTTGATTTTGTGTGCACATATAAGTATCTAGACATATGTAGACTTGTTAGCCAGTAGGTAGAGATGGTCCATTCACTCATCAATAAATATGTGAATGGATCAATTATCTAGTCACTGATTCAGAAATACATAAAGTGACATCTGATCCCAAACTTACATATCAACATAACAATAATAAATAGCAGTTTTATGGCAGATGTAACTGTCTTTTGTGTATACACACACACACAGATACGCACATATATATAGCTTTGTGAACGTGAAGTTGCTCAGTCGTGTCCGACTCTTTGCGACCCCATGGACTATAGCCTACCAGGCTCCTCTGTCCATGGGATTTTCCAGGCAATAGTACTGGAGTGGATTGCCATTTCCTTCTCCAAGGGATCTTCCCAACTCAGGGATCAAGCCCGGGTCTCCCACATCGTAGACAGATGCTTTACTGTCTGAGCCACCAGGGATGTCATATATAGCTTTAATTCTTCTATATAAAGAAAGTTCCTTATCTCTTTTCCTCAGTGTGTGCATATATCATTATACACCACCCCCAGACATACATATGCTTCTTCAGTTCAGTTCAGTCGCTCAGTTGTGTCCGACTCTTTGTGACCCCATGAATCACAGCACCCAGGCCTCCCTGTCCATCACCAACTCCTGGAGTTCACTCAGATTCATGTCCATCGAGTTGGTGAAGCCATCCAGCCATCTCATCCTCTGTCATCCCCTTCTCCTCCTGCCCCCAATCCCTCCCAGCATCAGAGTCTTTTCCAATGAGTCAATTCTTCGCATGAGGTGGCCAAAGTATTAGAGTTGCAGCTTTAGCATCAGTCCTTCCAAAGAACACCCAGGACTGATCTCCTTTAGAATGGACTAGTTGGATTTCCTTGCAGTCCAAGGGACTCTCAAGAGTCTTCTCCAACACCACAGTTCAAAAGCATCAATTCTTCAGTGCTCAGCTTTCTTCACAGTCCAACTCTCACATCCATACATGACCACTGGAAAAACCATAGCCTTGACTAGATGGACCTGTGTTGGCAAAGTAATGTCTCTGCTTTTTAATATGCTGTCTAAGTTGCTCATAACTTTCCTTCCAAGGAGTAAGCGTCTTTTAATTTCGTGGCTGCAATCACCATCTGCAGTGATTTTGGAGCCCAAAGAAATAAAGTCTGGCACTGTTTCCACTGTTTCCCCATCTATTTCCCATGAAGTGATGGGACCTGATGCCATGATCTTCGTTTTCTGAATGTTGAGCTTTAGGCCAACTTTTTCATTCTCCTCTTAGACCTTAAGAAAAAGAAAAGAAAAGAAAAGTCTACACAAGGTGCCTAAAAAGCAGTACTTCTCCTGAGTTATGGTATAAGAATAGACAGTACTGACTAGCATAAGGTAAATTAAATATATTAGAGGATTTTTTTGTTCTTTGGCACAGTAGTAACTATAGTAAAAAGTTTTAACTATCTTCTTTCCAGATTGGTCAGTATTATGTTTATCCATCCAATGATTGCTCATTATTAGTCAAAAGTATTAGTTAGTTAGGGGATAGTACCATAGCAAATTTCAATTTGGGCATTTGTAGAATTACTTATAGAAAAGTAGTCAGATTTGCTCCAAAATGTGTAGTCTAATGCTTTGCACAAGCCACTACTGTGAATACTAAAATAAGTAAGGCACAATTCTTTCTCTCAAAGGTCTTATCATCTAGTGTCTCAAAGTATAAAAAATAATCCTGCTTTGAAGCTGGGAGGCTTTTGCAGAAATTAGCAAACCAGAAAGACTGGCCTCAAATTAAGTTCCACATTTAAAATAAGAAACGGTGAAGGGAAATATCAAGGCATAATGCCTGAGCGCCTGTGCTTACTAAGTGGTATGTTCCAGCATACCACTGGCTCAGCACATTGGTGTTTTTTCCGTTTCCACCATTCTTTTCCTTCTTACACATGCAGTAAGCTACTTCACTCAGCTATGAGATATTTACTATTGCAAGGCGGTGTATAGTTTAGTGCTGGAATGAGTGGGGCAGGCAAGTGCTAATGGAGATCGGAGGACAAAGAATTGAGTTTGGCCTGGGAAGGAATTGAAGAGGAGGCAGGGCTTGAACTAAACCTTGAGAAAGATTTGAAGCAGAACAAGAGGACAGTTTAGGCAATAGTGATACTGTGAGCAAAAGAAAAGAGCCAAAATGAGTCAGGCTTATTTCAGCAGTAGTTTGAAAACTGTCTCCTCTGAAATGAGGATCTGAGAAGGAGATGAAGCTGGCAAGGTGGACTGGGACACAGCTGGTGTGACCTCAAGGAACAAGCTGTGGCCTACAGTCCAACGACCTGAGCTCTGTTGCTGGCCAGCCACGTGTCCTTGGTAAGTCACTGAATTTTCTAAGCTTCAGTTACCTCATGTGTGAAATGACAGTTTCAGACTGAAAAATCTCCAAGGTGGATTTCCATTTTCATAAGTAGTCTGTGTTATTTTATAGTGGTCCTTACTAAATTAGAATACAGACTTTAAAATTTATCCTTGCATTGCAGAGATTTTAAGGTTGTTCTGAGCAAGAGAATCACATAATGAAGGGGGAACTCATTGTGTAATTAAAGGGGCATTTATTGGTATTTAATTCAGTAAAGGATGGTTGTCTCAGGAAAGGTGGTTGGACATATTAGAGGAAGGAAACCAGCTCAGAGGCTATGTCAGGGGTTCAGACAGGAGCTGGGCCATTGAAATGGGAATTAAAGGAAGGGGACAGACAAGTGTCATTGCTTATTCATTGTTTATTGATCTTGAGAAACTGTACTACATTCTGGAGATCCAGTGATAAGTAATACAGAAAAGGTTTCTTATTCTCATGGAACTTAATATTCTAACAAAAGAAAAATCAACAGAATTTGGTGATTGACCAATAGGGTATTTGTGCCTTTAAGAAAATGAGCCTCCGAGGCCAATATCCAGCTACAAAGGATTGGTTCAAAAAATACTATATTTTCTTAAAATGGAATACTATGCTGCCATAAAGAATTATGAAACATTTATTGACATGAAAGAATATTCATCATATGCCATTGAGTGAAAAACAACACAAAAATAGAACACAGTCTAGGAAGTTATACACTACTTTGTATGAAGAGTAGGTTATTGGCGATTTATTTATTACTCTTCATTCAGTGATTATTTATTTATCAATAGCCTACTATGTATCAGGCATTGTTTTGGGCTCTAGGGATAAATGGTAAATGAGATAGACATGTCCCTGATTAATTTTTTGTCTTAGCTTTTCTAACATTTTTGCAGTGAACTGTCAATAATATTTTGTAAAGTTTAAAAAAATCCTCTCATTAGCCATTTGTGTGGCATACTGCATGTTTCATGACTCCTCCTTGGCTGTATAAGTAAGTGCAAGTTGCGCTGTTATAAATGACAGTGTCCTGGCCTGCATTTCACCGAGTTGTTTACACGAGAAGGAAGGTGGCTCCAGGACACCAGGCTCCTGCTTGGGGTGGATGATGGCGCTGACTGCTTATTGACAGCTGGAGTGGTTACCACTCTCAGACTCAGTCTGGCTCCAAGGCAACTAGAGTCCTGCTGATGAGACATGCAACTCCGCTGGCTTTTTATAGTCCATCTGAGGGCTGGTCATTCCAGCTTTGGTGTCGATTAACATTGGCTGTATGTTACTTGACACTCCTTTATTCTCATTGAGGTTGCCTCTCCCGGAAATCTCTGTCATTCCATAACCCCGGGCAGCTGACCTCCCACAGTCTGAAAAACAGAATATGTTCTGGCTACATATAAAGGAAGTTTTAGGGTGAGTTCATGGGTCAGGACATGGCTGTAACATCTTTGTGGGCAGAGCACGCATGGGGAATCCAGCACTGGTCATCATGTAGGTCAGCCTCCTTACACAGAAGCCTTTGTGCTATTTCTCCTTCCCTTTCCCCAGCTTTTCTCCCATGACTACTACTAACCATGTCTTCCTGCTACAATACACTTAGTGCTTCCTATTTTTAAAAAACAGGATCTTTGTGTATATGCTGAAGAACAAACAAGCAGGAAAAAAAAAAACCCACCAAATGATTATTTTTAAAAAGTATTCCATGTTCCTTATACTAAATTATAATATATAAACAAACATATGGCTACAAAGAAAAAATGACCTGAGGTTTGAACCCACATTTCCCACATCTTCTGTACTGCAGGCCGATTCTATCCCCATTGAGCCGCCTGGAAAGCCTAAAGAAAAAAGTGACCTCCAGTCCTGTCTCCCAGAGATACTTGGGTACTTATTTTACTTTTTCCTCATATGCTTGTTTATGATAGCCTATTTATAGATCTTAAGCTGTGGTCCATATTGTTTCCACCTAAGACTGATGTATAGAGAATAATTAGGTGCTTAGCTGCTTTTTTCAGCATCAAGATGGCCTCTTTGCTCTGATCATATGATGATGACATGTTTGTCCATTTCAAGAAAGCATGTGTTTATTTTCTCATGTCAACTCTGGCAAAAGGAAATCATGAGTCAGGCTGGCCGATCAAGTCCTCATTCTTTGCTGCTCTGTGATGAAACCCCAGGGGCATTTTGATATAGAGGGCTCCTCAGGGTCACTGATGATCTTAACCTTTGCACCAACCTGCAGGAGAAAGGAGGAGAAGAGTCCTTTGGGATGAAATTGCCCTACGCATACCTTGTACCCTCTGCTTGAAGTGTGAGAACCTTCTTGATGTTTGTGTGAGCAAATCTGGAGCACAAATCCTCCATAGAGTATGAGTGGACAGGCGCTATGGATGGGGTTTAATTACCGAATCTACTTTTCACTAGTACCAGGGATAAATTTTCCTCAGAAATTTCCTTGTTATCAATGTTCTCTCTCTGATTTTAATTCAGCTATTTTCCAGGGTAGATAGGCCTCTCTGCACCTGACTCTCTTGATTGAAACCTTGCTGCTGATTTCTGCTCAAAGTCTGAGTTATTGCCAGAAAGATTTCATGCAGTTCCAAAGAAGCAGGATCTTCTGTGTTTGGATGTTCCAGGTCGTTAGTTCACACCACTCAGAGAAATCATCTACTGCTCCCCTCTTATGTTAGCTAGTGATAACTGCTTTCTGTCTCAGAGTTCCCACACCAGGTCTTTTTCTTCAGCCACCCACTTCTGGTCACACGTGTTTTTCTCCCTCAGTAGAGCTAAACTGAGTGCTTGAATGCAGCATCTGTGTCATCTTACGTGTCTTATTCATCTTCCTCCCTCCTGTCCTTTTTCAAACTTTAACAGTAAACTTTGTTATCTGTAAGCCACCTTTCATCTCTCCCCCTTTTTGGACCTAGACATTCAGAAAACAAAGATCATGGCATCCGGTCCCATTACTTCATGGGAAATAGATGGGGAAACAGTGGAAACAGTGTCAGATTTTACTTTTTGGGGCTCCAAAATCACTGCAGATGGTGATTGCAGCCATGAAATTAAAAGACGCTTACTTCTTGGAAGAAAAGTTATGAGCAACCTAGATAGTATATTCAAAAGCAGAGACATTACTTTGCTGACTAGGGTCTGTCTAGTCAAGGCTATGGTTTTTCCAGTGGTCATGTATGGATGTGAGAGTTGGACTGTGAAGAAGGCTGAGCGCCAAAGAATTGATGCTTTTGAACTGTGGTGTTGGAGAAGACTTTTGAGAGTTCCTTGGACTGCAAGGAGATCCAACCAGTCCATTCTGAAGATCAGCCCTGGGATTTCTTTGGAAGGAATGATGCTAAAGCTGAAACTCCAGTACTTTGGCCACCTCATGTGAAGAGTTGATTCACTGGAAAAGACTCTGATGCTGGGAGAGATTGGGGGCAGGAGGAGAAGGGGACGACAGAGGATGAGATGGCTGGATGGCATCACTGACTCGATGGACACGAATCTGAGTGAACTCTGGGAATGGTGATGGACAGGGAGGCCTGGCGTGCTGTGATTCATGGGATCACAAAGAGTCAGACACGACTGAGCGACTGAACTGAACTGAACTGAACTGAAGATCTGAATCATGGAGAAACAGTGTAAATTGCCTTATCCTTATAAATCTCTCATATCACCTTTCCTTACTGTTATTTTCTGTATCTCCAAGTCATTTGCCCTTTGTATTGTATTTCTTTAATTTTATTACTCATCAGCATATTAAAAAGCAGAGACATTACTTTGTCAACAAAGGTCCGTCTAGTCAAGGCTATGGTTTTTCAAGTGGTCATGTATGGGTGTGAGAGTTGGACTATAAAGAAAGCTGAGTGCAGATGAATTGATGCTTTTGAACTGTGATGTTGGAGAAGACTCTTGAGAGTCCTTTGGACTGCAAAGAGATCCAACCAGTCCATCCTAAAGAAGATCAGTCCTGGGTATTCACTGAAAGGACTGATGTTGAAGCTGAAACTCCAATACTCTGGCCACCTAATGTGAAGAGCTGATGCGTTTGAAAAGACCCTGATGCTGGAAAAGATTGTGGGCAGGAGGAGAAGGGGATGACAGAGGATGAGAAGGTTGGATGACATCACTGACTCAGTGAACATGAGTCTGGGTAAACTCCGGGAGTTGGTGATGGACAGTGAGGCCTGGCATGCTGCAGTTCGTGGGGTCACAAAGAGTCAGACATGACTGAGTGACTGAACTGAACTCATCATTAATTTACTTGTACACATCTGAATTTTCACTTGACAGTCACAAAATGGTTTCTGTCTGCAATTAATTAAGGGTAGAGAAGTTTAAGACTTAGGATGCTATTGGGGAGAGCTTATTAATCATGGGGTAAATGTGGAAAGGACTAACCTGAGGTTTGGTTGGTCATTGTGCTTGCTCAGAGCTCATTTATAGGTCTTGCTTTTCCTTTTGTGTGCTTTCTGCTTATTGTTTGATAGGAATAGGATTCTGTGTGTGTAATGAGAGAAAAGAAAGTTCTTCCTCACTAAGTTTATAGTCAATCTAAGTAAGCAATGAGGTTAAAATGATTTTATAGGTAAAATTAATCTGGAAGTTTGGAAAGTGCATTGAAATTGAATTTATTTCTCAGCTGGTTGCTGATTTAAAAAGTAAAGTACAATGTCCTCTGAGAAGCCTGAATCAGTGTTATATGACTATTTGAATGGCTCCTCCGTCTTTCATCTTGGTGTGTCATTGGGACATTAATAATGGATGGTTGCTGCACTTGGTGGTCAGATATGTTATTCTGATCCATTTTTATTTCCCAAAGGGGCCTCTGGAAAAGGGCAATGAGGGTAGATTTAAAACCACATTATTGGAATTCAATAACTTTCGCCTTGCTTTGTATGTCTAGTGCTTGCTGAAGAGTAGTTCCAATACAGAGAGTCAGTCAAGCAGGGAGCAGGCAAAATACAAAAATGGATTTTCTTAACTAAGATATAAGCTGAATTCTATGTTTTCATAAAATGAAAACATAGGCTCTGATGCTCAGCATTAGATTTTTCAGAAAATGTGCTGGATGTTTGCAAATTTCTCTTTGTGGTTCTGTGGATGCAAGGATGAGCATAAGGACAGAACAAACACACAAATACAAATTATTTGCATTGATGGAAGTAAACAGAAGCTTATATAAATCAATTAGCAAAAGTTTCGTGTTTCAGTAATTCCTAAACAGTTGTGGAGAACTGATATTTCAGTTATGTAAAGTATACCCCCAAGGGAACACTGAGTTCTTTTTAAATATATTCACTTCCCTGGTGATTACCTAAAGATTATAGTATCTTGAAAGTGGAAGATTCTGAATCCTAGGATATTGAGGTCTCTCCTAGAGATGAAGAGGTTTTACTTCGTTAAGTAATGGCATCTGTCCCCAGCAACATCCCTCCCTGGTGAGTTTATATAAAAACATGGAAGAGGGTTGATGATCTATGTAGTTGTCCTCTGGAACAACCCAATCAAATTAAAAGGGAGAGAAGTTGATTAATACATAAATTCTCACTCATTTCAGGTGATTAATGTCTTTTCCTTACCCATATCTTTATATCAATTCTGCTAAACTTTAAAAAAGGCAGTGAGAACAAAAACAGAGCTGAAAGTCTTAATAACCACTGATTCAGTTCAGTTCAATCACTCAGTTGTGCTCAACTCTTTGTGACCTCATGGACTGCAGCACGCCAGGCCTCCCTGTCCATCACCAACTCCTGGAACTAACTTAAACTCATGTCCATCGAGTCAGTGATGCCATCCAACTGTCTCATCCTTTGTCATCCCCTTCTCTTCCTGTTTTCAATCTTTCCCAGCATCAAGGTCTTTTCCAATGAGTCAGTTCTTCACATCAGGTGACCAGAGTTTTGGAGCTTCAGCTTCAGCATCAATCCTTCCAATGAATATTCAGGATATGAATATAATATGAGTATAATAACCACTGATTAATGACATGTTATTTATTTGTTAGTACTCAACTTGTAGCACCTGGCCACCTGGCATAGAGTCCTCAGAGAATGATGATAGGCTATCTGTGAATGAGGTGACAGGTCTGTCCCTACACAGAAAGAATGCTAACAGTGTGGGGGTCCTGTTGCTCTGACATTGATCTTCTTCAATCAGTGATATTGACTCTGTTTATACTGTATTCTACATATCACTTACTCTGCATAACTGTTTATTCCTTGACTTGTTGCCATAGAAACTAACTTCTTTGTTGTTGGTTAACTTTTACTTTACTTTTTCACAGAAGAAATGTGTATTTACTAGAGAAAATTTAATATAGGCAGACAAAACAATTCATTAAAATAATTTATATTGCTGCCTTCTAGAGAATATACTACGAACAAACAGCTTTGACATATTTTTTAGTTCTCTCCTTGAAAGTATATGTAACTATAATTTTTAATAGAACTCATATAATTTAGTTTGTCTCACTTAACAATATTTCTTGACATCCAGAATGCATATTTTAGTATCTGTGTATTTTTTCATTGTATGGGATTGGTACCACATCACATTAAACCAATCTCTCTTTTGATTGTTAGATTTTTTCACCATTATAAATAACTCTGTGATAGCATTTCAGTAGGTAAATGCATTACTGCCTTAGAAGAGGTTCCTAGAAATGAAATTATTGGATTCTTGGGAGGCAATGAGAGATTTTTAGAAGGTTAATTGGCAACATGCACTCCTATTTACATAAAAGGGTAGTATTGGCTTCAGAATATGGATTTTTTGTTATCTCAGTCACAGGTTGTGAACCATGGCCCCTAAAATTAGTTCTTCATGGGGCTCTAATACTATGAGATTTTATTTTGTGTTCCTGATGTGAGATCTAAAAACTTGTGTCTATAATGTTAGCTTCCAGCAGGCATGCTGTAGGTGTTTAAATACAATCAACAGCCAAGATAGTTGCTGTGGATATATTTATGTGGGGGAGGAAGACATAGAAACACATCCTTAGAAGCTGTGCCATGTTCTTAGTGATCTAAATATATAAAAAGCATCTAAGAAAGAGGGTGACCTTTCCAAGGTCACACTATGAGTCAGCAATGAAATCCCAAATAGAACTTTCTCCCAGTATAAAGAGTGTTTGTGAATAGATCAAGAGAAAGTATTATTAGGTAAATTTATAAGACCATTTGTAACTTGAAATGCTCCAAAATTTCGAGTTATTAGAAAATTCCCATCTCAGATAAAGAAATGTAAATTGCTAAAAAGTTTTAATAAATTTTTAGAAAATAAAATCTTAAGTGACTGGAATGAAGAGATAGTAGTGACTGGTATAGGCAGATGGGAATGAGCCTCAAGGGAATATGCATATGTCTATAGGCATGTGTGTGTGTGTGTGTGTTTGCAGGAGTTCGGGGGAATAGGAAGGTGGATGAATAATGGCCTGAATCTATTATGATGGATAAATAAGGTTGTGGGAAATTGTGTTCTGGAACACAAAGAATGTAAGTACTCCAACAGAGATATCTGTGTAGTGTCTGTGGCAGGCTACCCTTCAAGTTGCTGGAGGTTTTTTTCTTTATGGTTGTGTAGCAGCCGGCTTGCATATAGGTCCCATTTCTAGACTGATGATCTGTCTATGGCTCAGTGTTTATCAATGTGTGATGCTTAGAACACAGTCATAATAGCTACTGCATACTTCATAAAATGCAGATTCCTTGGTCCCATTTTTCTTCAAAAGGAGCGGCTTTGAATCTGCACGATTAACAAGTGCACTACAGTATAAAAGCTCTGGGAGTTGGTGATGGACAGGGAAGCCTGGCATGCTGCAGTCTCTGGGGTTGCAAAGAGTCGGACACAGCTGAGCGACTGAACTGAACTGACTTCTCTGTCCATTTCTACCTTAAGTCAGTTCTGTAAAAATATCCTGGGGAAAGTACAGACCTTCTGAGCCATTTCCAGATGAGCTGTTGAGGCCACAGCTGTCATTTTCACTAGGGAATGAACTTTGATTTTGAACTATTATCTAAAACACTGAATGTGAGAGTGACTAAGCAATAGCTTAATTAGAGAAAACAGGTTTTCCAGTGTGCAGTAGCAATTGCCAGTTTTCCTCTTGTCTTTTTGCTCAGGATTTTTCTCATCTCAAATAAATCAGAGCCTGGGATTAAGAATTTAAAGCAGCATCTTTGTCAGTGAACCCTCTAAGTCTTTTAAAATCACAATTTTTAACCAAAATGCTTTTTTTGTCACCTCTTCTAATCAAAGCAAGAGACAATTCAGTATCAGTTACATTTGCAGAGAGTACTAATCAGTGTGGATATACTTAGGAGAAGAAGCTAAGCCAGTGCTTGCTTTTTAAGGATTTTACTTTGATTTGTGAAATAGCAATATTTTATCCAACTGAATCCAATTCTGCAAACATCCTTTGAATAGTGCTCACTTGTATGGCAGTGTCCTAGCAGTACAAAGATGAGTAAGACACATTTCCTGCTTCCAGAAAAGTATAATACAGTGAGGGAGATGGACGAGAACCAGCTAATGATAACAGAAAAAGAATTTCTACATTAATAATCTCATTTCGGTCCTCACACTTGCAGAATTTTAGTAATTAAAAGGATAACCACCGATAACAACCACAGAGCTCTTCAAACTTTGGAGACAAGTACTATGGTGATCAGAGTCTCAGCATCCCTCCCACCAGTCTTCATCACTCACAGTCATTTTCAATGTGACAAAGAAACTAGGACCATTAGAAAAGAGGAGAGGAAGGAGAAAAGAGGAGGTAGTCTACTTTGGGAGAAGTAAAAATACCTTGTCACAGGAACAGCTATCAATCTGTCTTTTGGAGAAAGTGCCGTTTTGAAAGTCAACTGAAGATGGCATTAATACTCTGCAATATTTTTTGCATAAACTTGCAAGTTCTAGTTCACATGGTTCACTTATAGAGTTTTTTAAACAAGTAAGTGCTATTCCCTTGATCTACATTTTAAAAAACAAAGTAATTGTATTAGGTAAGAATCTCTTCTCAGCTTTTTCTAATGAGCGTGCACACATATGGTGAGCATATGGGTAAAAGTCACTTTACTTTTAATCATTCATTTCTACAATTGCTAGTAAAGAAAGTGAGCAGTCATGATGACATGGCATTTTCCAGTAAGACTAAAATAGGTACACACAATACATCTTATATTTGCTTATCTCTTGCTTACTGCTTTTAGAAAATAAAAACTATTTTAAATATAATGATATGCTCTGAATAAGATGAGGGTTCAAGGTTTTTAAAATTCTGACAGGAAAAAAGATGGAAGAGGGAGTGGGGAGACATGTTCTTTAAAAGCAGGCTGTAATTCATGTTTGTTTAAGAAAAACCATCTGAATGTGTCCTGCAGTTATACAAATGTACCTCAAGAGTGTTTTGAGAGAAACAGTGAAATTATTTGAGGGGAAGAGAAAGAAACATTATTTGGGTAGTAGAAGAAGGCAGAAATGTTTGCTGATTACGTTTTGTCCCTGTGGAGAGGCAGGCTGTAGTTACTGGGGGGTTTTGAAACAAAGAGAAGTGGGAGTGGCTGCATCAGTGGGACTTAGTGAAACGAGGGTGCCAAGTGTTGTGTTAAGACCTGGGCAGGGAAGTTGCTGGAAGGACAGGTTTCCCTTCTCATACTAATGGAATCCTTGAAGATGGGCAGTTTGGGACACTTTGGCAGAATGCTGATCTACAGATACTTTCAATTTCACAAGGAAACCATCACAATGTCTTGAGAATGGTTGGGAGGGAGCATGGTGCCCTCATGATGAAGCAGCAAATAGATCCCCTCCGAGGGAGAGTTAGCCGGAGTCTTGGCAATTATGCTTGGAGTTAGGATAGTAGGCAGTCAGAGTACTTGCAGAAAAGGCACCCTCACTGTTATATCACACTGGTGGAAACTGGCGATACTGGTTAAAAACATAATAGTTGTCTTAAAAGCCCTGTATCTGTCTAGAAGAAATAAGATACAACTGGAAAATACATATACAACAGTCTTACCCAAAAAAGGCACCTCTCTCACATAAACGTAAAATTAAAAGAAAAGCACTGAGCCAACCAGATGGAGTTTATTTGTAAACAATCTCAGGTCATCAGTGTTTGTATCAGCTACTAGGTAACCATAAGAGAGTCCTGTTTCAGTGACAGGCGGCAGCAGCTGTTGAGTGAAGTGGACAGTTGATAAACAGAATGTAGTCAATGCATTTTGTGCTGTGCTTCTGAATGCCATAGGAGTTACTGTGCTGTATGTGAATTAAGATGTGTGGGAACAGGGTCAGTTCACATTTCACAGTTACCGAGGAGGAGGGGATGGAAACCTAAGTTAACTGGCACCACGGATGCTTTAGTGCCTTTTATGCACAGTTTCCTCTGGATACTTGCCTGACACCCTGACCCATGACCTGGCTCTGACTGCATTCCTGCATCCATTATGAAGGAGCCATGTGTGTAAAGAGAGAAGATGGCATGTGCTCTGGCATGTAGGTTTCATGGTACCCAGGTTATATATATATAATTTTTGTATAGGGGGATGGGCATGGGAGGGTGTAGAAATGCCTGTTTAGCTATTTTCTGAGCAGGTGGCAGAAGGGTTTCCCCAAGCTTTTTCTCTCTGAAGTATGTCGTGTATTTTGCATCTGTAGGATCATGATGGGGCCTAAGGGACCAACACTCACAAATTCTAAATCATGGAGTCAAAAAGTGTGAGGAAGTTGAGAACACTGTCGGCAGAGTGGTTGAAGTGATCACTGTAGAGGCTGTGCTAGGAGGCAGGAGGTGTATGCGAAAAGAGGATGGAAGGAATGGTGGCCTGGATAGGGTGAAGAGCACCTGTAGTGGGAGAAAGGGAGGAAAGAAGTCGGACAAAGAGGTTGGTGGCACAAGGGACTTCCTGATATTGTTCCCCAGGTGGAGTGATGGCGCAGTCCAGAGCAGAGCTATGGTGGAGAGTTGTCCCCGTGCAGTGGGCACCAAGGTCTTAGGAGCTGCAGAGTAGAGGAAATTCAAGCCTAGAGTGTTGGTTGGTTCCTTGATGTGAATGTTGACATTACCTAAGATAACAGTTGTGCTCAGTATGGAAAAGAAGAAAACTGTGAACCAGATGCATTCTTTAGTGCAGAGGAAGGAAAGGGAAGAATGCAGATAACAGCAGTAAAGGAGGATGACAGGAAGGTTAGCAGATGGTAGGCACCTATGAAGAAAGAAGGGTGTTAATATGAGGGAAAAAGAGTAATGAACAGAAAGTGGCAAAGCAGCACTGAGGCCTGCTCTTGTCCCATCAGGTCCCCCTCCCTCTCCTGTCCTACCCCCGTCTCAGTCCAGGCCTGGGAGAATGAGCAGCTCCCCTGGGAGAGTGGTGGAGGAAGCAGGAGCCTTGGGCAAAGTCAAGTTTGGGTAAGACCAGGTAGAGGTAGCATTCGTGAAGAAGTTAAGGCGTGTTTTTACAGTGGATTGTGGGGTATTACCCAGAAGAGTACAAGAATTTGGAAAAGGTCAGCAGGGGGAGGAAGGGCGTTTCCCAAGGCAACAGTGCTGCACAGAAATGAGCATCTTGACAGGGCAAAGGATGCAGGGCATTTGCTTTGGGGGAGGTGTTTGAGGATCAGAAATAAGAGCTGTGGGGGTAAGTGGAATAGATGCCCAGACAAGCATCAACTAAGACCCCAAGCTACATGGAAGATCTGATGATAGTTACAGGCCTGCTGTTTTCTGCTGAAGGCCAGCAAAGGCTAGCTAATCTGGCTATGATTGCTTCTCATGTACATGTAATATGGTAGTATAATTTTTGCTTCAAGGCTCTACTGGACTGCATAAGACCATGGGCCCATATTCTTTTCTAAGAAGTTTACCTAATTAGAACCCCCATGCCTGTTCAAACTTTTTAATCTGTTTAAAGTTATTATCACCAGTTTATATCACTATTACCAATTAGGTCTTAGATTTCAAGGCCTAATATTGAAGCATTTATCGAAATTTTACAATAATTATTCAAAATTCAGCACAATTTTCCATCATTATTCAATAGTGTGGTTTTTTAAATACAGGTTACATTTTAGTTTTTCTTTGACAACAAGTAACTGAATTATATGAAATTGGAAAGTTATATTTCCAGCACAGAGTGACTGTTTTGATACTCAAGATAGGGCTTAGAACTCAAATGCTATCTTAAAATTTTAGCTTTAACAAAAATCATAAAAGCTCCATTTAAAAGAAATCACTGATACATAACTAAAAATGAGTAATTGAGCACTTTTCACTAACATTTACGTCATTTTGATGCTTAACGGAGTCCAATTGTTCAAGTAAGTATTACAGGGTTGCTACCCACTTCATGCTGCAGGCCTCTAACAGCACAATGAAAATGTGGAAACTTGTAAGGACAAGCAACATATCAGATAAAATATGCCTACCTAACAGTATGTGAGGAGGAAACTTTAATATAGTAGTGTTTTTATTTTCAATGTCTGAGTCTTACAAACAAAACCAAATTGTATCTGTTTTTACTCTTTTTCTCTGGTGTTCCTTCTTAAGAGTGATTTTGTTTGCAAAGTGTGGATATCCATTACAAATTTAACTATAAGTTGTGTCCCTGTGGGAATGTGACAGTCGTCCCTTACAGTGGAGATCCCATGGCTCACTGAGAATGGCTGGGAGTTCTTTGAAGCCCATGTTCTAGCCCATTTTTCTTCTTGCTAGGTGTCAGGAGAGTGAGTGAAAGTTGCTCAGTGTCTGACTGTATAGTTTTGTCATGACTGTACAGTCCATGGAATTCTCCAGGCCAGAATACTGGAGTGGGTAGCCTTTCCCTTCTCCAGGGGATCTTCCCAACCCAGAGACTGAACCCAGGTTTCCTGCATTGCAGGTGAGTTCTTTACCAGCTGAGCCACAAAGGAGGCCCAAGAATACTGGGGTGGATGGCCTATCCCTTCTCCAGCAGATCTTCCTGACCCAGGAATCAAACTGGGGTCTTCTGCATTGCAGGCGGATCTATCAGGGAAGCCCTAGGTATCAGGAGGATGCTTCTGTTCTGAGATATTTTGTGTTTGGTGGAGCCCACCAGTAGCAAAGAGAAACCCTGTTGGATCCCTTACCTGAATCCCAAACTAACAGTAAATACAGAGAACAGGGGTTGGATTTGTGAGATAACCTCTTACCTTGGCTGAACTTTCAGTGTGGGTATCTGAAAAAATAGTAGCTTATTTGTGTCTTGGAAATGATCAACTTACCTGCTTGCCCTGAAGCCCCAGGGCCCAGCAATATGGCCTGTGACTCTGTGCTAAGTCACTTCAGTTGTGTCCCAACTCTGTGCAACCCTATGGACTGTAGACCACCAGGCTCCTCAGTCCATGGGATTCTCCAGGCCAAGAATACTGGAGTGCGTTGCCATGGCCTCCTCCAGAGGATCTTCCCAGCAGGAAAGGGATTGAACCTGCATCTCCTGCATTGATTGGCAGGCAGGTTCTTTACCACTAGCGCCACCTGGGAAGCCCCTGTGACTGTGTATCTGAATTGAAACAGAGGCCACTGTTCAGCATGTGCTCCCTTGACCTGTTGGCCCTGATCATTGGTGTCAAGTAAAGGAGTGACTTTTTTACTGTTCCCCTCCCCAGGGAAGTTTCTCTGGAGGAGGGCATGGCATCCCACTCCAGTATTCTTGCCTGGAGAATCCCATGGCCCGGGGAGCCTGATGGGCCCATAGGGTCACCAAGAGTCAGACATGACTAAGTGACTAAGCACAGCACAGCACCCCAGGTTAAGGCAAAAGAGTCATCATATATTCGCTTTCCTTTATTGCAGGACATTTGTGAAGATATTTCTGATCATGTCGAGCAGATCCATGCCCTCCTTGAAACAGAGTTCTCTCTGAAGCTGCTGTCCTACTCTGTCAACGTGATCGTGGACATCCACGCCGTGCAGCTGCTCTGGCACCAGCTCCGTGTCTCAGTGCTTGTTCTGCGGGAGCGCATTCTGCAGGGTCTGCAGGACGCCAATGGCAACTACACCAGACAGACGGACATTCTGCAGGCTTTCTCCGAAGAGACAAAGGAGGTGGGTGTTTTCTTGGAAGCCTCATAATGCATCATCAAGTGTGACTATTTGAGAATGTTTTCAGTTCAGAGGTGCCGGATAGGAATTATTTATAAGTAAATAAGCAGGTCCTAAGCTGGGCTTTGAAACTAGGGATAGTGATGGGAGGCTTTGATGAATGAATCAATCTATCAACCAGAGGCTATGATGAATGAATGAAGTTATGAACCAGAGTTAACTCACACCTGGTAGTTTACATAGATATCATCTGTAGCTTTTGGTGCTAGCCTGACATCCTGTTCCTTGTTCAACTGTTTTATAAATATTTATTGAGTTCACTTTCATGCATTGGAGAAGGAAATGGCAACCCAACCCAGTGTTCTTGCCTGGAGAATCCCGGGGATGGGTGAGCCTGGTGGGCTTCCATCTATGGGGTTGCACAGAGTCAGACACGACTGAAGCAACTTAGCAGCAGCAGTAGTAGCAGCAGCAACTGTGGACCAGGCATTAGGTGCTAAGAATATAATCATGATCAAAGCATGATCTTTGTCTTTAAAGGGCTGAGATTAGTGGGGGCTTGAGACGAGTGGACCGACACAAAGACCAGACTCTGGTCTGCATGACTTTCATGCAGATACAATCGCCTACATGAAGCCACTGGAGGTCAGAGAAGGGGCATCTAATTCAGGCAGGGAGGCCTTTCAAGGAGACGCGAGTCTAACCTGAGACTTGAGGAAGAAGCAGGATTAGACTGATGAATGGAGGTAGAAACTGTTCTAGACAGAAGGAATGACATAAAGATTCAGAGGTAACAGAGAGAAGGATAATATCAGAGAGCAAAAAGCTCAAAGGACCAGGAAGCTGGATTTGAACTAAAATGTGAGCAAGGTCATATCATGAAGATGAAAAGCTATATTAAAAAGTCATATTAAGAGAAGTGGACTTTATTTTGAGGATAACAGAAGAGTTTGTTCAGGGAATTGATGATTCAGTTCATGCTTTAGAAAAATCATTCTGGTTGCAGTGAGTCATATGGGCTTTAGAATTTTGCACAACCAGTAAACTTAGATTTTTCGTACTCATAGTAAGCACAGTTTGGAGAGTTTATTGTTATTGATCATGATGCATAGTTTAAGAATGAACACTGTAAAGTTAAATCCAAGTAAACTCTCCTATTCCCAAATAAATGCACAATACACAGAGGTATTGTGCTAGCTAAGTAGGGGCTATATATATGCGTGTGTATGTATAGATAGATACCATGTTTGGATATATAGAGAGTGTGTGTGTGTGTGTGTGTGTGTGTGTGTAGTCCCTTGGCTCTTGACACCCAGTTTAGTGCTCTGCTGTTGAATTTGTGGAAAATATGTATTATACAAGTATAAAAGGCATTTATATAAATATATAAGACCAAAAGGCCTTATAAAGAGTACCCCCTAGCTCATTAATTTATTAATATGTTAGTGGCTCCAACATTATTAACAGCACAAAACAAATCTGGGCTTCTCATAAATGATTTATACTTGTTGATTATTGTTTTCTTAATGATGCTCTTGCTGTGGAAAATTCCATGCAGGTCCTAGAAGTTTATGGGAATGAAAATCTACTGGGCTCACTTCTAACTTTAAGGCACAATCTGTTTTCATTTAGCTTTCCTGGATAATGTGGCAATGAAGGACATGATACAGTCTTTGGTAGGGTTCCTCTTAAAATTGTAGGATGAATATGTAGGTATGTGTTAGTCCCCAGATGCCATCCTTCCAAAGTGGGATCCCTAGAGGGTCCTCAATTGGAATTCTTGTGGTTATGGGAAACTACAAAGAACTCTAAGCAACTGTGCATGCATGTGTGCTGAGTCACTTTAGTCATGTCTGACTCTTTGCAACTCTATGGACTGTAGCCTTCCTGGTTCCTCTACCCATAGGATTCTTCAGGCAAGAATATGGGAGTGCATTGTCAAGCTCTCCTCCAGGGGATCTTCCCCACCCAGGGATCGAACCTGCATCTCTTACATCTCTTGCACTGGCAGGCCAGTACTTTACCACTAGCACCATTTGGGAAACCCAAGAAATTATAATCCAATTAACAGAAAAGAATCCAAAACTAGTCAACTCTGCTCTAAATCTGTTGTTATGAGGCATTGTATGCTAATGAGGTGGAGATCAGAAACGGAAGGTTTTGTCTTAACTCTGAAGAGATCTTACTTTAGATATCTCTTGGTATTTCCAATCTATACATTCTTTTGTGCTTGTTTGTTCTTACCCATGTATTCACCTCATTCTGTCCAACATCCCATATTAATTAGTCATTAGACCTGCCCACTTTCTACCACTAGAGGGGACATTTGGAAATAACTGAGTCAAACCAATTCATTTTACATATTTATTTATTCAAATTATTAAAGAAGTGCTATGACAAAAAAAGTTTAAACTACTGCACATTTGCACTCATTTCACATGCTAGCAAAGTAGTGCTCAAAATTTTCCAAGCTAGGCTTCAACACTGCATGAACCAAGAACTTCCAGATATACAAGCTGGATTTAGAAAAGGCAGAGGAACCAGAGATCAAATTGCCAATGTCCATTGGATCATAGGAAAAGCAAGAGAATTCCAGGAAAACATCTACTTCTGCTTCATTGACTACACTAAAGCCTTTGACTATGTGCATCACAACAAACTGTGGAAAATTCTTCAAGAGATGGGAGAACCAAACCATCTTACCTGCCTCCTGTGAAACCTGTAGGCAGGTCAAGAAGCAGCAATTAAACCAGACATGGAACAACAGACTGGTTCCATATTGGGAAAGAAGTACGTCAAGGCTGTATATTGTCATGCTGCTTATTATTATTTAGCTTTTATGCAGAGAACATCACACGAAATGCCAGGCTGGATGAAGCACAAGCTGGAATCAAGATTGTCGGGAGAAATATCAATCAACCTCAGATACGCAGATGACACCACCCTTATGGCAGAAAGCAAAGAGGAACTAAAGAATCTCTTGATGAAGGTAAAAGAGGAGAGTGAAAAAGCTGGTTTAAAACTCAACATTCAAAAAACTTAAGATCATGGCATCTAGTCCCATCGCTTCATGGCAAATAGATGGGGAAACAGTGGAAACAATGACAGACTTTATTTTTGGGGGCTCCAAAATCACTGCAGATGGTGACTGCAGTCATGAAATTAAAAGATGCTTGCTCCTTAGAAGAAAAGCTGTGACCAACCTAGATAGCATATTCAAAAGCAGAGACATTACTTTGCCGACTAAGGTCCGTCTAGTCAAGGCTATGGTTTTTCCAGAAGTCATGTATGGATGTGAGAATTGGACTGTGAAGAAGGCTGAGTGCTGAAGAATTGATGCTTTTGAACTGTGGTGTTGGAGAAGACTCTTGAGAGTCCCTTGGACTGCAAGGAGATCCAACCAGTCCATTCTGAAGGAGATCAGCCCTGGGATTTCTTTGGAAGGAATGATGCTAAAGCTGAAACTCCAGTACTTTGGCCACCTCATGCGAAGAGTTGACTCATTAGAAAAGACTCTGATGCTGGGAGGGATTGGGGGCAGGAGAAGAAGGGGACGACAGAGGATGAGGTGGCTGGATGGCATCACTGACTCGATGGATGTGAGTCTGAGTGAACTCCGGGAGTTGGTGATGGACAGGGAGGCCTGGCATGGTGCAATTCATGGGGTCACAAAGAGTCAGACACAACTGAGCGACTGAACTGAACTGAACTGAACTGAACCTAGACAGCGTATTAAAAAGCAGAGACATTACTTTGCTGATGGTCCATCTAGTCAAAGCTACAGTTTTTCCAGTAGTCATGTATGGATGTGAGAGTTGGACCATAAAGAAGGCTGAGCACTGAAGAATTGATGCTTTTGAACTGTGGTGTTGGAGAAGACTCTTAAGAGTCCCTTGAACTGCAAGGAAATCAAACCAGTGAATCCTAAAGGAAACCAATCCTGAATATTCATTGGAAGGACTGATGCTGAAGCTGAAGCTCCAATACTTTGGCCACCTGATGCCAGCAGCCGACTCATTGGAAAAGATCCTGATGCTGAGAAGATTGAAGGTAGGAGGAGAAGGGGATGACAGAGGGTGAGACGGTTGGATGACATCACTGACTCAATGGACATGAGTTTGAGGAAACTCCTGGAGGTAGTGAAGGACCGGGAAGCCTGGTGTGCTGCAGCCCATGCGTTCACAAAGAGTCATGGCTGAGTGACTGAACAACAACAACAACAACAGTTTATTCATTCAATAAACATTTTCTGATCAACTCTGTTTATAGCTGGGAATGTAAAAGTACTCTAGAGTTTATGCTTATTGTGTTTTGTGGAATATGTTCATCATGCTTTTATTTGAACTTGTTTTGTTCACCAGGTGGTAGCCCATGAAAGATGAAGAACCATTGAGACTGTAACTGGCCACTATTTTCCCAGCTGTGCTGTGACTTTATATTAAGTAGTACCCATGGTCCCCACACTATGAGCTCAACAATTATTTACAGATTCAGTTGGAAGCAGTTTAGTGCATTTTCATGTCTGGAGTCAGTTTTTAGCTTTGGTGTAGACATGCAAGAATGTATTGTATGAAGGGGTAAAGGAACGGTGGATTCAAAGCCTTCTGCTTTGTGAACATTTCTCTATGAACTGAAGCACTGTCTCCAGTACCATCCTTTCTGAAGCTATTTTTGATCCTATTTTTTGTCAGTTTTGTTTTTGCCAACACACTGAAACTGTGGAAAATAGGAAGAGAATTAGGATAAAATTCTAAGCTTTATCAGAAAAAATTCAACTGTGAAAGATTTGTAGAATGAAGAGGGAAATGGTATTAAACATGCTGATAATCTAAAATAGTAGATGTATTCCAGTGAAGGTGAATTCATTTTCTTTTCTAGAAATCAGTTGAGTTTCAGAGCCCATCATAGAATAGGTTTGAAAACTGAGAAAGTGGCAAGTTCTCTTTCTTTCTGTCCTTACACAAACAAAATGAGTTTTATTCCTTTATTTAAATATGCAGTAGATAATATCTTGTAAACAAATTGGCAAATGTATTACTGAAACAAAGCCAGCTAAACAAACAAATGAAAAATACTTTCGGGCAAAGCTCAAAATTGTATAAAAATGTGTTATCCTGAAATTTTCTATATTTCAGAAATTGTGATAAGCAATTTATGTTTATTGTTTCATTTAGTAAGAAAGATAATGGATATTAAAAGTAGTTCCATTTTAATGTTACTCATCCATAGAAAAGAATGAAAGATCTCCATTTGCAGCAACATGGATGGACTTATAGAGTACAATACTACATGAATAAGTCAGAAAGAGAAAGACAAATACTAAATTATATCACTTTTAAGTGGAATATAAAAGATAACATAAATGAATTTATTTATAAAACAGAAACAGATTCACAGGTATAGAAACAAGTTTATGGTTACCAAAGGGAAAAGGAAGGGAAAAGGGATAAATGAAAAGTACGGGATTAATAGGTATACACAACTATATATAGAGAGTAGATAAACAACAGGGATTTACTATATAACACAGGGAACAATATTCAGTATCAGAATAACCTATAATGGAAAAGAATCTGAAAAAATATATATGTAACTGAATCACTTTGCTGTATACCTGAAAATAATGCAATATTGTAAATCAATTGCTTCAGTTAAAAAATATACTTCAGTCATGCTTCCATTAAGAAATAGTTTCATTTTTCCATTCAGTTCTCAAAACTGAATTTAAGAGAGTTTAAGTGATTGTTTAAGGACATAAACTTAGGAATAATTAAATAAAGCAAGCAAAACCAGCTCTTAACTGATCTCTTCTGTAATAATAATAATTTCTTTCCTCCCCTCCTTTCTTTCTACCTCCCCTAAATATTTATTGACTTCCCTGGTGGCTCAGATGGTAAAGAATCTGCCTGCAATGCAGGAGACCCGGGTTCAATTCCTGGGTTGGGAAGATTCCCCCAGAGAAGGGAATGGTAACTCACTCCAGTATTCTTACCGGAGAATTCCATGGATATAGGAGTCTGATTTCTTACTCTTTATAAGTCACTAGGTAGTCAAAGATGAATAACATATGTTATTAAATGTTAGGAATCACCATCACAATTTTGTTAGATCCTCAAACAATTCTGGAAAGTAGGGAGAGTGAGTGCTGTTATCCTTATTTTACAGATGATATTGTAATCCATCTTACAAATAAGAAGACTGAGGTTAAGAGAGGTAGTTGCACAGGTAGTGATAACTTTTAATAATATTAACACAATAGCAAACATTGATTAAGAACTTACCATATGCCAGACGGTGTGGTAAGCACTTTACCTGAATGATGCTCACCCTCACAGTGGGAACACATTGGCCCTTGCAAGCACTCATACCATTGCACTTTGCGTGTTCTTCCACTAGCACTTAACCACAGGACAATTTATATCACAACAAAGTGCGATGTATATAAAATAAGTAATAAGGGTAAGGATTTATTGAGTACCTATCCATGTGCCAGACTTGTGTCTTACGTAGTCTTTAAGGCTTGCAGCAGCCCTATGACATGGCTTATTTTTTTCATTTTTACAGATGAGGGAAATGAAGCTTAGTGACATCAAGCTACTGGTTCATGGTCATATGAATAATTAATGCATAAGCTAGAACTTAACTCTGCTGCTGCTGCTGCTAAGTCACTTCAGTCATGTCCAGCTCTGTGCAACCCCATAGACGGCAGCCCACTAGGTTCCTCTGTCTCTGGGATTCTCCAGGCAAGAATACTGGAGTGGGTTGCCATTTCCTTCTCCAATGCATGCATGCATGCTAAGTTGCTTCAGTCGTGTCCATTTAACTCTGAGGTTTGTGCATTTAATCACTGGAGTCAACTAAAACTACATAATCAGAGGAATAAACTTCATGAAGGCATAGATATACATTCCCAAATGTCTTCATTCATTCAACAGATGTATCTTTGAATGCTTACTCTCTGCAGCTCACTATGCTAAGTGTTGTGGTTATCCTGGTGAGCAAGCCATTTTCTATGTGATTTATATCCTTGTGGTGCTTACAAACCAATGGGATAAACAGATTAATCAAAGAATCACAATAGTATGTATTTAAAGATTGAGATAAATGTTTCAGGAAAAACAACATAGTTTTTTGAGAGATTATAAAAGATTCTGATTTATGTGGGACTTTAGAATCTTGAAGAAATAAAGCTTGATCTGAGGTCTGAGGGGTGAGTAAGAGTTAACTAGTTAGGGGTGTTACAGGTGGGAAGCTTTATTGGCAGAGGAAATAGCATGTGCAAAGGTTCTGAGGCAGAAGAAAGACAATATATTAAAAAAAATGAAAGGATGATGCTGTGGCTGAGTACAGTCTTGGAGGGGCAGGTGGCCTGAGAGAGGCCTCTTTATATCTGTCTTTGAAGGGTTTGAGTTTTAATCTAGCAGTAGGAAGCTAACAAAAGACTTTAAGCAAAGAAGTAATAGCATCAGACTTGTAATTTGTAAAGATTACTCTGGTGGCAATGTGGAAGGCAAACTGGAGGAGGGGATATATCCATTTAAAATCCAGTGAATCCGTTTAAATCCAGTGAATCCGAGAAAATTTTGGCACAAAGGTCAGAGTGTGGACTCTGGATCAGACAGCCTTCATTTAGGGCTTAGCTCAGCTTTAGTCACCAGGCCCTGTGCTAGTTATGTACCTTCTTTTGGCTCAGGCTCCACTTATATAAAACAGGGACAACAGTACAGACCCCAGGAGAAAATCGTTTTGAGGATTAAATGAAAAAATAATAGTAATAAGGAACCATCCCCATTTATAAGATGAGGAGATTTAGGCTTAAAAATAAAATGAGGCTTTTCATTATTATTATTTACCTGGATGTTGTGGAATAAGACTGAAGGGAATAGGAGATAAAGGCGAGGTCTGAAGAGAGAGAACCTCCCCAATCCAAACAAACAAATGAGCCAAAAAACCCCTGGAGAGATCAGATCTTGGGATAACCCGACTGAAATAACAGAGTCGTGCTCACTCCATTCCTCCCTCAGGAGCACAGAGATCTGGGGTATCACCACCCTCCACTCCGCAGTTTTCTTTCTTCATCTCCTAAAGGGCTAGATTAGACCAGCTATTCCTTCAGCCTTGTAGGCATGTCGGATGCTAGGGTCCCTTCTGTCCCAAACAAATCGTCAATTAAAACTCTCCCCATTTGTTGTGTGATGTTGGAAACTGCATTAGTAATGAGATAAGAACCTTAATCACACAACCAACAATTAAATTGAAAACACTTATAATACTATTTTTTAGCATAAGGGAATTTCAAGTCAGCCTACTTTGAAGGAAGGTGGGCACTTGGTATCTAACATACACAGATGAAGTGGGCATCAGGGTGGGAGAGTATGGGAGAATACACACAGAGGAAAGGGATGGGGGCTGCAAAGATACTCTTTTGAAACATGTTATTTTTTTCCAGGATTCTCATGTTTACCTTCACACAGATGGGGACAGTAGAAGCTGGTCTTGAACTGTTTTTGTTATGTATGCAAATTCAGTACTTCATCTTCCTGTGATTTGTGAACATATTTTTAACACAACAGACTTACTATAATTAATTATTCTACTTTAAAGTATTTACTGAGCATTTACTATGAGCTTACGACTGTAGCATGTGATGGAGTGATAAGCTAAAGAGATATACGTGGAGATTTTACTCTCATATTAATTTGTTCTCAGAAATATTACTACTTAAGGCATCACTTAACAAATGCTTCCTAAGTGAACAATACACTATTTTAAAACAGAAAGTCCAGGCAAGAATGGTTATTTTTGGATTGGCCTTGACCAAGGCTCTGTTCTCCAGATTGAAGAAAAATCCTTAAATATTTAAGAACAGGATGCTATGTAAAGCAATATGGTAATTAGTGAATGTGCCTTTCTGTACCTGAAACCAGAAGCAATTGAGATTGATGCATTTTTGGCCTGTATTGTGGCTTCTGCTGAGATTTCATGTGAGCAGCAAGTGAGTGTAATGTTACATTTGCTGAAACCATTTCCGTTGTCTGTTTCAGGGCCGGCTTGATGCTCTAACGGAAGTAGACGACTCTGGACAGTTAACAATCAAATGCTCTCAAAATTACTTGTCTTTGGATTGCGGTATTACTGCTTTCGAACTATCTGACTACAGTCCAAGTGAGGATTTGCTCGGTGGCCTGGGTGATATGACCTCTAGCCAGGTCAAAACCAAACCCTTCGACTCGTGGAGCTACAGTGAGATGGAAAAGGAGTTCCCCGAGCTTATCCGAAGTGTTGGGTTACTTTCGGTGGCTCCTGACTCCATCCCTTCCAACTGCAGCGAAGCCGTGAGCGAGGAGGCGTCTCAAGTATCTCTTTCAGCAGATGACAGAGATAGAAGTGAGGAAAATAATGCGTGCACAGTGGAGGAACAACCAGGCTTAATGCAGGGGCCATCATCTTCAGTGGAAGCTCCGATAAATGCTGTTCAACCCGCTTCAGAAGCTGTGAAGCAAGAATCTGATTCCTCTTCCCAACTTGGGGCAAAGAATCCACAGCCTCTTGCTTGTGAAAACACAACCCCCAAGCGATCCATCAGAGACTGCTTTAACTATAATGAGGACTCTCCCACACAGCCCACGTTGCCAAAAAGAGGGTTTTTCCTTAAAGACGAGACATTTAAAAATAATCTGAAAGGCTCTAGTGGAAAGAAGCAGATGGTCGATCTGAAGCCTGAGATGAGCAGAAGCACCCCATCCCTGGTGGATCCTCCTGACAGGTCTAAGCTGTGCCTGGTGTTACAGTCTCCTTACCCCAACAGCCCCTCTGCTGCCAGCCAGTCATATGAGTGTTTGCACAAGATGGGGGATGGGAATCTTGAAAATACAGTTAGAAGTCACATTAAGGAGATCTCCTCCAGCCTGGGGAGGCTCAACGACTGCCGTAAAGAGAAGCTTCGACTGAAAAAGCCCCAGAAGACCGGAGAAGAGGTGCCTCCATGCCAGACCCCTAAACAGGAACCCAGTTCAGACAAGCAAGCCAAAAGCACTAGGAGTTTGACAGTGCCAAATGCAATTCCTTCTAGTCCTTCCAAGGCCGGACAGAGGCAAGAGACAGAGTCTGCCTCCACGTCCTCACTGGAGCCGTGTCACCAGAGGAGTGGGAAGGCCAAATTGCCAGTGCAGTCAGAAACATCCAGTTCACCACCTTTTACTCAAAGCAGTGAGTCCTCTGCTAGCTCAGACAGCGTCACATCTCTAGGACCCCTTCTTTCAGAACACAAAGACAAAAGCAGCTACTCCTCCTCCCCAAGTCACATCACCAGGAACGGTCAGGTTGTGGAGGCCTGGTATGGCTCTGATGAGTACCTGGCACTGCCCTCTCACCTCAAGCAGACAGAAGTATTAGCTCTGAAGTTGGAAAACCTAACAAAGCTGCTGCCTCAGAAACCCAGAGGAGAAACCCTTCAGAATATTGATGACTGGGAACTGTCTGAAATGAACTCAGATTCTGAGATGTATCCAACATACCATGTCAAGAAGAAGCATATGAGGCTAGGCAGGGTGTCTCCAAGCTCGTCCAGTGACATAGCCTCTTCACTCGGGGAGAGTGTGGAATCTGGCCCCTTGAGTGACCTTCTTTCCGACGAGGAACTGTGCATGCCTCTCTCCGGCATGAAAAAATACACGGACGAGAAGTTAGAGAGAGTCTCATCCTCTGAGAAAAATGAGAGCCATTCTGCTGCAAAGTCTGCTTTAATTCAGAAACTGATGCAAGATATTCAACACCAGGACAACTATGAAGCCATATGGGAAAAAATAGAGGTAAGGATGGTCTCCTTAATCTAGATGATTTCTTACCTGGTTTTTGGAAGTATTGCTGGGAAAAGGTGAACCCTTCCCTGTTCTAAAACGTCTTGCTATTGTTGATAAACATAGTTGATTCCCCAGAGAAAGAAAAGAAAAAAACACACAATGATCACTGCCTAGTGACAGTGGGCCTCAACCAGGAACTGTGCATGTCTGTGCATTAGCTTGATGTATGCCTGCTGCCGTAGAACTCTTGGTTGGTGTTGCTCAGACCTAACATTGCTCCTGGTGAGTGGTGGACCCGCTTGAGTGAAATACAAAACAAAGTACAACAGTAGCCGTGCACACATACCAGTATTTCAGGAATGTGTGAATGGAAAGTTCCAGTTACCCCCAGTGCCTTTCTGATTTGTTGGTTCTAACCCCAGAATAGCTTCCATATCTCCAATATTAACTTTTGCAGAAAAAGACCAGACAGTTTTAGTTTTCAGGATTTTTTCTTTTCTTCAACCTTCCTCCTCTGGCTAATAATCATGCTACCTGTATTCTGTACCTCTATGGGCTCTGAGATGGGGAAGTGATATTTTGGGTAAATCTGTACTTTTAGAGCAAATTATTAGATGTAATGAAATCTTTAAGAAGAGAAATCAAAATTTTCAGAACTTAGCTCATTAATGTAAGCTGTGATATAAGATACTAGATAAAAGTATAGTACATATGGATGGAATGACCTGGATGAAGAAGATCAAAATATATAAAACAAAGAGGGAAAAGTTAACAGCAATATGTAATAATAGTTACATATATTAATAATTGTTTTTTGCTAAGTATTTGTGTGTCCAATCTTCACAACAACCCTAATATTAACCCTATTTTATGTATGAGGAGATCGAGGCTGAGAGAGACCAGGCAGTTTGCTCTAGAACTCATATTATTAACTAAATGCTCCCATGCCTTTCCACAAGAGTGACCAGTGTGTACCACATGTAAATACGGTAGTATTGAAGAGAAGAAATAATAGCAGCAGAGCTAAGATTTGCCTGGGAAGTCCTTGTGAAAGAATAAGCTTTCACTGGGGATTTGAAGAATGTGCCAGGATTTAGACAGAGAGAACTAAGCTGAGCATTTCAGGCAGGAGCAAAAACCAAAAGATGGAGGTGGGGATTGAGAATGAGCATGGTACTGGGGCACAGAGAATTTCTCAACAGAAGGTCAGTGAGCGGGGAGCACTACATTTCCGTACATTTAATAGACCTGGTTGCTGCCAGGCCCTGATGGCCAGACCAAGGCAAGTAGGATTTGTTCACCAGACATCTGTGGTAACTTCTCTGAAAGGGACTGAGAATAGTCATGGCTCACGGTAACTCACCCTCCTTGGGCTGTTATTTGCGCTGGTTCTGTGCTAAGGGCCTTACATGCCTTGTTCTGATAAGTCCTGGAAGGTAAGAACTTTTCAGATGAAGATGGCAAGGCAGAGTGTGATTAGGAAACTGGCTCAGGGCCTCACAGCTAGTGAGTGCAGAGCCAGGAGTTGAACCCAGAGCCAGCACACTTGAAGCAGAATAGGCCGTGGCCTCCAATAACCTTTCTGGAAGGCCTCCTGGGCAGTGACAGGAAAGATAGTCATGGCAGCCATGGCGGTGAGGTATACGGAGATGCCTCTGGCAGCCAGCGTAAGGGGCTGTAGGAATGGGGCACGGGTGAATGTGGGGAGGGCCGTTGACGACGAGACCGGGACCCAGAAAACCGGTTCCAGACCTTGCCCAGTCATTAAAGACAAAGAGTGGCTCACAACTAGTCATGCTCCATTCTGGGCCTCATTTCTTTTTTGTAGGTAGAGATGTTTTAAACAGATGATGGCGTTATACCAACTTCCAAAGGAAGCATCTTTGATTCCATAATTCTACAAAGATGAAGCTAAGTTTTCAGCCTCTAGGTACTGGTGTAGTTTTAATAGAAGAAACAGCTTGAGATGGAGGTGAGGCAGGTAGTTTTTAAAAATATATGCACTGATGTTGAGTAGATGATGAAACTTTTTAAGAGCGAGTGTAGGCCTCGGGAAATATTGTTCTGGAGTTGGGCTGTGAGGTGAAAAGCTAGAAGGAGATTAAGTCCCCTCCTCAGCCCAACCTCATTTCAATACTTCAGGTGAGGGTTACTGTCACTCCCCAGGTCAGTTGACCTGGGGTATCACATTCTGGCTTTGACCTCTTCCATATGGTGACCCATATTTGACCAGAAAAATATAGTAAGTGTGCAGGCGTGCGTGCTCACTTGTATCCAACTCTTTGCAACCGCATGGACGCTAGCCCACTAGGCTCCTCTGTGCATGGGATTCTCTAGGCAGGGATACTGGAATAGGTTGCCATTTCCTACTCCAAGGGATCTTCCCCACCAGGGATTGAACCCTTTTCTCATCTCCTGAGTCACCTGTGTTGGCAGACAATTTTTTGTTTGTTTGTTTAACCACTAAGCCACTTAGGAAGTTAACATCTTCCTGGTATCAGGCACATACTAGGCAGTTTACCTGCAGTCATGCTTTCATAAGATTCTCACAACAACCCTACAAGTTTTTTTTTTTTATCTTAAATTGGCCACTTCTCCAGTGCACCCACTCTGGTCCTAGCTACCATCACCTCCTGCCTGGATTACTGCAGTAGCCTCCTTGCTGGTTTCTCTGCTTCCACCCTGCTTCCCCTAAAGTCTGTTCCCAACAGAGCAGCCAGAGTGATCCTTATAAATTAAATCAGATTATGTCACCCCTCGGCTCAAAACCCTGAAAAGATCATGTCACCCCTCTGCTCAAAACCCCACAACGGCTCCTATGGCATTCAGGGGCCCTACATGGATTGCCCACCCCCCCCCCCCCCCAACTCTTCTCCGACTCATTTCCAATTGCTCTTTCCTGTGCTCACTTCACTCCATTTCCACGTTGGCCCTGTTGCTGTCCCTAGAATAAGCTAGGCACACTTCTGCCTTTCAGACCTTTGTCAGCTCCCTTTGGCTGTACCTTCTCTGTCAGTTTTTTAATTCCTCCTTCTCTTCTGAGTAATTGCTCAAATATTAGCTTCTTAGGGAAGTTTGGGTTTCCTAGGTAGTGCTAGTGGTAAAGAACCTGCCTGCCAATGCAGGAGACGTAAGAGATGCAGGTTTGATTTCTGGATCAGGAAGATCCCCTGGAGGAGGGCATGGCAACCCACCCCAGTATTCTTGCCTGGAGAATCCCCATGGAGCCTGGCAGACTACAGACCATAGGGTAGCAAAGAGTTGAATACAACTAAACACGCACACAGAGTAGCTTACCCTGATCACCTTTTAAAAGGTGTATCCTGACCTCTGTTTCTTGTCTTCAGCTCTTACTGTATTTTGACATTTTATATAATTCTCTTATTTAGCATGAATATTATTGTTAATGTTTTATCTCCCTCTGCTAGACTGGGAGCTCTGTGAGGGTAGAAATGCTCATCTGTTTAGTTTGCTAGTGAATCTCATGTACCTAGAACATTGTCTGCTACATAGTAGGTGCTCAGTGAAGACTGTTGAATGAAAGAGTGAGTGACCCTGCTTTAGAGTGGAGGAAATGAGTTCAGAGAGATTAAATTACTTCCCTTAACCCGCACAGCTAATATGTCATAGAGCCATGCTTCAAGCCCCATCTGCTTTCTCTTCCCACTAGATAAAGTCTTGGGAAGAGAAGAAATCCCTGAGAGAATGAGGATAGATGGAGAAGAGAAAAGGATGTCTCAAGTTTTAGCCCAGTTATGAGGCAGGAATATGAAAGCGGCCCAGGGTGGGGTTGAGGGAGGAACAGAATTCTGTGGTACCAAGTAAATGAAGGGAGAAGAGATGTTTAGTAAGATGAACATCAGCTTTGTTCTTTGCAAAATGGAGTTCAAGAACAGTAAGGATGAAGGAGAAAAACCAACCTTTAGATTTGTTGTAAAGAATCAGTGAGGACCTTAGAGAAAAAGGGACCTCATGAAAGAGCAGAGGTAGAAGCTGGGTTATAGATGGTTAAGAAGTGAGAGAGAATCATTCCTAATGGCTCCCGGAACCGAGCTGTGAAAGCCATATGAGAGAAAGTATGGCAGTGGAAAGTGAGGTCAGATAAAAGTTTCTATTTAAAAAGTTAAAGCTTATTTGAAGGCAGGAATAAAAGAGTCAGTAGCAAGAGAGATGGAGGTGCTGGAAAGCTTCTCAGTGTGGCATGTGGGACTCCATGGGAGGAACTGTGGCCTGATCTAAAACTATGGGCTGCCTTAGGGTCCCTGGGAACACCTGGGAGTCATGAGACATGTGAGTCTCAGATGCTTTATCACCTCTCACATGTATGTCTTTCTCTTACTAGGCTGGTTTTGTGAATGTGAAAGCTTTGTTTTAGTTTGAATTTTTAATTCATCAGAAATTTCTTTGAATAGATTGCATGTTTTCACATGGTTTAAAAACTTATGCTTAAGAAACAGACTCACAGACATAAAACAACAACAACAACAACAACAACTTATGGTTACCAAAGGAGAAAAGGGTGGGAGTTTGAGATTAGCAGATATACACCACTATATATAAAAATAGATAAACAACAAGGCCCTACTGTATAGCATAGGGAACTATATTCAATATCCTGTGGTAAACCATAATAGAAAAGAAAATGAAAAGGAATGTGTTTATATATATATAACTGAGTCACTTTGCTGTATACTAGAAGCTAACACAACACTGCAAATCAACTATACACAACATTGCAAATCAACTATACATCAATAAAAATAAACAAAACCATTAAAAACATTTAAAAAATATTCAGTTAACTCTCTCCCATCCTTGTCCCTCAATTTGAGTTCCCACCTTGCCAGTGATCATTGTTGTTTTCAGTTCTTATGTCCTCTAAGAAGTGCGTTATACATATACAAATGAATGCAAATATATTGGTTATGCAGTATTTTAAAACCTGGGAAATAAGTTGCAACCCATCCTTCTCCTTTAATGAAAGTTCCTCAGTTAGGTGAGTTCTTAAGTGATGGTCTCTCTTCCAGTCTCTGTGCAGGTTTAGGGAATCTTCCTCAAACGTGGCTGATTTCCCAAGAACCTCTTGTGTGGATAAGGTAATCGAGCATCCCAGGTCTGAGTGCTTACCTTCTATGGGGCTTCTCAAGGCCTAAAATTAAAAGTCGAGAGATGAGTCAGTCTATTGAACTAGACTCATTTGCTCTGATACATTCAAGAAATAAAAGCAACTAAGAGAAAGGGCAAGGACATGTCTGGAGCAGGCAAAATCCAACAGAATGATGAAAAATTAGCTTAGTCTGATGTCTGGACATATGTGGTTTAAGTGTTAAGGAATGACAGCTATAGCTTGTGGGCCAAAACTGGCCCAAGGCCTAATTTTTACAATAAGATTTTATTGGAACATAGCTGTGCTCATCATTTATGGCTACTTTTGTCCTGCAGTGACAAAATTGAGTGTTGTGACAGAGACCAATGGCTTGGAAAGCCTAGAATGTTTACTGTATGGTCCTTGATAGAAAACATTTGCTGACCTTTGCTTGAAAGTGAGGAAGAAGCTAGGCAAATAATGTCTGCTGAGCATCCACTATATGTGACGTTCTGAGTAGATTCCTTCATTTAATTTATATTACATCCCCAGGGAAGAGCTATTATTGGTCCTGTTTGTACAGATCTAAGGCTCTAATGCCAATGACTTGCCCAGGGTCACCCTGCTGCTAAGTATGGGAGCTGGGATTTCAGCTGAGATGCCAGAACTGACTTGCTTTCCTCCTAGAGATGTATGCAAATGCCAAGGAACTTAGGCAGTAATCACATAGGCAGATCAAATCTATTTATAAAACCCACAGACCACTACTAGATTAGCAAATGAATAGTATGACTTCTTTCTCATAGCCATAGCTGGTAAGTAGCCACTAGTCCAATGTGGGTGATTACTGATGCTAGTTGAGCAGTTGTGATTCTTAGGGAGCTGGAAAAGTGCAGTGTGGTGTGATAACAGCAGGGCTTCCCTGGTGGCTCAGATGGTAAAGAATCCACCTGCAATGCCGGAGATCTGGGTTCGATCCCTTGACTGGGAAGATCCCCTGGAGTAGGAAATGGCAACCCACTCCAGTATTATTGCTGGGAAAAATCCATGGATAGAGGACCTCCAGTCCATGGGGTCTCGAAGAGTCAGACACGACTGCTGCTGCTGCTGCTAAGTTGCTTCAGTCGTGTCCAACTCTGTGCGACCCCACAGACGGCAGCCCACCAGGCTCCCCGGTCCCTGGGATTCTCCAGGCAGGAACACTGGAGTGGGTTGCCATTTCCTTCTCCAATGCATGAAAGTGAAAAGTGAAAGTGAACTCGCTCAGTCGTGTCCCACTCTTAGTGACCCCATGGATTGCAGTCCACCAGGCTCCTCTGTCCATGGGATTTTCCAGGCAAGAGTACTGGAGTGGGGTGCCATCTCCTTCTCCACAGACACGACTGAGCGACAAGTAAAGCATTTCGGGAGATCTGTCCTTTGGGATAAGTGCCAGATTCCCTTCTCACATCACAGGCTTTCTGCTCACTCTAAATTCTCAGAACTCACTCTGGAAGACATGACTCCATTGGGTTGAATTTATTGGTACCAAGTTAATGGATGCATGACATAGCTAATTCCTTTTCCCCCCCGAGATATAAATGTCTTCAAATGCTCAACTATAGTGTCTCAGCTATAGTTCAATGACTCAGCTGTTGTTAGCATTTTATCTCAGAGACATCTACAGTCCAATTTGAAAACCTATTTTTGGTATCAGCTAAGAATGTCTTTGCACATAAGTAATTTCAGATTGAGTGCAACAGATATTTGAGTGCTTGCTCTTTGTAACTAGGCTATATAGAATTGTAGTCTAGTCTGTGGTAGCAAAGGCAGTCACCATTGCCGCCACCTGTAGATAGAGACAGGAATTGGTCAGTAATTCCCGAGTAACGAATAATGGGAATATAGAACAGGTGTGGTCCTGGGATTAACTTGTCACTGATTTCTGCATTTCTTTATCCCAGAGATAAAATGGTGCAGATAAAACCCTTCCTATTTTTCATCCTCGTCTTGACCATATGTTGATACATCACTGATGCCACACTGATGGTGGCAGTGATTAAAGAAATATCACGCTCTCCTGTCTTCTCTTTTTCTTCTCCTTTTTTTTCCATTGTGGTAAAAGAAAAAAAACAAAACATGGAATTTGCCTTCCTAACCATTTTTAAGTGTATAGTTCAGTAGTATTAAGTATCGTCTTATTGTTGTGAAATGTATCTCCAGAACTTTTTCATCTTTCAAATATGAAACTATACTAATGATGCCCTTATCCCCTCTCCTTCAGCCACTGGGAACCACCATTCTACTTTGAGTTTCTATGAATTTGACTCCTTTGTGTGTGTGCTCAGCATGTCCAACTCTTTGTGACCCCTTGGGTTGTAGTCCACCAGGCTCCTCTGGCTCCTCTGTCCATGGAATTTTCCAAGCTAGAATATTGGAGCAGGTTGCCATTTCCTACTCCAGGGGTTCTTCCCTACCTGGGGATCGAACGGGAATCTCTTGAGTCTCCTGCATTGGCAGTGGATTCTTTACCCTGCACCACCTGGGAAGCCTTTTAGATGCCTCATTTAAATGGAATTATACAGTATTTGTCTTTCTGTGACTGGTTCATTTCACTGAGCATAATGTCCTCAAGGTTCATCCATGTTGTAGCATATGGCAGTATTTCCTTCTTTCTAAACAGTGAATGATATTCCTATATATATATATATGTATATATATATATATACACCACATTTTGTTTACCCATTCATCTGTGGAGGGATATTTGGCTTGCTTCCACATCTTGGCTATTGGGAATAATGCTGCTATGAAGGTAGGCATGCAAATACCTCAAGACCCTACTTACAATTCCATGGATATATTCTTAGAAATTGGATTGGATTGCTGCTGGATCATATGGTAGTTGTGCTTTTAATTTTTTGAGGAATCACCATACCATTTGCCATAGTGGTTGCTCCATTTAATAATCCCAAGTACATGAGTTTCAGTTTCTCCTTATCTCCATAGCCTCACCAGCATTTGTTGTTTTCTGTTTTTTTTTTTTTTTTAAATCATAGTAGCCATTCTAATGGGTGTGAGGTAATATCTCATTAGGATATTGATTTGCATTTCTCTGATGATAAGTGATGTGTTGAGCATCTTTTCATATGTTTGTTGGCCATTTGTATATCCTTTTTGGAGGAATGTCTATTGAGGTCCTTCACCCATCTTATAAATTGGATTATTTGATTTTTTGTTGTTGAGTTGTAGGAGTTCTTTATATTCTGGATCTTATTATATTTTTGATTTTCTAACATTTCTGCCATTCCATAGGTTGCCTTTTCACTGGGCCCTTTGATACTCAGAATTTTCAAAGTGTGCTATGGACCCATCTGTCTATTTTTGCTTTTGGTGTCTGTGCTTTTGGTGTCATAGCCAAGAAATCTTTGCCAAGACCAATGGAGGCTTTTATGTTTTCTTTTAGGCATTTTATAGTTTAAGACTTAGGTTTAAGTCTTTGAGTTATTTTTTTATCTTTTCTTAGTGTGATTACCTTTTATCTCAGGATGATTACCTTTTATGCTTTAAAGATCTCACCTCTCAACCTCTAGCTTTTTTGTATGATAGGACAAAACTTCAAGAGCCAAGATTTGTCTTAAAAAATAAAAAACGACAACAAAAAAACACTTGGGTGTTTTTAAAAAAACCCTGCCTGCCATTCTTTACTTGATTTGAAACACAGCTGTATTGTTTTTATTTGCCCCTTCATGCATTGGAGAAGGAAATGGCAACCCACTCCAGTGTGCTTGCCTGGAGAATCCCACGGACAGGGGAGTCTGGTGGGCTGCCATCTATGGGGTCACACAGAGTCAGACACAACTAAATCAACTTAGCAGCAGGAGCAGCAGCAGGAAGGCAATGGCACCCCACTCCAGTACTCTTGCCTGGAAAATCCCATGGACGGAGGAGCCTGGTGGGCTGCAGTCCATGGGGTCACTAAGAGTGGGACATGACTGAGTGAGTTCACTTTCACGCATCGGAGAAGGAAATGGCAACCAACTCCAGTATTCTTGCCTGGAGAATCCCAGGGACGGGGGAGCCTGGTGGGCTGCCGTCTATGGGGTCGCATAGAGTCGGACACGACTGAAGTGACTTAGCAGCAGCAGTAGCAGCAGGCTGCAGTCCATGGGGTTGCAAAGAGTCGGACATGACTGAGCGACTTCACTTTCACTTTTCACTTTCACTTTTCACTTTCATGCATTGGAGAAGGAAATGGCAACCCACTCCAGTGTTCTTGCCTAGAAAATCCCAGGGATGGCAGAGCCTGGTGGGCTGCTGTCTATGGGGGTCACACAGAGTCAGACACGACCGAAGCGACTTAGCAGCAGCAGCAGAGTAACTTAGTAACTTTATCGAGATCTGCTATAAATTTAATTTTCACCTCCTTTCGATGTTTCTTTTGTACCAACCACATAGCGGTTTTCCTAAAGTTGGTGGAGTGGTAGTCTGCACTTCAGTGTTTGTAATGATCTCATAAGAGTATCTGATCAGATAGGAAGCATTTTTAGGTTATTGGATTCAACTCTTCTTCACTGGCATTTCATTTTGTACATGCCTTTCCCTTATGCTAACCTTGTCCCTCATAGTTGCTAGTCTCACCTTTCTCCTGTATCTGAATTATCTTCCTTATTTCTTTTCCTTTTCCTTTACTATTCTTCTGGAGTATATTTTCTTCTGGAATATATTCACTCCCTGGCACCTATTTTCCCTATTAATTTCCTTCCCCAAGTGCATCTTCTGCTTTCTCCCTCTAAGGTTGTCCTAGAGATTCTCATATTCCAAGTATGAGAGGACTACAAGATGACTCTTAATCACCATTCAAGCTTGAACCCTTGATCTTCTCAGTGCATTTCTTATTCTTAGAAATGTGTATCCAGTGGGTTGAAAAATTTGTTTAGGTGCAAGAATAAGGAATTTAGCTTAAATATTATGGAAAAAGCCATGATTTTAAAGACTTGGAAAGGCTCAGCTTTGTAGCTGAAATCGAAAGATCCAAGAGTGCTAAAAGATAACAAACTGAACATGAACTGATAGTGCAGATTATTTTTCCACAAGAGGCATTAGTAACAGAATACTGGGCTCTGAATATTCTTCTGTATTTATGGTACGTAAAATCTCAAATTTTGATTTAAATTCTGGACCTGGAGTTTGAGAGAGCTATGACAACATAATTCTAAGCCCTGTTTGTTAAATATGATAATATTTGATAAGTCTCATCAAGTGGAAAGTCAAACAATGGGAGAACAGAGAAAGGAAGATAACAAGCATCACAGAAGATGCACTGCTTGAGCTGGGCCTTGAATGATGAGCCAAGTTTAGTAGAGATGAGAAGGCAGGATATTAGTGACAGAAGCTTTGGTATAAGCTAAGGTTGAGGGCAAGAATATTTAAGGTGTATTTGGGAAATAGTAAAGGGTGTAGGCTAAACTGCTGTAGACAAAGAGATTCTGAAATATAATAAGCTGGAAGATTGTTGGTCTCTCACATAACAAGAGGTAGGCAATCAATCCAGGGAAGACAGAGGCCATCTAGGGACTCAGGTGCTTTCTCCCTGTTGCTCTTGTCCCAGGGGACTCCAGTGCTGAGCCTGTGTTCCATCTCACCAGAAGGGGAACATGGAGAGCACCCAACTTCACTCTCACAGACAGGACTTGGAAGTTGTACACGTCACTTCTGTTCACATCCAGTTGGTCCAGACTTTGTCTTTATAGCCTCAGCTAACTGCAAAGGATTTGGGAATTTAGCCTCCAGGCTATGAACATTAGGAGAGAGATGTCTCTTAAACCAACTGTTGGTTAGAATAGAGTTACTTGAAGGGAATCAGTATGTAAAGTTAGAAAGAAAAGACCAAAATATATTGAACTTTGTATTCCAAGTGCTTGCCTAGCACAGACACAAAATAAATACCTGTCTAATGAATGCATAAAGAAGCGAATAAATGGCTGAGGAAAAGTATCATTCAGTTTGAACTTTTTCCTCTAGACTAGGAGATGCAAACTAAAATGACTCTGAAGAGTGGCAGACAGATAGTATAAATGAGTCACACAGGCAGGTGTAAGTAAGGAGTGAAGGAGACTGAATGGCTGCGGGGCCAGTGCCATGCCTAGTGGGAGGCAGCCATGTGATGGTTGCTTGGGGCTGTGGGCCCTGTGTGGCCAGACGTTGCAGTTTTTAGAAAGAGAGGAAATCTGGGTTTTAGGTGACATCTCCCAGTTTTTAAAATCTTTAGTCTGAACAGTTTAATAACAGGCAAAATAAGATATATCCATCGGATGGGTTTGGCCTTCAAGTCAATTCAGTTCCGTTCAGTCGCTCAGTTGTGTCTGACTGTTTGCAACCCCATGGACTGCAGCACACCAGGCTTCACTGTCCATCACCAACTCCCAGAGCTTGCTCAAACTCATGTCCATCGAATCGATGATGCTATTCAATCATCTCATCCTCTGTTGTCCCCTTCTCATCCTGCTTTCAATCTTTCCTGGCATCTAGGTCATTTCCAATGAGTCAGTTCTCACATCAGGTGGCCAAAGTACTGGAGTTTCAGCTGTAGCATCAGTCCTCCGAATGAATATTCAGGACTGATTTCCTTTAGGATTGACTGGTTTGATCTTGCAGTCCAAGGGAATCTCAAGAGTCTTCTCCAACACCACAGTTCAAAAGCATCAATTCGTCTGAGCTCAGCTTTCTTCATAGTCCAACTCTCACATCCATACATGACTACTGGAAAAACCATAGCTTTGACTAGACGGATCTTTGTCACCAAAGTAATGTCTCTGCTTTTTAATATGCTGTCCAGGTTGGTCATAGCTTTTCTTCCAAGGAGCAAGTGTCTTTTAACTTTATGGCTGTGTCACCATTTGCTGTGATTTTGGAGCCCCCAAAAATAAAATCTCTCACTGTTTCCACTGATTCCCCATCTATTTACCATGAAGTGATGGGACTGGATGCCATGATCTTAGTGTTTTGAATGTTGCGTTTTTAGCCAGATTTTTCACTCTCCTCTTTCACTTTCATCAAGAGGATCTTTAGTCCCTCTTTACTTTCTGCCATAAGGGTAGTGTCATCTGCATATCTGAGGTTATTGATATTTCTCCCAGCAATCTTGATTCCAGCTTGTGCTTCATCCAGCTTGGCATTTCACATAATGTACTCTGCATATAAATTAAATAAACAGGGTGACAATATACAGCCTTGATGTACTCCTTTCCCAATTTAGAACCAGTCTGTTGTTCCATGTCTGATTCTGACTCTTGCTTTTTGATCTGCCTGCAAATTTCTCAGGAGGCAGGTCAGGTGGTCTGATTCTCCCATGTCTTGAAGAATTTTCCACAGTGTGTTGTGATCCACACAGTCAAAGGCTTTGGTGTAGTCAATAAAGCAGAAGTACATGTGTTTTCTGGAACTCTCTTGCTTTTTCTGTGATCCAATGGATGTTGGCAATTTGATCTCTGGTTCCTCTGCCTTTTCTAAATCCAGCTTGGCCTTAAAGTCACTTATTTGCAATCTTTCTGATGAGGAGAAATTACTCAAATGTTTGGCCCAGATAGCTTATAGTTTAAGGTTAACATGACCATGGTGTGCTAGATACATCTCTGGTGAAGTGGTTCTTGATTGTGGCTGCACATTATAATGACTGGGAGCTTTGAAAAGAAAATTCCAACTTCAGGCTCCACCCAAAGCTATTAAAGCAGATTCCCAAGGGATGGGTATTTTTTAAAGCTCCTTCATGCGGTTCTGATGTGCAGTCAAGGTTGGGAACTAATGCTCTAAGGCTAATTTTGAAGGTTGTTGCAACAACCTGCATATATGATAAAAGGGTCTGAACTATGGTTTTGGAAGTCAGTTAAGGAAAATGAAGAGAGGTGGGTTATGCTATGAAGGGAAAATCAATCTAGTTTTGTGGCTTTTAAAAAATTAGATAGTGGAGGAAGAAGGTCAAGAGTTAAGATTTCAAGCTAAGATTTGGGGGCTGAGAGATATAAGCACTTTAATAAATGGTTCCAAGGGACATATGAAATTAAGATCTACAGTAGATGAACGGGGCAGAGATAGATGTTATCTTGTATGCAGATGCTGTGGCCAGATCCAAGTTGAGAATCTCAATTAATACAGCATTAAAAAATAAAGCTACACAGATGTTTTTATAGCTAATATTATATATATGTATGTATATTTATTTGTTGCAATGCCAGGGGAAAAAAACTGAATTAACATTACTAATGGATTTGTTGGGACAGTATGTCAAGGTCATTGCTCAAGGTTTGTGGAGAAGAACTGTAGGAATTCAAAGCAAATACCTTCCTGGTTAACTCAGTAGGAATGTTTCAGTCCTGTGTCAGTTTGGCTTCTGCAGAGCCTTAGCTGGCACTCCAGGCTTTATCCATGGTGATGTAGCACCACCATGAGGCTGCATCCAGTCAGTGCATCTGATTTTTAGCTTCTGAAATGTATTATAAGGAAGGTGCAGCTTTTTGTTTGCAGTTTTAAATATTAATATGAAAATAGTTCTTTGTTCTTTTCTTGGTGTAAAAAAGCTATGATTAAATTGGTTTTTGTTGTGTCAGGATGATAAAAGTTCCTAACCTCATTTGACAGCAAGTATTTCTATGATGATGAAAATCAAAAGAGGAATAAACTCAGTGTTGCATTTTTAATTCAATTTCAATAATTATCAGGGCATTAGTGAACCCTTCTTTATCCTTAAGCCTAAAGTAATTGCTCTGTATTAACAGTATGATGTTTTAGAAAGACAGCGATTAAAAAAAGAAAGCCTTGACATTTATTGCCCACTTGCCACGTCAGGCAAGATGCTAAGAGTTTTATTCATTTAACACATCATCACATTAATTCTCAAGAAAAAAATACCTCTGTGATGAATACACTCTTATTTTATCCCCGTTTTACCAATGAGGGCAGAGATACATAGAGAGGTTAGTAATTTACTCAAGTGTACAGACTGAAAGGCAGGAACTTTGAACTCAGTTCATAGCCCCTCATTGTTTAATTATGAAAACTTGAATACATCACTCAAAGTTTACTGTTTAAATCTGTTAGTCTCTAAAATGGGATATTAATTATGTTTGTCACTGCACAGATTATTGTATGAAATTACAAAGAGCACCAGCCCATTGTAAACTCCAACAGCTACATGAATACCAGTCTTATCATGATTGTGACCTTTCCCATGAATTCAAGGAATTAGCGTCCACAATAATAGAAAGAATAATCTTAATTTTAGAATAAGAATATTAATTCTGCCCCATGTAGCACTGAGACCTTAGAAACTTTAGCCCTCAAGCCTCAGTTTCAAAAAATAAGCATTAGTAGAGAAACTGAACTGGCTGACCTCTAAGATACCTCTCAGTTCTGAAATGTTATGAGATTAAGAGGCATAACTAAGAGATGCAGCCATTTCTCTCTAAAATATTTGCTAGAATATATCACTTCAACATGGAATTTCTTTCTGTTCCATGGAATCCTGGGTGAATTCTCTTTAGAAGACCCTAATGGTGAGTGAGTGTGGGGCTATGACATTAATGAGCCTGGTGGTATGAAAATATGCATGCTGCATTTCCAGCACTGTAAAGTGAGAAGAGCCAGACATCCTAGAGGAATCTAGGGCCTGGCTAGAGTTTCTCAGATGCCAAGAGGCTAGGGACAATGGTGACGGTAAACAAGTAAGAATTAGATATGAATTAGACTGATTGATAGTAAGTTCAGCTAAATGAAGCAGATTGGAAACATTCATCTTGACAAGTTTGCTGTTGTAATGTCTTAAAATTAACTTTTTAATTTTGATCAGTGTGGGGGCAGATGATTCCAAGAGTGTGGGTTCTGTGACGAGGTCACGCATGATGTCAGACCATGTCAGGCTATATATGATCTCATCACATAAAGATGATTGGCCTGAGATTTTCATGGTCGATAAACAACTTTACCCAGGAAAGGTGCTACCTGTAAGTTCAGGCCCAGGTACTTTGCATTTTTCAGGTTGATGCGGTTCTGTGTATCTTGAGCCAGTGACTTGATCTCTCTCACCCCAGTTTTTTTCCTTGCAAAATAAGTTAAAAATGTATCTTCCACATACAGGTTTTTTTTTAATGATTAAATGTGTTAAAATGTTTAAAGAGCTCAGAATTGTACCTGGTGTGTAGTAAGCATTTAATAAATGTTCACTCCTGTGGTTGTCATTGTTACTATAACTATTATGAGAGGGGAGGGCTGAGGCCTCAGTAGCTGTTTGTATGCAGGTGGCTCTGGCCTTTTGGGATCGGATGCCACCACCCTATTTTCTCCTCCTACCTTCAGCCATCTTGGTCATTATGAAGCCTCAACCTCCTACTCAAGACCCATCACTGTTGGACCTGTGATAGTCACCCTAGATTCCTGCACCCCTCTTCTCTGTGAGACTCTGAGCCTCCTGCCTTGACAAATGATTCTTCTGTTGCATTAGAGATGATTCTTCTCTAATTGGCCCAATAATTTTAATTAATGCACTTCTCTGACACCTTAGGAAGTTTATGTAGAGGAATTTATGCTGTGAATATGTGTTCAGATAAATACAAACTTCTAGTTTATAATATTGCCACACAGCATCCTTATAAATAATATGTACTTATTTATGTGTAATTTGTATTTATACATATTTATAATATGTATTTATAATTTTGTACTTATAAATAATAATTCCCACAGCACTCCTTAGCCAGAGGAAGATCATTACGATTTATCGGAAGAAAAAGGAAGTGTCTCCAGGAGGTTTACAATTGTCCATCTGACTGCAAAAGATGGAAAAAGTAGGGAAGCATGTTGGAGAGATAGTGCTAGGTTGGGATGGTTTGCTGGGAGAGGAACCTTGAAGCAAATCTTAAAGGATAGGGATAGTGAGAGGAGCAGATGACATCAGGAGGGTATGCAAAAGTCACCAAAGAACAGTTCCCTGTTCAACTAGAACAACAGGGAAATCATCTGAGCATCGCTGGCTCTAAAAGAGGCTCTGTATGCAAGAACCAGAGATGCTAACAGTCAGAAAGGCATGAGAAGTTGTCCAACTCATTTCTCTCATTTTACAACTGGAACATGCCTCTCCCAGGAGTACTTTTCAGTTCAGTTCAGTTCAGTTTCACAGTCGTGTCCAACTCTTTGCGACCTCATGAACTGCAGCCCACCAGGATTCCCTGTCTATGACCAACTCCCGGGGTTTACCCAAACTCATGTTCATTGAGTCAGTGATGCCATCCAACCATCTCATCCTCTGTCATCCCTTTCTCCTCCTGCCTGCAATCTTTCCCAGCATGAGGGTCTTTTCAAATGAGTCAGTTCTTCACATCAGGTGACCAAAGTATTGGAGTTTTAGCTTCAGTATCAGTCCTTCCAATGAATATTCAGGACTGCATTACTTTAGGACAGACTGGTTGGATCTCCTTGCAGCCCAAGGGACTCTCAAGAGTCTTCTCCAACAACACAGTTCAAAAGCATCAATTCTTCTGCACTCAGCTTTCTTTATAGTTCTACTCTCACATCCATACATGACTACTGGAAAAACCATAGCTTTGACTAGATGGGCCTTTGTTGGCAAAGTAATATCTCTGCTTTTTAAAATGCTGTCTTGGTTGGTCATAACTTTTCTTCCAAGGAGCAAACGTCTTTTAATTTTATGACTGCAATCGCCATCTGCAGTGATTTTGGAGCCCCCCAAAATAAAGTCTGTCGCTGTTTCCCCGTCTATTAGCCATGAAGTGATGGGACTAGATGCCATGATCTTAGTTTTCTGAATGTTGAGTTTTAAGCCAACTTTTTCACTCTCCTCTTTCACTTTCATCAAGAAGGTCTTTAGTTCTTCACTTTCTGCCATAAGTGTGGTGTTTTCTGCATATCTAAGGTTATTGATATTTCTCCAGGCAATCTTGATCCCAGCTTGTGCTTCATCCAGTCCAGCATTTCTCATGATATATTCTCAGTCAGTTCAGTCGCTCAGTCGTATCCAACGTTTTGCGACCTCGTGAATCGCAGCACACCAGGCTTCCCTGTCCATCACCAACTCCCGGAGTTCACTCAGATTCACGTCTGTCAAGTCAGTGATAACATCCAGCCATCTCATCCTCTGTCATCCCCTTCTCCTCCTGCCCCCAATCCCTCCCAGCATCAGAGTCTTTTCCAATGAGTCAGCTCTTCGCATGAGGTGGCCAAAGTACTGGAGTTTCAGCTTTAGCATCATTCCTTCCAAAGAAATCCCAGGGCTGATCTCCTTCAGAATGGACTGGTTGGATCTCCTTGCAGTCCAAGGGACTCTCTAGAGTCTTCTCCAACACCACAGTTCAAAAGCATCAATTCTTTGGTGCTCAGCCTTCTTCACAGTCCAACTCTCACATCCATACATGACTACTGGAAAAAACAGCCTTGACTAGACGGACCTTAGTCGGCAAAGTTATGTCTCTGCTTTTGAATATGCTATCTAGGTTAGTCATAACTTTTCTTCACAAGGAGTAACCATCTTTTAATTTCATGACTACAGTCACCATCTGCAGTGATTTTGGAGCCCCCCAAAATAAAGTGACTCTGTTTCCACTGTTTCCCCATCTATTTCCCATGAAGTGATGGGACCGGATGCCATGATCTTCGTTTTCTGAATGTTGAGCTTTAAGCCAACTTTTTCACTCTCCTCTTTTACTTTCATCAAGAGGCTTTTTAGTTCCTCTTCACTTTCTGCCATAAGGGTGGTGGTGTCATCTGCATATCTGAGGTTATTGATATTTCTCCCGGCAGCCTTGATTCCAGCTTGTGTTTCTTCCAGCCCAGCGTTTCTCATGATGTACTCTGCATAGAAGTTAAATAAGCAGGGTGACAATATACAGCCTTGACGTACTCCTTTTCCTTTTTGGAACCAGTCTGTTGTTCCATGTCCAGTTCTAACTGTTGCTTCCTGACCTGCATATAGGTTTCTCAAGAGGCAGGTCAGGTGGTCTGGTATTCCCATCTCTCTCAGAATTTTCCAGTTTATTGTGATCCACACAGTCGAAGGCTTTGGCATAGTCAATAAAGCAGAAATAGATGTTTTTCTGGAACTCTCTTGCTTTTTCCATGATCCAGCGGATGTTGGCAATTTGATCTCTGGTTCCTCTGCCTTTTCTAATACCAGCTTGAACATCAGGAAGTTCACGGTTCACGTATTGCTGAAGCCTGGCTTGGAGAATTTTGAGCATTACTTTACTAGCGTGTGAGATGAGTGCAGTTGTGCGGTAGTTGGAGCATTCTTTGGCATTGCCTTTCTTTGGGATTGGAATGAAAACTGACCTTTTCTAGTCCTGTGGCCACTGCTGTTTTCCAAATTTGCGGCATATTGAGTACAGCACTTTCACAGCATCATCTTTCAGGATTTGAAATAGCTCAGCTGGAATGCCATCACCTCCACCAGCTTTGTTTGTAGTGATGCTTTCTAAGGCCCACTTGACTTCACATTCCAGGATGTCTGGCTCTAGATGAGTGATCACACCATCGTGATTATCCGAGTCATGAAGATCTTTTTTGTATAGTTATCCTGTGTATTCTTGCCATCTCTTCTTAATATCTTCTGCTTCTGTTAGGTCCATACCATTTCTGTCCTTTATCAAGCCCATCTTTGCATGAAATGTTCTCTTGGTATCTCTAATTTTCTTGAAGAGATCTCTAGTCTTTCCCATTCTGTTGTTTTCCTCTATTTCTTTGCATTGATCGCTGAAGAAGGCTTTCTTATCTCTTCTTGCTATTCTTTGGAACTCTGCATTCAGATGCTTATATCTTTCCTTTGCTCCTTGGCTTTTTGCTTCTCTTCTTTTCACAGCTATTTGTAAGGCCTCCCCAGACAGCCATTTTGCTTTTTTGCATTTCTTTTCCATGGGGATGGTCTTGATCCCTGTCTCCTGTACAATGTTGCGAACCTCATTCCATAGTTCATCAGGCACTCTGTCTATCAGATCTAGGCCCTTAAATCTATTTCTCACTTCCACTGTATAATCATAAGGGATTTGATTTAGGTCATATCTGAATGGTCTAGCGGTTTTTCCTATTTTCTTCAGTTTGAGTCTGAATTTGGTAATAAGGAGTTCATGATCTGAGCCACAGTCAGCTCCTGGTCTTGTTTTTGTTGACTCTATAGAGCTTCTCCATCTTTTGCTGCAAAGAATATAATCAGTCTGGTTTCGGTGTTGACCATCTGGTGATGTCTATGTGTAGAGTCTTCTCTTGTGTTGTTGGAAGAGGGTGTTGCTATGACCAGTGCATTTTCTTGGCAAAACTCTATTAGTCTTTGCCCTGCTTCATTCCACATTCCAAGGCCAAATTTGCCTGTTACTCCAGGTGTTTCTTGACTTCCTATTTTTGCATTCCAGTCCCCTGTAATGAAAAGGACATCTTTTTTGGGTGTTAGTTCTAAAAGGTCTTGTAGGTCTTCATAGAACTGTTCAACTTCAGCTTCTTCAGCATTACTGGTTGTGGGATAGACTTGGATTACTGTGTGTGATATTGAATGGTTTGCCTTGAAGATGAACAGAGATCATTCTGCCATTTTTGAGACTGCATCCAAATACTGCATTTCGGACTTTTTTGTTGACCATGATGACTACTCCATTTCTTCTGAGGGATTCCTGCCTGCAGTAGTAGATATAATGGTCATCTGAGTTAAATTCACCCATTCTAGTCCATTTTAGTTCGCTGATTCCTAGAATGTTGACGTTCACTCTTGCCATTTCTTGTTTGACCACTTCCAATTTGCCTTGATTCATGGACCTACCATTCCAGGTTCCTATTGCAATATTGCTCTTTACAGCATCGGACCTTGCTTCTATCACCAGTCACATCCACAGCTGGGTATTGTTTTTGCTTTGGCTCCATCCCTTCATTCTTTCTGGAGTTATTTCTCCACTGATCTCCAGTAACATATTGGACACCTACTGACCTGGGGAGTTCCTCTTTCAGTATCCTATCATTTTGCCTTTTCATTACTGTTCATGGGATTCTCAAGGCAAGAATACTGAAGTGGTTTGCCATTCCCTTCTTCAGTGGACCACATTCTGTCAGACCTCTCCACCATGACCCGCCCGTCTTGGGTTGCCCCGTGGGCATGCCCCGTGGGCATGCAAGAGGGCATTAGTTTCATTGAGTTAGACAAGGCTGTGGTCCTAGTGTGATTAGATTGACTAGTTTTCTGTGAGTATGGTTTCAGTGTGTCTGCCCTCTGATGCCCTCTTGCAGCACCTACCATCTTACTTGGGTTTCTCTTACCTTGGGCATGGGGTATCTCTTCACGGCTGCTCCAGCAAAGCACAGCCACTGCTCCTTACCTTGGATGAGGGGTATCTCCCGCCGCCCTTCCTGACCTTCAACGTGGGATGGCTCCTCTAGGCCCTCCTGCACCCACTCAGCCACTGCATATAAGTTAAATAAACAGGGTGACAATATATAACCTTGATGTACTCCTTTCCTGATTGGAACCAGTCTGTTGTTCGATGTCCAGTTCTAACTGTTGCTTCTTGACCTGCATATAGATTTCTTAGGAGGCAGGTGAGGTGGTCTGGTGCTTCCTATTAGCACATCCTGTTTTCTGGTTAATACTGGATTTTTCTAGCTTGTCACAAAAGGGCAGCAAGTACTTTTTTTCCCACCAAGAACAACCTGAATATGTTCCCAGGGCGTCTCAGCTGTTGGCTGTTTATCTTTGTAGCCTTGATGTACTTTGAGGAAGATTTCCTTTCTCTGAATCTGGTGTATTTTACAGTTGATTTGGGGACACAGACAGTGTCAAGAACCACTGAAGCAGACATGTAATAAGGGACTGGGGTGAATAAAATTAAGAGCATTGCACTGTGGGGCCTCAGTCTGTAGAAGATGCCCAGTAGATATGTCCCTCCACACTGTTTCTGGGTTCTCATTCCTGCCCGTGGTCTCCAGTACTACCTGTAGGTTGCTTTCTCTAACCTAGATCTTGTTCCTTACCCCTCACATGCTATCTAAGACCATGTAAAATGACTTCTTCCTTCTGAATATCTTCCTGCTTCTTTCAGAGAATAGTAACTCCAACCAAAATTGAAATCTAGAAGTCATATCAGATTCTAACAGATTTCCCCAATTTTTTATCTATCAAATTCAACTGTTCCTGTCTGTGTTAACTTCTCTCTCTGCAATCTTGCATGTTCCCTCCATGCCCACTACTTCTGCCTCAGTCTAGCCCTCACAGGAGTTAGGGTAGTAGCCTTTCAACTGGCTTTTCTGATCTCAGCCTAACACCTGCCAATCCACTCTCCACACTGGAGTCAGAGTGAGTCTTCTAAGATGCTGATCAGATTCTCTCTCTTCTGCCGCAGAACTGCAGTGACACCCTCATTGTTCTTAGGATCAAGCCCCAACTTGAGAGTGCAGTGTATATGCCCGGCTCTTGGCTTAGACTCTTCACAACCTTACTTCTCAGTTTCCCTGTTTGCCTCCAGAACATTAGCCATGCTCAGCTACTTAGATTTCTCATAATGAGTAGTTCCCTATTGGATTTTATCTGCCAAGAGTGTTCTTGGCTCCTCTCAGTGTCCTCTATTGTTTTTCGTCTGGCCTAAGGCCACCCAATCAGATGGCATACCCAATTAGCTAAGCCAACAGAACTCTGGAATTCTACATTATTCTTTAAAACTCTAATTCTGTCTTTGTTTTAATTCTAGAATTTTTTACTCCATAAGACATTCATGAAAACTTAAGAATGGACAATATTAGAGCTCTGTACCTGAGGACACAATACTCGAGTCCTTCTGCCTCAGCTGCCTGCTGGTCTGTTACCAGTCAAGTAGTTGACCTTTCTGAGCCTCAGTTTCCTTACCTGTAAGACATTGAACTACCTGGGATCTGAGGGGCTTTTGAAGACTGGGTCTGTACTTCTGATGTGCATGGAACTCTTGTTCTTTGCAAGCAGATGTATTTAGATAGTGCTATTTTCTATCTTCTTGGCTCCACTGATAGTACAGTGCCTGCATTGTTACCCTTAACTGACTCGCTGCTCTGAAGTTCTCTGGTAGAAAGTTGGCTGTTTCTTGCTCATCCAGTGTGATAAACTCTCTACACTGAATTCCATTTTTTTCTAAAGCAATAACTTTGTTATTAGTAAAGAACTGTATATTCTTTAGATAAAATTTAGGCTATTTAAACAATCATAGATAATCTTTTGAAAAATTTTATCATCTAAAAGCACCTCCATCTAGCTGCATGCATTCTTGTTCCAGTTATTAGATTTACAAGGAGGTTTTACTATTCAGGAAAGTATTCCCATCTAAACATAGGATTATATCATTTCAGCTCTGTGTTCAGTGTCGAGGAAACTGCCCTTTTCATTAAAAATTGTATGAACATATGGGGAAATGTTTATTAAAAGTGATTGATTAGCCGCAACATGGTTTGGGGAGACTTTGAGCTGCAGGAGAGAGAAGGAATGACAAGGAAGAAGGAGGAGGAGAGGAAGGAAGAGAGGAGCGAAAAAGGGAGAGAAAAATGAAGAACAAGAGAGGGGAGGGGCAAGGAGTAGAGGAAAGAGAAGGAAAAGGCAAAAGAGAAACACTAGTCAACATTGTAAAGCAGCTATACTTTAATTTAATATTATAATAAAAATATAATATAATAAAAATGAACAAAAATTGTTGCTAAGGAAAATGTTCATCTAATCTCAGTAAAATATTTCCCTTTTTCTATATAATGTTTATATATCTTCTATAGAAAGTTTATATGGGAGCTCTTGTCTATATAACATGTCTATATAATGCCTATATTTTTGTTATACATTTCCAAGTAATATTTATAAGATTTTGTATAATAGTAAATGTTCATCTAATGTCAATAAAAGATTAGCCCTTTCCTAAAAAAAGGAGCAAAGGAGGACAGAAAATAGTGTAGAGAAGGGAGAATTATCTACAACACAGGCGGCGGTGATGGGAACGTTGAAGTCTTGCGGCGTGGACAGTGGTCTCATTCGATAGCAAGAATGGACCACAGTTAATGTTTATGTCCTTTGTTTTTCTCTCTGTGAACCCCATGAGGGTAAGTCTGCTTACAAAGACTGTGGCTTTGTGGTTTAGAGCTTGGACCCTGGAACAAAACTACTTAATAGCTGTTTAATGGCTTTATGACCTTGAATAAATTACATAACTCCTCTATGCTTCAGCCTCTTCATCTGTACAATAGAGACATTTGTGAAGATTAAGTGACTACACAAGTTATCAGAAGAATAGTTGGTAGATAGTCAGCACCCAAATGTTAAGTATTGTTATTTATAACGCTGGATATAAAAAGCCTACAAGTAAACCATTAAACAATCATAATCCTAAATTCTAAAGTGAGAGCAACCTAGGTCCTTGTTTGGGATTCGGAGGCAGATAAAGATGGCCTGATCTGCTGATCCAGTGCCTCTGGAACGTTGGGGGTGCTGGAGACAATGTGTCACACGGAGTCAGTGAGCACAGCTCTGCGGGAGGGTCCCCAGCTTCACTCCTGACAGTTGTAAGCATTTGTCTGTGCATCAGTGTTCTCTGTAAAATGGAGAGTGTGGGACCCTTACAGCATAGAGTAGTTGTAAGTATAATACAAAAGTGCCTGGCACATAATAGGTACTCAGTTAATATTAACTTATCATGAGTTCCAATTTATTCCTATTTCTTTTATTCATTCCTGTCTTTATTAGACTTTGATGATGTGCATTCCAAACTTGTTTTGCCCTTAACATTGTTGACCATTTCTTTTCATAAATAAGTAGGGAATAACTGACCCACTCCAGTATTCTTACTTGGAAAATCCCATGGACAGAAGACCCTGGTGGGCTACAGCCCATGGGGGTCACAGAGTCAGACATGTCTTAGCAACTAAACAACAGGGAGTAACTGAAGTCAAAGCCTTTGGATATTGGAGGAAAGCCTTTCCCATTATAAGAGTCAGGGGTCTTTCTGGGCTCTTCTTTTCCCAGTTGAAACCACTGTCATTTGTATTTGAAGGAATTAGAGATTCAGCTCAGTTTATCATACTCACATGATACTGAGTTCAGAATAAGACATCTCACCCGGGCAGTTTAAAATAATACCATTCTTTGCCCTTTTTATTCTCTTTCCAACTGACAGCCTTTATTCTGGGATAGTTATATTAGGAATATTTTCAAATTCTAAAGACATTTCATTCAACCTTTAGAAGAGAAGCTAAATATTTCATAAAACATTTCAGTATTTGAGTTTTCTTATGGCAACAGAGTTAAAACTGCCTTAAAGCATTTCATTTTCTCTTCAATCTTTCTTCTAAAAGCACATACCATATCCTACCTTCTGTCAATTACTTGTACTGTGTTGGATTTGATAGGTAGGAATGTGGGTAAATGTGTAAGTTGGTAGAGTTCAAAGTATCACTTTTAATTCCCTTTCATTTGATCTTGAGCCTCCGTGTCTTGGTAGCACATTACATACACAGATATGTCGTTGGGAAAGATGAATTGCATTTGAAAGCTATTGTGTAAAAAAGCTATATTAGTCATTTCATATAAGAATTAGGTATATAAGTAAAAATGGAAGGCTAAATATATATGTTGGTAGTGTGTGTGTGAAGTTACTTCAGTCGTGTCCGACTCTTTGTGACCCTATGGACTGTAGACTGTCAGGCTCTTCTGTCCATGGGATTCTCCAGGCAAGAATGCTGAGGTGGGTTGCCATGCCCTCCTCCAGGGCTTCTTCCTGATCCAGGGGTCAAACCTGCATCTCTTATGTCTCCTGCATTGGCAGGTGGGTTCTTTACCGCTAGTGCCACCTGGGAAGCCCATATCTTGGTGCTGTGCTTAGTCACTCAGTTGTGTCCGACTCCTTGCGACTCCATGGACTTTAGCCCTTCAGGCTTCTCTGTCCATGAGGATTCTCCAGGCAAGAATACTGGAGTGGGTTGCCATACCCTCCTCCAGGGGATCTTCCCAACCAGGGATCAAAGTCAGGTCTCCCGCATTGTGGGCAGATTCTTTACAGTCTGAGCCCCAGGGAAGCCCAAGAATACTGGGTAGCCTATCCTTTCTCCAGGGGATCTTCCCTCCTGCATTGTAGGAGGATTCTTTACCAGCTTGAGCTACCAGGGAAGTCCCATATGTTGGTAGATACACATATTAAATCTCAATGCATAATTTTGCTTATAAGTGGAGCTCTAATTTCACCAGCTGCCAGAACCTAAATAAAGCTTCCTTTTGGGTAAGGTAAGAGGATTGCAATTACTCATTGGTATTTGCTCCAGTGGTAATTGGTAAAGACTGGCTCCAAAGCATTTGTCCTGGTTTGAAAAATGAAGCCAGATTATCCTTAAAGTGTGTGCTGTTTAAATAGAGAAGCACGATCCCTTCAGGACCTGCAGGTGGAATAAGAAGTAGGGAAATCTTTGCTCACGTGCAGATTCAGATGCTGCCCCCGCCACATCACCTCATGCGATGACCTGAGCCAAGTTATGACCCCCTCTGCATGCCCAGAGCAGTTGGTGCCACCTCTCATATTATGACTGTGGGGGGACTTTTCTCTCCATCTTTCCTGTGACACCCAGCAAAATGCTGTGTGCTTAGTGAATAATCAAAATGTTTTGAGTGAATGACATAAAAGATCAAATTGGAACCTGTTCATTAGAAATGGTTTTTAAAAATTGTTTATCAAGCCAGACTTTAAAATATATATTTCTCTTGAAATCTTCACATAAACCCCTAATGGATATCCCCATTCCTACCTTACCAATGAAGAAACTGAATTTCAGAGGCACCACGTAGCTCGTTTAGTTTATGCTATTAGAAAGAGATGGATGGAGCCTGGAATCAAGTTCAGTTTGTCTGGTTGTAACAGCTGTTCTCTTAATATTATCTGCACTGGTTCATGATAAGCATGTTCCTCCTCCCCCCGCCTTTTAATATACCTTCTCCTGTCATCATGATTAATCCTCATTTAAATGTTTTTCAAGTTCTAATTTCTGCCAGGGACTTAGGCAAATCGTTAGATCAGCTGGCCTTTCATGATTTCACATGGTTCCAGCTGGGCTCTCTGGATTCAGGTGCTGAGTCCACCACCTTCTAGCCACATGGCATTGGGCATGTCTCCTTACTTCTCAGGGCCTCAGTCTTCTCATTTGTAAAATGGGGGCGACAATAGTACCCACCTCACAGGGTCTTTATGACCCTACTTGGTGCCTCTGAAATTCAGTTTCTGCATTGATAAGATAGGAATGGGGACATCCATTCGGGGCTTATGTGAAGATATCAAGAGAAAATATATTTTAAAGTCTGGCTTGATGATCTATTGTATATTGCTTTTAAATCGTCCTGGCATGTTTGTTGTTGTTCAGAAGCCAAGCTGTGTCCAACCCTTCGCAACCCATGGACTGTAGCATGCCAGGCTTAGTGAGTGCTATATGAGGATTGCTTATTGTTTCAGCTAGCATTGTTCAGATAAGGTCATTCATGGAATCCTTTAATCTTGGAACACTAAGAAAGGGGTAAATACTTTTGAATGGTTTAAAAAGTTTTAACAGCAGAGGCTGACCTTTTCTAGTTTCAAAAATACAATGAAAATAGTTCACTTTCTGATGCTCTTCAGCATGTCCCTCTCTGAAGGCAGTTAACCTGATCTGGGCTAGGTCAGACAACACACTTGATTTCTGTGTCCACCAAGAAATGTGCATCCTTCTCTGGATGAACACATGTTCACACATATCCAAACAGTAAACACCAAGAGGACATTAGCAGCTCAGCTCACTGGTTAAACTACCTCCTGAGGACTAAGAGCTATCTCCTCTCTGATTGAATTGAGTCAAACTCATCTGTAATTGAGGCACTGATAGGATGGGCTTGCTTAAGCATGTGCTGCTTTAAAATTTTGGTTTAAATTTTCTATAAATTAGAAATAAAATTTTGGTTTAAATTTTCTATAAAAGTAAAATTTATGGTGATTTTTGCTTGCTTAAAAAAAAAGATTTTTTAAAGTCCCTGCTCTCATCAGAGATCCTCTTTCAGAAAAATTAATAGAAAATACTGAATGTGAAGGGGAGGGACTCTTTTGAGAGTTTTAATCTCAGTGCTAAGAATGTGAGAGTGGGAACAAATGTTTCTTCTCCATCTGGGTCTGGTAATATGTCTCTCGGAGCGCTGTTTCTAGAGGGTGCTGTGGCCCTGTGAGAGGAACAGACTCGAATGGGATGTCGATTCAGATTCCAGCTCTGCCTCTAGGCTAGGCACCCACCTTCTTTGACCCTCAGTTTCCTCATTTGTAAAATGACCATAATCAGCACCACTTCACAGATTTGTGTTGACAACACAAATATCTGCTTCCTATTTTATACCCCTTTCCCCTTTTACCGAAATAGTTTTCAATTTCGATTTGTTTTAAAAATCATGTAATTCTATTAAAAAAAATTACCCCTAGACCTTTAACAACACAAGGCAGGGGGACCATGTCTTATTCCCTACTGCGTTGCTGTTTCCTGGTCCCCTGTCTGCCGCAAGGAAAGCTCTGTTTCTGTCCTAGAGCAACAGTAATCACCCCCACAGTTTCTAGTAAATCAGACTAGGTTTGTCACAGAAGAGAAATAGACAGGAAAATAAAAGAAATAGTGAGTATTCTTTATAAAATTGGAATATAGTTGGTTTACCATATTGTGTTAGTTCTAGGTTTACAACAAAGTGATTCAGATATATATTTTTCCAGAATATTTTTCATTATAGGATATTATAGGATGTTGAATATAGTTCCTTGTGCTATACAGAAAATCCTTATTGTTTATCTATCTTATATGTGATAGCATACATTTTTTAATCCTGTACTCCTAATTTCTCCCTCCTTTCCCCACTTTATCTCCCCCCCATCACTTTCCTCTTTGGTGACCATAAATTAGCTTCCTATGTCTGTGAATCTGTTTCTGTTTTGTAAATAGACTCATCTGTGCTATTTTTTAGATTTCATGTGTAAGTGATATTATATACTATTTCTTTGTCTGGTTTACCTTACTTACTATGATAATCTCTAGGTTCATCCATGTTGCTGCAAATGACAATATGCCATACTTTTTGTGGCTGAGAGGTATTCCATATATATATACACCACACCACTTCTTCTTTATCTATTCATCTGTCAATGGATACTTAGATTGCTTCCATGTCTTGGCTATTGTAAATAGTGCTGCTATGAACATTGGGGTACATGCATCTTTTCAAATTAGAGTTTTCTTTTTTCATGGATATATGCCTGGGAGTGGGATTGCTGGATCATATGGTAGCTCTATTTTTAGCTTTCAAAGGGAAACTCGACACTGTTTTCCATAGTGGCTGTACCTGTTTACCCACCAATAGTGTAGGAGGATTAATAATGGGTATTTTTAACCTGTCATGAGTGTAGCTGTTTGCAAGACTCAACCTTTTATTTTCCTTGCAAATATAATCTTCAAATGTATGTTAACTGAGGGCTTTAACAAATTATTTTACACAAACTTGTAAGTGTACATTTTTATATACTTTACCTGTGCTTCTTAGCCTTTAAAAAAATTTATGCATTAGAAAGTTTCAAAGTAAGATTCTTTAAAAGCATCTCATTAAGGAACTTTCAAAATGTAAATAATTTGATTCCTCCAGCAGATGATTTGAAAGTGGGAAGTGCGCTGTTAACTGGTGAGAACAGGCTAACGGCTGTTCCATTTTCTCCCAAGTTGGATGACCAAGGTTTCTTCTGCAGGTGGAATCCTGGCTTGGCTTCAGTTATCAGACTCTCAGAACATGTATCAGATATGAATATAGCAAGGAATACACCCATAAGGAGACAGTTAAGGGGGTGGCCCAGGAGGACTTGGTGCCTGTGGACTGGGTCACGCTCAGTGTGCCCCTGGGGTGCTTGGCAGGGAGGCAGAGAAAGACAACGGAAGAAGGGGCAAAAAGGAACAATAAGGTAAGTGGTAGTAGAAAATGACAAGAGAGACAAATGGAATAGATGAGATTCAGGAATTTGAGGAAAACTAAAATGTGGCGTTTCAAAGGCTTGTAACTCAGTCTGTAGCAGTGAGGTGAATGTGTGTAAAATGTGCTTTTTGTATAGCGCAGCATTGAATTGTGTTATGAAGAAAATCTGATTTTTATAGTTGTCTTTGACTCTCCAGGTAAATATGCATAAACTCAGAGTATTAGAGAAACAGGCAGGTCAAATACTAAGAACAGAAACAAACTTAGGTACAGACAGAATTCTGATACAGGCAGAATAAGTTTCACAAAAAAGTTCAGGTACATGTCTCAAGTCTATTGATGGTTTAACTTCTTCTACTGATTGAAATGACCAGAACTCAGTAAGCCAGTGCTTAGATATGCTTTATGTTCTGCTGATATTGTCACTTCACTGATATTTATCTTTTTGTTCCCAGTACTGTCCAGCAGTGTGCTTCACACAAAGCAGCTGCTTAATAAATATTTGTTAAAAGAATGAATAAGGGACTTCCCTGGTGGTCCAGTGCTTAAGAATCCTCCTGCCAGTGTAGGGGATACATGTTCAATCCCTAGTCCAGGAAGATCCCACGTGCCGTGGAGCAACTAAGCCCGTGCTTCGCAGCTCCTGAGCCCTCACTCTAGAGCCCATGCTCTGTAAGAAGAGAAGCCACTGAGACGAGAAGTTCATGCCCCACAACCAGAGAGTAGCCCCTTCTGGCCACAACTAGAGAAAGCCTGTGCAGCGGCAATGAAGACCCGGTGCAGACAGAAATAAATACATAGAAGTTTAAAAAGAATGAATGAAAGACCAGTATCTATTTTACTAGGATTTGATTTATATTACAAAATAAGTAAAATTTTGCATTTTTCCTCATTTTCTCATGTTATTACTTATGTCAGCCTCATTTTCCTTCATTCACACCATGAAGACTCTAGCAGAGCTTCTGAAGATGAACATCAAATATTCGTTTTTCTGCATCGAAATGTGAATTCTCCTGCACGTCGCATAGCTCAGTGTACAGAGTGGAGCCTATTTGGTTTCTCTAAGAATATCCTCTCATGATACAAGAATAGATCTATCCACTTCACAGAACACTGGTTGACACACCACAGAGAAACAGGCTCAGAGAGGTGGAGAAATAGCAGGTGACAAAAGTCTCAGAAATCAGATGGACTTTAGTATCACTTGCCTTCATAATTTCTGTTTATATTCTTATGGCTACACATGAGTAGGAGTGAAGGTGGAAAGCTAAAATCCCCCCTGATAATGAGGAGTGCTTAGATTTTTATTGCAAGTTAACTCACCAGTTAAGTATTAAAATATTAATCAAAGATAATCAAAAGGTAACTCTGAGGAACAGGTTAAGTTCAATAGAGAACTAGCATCCCAAGCCATCTCAGTTGAGTTCAAATACAGAAGCCTGTCCTTCCTCCTTTCGACCTCCAGGTGGTGCTGTTCACCCAGCCATGGCAAGCCGGTGGCCAGCCCTATTTCCTTCCCTTAAGATACAGAGCTGGGCTTTCATTTTTTCAAAATATTTTCCGTTTCCACAGATGTGTTCTTTTAAATGGCCAATAAATTTTTGTAACCACTATTTGAAAATTTGCAAAGTTATTGTGAATTGTGCTTTTAGCCAAGAATTTTTTTTTTTTTTAATGTCCAAGACACACCCAGAGTTAGGCGTTTACATTTGTTCCTTGGTCCTGTACCTTTTTTAGTTTCTTAGAACCCAGACTCAATCACAGACATTTGAGCTGTCAGTAGAACTCATCCAAGTCCCTTTAAACACTTATGTGATTTAAAAATAGATTTCTCTTTCAGTTAAGACACCTCAACTCCTTGGGCTTCTCAATAAAGAACGCCATCTTTACTTTATCCCCCAAAGCTAGGTTCCTAGCAGACTTGACCTGATTTTTTGGTGAGGGGGCTCTTGTCAGACACCCAGAAATGTTTTGATGATTTGAGGGTCACCTTTCCAATGACATCCTGCAGTCCAGTCTAAAATCCTAAAAAAAAAAAAAAAAAAAGGCAGAATCTTTCCTAGGGAAAAAACCATAGTGGTATCATGAACAGTTTCTTTCCATTTTAATAGATTTCAGTGGCAGGAATGGTGGGAATTTTGTTGTACAGTGTGGACATAGGATGGGGCTGCAGTGGTATCAGTTTTACCATCGATGAGGTATGGAATTTTTAAGATTGGCTTTAAAAAATAACCTATTAACATGCTTTTCTTGTTCTTTTCCCCCCTTTTCTGTCACAAGGGGTTTGTAAACAAACTGGATGAATTTATTCAATGGTTAAACGAAGCCATGGAAACCACTGAAAATTGGACACCTCCTAAAGCAGAGACGGATGGCCTAAAACTGTACCTGGAGACACACTTGGTAAACAAGACTATGTTGCTCTTAATGTTAGTTAGGGAAGAATTTTAATGTGGTCCTTGTTTGTTTATGGAGAATGTAGATTTTACTTATTAGAAGTCACTATATGCTAATAAACCAAGTTTTAATGGGGTAAATTACAGAAGCTGAAAATTTACAGGCATTTCAAGTAATACTATGAAATCTAAATTCTCCATATTTAAAGCTGTTTTTTAAAAACTTTTCCCTAAAAGGTAAGTAATTATTTTTTAAAATATCTTAGAAAATTTCACTAGACCCTTGCTCTCTTAAAGTGATGACTGAAGTTTTCCTTCTTCTTAAAAAAATAAATGAAAGGTCATTTTGATGACCATTCTAAGCTTTCTAGAATTCGTATAAAATTAATGAACCTCTCATTATCAAGAGGGTCTACTTTATCTGTTCTACACTGGGTTATTTTAATAAAATATTTAAAATGATGATCTCCATCATTTTTGCTGCTATGTGGGTTTTTCAGCATATAATTAATACAACTGTCATTACTCTTGTCCCTGTGCACAAGGAAAGCCATGGAGAGAAGGTAGAAAACACTTGGATGAATATGCTTCTGAATATGTTAGGAGCAAGAATTATAGACTGGGGGACATTTGATGAACCTCATGAGGTTTTTACTGAATGCTTCAAATGGCCGATATCAATTATGAAGGGGTGGAAACCAAGTAGTGGAGTGTGATAAAGCATGAAGAAAAAGCACATTGTCAGAGGAAATGAAAATTCAAGCTTCCAGGATCTCATCTTTATTCCTTTCACCGATAGCATAAAATTGACAAAGGCAATGAACACGAATTCTTGGGTACCCAGCTGTGGGGCTGATTCTCTGCCCCTCTCACACACTCAGAACTTGGATTGAATAAACATTGCGTGGGAGTCCTACATATATGTGAGTTCACAGGGTTCTGGAACCGCTCCCTGTGATATTAAGTGCATGGAGGAGAGAGAGAAAGGAGAGAGAAGGGAAGAAGAGGGGAGAGAGAGCAGGGATGTTTTTTAGTTCTTCAGTGTTTGTGTTTTGCAGTGTGATTTATATCATTGCAAGAAAAGCAGGAAGAACAGCCTCAAAATCCTATTGCTACATGTAAATATCCTGTGGATGATTTTTTTTTTTTAACTCACAAAACTGTGTGGTAGAGGCTGAGTATATTGTTTCCATTTTTAGAGACCTGGGTTGATGTGTAAAAATGCCACTGACCCTAACTGCCTCTCTTGTACATGGGCTTTTGAATACTACCCTTAGTATTCAAATCCCTGTTGAGCAGAGCCTTGATTTTTTTTTTAAAGAGGGCATTTCATAATAGCAAGATAAAGATATTCACTGCTTTATAATGTAAATTGTATTAATTAGGATGTCAACTTTTCACTGGCATTGTTCTGACAGAAATTCTAATCTGTGTTTAAACAGGAGTATATGAACTTTATTTCACATTAAATGTGCTGTCTTAATTTCTCTTGATTTAATATTTTATGGAAAACACAAATTTCATTTTTGAGGTCCCAGAGGGCATGAGGACACAAAGGGCACTTTAACTCTAGGTTATTTATTGAAAGCAGGCAAGGAAAATATGAACCAAGGTCTCTCCTCTCTTTGGGAGCTGAATGACCTGACCTCTTTTTAAGCAATATGTACTCCTCTTCTCAAATCCATATTGCAGAATTATTCACTTAGCACCCCTGTGTTGGCCTCTGTCTCATTCTAGCCCAACACCATGCACTAGAACTTTCTGTGATGATGGAATATTCAATATTGAACGTCCATTGTGGGAGCCACTAACCACACCTATCTACTGAGCACTTGAAATGTGGCTAGAGTAACTGAGGAAATGAATTGTTAATTCTAATGAATTTACATTTGAATTTAAATTGCCACATGCGGCCTGTGTCCACTGGATTCTGGTCTTGTAAATTGCAGAGCTCTTTACAGACCATAATGAATTGCAGGTATCCAGTACCGGCTTCATAATGACATTCCCGCCTAAAATATAGAAACTATTATCCTCTTTGCTATGGATTCTACGTTAGGTCCACAGCAAACAGCTCTTCTTAAAATGTCTGTCTATCTCTTAAAGAATAACCTTTTTTCCACCTGATGATCAACACTTTTTTGAATGAATTTTCTCCACTACCGTGTCTGTGTTAGTTTCAAGAGATAACATAGGAACATCTTCATTACCTCTGCTTTGCAAATAGTGAGGGACTATAATCTCAGATTTGCTCACTGTTGTTAAATCACAATCTTAGGAACTGAAATTAGGAGTAATTTTGTTTTAACAGTTACTGAAGACCTAGTGTGTATGGATTGCCATTGAGTGATGCTAAAAGACAGTTACTGAGTCACCGTTTTACTGCATGCTGTGTTAGTTAATCTAGATACAGCCTGTCATTTAAACATCTTTCATGCAAACTCTGCGTTACTCTGTCTCTCTGAGCACAATGTCTATCTACATAGCTCCTGAGCAATATTGTCATTTATATTTTTTATTATTATTTTTTTACTATAGTGCTGAGTTAATATTGTTATTCTTCTCAAACGTAGGTGAAAAAAAATCTACCTTTCCATAAAGAAAGTGTACACCTAAGCCTAGAGATTTATATTTCTTAGTTCACCCTGTATAAGTCTTTGCTGCTTCTTAATGAGTGGGCAAGAGGTATTTTTAAGAGTATCTAGTATGTGGAGTTAGCTACATGATGAACATCTCTGTAGAGTCTATAATTTAATGTTAAACCAATGGATGTGAAAGCCTCTGGGTCACATGTCTTTCCTGATTTAATAATGTGATAGAATAGTTGGCACCCTGCAACATTTATTATAAAGAAAAGCAAATAAACAATAAAAAATGTTGTACATTTATATTTTGATACTTAATTCTATTATTTTCCATGACAGTAACCAAGGGTTTTTACCAACACAAATCAATTAAAGCTTTACAATACCTTTATGAGAGATATGAAGGAGCTTTATTCTAACTGTAAGAAATACTGTGAAATTGCAATGATACATCAATGATTTTCCATGATAATTAATCATCTGCTTGCAACCTGGCTGCTCCTTCAAAAATACAATTCATGTCTTTTTAGAAAATGACATTTTCAGGAAAATGTCAGTCTGGAAAGGTATTTTGCAAATATTGAGCACATTGGATGACCCTCTTTAAACACTACTTTTACAGTAGCACTGTATACATGTGTTCTTGAATGGATTTCCTCCTTCTTCACCTCTGTCCATTTTTTTAAACAGCTTCATTGAGGTATCATTTTGACATACTAAATTGCATATATTCAAACATTTTACAAGTTTTGACAAATTGACAAATGTATACACCCATGAAACTGTCACTACAATCAAGACAGGCAGCATATCTATCACTTCCAAAAGCTTCCTCCTGCCCCTTTGTAATTGCTCCCTCCCTGCCCTCTCAGATTTTCTTCATCCCTAAGTAGTCATGAGCCTTTAGTTTAGTTTGTACTTTCTAGAATTTTGCATAAGTGCACTCAAGCTATATGTTCTCTCTCTCTCTCTCTTTTTTTTCCTCTTTTGGTCTGGTTTCTTTCACCCAGCATCAGTCAGTTCAGTTCAATCACTCAGTCGTGTCCGACTCTTTGCGACCTCGTGAATCGCAGCACACCAAACCTCCCTGTCCATCACCAACTCCCGGAGTTTACCCAAACTTATGTGCATCGAGTCGATGATGCCATCCAGCCATATCATCTTCTGTCGTCCCCTTCTCCTCCTGCCCCCAATCCCTCCCAATTTCAGGGTCTTTTCTAATGAATCAACTCTTTGCATGAGGTGGCCAAAGTATTGGAGTTGCAGCTTCAGCATCGGTCCTTCCAATGAACACCCAGGACTGATCTCCTTTAGAATGGACTGGTTGGATCTTCTTGCAGTCCAAGGGACTCTCAAGAATCTTCTCCAGCACCACAGTTCAAAAGCATCAATTCTTCGGCGCTCAGCTTTCTTCACAGTCCAACTCTCACATCCATTCATGACTACTGGAAAAAACATAGCCTTGACTAGACAGACCTTTGTCAGCAAAGTAATGTCTCTGCTTTTGAATATGCTGTCTAGGTTGGTCATAACTTTCCTTCCAAGGAGTAAGTGTCTTTTAATTTCACGGCTTCAGTCACCATCTGCAGTGATTTTGGAGCCCCCAAAATAAAGTCTGACACTGTTTCCACTGTTTCTCCATCTATTTCCCATGAAGTGATGGGACTGGTTGCCATGATCTTCGTTTTCTGAATGTTGAGCTTTAAGCCAACTTTTTCACTCTCCACTTTCACTTTCATCAAGAGGGTTTTTAGTTCCTCTTCACTTTCTGCCATAAGGGTGGTGTCATCTGCATATCTGAGGTTATTGATATTTCTCCCAGCAATCTTGATTCCAGCCTGTGCTTCTTCCAGCCCAGCGTTTCTCATGATGTACTCTGCATACAAGTTAAATAAACAGGTTAACAATATACAGCCTTGATGTACTCCTTTTCCTATTTGGAACTAGTCTGTTGTTCCATGTCCAGTTCTAACTGTTGCTTCCTGGCCTGCATACAGATTTCTCAAGAGGCAGGTCAGGTGGTCTGGTATTCCATCTCTTTCAGAATTTTCCACAGTTTATTGTGATCTACACAGTCAAAGGTTTTGGCATAGTCAATAAAGCAGACATAGATGTTTTTCTGGAACTCTCTTGCTTTTTCCATGATCCAGCGGATGTTGGCAATTTGATCTCTGGTTCCTCTGCCTTTTCTAAAGCTAGCTTGAACATCTGGATGTTCACGGTTCATGTATTGCTAAAGCCTGGCTTGGAGAATTTTGAGCATTACTTTACTAGTGTGTGAGATGAGTGCAATTGTGCAGTAGTTGGAGCATTCTTTGGCATTGCCTTTCTTTGGGATTGGAATGAAAACTGACCTCTCCCAGTCCTGTGGCCACTGCTGACTTTTCCAAATTTGTTGGCATATTGAGTGGAGCACTTTCAGAGCATCATCTTTCAGGATTTGAAATAGCTCCACTGGAATGCCATCACCTCCACTAGCTTTGTTCGTAGTGATGCTTTCTAAGGCCCACTTGACTTCACATTCCAGGATGTCTGACTCTAGGTGAGTGATCACACCATTGTGATTATCTGAGTAGTGAAGATCCTTTTTGTACAGTTCTTCTATGTATTCTTGCCTCCTCTTCTTCATATCTTCTGCTTCTGTTAGGTCCATACCATTTCTGTCCTTTATCAAGCCCATCTTTGCATGAAATGTTCCCTTGGTATCTCTAATTTTCTTGAAGAGATCACCCAGCATACTTACTTTGATTTTGTATGTTTTAATTGTTCATTTTTATTGCTGAATAGTATTCCTTTGTGTAGATACAATACAATTTGTTTATCCATTCACCTGATGGTAGACGCTTAGGTCATTTCTCTTATCACCATTTTTATTGTCTAAGAAGCAAAAGTCACCCAAAACTACATTTAAGTAGAAGTATCATAAATAGTTTTTCCCTTCAAAAGGATTTTTATTATCTTCAGTTAGACTGCTGAGAAGCAAAGTAGGAGAGCAGGACAGTAATTTTTTCCTCAGAGATTACAGTCCATGTCCATTTTCTGAAAAGACAACTTTCATTTCCTCAATAGTGTTTATCCATGCCTAACTCACCAAATGGCACCACATCATATGCAGTCAATTGCAGGAAAACAAAGCAGAAATTGGTTTTTTTGTTTTTTAAACCTGTAGCCAGAGTATCCAGTAGGAGAAGGCAAAGTCAAACTGACACCGGACATCTGCACAGTAATTAGGAAAAAGAGCCAAACCCAAAGGCCTGGCTTAAACTTGGGAGATAAATTTGCACAGGCAGAGCTGTGTCAGGTTGGGCCAACATTAACCAACCACATAGAAAAAGCCTTGGAGAAACAACATTCTTAATTCAGTTTGATAAATGAGAAAACATGGTGGGGGGGAGGTGATGATGATGAGTCCATATATATTAAGCACCTATGTGTGCCAGGCAGTTATTTACATGTTAGGAATACATGATGAATGAGTTTCACATCTTTCTTCCCGGGATTTGTAATCTAAGGGAGATGACCATAGATTAAATGTAGTCATCTATAGACCCATAAATGATGAATGTAATATAATTTTGAGCAGTAAACTTCTTGTGAGATCAGCCAAGTACTGTTTAGAGCGTAGTGTGAAGTTTTATTGCTCTTCCTCAGGGTAGGGAAGGCTCAGAGATGTAATTTGATGTAGACCTCATAGACCATATATGATTTCTTGGATAAAGAGGGGAGGTGAGGAGGTGGGAGGAAATTTTATGGGCAAGTAAGGGAGGTGGGGTGAGCTATTTGGTGTGGCTGAGGCTATGTTGTGTTTTGCAGGTAAGGGCTGGATGGTAAAAGAGATTGAATGCCCTTTGAGTGGATTGAACTTTTCTCTGTGGGTAATGGGGATTCATAGAAGGTTTGATTTTATTTTAAAGCAGGAGAGTGACAAGAATCAACTGTAAATTCCATGGGGGAAGTCTCAGCTTGCTATGAATTAACTGGATAAGTCCATGGATTAAGTGAGAGAAAAACAACGGGCATAGTGGAAAATGAATTTGAGTATAGCATTTGAGGGTCTTCCCTGGTAACTCAGATGGTAAAGAATCTGCCTGCAAATGCAGGAGACCTGGGTTTGATCCCTGGGTCAGGAAGATCCCCTGGAAGAGGGAATGGCTACCCACTCCAGTATTCTTGCCTGGAGAATTCTCTGGACAGAGAAGCCTGACAGGCTACGGTCCATGGGGTCGCAAAAAGTTGTACCATGACTGAGTGACTAACACGTACACCCACAGCATTTGAAGGATGTGCTGGAATGGCACTCTGGTATCAGATTTTTTTAATGTGGGTTTTTTTTTTTTTAAAGTAACTAATGCATGGATAGAACACAGAATTCTACAGGTAAATAAAGGAAGGGAGTAAAAAGGCATGCTTCCCACCTATGTGCACCCCCACGCCCCCCAGCCACCACCACCTTTGCCGGTTCTCTTCCTGAGGTGACCATTATTCCTTGTTTCTTTGTATTCTTTCAGAGTTACTCCTGGTATTTGAAAACAAATGCATATGTATAATTAACTTTGTTCTCTTAATTTATATTAGCAATAATTCAAAATCAGTAAATATATAGCTGCTGCATCCTTTCAGATAGCTGCACGGTGTTCCGTTTGTGAATATGCCGTCGTTTATTGATGAAAGCATAGGTTGTTTGCAGTCTTTTTCTATTATAAACAGCACTTCAGTGAATATCCTTGGATACTCATTCTCTTGCATAGTATTGGCTTATCTTTAAAATAAATACCTTTCATGTGAAACTTCTGGGTCAAAGGTTATATATATTTAAATTTTTCATGTATTGTCAAATTGTCCTTGACAGAGATAGTGCCAGTTTATACTCAGCAATGCATGAGAAAGCCTGTTTCTGCACATCTTTACTATTAGACCATGTTATCAGATCGGTTGATCTTTGTCCCTTTGATAAATGTCATCTCATTGTATTTTAGTTTTTATTCTTGTATTTAGGTGGTGTTGAGTACCGCTTTTTATTTTTAGAAGTCATTTGTATTTCTTTTCTAAGAACTGTATGCTCATATTCGTAACGTACTTTTCTGCTGGGTCATTGGCCTTTTGCTTTGGAATTTATGGGAGCTTTGTGAATATTAAGGAAATGAGTCCCTTTCTTTTGACGTGAATAGAAAATGTTTTTAAAAGAAACTATTTTGGGGGTTCTGTTCTAAAAGAACCTGGATATCTCAGTAGTTTGAGGAATCCACGATTAGTCAGGCCTGAAGGCCATACTGATAAGTATGTAAAAGGTCTCTAACCCTGGCAAAAGCGTGTTTGGTTTCCAGTACTGAAAAGGCCAGTATGTTCTAGAGACTTTGCTTCCTTAGTCATGGATGGAACAAGCCTAAGATTAGGGAGGCTGTTGTTGAGTGAGAGGGTTAAATGAGGTCTGAGCAATGAGAGAAATGGAGAGGAAGTGGACAGGGTTAGGCAGCAGGTGGATAAGAATAGAGGGGATAGATTAGAAAGGGGGTGGATTAGAAAGAGATGTCAGCAGAAAAATATCTCTTAACTTTTTGATGCTGTCGTCTGGTTAGAAGTCTCATTACCAACATCTGGTCTGTCCTCTGTAGTCTCCCCGGATGCTACCAATGCCCTTGGGATTAGTGCAGGAAGGCCTGCTGCCCCACAGCAGACAAAATCTGACCAAGACTTCAGTGTATTGAAGGGTCTGGAAACTGGCTGAAAGCTTCTCTGTGTATGGGGTGGGATTGAAGCTCCAGGGTTATTCTAGGGGTTTGTGAAGTTAGGGAATGTGAACCTTACAAGAAGTATTCACATGCAAAAGAGGGGACATTATTAGAACTCAGCGATTACTGGGGGCATTTTCTTAAGGGGGGAGGAAGCTGCCTTTCATACAGCTGTTGGAATTATGGAACTCTAGTTACAGGAAAACACTAAGTTATACTCACTGGAAAAGTTTAAACTGTATAAAGACCATGAAATTAAAAGTAGAAAGCCTTACACTTTCTGGATAACCAACATAAACAGTTTATTCTATATCTTTCTGGACCTTTTTACATAAAAGTGCATACATTGTAAAGATTTTTCGCTCATTGTGCATACTGTTCAGTGATTGTTTTTGTATCTTAATATATCTCAGAGGTCCTTCTGTCAGAACATGAAAATCTACTGCACATTTTAGCTGCTCCTTAGTATTTGTATGGATTTGCGACACTTTTCTTAACCATTCCCATAATTATGGCTATTTAAGCTGCCTCTTTGTTGATGCCTTGGCAAATAATACTGCAATGAGCATTCATGTTGTTGTAACAACAGCTGAGCGTTTCCTCCTTGTCCCATTGTTGTCTGTCTACAGCAGAGTTGCAGTCTACCTGAGTTGCTGCTATAGACAGACAGCAACAACAGCAGCAGTTCAGGGTCCCATGTAATGAGAGTCTGCCATGTTTTCAGAAAAGCTTTTGCTCCAGTTCCTAAAAAGTGAATAGGGCCATCTTTGTGTGTGTGTAGCTCTGAATTTGCATTTATAAGGGTAGTTTTTAAAGCCCACTTTCCAGAACCTTGTTCATTTTAGAAGTGGTCCCTGCAATTTGAAGTGTCTTCCTCAAGGGGGCACAAACTCACCAAAACCCTGCAGACAGTACTTTTGTATTGGTGCAGAATGGTCTGAAAACTTTTCCTTATTCCTTATTGTGTCATTACCCTAGGAACTTACAAAAGCAGTTTGAATCGAACTAATAATGTGACTGGCTAACAAAATCTCAATACAGATGTTTTCATGCATTTAGCATTTATAGTTAGATCTTTATGTTATATCATTTTAAATTAAATCATATTTTTCATTTGTATCATAAGAAAAACATGATACTTCTCACCGAGTTTTTAGTCATGCCAGGAAATTTCCCAAAACACATTCAACTGTTTTTCTTTAGCTTGCCCTTGCATGTCCACCTGTGTTCCACGTTTCATTGTCTGAAGCTAAGGGATGACAGGCTTTCCATTTCCCACTTCCTGGTGCCCACCTCTCCCTGCCTACCCTCCTCTGCTGAGATGATAGGCAGCTCTGGCCCGAAAAAGTTGAGCTTCACAAGACCAGCAGCTACCACATGCCCGTACGCTTCAGTTAATAAGAGACCGTCGACAGACTTCAAAAGCCTGAGCTGTGCAAGTTTGGCCGCCACCCCGCTCAGCCTCACGGAGCAGGGCTGGTGGCCTCGTAGGAGCTTTGAAGTTCTGTATGCTTGTCCCCCTTGATTCCTGTCAGTTTAAAGTTTAAGGTAAGTAGCTGAGAGTTTAGTAGGGAGCAGCATCACTTCTCTTTGAGGGATTTGAGGTACTCAACTTGCAACCTTGAATTCCTTCCTTTGGTAGCTTGTGGAAGAAAGATCTGTTGGGGATTTATAGCATGCAGGCATTTTGAGGTTGATGCGTGGGGACAGGAGGCACATCCTTTTGCTCATATAACTAATTCTGTGCATCTGGGAGACAAATAGTCTTGTCTTCCCTTTGAACTGTTCAAAGTACCTGGGGATGTACTTTTTGCCTGACTCAGTTTAAGGACTCTTGTTCCCATCATTTTGAAAATTGCTGTCACTTATACATTTTCCTGATTTATTACTTTATTCTTTTTCTTTCAGATGTGATGACTATTTTAAAATAGAATGACAGAGAATAACTGGATTTATTTTAGCACTTGCTGTTTAGGGTTCAGTTCAGTTCAGTTCAGTCGCTCAGTCGTGTCCGACTCTGCGACCCCATGAATCGCAATACGCCAGGCCTCCCTGTCCATCACCAACTCCCAGAGTTCACTCAGACTCACGTCCATCGAGTTGGTGATATCATCCAGCCATCTCATCCTCTGTCGTCCCCTTCTCCTCCTGCCCCCAATCCCTCCCAGCATCAGAGCTGTTCAGGGTGGTGGTATGCTAAACGCTGAAAGTTTGCAGAGTGCCTTGTACTATGAGGGTTCCTGCATGGACTGAAGGACTCTGTGTGTGGAGAGCCAGTGGGTGACCTAATTCACTTGAGCCAGGGTGTGTCACCCACCATCTGTCTCCTTGTGTAGACCTGTGTGCAGATCTTGCTTATCTGCTGTGTCACATGGAATTTTGGAATCTTGAAACAATTTACCTGGCAACAATGATATTAAGATAAAAGTTTCAGGCCTGAAACAGATCTTTAGCCAGAAAAATGCCTGTCATGTCTCCTGAAGGTGTTGTGAAGATCACATAAGCCTGTTGTTTGTGAAGATGCTTTGTTCATGCACACCCGTCGGAGACCTGAGAACAGGTGTGAGTTGCTCAGGTGTCCCTAGAGAGGTTGAATTTCTTCCTAGCTTCCCTGCCTGAATGATTCTCCTCTGACTTGAGAGATGGCTTGTGTCTTTTTGGTGTCCCCTTTGACACCCTGCCCTGCACATGCTTAATGAGTACTAAACAAATCTGCCAGATGAATAAACGAACATTTGTAAAAGCAGTGTTACAACCATTACAGCAGCAAATTATAGCTAAGATTATAAACCATGAATGTCTGCAGGAATTTCCTGTACAATTTCCAAATCAAAATGGACCCTGGTTACAGACTTTCTGGGTATTGTCTGGTATATTTGTGACAAGAAAAATGCCTATAGAGAGAAACAGTAGGATATTTTTCTTCTGCTTTCAGGATGTAATTCATCCCCTGTGGCAGAAAACACAAGGAAAGTAAAAATGTTAAGTCAGATATTAGAAAGTTTAAAAAAAAATTCCACAGGTTAACGTTACCATTTCAAAAGATGAAGACTATATGACTAGACAGGATGTTAATGACTTGACATTACAAAATTTATTAAATTTATTTCTAAAGCAGTTTGGTTCCCCCTCTCAAATGCATGAAGCATGTGGGAGTTGGGATAGATCTGCCCCAGGCTGCCAAACAAATTTTTAATGGAACTAGAGTCCTTCAGGGATTGTCCCAAATCCACATAATATTCTTAGGTCTTGGTGTTTGCACTGGGACCTGTATATTAGCAGATGTACGTGTGAATAATATACTTATATCCATCCATCACCTTAGTGACTCCGCATCTGTAGAGGCTGCTGCACATCAATTATTCCACCGCAGGGGGTAGAGAGATATTTGGGCTAGCATTGACCTCTTTTTTCAGTTAGGGCCTCAGAAGCAGTGTGTTCTGGAAGTCAAATGGTCCCTTTAGACAGAACCTCTGTGAATCTATTTGGCCTCATGTGGCTGTGCTAGGAAGCCAATATGATTACCTGTGCCAGGTGTGGAGGCAGCATCCAGAAAAACATGAAAATTTTGTCACTAAGAGGCACCATCAGTATTCAGGGTCTCTCTAACTTCCCTAATCCTTGCGTTAGATATTAGCAAGTCTATCAAAAATGAATGCCAGCCTTAATAATGCCAGTATATATACTTTATATACCTTCCGCAAAAAAATGCAACTCTTTGAAAGAAGATGTAATTTGTTTGAGGAGCTAAATTCACTTTCAAATGCTAGATGTTTTTATTATCTGAGATTTCAGGGGCAAAAGTTTCTTCAGAAAGAACAGGATTTTTGTCTTCATATCTTAATGCCCTTACAAAAAAAAAACAGAGAACAAAGTTTTTATAATGCTTATTTCTTTGTTCATAAATTTAGAACCTCTTTCTCAAGAGCACATAGTGCTTTCCATTTTATGAAGCTTCTGATAGTATATGTGGTGGTGTGTTACATATTGTCATAACTAATAAATCAGTGACAAATGTAACCACCTCATTTTGTTGGGGAGATATATAATTGTGGTGGTAGCTGACCATTTATTTAATTATGTGGTAAGTACCATATGATGAGAGGGTAAAGTTAAATTGATGATTTGGGCTATCTCAGCCAGGATACAGTTTACATGGCAATTACACCAGGATCATCTCAGTGTAATTGGCAAGTAATTTTGTAGGCGAAGGAACATGACAGCTCATTTACATGGTGTTCAATGAATAAAATTTGGGAACATTTATCAACCACTTCCAAGTGAAGTGATTGCACCAGTATTGCCCAAAATGCTGTATAGGTGACTCGGAAGCATCGTGGAAGGTTTCTGGTATGAATCTGCATTCAGTTGCTCCCTGAACATTTATTAGGTGTGTGCTGTGTGCCAGGCACTGTCCTAGGCAGTGAGAATCCAAACACAAATGAAAAGTTACATCCTCCTCTCAGAACTCATGGCTGGGAAGCAGACCTGTCATCAGTAGTTACACAGCAGTGTAATTATTGGAGGTCTGAGCTCTGCACAGGTAATGTGGGTGCTGAGGGGGGGAAGCCAGAAGGGTGAAAGATGGTCAGGGAAAGCTTTCTAGAAAGGGTGACACCAGAGATGAATTATAAAGAATGAGCAGGACTGAGTTAGGGGAGAGGGAAAGGACCTTCCAGGCAGAGAGGTGCCTGCAAGAGCAGAATCTTAGATGAGCCAATGGCTGGTGTGAGCTGGAAATTTTAAGCAGTTCAGGCACATTTCAAGGCAGACCTGGTGCCCAAGGAGCAGACTTGGTGGAGATCTCACAGGCCACCTTATCCTGCAACCTGGGGAAGCACTGGGAGATTTCAACAAGCATCTTTCTCAGAGTTGGATCACTCCATGTAATAAAATATTTGTATTCTGTTATTATGATATGCCAGGCTCTATTCTACAGATATCAGGGCATTTCATCCTCACAAGAACCCCATAAGGCAGGCACTAACATGTCCTCATTTTACAGATGAAGAAACTGAGTCCACAGAGAGTGCCAAAGGCATGAAGCGGGTGATGGAGGAGCCAGGGTTTGAACCCAGGCCTGTCCAGCTCCAAAGCCCATGCTTGTCCCCAGCACCTGCACCGTGTCACAGCCCCCTTGGTATGATCGATTGTAACTCCTTGTTTTTAAGTTGCACACTCCTCTACCTCCTATCTCTACTTCTAGGCTGTGAGCTCTGTGAGGCCAGGAACTATATTTATCTTGCTCACAGCCACATCCCTCAAGCTTAAGATGATGCCTGCACCTTCATAGGCATGCCACAAATAAAGAAAAAAATGTAATTTTTAGGGGGTCATGGCTGGAGGTTGTTGAAGTCAGCCTGTCAAAGGATGACAATGTGGGCCTGCATTAGTCGATACAGAATGGTGAGGATGGGAAATAAATTGGCAGAACTTGGTGATTGATTGGACATGTGGATTTTGTTGGCATATCCTCACAGTATTTCTGATCTCCAACTCCTGCCCTGGAGAGATGACTTGGCAAAACAATCTGAAGCAGAGGGAAGCTCATGCTGCTCTTCACAAAGCTCTCACATTCCTGAGACGAAATGTTGCGGACTCAGGATGAGAAGTTAGAAGAAAGTTTCCTGGAGATAGTTAAAAATGGAATGAACACATCTGCCCGGAATGGTAGAGGGACAGAGCTGCCCTAGGGTAGATGAATGGTTAGATGGCCTTTGGGATTCTTCCCCCTTTGAAAATTTTCTAGTTTAGAATAAATAAAAATTCTCCTGAACCATCTGTCCTTAACTGTCTGGCTTAAAGATAAAGTGTCCAAGAACTGGAAAATATTGAGTCCACATGCCTGGATTGTAGATAAGCAAACAGAAGCCCAGAAGCGTTAGATGACTTGTCCAAGGGCACACACCTGAGGCAAAATGAAGACCCAGACCACTGGTCTCTCAGTCCCCCACTCCCTGGACTCTCTGAGCAGCATCTGTGTTCCATGCCGTCTGTGGCAGGCCTGTGCTGGGTGCTAGCCCAGAGGCAGAGAGAACTTGGGGTCAGTGCTTGAGGAGTGCAGGCAGCTTCAACAGGAAGTGCCACTTGTCACCTAAAAATGCCGTGAACACCACCTACTGCACAGAACATTTGGAAAACAGAGACAATGAGTTTGAAAGTCTATAATGGTTTTGCTTTAGCCCCACTCATTGCCAGACACTGCTTCAATGCTTTCCAATCATTGCCACTAATTCTCGCAACAACTTGAAGTTAGATAATGTTACATTTTATGTTTCAGAAAGCTAAAGCTCCAAGAACTTGTTCCATGAGACCAGACTAAGTTCACTCCAAGTCCTAACTGCACAGTCCCTACTGTCTTCTTTTTCTACACACTGGGTCTGTCCATTGTATCATAGATACAATTTTGAACTTTCATTTTTTTTTTTTGAAGGCAGCTGTGCTCACCACTATACCACCAACGCTGAACTTTCATTTTTTGACTTGTAATGTGTTCTGTTTTTCATGCCAATTCATAGTCTTCATTTTAATGGCTGTGTAGTGTCTTATCAAGTTTTTAGGAGGTTCTTAAATAAATATTTACTCATAAAAGTCTTTGAATTTTTGGCACATATGGCATTTGGAAGGTATATATTATATTTTGAGGATCATATGACCATCCTCTATCAATGGCATTGGGACAAGCAGGAGAGAAACTGCCAGGCTCTTCACAGGGAATCATGGCTTTCTTTCCCACCAAGAGCCCTTTGGCGGATGCAGATGGTACTCGGCACAGCTCAGAATAGAGCCTGGGTAGAGATGGCCTGAGACAGGTAGCAGGTGACTTTTCAAGCCCCTGCTTCTCTGACTGAACACACATTCTTCCTCCTGTCCTTGTGAAAAAGCAAGTTTTCATTTTCCTAGGGTAGTAAAAATCTTTTGTGTGAAGAAAAAGTGTCATGAGGTGTCTTATTCATCAGCATATATACCATCTCTTTAAAATGACAGTGGGAGTAAAAGTTCATCAGTTCAATATGTCTTTCACATTTGGAGACTCCTGACTAATAAAACTCTGGTATTTATCATCAGAACAGCCAAAGAACTAAATTCTGGCACATGCTATTCTCACGCACTGAGAAAAACTTAAAAAGACAGAAGAGTGTCTCCATTCTTCCTTCTTCCATTCATTTAGAAGAAAAAGCATACCTTTTTTTAATTAAAAAAAATATGAGCATGCAGAAACATCTGGCCTCTATTACCCTAGCAGCCTCCTAAATGGTCTCCTTGTCCGCCCTTTTAAAATCAACTCTACGTAACAGCTAGAAAGATGTTTCTAGAACACAGAATTCTACCAGTCACTCTCTCATGTTGTCAACATCTTCTTCCACTTCTTCTGTTTCTCTTAGAGTTAAATAACACGTGTAGCCACAGTTCCCAGCTCCCCTTCTTCCACCTTGTCTTAGCCACACCAAGTGGCTTCTGCTTCTGCCTCCTGGCTTCCTGCTGCTGGAGACAGGGTATCTCCAACCCCATGTGGAAATCCAGTCCTTTCTCCACGAGCTCCCCACTGGGCTCTGTAGAACCTGGCTCCCAGTTGAGCTCCCTCAGTACCTATCCAGCACTGTCATACGGAATATAGCCCACAGTCTTGTTTTTATTTGGCCAGCATGGTACTTTAAAAAAGCTAAATCTCATTGAGCATGGCATATCACTGTTCAGCTGAAGGCCCTGCCACTCTCTGTTATACATCATGCCCAGATTACATGTTTATTTTTTACTGGGTCATATACAGCTATTTGCTTTTGATCTCTTTTACCTGACAGACTATATGTTGCATGTGTATTGTGTACTGTTAACTTTTGTATCTATAGGTCTGGTAGAGACTACTCAATAAATAACTATATTGATTTAACATATGCTTTTTTAAAAAGAAAACTAAAATTATGTCAAGAAAGATGCAGTAACTCTTTTTGGCCTCTCTGTTCACAAACATAAAATTCATGGACCTCAATGGACCTGGCCCACATTAACAATATTCCTTGGGGACAGCAGAAAGTCTGTGTTCATGATATGATTCTGCTAAAACAGACATTTTGGATCTTGAAGCCTCTGAATGTGCTTATGGTCTTTCCCACTATTTCGTATATCAGGAGATTCATATCAATTCTTATGATCCCTCATGAATAACATTCTTCACATTTGTCATAGTTTTGTGTATCAAGGCATACATTTCCATGATTTCATTTTATATCCATGTGACCTCCATATTTCCATCAAACTGAGATGTGCAGAAATTTGGCTGGGATAGTATGGAGAAAGATGTAGTACTTTACCTACTTGATAAGCTGTGATCATGATCAAAGTGCAGTCATGGTGCCTCACCTGAACTTGGATCCTGACAAGGAGTAAGGCACCCATATATATACAGCTGGTGAGGCTGGAGGTTGAACTAAGGGGAACACCCAGTGGTCAACCTCTGATGTATCATCTTTTTGCTGATCTGGTCCTTTGTCTCAGCCACTGTATTTTTCATGTCCTTAGCTATTCTCTTCTGGATGTTCAGTTCTATGCTGCTTTAAAACACTAAAAAAAGATGTCGTATCTCGTAAGCCCCAGATTACTCATAGTTTTGGAGTTTCACATCATCCTCAGTGATGCAGATCTGTGGTACCTGCCTATGGCCATGTTGTTGCCATAAATTAAACCTACACAGAATGCCCTGCACTTTCAGGGAGTGCTGTGGATGCTGCAGAGGGACCATATGTCGTAAGGCATTGCTGAGGAAACCTGTTAGTAGCACAGGAATGGAAATGTGTCCAAGTGTCAAGTGAAACAACAACAACAACAACAACAAAGTCTTTTGCTTAAGCTTCCTTCCCTAGGGAAGAGGTGGACACAGAAGCAAGTGAGTTTATTACAGAATTCTTCAGCAGCCAGAAATTTCATTGACAATTTTGTTCATGTGCTGGCTCGTCTGCCTTCTCAGAGGCCCATTGTGCATTCCTTATTGATGTTATTAGTTGTTCATGGATACACCTGAAAATCAAGCAATGTCATTTGGGTTGTAGTTGTATTAAGTGGTTCTTTTCTGTAGCATAAAGCTTGTCAGCGTATCTTTTTCTTAGTAATGAACACCATTTTTTTCAATGTCCTAATCAAATCCTTCCACATAATCTTGAGGCAGAACCAGATCCAACTGCTTCTATTCTGTACTATTGGCCTCAATTATGTCAAATTATGCAACCTACTCACAGGTCCTAAGGTTCTCTTTTGTTGAGACATAGGTCTGATGCATGCCTTCAGAAGCTCATGATTACAACATTCAACACTTGTCTGTTTTAGGTAAATAGAATCAAAGAGAGCACTGGGCTAAATTTACAGTTATGAGGAAATCATCTATAGCATAGATTTCTTTCTAGATTTCTTCCTAAGTGTTGGTGCTCTTGGGCTGATCGCAAGTATTTTTCTTTTCTATGTCCCTTCTCCCTGAAACACACAAATGCACCTCAATCTGCATGACATTGCTTCAGAGCTGAGGCTCTCCACTATCATGGCAGAAAGTAAATAACACCCATGTTTTGGCTATACAATCATAATAATTTAATTTTTAAAAACTATTATATTGACCAGAAGCATCAGGCTTCTGATATATTGCCATACTTAATTTTGTTCAACCAAATACCTGTAGTTGAAAGAGGACAATACGAGAAATAGTGAACAAACCTCAGGGAAATCTAATGTTTCTTTCTGCTATATGCTGCAGTTTTACTGTTTCTTATGCCTCTAGTAAGATGAAATGATTCATCATTTTGGAGTCATTTTTTAAAAATCAAAATTCTTATCTTTATATTCCAAGTTCTGATTATGTCTCTACCTCCTTCATATTCAGCTTACTTTGATTGTTCTGCTTTTTCTTCTGAGCTTTAAAAGACTCCTTTTTTCCACTAAGAAAAAGACTCACCCTGAACCTCCAAGACGGTTCAGGTTCCTTTTGATGTGCAGGGCCATGCCTTATACCCCTTAAATTGCTATTACCCTCTCCAGTGTACAGAAGAGGCGCAATATGGTTTCTGAATGAAAGAATGGGAAAAATTAATACCTGATTTCATAGCATATGATTGTTTAACCTCTTTCACATGGATTATATTCCCAATAACACTGTATCATCTCAAACTTGTCAATTATTCTTAATACTAAATTCAGTGTAGTATATAGAATCATTGCTCAACAAGTGTTTAGTGAGAGCAAAATATATCATGTATTTTGGAGTCCTATTATAGAGAAGCCAGAATTTGGCACATAGTCTTTCAAAATCCATACTTTTTCAGATTAATCAAGTCAAGGGCTGGATTTTCACTCTGAAGACTAACCATTGATTCAACATATTGGTTACTATGATTACTCTCCATCAGACCTTCTGTGTTTGGAACACCTTATAACATTCCAGAGATGGAAAAACATCTTTGGGAAAACCATCCCTGTTTCCTGAAATATTAAAATGGAAACCTTCCCCTTCAGAGAGTCCTATTGATCCAGTTCAGCAGATATCCACTATTCCTGCAAATATTTATTGAACACCTTGTATGTGACATGAGTTGGAAATAAATGTGAAACTGGCAAGTCTTTTGATTGTAATAATTTGGTAGCCAAATATGTGAATAAAGCAGAATTCAGTGTGATAAATTCTTCAATAGAAGCAGATATAAGGAACAGAGGAAGCTGAGAGAGGGGAGTAATTAATTCTATGAAAGACATTATGGAAAGCTTCCTGCAAGAAATTTCTATGAGTTGAAATTCACTCATAAGAATAGTTTTATCTTTTGGGTAACTATCATAAGTGAAAAATGCCCCTCATGTGCTTGATGTATTTATTTATAAAGCAATGTCACATTGTAAGGAATAAGCTTGAAATTCAAACATTTGTAAAACATTTGACTCCTCTCTACAGCACCTAAATTCACCTCAGTATTCCATAGTTTGTCTGATATCTGAAAAACAGCTGAATCAAACCCTAGTATTAATGGATTTATATATGTGCACATAATTTATGTTGCCAGTGTTTTATGGTTTCATAAATAGTGCTAGCACTAATGTTTCTAAAAAAGTGAAGAAAAGACCTCATATGTGCTGGTAGAATTTCAGTATATATTATAGAACACTGCTACTTTTGATATAGCCTACGGGATGTGACTTTTCATAAAAACCTAATGAATTTCTAGATATGTCAGCTGTTTCCAAACAGATGCACTCTGCTAATCTAATGGAAACATTTTGAGCCCAGATCCCAAATATCAATAGCTTTTAGTATTGCAAATTAGTTTGTCTATTGGGTAAATTGAACTGTGTGGCTCTTGATAAAAAGTAGCAAGTAATTTTATATGGATGTTTTACGTTTAATGGCCTTGCCAGGGTTTGATGCTCATATTTTTCTTTGCAGAGTTTTAAGTTGAATGTAGACAGTCATTGTGCACTCAAGGAAGCTGTGGAGGAGGAAGGACACCAACTTCTTGAGCTTATTGCATCTCACAAAGCAGGTAAATCCTCCTGAAATATTGCAAGTCTTTATGTCTCCAGACTATTAAGAATGAAGAAGCATTGCTGTAAATTACTGCATATATTCACTTCCTTATGTATTATTAATATTTACATTATCAGATTGACCTTCAAGATTTATAAATGTTTCATATACTGCATACAATGCTGTGATACTTATAAGATGAAATACTGCCTCCAAATGGTCTGTTCATTTTATTTGGGGCTTGCTGTTCACCCGAGTTTCAATTGAAATCGCATTCCTGAAAACTTCACATTGACATGCTTTTCGATGTAGGTGCTCTGGAAATAACATTAAGATAATGAATGAGAATTGTGCATATAGTATAATGCATATGCATCCGGGTACTTGTAGGTATCATTACAGATATAAGGCAGGCAGCCTAGAGACACATGATTATTTCCCTGCCAATTCACACACATGACCGTTTTGCATGTTCTCTGCTGCTCATTGCATTAGCAGAGTTTTAGCCTTAGACCAGTTCTTACCTCAGTATTAGTGTATTTATGAGAAACAGATTGTAAATAAAAAATAGTTTTGTCATTTGGTTATACTTATCCTGGTAGTAAAAGACCGTAAGACAGGATGAATTAGTTTGCCCCTTGTTTTGAGCTTACCACAGCCCAATAAGAAAAGAGCAGCATTAATGTGATGTGCTAACGCTAAAGACTGCTGTCTTAAATCTGGCCCACTTACTATATTTCAAGTCGAATTACCTTTACTTATTTCCATACATTTTCTGATCATTGTAAAGTCTCCACAAAAAGATATACACAGGGCATTTTATTTGGAATGTGAAGCTAGAGTCTTAATAATTTTTACGTATCGTGATTTTGGTTCTGTATACATTTTTTTAGTCCATGTGTTAAATCTAAATCAGTTCTAAACTATTCAACTATGGGGTTTTCCAATTTTTGTGTCCTTATGCCTTCTGTCAAGTCAAAACCCCCCAGTCTCGGTTCTGAGAGGCAGGTGAGGGTAATGATTGCTTAAAATTACGTTTATTGTTGGAAATATCCATCTAATCTTAAATGAAAAACAATACTGGGTAAAAACACAGCTGAGTCGCTAACGTGTGCTTTCCCCCTCCTTTGGAGAAGGACTGAAGGACATGCTGCGGATGATTGCAAGTCAATGGAAGGAGCTGCAGAGGCAAATCAAACGGCAACACAGCTGGATTCTCCGGGCTCTGGATACCATCAAAGCTGAGATTCTGGCTACTGATGTGTCTGTGGAGGGTGAGGAAGGGACTGGAAGCCCCAAGGTAAGTGGCTTGAAGTTTGCCTTATTTCCTCTTATTTCTGTCTTCTTTTGAACTAGGCACCACTGAAGTTTTCTTTCTACCCCTAAGGCTTTTCGTTTCTACTGGGTAAACTTTATCTCTCTCTCTCTATGTATAGGTATGTATAAACAAAATGAAATTGCTTAGTTTAAAACAATAAAAATAGCCTCCTACAACTTTCAAGTTTTCCAGGAACGGGTCTTTCTGTGAAAAGTGGCAGAGTAGGAGGGGGACAGTACTTTAAGGGTAGGAGAAAGGGGGACATAAAACATTTAGTAAACAAAACATAAAGCATCTTTAACATGAATAATCAGAATGGTTTTAAATTGTTTTGTTGCAACTATAAATCACTATAATCAGTGCAATCACTCAGCTCTGACATCCATTAGCCGCTTGGTTACAGCAAATTAACAAAGAAGAGAGAAAGTGATTCATTATCTCATTCCTGTTAATGACTATCAGATGCATTGCCTAATTAGGGGATGGTCATTGTAGTGGGAAGAAGGTCATATGCTTTGCTACAAATCTTTTTGCTCTGTGTGTAAGTTCTCCATAATGGTGCATGCACCAAATACAACAAGTACTTTAAAAATGAATATTGACATGTTTTGGTTATCTATTTTAGATTTACAAAATAATCTGTAAAGCATATGAACTTGAATTTTAAACAAGGCACCTTTTAATACAGTGTGCCAAGGTTCTAGAGGTATCTTTGGACTCATGATGTGGAAGATAATTTTATTAATTTGATATTTTCATTCAGTCTCTCTTTTCTTTTTTATTTGTTCTTTTGTGAAAGTTAATGCAGAAAACAGGTCTCATAATAGATTCAGCATGGAAACATACTATAAAATGGGGGAAACAGATTTAAGAGTTCATGGCTTATATTCCTGGCATGGACAAAGTAATTAAATCATCAAGTCACGTTTACTCAGCCTCCATGTGGATTGTCATTGGGCTACATGTGTACAGAGCAAGTTAAACAAATGCTGTGCCCTCTGAGCCTCACAGTCTTAAGTTCAGGCAAGGAGAAACCCAACCTGTTCTGCAGTGGTGAGGCCATGCAGCTAGTTGAAAACCTCAGGTGGTTTATAGCTTTGGAATCTTAAAACAACAAACTTCACCTTATTTGTTGGAAACAAAGGACAGAATGATGAGCTCAGTTCCATTTAAAGAAAGCTCCATGGAGGAGGTCACATTTCAGGAAATACTTGAAGGAAGGAAGAGAAGTGTCTTGGCACATGAGCACATATTTTGGGAAGTGACATGATGAAAGAATCAGAGCTGGAAGTAATAACAGGGAACGGGGAGTGTCTTCAGCAGACTTCTCAGGGCAGAAATGCTGTTCTTTCAAGGAACAGACTATAGTGGAAGTTGATTGGGCTGATGCTTTGGTTGGAGTAGGGGCCAGTGATGATGAAAAAGAACATGCCTGAAAACTCTGTTGTATTTTATTTATTGAACAAAAATATACCGAGTGATTACTTTTTAAAAGCCACCCTGTATTGGATGCGTTCTATATGCCAGCTACTGTGTTGTACATTACTTTTTGTGTACTCTCTCATTTAATTCTCACAACAAACTACATACACCTTCAGTTCAGTTCAGTTGCTCAGTCGTGTCCGACTCTGCGACCCCACGAATTGCAGCATGCCAGGACTCCCTGTCCATCACCACCTCCCAGAGTTCACTCAAACTCACGTCCATCGAGTCAGTGATGCCATTCAGCCATCTCATCCTCGGTCGTCCCCTCCTCCTCCTGCCCCCAATTCCTCCAACCATCAGAGTCTTTTCCAATGAGTCAACTCTTCTCATGAGGTGGCCAAAGTACTGGAGTTTCAGCTTTAGCATCATTCCTTCCAATGAACACCTACGGCTGATCTCCTTCAGAATGGACTGGTTGGATCTCCTTGCAGTCCAAGGGACTCTGAAGAGCCTTCTCCAACACCACAGTTCAAAAGCATCAATTCTTCGGCACTCAGCCTTCTTCACAGTCCAACTCTCACATCCATACATGACCACAGGAAAAACCATAGCCTTGACTAGATGGACCTTAGTCGGCAAAGTAATGTCTCTGCTTTTGAATATGCTATCTAGGTTGGTCATAACTTTTCTTCCAAGGAGTAAGCGTCTTTTAATTTCATGGCTGCAGTCACCATCTGCAGTGATTTTGGAGCCCAAAAAAATAAAGTCTGACACTGTTTCCCCATCTATTTCCCATGAAGTGATGGGACCAGATGCCATGATCTTTGTTTTCTGAATGTTGAGCTTTAAGCCAACTTTTTCACTCTCTACTTTCACTTTCATCAAGAGGCTTTATAGTTCCTCTTCACTTTCAGCCATAAGGGTGGTGTCATCTGCATATCTGAGGTTATTGATATTTCTCCCGGCAATCTTGATTCCAGCCTGTGTTTCTTCCAGTCCAGCGTTTCTCATGATGTACTCTGCATATAAGTTAAATAAGCAGGGTGACAATATACAGCCTTGACGTACTCCTTTTCCTATTTGGAACCAGTCTGTTGTTCCATGTCCAGTTCTAACACCTTAAGGCAGTACTATTATAATTCCCAATGGAAAAAAATGAAGGCACAGAGAAGCAACTGGCTTAAGGTCACATAGGTGTTAGGTAGCAGAGCTGGGATGTGAATCTGAGCCCTTTGACCCCAGAGCTCATTTTCAACATCGCCTAGAGCACTGCCTGTTACTGGCACTGCTCAGGGTAGGACACAGTGATGAACAATCAGCCTCGGTACCTGTCTCACAGAGCTTATGGTAAAGTGGAGTGACAGACTTAAATCTCACAACCATGCTTTTATAAACCACGCTGGACTGTGAAAGAAAAGCAAAGGGAGCAACCGGAGGCTGGGCTGGGAGAAGTGATTGAGATCCGAGTATGGGGGAGCACTTCCTTGAGGAAGTGACATTCTGTGAACAGGCTGTTGCAGCTGGTGGGAAGCGGGGAGTATGCAAGGGAGGCTGTGTGGCTGTAGGGGTGAAGGGGAGGGTTTGGGAGTGAGCAGGGAAAGGACATCATTGACTCATAGAATAACGACCTGTCCTTGGCTTTGGTGTGGAGCGTGGATGGGTAAGTGGGGTCAGTCGGGGTGGTGGGTGAGCAGAGATGGTGCTGTCACCTGTGTTCACAAGGACCTGTGGCTCTATTTACCAGGGCCAGCTTGAAGTGGGCACTATTGCTCATTCTGTCGGAGACAGATGAAATAAAGAAGATAGCTAAACACAATGAGGAGAAGGTATTATGAAATGAGAGGCAATGTTAACATTTCTCAAAAATAGGACCCCCTTCCCCAGGCCCACCTCAAATGAATCAGTCACCTGAGTAGGGCCCCAGAATCTGCATTCTACAACTCCCAGAAAACCTCTTCCTACAGGGCCACATGATCCTCACATAACTGGGATCCTCAGAACAGTGTGAAAGAATATCTGTCTTCTTGTTACTTCCAGTACCAAACCATTGGTATCTGGTGGCTCAGATGGTTGAGAATCTGTCTGTGATGCAGGAGCCCTGGGTTCAATCCCTGGGTCACAAAGCTCCCTGGAGGAATGCATGGCAACCCACTACAGTACTCTTGCCTGGAAATTCCCCATGGACAGGGCAGCCTGGTGGGCTACAGCCCATAGTGTTGCCAAGAGTTGGACACGACTGAGCGACTAACACTTTCACACTTTCAAAATGTTCAAAAACGGGCTGTTTAATTAAATTATGCTATATCTTATTGCAATGAAATACTACATAACCATTTAAAACTAATGTTTTAGAAGAGAATTTTCAAACATTCGAAGAGGCCTAAATATGCAATTATATATTTTAAAATACCTTTGAATTTTCTAAGTCTCTACAATAAGTAAGAATTATTTGAATCTGAGAAATAAATATATGTAAAATGCAGAATTAGAAAGGGATTAAAAGGTGACATAGTTGACATTGATCTGAAGGGACTTGAGATGTGAATTTAGATATCAGGAGGAAAAATAAACATATCTGACTCTTGCTGATTTGGATGTCTCAGTTCAGTTCAGTTGCTCAGACGTGTCTGACTCTTTGCGACTCCATGGACTATAGTACACCAGGCCATCACCCACTCATGGAGTTTACTCAAACTCATGTCCACTGAGCTGGTGATGCCATCCAACCACCTCATCCTCTGTTGTCCCCTTCTCCTCCCACCTTGTATCTTTCCCAGCATCAGGGTCTTTTCAAATGAGTCAGTTCTTCGCATCAGGTGGCCAAAGTTTTGGAGTTTCAGCTTCAACATCAGTCCTTCCAATGAATATTCAGGACTGATTTACTTTAGGATTGATTAGTTGGATCTCCTTGTAGTCCCAGGGACTCTTAAGAGTCTTCTCCAGCACCACAGTTCAAAAGCATCAGTTCTTCGGTGCTCAGCTTTCTTTATAGTCCAACTGTAATGTCCATACATGACTACTGGAAAAACCATAGCTTTGACTAGATGGACCTTTGTTGGCAAAGTAATGTCTTTGCTTTTTAATATGCTTTCTAGGTTGGTCATAATTTTTCTTTCAAGGTGCGAGCATCTTTTAATTTCATGGCTGCAGTCACCATCTGCAGTGATTTTGGAACCCCCCAAAATAAAGTCTGTCACTGTTTCCACTCTTTCCACATCTATTTGCCACGAAGTGATGAACCAGATGTCATTATCTTAGTTTTCTGAATGCTGAGTTTTAAGCCAACTTCTTCACTCTCCTCTTTCACTTTCATCAAGAGGCTCTTTAGTTCTTCACTTTCTACCATAAGGGAGGTGTCATCTGCATACCTGAGGTTATTGATATTTCTCCCAGCAATCTTGATTCCAGCTTGTGCTTCATCCAGCCCAGCATTTCGCATGATGTACTCTGCATATAAGTTAAATAAGCAGGGTAACAATATACAGCCTTGAGGTACTCCTTTCCTAATTTGGAACCAGTCTGTTGTTCCATGTCCGGTTCCCACAGTTGCTTCTGGACCTGCATAAAGATTTCTCAAGAGGCAGGTCAGGTGGTCTGGTGTTCCCATCTCTTTCAGAATTTTCTACAGATTGTTGTGATCCACACAATCAAAGGCTTTGGCATAGTCAGCAAAGCAGAAATAGATATTTTTCTGGAACACTCTTGCTTTTTCAATGATCCTATGGATGTTGGCAATTTGATCTCTGGTTCCTCTGCCTTTTCTAAATCCAGCTTGAACATCTGGAAGTTCATAGTTCACATACTGCTGAAGCCTGGCCTGGAGAATTTTGAGCATTACTTTACTAGCATGTGAGATGAGTGCAATTGTGTGGTAGTGTGAGCATTCTTTGGCATTGCCTTTCTTTGGGATTGGAATGAAAACTGACCTTTTCCAGTCCTGTGGCCTCTGTTGAGTTTTCCAAATTTGCTGGTGTATTGAGTGCAGCACTTTCACAGCATCATCTTTTAGGATTTGAAATAGCTCAACTGGAATTCCATCTCCTCCACTAATTTTGTTTGTAGTGATGCTTCCTGAGACCCACTTGACTTTGCATTCTAGGATGTCTGGCTCTAGGTGAGTGATCACACCATCATGATTATCTGAGTCATGAAGATCTTTTTTGTATAGTTCTTCTGTGTAAGTCAACACAATAAACTGGAAAATTCTGAAAGAGATGGGAATACCAGACCATCTGACCTGCCTCTTGAGAAATCTATATGCAGGTCAGGAAGCAAGAGTTAGAACTGGACATGGAACAACAGACTGGTTCCAAATAGGAAAAGGAGTACATCAAGGCTCTAATTTTCATGAAGAAATCTCTAGACTTTTCCATTCTATTGTTTTCCTCTATTTCTTTGCATGATCACTGAGGAAGGCTTTCTTATCTCTCCTTTTGGAACTTTGCATTCAAATGGGTATATCTTTCCTTTTCTCCTTTGCCTTTTGCTTCTCTTCTTTTCACAGCTATTTGTAATGTCTCCTCAGACAACCATTTTGCCTTTTTGCATTTCTTTTTCTCGGAGATGGTCTTGATCCCTGCCTCCTGTACAATGTCATGAACCTTCGTCCAAAGTTATTCAGGCACTCTGTGTATCAGATCTAATCGTTTGAATCTATTTGTCACTTTCACTGTATAATCGTAAGGGATTTGATTTAGATCATACCTGAATGGTCTAGTGGTTTTCCCTACTTTCTTCAATTTGTCTGAATTTGTCAATAAGGAGTTCATGATCTGAGCCACAGTCAGCTCCTGGTCTTGTTTTTGCTGACTGTATAGAGCATCTCCATCTTTGGCTGCAAAGAATATAATCAATCTGATTTTGGTATTGACCATCTGGTGATGTCCATGTGTAGAATCATCTCTTGTGTTGTTGGAAGAGGGTGTTTGCTATGACCAGTGCATTCTCTTGGGAGAACTCTATTAGCCTTTGCCCTGCTTCATTCTGTACTCCAAGGCCAAATTTGCCCATTACTCCAGCTATTTCTTGACTTCCTACTTTTGCATTCCAGTCCCCTATAATGAGAAGGACATCGTTTTGGGGTGTTAGTTCTAGAAGTTCTTGTAGGTCTTCATAAAACCATTCAACTTCAGCTTCTTCAGCATTACTGGTCGGGGCATAGACTTGGATTACTGTGATACTGAATGCTTTGCCTTGGAACAAACAGAGATCATTCTGTCATTTTTGAAATTGCATCCAAGTATTGCATTTCAGACTGTTGTCGACCATGATAGCTACTCCATTTCTTCTAAGGGATTCTTGCCCACAGTAGTAGATATAATGGTCATCTGAGTTAAATTCATCCATTCCAGTCCATTTTAGTTTGCTGATTCCTAATATGTCAGTGTTCACTTTTGAAATCTCCTGTTTGACCACTTCCAATTTGCCTTGATTCATGGACCTAAATTCCAGGTTTGCATGTGGTATTGCTCTTTATAGCATCAGACTGTGCTTCCATCACCAGTCACCCAGGTTTGGAACTTGGATGTCTCAGTTCCAAACAAAATGACAAAAACAAAAATCCTCTGTATTTGAATCACCTCCTAAGTGAAAATGTCTTTCTTAACTCACATCTGTTTACAAAGAATAACATAAGTGGTCTTTCCTATTAATAGTATTTCTGTTCCAAAACATTTCCTGTCCTACTATGTGCGCAGTGTGATGCATCAAAAAGCAGCAGCAGGAGAGGCTTCTGTAGGCATCTCAGGATGTGGACCTGGGGGAGGCGTGAGAGTCAAGACTTCGACCTGGCAGAGCGGGCTACACCCCAGGCCTTTACGTCCCTGCCACCAGTTCTCTCTTCCTCAGTTTGGGTTGAATTTTCTCTAGACAAATGAACTCATCCATAGTCAAAGGTGAAGGTAAACTCAACTTAAGATAAAGAAAATCCATTTCTAAATTTAAACTTAAGAAACTGAGGCAAAACCAGAATGGTCATTCTCTCTGTTTGCTTAATGTTGCTGAACTGCCTTCCTCAGTCGGAAGTCAGACTGTCTGTGTTCAACCTGATGCTCACTAGCAATGTGTCCTTCAGAGAATGACTGAACTTCCCTGCCTCAGATCCCTCATTTGTACCATGGAGGCAATGGTAACATCCACCTCAAGGGACTGTGATACAGATTTAGAGTTGGCCTATCTGAAGTGCTTACAAGCGCTGGGCCCATAGGAAGCCCGAGATGAGGGTAAATATGTCAGACTGCATAATCTAGTGGTGGAGACAACAAACAAATAATTGTAATAGAATCTAACAATTACTCTAGTAGAAAGTGAAAAAGTGAAAGTGTTAGTTGCTCAGTCGTGTCTGACTCTTTGCAACCCCATGGACCGTAGCCCACCAGGCTCCTCTGTTCATGGAATTCTCCAGGCAAGAATACTGGAGGGGGGTACAAAGTTCTGTGAGTAAACAGAGGAGGAATTAACTAACCCCAAGTAGGGGTCTCAAGGAAAGACTTAGAGGGCAGTCGATGTTTTAAACAGGGAAGGATTTTTGCCCAAGTGAAATTGATGGGCAGAGAGAACAGCAGATGCAGAAAACTTGCAACCTTTTGGATGAGATTAGGCCAGCTTGCCACACCCAGGTTCATGTGACAAAAAATGACCCTTAATGATCAGTGACTTGAGCAATAATTCCTCATGTGTCTCTAATTGACATTATTCAAGTCAGAGTGAGGTTCCTATACAGAAGGTATCTAAAATGCCCTGTTTAACCGAAACATATTGCACACATAGAAGCTTAAACCCTGGAGTTCTGCGAGACTAAAAGCTGAATTTCGCTCCCTGTCTGTCATTTTGGCCCTCTTTCTGTGACATGACCTTGCACAGGTCATGTACAAATTGTGCCTTGAAATACATCTCCAAGCGTAGCATTTATGATCATCTATTTCATCTTAGACCTAAAAGAGGAAATGAAATTAAAACATAATAAAAAAATAACTCTAGAATTCATCTTAGGTTTACATCAGAAGCTATGGGAACTTGAGAAGCATAATAGAAAATCTAAGGAATATATCTAGGGGGTATTTTTCTTTTTACCTTGTTTGAGAGACTGTAGAAAAGGGCTTGGTCTTAGAAATCTTGTAAAGAAGGAAGATAGGAGGAAATTCAAAGACTCTGGGAAACTTCTCCCCCAGGACTCGGCAGCATACCTTATTTGTTGTATTTCATTTTTTAAAAAAAGTGTTTTCCCAGGACTGTGAGATCTTTTATACATGGAAATAGAGAACAAAATTCACCAATTCTAGAAATAGAGCTTTGGCACACACGATCCAAGAATTGAATGTATGCTTGTAATTATATATTTTAAGATAGATTGGTGAAAGTTCATCATTTTGAAGTAGGCTTTTTTAGTATGTTAAAATTCTGTATGGTGTATAGCTGGAGGGATTTCAAAACACAGTGAATGTCTAACTCCAAACAAAGGCTACACTCCTTCTTCTTTTTTATTTTTATTTTTTACATCTTGAGGCAAAAAACAAAAATCCTGAAAGCAAAAAGGCATTCTTAAATTTTGCACATTGCCTCCTTTAAAACGTTCTTATCCCTGGTTTTATTTTTTACCTATAGAGCTTGCCATCATTACGGATGTCTTAGAATCAAGGCTGGGATTTCCCCGCCTGACATCTCAAACTTTACATCACTGAAAGCACACAGCAATGGTTCCTTTGTCCTCTTTAAAGAAACATATACGTTCCCAAAACAAAAACTATTTGAAGATTTTAATGTAAATTCAGTAAACTTTATAGCAAATAGAAAGGGTGACCTCGCCTGGGTTCCAACCAAGATCTTTACTTACTTAGTGAAAGGAGGCAGAGGGTTAGCTGCTTTGAACTCTAGGGTTGTGCTTATTTTATCTGGTTTCTTTTGAGGTTCGTAGATTGAAGTTGTCATCCCTTTGGAAATGGATATCAGACTGTGAAGGTCATCAATGTTATCTGTTCAACAATAGCACAAGAGCAAGCTTAAGGACATTTCTTAAATATGTTTGCTCAGCCCTACAAATGACAGTTTCAGGTACTGGCTGAGAAAGTGGTGTCTGTGTGTACTCTGATTTGGGTATGTTGCTAATCACCTAGCCTTTTCTTAGATGTCAAGAGAGGGCAAGTCTAATAGTAACACATACTTTCTGTTTGTTTACCAGACACTCTAGTCTTTACCTAGTATTTATGCTAATAACTATGGGTAACTTTCTTTAACTGAAGGAAGAGAAAGAGGCTGATCGGGAAAGGCCCTTTTTATGATCTTGTCTCTGTATTATATAGTACTTCTTGGGTAATAGTGCAGCTGGATATTATTATCCTGGAACGGAATTTGATCCAGATTCTTCTAAAGCATTGTCTCTGCATTCTTTTCTTTTCTGGCTCAAATACTTATGGAGTTGCATGTTCTTTAATATAGAACTTCAGAAACAGCCTTAAGATATTGAATGGGAATTGCATTTGTATGTGGTCGGTCATACTTATATGTGGCACTGACGTATATAAAGAATTACTTGAGGTGATTTACTCTTTTCTTTTTTCAAAACAAGAGCACAGTTATATGTTGTCAGAGGAACCAGAAATGATATCATAAGATTGAATTAGTAGAAACAAAAACAACAGGCAAAGGCCTGGCCATTATTTACTGAGTGCTGACAGAGAGCTCTGCCCCATGCTGGGTTAGACATGAGGAAAGACATGCTTTCCTGCTCAGTGGTCTTATCATCTCATTGTAAGCACACACTGTAACATCTTGTCTAATGTAGATTGAGCTATCTTAGATCTAGAATAATAGATCACCTCAGATTTAGATCATCTTAATTAGGATGTTGGCAGACTGAAATGGAACAGGGTTCTTGATGCAAGCAAATGAGTAGTAAGTGCATTAGCAATTCCCCCTCTTCCTTACAGAATTCTTCCTAAAAGCCAGTATCCAGTTCCTTTCCTGCTGAATTGTATAAACAGTCCTGAAATGTAGTACCTAGGGAGAGCTCTTTCTTCTACTGTGGATTCTTCAGTAGTCCTTTTTTTTTTGTTAACAGAAGGGCAACTTTTCTTCAAAAGTGTTTTTGAAAGACAGAAACAAAAGTGAGTTATTTCTTTGAAGATCAGTTGTGGTTACTAAATTTGTGATGGAATTGAATAAAAGATAGTTCTTCTAATCTCCTTGAAACATTTAAATTTGCATATTATCAGATGTGTGGGTGGGCCCAAGATGAGTTTTTTTTAAAGAAGTCTGCCATTCTAACTAGGTGACTGAAAAAAAATGATGGAGATGATTTAATATATATTAGGTCAAAGGATAGCTAATGGTCAGCCCCATCATGGTCTCTGTGATGTAGAAACCCATACCTTATCTTGATTTTTTGCACTATACTTCCAGGGCTGGGTGATTTGGGGAGTGAAATTCTTTGGTGTCTCTAGTCAATGAGAGGGAAATGTCATTGACAAGAGTAGGTAGTCTATTTTTTTCCTTTTTAGTCAAGAGTACCTAATCTTTGAATCTGTAACACCTAGAGTTGCAGAGATGCATGGTATTAGATACAAAGTTACATTCTATGGAAAGCAGCCCTCTTTTATAGGCAGAACTAACATTTCTTAACTCAGCCTGATCTATTTTGAAGATAATAAACACATTCAAGGTACTTTTTGATATACAATGGGGGTCAGCATTTTTTTTAATCTAGAAGTATTTACACAAAACAAAACAAAACCAGAAGGCAAGACACAGAAATGCTTCTAAAATCCACTTTAAAACTAATAAGTAAATTTTTTGAAAGTGTGAAACAATTACCTCAGTGTGTGATTTACACTTCGCCCCCCAACCCCCACCCCCGAAAGTGTTGTTTCTGGCAGGGGAGCATCTGAGCTGGGGAGAGCCCTGCTAAAGGGATTAGGTTGCTCTGGCTCTTGTGTTTATTGAGTCACCTAGCACTTCTTATAAAACAGCAGCTTTCAAATGTACACACACCTGCGCTCAACACCCTGAGTACTCCAAATGCTTGTTTAACTGTTCTCACACCTGGAGTATCTCTTCCATCCATTGAGGTCAGAAAGCATAGAGGTGTCCACATACTGGTTTTTCCTTTTCCTTGGAAGTCTGTTGGAATATAGCCATGTATATGGTTCTGATGCTAACAGAGACAGAGAGATTTTTTCAGTGTACTATAGTGCCACCAGGCCCCACAGAACATCCCCAGTCTTACCTCCCACTGTATCAAAATGAAGGTTAATGTTTCTCAGGGGACATTATCTCAATTGAGGTCTTGCTGGGCTAGAGTCCAGGGACCCATCTCACTGCAGCTTCCAGGCCACTTTGCACTAGGAGGGGGCGGTGGCTTCTTTGTACTTAATCTGGCCCACAGAGGCCAGCACTGGCTCCGTGCAGGGCTAAGCAGGGTCATGGATCTTGTTGTGTGAGAAAGGGAAGAGGAAAAAAGGAAGCCTAAAGCAGGAGGCTAAGACGAGAGAAGGCACAGAAAGATGAAAGAAGGAAGTATGCATCTAGGGACGCTCATCTGCCTAAGTCACTTCATGGACATTAATGCTCTCCTTTTACTCCCTCTGTCTTTTTTTTTTCCTTTCTCTAGTCTGGAAGTCAAAGCCTGAAAAACTGTCTTTATTTTTGACATCATGGGTATTATCACATAAAGTATGCATGTGCGTGTGTGTAACATGCTGTATTAATGGGGTTAGCATACTTAGCAGGCTTACTATGGTCTAGGTTTATGTCTGGATTATCTCATTCATTCTTTTTTTTGTTAATATTTATTTTTTTATTTATTTGGCTGTGATGGTCTTAGTTGCAGTGTGCAGGTTCTTAGCTGCAGTATGTGGGATCTAGTTCCCCAATCAAGTATTGAACCTGGGCTCTCTGCATCAGGAATGTGGATCTTAGCCCCTGGACTACCAGGGAAGTCCTTCGTTCATTCTTCTCAATAATATAGCAGTTGTAGCTTCTGTTATCATTTTAATTTTACTGATAGAAAATGTAGGCTCCAAACTCATATTAGGTACTCAGGCTTATTCAAAGGTTTTTAAAATTCGTGTGTGACAGTGTAAAGACCAAATTCCTTACCCTGTCCCTTGACTCCACCTGCTTAGTCAAGATTCATGTCACTGTTTCATTTCATTAATGTTCTAATTAATTCACAATCTTCTAAATGTCTTTTCCCTTCTTTTCTCTTTGCTTTTGCCCAGGACTTTTCCTGTTCTCTCTACTTACACTGCTCTTATCCATCTTTAAAATCGATAAATATTGAATACATAACTACATTATGATGTCATAGCTCTGGACAGGACACTATTCCTCTCCATGCTCACTTCGCAACAGTAGACACACCCATACATACACACACACACACACACACACACACACACACACACATCATTCTAAATTAAGGTAGACTGTGTGATGAATACTATAATGAGAGATAAGGACAAAAGAAATAGAGAAATTTTGTGGAGGGGACATTATTTCAATTTCATGGTGCCTGGGAAAGCTCTTTCCTCTAAGAGAATTTGTATTTTGTGGAGATCTCTACTATTCTGACAAATTGTTAGTAGGAAAATATTAGAAGGAGGGCATGCTAGGTAGAGGAAATATCATGATATGGAGAATATGAGGGACATCTAAAGAGTGGTGAACAGTGAATGGTTTGGCTCTTTTGAACATAGAGTATCTACATATTTATGGGACGTGATAAGGACCTAATAGAAAATAACGCCTGAAAAGCTTTATTCCTCCTCCACTTTACCACCTGGTAACATTAAGCTTATTTCCAACTTTTGTAGCTCTGCTTCTATTTTATAAATAGATTCATTTGTACCACTTTTTAGATTCTGCTTATAAGAAATATTATGTGATACTTGTCTTTCTCTGTCTGATATGTCAGACAGTATGACACTGTCTCACTCCGTATGACAAGCTCTAGGTCCATCCATGTTGCTGCAAATGGCAGTTTTTCATTCTCTTTTATGACTGAATAATATTCCAGTAATATTCCATTACTCAGAAGGAGATAATGGTGACCCACTTCAGTATTCTTGCCTGGAGAATTCCATGGACAGAAGAGCCTTGTAGGCTACAGTCCATAGGGTTGCAAGAGTCAGACACGTCTTAACAACTATATTCTGTTATATATATGTAGCATATCTTTTTTATCCATTCCTCTGTTGTTGGACACTTAGGTTGCTTCCGTCTCCTGGCTATTGTAAATAGTGCTGCAATGAACACTGGGGTGCCTGTATCTTTTCAAATTATGGGTTTCTCCAGGAGTATGCCTAGGAGTGGAATTGCTGGGTCATATGGTAGTTCTATTTTTAGTTTTTAAAAGGAACCTCCATACTTTTCTCCATAGTGGCTGTACCAACTTACATTCCCACCAAGAGTACAGGAAAGGCCCCTTTTCTCCACACACTGTCCAGCATTTGTTGTTTGTAGATTTTTTGATGATGGCCAGATTTTTTTTCAGACCAGTGTGAGATGATACCTTTTTGTAGTTTCAATTTGCATTTCTCTACTAATCAGTGATGTTGAGCATCTTTTCATGTGCTTTTTGGCCATTTGTATGTCTTTGGAGAAATATCTATTTAGATCTACACATTAAAAAAATTTTTTTTTATATTGAGTTGCATGAGCAGTTTGTATAGTTTGGAGATTAATCCCTTGTTGGTAACTTTGTTTGCAAATATTTATGGTTTCCTTTGCTGTGCAAAGACTTGTAAGTTTAATTATGTCCCACTTGTTTATTATTGTGTTTATTTTCATTATTCTAGGAGTTGGATCAAAAAAGATCTTGCTGTGATTTGTATCAAATTGTTCTGCTTATGTTTTCCTCTATGAGTTTTATAGAATCCGGCCTTATGTTTAAGTCTTTACTCCACTTTGTTAATTTTTGTGTATGGTATTAGGGAGTGTTCTAATTTATTCTTTTACATATAGCTGTCTAGTTTTCCCAGCACCACTTACTGAAGAGACTGTCTTTTCTCCATTGTGTATTCTCGCCTCCTTTGTCAAAGATAAGGTGCCCATATGTGCATGAGTCTATCTCTAGACATTCTATCTAGTTCCATTGATCTGTATTTCTGTTTTTGTTCCAGTACCATGCTTTTTTGTGACTGTAGCTTTGTAGTATAAGTCTGAAGTCAGGGAGCCTGAGGCCTCCAGCTCCATTTTTCTTTCTCAAGATTGCTTTGGCTATTTGCAAGATTTTTTTGTTGTTGTTCTAATTCTGTGAAAAATGCCATTGGTAATTTGCTAGAGAAGTCTACATAGATTTAATAGCTTTAGCCTTTGAAGTTGATATTGACAAGAAAAGCCTATTGTGTGAGAATGGAGAAGTGTGATAGAACCTTGGGGGATGTCTAGGGTAACTGAGAGCAAAGATATCGTATTAATACTGGGGATTAAGTAAGAATATGCATGCTCAGTAGTGAAACTCCCAGCTCTTGCCTTCCAGAACACTGGTAACAGGGGATTCTAGGGGTATAGGTCAAAGGAACTTTTCATGGAGTAGAGGTGACCTTAGCACATTTATAGACTACAGAATAGGACTGGTTAAAAATGGATGGTTGAAGAAGATAGTTTCAAGAAGGATAAGAAAGAAGATGAATTGGCATAATGATTCAGATGACAGAGAGGAAGTGAATCGGGTGGAGCTATGAATTGAAGGAAGGGAGGATATGTCTTATGAAGTAGAAGAGAAAGAAAGAATATTGAGTGGTAAGCAATTGTAAAGAGAAAAGGAAACCAAAAAATTTAGAATGAAGGCAGATTCCATGTGATTAGTCAATAGGGCAATTGTTTGAATAGAGAGAGGGTTGAGAGTGAGGAGGAACAGGAGAACAAGAATGGGATTCAAATCCCTCCTTCTCAGTAGAGATTTCCTGCAACCTTCCAGCCCTAAGTGATTGCTATTCTTCTAAACTATACTGCATTTACTATTTGTACCACACATTTGGTGACTAATCACACCCAGCCTGACACAGAAATGACACCATTTCTATTGTTGTCTTGAGCTCTCATTTATATCTTTTGTTAGTTTACTTTTCAGGCAATATGTACTCCATGACTGAAGATTCCTCAGTGCAGCAACTACATCCTAAACTTCTTTGTTTTGCTCACTTTAAATGTTATTTGAACTAAAAATATATATTTAAAAAATTAAATTGGTTGATATATAATATTATTATTAAAGACAGAACTCTATCTTCTCATCTTTTATGATATTCTTTTTCTTTTTACTGTGTAATGGCACAATCTTATCTTACCATTTGATCTTCCTTTCTACAGTTCTCTCCCATTTCTTTTGCCTCTTGGCTTTTACTGTAAGTAAAACAATCTTTAAAAGAGCCATTTCACCTATTTCTCTCCAAATAACTAGTAATTTCTATGATAAAGAATAAAAATGTGATTTTTAATGTTTTTTATATTTCCTTGTGTCACTTAATTATTTTAATAGGTTGTTAGTTTTTTTGGGGGGGGGTGAAGGGGGAGGTTGGTCTCTATTTGAACAGACTTTCTGAAAAAATACATTCTGAGTTGCTTTGAAAAAGACTAAAAGCATCTATTGTGACTTAGCAGCTGACCAGCACACTGGTTGATGAAATTTGTAGCCTTTGCTCTAAAGTTCTCTAACAAGATTAGGTGAGATTGAACTGAGAAGGTAAAGGTTTCTAAACTGACATAAACTCAAAGAGCAGAACTAGATCATGATACTATTTGCATCTCTAACAAAGTCTAATTTTTGACATGTTATATTTGGTGCACCATAATCTATGTGCATACAGATCCTTCTAGTAAATGATGAATGAGGTTTAGCTAACATAATGCACTTTATTATATTCTTTTATACCCTTCTCAGTCAGTCAGTCAGTTCAGTTGCTCAGTCGTGTCCGACTCTTTGAGACCCCATGAATCGCAGCACACCAGGCCTCCCTGTCCATCACCAACTCCTGGAGTTCACTCAGACTCACGTCCATCGAGTCAGTGATGCCATCCAGCCATCTCATCCTCTGTCGTCCCCTTCTCCTCCTGCCCCCAATCCCTCCCAGCATCAAAGTCTTTTCCAGTGAGTGAACTCTTTGCATGAGGTGGCCAAAGTACTGGAGTTTCAGCTTTAGCATCATTCCTTCCAAAGACATCCCAGGGTTGATCTCCTTCAGAATGGACTGGTTGGATCTCCTTGCAGTCCAAGGGACTCTCAAGAGTCTTCTCCAACACCACAGTTCAAAAGCATCAATTTTTCGGCGCTCAGCCTTCTTCACAATCCAACTCGCACATCCATACATGACCACTGGAAAAACCAGAGCCTTGACTAGACAGACCTTAGTCGGCAAAGTAATGTCTCTGCTTTTGAATATGCTATCTAGGTTGGTCATAACTTTTCTTCCAAGGAGTAAGCGTCTTTTAATTTCATGGCTGCAGTCACCATCTGCAGTGATTTTGGAGCCCCAAAAAAGAAAGTCTGACAGTTTCCACTGTTTCTCCATCTATTTTCCATGGAGTGATGGGACCAGATGCCATGATCTTCATTTTCTGAATGTTGAGCTTTAAGCCAACTTTTTCACTCTCCACTTTCACTTTCATCAAGAGGCTTTTTAGTTCCTCTTCACTTTCTGCCATAAGAGTGGTGTCATCTGCATATCTGAGGTTATTGATATTTCTCCCAGCAATCTTGATTCCAGCTTGTGTTTCTTCCAGTCCAGCGTTTCTCATGATGTACTCTGCATATAAGTTAAATAAGCAGGGTGACAATATACAGCCTTGATGCACTCCTTTTCCTATTTAGAACCAGTCTGTTGTTCCATACCCTTCTAGACCTTGGAAATATAGGGTTGGGGAGCTCTGCCTTGTAAAATGACCCAGATCACTTCTCTGGAACAGAATCTATATATGTGTTTTTCCAAAACAGCTTGGTCACATTTGTTTCTCTACTGTCATTCATTTGGTGCTTCTTCTGGCAGCCATCAGAAAGATAGGGGTAAATACTAAATTTCACTGGATAGTTCCATCTGCCTAAACTGCTAAAACCAATAGTGTCATATGGGACTTTTTGGTCCATTTGTGAAACCAGATCTGAGACAAAGAAATAGCTCAGCATTGCCCTTCTTTGGGATTGGAATGAAAACTGACCTTTTCCAGTTCTGTGGCCACTGCTGAGTTTTCCAAATTTGCTGGCATATTGAGTACAGTGCTTTAGCAGCATCATCTTTTAGGATTTGAAGTAGCTCAACTGGAATTCCATCACCTCCACTAACTTTTTCTTTTAGTGAGTGAGTGAGCGAGTGAAGTCGCTCAGTCATGTTCGACTCTTTGCGACCCCATGGACTGTATGTAGCCTACCAGGCTCCTCTGTCCATGGGATTTTCCAGGCAAGAATCCTGGAGTGGATTGCCATTGTTCTTAGTAATGCTTCCTAAAGCCCACTTGACTTCACACTGTAGAATGTCTTGCTCTATGTGAGTGACCATGCCATCATGATTATCCAGGTTATTAAGACCTTTTTTTTTGTATAGTTCTTCTGTGTATTCTTGCCACCTCTTCTCAATCTCTTCTGTTTCTGTTATATCTTTGCCATCCCAGTCCTCTATTGTGCCCATCTTTGCATAAAATGTTCCTTTGATATCTCTAATTTTCTTGAAAAGATTTCTGCTGCTGCTGCTGCTAAGTCATTTCAGTCGTGTCCGACTCTGTGTGACCCCACAGATGGAAGCCCACCAGGCTCCCCCGTCCCTGGGATTCTCCAGGCAAGAACACTGGAGTGGGTTGCCCTTTCCTTCTCCAATGCATGAAAGTGAAAAGTGAAAGTGAAGTCGCTCAGTTGTATCCAACTCTTAGCAACCCCATGGACGGCAGCCTACCAGGCTTCTCTGTCCATGGGATTTTCCAGGCAAGAGTACTGGAGTGGGGTTCCATTCTATTGTTTTCCTCCATTTCATTGCATTGTTCTCTTAAGAAGGCTTTCTTATCTCTCCTTGCTATTCTTTGGAACTCTGTATTCAGATGGGTATATCTTTCCCTTTCTCCTTTGCCTTTTGCTTCTTTTCTCAGCTATTTGTAAAGCCTCCTCAGACAACCAATTTGCTTTTTTGCATTTCCTTTTCTTGGGAATGGTTTTGATCACTGCCTCCTGTACAATGTTGTGAACTTTCGTCCATGGTTCTTTAGGCACTCTATCAGATCTAATCCCTTGAATCTATTTGTCACTTCCACTGTATAATCGTTAAGGGGTTTGATTTATGTCATACCCGAATGGCCTAGTTGTTTTCCCTACTTTCTTCAATTTAAGTCTGAATTTGGGAATAAGGAGTTTATGATCTGAGCCACAGTCAGCTCCCAGTCTTGCTTTTGCTAACAGTATGGAACTCCATCTTCGACTGCAAAGAATATAATCCATCTGATTTGGTGTTGACCATCTGGTGATGTCCATGTATAGACTTATCTCTTGTGTTGTTGGAAGATTCATCTCTTGCATCATCTCTTGCATTGTTGTGTTTGCTATGACCAGTGTGTTTTCTTGGCAAAACTCTGTTAGTCTTTGACCTTAAATATCTTGATTCATAGACTTAACATTGCCCGTTGCTATGCAATATTATTCTTTACAGCTTTGAACGTTACTTTCACCATCAGACACATCCATAACTGAGCATTGTTTCTACTTTGGCCCAGCTGCTTCATTCTTTCTGGAGCTGTTTCTCCACTCTTCCCCAGTAGAATACTGGACATCTGCCAACCTGCTGGGCTCATTTTCTGGGGTCATGGGGTTCTTGAGGCAAGAATACTGAAGTGGTTTCCTATCTAAAAGCAACAGCTACATGATCTACTCGTGATTCTAATGCTGAGTGAGCTCAGTAGTATCAGTGATATTGACTCTTGTAGGATGATGCCAACCAGCTTAATGTGTTGGGATTTACTCCATTACCCAAGACTTCAGAGGTTCCAGAACTTGACCTCTTGTGTACTTAGCAAGTGTTTTATACTGAACCTCCCTTTTGATCACGCATTGTTTCTCCTCTTCAGAAACTCTTCTAAGAATTACATATTTATAAATTAGCTTTCTGGACCGCACTACCTGTCCTCATGAATGAAATTCTTGTGTCACAAGTTTTTCTTCCAAGTAAATTAGATTAACATGACAACAGAAAACAAAATATGTTTTTCAAATTGTCATTAAATAGTGCTAATGTGGCATTTTAGAATGAAAGTAAATCATCTCATTTCCTAATAATTGAGAATTTTATAACCATTACTGTTAATCAGTAATTGAAAAATTTCCCCCAATTTTGAGGGGTGAAGGCTAAGAATTATTAACTGTGTACTATAGAACAAAGAGAACAGTGATGTGAACAAAGATATCAGTGGATAAAGGTAAATTTGATATACTGAGTGTTTTTTCTTCCTTTGTAATTACTTCTGTGTTCTATCTAATTATGAAGTAGTTTTCAGTTGTATTCCTGCTTCACACCTTTGACAAATAGCATCTTCTGTCATTATCTGCAGATTCATTTAGTCTTAGTTGTAAACCAAAAGCTTAATGACTATTCTCTTTTGGCTAGTACACAAAAGGGAAATCAGGTGAAAGAGTTTGAAGATAGAATTTCTTTGGAAATCTTGCATTTTAAGCAGTTGTTGTCTTACAACATCCTCTTTCAATGAATACTTTGAAATACAAACTCCTGTTATGTGTACTTTTCCTAGGCAATCAATAGTTCTCTCTTTCTTCCTATACGTGGTGAAACTGGATATTAGGAAGTATGGGCACACGTCTCCTCCTAAAAGGGAAATGGTTTGGGGATATTGTACTAATGGTATAATCATCAACAACAGCATCAAACAATGGTTATTAAGCTTCATTTGTAGGCAAGTGGACTGCCTAACCAACAGCCATTTTCCTCATCTTGTTTCCTAACAGAATAACATATTTTGTCTACATACCCACCTTCTTCCATACTAGGTGACTGAGGTAAAAAACTAACAGTGAAAGAGTTTGTCACTCAGTCATGTCCAGCTCTTTGCGACCCCATGGACTGTAGCCCACCAGGCTCCTCTCTCCATGGAATTCTCCAGGCAGGCATACTGGAGTGGGTTGCCATTTCCTTCTCCAGTGGACCCCATTCTCCAGCCCAGGCAATTAACCATGATGAGTCACCAGATAACCACAAGGGCCACCCTTGCCATGGTAATGATTGGTTCAGGCACAGTCAATTTATGCCCTTCTGACCAGTGAGATATGAAGAAAAGTCTCTACCTAGGTTTTCATCCTTATGGAAAGAGACAAACAGGAGGAGAAGATTCCCTTTAACAGTTCTGAATGCTTTCAAAAGAACAAGAAGCTGACCTGTATAGTTTTGTCACTGGGAATAGAGCCAGCTGAGGACAGACTTATGTGCTAAGGATGACAGAGGGGAAAGATGGATTCCTTATATCATTGAACAGCTGCGTTAACTAAGCCTGGAACCATCCTACCTTCAGCATTTTTAATATTTCCCTCTTTGTCTGGCCTTCTGTTAGTGGAGCTGGAATTTTCTCTTATGGGAACACGAACACCCTAGGCAACAAATTCACTGTTTAAATGAATAATTATAGATTACTGTTTTATTACACAGTTTGCATCTTTCTCTACCTTTTACTTTTCAAAATACTTTCTTTTACTTCTTCCCTTTTACTACTTCTGATACTGTTAAACCATCGTCTTTTTTTTAACCTTTTACTTCTCAACTCTTTGCTCCGTGATAACTTTAGCAACAGTCACTCTATTGAAATAAGGCTCACTGGTGTTCACTCATGATTTTGGTTACCAAATAAAACAGTCTCTGAGTCTCAGTTCCCGAATTTATAAATAGAACATTTGATCTTAATTAGTGGGTTTTTTTAATAGAAAAAATTTCAAACTAAATGTTACTCATAATCCCATACAAACATAAAACCAAGTGAAATTTCCTAATTGACTCAGAACCTGGAGGCTCTGTCCCCTGCTTGCTACCTGCTTGCTGTATAGCCCTCACTGTCCCCAACCTCTGCAGAGCTCACAGCTTTCACCGGACAAAGTTTTGAAACTACCCTCTCGATCTGAACTTCTTGTCAGTGCTGTTTTTCCATTTGCACTGTGACTCTCCTATCCAGGATGCGTCTGTGGTTTTCTGTTGCTGCCTGTGAAGTTCTATCCTTTTCAGCATTGTTCCGTTGAGCCTGTCTTCCTTTGCTAGAGTTATACAGGGCTACTTCTACTCTCCAAAACTGCTCAGTTTGTCCTTTTCTCTGTGTTCTTCTCATTCTGTTTCTTATATCTTTCCCATCTTTACCTGTTCAATCCTTTCCACTCCCACCCAATACCTATATAAGTCAAATGACTCAATTTTCTGCATGTTCCCATAGCATTCGTACCTCAATTATAGTACATATCACATTCTGTCTTTGAGTTTTGTATTAAAGATGTTCCTCAGGCTGTTTGCTCTCTGAAGGTGAGGAACTATTTCTCATTCATTGTTCCGTACACTGTGGTGCTCAGCCTATGTCTCTTAAAGATTACTCTTAAAAATGCTTGTTAATGAACAAAAAATTTGCAACAGAAATCAAAACCCTTCAATTATGTGGTTATTCTTTAGATTATTTGTTAGTGCCTTAAACATTTTTACCAGTTTTGTAAACTGATCTATATTCTCTGAGGTTATGTAGATTAAATTTAATTGATATGATAGAATATAGGCCAGTTATATAAAACTAAAGTGAAATATCTTTTTAATGCAAAATATTTCATAGCTGCATTTTATAATTTTTAAAAAAGGAAAAACAAAGCAACCTATGTCTGTGTTTGGAAATTTGCCTTTTCTTGACATTTTAAACAGTTATTTATGAGTTAGCTAGTTCAGGGACATCCTATGCATACCAATTATATAATAATAAATATGGCAACTATAATAATACTGTATTATTTTCATTTAAATAATTTTAAATTAAATAATTTTAAAATATTTAATTTTTGATTAAATAATACTGTATAATTTTCATTTAAATAATTGTTATTTTGTTCCCAGGGAGGACAATGAAACATTAATTTCAGTAAAGTATACCTCTTTTTGTATTTATTTTTCTGTTTCTTATGATTTCTATAAGATTATCATTCCTTTCTAGAGTATGTTTGAGAATACAATTAAGTTTAATTAATTAGAGTTACAAAAGTTGGTAAAGGAGAGAATGTACTATACTGTTAAGCTATTTAGTTTCTGTTACTTCATTTTAGCTATTTAGTGCTTCATAATTTTATTAACACCTTTAGTTTTGGATGAAGAAAAGATATGATTTGGTAAAGTTTATATTTCAAGCAAACTGTATTAAGAGTATATCCCATGATACAGTAGTGATAATATAATGATTAATATGCTTTGGAGGGAAAATGCCCAAATAAATTTAGTAGGTATTTTTTTCCTGAGACTAATGCTATCAATTATTTTCATAACCAGAGAAGAACTGACATTGAGACTAGAAATAATGATGGAGACAAATAGATATATTTCAGAATTAGAAATCTGAGGCTTAACATAAGTCCGTATATCCACACACCATAGACAAACGGGAGGTGCTGTCCCCAGGGATCATAAGTCAGAGAATCCCTTCTCTGCACGTGTGTGATCATCTGCCAAGGAGGTGTAATAATGCTGCCTCCCTCCCTCACAGGGTTGTTGATGTGGTCAGATGATAGACATGGAAGTACTGTCAGAGTTGGATGGTTGACCAGTTCATACATGGTAGCTAAGAGCAGAAATATTTTGTACATTCCCAACCTCATAGTTTCAGCCAGGGTAGGAGTCTAACTCCCTTTTCTCTTGCAATGGTGGGTGTGTGGGGCTGGGACCTCACTGGGTTACAATGAGGAGCCGTGAGTGGGACATGGAATGGAGGATAGTCACCTCATTCAGGGAAGTCGAGCATGAGAACAAAAGACACAGTCTGAAGCAAGGACTGAATCCACAACTGGAGTCAGAAGTAATGGATTTGAAAAGGAAAAAACAGTAATTTTAATCTGAAAATAGCCACTTTGAGGCACTAATCCTCAGAGCCAGATGCTTCACAGTAGGGACCCTGGGTGGTACCAGAGGTAGGTAGTGGCAGTAGGACCCATTAGGGTGCCATAAAAATCAGTCCTAGCACAAACATGCCTTCCACACACCGTCCTGTGATTCCTGGAATTTCTCTTCAGTGCCAAAATATGGGCCCTATAGACCCCACAGACTCAGTGTGTGATATCTTCATATTTTTGAACTGTAGCATTATACCCTTAGGTAACTAGATCCTGAGTTTAATGATTTAGGATCTGAACTTCTGAATTATGATTTTATGTTTGTTATTATTGGGAATAACTAGTATGATATTTTTTCAAGGGTCTTTGAGGTTAAGATTTTATTAATATGTATTTAGACCTCTATAGTAAATTGTTTCTGTGACTTAACATTCATTATTTACTCTTGATAGGTCTAGTATTCATAGGGTAACATTTAAAACATACCAGTTGGCATTGAGCACTAATTTAGCTACCGATCTCTTTTCCCTTCCCACGTCCCCTGACTCTTTGCCCATTAATTCTACAGGACTCAGTTTAAATCAGGAAAGGAAAATGGCTTACTTAAAAATGAGTGCAGTCAGGGAGGGGCTCTGACTCTTATGGCCTTGCTCTTAGGAGCCTCAGTAAATTTCTTTCTGCAAAGTATTTGATTCTTGTTGCTTTAACTACCAGCCTTGTCTCAGTGAGATTAGTCCCCAAAGATGAGAGAACTCTGACCACAGTTACAGACAGAGAAGACTTGAAAGAGGGTAAGATAAGGAAGCTTTTTTCAGATAGCTTTACCTATTTCAGCATATATGGCCTGGTCTTTAAACTCCCAACTCATAAAACAGTATTTCCTGTCCTAGTAGTTTCCATATCTTGGTCTCCTAACAAGCAGGGAGCAGTAAGTGGGCTTCACTGTCTGTCTACATCTGACTGTCCTGACTGTGTTAATCAGCATCTGCTCTTAGAAGCAGGGAAACCCTGGGGGATTAGTGCCTGGCAGAGTCAGTAAATTGGTTGGTTTGTGCAAACTTGAGGGAAGAGAGTAGAGCGGCAAGATGACTTAACTGTGGCAACGTGAGAAGAAGTGGTGTTGAAAGTGCCAAGGGACAAACTCCTACCTAGTGATAATGTCCCTTTTTTCAATTGAGGTGTAGTTAATGTAAATAGTTGTATTGTGATTTTCAATAAAACTGTGTTTAAGTACAAGCTCATTTTAGTTCTTTTCAGTGCTAGTAAGCAGCTGTTTCATCTAGTACAAATGAAAAGCAAGTCTTTGGGTTTATGAGTCCAGGGACCCATACAGGTGCAGAGAGCATTGGAAGATACTTCTGATAGGTGGTTAGGTTTAGGCCATAAATGGCGACAGAGCACAGGACTAACAGGACAGATGAAAATATGCTGTTCAAGAAAAATAGGCTCCTTTTCATAAAACACATGACATTCCTGCATCCTGTATCTGCCATAATATAAGGACCCTATTAACAGAAAAGAAGTGAAAAATGAGCCAGCATGCTTGTTGCCTAAACCCATCATAGCATTTTAAATTGCTTAAAGTTGCTGTTCCTAAAAAAGAAATTACAGTTATAGAGTGGCCCTTTTGGCTACTTGGCAAGATCTGTAATTCAGAAGGTTCAGGACTTAATTCTTAGGGAATTTTGTTTCACTTTTTCTATGTAAAAGGGTCACAGCATTTTATATATTACACAAAAATATGAGATGGGTAAGTCCAGAAAAAAACAAGCAGGGAAAAACAAGAGAATATACCTGTTTCTCAGTTTCATAAAACTGTAGTAGAGTACTAAGTAAGACAAACAACCTTATAATTAGAAAGAAAATTATGAGAAGTTATTTTTATTCTAAAAATCACATTAATGGCTTTGTCTGCAGCACAGTTATTACCAATTGCCATTAACTTGTTGGCACAAACAAGCTTAAAATTTATTTCACATTCTGTAGTCTAATAATTTTTTTGAAAAAGTATAGCATTCAAATGGTGTAATTAAAACAAGTAGAATAATAAACATATATTTATGAAGGGTTGTATATGTATTTGTTTTACATTGAACAGATAATTTCTAGTGATTTTGTGAGTCATACAGTGAATAATTAAAATAAATTTAAATTCAAATATTACATTTCAACTTCCAATTTGGTGAACATAAGAAAATTATTATAAGTTTGTTTTCAATTCCTGGGAAGCATATTAAAATTAACTTTTCCTCCATTTAAGTAATGTATATAACTAAACTTCCTTCCTACTGTGAAACAGTTTCATTTATTGCTATTTGTAAACTGCCTAGGATAGATGCAGAGTGGATTGGGCTCGAAACTCCTTGAACAGTTTCTTTTGAAATAACACTACATACGTTAAGCTCAATTACACATCCAAACAGCCACAGCTCACTTTTGGTAATTTATTCATTGATTTAACATAGTACCCAGAAGAGCCATGCCTGCTGTCACTTTTGTAATATATTATGTTTTAAATATACTCATGCTCACCCATGCACACCATTAAGGTGTGCATAAACCTGTGTTTTTCTCTCTTGACAGCTATAAATGTTTGTTATTATTACACAAAACATATGTTCATGTTGTTTTTGTCTAAATTATTCTATCTGGGGCTATAAAGTTTTAATGTTATTAGTTGCCCTTAGAATTTTAATGTTTCACTGCCGTAACCTTCTTAGGATTTCTGTGCAATTAAATAGAAACTATTTCACTGCAGCCTGGAAGAACAATATATTTTACGGAAAAAAAAATAACCCGCTCCATTTTCTTTCAGTGTAGTAAAAATGTTTTCTTGATAGTTTTTCTCGATGGTCTATGGAAGCCTCCCATGTAGTCATACCCGAGCCCCCGCTTCATGCAGAATATAGACCATTACCCCTCTTGATCCTGGCATCTGCTGGAAAGACACAAATTAAGCCCTATTTCAACCAAAGGGACGATATTTCACCAGCCCTTCAGGGGTCATTCCAGGTGTTATTTAGTAGGCCTGGCCCTACATGGTCATGACTTTGGTCTAACATGTAGAGACCAGTAGGGACAAAATGGGAAGTCCATTACAATACCAGCCAGGTATGTGTTTAACTTGGATCAAGGAGTGTTTATTAACAAATCAGTGGACACACTCACATTTGGTTGTGCCATAGAGATGCTTTTCTGTTACGTCCCATCTGCTTTTTATACCCAGTTACTATCCTTGGCCTGGGCCTCCTCGTACAACCAAACTGATCTTGAAATCTAATTTCCCACAGACTGAATCACTGAACTGAAGGTAATTTGTATTTTACATATGAATTTATAAGGATATCCTGACTTGCTTGCCTATAATTCTATAATGGTGGTGGTGCCCACCCTACCCCATGTCTCCCCACCCAGTGCTGGAGATGAGTAATATCATTGGCTTTAATGAACTCTCAGTCTCAATTTTACTTCTATGTACCAGTTACTCTACTTCCATTGTCATCGTCCTAAAATATACATGTTGGATCACATCAAACTTCAGCTCAAAAGCCTTGCCACATGTAAAACTGAACTCCTTAACAGAGTATTCAGAATTATCTGTGACCCAGTCCCCAATCCCCTGGAGGAGGGCATGGCAGTCCACTCCAGTATTCTTGCCTGGAGAATCCCCATGGACAGAGGAGCCTGGCGGGCTGCAGTCCATGGGGTCGCAAAGAGTCGGACACGACTGACCAACTAAGCACAGGACACAGCACGGCACAGCCCCAAATCACTCTTCCAGGCTTAGTGGCCCTTAGTTCTGTTGCTTTGGCTGTACCTCAGTCCTGCTTTTCCAGCACCACACTCAGCTAGAAGTCCAAGGCTATTTCCTGAAGAGTGTTCTTCTTTGCTTTCCATCCATTCAGACTCTGTTTCTCCAAAGTTCAGCTCAAATACTGCTTCATCCATTAGGCTCTTCCTAATTTTCCCTCAGGGCTTCCCTGGTGGCTCAGGAAAAGAATCCACTTGCTGATGCAGGAGATGCAGGTTCAATCCTTGGGTCAGGAAGATCCCTTGGAGAAGGAAATGGCAACCCACTCAAGTATTCTTGCCTGGGAAATCCCATGGACAAAGGAGCCTGGCAGGCTACATTCCAGGGGTTGCAAAAGAATCGGATACAACCTGGTGACTAAACAATTCTCCTTTTGTCAAAATTAGTCATATCAACTACATTCCTTCAACATGTTACTTCTGTGTGATTTCTCATATATTCCATTCTATTTTGTTATTTTTCATTAGACTGTAAACTCCTCAAGGGCAGAAACTATAGCTCTTTCATCTTTGTTTTCTTGCACAGTATATAATAGGTAATGCTTTGTTGGTGAATAAATGAACAATATTCCTTTTTTTCTTTTCCTTTCCTTTTTTTTTATCTTGAACTAATTGGGAATCACTAAACTATTGGACTGATATCAGCTGAAGTTTCATTCAATCTCCCTGCCTTTGTTCAGGTTTTATGAAAGTAAACCTTATATATATATATAGACAGAATTATACAAAAAGGAATTAAATATCTCTTCAGAGCAACACCGTATGTTAGCAGAAAAATCCTTGTTAATAAATTCTTTTGCTTATATCTGAAAGTACCATCAGATACTTACTTCATCTTGTATCTGTCCTCTGAGGAATCAAAGATGCCGCTGCTGCTGCTAAGTCACGGCAGTCGTGTCCAACTCTGTGCGACCCCATAGACGGCAGCCCACCAGGCTCCCCCATCCCTGGGATTCTCCAGGCAAGAACACTGGAGTGGGTTGCCATTTCCTCCTCCAATGCATGAAAGTGAAAAGAGAAAGGGAAGTCGCTCTGTCATTTCCAACTCTTAGCGACCCCATGGACTGCAGCCTACCAGGCTCCTCCGTCCATGGGATTTTCCAGGCAAGAGTACTGGAGTGGGTTGCCAATGCCTTCTCCCAATCAAACATGATCTGGCCTTTATTCTTTGAATAATCTCCTCCTATAGTAAAAATTTAATGTGAAAATCAGAGAAGCAAAATAAATGAACTTTGAACTAGGGGTATCTCATCAACACTGCTTAATCTCAATTTGAGGACCAATTTGACTTGTAATAAAATTAATTATTTAGTAATCAGTGTTTGATATTATTTTAGTTTTCTAGTTTGTGAGTTTGACTTGCCACAAAAATTGGATTTATTTTCTACCAATTTGATCCATTCTTAACTAAGGTATAAAGTTTCAGAGCATTATAAGGAGCATATTATTTTTCCTTAAACAGTGCCCCCAAAATAACTAACATTATGAAATGAGAATTTCTCAGTCATCTTAGTTGCTGAACCTACTAGGACATTATTTTAACAGAAAATTGGGTTAGTGTCCCTTCCCTTTTCTTCTTTGGTACAACCCCGAGTTAATGGCAGTCTCTGGAAAAAGGAAAATAGGAAATGAAGTTCTTAAAGGATTTGTGGAAGTCTCTCTTGTTAAAAACACCCTTTTGGACTTTTCTTCTTTTTTGTCTCCCACAGTTTCCAGTTTAACACCATTTGCAAAGCCCAGCTGGAAAGAGACTTAGAAAGCCACATTTAACTCCTTTCTAAGCTTTCTTTCTTTTTCTTTTTTTTTCCTTCTTTAGAGTGGTTTCTTATCGTAGAGATTAAGGTTCTTAACAGGCAGCAGTCACTGCTCATGAATAGTAGACTGCCTCTAATTTACACTGTTTTAATTACATTTGAGGTTTTTACCAATTATATGGTGAACCTCTACAGGGCAAAGGGAGGTGGACGGGTTGGTGCAGAGCCTGAGCAGCTTTCTCTTGTAGAAAAAGAAAAACCTGTAATGGAAAAACACAAAATTTGTTGAAGGATGGAGATAAGGGAATGGTAAGTCAAGGTGCTTGGTTACAGGATAATCTCCCAGAGAGTGCTCATTACTGCTAAATCATTGACTGTGTTACAGGAAGGTGTCTCACTGAGGAAAGGGTCAAGGAGGTCAGTTATCTGGTGGTAATGACCATAGCGGTCATTAAGAGGGTACTAATGCCATTAAGAATAGAACTTTAACTTTTTATTGAAGTTTTTATTTAAATGATATTAACTTCAATTCAACTTTTAATTGAGGTGCAACCATCCAAATTCTACAGCCAGGCACCACAAAGTAATGAACATAAAATTACATGTTCTTCTGATGGGTTGATGGGTCTTTATTAGAGTTTCAAGGGCCTCCATAGAGCTGTTATTAGACGCAAACCTCTCTAAAGTCTTCTATTAGAATTAGGGCTGGCTGATTGATTCCAGGAAATAATTTCAACCTGGACCACTGAAAGGAAACAAAAAGGAGGAAGAAATAATAAAAGGAAGGGAATTTTTTGTTTGTTTTTGCCTTTTTTTTTTTTTTTAAGTGAAAGGATCTATTTATATGGCTAGGTTTGGATGCATTTGCCAAGACTTTAATGTAACGCAATACACATCTCCCTTCTCTCCCATCTTTCTTCTGTTTTACCCTTTATCTCCAACTAAAGAGTAACACCCCCAAAGGCGTGTTTTTTTTCCTTTCAAATTTTAAAACTAGCGTATTTCTCTTAAGAATTCCACACAGCTGTGTGTTCTAACAGCGTAGCAGTACCTGTGAAAAGTCAAAATAAAATAGTTTATTAAAATATTTAAGTTGAGCAAACAAAAGTGAGAATTAATACCAGAACTTTACTATCCATGATTTATAAATAAGCTGTCTTCTAAATAAAAACTTTTACTACCTGCAGTTCAGGTCTCTTGGAGAAATGGGAGGGATGTGCAGTTTGGGGAGGAAATCTTCTATTACTCCTTTTCTAGGAACAAAAAAGAGAGATGGCAATTTCAAGGTTCATAATTTTACCTCTTTGAGCCAAGAGGGGAAGAGCTTTGGGTAGTGAACAATCTCACAAAGTCATCCATACCTAAAACCTTTTGTTTCGGTGTAATCATAAACTTCGTGAAGATTTGGTAATAAGTTGTTTGGCTGCCATTTTACCGCAAAGAAACTTGCTAAAGGAACTGATAACAGTCTTTTCTTCCTTGGGAAAGGATGTAAACTACTTTGCATTTTTGGTATATAGCCAGTGTTTTGTCATTTAGACATGTCACATTACTATGAACACATTGTGCATCATAGCACAGCATAACTATGTGATTTGCTGAAGTGCTAGTTTCTTGGGGAAAAAAAGAGAGAGAAAGAAATGGAAAAGGAAGGCATTTATATATTTATTACATTTATATATTTTATACTTATATGTAAAATGTGAAAATTTTCAATGCGAAAATCATACAGCGTATTTTTTGCCCAGGAGTTAGTAAATCTTAACCTAGTTCCGTGTCTCTGGATGCCTAGATGTAAGTGGGCTTCTTTCTTAAGTAGCAGAAAAAGACCTTAAGCTTTTTTTCTAATCAGAGAACAGTCATGTAAGGTTACGACTTGTTCCAGTGCAGATAGCTGCCTGTAAGCATTCATTTATCAGGAAGCTAGGACTAGACCTCAGATTCTTAAGCATAACCAAACTTCAATGACTTGAAATTGTGTCTTTTTAAGAATGGTAATACTCTGCCATGTTACATTGACCAACCAAAGTATTAGTTTGGGACCTCTACATGAGAGGAAAAAAAAAAACTGCTTCCCAATAGCTAGGTGATCATGACCATTTCATTGTGATTCCTGGAAATTTATTACTCTAATATATCAATTTCTCTTCTCCTGTGTGTAAACCAAGGCTATAGTTTTCAACTGCCTCTTCCTGTTTGCATTAAATAAAGTTGTCTAAATTTAATAAGTTAATTTTGAAATAGAAGATCTCATCTCATTTTAAACTTGGGTTTTTAACAGATCTTATTTAATAGGCCCATTTAATTTACTTCAGGCTATCTTTAAACTGAAATTAGAAATAAGATTCCAGATGAGAATGTAAGCAAGCAGCTTTTTGTATTGTTCAACATTTAGGAAATGAAAGATTTTTTAGAAACTATAAAAAGGATATAATGGAAATTACTTCATGTTGCTGTTATGGAAAAGAAAGCAATATGATGCATTACTTATAGAATTTGATGAAAAACCTATAATGCAGTGGAGTTGGGTATTAGCACTAGTTTTATTTTTCAAGACTTATTTGTAATAACTTAGTTCAGGGAAGAAAGCAAGATGGTTTTGGACCAGAGAAAAAAATATTTTTATGAAAGTGAATGTCACCTGCTAGGACTTAGATGCAAGCATTAACCCCAACCAAAGTGAAATTATAACCTGATAATGTATACCTCCAATATTCTTTCAAATTTAAAAGGTAAGCCCTTCCATACAGAATGTATAAAGTTTGTGTAACAGTTTCTTGATTCAAAGGGGTTAGTTCTTTCAATGTTCTAGAAAATTTATTCTTCCTTCTTTTATTAACAGTAATGGATGTTCATTAAAGAAAACTGGAAACTACAGTAAATAATAAAAAAGAAATAAAGTCATAACTACTTTATCATTGAATTGTAAGGATGGCTAAACATTTTTATGTATATTATTTCCTTCTAGTCTTTTTTCTATTTCCAAAAACTTTGGTGAATTTTAAAAAATTCACAGATTATGTAGAAATTTAAATTAGATCAAGATATTTTATACTTCATATTAAGAAACATACTTTCCATGATTCATTTTCCACAAATGGCATTTCATTTGTTTGAGAGATTTGTTCTCACATTGTGCTTGAAATACCCCATCTATTGTTTACCATGTTATTTTTAGAAAATTATTCTTTGAGCACCCTATGTATGTTGTTATGCAAATGAACTCATGATGTTAAAAGTACAGGTTTTATATTTACTAATTTTCCACTTTTCAGAATGCTTTCTTAGATAGTTTATGATTTCATGATTGAATAGTTTATGATTTTTTAAGATTAAGATTGGTTAGATTTTAAATAGGTTTTACAAATAGAGCAAAACAGAGTAAACACTATATATAACAGTTATGCAGTTGTACAAAACTAGGAGAAATACATTTATTGATCTCCTGAGAGCAGTAATTGCAGCATGAAGAGATGGGATTCTATTCTCATTCTTCCAGTGTGTCAAAGTCTGTAGCTATGATTAAGCCAGCATTCCAGCATTTCACCAATAAGTTGCAACTCATAAGTCTATTTGAGCTACTGTATGGAAAGTAGCCTTTTGAATACACCGTAGAAGTTGCCACATAAATGAGATGTTTCAAAAGATTTAAAAATTTACAGCAGCATTTTGATTGTCAATTTAGGTAAAGATCTTTAGAAAGCAAATCTATACCCTAGATGTGGTTATGCTGTGAGTTGTCACTGTTCTTCTATAAACACGATTACATGTAGTAGATCATTATAATACAAAAGAAAGCTTCTTAGACCTTGATGAATTCTAATAACATTCTATGGTATTTACGAAATGGCATTTTAGATGATTGGGAGTGAGACAACTTTCTCTTTCTAGTGTTAGAATTTTCAGTATTATATTCATTCTCCCCTTTCCCCTGACCTGTGTGCCCAGAACTTAAAAATATTTGTTTAACAAAAGTGGGTGAGGATGGGAAGTGGGACATATGTTTTGCTATGAACCATTGACTGTACTTTTTTCTCCTTGCTCTGGTAAACAATGACAAATAATTATTGACCATCTTATACCAAAAAAAAAAAAAAATTGAATTTTTTATATGCCTTTAAGTAAAAATTTAGGAGCTTTTGTTATGAAGGAGGGGCTTAACTGCTAGAATGATGAATCAATTTATTTATCCATTTACAAATATTTATTAAGTACTTCATAACCTACCAGACATCCCAACATGTTGTCTTCCTTAGACTTTCAAGTTGTGTTTTCTGGAAAAACTTGGACTTTCCTTGAAAGATTTGGTAGGATTGCAAGAAAGGAAAGAGATCATTTTCTAATGGAATGTCAGGCAAAATTGATCTTTAATGGGAATGTTCTAGTATCATCAAACTTTGTGCTCAGATGAAGTTGTGAATTTGCAAAGAAATGCATCTCTGTTTAAGAATTCAAACAGGAAACCTTGATATGGAGCTGGGAAGGGGATCAAAGAATCAGCCTTTGGACCAGTTAAGCAGTGACCTTTTGGAATGACCTTGGAAGCTGTAAATGATCAGTGAGGGACAAGAGACTTGAGTGATAAAACCAAACAGTGTGAAGCTAAGATTCAGACTTTAGTTTTATAGGTTAAAAAATTCTAAAGAAAGGCTTGGAAATGACTCACCCTAAGGATATCATGACATAATTTTTATTTATTTCATGATCTGCATATTTGTGAATGACTTGTTTAGCACAGTTAGATAAAAACTCAACTGAGTAAATGTCAAATTGATTAAATTAAATGATCCATTTAATAAATTGGGCCGCATCCTCTCTAGTAAATAGGAGCTCCACCAAGGTGTAGAAGAGGAAAGATCTTTAAAGGTAGAGAAGGGACAGAAAAAGGAAATTTTAGCAAAGGTCCCAGGAAAGTTTGCCCTCCTAAGGGATACAGCAAGTTCTATGGGGTGGATTACCCCACTAGTGCTGACCAGATAATTCCAGCTTAACTAGTTAAAGGTTACAATTCTGGGGGGAATTAAAACCAGTTAGGTTAGGTATTAAGTATTGGTTTGCTGACGTGGAGTTTTAGCACAAACAACTCCATTTTAGGCCTGCTGTCTCCTTTTTAACAACCCCCAGATATTTTTAGGTCAGTTTGTTTTTAACTATCACTCTTTGTATCATATGTGTTTTGTATACAATTAGAATATTTTATTGGTCAGCAGTCACAGAGAGTCAGTAGGTAAAATCATCTTAATTATAATACCATCTAGGATAGAAAATCAAGACAGCGTACACACATGTTAACTGGGTCCTTTCTCCATTTACTCTTCTAATTTAATTTGATTCTAATTGTAATGAAATGGTATAAAGGATTCATATCCCCATCAATTCATATAAACTGTCTTTGTTTCATTTCTTAGGCTTTGACAGATTTTAGGCACGGGACAATAAAATTATAGAGCATAGTAAGACTTTTACCAGAAAATATGGAAATAGAATAGCAGTTGTTCTCCTTAGGATGGAGCCCTCTATCTGGGGAGAACAAGACATTTTACCCCCTTCTATGAAGTTTATCATTTCAATCTGTTGCTGTAATTTACAGTGACAGCATCTGTAAAGAGCACAGGCTTCCTCTGGTAGATTGCATTATTGTCCCCACTATTCACTCCCCTTTCCTATAAGAGGATTATACACCCCTGCTTCTACTGTGGGACTTGCAGGCCTCCTGTGGAGGGGGATGCAAACCTGCCCTGTTGACACTGAGCTTGAGCTTGGCTGTGTGACTTGCCTTTGACAGCAGTAAGTGAGCAGATATTTTAAGACCCACTGCCTGTCTTTCTCGTCTCTCTGGCTCTTTTCCTTTGCCACAAGAATAGCATGTCCAAATAGGCACTGCTGTTTCATCCTGGAGCCTGGATCCAAGAATGAAGACAGATGGAGAAAACTCCCAACTCACTCATAGCCATCCTTAGCAGACATGTAGTGTAAGTGAGAAGTAAACATTTGGTTTTCTAAGCCCCTAACATTTGGCGGTTTAGTTCTAAATCACTTTTAAAGCAAAGTTTACCAAGTACAGTTACCAAAGGACTATAAGAGACACGGGTTCAATCCCTGGGTCGGGAAGATCCCCTGGAGAAGGGCATGGCAACCCACTCCAGTATTCTTGCCTACAGAATCCCATGGATGGAGGAGCCTGGCGGTCTACCGTCCATAGGGTTACAAAGAGTTGGACGTGACTGACACGACTGAGCACAGTCAAGTGTGTGCTTGACTCATCAAACCAATCTGCAACTCTGAGTCTTCCATCAACACTGCTCTCTTGCTTACAGACCTTCCCTGGCTCTTATTTCAAATTCAAACCTTTTCTATTTCTAAGGCATTCTACAATCTAATTCATACATCAAACACTTTCTGCTTTTACACCACATAGCCTCCATCACTAGTTGGGTTAGTTTTTTCATTGTCCTCCAAGCTCCACCTGTATGTTTAGAGCGTTAGAGTTTGAGGCACCTGCCACTGGCTAGCTGGGTGAATTTGAACAAGATACTCAGGCTACCTAAGTTTCAACTTCCTTATCTGCAAAATGGGGATGATCAAAGAAACCAACTCACAGGACTGTAAAAATAGCTGATGTTAGGCATATAAAGTGCTCAGTGTGAGACAGTGATCTGTCTCACAGTAGATGCTTAGTAAGTGTTGCTTGGTATTACATTGTTGCCTTCACCTGGAATTCTTTTCTTCCTTCTCATTTATCTCAGTCACTTCTAACCAAGCTTCAAGTTTGAGTTCAAAGCCTACTTTTTCTATGATGTCTTCCCTGACAAATTTTTATGGTACTTTTACTTGCTCATTACTGCTTCCTCCTGGTTTTAAGCTTTTTGAAAATAGCAGTGAGTTAAACCTACCTCGAATCTTTCTATAGGCTGAGGACATCGTGGCTTTCAATTTAATTGATTGATAGTAATTATCTTGAGGTTATTCATTTTGACTGCTGATTACTTGGGTGGGGGGTAGAGTCAGCATAGCAATGGCCATAGGTTTAATGCAATACTACTTTCAGACCATTCTGAAAATGGTTAACATCTGGCATGCTATCCAGTTCTTTTCCTAAATACATCCAAACTTGAAAGAGTCACTATAACAGTAGGGTTTGGTGTTGAGATAAAAACATGAATAACAAAACCTCTGCAACCCCTGGGCAAGGCTGCTTCCCTTCTGAACATAAGAATTCAGAGATAAAGGAAGTGAGGCCCAGGCATTCAGTTTAGTTTTCAGTGTAGAGCTGTAGTGACCTTAGTACTACTGAGTTTAATCAGGGGAGTTTTGAAAGGGAAGATCATTTCTAGTTCAATGAAGTGTATGTTCTGCCAAGGTTAAGTTGTCTTGTACTAACATTCTTTGGGATTTTTTGCTGAGTGCTTTATTAATTATTTTCAGATTCAAAAATCAAGTTACAGCCTTTCCCGGAAACTCCAGAAGTCAATTTATTTTAGTGAGGGAATAGGCGCATGGAAAAGTAGCTTGCCAATTCTCATACAACTGTAAAGAACAAGGAATTATGGAACGCTTGCTGTATGAGTCATGATTAGAGTAAAAGTCTTTGCTTTAGGGCTTAACATATGTATAAGTTATATACAGAAATAAGTAGCTGGGGCTCTGTATTTGGATGTTTTATTGTCCACTTTAATTTGTATCATTCACTGCAGAAAAATAACAAAAAGCAAGCATATCCTCGATCCATCTCCAATTATTAAATTGAAAGTAATTTTAGAAAGTACTACCTTCAACTCTATTATTAATTTAGCTGTGGCTAAGAAGCTGTCTTAAAGCTGGGAGCTAGTGTTGTGGCTAGGCTAGATGAATGAATTAGAACAGACTGGGGTTGAAGGACACTGGTCGAAACAGACAGCAATTACATTCACCTTATTGATACTTACGCTAGGGGAAAGAATGAATGTCAGCCTTTTTATGGGAAAATGATTTTGGTTCACTGTACATATTTTACTAAACACATAAAGAATGTTGAACATGGGTAATTAATTACTGAGTAAGTTTTTTGAAGTATGGATACATACGTGAAGGTTGTAGGAATATATATGTTAAGCCAGATAATGGTAGGAAAGGAGATTACTTCAAAGAACAGGGTGTTACAAAGCCATGTTTATTAGCTTTTGTGAAAACAGTATGGTACTATTCAATTTATTCTTTGCTTAATGTCGGTTCTCAAGACACCTGAAATCTACTACTAAGCTTACTGATTTATATGCAACTAGTGGTCTTCTCCATGGGGTCACAAAGAGTTGGACATGACTGAGCAACTGAACTGACTGAGTGGTTTTTTAGCTCGGTTATACACATACAGACTAGCGTTTGTAGGGACTTTGCACTTATTTTTAAAATTACTTAAAATAAAGGTGTCCTAGTAGTTGTTAGACATTTTAAACCAAAAATCTATATACCTTTAAAAATAACAGACTTTGAAATGTAGTAAATGGTACATGTGCTGAAATATCTACATACATATAACATAATTGCTGGCAATCAAATGACTTACCCATCAAAACAAGCAAATGATGCCTGTTTTACTATAAATTCATCAATGCTGTCTTCATTAGGAGTGTTAATTTATCAAAACATCATTTGTTGCACTTGGAGAATGATAAAAAAAAAATTTCCTTAGGTGTATGACAGATTTTGAAAAACATCCTTTGATGTTTGAGTTCAGATCAGGACAGCTAAATTAGAGAGAAGAGATTGATAAATAAATATTTGAGTCCCTCTATATTGATAGGCACTATGAGTGGCACTGGTGGTTCAAAGTTGAGAAAATCACAGTCCTGGTCACCTTGTAGGTGATGGTAGTTGAATGCAAGGGATGAACATATAACTGTGTGGTGGGAGCAGGATGGTAAGTCACAGTGGTGGGGAAGGGCGTGTACACCAGGCATCACAAAGACTTGCTGGGTGGACTATGCTGGAACTGAATTTTAAAGAATGAATAAAAATTAATCTGATGACAGTGTACTTCTGGGAGTGAACACAGCATGACAGTGTCGGGGAACAATAAGTAATTCCACTTGAGTATGGAAGGAGGGAGGGGCATGAGTAGAGTGCCAGGGAGGCCAGCAAGGGGCAGACTGTGAGCAGACCTGTGTGATAAGTGTGCCCGCTGAACTTTAGTCTGACCATTAAGGGGCAGCTATGGAAGTATTTAAGCAAGGAAATACATTGTTATATTTAAAATATTAACAGATAACCAACAAACCTCCTGTATAGCCTGGGAACTCTGCTCAGCCCTTTATAATAACCTAAACGGGGAAAGGGTTTGAAAAAGAATAGATACATGTATATGGGTAGCTTTGAGTCACTGTGCTGTACACCTGAAATCGACATAGCATTGTTAATCAACTATACTCCAATACAAAATAAAAATTTTTGAAAAAAGCAAGAAGCAAGGGGTGATGTAATCAGTTGCGAAATTTAGAGGAGTCTTTGACAGCAGTAGGGAGCATGGATGGAAGACACAAAATGTAGCTAGAGTAAGTAATGAGGTGGGGCACCTCTTGATGAGCTGAAACAAGGCAGTGTTCATGGGAAAGGAGTGGAAAGAATGGGTCCAGAAGCTGTTATGGAAGTAGAAGTAGTTGGCCTAGCCTGTCGTCTCTAGTTACACTTTACATCTCTGTAAAATGGGAATAATGATAATACTGTGTACTCTGTAGCATTCTTGAGAGGAGTAAATGTAAAGAACTTAACATAGACCCTGACACATAGCATAAGTTCAGTGAATTTTAGCTTATGACACCATAATTTGGTAACCAGTGGGAGGGAAGGCAGAACATAAGCAGTTGCTGGTTTTTGAGGAGGCACTGGGTGAACAACAGTGTATTCTAAGATAGATAATTGTGGAGGAGGGACAGATTCTGAAGGACAGAAACCAGATTACACTGGATTCAAGAACAAATCCAAGGTGAAAATGTAGAATAGACTATTCTAACAAGATATTGGGGCAGGTAGGAAAAAAAGAAAAACAAGATCATAGCCAAAGGGAGATGTTACATAAAGATTTCTTTTGTTGTGTCATGTTTCTTGGGGGGTTATTTGTAACATGTACAAATATGCCCAATTGAATTGAGTCAGAAAACAGTGGCAAGGGGATGATTGGAATAATAAACCCTGAGATTATGTTGGAAAAAAACAGGAAGCTGAAAGAGAGCTGACCTATAGTCAGGGATTAGAATTATTCAAGACGTGTCTGGAAAGAGTAAATGCATTAACAGTTGAGGGTGAGTGGGGATGGGAGAGGAGAGAGAAAGCACTGGGAGAATCAGAGAGATTGTGGTCAGAGAGTAGTGTATAGCAAAGTGATCAAAGTTATGGGTGTTTACATTCACATCCTAGAAAGAGCAAGAATATGGTTATGGGAGTGGACTGCTGTTTATTAGAATCAAAAAAGCCAAGGAACTGCCCTATGGGAAGAATTAATTTTACATAAGTTGAAATTGACCAAAGCAGTTGGGGATGGTGGAGAGTTAGATCCTGAGCCTGGTGCCGCAGTCCTCAACCATAGAGTGGGAAAAATCCAAGAGTGATGAGCCACACAAAGAGAGTCAGGATGAGTCACAGGAATGTTTTTAAATTAAAGGAGCAGCAGTCTGGGAAGGGCTGTGGGGACATGAAGACTGTCTTGTGCACGCCACGGTTAGTGGCAAGGGGAAACCAAGCAGCCCCTACTTCTGAGGAAAAGGCTGGTGGGAAAGTCAAGAGGAAAATGAGATGGGAGCAGAGCAGGGTAAGAGTAAATGAAAAAACAGCACAGGATTTTCTCTTTTGAGTAAAGAATGGCAAGGATGAGAAGCGCGGCAGGGTCCGCTTGTCCCAGACTTCTGTCCTGACACAGGCAGCAGCGCTGGAGGTGGGCAGCTGCCCGTGGCCTAATAGACCGTGTGTTCATCTCTATGCCTCTGCTTTGTTTCCTTTTCTCTTCTGCATCCAGCATGTCGACTATTTAACCATGTATTAATGTTTTAGCCAGGTAATTGAGGGAGAGAGATAGTGAGAAGGAATGAAAATCTAATCATAGATGATGGCATATTGTGATGAAACCTTAACCATTGTTGAGTTTTTGTGAAATAACTGCTGCTGCTCCTGCTAAGTTGTGTCAGTCATGTCTGACTCTGTGCAACCCCATAGATGGCAGCCCACCAGGCTCCCCCGTCCCTGGGATTCTCCAGGCAAGAACACTGGAGCAGGTTGCCATTTCCTTCTCCAATGCATGAAAGTGAAAAGTGAAAATGAAGTCGCTCAGTCGTGTCTGACTCTTCGTGACCCCCATGAACTGCAGCCTACCAGGCTCCTGCGCCCGTGGGATTTTCCAGACAAGAGTACTAGAGTGGGTTGCCATGCCTTCTCCAATAACTGCTGCAAATAGTTGATATTATCTAGTAACCTGATCCAAGCAAAATGGTATCATCAATGGAAAGACCACTTTTTTTATCCATCTCCTCTTTTCCCCCTCTGTTTCCTCTTCTCTTTCTCTTTTTTTCTTTAGTTTTTTTCTCTTCCCTTCTATTTAAAACATAAGTATTATGTTTTAACTACTAAAGCACTGTGCATGGCTGGTGGTTGGGTCAAGTGTTGGAGGTGGTATACAATAAACAGAATTTGATTTCTACTCCTGAGGCTATCATAGGTAAGGAAAAAGACTGAATATACACAGTCATGACTATAATACCAGCAAAAATATGGACTAAAATGAGATAGTACATGATGTCTTATGGAAGTATAGAGAAAGGAGCAATAAAGAATATGAAATACTTATAAATTTACATGCCTCAGTGGGAATTTTGGTCCTGATATAGCAGTAACACTCTCTGAATTTCAAAGTCTAGATGGTTTCATATATGTATGATTTACTTTAATTATTTGACATCAGCATGAATAACTGATATACATGTAATATGTAATATCTAAATGCTATTTCTACTGGATGGTTCAAAATAAATTAATGTTATGATCCACTGATGCTTACCAATTAGCCCTGAAGATGATTAAAGGAACTGTAAGTGATCCAGAAGTATCTAAGTTGTTTTTGCATGAGTGTACATGATCTTATGACTTGTGGCCGATTATTTTTGTGTTCATAGAACAGAGATATTTACTCTTGGAGAAAAAGGTTTCAGCTACATATCAAATTTCTACAGAGAGGATGCTGCATCCGTCTTCACTTATCTCAAGAGTAGAACTGATAATTAGTTGTGTCTATAAAATAACAATCATCCCAGTAAAAAGTGAAAATCATTCATTAATTTACTTGTGAGATGTTCATTGAGTGCCTTCCACATGCTAGGAATCACACTAAAAAGTTATGGGGGAAATGCTAGTGAGCCAAACCAGATAGGATTTGTCCCCTCCTGAGGCTTGAGGAAGATGGAATGTAATCAAATATTTGCACAGATAAAGAAAAAATTGCATCTGTGAAAAAATGCTGCAGAGAAGTCCAGAGTATTAGGAGAAATTGCAGTTGGCTTGATCTTGTCAGGGAGGTTGGACAAGTGTTCACCAAGAAAGTAAAATGGAGTGGGGATCTAAATAATGATTCAATACTAAATAGGTAAAGATGGGGAGGAATCAGAGACTGAAAATCTTTGCTTGCTGAGAGAGTATTGGTGATTATGCTGCATAGTGGCTGGAGAGTACAAGAAGGGCCATGGTGGTGAGGGGGCGTGAGGGGTTTGGCTTTAGGAGGGAAGGAGCAGGGAGACTGCTCAGGGCCTTGTAGTTCTTTACTGTGAAGGCAAAATATACAGCTGGTAAATTTAATTTTATTCATATCATTTACCTTAATATAGGAAAGGCAAATGTCTTTTCTAAGAATAAAATGGAGAAGACAATTGTCATGATAGAATATTTTAATGAAATGTAAAGACAGTAATAGTCTTTATTTTTTCTTTCCAGTAAATACAAGATAGCATACATCTTCTTCACTCAAAATACATATATAAATAAGAGAAAAAACTAAGATCTCTAGCTCCTATCTTGTTTATCCTAATCAGGATTAGCTTTATCCTAATCAACCATCTTATATTCAACCTTAATGATATTTCATTAGCTCCTCAGAACCACCTTTCCTGTCTAGGTCTAATTATATCTAATGTAATGTATCTCAACTCACTATATTAAATCATTTTTTAAAAAACATTTAAAAAACATTTTAAAATCACTCCAGAGCTTTGATTTAGCCCTTAGGGAGGAGTGAGCCCTCTTATTTATTTTTGGGGTCTATGATCTTCCAGTTGTCTCCTCAACATTTCTTCTTTATTATCCTCATATCTAATCTAGGGAGATGAAAAAAATAATAATTTTCTTTTGTAACAATTTATAAATGTCTGCATAAATAAAATGCAAATATAAACATCTGTTCTAATCAGTCCTTATAAATGAGTTATTCAGTATGCTTCACATTGTGAATAGAGGCCAACCGTCTCTTACCTGTGCTCACATTAGCCCTCACAGATAACCTTCGATTGATTCAGAGTCTTAAACACATCTAGTGGTATATTCTAATATCCTATCATTCCCCAAAGAGATCAGATTTCTGAAACATGAATGCTAAGCTTCAAAGAATGTGGTTTAGAAACAACACAGACATACTACCTCAGAGAATCTATGCAGTAATGTCATGGGACTCTTTGTTGCAGACATATACAAACAAAAAAATGTTGAAACAAAAGTATGCACGTGAAAATGTAGAAGCAAACTGAAATGTACAAACAAAAATCCAAAGAGGTGAAATAGCAAGCAATCATTAGCTGCTGCCATTTTCCCTTCGTGACCTTTTGATGGCATGTTGCCATAAACTGTTGCCACTCATATTCTACCTGGAGACTCTTTTAAGACCCAGAGATTTCTTTTAAGGCATGTTGCAGATAACCATTTTTAGTGAAGGTGCAGAAGAAATAAATTACTGCTCTTCTATTCCCTGGGAGGTTCTTTTGAATTTGTCCTTCACTAAGAATAATATTTTGAGACTAATAAAGAAAAATATGCCCATCTCCTCTCTGTGATAGTAATGAGTAATCAGGTGTGCATTTGATTAAGTCTGGCATGCTCCGTGTACAGAAGGGTAGATCTGAGTGCAAGAGAAGAATGCAAATTATATAAATGGAAGAAGTGGAAGGCACAATAATATACTGTACAATAAAGCAAATCTGAGCTCTAGGATGTTCAGGAAAAGAGAGAACTTCTGTCTTCTAGGTGAAAAACTAAAAGACTTATATTAACTAAGCCTGTTGGACTTGAACTTTGGGGTTATTCTAAGATTAATGGACAAAAAATATGGCCTTCAGAGGACAAACCTCAAAGACTCCTGATGGAGACTGGTTAAATTCAGGGTGGTTTGTAAATGTCAGTCTGTAAGAAATAATGGAGAGCTACAATTAGAACTTGAATAAAGGGAAATTTATTTGAGGAGACTAAAAATGGTATAATCTATAGGTACATACTTGATAAAATTGTAAATAAGAGGTTGCAAGAGGTCCATTAAAGAAAGCAGGGGAAACTTGTGCTTTTACGGCATTGTATTTTAACCTGGCAAGAGAGAAAATAAAGCCAATGTTCTTAATGCTGAAAATTGTTTTTGGAAATGTTCTTAGTAGTTGGGGATTTGAAGATGGCAAATCAGCAAATAAATGAAGGTATTTTTAAGGAGAAAGACTGTTAACATTATTTTTCCAGAAATGCAATATCATTTACTGAGAGGAACAGAAATGATTAATATAGTCTTTTTGTTCAGGGAAGCTATTCCACAAGATAAAAGGCTGGTAATCTAATAACTAGCATATCAGTATTATTTTATTTGCCTCTTCCTGTTTGCAAAATAACTTTGGTGCTATCTTGTTATTATTGTTATACTTGGCTAGTTATACATCTACGATAAGAGAACATAATTAATGTGAAAAATTATACTGAAATGGCTCTGTTTATTTTGTGTCACTTTAGCAATGCCCCTTCAGGAGTGCTATTCTTATTTTCCACTTGCATTCAATAATAGGCTTGCAGCCAGTGGCATTGTATTTACACAGTTTTTGTCAAAACAATTTTATCTCTAATAGATTTTTATCTGCATTGACTGAAAACTTCTGTTTCTGTTTAAAACTTTAATGTAATTTCTTGCATCTCTATTTCAGGCAATAGAAAAACTTTTGAACTTATATATACTTGGCAGCTATACATTTTTTCTTTCACAAAGTTGATTTATTTTTTTTAAATAGAGGGAAACTACCCTTAAAATATTAGGCATCTCATTTTTCAGTGGGCTTTTAGGAAAGCAGCAAATTTGAACATAGTCTATTCTATTCATTCACCATAGAAAGAAGCATTTAGGAAATACTCCAAATACTGTGACCTTCACACGATGAGATTTGGTTACACATATAAATGAATTCCCCACAAACATTAAATGAACCCCCAAGAAACCTTATTTGAGAATATGTAGAGATATATTTTCATTTTGATGCTCAAGGATTTACATGTGTGGCTCCCTATTAGCATTACTCAGGTAAATCCCATTAAAAATTTCATATGCCTCTGTGTGTATAAATTTATACATGAAGCGTAGTTAAAGTATATCAGTGTTAATTCTGTGCCATGGGAATACGATATGACGAGGAAATTGGCAATACAATTAAAGTTCACATAGCATTAGAATTTTTTCACTAAGATAAAGTTTTTATAACAGTGTGTATGTGTGTGTGTGTGTTAGTTGTTCAATCCTGTCTGACTCTGCAACCCTGAGGACTGTAGGCCATCAGATTCTACTGTCCGTGGGATTTCTCAGACAAGAATACTAGAGTGGGTTGCCATTCCCTTCTCCAGGGGATCTTTCCAACCCAGGGAACAAACCCAGTCTCCTGCATTGCAGGCAGATTCTTTATGGTCTGAGTCAACAGTGAAGCCCTTTTTATGACAATATAAAAGGGAATAAATTGAGACTTACTAGTACAACTGGAACCAATGTGTACATTTCAGTATAACTCTTAGAAACATAGAATAAGGAAGATTAATGCTCTGGATATCTAGAAAAGAACTGTCTTACCAGTGTTACCCTAATGAATGTTTCAAATATTCTAACTCTGAAAGGGGAAAGTAGGAACCAATGGTGAAACTCATCTACAAGGATGGATGTTATGTTTAAAAAGGTGTGTCCTGCTTGCCTCCCTCCTCTCTTCTCTTTTTCTTCTTTTTTTTTTTCTTTCTTCCTTTCACTTTTGATCTCCTGCATTTCTTCTTCCCCTCCTTTTTTCTCCTCCAGATTTATGAGCATGGAAATGGTTTCCCTTTTTTAAAAGACATTTTTTGCTGTTGAAGAAATGTAACAACAGTGTTGTCTTTTGCCAATTGTGTGTCATCAGGGGAAAACATAAAGGCAAGAGGCACATCCTTTAAGTAAATGAACATTTGAGGTAAAATAGACTTGGTGGTAGTCTTGATTTTCTGCCCAGACCAGAGTCATCTGAAGTAGAAATGAAAAATGTGTTTCCTCATCTTTCGTTAGGATTCACTGTGTAGGCTTAAATATTCTCATAATGCTGACTTCGGTTATTTGCCTCTTTCCTCTGTTTCTCGTAGATATATTCACCTAACATACTGAACTGTTAATGAGCCCTACATTAGTAGATGCTCATATATGTACACATCTATGTGTGTGTGTATGTGTGTGCATGTTAGTCACTCAGTTGTGTCTGACTCTTTGTGACCCCATGAACTGTAGCCCACCAGGCTTCTGTGTCCATGGAATTCTCCAGGCAAGAATACTGGAGTGGATTGCCATTCCCCTCTCTGTACACATCTATAGAAAGCACAAATTTTGACTTACGAAAGCTACTCATTTGCAGACCCTTGAGGATGTGACGTTTGCTGAACAGACCATTTTCAACAGATCATTTGATGTTCAATGTCCAGGTTAGTTTGGTGATCTATTTGTCACAGAAGGAAACAGAGGGATTGTAAGCCCAACATCCATAGATCTTACTGTGGATGGAGTTGGGATTGTACTTCCAGAATTTGAAGAGGTGATATGGTGGTATGAGGGCTTCCCAAGTGGCGCTAGTGGTAAAGAACCTGCCTGCCAGTGCAGGAGACATAAGAAACATGGGTTTGATCCCTGGGTTGGGTAGATCCCCTGGAGTAGGGCATGGCAACCCACTCCAGTATTCTTGCCTGGAGAATTCCATGGACAGAGGAGCCTGGCAGACCAAAGTCCATGAGGTTGCAGAGTTGGACATGACTGAAGCGACTTAGCAAACACGCATGGTGGTATGAATGGGAAGTTACTGCCCTCCAAAGCCTGTCAAATAATGTCCAGAGAAATGGCTTTCTCTGTGAAGGTCATTTCTTCCTCCTATCAAGTGTTTCCAACATCACAGAGGAAAGCTGTCAGTAATTTCTAACCTGGCTGAGTTTTATCTGGTGACCTTGGAGCAAAGAAACTAGACATTCATTTGATCTCTCTGTAAATACTGCCCAAGGGGTTTTGTTTCCAGGATGTTCCCAAGAGTTCTACTGACCTAGGAAGTAAAAAGGGTTTTAAATACTAAAAATTTTTTCTACTTTTCTATAAAGTGACACAAAGTCTATATAACAAGGCCTTGGATTGCCTTTTAGTTCCCTGTTGTATTTAGTGAAACCCAATTTTTTAACCCCACAGCTTCTCTTTGCCTCTGTTTCCTTTTCTCCATTCTTTCTACTCACCAACTTTCACATACTGAAACATTTGTGTTTCCTTATATATAAATTATTATTATATAAATATATAAATTATTTTTAACCTTCTCACTTAATCTCTCCAATTTCTTCCACAAAGAGTAGAGAAGTTCTTCATATGATGACCCAATAAAATTCCCTTTTGTTTTTGTCATGAGAGGCCTGCTTTAAAAAAAAAACAAAGCTGTCGTGTCATAATGCTTCTGGTCTTTGACAGACTAACAGGTGTGTTTACTGTAATCAATGGATCATTCATGCACAAAAGTTGCAAACCAGTCCCCTCTCACTTACGGGCTTATTTCTGTGACAAACCTAAATCTTTTGTTATCATCTTTGCTGTAAAACATGCTTCAATACATTGCTTAGGACAGTGCTATTATCGAGCTAAAGAGAAAGACTATCTTGTGTTTGGTCGTGATCTAATCTCAAAGGGTTAAACTCTACTCAGATTCTGACTCTGTGCATAGAGAAATTAAGTAATTAAATAAAATCCCACTTACTTCTTTGTACGCTTAGTTTCAGAAAAAACTGCTTTGTTCTGAAAGGTGCACCCTTGAAAGAGCAAGGTGGCGCTGAGGAAGTCTTCAACCTTTAATGGTTTGTTTAGATGCCATCTGGCCATCACGAGTGTCTGCTGCATTTCCTGCCCGTTCACGGCAGATTGCTAAGTCCTCCCACCTTGTCTGCTTCGTGATGGCACTGTCTATGCCGGTGAAAAAGCTCCCTCCTGCGTTGATGAGCTCCCAAGCCTCAAACAGGGATGTGTTGAATTCAAGAAAATCTGGCAGGAGATACAGGAGGACGGCAAGGGAAGCAGACTCTATTTATATACACTTCTGGGGAACCTGGCAGGAGGATCAGAGCATGGCAGGGAAAAGGAGTCTTCAAAAATATCGCACAAGGCTGAATAGCACTTTTTAATGGGAAATTCTTATTTTGACTCTAATTTTATGCTCAGATGCTTTTAATTTGATTCACATTTAATTTGCCATTCCTTGGAGAAGGCAATGATTACATAATACAAGAAGCGGTCTGCTCTATTACTAACGAAACAGGATTGGTTTTAGGGGCTACCACAGTGACATTGTATTTTAATGGTGCCCACTTGGAAACATTGATGCACACTCCTTGGAAATCACTCTATCATCCTTAGACCACTCTTCTGGTTAAGATGGCTTGATAGTTCTGTTAAAGTCACAGTTCTAAAGGAAAATGGGTCAAGGTGTGTCTGAAAAAAGCTAAGTTTGGACATTTGAGTTATAAAGCGTTGTAAAGGATCATAAAGAGCGAAAGACAGTTGTACATCTGAGAACACATATATTAGACATATTAATATATATTGGGATTTCCCCAAACCCAATCACTCTGATACTGTAATGTATCAATAATGATATCCAGGGCTGGTATAACAGATTCCAGAGAGACTTTGGTAGAGGTTCCGGGTTTAGGCTCAACAGCCACATTGTAGCATTTATTTTAGTTAGAAACCTGAAGCTGCATACAAAATCTACTACAAGCATTATTTCAGAAAATTCAAGTCCTCTACTTTTAAAAAATTAGGCTGCCATTATTTCTAAACTTCTAATGAGTGAATCAGCAACAGTAAAGATGTCCAGGCTTCAGTGAAATATATTTCATAAATTAGCTTATCATTGCACTGATTTAGCATGCCTAGCAGGTGAGAGACAAAAACATGTGTTATCTTCCCTAGGGAACCTTCAATGAATGTCATTCTGGCTTCATATGTCTTTCTTCTCTCCCCTTCTTGAACTGATATAAAATTCTAATGTGTGCCCTCTAGTTCCATCTTCATTGAAATCTAGCAAAACCGCTGAAGGTAAGATAGTGGCAATGGTGCATGAAAAAAGGGAAAAGGAATACAGTGATTCATAGCATACTTGAAGAAAGTTGCAATTGTTAACAGTGCTACTTTTGTATGTAGACAGATTAAAATATGTCATATCAATGATAAAAATAAAGTTATTCATCTTGGCTAGTTGTTAAAGTTCATGGGAAAGGCACTGAACTATATTGGCAACTTGAAAATTTTTGTGTATGTATCTTGAGGGCATACCAAGTCACCCTCTCCCAGAACAATAGTCAAAGAAATAGGTATATGTGCTAGGATTATCAGTAGTCTTGACAAGTGGTTGTTGTTTAAATACCAGTTGCGGTAGGTGTATGAAAAACCCTGCTCCTATTATTATGAAAATGAAACATGTCATTTTTCAAGTATTGTAACTCAGGCCACCTTCCCTTATCTTTCTGTCTTTGTTCTTCTATGCAAATTTGAACCACTGATATAGTTATCATTTTGCAAATGGTATTCATTAGTCTTTACATCCACAGATGCAGGGTTTTCAGAAATTCTAATGGCTGAACTAGCAACAGCAAAGATGCCCATGATCCTTTTCCTTAGGCATCCATCATTCCCATTTGCTAAAAGAGAAAACTGAAGTATAAGACTAAATATATTTCCTTTTACTGGTGAGAAAAATAGGCTCTTGGAATCCTGCTCACTTTCACTTTTTCTGGTCCTCTTTTTGCCAGTGAAAATGTATACCCTTTTCTTCTCTTTTGCTTAGGAAGCCTGTTGTTGTTTAGTCGCTAAGTTGTGCCCAATTCTTTGCGACTCCATGGACTGTAGCCCACAAGGCCCTGTCCATGGAGCCTGGATTCATCCCAGGCAAGAATACTGGAGTGGGTTGCCATTTCCTTCTCCAGGGATCAAGCCTGGGTCTCCTACTTAGTAGGAAGATTCTTTACCACTGAGCTACCTGGGAAGCCCATTTGGAAGCCCAAGCAGGCTTTAAATATCATCCTCAGTTTTAAAAATTTATTATTTTTTTGAAGTATAGGGTGCTATACAATATTATATAAGCTACAGGTGTACAATAGAGTGACTCACAATTTTTAAAGGTATATTTTATTTATAGTTATTGTAACATATTGGATATATTTCCTGTGTTGTACAATCTATCCTTGTAGCTTATTTTGTACTTAATATTATGTACCTCTTAATTCCCTACTCTGATATTGCCCCTCTCTACTGGTAACCATTAGCTTCTTCCCTGTATCTGTGAATCTGTTTCTTTTTTTGGTTATATTCACTAGTTTATTATATTTGTTAGATTCCACATGTGACATCATACTATATTTGTCTTTCTCTGTATGACTTATTTCACTTAAATTAATGCCCTCCAGGTCAGTCCATGTTACTGCAAGTGGCAAGATTTCATTCTTTTCTTGGATGAGTACTATTCCATTGCATATATACCACATCTTCTTTATACATTTATCTGTTGATGGACACTTAGATTTCTTCCATGTCTTGGCTATTGTAAATAATGCTGCAGTGAACACTGTGGTGAATGTAAATTGCTGGGCCATATAGTAGTTCTATTTTTATGTTTTTCAGAAACCTTCTACTGTTTTCCACAGTGGCTGCACCAATTTACATTCCTACCGATAGTGGATAGGGGTTCCCTTTTTTCCAAATCCTCACCAACATTTGCTATTTGTGTTCTTTTTTGATATAGCCATTCTGACAGGTGTGATATAATATCTCCATGTAGTTTTGATTTGCATTTCCCCGATAATTAGGGATGTTGAACATCTTTTGGTGTCCTTAACACAAAAAGGTGGCCATTTGCATTTCCTCTTTGGAAAAATGACTATTCATTTCTTCTGCCCATTTTTTAAATTGGGTTGTTTGGTTTTTTAATGTTGAGTTGTATGAGCTATTTATGTATGTCGGATATTAACCCCTTATCAGTCATATCATTTGTAAATATTTTCTCCCATTCAGTAGGTTGAATGAAGCTGTCTGGTAAAAGCTTTAGCCAAGATTTTATTCTGATAATAAGAGTGAGTGAAGATATATCAATGATTTGTAACAATCTTTGAGAAAATCCACATTGTTTAAATTAGACTGCTAAAATCCAGTTAACAGATATTGGGATCACTAATGTAATTAAGTTACATGAGTGCTAAAAGTTACTATTCTTTTTAAAAATTCAAGCTCTGAACTTCATGTCAGTGGAGCATTAGCCACCACCATCTACTCTGCCCAGCTGTATGAAATATGCCTTTTTATTCAGAGCACAATCATATTCAAAAACCCTTCTGGGATTAATTGAAGACTTTAAATAATTATTTTATCAGTATGACTATACCTGCTTTTTTCTCCATCAAAAGAGAAACTATGCAACTATGCCCTGGAAAGATGTACCTGTAAGCTACAAAATCAATAAAAAAGCATCCAAATAGAGAAATATGAAAGTGTACCAAAATGAGGATTCATCTAGAGTCTTTATATCGCTATTTCCCCCTTTACTGTCTTTCCATTTAAAATAATGTTAAATGGCCACTTCAGTTCTTGAACCCCTATCAGTCATGAACATGAGAACTGCATGTGTTCTCATTTCTGTGACTTCAGCAAGCCAGGACTATGCATTTAGGCCCAAACTTATTATAGCTAGAGTAGAATTTAGGAGAAGTTGTTTAAAAAGCAAACATTTTAGAAAATATGCTGATTTGAGCTGATTTTGGTTGAAAACCTACAACAAAATATCTCAGTCTTGAGTAAGATTTGATTTCCATTAGTTACTTCTTTGGTTGTGCTTTTCTCATCAATTACTACATGGAACAACAGACTGGTTCCAAATAGGAAAAGGAGTATGTCAAGGGTGTATATTGTCACCCTGCTTATTTAACTTATATGCAGAGTACATCATGAGAAACGTTGGGCTGGAAGAAGCACAAGCTGGAATCAAGATTGTTGGGCGAAATCTCAATAACCTCAGATATGCAGATGACACCACCCTTATGGCATTAAGTGAAGAGGAACTAAAAAGCCTCTTGATGAAAGTGAAAGAGGAAAGTGAAAAAGTTGGCTTAAAGCTCAACATTCAGAAAACGAAGATCATGGCATCCAGTCCCATCACTTCATGGGAAATAGATGGGGAAACAGTGGAAACAGTGTCAGACTTTATTTTTTGGGGCTCCAAAATCACTGCAGATGGTGACTGCAGCCACGAAATTAAAAGACACTTACTCCTTGGAAGGAAAGTTATGACCAACCTAGATAGCATATTCAAAAGCAGAGACATTACTTTGCCAACAAAGGTCCATCTAGTTAAGGCTGTGGTTTTTCCAGTGGTCATGTATGGATGTGAGAGTTGGACTGTGAAGAAGGCTGAGCGCCGAAGAATTGATGCTTTTGAACTGTGGTGTTGGAGAAGACTCTTGAGAGTCCCTTGGACTGCAAGGAGATCCAACCAGTCCATTCTAAAGGAGATCAGCCCTGGGATTTCTTTGGAAGGAAGGATGCTAAAGCTGAAACTCCAGTACTTTGGCCACCTCATGCGAAGAGTTGACTCATTGGAAAAGACTTTGATGCTGGGAGGGATTGGGGGCAGGAGGAGAAGCGGACGACAGAGGATGAGATGGCTGGATGGCATCACGGACTTGATGGACGGGAGTCTGAGTGAACTCCAGGAGCTGGTGATGGACAGGGAGGCCTGGTGTGCTGCGATTCATGGAGTCGCAAAGAGTCAGACACGACTGAGCTACTGAACTGAACTGAATGTAGAAATTAGTTTTTTAGCATTGCTTCATAAATAATAATGGTGATCATTTTTAGAATTGCCTTTTCAAGGAATACATAGGAGAACATTTCCTTTTGGTCATGTGCCTTAAAGCAAGAAGGATTGGGTCTTCCTTTCCTGTTTATTACACTTCCCACTTTGTCATTATTAGGTCTGATGTTTAGCAGAAAAAGGTTTCCAGTTGCCTGGATGAGCTTTGACAGAACTGACAGCAGAAACTGTATCTTAACTTGAATCAGTGCTGTAGAAAAGCACCCAGGTATGCTGAAGACAGCTTTTATGAGGTATATTTTGTCAGTGTAAACACTATGAAATCCAGCGCATTTGGAAGAGCATATTCTGTATTTGTTAGAATGAATGAATCACTAATGGATTAAAGAGCACAGCCAAGTAAACCTAGACTAGTCATAAGCATATGTGGCCTAATATTCAAATGTAGGAAATCCAATTAAGCTCCAGCTCTCCTTAGTTTTTCATTCATGAGGCAGTATCTCTACCAAAAAAGCAAATAACTAAAAGTTTCTTTTACCAAAAAAAATAAAAAATAAAATAAAAAGGCATTGCATTTTTAAAATATAAGTTTGAAGTTAGTCTTCCACAGATAGCCAATTTAATTATGCTAAAAATGACATTTTTAATTAAACACCAAGGTAAGCATAAATGGATTGCAAAATAATTAATCAAACATCAAAAAATTGAAACCTTTTTCTGCTTGAGCAGCAGAAATGAAAGAACCAGTCTTCGGGTCTCATAGAGATTCAATCTAATTTAATTCTCTGTCTTCTCTAAATAAACATTCCTAAAACCTTTTTTTCATCTGGGGGAATAAGGATGAGAGGGGTAATCAATATTTCTAGCATTTTAATTAAAACCGTTAGTGGAATAAATCCATTTAATTATCAGTTAATGAAATACAAGGTCATTTACCTGACAGGAACTTTGAGGGTGGATTACTAGCTGGAATAAAGCAGAAGAACCCAATGTCACAGCCATTTAACTTCTGTCAAATTTAAGGTTAAAATCCTTTTAGACTGTTTAACCTATTCTCTACTATTTTTCTATTATGTATGCCAATTGGCAGGAGAAATGCATGTTAAAACTTATTTCACATTTAATTGTGCTGCAGTTTTCATTAAATTTCTACAAATATCTTTAAATTTCTAAGACATGAACTGAAGGGCTACAATAGATTCCACTGTAATTTTACTTTTATTTTATTGCTTATCTATTCTAAAGTTAGAGACATTTTTTTTCCTTGCTGCAAATCAGGCATTATTTATACCTTTTTATAAATATGAATCAATTATATATAACTTTTAGAAGTCTGAAAATTTAAGATGCAAATATAAAACAAATATGCAATAGTAAACAAATCACTTTAAGTAGTTTATGATTAATTTTATACAAATCCTTTTTGGAGTGACCTGGATTTCATAAGAAGGATATAAAAAAGTATTAATAAGAGCTGGCTAATCACTCAGCTAGGTTTGCAGAATGGTTCAGTAAATGATTTTCAGCTGGTTTAACTAATGAAGAGAAGGTGGAAAGTATGTTGTAGAGAAAAGTTCCTGGTCTTCGAAGGAGATACCGAGTTTCTCTAAGCAGCACACAGTGCTCACATTTTACATAGATCACTTTTAAAAATAGGACTCAAGAAGGGCTCTTGTTTCTTATTTTAACATAGATGTTGAACTAATTATCTAAGATTTGGGATTTAATTTTAATTTTATAGATCTGATTTTGTCTCATAGTCATTAATTTCAGTTAGAGTTTAAAAAGGTATCTCATTATTACTGTTTCATTCTTCTTTCCTCCAGTTAAAATCATGTGCAGTGCAAACAAATATAAGCAGTTTGTACATGCATGCTCAGTCACTTTAGTCGTGTCCAACTCTTTGTGACCCTATCAACTGTAGCCCACCAGGCTCCTCTGTCCATGGGATTCTCCTGGCAAGAGTGCTGGGGTGGGTTGCCCTGCCCTCCTCCAGGGGATCTTCCTGACCCAGCGATCAGACCCACATCTGTCTGTGTCTCCTGCATTGCAGGCAGATTGTTAACCCACTGAGCCACCTGGGAAGCCCATAAGCGGTTTACTCTACGGTATTTCATCCTAAGACAGCCTAGATGTATACTGTGCAAAAAGTCCCGCATAACTTAGAGTAATGTGCCTTTTAAGGACATATCGGTGATCTACTCCAACTTCTAAATGTTAAGTACAATTAATTTACAAAAACCCGTGTCACCTAAAAAAGAAAAATATATCAGTTACCAGCTCAAATGTGTTTTAATCAGACCAGGGTTCCCCATGAAGTTGCAATAATAGTAAAAGCAGCATTATTAGCCCTATTTTGTATTCACCTAGACTGTGCATTGATTTTTAATTCTTTGAGAAAATAACAAAAACGAATAGGAAACCTGGTTTAGGCTGGATAGTTCTGAGAACTCTCTTTTTTATATTTTCTACTCTTCAAAATGTAGTTTTTTTGACTTATAAAGAGGATTTAAAATTTTTTTGTTCTAAACTAGAAAACATATAAAGGAAAAAATTCTCCATGATATCTAATTATTTCAACTTTGATTGGTGGAATGTAGAAACAACTAGGGATGGCCCTGTGAGACACAGAGAAAAGTTTGAGAGGTTATTGGAGCTTGTATAGGTTATTCGATGCTTTTTATACTGAGCAGTCATAAGAATTTGCCTTGTAGCCCCTCTTCACCCTTTAACATGTTTTAATGGTTCCCACATTGGTACCCAGTGCCCACACTTATAACTATGCAGCCTTGTCCACTCCACAGTCTCAATCACTTTCTGTTCTTTAAGCAGAGTGCTTATGCCTATTGCATGTGTCATAGAAGCAGAGGATTCTGGGTTTAACAGATTCATCCCTCTTTCTAAGTTGTTTCAGTGACTGTTTGTCTTCATGGTGGTGAATGGATATCTAATTTGTTGCAGCTAGTCTGGTCACTGCTATGTGGGATCAGTTGCTGCCCCATGTGCTGTGGAAGATCTGCTTCCTATAGAGATTATTAACAAATCACTGTGATTTTTTTTTTTTTTTTTGGGTCCTCTTACCTCTTGGACTAAATTTTTTATTGACTGTTCCTTTTCCTCCCATTTTTTTATTGCCTTCAAAGTCCATTCTAGATCTCCTTTCTATGTACAGATTCCTTGGGGCTCTTATCATTTAGGATGGTTTCAACTACTATCATAAGCAGTGGTGCTCAAACCTATATCTTCAGTTCAGTCTTCTCCCACTTGGCATTCTACAGTTCTGTCTTTGGTGGCCTGTAGGTTACTGGTTTTAGATGTGTTGATACCTGAATCTGTCCATAATAATATTAACTGTATCTCTTTTTCCTTTTCTACTTTCCCTGTCATTACCGGCTAGGCTCCTCAGCAACACACACCAGAAGCAATTTTCACTGTTCTTCTCTCCTTTATTTCCCAAACGAGGACTGTCAGCCACCAAATCCTGCTGAATCTTCCTTGACAAGCCTTTTGGAGTCATGCTTTTCTATTTCTCCAGCTGTCACTGTTGCATAGGCCTTAATGAATTTATGTCTAAATTAGTCCACCAGTCTTACCTGATTGTCTTCCCTATTTTAGAAACCCAGAAGATCATGGAGCTGGATTATTTTTAAGTATTCTTCCGCCTTCTAATCCTTATAAGACCACAAAATATTTTCCTAAAAGGAAATTCCATGCATGGTCATCATTCCCAGTTGGAGGAAGTCCAGGGTATTTTGCCTTTTTTTAAAAGATACTTTCATCCACTACACCAAAATAAATTTTCATTTACAGTCAAGAGGACTACTCTGCATTCAAGCTACAACTCTACCGCTCTCCTCTGAGCTTGCTCACCTTTCTCCTCCCTTGATCTTTTCTCCCCATTCCTCTTTTTGAATGCACGACTTTTAAACTTTTAAATCCATCATTGATTTATGCCTGTGCAACTTTGCGTACCTTGACATTTAAAGCACAGAAGAGTCACTCTATTAATTGGTACATGTTTGGCCTGAATTTAGGTATTCTACCACTGAAAGCATAGTTACCATGTTTGGCCATTTTTTTCCTCTTCTTTCTTTTGTTGATCTATAAATATTGCTTCTGTGTCAACCAATTTATTTATCTATATAATTGTAATGATAATATTTATCTTCAAGAACATAATGAAATTGTTGAGTATTCAGTAACAAATGTGTAGTTGTTCCTTTGCTCTCTCTGGTCTCTGTGTTAACAAAACTAGAACAAATGAAAGATTGCCCCATTTTTGTTGTTGTTTGTTTATGGCCGTGAATTGATCTGTTCAACAGAAAAATGCAATAATTGATTTCTATCGTTTCATGTTCATGCCAGTTGAATGAGTGGGAATTCTCACGTTTCTGACCATTAAACCCCTGTGCAGACTCACAGGAGCAAGTTAAAAGGCCCGTGTCTTGGCCATTTGGGCTCTCCTGCCATGTGCACAAGTCTAATTGCAAACCATTGTACCTTAAACTCTTACTAATTGCTCCAACTTAAAGTCATTATTTTAGACCATTATTAAAAATCAGATTTTGCCCTATAAAATGCCATAATTTTTAGCAGCTATATATCTGCTGTGTAATTTCCTCTTTTAAAAAATGTCATGCTCAATTTAATACTGGTATGTCATTTGCAAGTGGCTAGGGGACTTTGTGAGGCCATTACAAACTCCAGTTTCACAAGAGCTAGACTCTGAAGCCTGCACCACTGACATCCTGGGTCTGTTTTGCTGACACTGTCCTACAGCATATTTTGCATACCCTAAGGGCTCCCCTAGGGGATGGTCTGTCATGGAATGAAATGGCTTTCACTAAAATGAGAATTTTCTCTTCTATGAGAAAGTGAATTAGAAAGAACCCAATCATAAATGCAACAAACCAATTAAATCAAAATAAAGCACACAATTCTGTGGACTTATTACTTAAGAGTGAGATATATCACACTATAGTATTTTAGGAAGATGCCTTATATACAGTTGGAAATATGAAATATCTATTTTATACATTAAAAAAGTTTACAAGAAGATCATATTCTAAGTACTTCTATAAATGAACAAAATAACATATGTTGGACTTACAGATTCAATCTGATTTATTACTTAAATTTTGGTTGTAAAATGTTTTGATGATGAAATATACAAGCTGAAGAATTGAATTTAGAAAAATTCATCAATAGAAATGGGCTTCCCTGGTGGCTCAGAAGGTTAAAAATCTACCTGTAATGCAGGAGACCGGGGTTTGATCCCTGTATTGGGAAGATCCTCTAGAGAAGGAACTGGCAACCCATTCCAGCATTCTTGCCTAGACAATCCCATGGACAGAGGAGGCTGGTGGGCTACACTCCATGGAGTCACAGAGTCAAACACAACTGAACAACTAACACACACACATGCATCAATAGAAATACTGTGTCAGTGAGTAAAATTGATTATGGAAATAGAAATAACTATCAAGAAAAGCATGAATATGCAGAAGATTAAGAAACAGTTGATTGTGGCACAGATTACTTTCTCATAGAAAGTGTTTTCTGTGAGTAATTTGAATTACGATATAATGTTGATTTTTGTAATAAAATATTTTATAAATTGATAAGCATCAAAATCACTATGGTTTTACAGTAAAAGAGAGAAGGGGAAGGCTACCCACTCCAGTATTCTGGCCTGGAGAATTCCATGGACTGTATAATCCATGGGGCTGCAAAGAGTCAGACATGAATTTCACTTTCACTTTACAGTAAAGCTTACTTTTAATGTTCAATTAAGAACAGAATTCAAGTTTCAATGTATTTTCTGTATTGTAAAATATTCACCTATGATTCTTCTTGATTTTGGGAAGATCCCTAAAAATTCCTAGAAGGGACAAAGTATCCCATTGATCTGCCATGTTTGTCACAGAGTCACAAACTCTATCTGAATGATGTTAGATTCATTTTCTTAGGAGAGAGAAAGGGGAGGAGAGGAGGGAGAGTTAGAGAATTAGTGCTTATGAAGCTGAGCAACTCAGATTGGGAGTTTAACCACAGTCTTTTTTTTTTTTTTTAATTTGTTTCTAATTGGTGGAAAATTTCAGAGTGTCTTAATTGAGAGCACACACCTGGTCTCAAGACTTAATGAAGTTCAGGTTCTTGATGTCTTGTGGCAGAAAGAATTCAGTGAGAAACAAAGTGATCAGTAAGAAGTGGATTTATTTAGAGAGAACTTCACTCCCGAGAAGGTGGGCCATCTCAGAAGGCCCTGAAACATGAGGTGGTTAGTTTTTATGGACTCAGTAATGTCACAGGCTAATGAGTGGGAGGATTATTTTGACTGTTTTGGAGAAGGGGCAGAGATTTCCAGGAATTGAGCCACCACCCATTCTCTGACCTTTGATGACTGACCATGGAACTGTCATGGTGCTGGTGGGTGTGTCACTTAGCATATGCTAATGTACTGCTACTGCTGCTGCTAAGTTGCTTCAGTTGTGTCAGACTCTGTGTGACCCCATAGATGACAGTCCACCAGGCTCCCCCGTCCCTGGGATTCTTCAGGCAAGAACACTGGAGTGGGTTGCCATTTCCTTCTCCAATGCATGAAAGTGAAAAGTGAAAGTGAAGTCGCTCAGTTGTGTCCGACTCTTCGTGACCCCATGGACTGTAGCCTACCAGGCTCCTCCATCCATGGGATTTTCCAGGCAAGAGTACTGGAGTGGGGTGCCATTGCCTTCTCCATGCTAATGTACTACATGCATATAATGAGACTCAAGGTCCACTGGAAGTCAGATCTGCTGGCATCTTGGACCTAGTTGGTTCTAAACAGTCTGATGCTGGGAGGGATTAGGGGCAGGAGGAAAAGGGGACGACAGAGGATGAGATGGCTGGATGGCATCACCGACTCGATGGACATGAGTTTGCGTGAACTCTGGGAGTTGGTGATGGACAGGGAGGCCTGGTGTGCTGCGATTCATGGGGTCGCAAAGAGTCAGACACGACTGAGAGACTGAACTGAACTGAACTAATGGCTATGTCATTCTTTTAAAGGTTATAGCCTACTCCCTTCCCTTCTGTTTCAGTTATAATTGGGTGATCACTCTTTTCTCATCAGTTACCTTTTACCCTGGTGATACTATTCAATTCAATGGTAACCCTTATTCCTTCATATTTTTCATATCTGAGGGGAAAGAGAAAAGATGGTAGAGAAGATAGAGAAGGGAAAGGAAAAAAAGTAAAATAGTCAGTAAAACTAAAAATTGTTTCCTAAAGTGTCTATCATTCAGAAATAATTGGAAGATAAAATACAAAAAGCCTGGTTGATGCTGCTATGTTAATTTATGCCATATGGATGGATGTCATAAATAATCACAGTTTGTATTTTCACTGTCTTTCCAGTTTGTCTTTCAATTTAGACAATATTGGTATTTCTGGGTTACTTTTAAGAAATGGTAGATAGAGTTGACACTTTGAGGATTAAATATAATTGTATATCTGTATACCTTGTACTCAGTAAGATACTGCAGATTGCAACTGAGGGGGAGCACACTCTGCCACCCCAAAGTGTGCCACTTTGGATGTGGATGGTTTAAGCAGAAGGCTATTAAGACCCAATAGTCTCAGAAAAGAATTCTTACTTGTCCTTTCTCTGCCTGAAGGAATTTAGGAGACCAGTAATAGAGAGCTAGCTATTACCAGGGATAACTTTTTATATCAGGAAGACTGATGTGCATGACATGGTAAACATTTGTTGGCCAAACATCTAATCTCACTTTCCTTTGAATTTTCTTCTCAAGTCCTAAGTCCTTACTCCCTTCTCCTTACCTCAAGATGGTACTTAAGCCTCGATGCCTGACTGCCATGGAGTCTCAGGTTTTCATGGAGATTCTATATTACATAATTAAATTTGTTTTCCTCCTATTAATCTGTCTTATGTCAATTTAATTATCGGGCCAACCAAAGGAGAGAAGGGAAAAATTTTCCTCCCCAACACAATGAAAACATCATTATTGCTCAGAGTTAGGGGTAGATGGTTGAGCACTTTTACATTTTGGGGTAGTTTTCCTTAATAGTAATTATTATTCTGAAACTATTTTTTGGAAATTGAATATTCTAATAAAATTGAAGTCAATTCTAAGTGTACCAGCCTATGATGCTGCTAATTTAAGTTCTTTCACCTCAATGAGAAGCTTCCCTGGTGGTGCAGAGGTTAAGCATCTGCCTGCAATGTGGGAGACCTGGGTTCGATCCCTGGGTCGGGAAGATCTCCTGGAGAAGGAAATGGCAACCCTCTCCAGTATTCTTGCCTGGAGAATCCCGTGGACGGAGGAGCTTGGTGGGCTACAGTCCACGGGTCGCAAAGAGTCGGACACGACTGAGCGACTTCACTTTCACTTCATCTCAATACTTACCTAACATTCTGTTGCTCTTCTTCTACCTTGGTGGCATCTGTGAACTATGGGGATCTATATCTGGTTCTCGTGTGATTCCACGTGAAAATGTTCACTGTACCTCAAATTAAAGGATAAATTCTATACAATTTGAACAGTTTATTATTAAATGTTTTAATAAATCTTTGTATTATTTATTTATTTGATTTTAAGGTATTCTTTCTTTTGCTAGATTTATTCAGATATAATCAACATACAAAATTATTTAAGTTGTACAGCATAATGTTTTCACATATGTACATATTGCAAGATGATCACCGCCATAGTATTAATTAACATCCATCACCTTATGTGGTTATAAAGCTTTTTTCTTTCTTTTTTTTTATTAAAGCTTTTTTCTTTGTGAAAATAATGTTTAAGTTCTACACCTTTAGCAACCTTTCAAACATACAGTACACTATTGTTAACTATAGCTGTCATGTTTTACATTGAATTTCCAGGAGTTAATCTTTTAAAATGTTGATATCAAGCTTTTAGGTAACTCTGATGTGTAAGGCAAGGTTCTGAATGCTTTAGGAGTTTCCTTGACTATAAGAAGCTCACTATTTAGTTAGGAAAATAAAACTAACACAAGATTTGGAACTGGGGAGATGTTAGTGTTGGCTGTTAAAGGACTTTTTGATTTTTTCTAAGAGAGTGAATATTAGAGAAAGTCTTTCATGGAGGGGAAATGCTTGCAAAGACTTGGAAGTAGGAAGCTTCTGGTTAGAAGCCAATGACGAATAGACAAATGGCCTAGGGAAGAAGATTGTGTAGAGGAGAATGGAAAATATGACTGAAAACAGAAGATTAGGGTTAGAATGGGGAAAACTTTTTTTTTTTTTTTTGCCTGAGTCCTTTGGACTGCAAAGAGATCAAAGGAGTCAATCCTAAAGGAAATAAATCCTGAATATTCACTGGAAGGACTGAGGCTGAAGCTGAATTGCCAATACTTTGGCCACCTGATGTGAAGAGCTGACTCATTGGAGAAGACCCTGATTCTGGGAAAGATTGCAGGCAGGAGAAGGGGACGACAGAGAAAAAGATGATTGGATGGCATCAACGACTCAACGGACATGAGTTTGAGCAAGTTCTGGGAGATGGTGAAGGACAGAGAAGCCTGGAGTACTTAAATCCATGGGGTCTCAAAGAGTTGGACATGACTGAGTAACTGAACAACAATAACATTTTTGTCTTTCAGTTTTTGGAATGAAAACTGAAAGGTCAGTTTTCTCTCTAATCCCAAAGAAGGGCAATGCCAAAGAATGTTCAAACTACTGCACAATTGCACTCATTTCACATGCTAGCAAGGTAATGCTCAGAATCCTTCAAGCTAGGCTTCAACAGTATGTAAACTAAGAACTTCCAGATGTACAAGCTGGATTTAAAAAAGGCAGAGGAACCAAGATCAAATTGACAACATCTATTGGATCATAGAAAGCGAATTCCAGAAAAACATCTACTTCTGCTTCATTGACTATGCTAAAGCCTTTGAATGTGTGGATCACAACACACTGTGGAAAATTCTTCAGGAGATGGGAATACCAGACCACCTTCCCTGCCTCCTGCAAAACCTGTATGTAGGTTAAGAAGCAACAGTTTAAACCAGGCATGGAACAATGGACTGGTTCAAAATTGGGAAAGGAATACAACAAGGCTGTATATTGTCACTTTGCTTATTAACTTACATGCAGAGTACATCATGTGAAACGCTGGGCTGAATGACAAACAAGCTAGAATCGAGATTGCCAGAAGTATCAGTAACCTCAGATATGCAGATGACACCACCCTAATGGCAGAAAGCAGAGAGAAATTAAAGAGCCTCTTGATGAAGGTGAAAGCGGAAAGTAAAAAAGCTGGTGTAAAACTCAACATTCAAAAAACCAAGATCATGGCATCCAGTCCTATCACTTTATGATAAATAGATGGGGAAACAGTGGAGACTTTCTTTTCTTTTGCTCCAAAATCACTGCAGATGGTGACTGCAGCCATGAAATTAAAAGACGCTTGCTCCTTGGGAGAAAAGCTATGGCCAACCTAGACAGCATGTTAAAAGGCAGAGACATTGCTGACGAAGGTCCATCTAGTCAAAGCTATGGTTTTTCCAGTAGTCAAGTATGGATGTGAGAGCTGGACAATAAAAAAGGCTGACTGCCAAACCTTCTAACTGTGGTGGTAGAGAAGACTCTTAAGAGTCCCTTGGACAGCAAGGAGATAATACCAGTGAATCCTAAAGGAAATCAACCCTGAGTATTCATTGAAAGGACTGATGATGAAGCTGCAATACTTGACCACCTGGTGGGAAGAGCTGACTCATTGGAAAAGACCCTGATGGTGGGAAAGATTGAGGGCAGGAGGAGAAGGGACGACAGAGGATGAGATGGTTGGATAGCATCACTGACTCAGTGGACGTGGGTTTGAGCAAACTCTGGGTAATAGTGAAGGACAAGGAAGCCTGGCATGCTGCAGTCCAGGGAGTCGCAAAGAGTTGCAGAAGACTGAGCAACCGGACAAGAACAACATTTTTGTGTAGGAGAGTGAGTTGGACCGTATTTCCCCAGATTTATGATGATCATGTCATGCCGAATATAATCAGAGATCTAAAGAAAGTCAATGTGTGTTAAATCTCTTTTAAGATTAATCTATCTGTTTCAAGATAAGCCTCTTTTTGTTATTTCCGTGAAATCATCAGAAGTTGGTTGATATGAAACATGATAAAGATTCAGCCATCTTTTGGTGAATTGAACATAACAAAAGTAGAGCACTCTACTAGTGGAGCTAAGTTTGATTTGTTTTTTTCCTAAAGAAATGTGTTTGGAAACTGTATGCTTAAAATGTGTTTATGAAGCAATATCTATAGCAGAGATGATTATAAAAATATATTCAAAGTGAACATAAATATTTCTGTTTTTAATATGACTTTTATTATCTGCCCATCAAATTTTAATTGTCAAAAGTGACTCTATTTTAATAAATCTTTCTCCCCTAAAAACTTTTTTCTTCTCCATTAATCTATATGGAAGTTACTCAACTGGGTATGGACTATTTTGTTTATTTTCAGGACCATCTTCTGTAATATGATAAGTTGGGTACTGTAGTTTTGGGAAGATCCCCTGGAGAAGGAAATTACTAACCACTCCAGTATTCTTGCTTGGAGAATTCCATGGACAGAGGAGACTGGTGGGCTACAGTCCATGGGGTCTCAGAGAGTTGGACTCAACTGAGTGACTAAAACTTTCTTTCAAGCTTTATATAAGGAATTTGTCATAATAATATCTCCAGAATAGAGGAAGAATTTGATAAAGACTTTTCGACTTCATTTTAACAGAATTGAGAGGTGCCCTTGCACCTGTTTCCAGGGCACTGCCCTCAGCAGTGATCTAGGAAGGATACCTGTCTCCCACATGGTCTCCTGGTAGCCCAGGTCCTGATTTGCCATAGGAGGGAGGGCTGAGGAATCCACTGTAACAGCTGGAAAACAGCTTTGTAAAACCTAGGAAGCCTTCACTGCCCAACTTGTCAGCTGAAAAGGAGCTTGGAGAGTGAAGGGTGAAAATACCGACTCCTGCTGACCCTGTGGTAGGCTGTGGTGAAGTGGTAAATGGTGGGAACAGACCCAGCTTTCTTTGAAGTCACTGGGAACAAGCAGTATTAGTAACTGCTTAAGAGAGCAAATGAGGCTACAAATCAAATATCACGCCCACTGCTTTTTCTTTTATTGTACCAACATTTACCCCAATGGCTGTGCTTTCTGACATTTTCAGTTTGAGATGTGAATGTAAGTTCAAGATGGACACTTTTTGTCATGGTCACTTGGGTTTCTCTTTGTCTAAAATACTGCCTTACACGTTGTAGGAGATCAGTGGGGACTTTGTTGTTTTAATTTTGTGCAATATTGTGAAATTCTTTAAAAAATTTTAATCAGGATATGTTTGCTTTTTCTATAAATGTGAGTTTTAAAAGGCTTATAATGTTTTTTACTGTAATTTTAGTACATCTTGGGACAAAAGAATACAGTGGTATGCCACATGGGTGCCATTTATTCCATATAAAGATGAAGCTTTTTCATAAAATAGGTAACAAGGAATATTAATAGAACTTAAAAATTGGCACATCTTGATTGATCATAGAAAAGAAATAACATGAAAGTCAATTTTGTGTTTTAGAAAAATAGGTAATTACTGGTGGCTCTGTACGCGGTAGGTCTACAGTAAAGAACTATTCCAGTGCCTATGGATCTTTAAGATAAAACAAGGTAACATAGGTTGTTTTAAAAATGAAAGTTTTGCTAGTTTGGAACCTTAGGTACTAAATGACATTGAAACTACTATTTTCTTTGGTCCCTGGAAAGGATAAGAAGAGGTTAGGAGGTAGATAGTCACATTGTTAACTCTATTATAATCATTTGTTTATTTCTTATAAGGAAGATAACAGTCTATGTGGATTCATTTAAGTCAAAGTCTTCTGCCCTCCACTGAAAGATTATAATGTAGTTCATATTTAAAATGTGAAAGCTCTTGCCTCTGTATCTTGTAAAGAACATTCTTTTCTTGTTTTGATAGAGTTATCACTCATATTGTATATATCTCCCTGTTTAATATTTCAAATTTGGTGTGTACTTCAAAAGTGATCGTTGTTTTGTGATTTACAACCTTGGAGAAAAATAACATAGTAGTCATAACTTTGTAGTTTTTGTGATGCATGAAGATCAGATTTTTTAATGTTGGTTAATGCTTTGCTAATTAAAGTGTGCATGTTAATTAAAGCAGAGGCTAATGTTAATTACCTATATTAATGGAATCTCATGTAGCACCTGCCTGAAGCAATGGGTTCAATTTTCAAAATATCTCAATTAAGGCTGAAACTTTTGATTTGCATCTAGTAGGGTTTCAATTAACTGCATTGAAAACTTAAATAACACTCTTAGGGGAGCAAAATATCAGTGATTATATGAAGTGCAGTAGAGTTTGGTAGGTTCATTTCTAAAGGCTCCTTTCAGCCTAGCCTTATTTATTTCTTATCTTCTGGTCAAAATTCTGTTCATCCACTAGGACTCAGTGAAAATACCATTTCTTACCTGTATTTTCAATGTATTATTAGCTCCTTTTTGTTGTTCTTACTTCTTTTATGCCACTCTGCCTTGCTTTATAATTACCTGTTACAATCTGTGTCTTTTGCTAACTAGAAGCTCCTTACAGGCCTTATCTCCCTCCTTTACAAAGCCCAGCACACGTTATTAGATGATAGGATGTTTTCTAAGTTGAAGACACTCTAAGTGTTTACAAAACAACTAAATACATTTATTGACTGAGGCAGAAATGAGTGAATGTTTAACTTTCAGCGCAAGACAATTGCACTGTTGCTACATTTATAACTACTTCAAGTTAAGCATGAAGTTGCTATTTGGGATCTTATTCCTTTGTCAAATAAAAGATGGATGTTGTTAATTTCAGTTAAATACGAGCTGAAGTGGGAAGATGCTGCTTGTTCAATGTAAAATAGTGTTATGAGATCAGAGGATTTCCCTGGCTGCTCAGCAGTAAAGAACCCGCCTGCCAATGCAGGAGACCTGGGTTTGATCCCTAGGTCGGGAATATCACCTGCAGAAGGAAATGGCAACCCACTCCAGTATTCTTGCCTGGGAAATCCCATGGTAGAGGAGCCTGGTGGGCTACAGTCCATGGGATCACAAAAGAGTCGGATACGACTTAGCGCCTAAATAACAATAGTGAGATGAGAGAACTTGTGTTTATGCTGGCAAGGATGATGTGAACACTCTTTTTCAGTCTCAGGTTTATAATCTGATGATTTTGCATACAAGTCTGGCTTGCGACCCATAAGCACAAATACTTTTAGTGAACTATTTATTGAAGTGTGCCATAGTGTGCTTGCTTTATCTTGGAAGATAACATGTTATCATGTGGTGGGCCCAAATTTTAAATTAAATAATTCAAAATATAGATAGATGCCTGTAGACAGGTACATTGTAATTAGTATGCATGTCATTTTTCTGGAACTTGCTGTTGTGTTTGCTGGAGTCCCAATAACAACCATTCCCATTGGGTTTGGGAAAGCATTATGAGCTAATGGTGCTAACCTTTTTGACATCTAGTATAATTGTGGTTTCAGAAAAATAGTTTCCATTACGCTACATAATTGAAGGGAGCAATAATCTCAATAAATATACACAAATAGATCCCACACTGATTTACAGACTCCAGAAATAAGCACCAGTTACCGCTGTTCCTTGGCAGACTTTGACTCTAACTGACTGTGGATCTCAGAGGACCAGGATTTGTCTTCATTCAGCTGTAGAGAATATCAAATGAACACAAGATTTCCATGTGTGAAGTATTGATATAACCAGCAAGGTGACAAGAAGGCATATAGCTCCTTACTGTCCTGCTGTGCTTGGCATACTGATTAAAAAGTATTTTAAGATTAAAAAGTAATAGTACTGTTTAGGCAAGATGTCAGTTGTCATCTAGGTGGCAGGACATATGATTGCTGGAAATGAGATGTGAATGTGCCTGTTAATGAAGAGTGGTATACAGGGGTAGAGGTGTAGAGGTGACGTGATATGACACTATCACTTCATGTCATAATTGGCTCGATATTAGTTGGTTAGTTATTAGGTAGAATAAATGCAACATTTATTTGGAGGAATGTGACCAACATGCAGATCAGATTTCCCAGGATGAGGCAATGGGCCAGGTCTTCACAAGTCTGAGAGCAAAGTCACCAAAGCATCCATTCTCCACTGGGGCACCATTAAGGTGGCAGATGGCAGAGCATTAGCAGAAAGACATTGGGAACAGCTGGAAAACATCTGGTAGGAAGTGACAACTAAAGGGTATACTGGGCTTTTCCTAATTGTGAGGCGATCGCTCAAAAAGCCTGGAAAGAAACGTCAGTGTTTTGGTGGTGGGAGGAAGGAGTTGGCTGGAACACTACATTCCAGCTCAGGGATTTGAGAGAATTCTGAAAATAAGTGATTTTAGGGTCTGGTGAAAAGATTACAGGGGGGAAAAAAAGGTTATAGAAAATTAACTTGCTTTTTCTCAAGTGCTAAATAAGAACACACTTTTTAAAGATGTCAGTAAGGCTTACATGGACCTGGAATCCACTTTAAGAAGATAGTTGATTCATCACCACCTTGTGAATAATATTTAAAACATACGATTTTGAGGGTATATGGAAAGGTTATGTGTTCATAGAAAATATGGAAACACTAATTAAACTGGAGTGAGGAAGATGAACTATTTAATAACTTAAGTCACTATTCCTCTTTCTTAATTTACTATCTCATGATTTTTCTAGAACCTACATGAAATATAAAAAGGCTTTTGGGCTATTTCTGTCACTGTATTTCTTCTTTTTTTCTTCACTCTTGCCTTTTGTCCTTGACTGTCTGTGTCTCAATGCTTATTCTCCCACTTTCTCACAAGGATCACCTGACTTTTCATAATCTCTAGCTTTCAAGACTCACCACAGAGAGTAACGTTTCATTTGGGGAACTTAGTATTTTCTAAAGAACAGGCACAGTGAGGACCACATGCCCTAGAGGGCTGATAGGTAGAATTAGGAGTAGGCAAAGGCCACTGCTGCCTGCTATAAGACTGGGACAGATTGTCTTGGAGGTTACCAGGTGAGTCCTTAGTTGCTCCACGATGCTTGTATTGGAATGTGCAAGCTTCCATGTGTTGGGATGGAAACAAGAGTCTGAGAAGGTGCCAGGGGATCTGTGACCAGCCAGAAGCAAGAGATCAGAAAGGAATAGGGATAATGCCTCCATAAACAAGTAATAGGGCGACAAGGTAAATGTAGGAAAGTCAAGAGCTCAACATGCACTGTAACCTTGGCCCTAAATTTCTAAGTTATCCCAGGACCCTTATGAATCCCACATATCAATACATCATAAGGATAACAGGTTGTTACTGGTTGGGGATCAGTAATCAGAACTGGCAAGAAAAAGATCCCTACAGTGAGGTCAGGTTGCTCACCATATGCAGAGTGTGTAAAGGGAAGGAGTGACAAGGTGGCTGAGTGGGGAGCTGTACCCGGTAGTCATTGTGCGGACACTGCGGTGGTGCCCAGCCACTAAGGTTGCATAATAGGTATCATTGCTGGAGGTAAGGGAGCAGAGAGTTTTGCTTGAGTCCAGGAGCCACAGGACAAGGTACACTGAGCCTCGCAGAAGGTGACTGATGTGCATACCTTACCCAGGGATTTTGTGCTACTCCCCATCTGTTTTAGTTGCCTTTTCTGAGACTGATTAGGGATTGAAAATCATGGTTGCAGAACTGCTGGCTTGAGAGGATACTTGGGATGGTTATTTAAAAAAACACTAGACTTGGAGCCAGAACGCTTTGGCTCTTCCTCTTGTTAGGTCTTTGATTTTGGACAAATTTATTTGATCTCTGGTCTCTGCATCTGTTCAGTAGAGATAATAATACCTGATCTACCTGAGCATGGCACAAGATTGTTATAATTTTCAAATGAAGAAATGTATGTGTAATCACATAACCATGAAAGTATAAATGTAATTTGTTATCAGAGTATCAATATCCTATTAGCAAGTGATTCCTGATTGAGCACAACATTATTCTCAATGATTTGAGCATTTGTCTAGGTAGCCAGTGATTAGTGAACTGATATAGGTGAGAGATAGTAAATCCAGGTTTTTACCACATGTAGTAAACCTGTTAATTTGTATACTGGCTCAAGTAACAGAACAAAATCAATACTTGTTTCATAGGAGAATAGATTATTTGGGATGGAACTATAAAAAATGAATGATTATATACAATATAAAACTTTATATTTCTTTTAAAATATCCAATACATAGTAGAAAGTTTCATTATGGATATGGTATTCTGACTAAAAGTAAAATGTTTGTCATTAGAAAAATATAGTTCTTTCTTAGTGCTGGTTCTCAGACTTCAAAGTAGCATATTGAAGATAGCAGTGCATTTAATGGTAATATAAAATGATTTTGTTCCTCACTGTCATCTTTTTCTTCAACATATTTCTATTTCAGAACCCTACAAAAATATTTGAAAACCATATATATAATGAGGTTGTTAATATTTTAAATCAATAAAGAACTTATACAACTCAATAGCAAAAAAAGAAAAGAAAAGAAAAACCAACCACAAATAACACAATTAAAAATTGGGCAAAGGACCTGACAGACACTTCCCCAAAGATGACATATGAAAGGCCAACAGACACAAGAAAAGACGGTGAACATCACTAGTCATTTACTAGAGAAATGCATATTAAAACCACAATGAGATATCACCTCATGCCTGTTAGAATGGCCATCATCAGAAAGATAAGATAACAAGTGCTGGTGTGGATGTAGAGAAAAGGGAACTCTTGTGTACTGTTGGTGAAATTGTAAATTGGTACAGCCACTAGGTAAAACAGTATGGAGGAGCCTCAAAACATTAAATATAAAACTATCATATGATCTAGCAATTCCATTTCTGGGAATATGTCCAGAGGAAATGAAAACATTAACTTGAAAAGGTATCTGCACCCCCATATTCATAGCAACATAATTTGCAATAGTCAAAACATGGAAACAACCTAAGTGTCCATTAATAGATGAATGAATAGAGAAGTTCTTCAAAGTAAAATATTATTCAGCCATAAAAATGAGGGAATTCTTAAAAATTCCTTAAACAGTGAAAAAAAAAATGAGGTAATTCTATTATCTGTGACAAAATGGATAGACATTAAAGACGTTGTGCTAGGTGAAATATGTCAGAGAGAGAAAGACAAATACTATATGATCTTGCATGTGTAATCTAAAGAAAACAACTCAAAAAAATAATCAGACATGTGGTACCAGAGGCAGAGGGTGTGGGAGGGGGATTGGAGGAAGGTGGTAAAAAAAAGGTACAAATTTTAAGTTTTAGGATAAATAAGAACCAAGGCTGTAATGTACAACATGACAACTATGATTAATACTACCATATGATACATAGGAAAGTTGTTAACAGAGTGATTCCTGAGAGTTCTCATCACGAGGAAATTTTTTTCTTTTTTTCTTTCTTTCATTTTATATGAGATGATAGATGTTGACTGAAATTGAGATAACCGTTCCACAGAATGTATGTAAATCAAACCATCATGTTATACTCCTTAAACTTATACTGTAATGAAAGTCGATTATTTCTCAATAAAACTGGGGGAAAACTCCACTCAAACTGAACCAGAAGCCCTTAAATACCGATTTGAAGAAACAGGTGAATCATTATACCAAATGTTTTATGTTCTAGATTTGTCTGATTGCTTCCTCATGGTGTCTTGTAGCTTTTCCCTCTACTCCCTATTTGCTATAACCTGTAAATTTGGTCCAGAGGCTTCCTTGGATTCAAGTTAAATGTTTTTGGTATGCATACTTCATACGGCATCTCATCAAGTTGTGTTGTCCACTCTTTGTGATGCTAAATTGGTGGCAGCCAAATATCTTCTTTGTAGAGATGAGATTTTCCTTATAGTTAGTAGTAATTTGTAGGACAGTGCCTTGACATCATGTGAATATTTAGTTCTTCAAAGCTTTGTTTAATAGTTTTAGAATCCATTGATGATTCTTGCTGGAATCAATGATTTCCTTGGGGATTGTGAAATGGTAGTTTTCTATTTCTTCCATATTTTTAATTGGCATTTTTTTTTCCTATAAAGCTTCCTCATATCAACCTAAGATAAACAACTTTTTACTTACCAACTTTGGGGTACTAGTCATCTTAATTAGTGATACTTCTTGTCCTCTCTTTTGAGTATAATTATATGTTGATTGTTTTTTACTTACAACTCTTCTTTTTTGATGTTCAGATTATCTAAAATTTCTAAAAGGGAGCCTCCTCATGATGGCTTTTGTATTGTTTGGATATTCCCATTAGTCAATGGATGCTTCTTTGCTTTCTGGTAGAAAAAATGTCCCAGGCTTACTCTATTCTTTTCCTGCCCCAAACTTTTAAATACTTTTTAAAATAATCAGCTCTTTTAATATATAAACTTCACCAGACCATCTCTTTGACTCATTCATTCATTTAGCAAGTATTTGTTGACTGTCTATTATATGTCAGGAACCTGTAATATCAAAAGAAGTCTGGTTCATATCCTATTCTTGGAGAACTTAAAATCTGATAGGATAGAGCAATCATGAATACCTATAAGGTGAGAAGAGATGCATATTTTATAATATAGGTGTGAATTGTGAGTCCAGGAATTCAGGTGTGGTGAGTGGTTATTGAGCATGGAGGAATGTATGGGGTGTGGAGCTTCAGAAATGGAGAAGTGGTTGGGAAATAGAGATGAAAAGGCTATACACCTGGGAGGACACGGTTTAGTCAGAAGTGAATATCAGTGGTGTTTGCTATTTGTCAGAAAATGAAGTTAAAGAGGATTCAGGGGAAGGTGGACTGGGATCCAGTCATGAGTGGTGTTTAAATATTGTGCTAAGACATTTGAATTTTATTCTAAAGAAAATGGCAACCACTGAAAGACCTTTGTTCATTGTTGTTATTATTTGATTTTAAAATCAGAACAGTGATGTAACTGAAGATATACTACATTAATCCTCGTGTGTGTGTGTATGTGTGTGTCTATTAGTCACTTAGTTATGTCCAGTTCTTTGTGACCCCATGGACTGTAGCTTGCCAGGCTCCTATTTGCCATTTCCTTCTCCAGGGAATGAATCTTCCCAACCCAGGATTGAACCCAGATCTCCTGCATTGCAGGCAGATTGTTTACTGTCTGAGCCACCAGGGAAGCCCATTAATCCTCACAAATAGGTCTCTCATATGTGAGCCATCATAAGGGGAAATGTAACCACATTGCCAGTAGGTTATTTGTTGAACAAGTTGTCTAGTAGTGGGTATACTGACTCGAATGTGAGGGTTCTAGCTAATCCTGTGATTTGTGTCTTATGTGCAGTAGCAGATCACCAAAATGTTTTAATGTTACTTCATGGTGAGGGTTGGTTCAATTGCTCATAACTATGAGAAGCTCTGGGCTTCTCTGGTGGCTCATTAGTAAAGAATCTGCCTGTCAGTGCAGGGGACATGGATTTGATCCCTGTGTCAGAAGATCCCCTTGGAGAAGGAAATGGCACCCCACGCCAGTATTCTTGCCTGGGCAATGCCATGGACAGAGGAGCCTGGAGGGCTACAGTTCATGGGGTTGCAAAGAGTTGGACATGACCTAGCAACTCAGGATGCACCCATGCATGAGAAGCTCTTTGAAGCCCAGATAACTCCTTCTTTCTTGGTTCTTTCTCCAAAATTTGATAGAGTTATATCTCCAGATATGAACTTATATAGTCATAGTCAACTTCAATTATGTAAGCTATAGCAATAAGTAAAATGATGTGAACAACCAAAATGCTGCTGAAAATTCAAATTGAAATGAGACTTCCTATGCTCTAACTTTGAGGCTACTTTTATTTTTATACTTATTACAACTTGCATTATCTAGTTTCCCAGCTTAATTTAACATATCATGTAAAAGATGAAATGAACTAGATGCTGTCACATCAAGGACAGCAAGGAATAACTCTTCTAACCTGCATATGGCAGAAGGCATAAGTTGTTAAATCAGAAACAATAACTCCAAAATCACTGTGCTTAAGCTATTCTGTGTGAAGAAAATAGCCTCAACAGTACCTGCAGGTATAACCACATCATAATTGGTGTTTCTATCTCGACAGTCATACACAGAACAGATTCTGTTTAAGGATGTGAAATATCTCAGACTTCCATTCTAAATGGAAGAAATGAAGCTCAAAGAAAAATATTCTGGGACTTCAAGAGATATATTGCCCCATCCCTCTCCCCTTTGATAATTGACAGCATAATGAGATAAGTTTTGGAGTCTCTCTGAACTCATCTTAAGGAGGTTCCCATGTATTAATCATTTTTATTCTCTTTGGTTCCTCGTGACGTGAACTTTCCCATCCTGTTGTATGTTGTTCAACTGTACTTCCTGTCACTTTGAGAATCCTGCTTCTGCCATGGCTTGGCATGAAATATATTTTCTCCATGTCTTAGCTCAACTAATTATTTTATCTCCAGGGTTAAAGCATCATACAGACCAGCTAAAATTAAGCATCAATACCAAGTTTTCTTGTTTGCAATTCTTAGACAATCTCAGTCTATGTTAAACTGAAGGAATCTCAGGAGACTTTGGTCAAAGCAGCCCTTTAAAGGGAATTGATCCTGTTACAGCTCTGGAAATCTTTTGAATGCCACCATTTGTATCTTAGCAATCCATTTGGCAACCTGAAGTGTTTGTCACCACTGTCCAAGGATCTTCGCTTTAGGACATCGCCTCTCCTTCAGGCTTCCTTGAAGAATTGTTTGTGAGCCTGCACTCAACAACCCATTTATTCATTCATTCAATCAACACACAATTTTCTGACATCGGGGATACAATTATGATACAACTAGGGGATAAAACTAGAAAGATGAGATCTCTGTCCTTATAGAATTTACATATCAGTGAGATAAGAATCAGAAAAAGCAAGCATGCAAAGAAGCAAAAAAAGATCATTAAGTCCAATAACTATAATTTTAAGATCCAGTAAATATTAGGAATAAAATAAATAGGACCTGAGAAAGAAAATAATAGAGTATAGCTATCTTTGGTGAGATGATCAGGGAAGGAAGTACTATTTAGACTGACCGCTACAGGATATGAAGATGATAGTCATATGAAGAAGGAAGGAAAAATTCTGGGCAGAGGGGCCAGTATGGGAAGAAGCTGGGTTTGTTCAAGGAACTGAAAGAAGTCTGTAATACCTGGGGTGTGTGGGCAAGCGTGAGAGCAGTTTAGCAGGAGTAATAGATGGTGAAGGACAGCCACGGCAGACCCCTGAGCATCCTGGGACCCAAGGAGAGTTGCCTCTGTACCGCACTGGTTGAGGCCGAGGTCAGATCATTCCTTTAAATAGACGTGGAACATAGTATCTAATATCTTTCAGTGTCATAGTTTTTTACCTTTTTCATACTCTTCGTGGGGTTCTCAAGGCAAGAATGCTAAAGTGGTTTGCCAATCCCTTCTCCAGTGGACCACATTTTGTCAGAACTCTCCACCATGATCTTTCTGAGTTGGTGGCCCTACGCAGCACTGTGCATAGTTTCATTGAGTTAAACAAGGCTGTAGTCCATCTGCGGAGAAGGCAGTGGCACCCCACTCCAGCACTCTTGCCTGGAAAATCCCATGGACGGAGGAGCCTGGTAGGCTGCAGTCCATGGGGTCGCTAAGAGTCCGGCACAACTGAGCGACTTCACTTTTGCTTTTCACTTTCATGCATTGGAGAAGGAAATGGCAAGCCACTCCAGTGTTCTTGCCTGGAGAATCCCAGGGATGGGGGAGCCTGGTGGGCTGGCGTCTATGGGGTCAAACAGAGTTGGACACGGCTGAAGCGACTTAGCAGCAGCAGCAGTAGTCAGTGTGATCAGTTTGGTTAGTTTTTTGTGATTGTGATTTTCATTCTGTCTGCCCTCTGATGGATGAGGATGAGAGGTTTGTGGAAGCTTCCTGATGGGAGAGATTAGCTGTGGGGAAAACAGGGTCTTGCTCTCAGTCAGTTCTCAGTTTAGTTGCTCAGTTGTGTCCAACTCTTTGAGACCCCATGCATCTCAGCACGCCAGGCCTCCCTGTCCATCACCAACTCCCGGAGTTCACTCAAACTCATGTCCATTGAGTCAGTGATGCCATCCAGCCATCTCATCCTCTGTCGTCCCCTTTTCCCCCTACCCCCAATCCCTCCCAGCATCAGAATCTTTTCCAATGAGTCAACTCTTTGCATGAGGGGCCAAAGTACTGGAATTTCAGCTTTAGCATCATTCCTTCCAAAGCAATCCCAGGGCTGATCTCCTTCAGAATGGATTGGTTGGATGTCCTTGCAGTCCAAGGGACTCTGAACAGTTTTCTCCAATACTACAGTTCAAAAGCATCAATTCTTCAGCACCCAGCTTTCTTCACAGTCCAACTCTCACATCCATACATGACCACTGGAAAAACCATAGCCTTCACTAGATGGACCTTAGTCGGCAAAGTAATGTCTCTGCTTTTCAATATGCTATCTAGGTTGGTCTTGCTGTAGTAAGTCTTTAATCCAATTTTCTGCTGATGGGTGGGGCTGTATTCCTTCCCTGTAGTTTGGCCTGAGGCTGAACTATGTTAGGGGTAATGGTGGTAATGGCAACTTCCTCCGAAAGGACTTACACCAGCATGCCATGGCTCCCAGGTCTGCTGCAGCCAGAGCCCCTGTCTCCACAGCAGGCCAGTGCTGACCCCTGCCTCTGCAGGAGACATTCATATCCTCAAAGGCAAGTCTGACTCAGTCTCTTGTGGAGGTCACTGCTCCATTTCCTGGGTCCTGGTGCATACAAGGTTTTGTTTGTGCCCCCCAAGCATCTCTGGAGGGTATGAGGTTTGATTCTAAATGCGATTGTGCCCCTCCTACTGTCTTGTTGGGCTTTTCCTTTGCCCTTGGATGCAGGTATCTTTTTTTGGTGGGATCCAACATTCTTCTGTCGACGGTTGTTCAGCAGCTAGTTGAGATTTTAGTGTTCTCGCAGGAGAAGATGAGTGCGCCTCCTTCTACTCTGCCATCTTGACTATTACTGCTGCTACTAAGTTGCTTTAGTCGTGTCCAATTCTGTGCAACCCCATAGACGGCAGCCCACCAGGCTCCCCCGTCCCTGGGATTCTTCAGGCAAGAACACTGGAGTGGGTTGCCATTTCCTTCTCCAATGCATGAAAGTGAAAAGTGAAAGTGAAGTCGCTCAGTCGTGTCTGACTCTTCGTGACCGCATGGACTACAGCCTACCAGGCTCCTCCGTCCATCGGATTTTCCAGGCAAGAGTACTGGAGTGGGGTGCCATTGCCTCCTCCATCCATCTTGACTACCAGGGGGAAAATATATTAATAGAATAATGGCCATAAAAAATAATACTGGAACAGTATGTTGAAATTTGACTGCTTTGGACACAGCAATGTTAAATTCTTTTCATTAGTCTGTTGGCTTAGGAGATAGCAATAGTTCATTTTTTTTCACTCTTGTTCAGTCACTCAGTTTTGTCTGATTCTTTGTGACCCCATGGACTGCAGCACACCAGGCTTCCCTGTCCTTCAGTATCTCCCAAAATTTGCGCAGACTTATGTCCACTGAATCGATGACTGTGGTCCTAAAACAAAGATCAGAAAAAAGAGTTAAGAAAAGTGAGGAAGAAGAAGGCCATAATTTTGTTTAATTTATGCCTTACTTAGAATAAGAGTATGCCTGATGGGTAGGAATCAAGCCTCCAAAGAGCAAAAAATGTATTTATAAATTTTTTTAGTCTCTTTCAGATATAATAGCAATGAGCTAGTGAGCATTTTCAAGAACAACTAAAATACAAGCCCACCTTTATAAGCTCTAAGAAGCAGTGATCATCAGTCTTTATAGTAATCAAGATGATGTAAGTGGGTGGGAATTACTGTTGCAATGTTTTGTGCAAATATGTGTGTGTGCGCACGTGTGTGTGTACGTACGTGTGTGTGTACATCAAATAACCCCAGTAACTCTTTTTAAAACTTGGTAACTTGTATAAAGTGAAAGAGGAGAGTGAAAAAGCTGGTTTAAAACTCAACATTCAGAAAATTAAGATCATGGCATCTGGTCCCATCACTTCATGGCAAATAGATGGGGAAACAGTGAAAACACTTTATTATCTTGAGCTCCAAAATCACTGTGGATAGTGACTGTAGCCATGAATTTAAAAGACACTTGCTCCTTGGGAGACAGGCTATGACAAACCTAGACAGCATATTAAAAAACAGAGACATCACTTTGCCGACAAAGATTCATCTAGTCAAATCTATGGTTTTTCCAGTAGTCATGTATGGATACGAGAGTTGGACCATAAAGAAGGCTGAGCCTGTTTGGGTTTATATAACAGAATACCATAGACTGGGTGGTTTGTGAACTTCAGTCATTTATTTCTCAGTTTTGGAGGCTGGAAAGTCTGAGATCAAGGTTCTGGCAGATTCAGGGTCTGATGAGGGCCCTCTTCCTGCTTCACTGTGTCCTCACAGGTTAGAAGGGAGAAACAGCTCTCTGGGGCTTCTTTCATAAGAACACTAATACCATTCATTAGGGCTCCACCCTCATGACCCTATCACCTACCAAAGGCCCAACCTCCTAATACCATCACATTGAGGGTAGGTTTCAACCTATGGATTGCGGGGAGGGGGGCACACAAACATTTGTTCTTGTTCAGTCGCTCAGTCATGTCCCACTCTTGACCCCATTGACTGCAGGATGCCAGGCTTCCCTATCCTTCACCATCTCCCATAGCTTGCTCAAATCATGTCGATTGAGTCGGTGATGCTATCCAATCATCTCGTCCTCTGTTGTTCCCTTCTCTTCCTGCCTTCAATCTTTCCCAGCATCAGTGTCTTTATAATGAGTCAGCTCTTCACAACAGGTGGCTAAAGTATTGGAGCTTCAGCTTCAGCAATCAGTCCTGAATATTCAGGGTTGATTTCCTTGGGATTGACTGGTTTGATCTCCTTACAGTCCAAGAGACACTCAAAAGTCTTCTCGAACACCACAGTTCAAAAGTGTCACTTCTTTTTTGTTACAAACTTTTAGTCTGTAACAGATGTGTTTTGAGTTTTAGTTTTGGTTCTAGACTTCTCATTTTTGAGCATGTTACAACTGCAACCTAACAAAGAATTTTAAGTCAAGATTTTATTTAAGAGTCTTCTCTTTGGTGTTTGTAACAACCATTCTTTATATTCATCATGCTGCTGCTGCGAAGTTGCTTCAGTCGTGTCTGACTCTGTGTGACCCCATAGACGGCAGCCCACCAGGCTCCGCCATCCCTGGGATTCTCCAGGCAAGAACACTGGAGTGGGTTTTCCCTCTCCAATGCATGAAAGTGAACAGTCAAAGTGAAGTCACTTAGTTGTGTCCGACTCTTAGCGACCCCATGGACTGCAGCCTACCAGGCTCCTCCGTCCATGGGATTTTCATACATATTTGCTTTTACTCCTTGCTCTTCCACTTGCCTTTATTCTCCTCATCCTCAGCCCTCATTCTCCTCATCTCCAGCCCTCTCCTCACCCTTGTTGGGTGTCCTTTCCTCTTGACAAGATAAGCTGACTTCTGAGGCTCTGGGTCTTTTCTGGCTGTGCAAATTAGAACCCCAAAGGAAATCCAGCTTCATGTGATCTCCTCCTGCCTGATATCCAGACCCTGTGAGCACAGCCAGGATGAGCCTTAGATAGAGATGAGGGAGGTGGGCACTCAAGACTTAGAAGTCTTTGCAGACCCTCCTCACTGCTGCTGTAAAAAAAGATTTCCATCCATTAGCCTTCCTTAAAATTATCTTGTAGATTAACACATTTCAGTCTTTAATTGAAGAATATTGAATTCATGAACTTAGAGATGGGTTGTTAATGCCTATAAATATTTGGTATAAATTAGTACATCAGATATCTTTCTGATTCAACAGCTAACAGGAATAAAGATGGGGATAGCGTGGACAAAGGTAGTGAGAGTTTTGTATAGAGGCTCTTACATATGACTTTAAGATTTACTCCAGTATTCTTAGGCAGCATTTTGGGTCCTAGCCTTTCTCATAGTAAGCACCCTCTGCTTTCATTAGGATTTTCTAATTAAAAACTATTATCTGCCTTTACCTTTTTATATGACTCTAGTAAATTGATTAATAATCAATATATTGTAAAGCAAAATGTTTTCCCTAGAAAATTATTTTTATATTTCCTGCAAATATTTTTAAGCAAAATATCTGTTGTAAGTTTTTAAATGACTTCTGATTTTCTTTGTTTTCTTCATCTTCAAATATTTCTCATTTATTAGTGAATCATATCTCAGTATAATCTAGATAAAATGTATTTTCTCTCCTTTTAAATACTTTTATATTCTCATCTGTTTTTATGGCATGTTACTGCATGTCTCCAGAGGCACACAGCATTTTTATTTTCAAGTAAATTTATATTAGTTACAGTCTCCAGCTGTTTTAGATATAGGATCATTTCCTGTCGGTACTGTTTCCAGGACAATTCTTTTTTTCCCTCACAAAAATGAAAAATGTAATTTAACAAAGACATCCTATAATTGCCTTCATATCTAGCAAGGTATCTAGCAATCTAAATACTTATTTTATTTAAAACATCTGTCTACATAATATCTAGTGATTGTCCAGGGCTATATCATTCTTGGGAAAAGCAGCTGCTGCCATTTTTATTTAATTTATAAGGAACCACCAAAAATATCTCCTTATTATTGAATCTTCTGGCACTCTGTCATATGTGATTTTTTTTTTTTTTAATGAGAATAGCTTACCTTTTTGGTATTTGCAATTAGCCTCTTTCAGATTAGGAAAGACCATTCTTTTAATAATCACTATGGAAACCCTGTAAAAATAGTAAGCTTTTGTTATATAGATCAAGGTATCATAGTAAAAATGGTGGCATGCTACTCTACTCACAACTAGACTTACATTGGAATTGCATTTTAATTGTTAAGTTTTTTAGAGTTATTTGTCTGTAATGCATTCTCTTTTCATTTATAATGAAAGTATAATTTTTTTTTATTGTGAACCCAATCTGTTGATTAGAGCAGTCAGTTGATATGTTCTTGTCATTCTTCAGAAAAATGTCTGAAAAAGATGGCAACATCTGTAAAAGCTGTTTGTCTTGGGGGTGATGCTGAATGTTGCTTATAAAGGAACCCATTTGTAGCTCTGTTTATAGTGCAAAATCCTTGGAGCCTAAGATAAAATGTTTAACTTTTAATAGATTGTATCAATTGAGGCTCACCCGAATGCCAAAACCAACAGACACCCCGGCTTACAATAGTGTGTCTAAATGAGAAAGTTTACTTTTTCCAGGGATGTAATCAAAATATTCCTCTTTGGAACAGTAAGAGTATGAAAGGGAAATGATTATGGTTCCCTACTGACATACTGTTTGATTGACAGGAAAAACCAACACTCACACCACCTGAGACATCTTGTTCAGGAACTTTCTGGAGGGTAGTAAATTGGTGTTGGCACAAACACAGAAAAATAAAATGACTTGATTCAGCACTTTTCAATTCTAAATCCCTAAACACTAAAGAAAGAAGTAAATATTCATCAAATGATCAAAATTTATATTGATTTTTATTCTACATTAGCAGCTCAAAGTCAAGACTCTTGACAGGGTGGATGTCGGTTTGAATGATTCTCTTTGAAATGAGGATACAGGCACTGAGCTGAGTGCTACTGTGCATTCCTGAACCATAGGCCCTGATTATTAGTACCCTAGGAGGCTACATTTTTCAAAGAACGTATAAAGGCACACTTGTTCAGTTCTGTTTTGATAGCTAAATTGTTATTATTCGTATGTAAAGTAATTCTTGTTGTTCCTGCTTCATTCCTTCCTTTCTATCACCATCTAAGAACAACTATTTTATAGAATTTCAAAGGAACTGGAGTGCACATTGTAGTCATAGAGTTAATAGCAGCATTTGCCAACATAATTGTACTTGGGAAGGAACTGCCAGTCCTGCAGGGCAAGAGAAGCTGAGACTGTATCTTGACATTATACGTCTTTAATTTTTAGTTTCTGCCAGAAAGTACATAAGGACTTGTGGTAGAGGTATTTGGAAGTAGGGAATAAGAACATCACCGAAGAATATAAACACAAGACTTGACACCTGTGTCATTGTGCAGCGATTTGCTAAGGAAACAGTAATGGAGAAACATAGAAATTCTAATCATCCCCTCCAGTCCACACAGTGTAATCACGCTCCCTTCCCACCCTAGCTCGTGACATAAAATGCTGAATTTTTAATGACTTTAACTACTTCCATTACAAAGAAGAGGAGAGTAGTGGTAGATGAGGCTATCCACAAATGTGATTGTGTGATATATTTGTTCTTTATGTTTAAGTGGAGGTGTTATCGTTGTTGTTTTTAATATAGGCATCTCTTCTCTCATTAACATGGAGGAAGATGACATTTTTCTTTACACACAACTGCAGAAGAAATAATGAAAATAGCATTCATGTTAATTTTTCTGCTTTGTTTAAATGCTTCCCATTTAACAAATACCATTAAGTATATCGCTTTAAAATTGGATTTCTTAAACATTACACTGAATGGTCTTAATGGTTTGCCACTAGCACCAAGTCAGTAGACAGAAGGATGACCTTTTAAATATATAAATACAATATTTTTACTTAAATCAGTTATCTTTTGCAGTTGTCTTGACTTTCTTATCCATGAATAAGTATAAATAAACCTTGGGAACATAAGTCTAGCTTTTCTGGCACCGCCAGTATGGTCAGAGAAATTTTATAGCCTAATGTACAAAGATTAGTATATGTAATAATCTCATAGCTTAGTTGGTAAAGAATCCGCCTGCAATGCAGGGGACCCCGGTTAGATTCCTGTGTTGGGAAGATCTGCTGGAGAAGGAATAGGCTACCCACTGCAGTATTCTCGGGCTTCCTTTGTGGCTCAGCTGGTATAGAATCCGCCCACAATGCGGGAGACCTGGGTTTGATCCCTGGATTGGAAAGATCCCCTGGAGAAGGGAAAGGCTGGCTCCAGTGTTCAGTCCATGGGATCACAGAGTTGGACATGACTGAGCAACTTTAACTCACTCACTTGCTGAGTATGATATTGAAATAGCTTTGAGCATCTTCCTAAATTTTGATATATATTTTATTTTTAATAAGAAATATTTAAATACTTTTAAAAGTTTTTTATCCATTGATAAAAAGAATATCCTAACCAACTCACTAATTGTTTCTTTGACAGTATTTTCAAAGTGTATTGGCCATATATCCTTGAACAAATATTTTAGCTCCTGTTATGTGATATAATTTTCTGTAATTCTAGGTTATAGGTTCCCTAAGGACAAAAACCATGTCTGACCCAGATTTATATCTTATACAATGTCTTACACATAAAGAGACTCTCAAAATATATTTGTCAAATGAAGAAATGAAGACCTTTAGTCAACTTTATTCTAAAGAGATGCATTGCTCCATAGTCTGTAGTCTCTGCTCCAACTCTTAGGAGAAGGAGACTTTGGTGCTCTACTCAGTCCTATACACAGGACTCCTCCTTTGTATTGCCAAATAATGTTTGTACTTAATTAGAACATAGCTAATCGTGGATGTGTGATAAATGTCTTCCGAGAGTTCATTTTAGGATCTTGGGGAACAAAAAAACTACTATAGAGGTGACAACTCTCAATCCTGGAGTGAATATGAGGAATTCTGCCAAACAAAAGCATGGAGATTTCCAAATGGAGATTCTAATCAATCCTGAAAGTCCTTGTCAGAGTCTATGGGGGTTTAGGGACCTGAAGGTATTTCCAGAAGAGTGAAGTGATTTGGGCCAGTTGCAAGAGATGGATTCTACAGGGAGTTTAGAGGGGAGATATATTTGTATAATGCATAAGGGAAAAAGGTGTGTGCTTAGAGACAGCGCATCAAAGGTAAAGAAAAAAGACTAGTAAAAGTAGGAAAATATTCCCAAATAACAAAATTATTGTCAGAAAATGTACAGTTCCCCCCCAAGTATTGATGGATCCCCATGGTCTTCCTGAGCTGGTGTGGATTCTTCCAAATACAAACTGTGACATTGCTGATGTCTCTTCTGAAAGCTCAAATGACTGTTTTTTTTTTTTTTTTTATTTTAAATGGGAAATCAGGTTTTATTAAGCTACAACACATTCTTACCCAGAAGACTTCAAACCTCATTTTGAAATGTATTGTGTAGCTTACTCCATGATGACAATAGCTGAAATTTTCATTCTATAAGTGTGAGACCATTGTGGTTAGCTTTTAATATAATATGTGACATATAAGATCACTCTATTAGCTGAATAAAATATTACCAAATGATTCAAAATAAAGAAGGTTTTCTTCTTCCTTTTCTCTAGATGAAAGTAAACAAGTTATCAGTTCAGTTCAGTTCAGTCACTCAGTCGTGTCCGACTCTATGCGACCACATGAATTGCAGCACGCCAGGCCTCCCTGTCCATCACCAACTCCCGGAGTTCACTCAGACTCGTGTCCATCGAGTCCGTGATGCCATCCAGCCATCTCATCCTCTGTCATCCCCTTCTCCTCCTGCCCCCAATCCCTCCCAGCATCAGAGTCTTTTCCAATGAGTCAACTCTTCTCATGAGGTGGCCAAAGTACTGGAGTTTCAGCTTTAGCATCATTCCTTCCAAAGAAATCCCAGGGCTGATCTCCTTCAGAATGGACTGGTTGGATCTCCTTGCAGTCCAAGGGACTCTCAAGAGTCTTCTCCAACACCACAGTTCAAAAGCATCAATTCTTCGGCACTCAGCCTTCTTCACAGTCCAACTCTCACATCCATACATGACCACTGGAAAAACCATAGCCTTGACTAGATGGACCTTTGTTGGCAAAGTAATGTCTCTGCTTTTGAATATGCTATCTAGGTTGGTCATAACTTTCCTTCCAAGGAGCAAGCATCTTTTAATTTCATGGCTGCAGTCACCATCTGCAGTGATTTTGGAGCCAAAAAAAAAAAAAAAAAAAACAAACAATAAAATCTGACACTGTTTCCACTGTTTCCCCATCTATTTCCCATGAAGTGATGGGACCAGATGCCATGATCTTCATTTTCTGAATGTTGAGCTTTAAGCCAACTTTTTCACTCTCCTCATTCACTTTCATCAAGAGACTTTTTAGTTCCTCTTCACTTTCTGCCATAAGAGTGGTGTCATCTGCCATCTGCATAGAGGTTATTGATATTTCTCCCGGCAATCTTGATTCCAGCTTGTGTTTCTTCCAGCCCAGCATTTCTCATGTTGTACTCTGCATAGAAGTTAAATAAGCAGGGTGACAATATACAGCCTTGACGTACTCCTTTTCCCATTTGGAACCAGTCTGTTGTTCCATGTCCAGTTCTAACTGTTGCTTCCTGACCTGCATATAGGTTTCTCAAGAGGCAGGTCAGGTGGTCTGGTATTCCCATCTCTTTCAGAATTGTCCACAGTTTATTGTGATCCACACAGTCAAAGGCTTTGGCATAGTCAATAAAGCAGAAATAGATGTTTTTCTGGAACTCTCTTGCTTTTTCGATGATCCAGCGGATGTTGGCAATTTGATCTCTGGTTCCTCTGCCTTTTCTAAAACCAGCTTGAACATCAGGAAGTTCATGGTTCATGTATTGCTGAAGCCTGGCTTGGAGAATTTGGAATATTACTTTACTAGTGTGTGAGATGAGTGCAATTGTGCAGTAGTTTGAGCATTCTTTGGCATTGCCTTTCTTTGGGATTGGAATGAAAACTGACCTTTTCCAGTCCTGTGGCCACTGCTGAGTTTTCCAAATTTGCTGGCATATTGAATGTAGCACTTTCACAGCATCATCTTTCAGGATTTGAAATAGCTCCACTGGAATTCCATCACCTCCACTAGCTTTGTTCGTAGTGATGCTTTCTAAGGCCCACTTGACTTCACATTCCAAGATGTCTGGCTCTAGATGAGTGATCACACCATCGTGATTATCCGGGTCGTGAAGATCTTTTTTGTACAGTTCTTCTGTGTATTCTTGCCACCTCTTCTTCATATCTTCTGCTTCTGTTAGGTCCATACCATTCCTGTCCTTTATTGAGCCCATCTTTGCATGAAATGTTCTCTTGGTATCTCTTAATTTTCTTGAAGAGATTTCTAGTCTTTCCCATTCTGTTGTTTTCCTCTATTTCTTTGCATTGATTGCTGAGGAAGGCTTTCTTATTTCTATATTTCAATAATTTTTGGTCAAAGTAAAAAATTGTCTCCTTTTTAAGAGAGAATAAAGCCAACTATTTTCAAAATTAAACTGAGGCTACAACCTTAAAACTATCTGTCTTATTTCCTTGTACATTTTAAACCATTTAAAATTTTCAAACTCTGTAAAATGTATTCAGCTAATTTATATAGATTGCCTATCACATACCATGTGCTGTGCTGCGTACTGCGGAGATGGCGATGAATACATAGATAAAAGCAATGAATACATGGATAAAATATAGCAATGGATACATAAATAAAAGCTCCCGTTCACTCACAGCTTCCAGTCCACAATTGGAAGATAGACAGTATAAAATAAGTTACCTATTTTAGCTACACAAGGTAAAAATATATGAAGGACAGTGAGGATTGCTGGGTGGAGGGGCGGGGGTGGAGGGTAGGGGGCGGGAGTCAGTTGAAGTATTAAGTAGAAGATCAAAATAGACCTGAATAAGAAGATGACATTTTAGCAAAGACTTCAGGGAGGTTAGGGATGGAGCTGTCATGCAAACAAGATCCAAATGCCCCTAGAGTCCTGGAGCAAGCCCACTGGTCCTGCTGGGGCAGGTCAGGATAGGTTGAAGACTGAGAACTCAGCTGTGGCATGTGGTCAAAAGCCTAGTTGGAGTACATTCAAGAGAAAATAGGAGAGGAATTGGACATAGTGAGTATAGATAATGTGGATAAAAGTGATTTTGCTGTAATGAAGAACAGAGAAATGGGGCTTAAGCCAAGAATAGATTGTTATCAATTGATGTCAAGAGATTATTTTTCCTTTTTATTTATTTATTTTGTATGGTTGTGCTCAGTCTCTCTGTCACGTCGGACTCTTTGTGACCCCATGGACTGTAGCCCGCCAGGCTCCTCTGTCCCTGGAATTTCCCAGGCAAGATTATGGAAAGTCAGTTGTCATTTCCTCCTCTGGGGGATATTCCAGACCCAGGGAACTTGTGTCTCTTTTTTCTCCAGCATTGGCAGGCAGAATCTTTACCACTGCACCACCTGAGAAGCCCTTTATTTATTTTACCATGGGAGAAACACAGCATTTGGGGGTGGGGTGGGGTGGGGAATGTGTTAATGAGAATAATATAGTGGAGAGGAAGAAACTTGAGGAAGAAAAGGGTGATTTGCTGCTGGGGCGATAATCTTCACATAGATAAGAGGGGGTCTTTGTGTCTATGGAGGGGATTGGTTTGGGCTAGAAACAGGGACATTTTCCACAGAAACAGGAGAGAAAGCAGAGGATGCGGAATCAGACGCAAGTGGCTGGGTGGATGTGGGGGGAAGCTATGAAGTGCGCAGGCAGACCTGCAATGGCATGAGTTAAGAAAGAGTAAAACTAATTTTCCAACATTCTCAGGATACTTAACCCAACAGAGGGTCCTGGGATATGCAGTGACAATGAAATAATTGATATTTCTTAACTAAATCAGTGCTTTTTAGGGCAAGGACAAGGCATGTATCTGTATGTGATTATAAAAGTAAGTGTGGGTTTAATCCTTCCAGATTGTTAGAATAACTGAAATTTACCCCTCTCACCACCAAATTTACAATGGGCTAAATAACTATTTTGTTGTTAGACACATCATCAGAAGGAAGTGTGTTGTTGCTGCTGCTGTTGTTGTTCAGTTGCCAAGTCCTGTCTGACTCTTTGCGACCCCATGGACTGCAGCATGCCAGGCCTCCCTGTCCCTCACCATCTCCCAGAGTTTGCCCAAGTTCATGTCCATTGACTTGGTGATGCCATCCAACCATCTCATCCTCTGTTGCCCTCTTATCTTTCTGCTTTCAATCATTCCCAGCATGAGAGTCATTTCCAATGAGTTGGTTCTTCACATCAGGTGGCCAAATATTAGAGCTTCAGCTTTAGCATCAGTGCTTCCAGTGAGTATTCAGGGTTGATTTCCTTTGGGATTGGCTGGTTTTATCTCCTTGCTGTCCAAGGGACTCTCAAGAGTCTTCTCCAGCACCACAATTCAAAAGCATCAATTCTTCGGCACTTAGCCTTCTTTATCGTCCAGCTCGCACATCCGTACATTACTGGAAAAACCATAGGCTTGTTTATATGGACCTTTGTTGGCAAGGTGATGTCTTTGTTTTTTAATACACTGTCTAGGTTTGTTATAGCTTTCCTGCAAGAAGTAATCATCTTCTAATTTCATGACTGCAGTCATCATCCACAGTGATTTTAAAGCCCCCAAAGAGGAAATCTGTCACTGTTTCCATTTTTTCCCCATTTATTCACCATAAAGTGATGGGACCAGATGCCATGATCTTAGTTTTTTTAATATTGACTTTTAAGTCAGCTTTTTCACTCTCTTCTTTCCCCCTCATCAAGAGGGAAGTATATGGTTGATTAACTATTTGGGCTCAGGAGAATGTCACTGAATTTGAATCACCACATACCAAGCCAAATTTAAATAGAATATTTTAGAACACTGTCTTGTATTCTGACTAAATTATTAATTTGTAGTTAAATTTGAAGAGGAGTGTCTCTAATTATTTAGGCTATTCATGCTAAGTCACTTTAATCATATCCAACTCTTCATGACCCCATGGAGTATAGCCACCAGGCTTCTCTGTCCATGGGATTCTCCAGGTAAGAATATTGGAGTGGGTTGCTATTTCCTTCTCCAGGGCATCTTCCCAACACAGGGCTCAAACCTGTCTCAATGAAGACATTTAAAATTCCATATAAATAGAGGAAATTCTAAAGATTTAATTGAAGTATCTGTTGTAAATCAAGGATCTTTCCTGGTGGCTCAGTTGGTAAAGAATCTGCCTGCAATGCAGGAGACCCAAGTTAATATACCTGAGTCAGAAAGATCCCCTGGAGAAGGAAATGGCAACCCACTCCAGTAATCTAGCCTGGGAAATCCCATGGACAGAGGAGAATTGCGGGCTACAGTCCATAGGGTCACAAAGAGTCGAACATGACTTAACAACTAAATCTGCCTGTATTGTAAATTGTGCATGCTAAGTTGCTTCAGTTGTGTCCAACTCTTTGAAACCATATGGACTGTAGCCCCACCAGGCTCCTCTGTTCTTGGGATTCTCCAGGCAAGAATACTGGAGTGGGTTGCCATTTCCTTCTCCAGGGGATCTTCCTGACCCAAGGATTGAACCGAGTCGCTTATGTCTCCCGCATTGGCAGGCAGGTTCTTTACCACTAGCGCCACCTGGGAAATAAAAGGGGAAAACATACTAACAATGATAAGTAGCAACGCAGTTGTGTTAAACCTCTGATAAGAAGGCAGTGATTCTAACTTTTATTATGTATATTAGCATACTTCAGTTCAGTTCAGTTCAGTCGCTCAGTTGTGTCCGACTCTTTGCAACTCCATGAACCACAGCACGCCAGGCCTCCCTGTCCATCACCAACTCCCAGAGTTTACCCAAACTCATGTCCATTGAGTCAGTGATGCCATCCAACCATCTCATCCTCTGTTGTCCCCTTCACCTCCTGCCTTCAATCTTTCCCAACATCAAGGTCTTTTCCAATGAGTCAGCTCTTCACATCAGGTGGCCAAAATATTGGAGTTTCAGCTTCAACATCAGTCCTTCCAATGAACACCCAGGACTGATTTCCTTTAGGATGGACTGGTTGAATCTTCTTGCAGTCCAAGGAACTCTCAGGAGTCCTCCAACAACACAGTTCAAAGCATCAATTCTTTGGTGCTCATCTTTCTTTATAGTCCAACTCTCACATCCATACATGACCACTGGAAAAACCATAGCCTTCACTAGATGGACCTTTGTTGGCAAAGTAATGTCTCTGCTTTTTAATATGCTGTCTAGGTTAGTCATAACTTTCCTTCCAAGGAGTAAACGTCTTTTAATTTCATGGCTGCAGTCACCATCTGCAGTGATTTTGGAGCCCCCAAAAATAAAGTCAGCCACTGTTTCTCCTGTTTCCCCATCTATTTGCCATGAAGTGATGGGACTGGATGCCATGATCTTAGTTAGTCTACTAGGGTGGCAATAAAAAATACACAGACTGTGTGGCTTAAGCAATGGAAATTTATTTCTTACAGTTCTGGAGGCTGGAAGTCCCAGATCAAGTAGTTGTCAGGTTTGGTTTCTAGGAGGCCTCTCCCCTTGCTTATGGATGGCCAACTGCCTTGTCACTGCATCCTCACATGGCCTTTTCTCTGTGGGACCACTCTTCATCTTTTTATAAAGACACCAGTCCTATTGGATTAGGGCCACACCCTTGTGATCTATTTAACCTTAATTATCTTTTTAAAGACCCTGTCTCCAATTACAGTCACATTTAGGTTTAAGGCTTCAACATACAATTTGAAGAGGACACATTATGTGAAATAAACCAATAACATTATGTTAAAAGTTTGCTAGAGAGAAATGAGTTAACAGAATCTCTTAGGTAGGCATTCTCTCTGTTGGATTGCTGGACTTCTGTCATCTTAGAAACTGTTGATTCTCTTCTCAAAGCAATGTTAGGAGGTAGGAATTTTATGAGCGTATCTGGACTAACCCATCTCATGACAGAAGAAGGGAGATGGAAGTAGATTAAGGCCATCACAGAAACAGTGACATCTTCTTGGCAGGTCACTGGATAGGTAAGATTCCCTGAGGTGACATTCTCTATAGCCTATCCCCTTCTACTTTAGCCTCTTTTTCTAAATGCCCCCAAAGCTGCAGCCACCATTTTCTGAACATGCCACATCCTTTTGTAAGTCTGGGCCTCTGAACAAATGAAGAATTCTACCTATAAAGATATCCATCTGCTTCTTCACCTGACAAAGATATACCCGTACTCCCAGATCTTGCTCAACTGTTACCTCTACCTGGCTTTTACTTGCCCATTCCTACCCTTCACACAGTGTTTTATTTCCCATCCTCCCCCACCATCATTTTACTCAGTACGCTTATCTACTTGTTGCCATGGCTCTTTCCTCCCCTATACTGCAATCCCTTGAGAAAAGGGACAATGTTTTGTTCTTCTTTATACCCATAGTTCTTGGTGTAGTTCTTGACACATGATAAAGGCTTAGTGACTATTTGAGTGATAAGTTATTTACTGAGCCCCTATCATGTTCAGGATACTGCCTACGTGCTGGGAATACATAATGGCCAAGCAGACAGAGAAACACCATCCCTGTATGGAGCTTAGAGTCTGGAGACAGAGATAGAGAAAATATAAGCCAGCAAATCTAAGAATTCTGAATTGAGATATGTGCTGTAAAGGAAATCAACACTGTTCTGCAATGGAGAAAAATAGAGTGAATCTACTTTCGATAAGGTGGACAGAGAAGCCTCCCTGAGAAGTAACATGTCAGCTGAGAGGTAAAGAATGAGAAGTCGTTAGCAAGAGAATGTTCTAGAGAAAGGGAACAGTATGTGCAAAGGTCCTTAGAGAGGAAAGAGCTATTTAAAGAACTGGAAGAAGGAAAGCATAACAAGGGGCATAGTGATCAAGAAAGAGAGAAGTAGGGAATGAGGTGTAAGTTAGGCAGGAAGCAAATCTAATGAGCTATGTTCTAAGTTTGTGTTTTAGATCTAAATGCAGTATGAAACTAACTTATGTTTTATAGGGACCACTCTGACACTGTAATGGAAGAGATGGGAGAGGCAGGAATGGGCAAGGGCAGATACACATTAGAAGATAATTGCTATACTACAGGGGAGAGTTGATAGAGGCTTGGACCAGGCTGGCAGCAATGCAGACTGGGAAGACAGACTGGAGAGACATTTTGAAAGAGGAATCAACAGAATTTAGGGAGTAACTGGTTGTAGGAAATGACAAAGAGGAGTCATGGATGATTCTCAGGTTTCTGACCTAAGCAACAGATGGTGCCATTTATTTAAAGGGAGGATACTAAGAACAGAAAGTTTGGAGGCATGCAGTAAGGATGAGAATGGAGAGTATTTTCAACAGCTATGCCTAAAGTAAATTCAGTTAGCAGTGGTTGATTGTATATATAAGTATGGCACTCAGAGGAGAGAATAGGGAGCTGTTACTACATAGGTAGCATTGAAAAGAGTTTAAATAAAGAGGTCCAGAATTAAGCCCCGAAACAACAAGAACCAGTGATCCCAGATGTGAATCAAAAAGATCAATGAACTATCTATAAAATGGATTTGCGGCTGGTGGAGAGGGAGGGAGAGCATTTGAGAATCCATCACTTTAGGTCAGCTGAGGTCTTATGCAGGCCTCGATTAGGATAAGAGCTGATCCTTTTTCTCTTCTCATCATACACAATCTCCCATGGCATTCTCATTTCATCTCCTAGTGTCAGCCTTTGCCTCTGGGTTTATATTTCAGTCCTAATATTTCCACTTGCTTGCTGAACATTTCATTTTGGGAATCATGCTGCTGCTGCTGCTAAGTCGCTTCAGTTGTGTCCGACTCTGTGTGACCCCATAGATGGTACCTCAAAGCAGAAGACTGTGTTTTAGCTCGTTTGTTCCCTTTATCTATGCGGCTCATTTTGTATTCCCATTGATGGCACTGGCCAGGAAGTGAGAGGTAGATCTGTCAGTGAGTCTGTTCCTTCTTGTTCCTTTTCGTTTTTCTTAATGAATAAGTTATCAAATCTTGTTAATTAGACATCGGTAATATTATTTAATATACTATAGTCTGTGTTTCTATTCGTAAAATATAGTCACTTTTAAAGTATCTACAGTTGTCATTGTTATTCAGTCACTCAGTCATGTCCAACTCTGCCACCGAATGGACTGCAGCATGCCAGACTTCCTTGTTCTTCAGTATCTCCTGGAGTTGGCTCAAACTCATGTCCATTGAATGGATAAGGCCATCCAGCCATCTCATTCTCTGTTGCCTCCTTCTCCTGCCCTCAATCTTTCCCAACATCAGGGTCTTTTCCAATGAGTTGGCTTTTCCCATCAGGTGGCCAAAGTGTTCAAGCTTCAGCATCAGTCCTTTCAGTGAATATTCAGGGTTGATTTCCTTTAGGATTGACTGTTTTTTTTTTCTCCTTGCTGTCCCAAGTACTCTCAAGAGTCTTCTCCAGCACCACAGTTTGAAAGCATCATCACCTTCTTTATGGTCCTAATCTCACGTCCATACATGACTGCTGGAAAAAGCATAGCTCTGACTAGACGGACTTCTGTTGGCAATGTCTCTACTTTTTAACTACTACTACTTTAACTACTACTTTTTAGCTCTCTAGGTTTGTCCTGGCTTTTCTTCCAAGGAGTAAGCATCTTTTAATTTCATGGCTGCAGTCACTATCTGCAGTGATTTTGGTGCCCAAGAAAAGAAAGTCTGTCACTGTCTCCACTGTTTCCCCATCTATTTACCATAAAGGGATAGGACTGGGTGCCATGATCTTAGTTTTTTGAATGTTGAGTTTTACGCCAGCTTTTTTACTCTCCTCTTTGACCTTCATCAAGAGGCTATTTAGTTCCTCTTCACTTTCTGCCATAAGAGTGGTGTCCTCTGTGTATCTGAGGTTATTGGTATTTCTCCCAGAAATCTGGATTGCAGCTTGTGCTTCATCCAGCCCAGCATTTCGCGTGATGTACTCTGCATATAAGTTAAATAAGCAGGGTGAGACTATACAACCTTGATGTACTCCTTTCCCAATTTTAAGCCAGTTCATTGTTTCATGTCTGGTTCTATATTGCTTCAATAAATGAAATTATTTCAATCAAAGATACAGTGTGACTATTTTTTTAAGAACTATAATTTCTCCAGATCTTTCTCCTAAAAATTTATCTGTAGAGTAAAATACAGTATGAGAAAAAATTAAGGCAGTTCGCAGATAGATTTAGACTGGCACAGTCATTCAACCTTAGCCGAAGAAACAACTTTGGTTTTATTTTTATCATCACATTTTGAAATGAATCACTGAAAACAGAGATAGAAATACAGATGGATAGGAAAAGCTGGGCCATCTATTTCGTCTCTTTTTTAGCACAGGGAAGTTTCCTATGTCAAATGCCTGTGAGATATTGTACAATAAAAGCCTTAGATCACAGCATTTCAATCATTTTTGTAAGGTGACTAATTGTTTCTCCAGTTGCTCTCAGCATTGTTCTCTGAATTCCTTTCCAGGAATCCATGTCACACAAGAGGTGTTACCCTTGTGCACAGAAATGGCCAAGGATCTCAAAGGGCTGAGCTTCAATTATTTTTCCATGGTAGTGATGAGTCTATATGAAGTTGGCCGCCCTCTTTACATTGCTTTTTGTGACCAGTGGCACACATTTGTGAGATCTTTACCAAAAACAAGCAGTGGTCTAGTTTGCAACCTTCAGTTCAGTTCAGTCGCTCACTCGTGTCTGACTCTTTGCGACCCCATGAATCGCAGCACACCAGGCCTCCCTGTCCATCACCAACTCCTGGAGTTCACTCAGACTCACGTCCATCGAGTCAGTGATGCCATCCAGCCATCTCATCCTCTGTCGTCCCCTTCTCCTCCTGCCCCCAATTCCTCCCACCATCAGAGTCTTTTCCAATGAGCCAACTCTTTGCATGAGGTGGCCAAAGTACTGGAGTTTCAGCTTTAGCATCATTCCTTCCAAAGAAATCCCAGGGCTGATCTCCTTGCAGTCCAAGGGACTCTCAAGAGTCTTCTCCAACACCACAGTTCAAAAGCATCAATTCTTCGGCACTCAGCCCTCTTCACAGTCCAACTCTCACATCCATACGTGACTACTGGAAAAACCATAGCCTTGACTAGAAGGACCTTAGTCAGCAAAGTAATGTCTCTGCTTTTGAATATACTATCTAGGTTGGTCATAACTTTTCTTCCAAGGAGTAAGCGTCTTTTAATTTCATGGCTGCAATCACCATCTGCAGTGATTTTGGAGCCACCAAAAATAAAGTCTGACACTGTTTCCCCATCTATTTCCCATGAAGTGATGGGACCGGATGCCATGATCTTCGTTTTCTGAATGTTGAGCTTTAAGCCAACTTTTTCACTCTCCTCTTTCACTTTTATTAAGAGGCTTTTTAGTTCCTCTTCACTTTCTGCCATAAGAGTGGTGTCATCTGCATATCTGAGGTTATTGAGATTTCTCCCAGCAATCTTGATTCCAGCTTGTGTTTCTTCCAGCCCAGCGTTTCTCATGATGTACTCTGCATATAAGTTAAATAAGCAGGGTGACGATATATAGCCTTGACGCACTCCTTCTCCTATTGAAACCAGTCTGTTGTTTCATGTCCAGTTCTAACTGTTGCTTCCTGGCCTGCATACAGATTTCTCAAGAGGCAGGTCAGGTGGTCTGGTATTCCCATCTCTTTCAGAATTTTCCACTGTTTATTGTGATCCACACAGTCAAAGGCTTTGGCATAGTCAATAAAGCAGAAATAGATGTTTTTCTGGAACTCTCTTGCTTTTTCCATGATCCAGCGGATGTTGGCAATTTGATCTCTGGTTCCTCTGCCGTTTCTAAAACCAGCTTGAACATCAGGAAGTTCATGGTTCACGTATTGCTGAAGTCTGGCTTGGAGAATTTTGAGCGTTACTTTACTAGCATGTGAGATGAGTGCAACTGTGCAGTAGTTACAGCATTCTTGGTTAAAAACTAACAGGGACCTGGGATCAGACATGCCACTTTGGCATCTAATGGTGCAGATTCATTATTTTAATGGGATTTCCAAAAGAATAATTTGTGTGGGGTGTTTCTTCATTATTCCCATAGTGTTGAGAAGGGGAAGAATGGGGATAGCATTTGGAAAGACTTTTGTTTTTAAGTTCTCTTTTAAAAATTATTTTATCACTACTTTTTATTGAAGTATAGTTGATTTACAGTGTTGTGCCAATTTCTGCAGTACAGCAAAGTGACTCAGTTATTTACTTATATGCATTCTTTTTTAATATTCTTTTCCATTATGGTTTATCACAGGATATTGAATGCAGGTCTCTGTGCTAAACACTAAGACCTTGTTGTTTATCCATCTTACATGTAATATTTTGCATCTGCCAACCCCAAACTCCTAGTCCATCCCTCTCCTCCCCCCTCCTCCTTGGCCACCACAAGTCTGTTATATGTGTCTATGAATCTGCTTCTGTTTTGTAGGGAGGTTCATTTGTTCATATTTTAGTGATATCATATGGTATTTGTCTTTTACTTTATAACTTTACTTAGTATGATAATCTCAGGTTGTATTAAGTTCTTTGACTACTGTTCAGTATCTCTCAATGATTTCATATTTAGTTGCTTGGGAATATTGTATACTTTATTGAAAGATATAGAACCAATACATTTCTATTGTCTAATGTTCTTTTCTAATCATCGACTCTCTATATTCAGTTTCATTTTCTTCCCCCCAACCATTAAAGAATATTCTTAGGTCTCTAGGTATTTCTTCAAATTCTGTGATACCTGCAAACCTCTGACTTGGCACTCGTCTGTGTTGTCATTAATATGCTCCATGCCTTCTCTTTCTCAATCTATTAATAAATAGGCTAACACTAGATTTAGTATTTCCTTTGTGCTTTCCACCAGCCACACTCTTTCTTCCCAAACTGAAAATGCTCCATGTAACATTATCCTTAGTTTATAGCATTTGACGTAATTCTTAATCCTTATGCAAGTCAATTAGTTTGGACGAAAAAAGGTCACATGAACCAATACATAGATTGTGGAAACTTCAGTTACATGAATATAGTCATTTTAGTATTTTTAAAGTTTTTCCTCAATATCTAGAGCATTCATAATTAGCTCCTGTGGAAAAGAACAAAATACAAATTCTAGAATGATTTGAGATCTTCCATTTCATAAGCTACCCATTTCCTTTACAGAGTCCTGATTCGCCCTTTTAAGCAACTGGTATTTTATGGCACTCTTTTTTTTTTTTTTTTTTCCCCACGATTGTGTCTATAAAACCAGAGAGTGTGCAAGAGGCCTCGGTTGGCCATGGACATGAAGAGTAGAAGGTCATCTCTGACTCCGCTTTTCCTACATGTTGTGGAAATCTGGCAACTACCCAGCAACTGACTCACACTTGGTCTTTCTGTAGGAGAATATATAATTAAATAATAAAGAAGTAGAAATTTTAAGGCTGTTGAGAAATGTTAACGGGCATGTGGGATTTAGTGAAGCACACAAAAAGACCTTAAGAGCTCCTTTGGTCCACAGTGTACATGTACTCAGCACTGGCCTTTTTCCTTCACCACAGGCAAGCATGCCACTGGGAAGACTTCATTCCCTGTTTTATCTGGTGTTCTGGGGAACTCTAAAGCCACAGGGATCACAACAGCTGCAATAAATAAAGCATCTCTTCAATACATTTCCTTGCCAAATATTATTCAGCATTCTTTTGGCCTTGGTTTGATAGAAAACAGCATGGTGAACTTACTACCTCTCCTTTTAGTACAGTGAGCCCCAAGTATCTATGAAAAATTTAACAATTCAAGCCTGCATGTAAGCAAAATCACTGTTCTTTCTATTTTAAAATTATTAAGACAAAATACAGAGAACCAAAAAAAGTAATGTAGGAAGTCTTATCCCTATTGAAGAGGTATTGAATTAGTACTAGGCTTTTTTATTCTCCTCAGGGTGAAGATAATAAGAAGCAACCAGAGTATGTGTCCATGCAAACGTATGGGTTGGAAGGGGACTCTTTAAAAAAAAATAAATGTTACATATGTGGCAGTACGAGGAAGAATATTATTAAGGAATTTCACAGAATTTTTATATAAAGTCTCATGATACAATATTATGATCTCAGGGATATATTGTGATATTTACTGAGTCTTCTGAGAGTTCATTTATTCAGGTTATATTTTAAGGAGGAACTTATAAGATTCAGATCTAAAATATAATTCTGTAATATGCCCAGCTGATCCCATTAAATCCAAGCTGAAAAGGAGCAGTATAATGATGTGAACAATTCCCATTCTCTGTGTTGTTACACCTCACTTGAAATGCATTCCTTCCAGATTAAAACAGCCATTCCTCTTTGTTTCTCTCTCCAGGCTGAGGTTCAACTATGCTACCTGGAAGCACAAAGAGATGCTGTTGAGCAGATGTCCCTCAAGCTGTACAGCGAGCAGTATACCAGCAGCAGCAAACGGAAAGAAGAGTTTGCTGATATGTCAAAAGTTCATTCAGGAGGAGGCAATGGGTAGGGAACTATTCTTTTTGTTGTTTTATTCTCATTAATCTCTACTTTTTTCAATGATGTTCCTCTGGTCGGTGTTAGGCGGGCATTTCCTCCCAAGCTAGCAAGAGAAGTGCAATAGACAAGGTATTTATGTTCTTTTCCATTCATGCCAGAATTGAAGACTATGGATTTTATCAGTCTGTCATCTCACCCAGGACTTCCTAACTTTGGTATTATTTGTTCGAAACAGTCTTGTGATTTTCTGAGCATTTCTGTCACTACATTGTGCCTATAATTTTCTCAGTGTATTTCCCTCTCTTTAAACCTCATAGTTTAAATTCTATCTAAGCAAATTTTAAACACCAGAACCTCAATAGAAACTGGTAGAACATAATTTTTTGAAAATATAGATATTTAATAATTGTTTAGGGACTATGGACTAACTGGTTAGCATCACATGAAGTCAAATGGAATGGTGGACTAGAGCTTATTGTCTGTGTTACATGAAATGACCCAGCAACTTCAATGACCCACCAACAGTTTCATTCAGCCTGAGATCTATGGCTATATTTATATTATACTAACTACCCATGCTACTGAATAGTTAAGTTATGCATTCAAATATTTCCAAATTACTTCAAAATTATGCAAACATTCTCACTGTGTGTGTATGTGTGTGTGTATATATATATATATATATGATACATATATGAGATTTATAAAATACTATTATTTTAAAAATTCTTTTCTGGTGTAATTTTAATATTTAGTAGGTGATTATTAAAGACTAAAAGAGTATAATGAAATTTAATCATTTCATAATTTTAATGACTTGATAATAATTATACTCATTAAAATGGAAAAAGTAACCTATTTTGCTTTTATGCTTGAGCCAGACAACAAGGGAGAGAAACTGTTCCCCCAAGTTCCATAACATGTTAACAGCGTAGTATAAACCTATGGGGAGTGACTCTAGCCAAAATATTCCTTCACAAGGCGAGAGAAAAGAAGTCTTTCCATGCACTTGCTTTCTTTTTTCTCTTATGTGCTTATAGTTCTGATGTGACTTAAAATTCTCATTCAGATTTTGAGGATAAATTAACAACACAGGTTACAAATTCTGTCTTGTGATAGAACCCGAGGTCTAAGAATGCAAGAAAAGAATTCGAGTTGTAATTCTTTTTAGAGAATGGGCAAGGGCTTTTTAACTTTTAAAATTTACCTATCTCTACAGTTTGTTGCTCTTTTAAGATATTTTTATTTTTTTTTAATTTTAAAATCTTTAATTCTTATTTTTAATATATAGATATGTGAGCATGTATTTGATTCATCTTCTATGATTCAGAAGACATTTATTCACAAGAGGAAAAGCATGACAGCAAATTAGAGAGAAAAGGTTAAATATTCGAGCGTGAACAATAAGCTATTTTGAGGCCTTAACGTGCTTTAATTTCTCTAAATGCCTAAATAGTCCCTGGTGTACCCACCACCACAAACTTTAGGTCACATTTTCATGTTTTCTAAAAGCCCTAGGGATTGAGCTGGTACCACGTGCTTCTGACCTCAGATTCCAAGGGCCCAACCTGAGTATTTACTCTGGGCTCCACAAATCATAAATCTGCCCTGGGAATGGCTTAGTTAACAACAAGCATTGTTCTGTGAAGTGGGAGTAGGTGAACTTGCCTGATATCCTTTGTTTATGCTCCTTAGGGTGCTGAAGGCTGTACATTGTCAGGAAATTTAAGAGTGTGCTGAAGAAAAGGCAGCTATTTAATACTAAGGACAAAAACCATATACTCCTTTCTATTTTCTGTTTACATACAGAAAACCATTGTTTGAGAAATGTATGTGGGTGAGGTTATCTGGGGTGTCCTGCTCCTGAGACCCTATGCTCCCACAGTTGAATCTGTAATTCTGAAACCTTAAGAACACAGCCTTCTAAAATTATCTGCTCCAATGATACATAAACTTCATTAACAGTTCCTTTTGTTACACAGAGTGAGCATTGTTTCTCATAAGATATTGTGGGAATAATGTGGGCCTTCTAGGGTCTTCATTCCATATGCAGATAGATATCCAATCCACTGAAGAGAACATTAAGTTGGTGATGCAATCCATATGTTTTTATTTCCTCCTCCAGCCTATGTCCATGCAAAGGAGCATATGTAGTTGAAAAATGTATAAGGTTACTCCAGGGAAGACTCAGCTGCTAGATTGAATGGAGATCTTAAATGTCCATTTTTGTGTAACCAAAATATTGTTTAGAAATGAATTTATAACCTTTCTGGCTTGATGAAAAGCTGCATATCAAGGTGATCTAACACAGCTTGTGTACAACCATGAAATGTGTGTTTGACAGTCATGAGTATGTGTGGGGGGAAGATTTCCCTGACAGGATGTGACGCTATGTGAGCTGTAGTAACAGAGTGTGTCCCTCTGTGGGAGACACTGGGCCCTGGTTCCTAAGTAGCAAAGTAGGGAACCGTCACTTCCTGGAGGGACCTACAGTGCTTGAGTCACTGATGATTCTCAAAGGGAGCAGGTTGGTGCTTTTGACTCCTGTTGATTTAAATGAAAGCTTATAAATTGTCTTGTTTCTTTCATCCAATAAATATTCACTGAAGGCATACTATGTACATGGCACAATTTTCTGAGTAGATTTCATCAAGAACACTCTTTTGTAAATTTTGTAAAGTATAACCATCTGTCTTTCTGACACCTCTTTCTATTAAGGGGTTGTCTGATTTCATTTTTATAATGAATTTCAAAATCTTGTTTATTTTAGTAAGTAGTATTCTCCTTCCCGTCAAGACCTAGAGTAGATTACAAAGCATGTCTTTTGTTTAGCTTATAAATAATAGAATTGAGAGGCAAAAAGGCTGGTGACTGGCTTGTCCGGGACCTCGCCTCAGAGCCCTGAGTCATGATGCAGAGAACAGTCCATGAAGTCACACTTTGCCCTCTCTCTGAAAATTTAGCTCAGACCCTTGATAAACTCTTTTCCCCCTAAATCACATGTTATGCATGTTCCATATGGTATATGAAATTTGAATTATGGTATTGTCCTACTGTAGAGAAACAGAAGAGTCTTAAGGCAGTTTCATTTAAGCCACAAGAAGTTTGGACAAAAACACTGCAAAGCAGGCTTAAATGAAAAATTAAATTCATTAATTTGACAAATATTATTAAATACCTCCTCTATGAAGTGCAGAGTTTAAAAGGCAAAAATGAAATGGTCCCTGCCCCTGAGAAGCTCACCGTTTATTTAGTAAGAGGAAGCAGATCTATAGACAGCATAGAATGAAGGATCAAAGTGATGAGTTAGGAATCTGCTTGGAGTAGGGAGCAGGGCTCATGGAAGGTGGTGCTCAGTTCTGATGGTGGTGGGGAGAATTGGAGCAGGTCAGGAGTGATAGAGAGAGACGGGACTCTGGAGGTGATTTTCAGAAGAGGGCTAGGTCAGGGGAAGAATTTTCCAATTTAATCTGAACAAACATGTATTGAACACTTACAAAGACAGACAGACCATAGTCCCTACCTTCATGAAATTTACAGTCTATCAAGAGAGCAGCATTAAATCAGTATTTCTCTGTATCACGAAGAAGGGGAGGCAGAGGGTTCCAGGGAAGCTTAGAGCAAACAACGTGTGGACTCCATGAGGCAGGGCCATGTCTGTCACATTCACCACACTAGGCACTGCATCCTGGAGTGTGCTCGGTGCCCAGTGAATGCTGGTGCATAAATGAAAAGCTAAAACGAATCTAGGGCTCAGAGGGAACAAGGGTGTGAAATCATTATGCTGCTTGCCGTTCCATATGACAGGAGAGCAAGGTAGAAAGTCAGAGGGAGTAATGCAAAATAAGGCTTAGGAAGAAAGTGAAGTTGAGATCCTGGAGTTAATCACTGAGTTCATGGTCCTTAACTAGGACACATCAAGATTTCCTAGGGAACTTTTAAGTTGAAAATTGCCTGCCCATATCACCTCCCTCAAAATTCTGATTCAGGAGGCAGGAGTGGACCAAAATATATTATACTTGATGCCCACTGCCAGTTGAGATCATTGCTCCAGTGGTTTTCAAAGAATGATCTCTAGACCAGCAGCATTAGTATCTCCTGGGAATCTGTTAGAAATTGCAAATCCTGGGTCCCTTTCCAGATGTACTAAATTGGAGAATCTGAAGGTGGAGACCAATAATAGATTAGAAATTAATGGGAGATGTGGAGACTTGATTGGAGGCTAAAGCCAGAAAGAGCCGATTAACCTTGGATAAGGCAAGTAAGAGAGAGAAAAGGGCCATTCTAATGTGGGGAGAGAAAGAAAATAAGAAGACTTAGATTCAGATGATTTTTGTGTCATTGAGCATTTCATGATTCTTGAGCAGGCTCTACTAGGCACTGGGGTTGTAGAGGCAGTGGGACACAAAGAGTGAGGCTGGCCCAGGGTCAGAGGTGACAGCCAGTGTTTCCCACAGCAGAGACAATGTATACAGACAGCTGGAACCAGTCAGGGATTCCAGCAAGAATAGGCTGGCAATTTTAAAACTATTCTGGCAGCACTCTGGAGAATGGACTGGCATGGGCAAGACTAGACAGTGCTTGGTTAAGAAGCTATTCCAGTCATCCAAGTGAGAAATTGTTCTGGCCTGAAGACAGCAGGAATGAAAATGGAAGGAAGTTGAAGATAGAACCTGGTCCCTGAGTGGATGAGGGACATTAAGGGAGGTGGGGTTTAAGACAGACCTCTGTGTTTCAGGCTTTTGCACAAATGGACATGGTATTCAATGCAGGGGAGGAGCAGGGGGCCTGAGAGGAACTGACTGTTTGGGACAAAGTTCTTTTTTATGGTCTGCCAAACATCTAAGTAAAAATGCCCAGGAAGCAGATCTGAAGCTCAGGGATGTCTTGGGCTCCTCAACCATCAACAAGGACAGTATGGTGACTATGAGGTAGCAGGGGCTGAGGGAGGTGGCAGCTTACCTTGCGGTAGCATGTCCCCACAAAACCTACCTCAGGGAGACGTAGCAATCTCTTTAAGAATGATCATTTTAAAAGATATGGCTAATAGGAACATTTTTATTTCAGCTAGAATCTTTCAGGCTGTATTATACAAGTCTTTTAAAATAAAATTTGTATGTGTGCCAAGTCACTTCAGTCATGTCTTGACTCTGTGTGACCCTATGGACTGCCAGGCTCTACTGCAGCCTGCCAGGCTCTACTGCACATGGGATTCTCCAGGCAAGAATACTAGAGTGGGTTGTTTGCCCTTCTCCAGGGGAACTTCCCACCCCAGGGGTCAAACTCACATCTCTTAGGTCTACCTGCATTGGCAGGTGAGTTCTTTACCACTGGTGCCCTCTGGGAAACCCAAAATAAAACCATAGCATTGAAAATTCCAAGGTGATATCTTGATTGGCAGGAATTGAGAACTACTGTTGATTATTATTTTCTGTCTTCAAGCTGCTGGTAGAACCTTCTGATTCCAGGTATTAGAATGTATTAGGTCTGCTCAGATTGCTTCTAACTACATAAAAAAATTTTTTTTTAGGGATGTATATTTTCTCTAGTCTAAATTCTTGAAGGAGGAGAGAGAGCATACAGGATTAAAAATTAAAGATCAGAATTCAAGTTATTATATACTTTGGCCACCTGATGTGAGAGCATACTCATTGAAAAGACCCTGATGCTGGGAAAGACTGAAGGCAGGAGGAGAAGGGGATGAAAGAGGACAAGATGGTTGGCTGACATCACTGACTCAATGGACATGAGTTTGAGCAAACTCTGGGAGATGGTGAAGGACAAGGAAACCTGGCATGCTATAGTCCATGGGGTCACAAAGAGTCAGACGGACACAACTGAGTGACTAAACAACAACATCATGTAGGGATATGTGTGTGCACATGTGTGTGCGTGTGTGTGCACACATATTAAGGGTTACTATAAATAACACTATGGAGTAGAAGAGTAGGGAGATGTTTCCTGACTCTGATTCCGGCGATCCAGAGGGAATTTCAAAGAGCCTTCTGTTCTTATGTAAAGTTCTAGAAGATACTTTAGTCTCAGTCATATGCCAGCCTCTGGCTGAGGGGAAATTTGGGCAATGTCCACAGATGGATATGTAGTCAAGGTTTGTTCCCTATAAGAATGTAGAAGTATTCGTCCCACATCATGTAACATTTTAAAGTAAATTTTACCTTCAAATACAAACAGTATACACAGGTTATTTCCAAGCACAACAAGTTGAACTAAATGAACTTTAACTAGACGAAAGGTTAAAAGTTTGGCAGTAAAAATAAATCCATTTTCCTTTAGGAAATGAAGTATTCCTGAATCATTGTGATAATGTACACACACACACACACACACACACACACACACACACACATATACATATAAAACACTCCCAAAGAGGAATAGTATTGACAGATGAAAGCAAATATATCACTATTTAAAACATTATTTGATTAAAGATCAAATAAGCAATAAGATACACTGAATGACTTCAAATACCTGAGAAGGGGTGTAATCACCTCTGGGTTTCATTGCAATAGGATGATCTTTCTGGGTTTCTGTTGAGCCAAAGGCCAAAAATATCCTTGTGCAGCTGGGTGAACATTCCTGCTCACTTATATTCTCTTTCTTTCAATGAACATTTTGAATTTCTGCTCAGTGGTTGTTTTTGGAACATTGTTGCATATTAATAAAATGTTTTCTTTTTGGTACACACCAGTCATAAACTGTGTGCTGATGCTGGGAATACTCTCCCAGATAAATCACTAGATGATCCAAGGCGACCTTATTTCTACCCTGCATTTCTACCTACTTCCCCTGATTTTTACCCTGTCTCAAACTAATGAACAACTGATCAGTGTTCAGTTCAGGTTCTTTTTGCTCCTTCCGTTGTGTTCTGATGTTATCACATAGTAAGATCACAATGCATCCTATAGCCAAAGGAGCAAAAAGTGCCTGACTACCTTCTGAAAAACTGATATTCTGGGCACTATGATTATTAAAATAAGTCTTCCCGGCTGTAAAAAGAATCTCACCAGTATAAATATTCCTTTGGGATCATAATATCATATGCTTCTAATGTTCAAATACATTAAACTAATTTTAGACCTAGACAGTCTTCCACTTCAGTAATCTAATGCCATCCATACCAAGAGCCAACAAAGGATGAACTAGAGAGGTAGTGGCATAATTACTGGGGAAGTATTATTTCAAAGTTGAGTAAAGTCAAACTATTTATTTATTTATTTATATAACTCCTTTCCATCTTAACAATGCTGAAACAATTTCTGTGCTGCTTTGGAAAGTTTATGGGGTCAACTGAAGAAGGAAAGAGGTATGAGAGAGTCTAAGACAAATCTAATCTACCTCATTTTAATGTGCAGAGCTTAACTCTTTTCTTGAAAATGTATTCCTTTATGCATTCCCACATCACTTTCACAAAGGATTTAAGTCAACTTACCAAAAATATTTACAATAAAATAGAATAAATATTCGACTGAAGTCAGTTAGGTAAAAGTAAAATGTGTACCAGAAAACAAAAAAGTGCATCTTCTGTGCATGTCCTCAAGAAGGGCAATGATTTGGCTCTAAGTTTTCCACATCCAAAGGAAAGAGTGAAATCTCATCCATCAGAAAATTCTAGTGTCCTAAGATTAAAAATAATATATATCTGGGGAAGCACACTGAGTCCTGGGAGGGATTTCTCCTGTAGTTCTTTCAGAAGACAGGCCTCTGTAATACTCCATCTCTTCCCTGGTGCCTCAGATGGTTAAGAACCTGCCCGCAATGCAGGAGACCTGAGTTTGATCCCTGAGTTGGGAGGATCTCCAGGAGAAAGGAATGACAACCCACTCCAGTATTCTTGCCTGAGAAATCTCATGGACAGAGGAGCCTGGTGGGCTACAGTCCATGGAGTCGCAAAGAGTCGGACATGACTAAGCAGCTAATACTTTCAGAAGAGAAACCAAATTCCCAAGGCAATTTTTTGATGTAGGCTGCAGAAGTGATGTCAAAGCACAGTTCAGTTAAGAGCCAATTTACAGGATAGATGAAATCATATTGGGAGAGATCTCCATAGTAATTCTTCCACAAAGATTTTGTTAGAAATTGGGTGGCAGAGAGTTATTCCTGTGTTATTTACCTCCTGAGCTTCCCGGGTGGCACACTGGTAAAGTATCCACCTGCCAATGCAGCAGACACATGAGACAGGAGACATGAGTTTGATCCCTGGGTTGGGAAGATCCCCTGGAGGAGGATGGCAGCCTACTCTAGTATTCTTGCCTGGGAAATACCATGGACAGAGAAATCTGGCGGACTATAGTCTGTGGGGTCTCAAAGAGTCGGCCACGACTGGAGTGACTGAGCACACACATTTTTATCCCCTGCCCTAACCTTGAGGGGGAATATTCTCTGTGCTATGCTTAGTCACTCAATCATGTCTGACTCTTTGCTACTTCATGGACTATAGCCCACCAGGCTCCTCTGTCTGTGGGGATTCGCTGGGCAAGAATACTGGAGTGGTTTGCCATACCATCTTCAAATACTCTCTATTGCTTGTTAAATCTTTGAAAACCAGGGAGGTATAGGATAGAGTAGACTTTTTACAAAAGGCTGAACTGCCTAACCCTCAGCAGTGTGCCAGAAGCAAGTCTGGATCCAGACCCTCTAACACATGGACAATGACATAGGAAGGTTTATCTCTCTCTCTTTTTTAAATGACATTATCTCTTGCTCTGTCTTCAGATATATGGGTTCTCACATGTGTGTTAGAATCACTGCCATTTCTAAATTCTTCGGAATGTTTTCAAGTTCTTTGGCTAGAACTTAGTCCAGTGTATTATCTGAAAATTTAGAGAGAGTTTTGACTTCCTGACAGCCTAACAGAATCTTCTAGATATATCCAGAAACTTACATTAATACTTCTAATTTTATGGCTAATCTTGGAGGTTAGAATTTTTTTGCTTTATGGATTGTATTTTAATAGCAAGAGTTTATGAACCATCCATGAGACCATGAGAAAGTGGGGCCTATCGTTAACAGATCTGTAGGATTGGTTTTATTTTTCTTAGACATTTTCACATGTACATGGGTGTCTATGAGAATTGAGAAAATTACTACTGGAAAGAACTCCATATTCCTTTTTATTTATTAATGGCAAAGGCAGGCTGCTTTTCTCATGAGGAGGTGGCTCATGAATTTTCATTCAAAATAGTAAATTAGTGTCCACACTTTAATATGTTTAGAGTGGAAAGGGATTCTACATGCAACTGTGCATATCAGATTTCATGTCTGGAAAGCTAAATTTTATTCTTTAATGATAATGTGATTGGACTAGGTGCCACTCTTTTATCTCCCTCCTGTGCTTACATGACACATGGCATAGAGGATGATGGGAAATTCTAATCAATTATTAGTGTTTTACTTTAATAATATTAAAGTATATTTTTATGAGATTTTTGCTACCATTACCTTTAGTGTCTTTTTTGAAAACCAGAGGCAAACTTCCTTGAGCAAATAATGTGAACAGTGAACACTCAGTGAATATTTGGGGAAAGAATCAATATGCTAAAGAAGCTAGGAAAATTGGATCACTTAACAGAAATTCCAACATAGACAAGCTGGTATCTCAGGAACTGATCTTGTGTTTCTGGACATGTTAATGTGAAAGTAACTATGAAGTTTACAAAAGATGGATACTTAAATGCTCCAAAATATGTATTACTCAGCCTTAGTAGAAAAGCTTCCAGGCCTTTTTAGTATTATCTTTTTTTCAACTATTAGTTGCTCTATTTTGATGATTTCTTCGTTTGATGTCTGATTTAATCAAAATTCCTTAGTGGACCAAGCTGGAACCTCATATATTCACACACACCTTCCATTGATTTCACTTGGGTGAAACTTTATCTTTTAAGCAAAGTTTAAGTTGAAATGTTGAGTTAATGATGCTCACTTTAAATACCAAAGGCTGAATGCATTTATGTATTCAAACACTTAGCTGGTCAAACATAAGTCCCACCAGGGTTTAGAGGAAGGATCATTTCTTAAACTGTGCCAGCCTCACAAATGATATATTGCTATCCAATCTGCAAAAATTGATACTAAACAGTCTTGTTAGTATTTTATTTCCATGGTGAAAAAATATGGAATCTTTTTTTTTTAACCTGAAAAAGTTAGAGAAAATGATGGACAAGATATTGGGAAATACTTTTGGCAATTATCATAGTAGTTAGCCAAAATTTAGAAAAAAAAAAACACTAAAGAAAAAAATTGCATGTTTTTTTCCCATAACTTGTCTCTGTCAATTTCAGATGCTGAAATGAACACATAATTCTATATTTATCTAACAAAACCTGACTTTGATTTAGAAGACTTTTTCTCCTCATTACATGATTGTGCCTGTAAAGCTCCAAAACTGGTAATATCATATCTGCAATAGAATGTCCAACTCTTTTATTGTGGAACCTTCAGGAATATGGCAATTTAAAGGAAAAATATCCAAAACAATATCACTTTGGTAATGTGTTTGATTTATAACACTGTCTTAGAATAGTGTACAATTCTGCTTTGTAACATTTTCATAGAGTATAATGTATTCATAGAGTACTGAAAAGGCATGCTTTGAGACCTTTAAACAGCTAGGAGATTATATATTTGTATCAATCAGTTGGCAGGAACCCAAGCACATTTACAAAGAAAATTTTATAAGGAAAATCCTTCCAAAAGAGCAGTTCCTATACTCATACCCCTTAAAAGGTTCTGAACTATTTGCCACAATTTCAATCATCTCTCTCTCTCTGTTTTAAAAAGAGGTCATTTGTCACGAGGACTTCAAGGAAAAGTACCTGGTTCTGAAATCGGCGGATGGAATCAGCATATTCTGCAAAGGGTTACAGAACTAACTAGTTCTGTGCTACCCTTGATAAATTCACTCATCTATGATCTTTTCTGTTTTCCTGTATAGTAGCTGACATTTTCCTTAGAAGATGTCTTTTATAAAATCACCAGTCTACAGCATACCTTTGCAGGCAATATAAACAGAAGAAAGTAAGCTAGTTCCTTTACCTCAGAATTTTCCTGCTATAATGAGCACATTAAATTACAGTCATTTCAGAACATTAAAAAAAAAAAAAAAAACAAAGAAATTCTAGTAATTTATTTCTGATTTGTTACAAAGTTATATATTTGATTTCACTTAAGTTTGGAAAACTGTCAGGTATTCCCTAAGCTGTGAATTAACACATGCCAAAGAATCTGAAATCAGGCACAAGTGCTTAAAATATGTTTTTGTCTTCAGAATTAAGGTTCCATCCCTGTGTTGGGAAGATCCCTGGAGAAGGGAATGGCAAGCCACTCCAGTATTTTCGCCTGGGAAATTCCATGAACAGAGGAGCATGGCAGACCATAGCCCATGGCGTTGCAAAGAGTCAGACACTACTGAAGCAACTATTAGGATCTGAAGAGAATTTGTCATTTGAAAAACACTAGTGCTGATTCTACACTAATGAAACAAAATAAAGAACCAAAGCATTTACCATATCTAACAAACTCAAGCTTATTTAAGTATTCTCAGCTAGGATGAAAACAGACTGGACTGGAGGAATTGTGAATATTTGTGTTAGATTCAGTCAGCACTTGCAGGTCTCCAGTGAAGATTATCTCAGAATGAGCCTGAGGTACATTTAACTGGAAGAAATGGCTTTTGTTCTAAGTCCTTTGATAGGGAGAATAACAGGAGGGAACAGCTCAATGGATGTAAAGACATGGTAAAGAGCTAGTAAAAAAAAATTCCATGATTCTGAACATTTTATCATCCTGTATGTAGTTTTCATCTATTTAAAATCTATCCATAAATTTCCTTTAATTTTCACCATAGAAGTAGGATGTGAAAGGAATGGGAAGGCAGCTCACATTAATTGAGAGGATACTGTATATAATCATTTCAAGTAAGCAAATGTACCACTGTGTACTGAAGGCAAAATCTCACCTTCAGAATGAATGGGGAACCTGTCTATATTGTAATTGGTATTTGAGGATGAAATATTATCTTTATCATGTATTGCTCTTCTGAAGTCATCCTTGCCCTACTAAAAGTTCTTGGTTTCATTATCTATATTCACTCATCATCATTTATCAAGTACTATCCTGGTCATTATGCCAAAGCCTTTGACTGTGTAGATCACAGCAAACTGGAAAATTCTTAAAGAGATGGGAATACCAGACCACCTTATCTGCCTCCTGAGAAATCTGTATGCAGGTCAAGAAGCAACAGTTAGAATTGGACATGGGAAAACAGACTGGTTCTAAATTGGGAAAGGAGTACATCAGGGCTGGATATTGTCACCCTGCTTATTTAACTTAGATGCAGAGTACATCATGAGAAATGCCGGACTGGATGAAGAACAAACTGGAATCAAGATTGCCGGGAGAAATACCAGTAACCTCAGATATGCAGATGATACACCCTTATGCAGAAAGTGAAGAGGAACTGAAGAGCCTCTTGCTAAAAGTGAAAGAGGAGAATGAAAAAGCTGGCCTAAAACTCAGCATTCAAAAAACTAAGATCATGACATCCATTCCCATCACTTCATGGCAAAAAATGGGGAAACAATGGAAATAGTGACAGGCTTTATTTCCTTGGGCTCCAAAATCACTGTAGATGGTGATTGCAGCCATGAAATTAAAAGATGCTCCTTGGAAGAAAAGCTATGACCAACATAGACAGCATATTAAAAAGCAGAGACATTACTTTGTTGACAAAGGTCCAGAGAGTCAAAGCTATGGTTTTTCCAGTAGTCATGTATGGATGCGAGAGTTGAACTATAAAGAAAGCTGAGCGCTGAAGAGCTGATGCTTTTGAACTGTGGTGTTGGAGAAGACTCTTGGGAGTCCCTTTGACTGCAAGGAGATCCAACCAGTCCATCCTAAAGGAAATCAGTCCTGAATATTCATTGGAAGTACTGATGAAGCTGAAACTCCAATACTTTGGCCACCTGATGCGAAGAACTGACTCTTTGGAAAAGACCTTGATGCTGGGAAAAATTGAAGGCAGGAGGAGAAGGGAATGACAGAGGATGAGATGGTTGGATGGCATCACCAACTCAATGAACATGAGTTTGAGCAAGCTCTGGGAGTTGGTGATAGACAGGGAAGTCTGCTGTGCTGCAGTCTGTGGGGTCTCAAAGAGTCAGACACAACTGAGCTACTGAACTGAACTGATCTTGGGCATTAAAAAGATAAATTCACCCCTTGCCCTTACATTGTTTAGTCATAATCAAAGCTTCTTTTTTAATCATATACATATGGAAAAGAAAACAGGTTTCCTTATTATCACTTGCTGATTGATAATTTATGAGACTTCCTAATTACATACATCATTGGTATAACAACGGAAAAAACCTGGTTTTAAGATCAGAGTTCAGGCTCTTACACACAATACTTGTAGCCTTTCCTAACAAATTAACATTTTCTTTAGGGAACAACATCTTGGAATAAACGCTGTTTTTCAGATTTCCTATTCCTCTCCCTTCTTTTGTGCAAGATGGCATCTGAGCAATATAAGGGGCTTATGTGATCTTGTGATTCTGGGGTACAGTGAGGCCCTCTGGCTTAATGTGGCCCCTGGATGCAGCCTGGTTAGGTTCCATGAAATGGGTCTTGCCCTGTCATTACATTATGAGGTTGTACACAACAGAGGCCTGTGTCTGTGTTGTTATCTCTTGGCTTGGTTCAGGAGGTATTTCCTGCTGACTAAGCTTCATCTCAGTCTTCACTGGCCCAGCCAGCTCTCTGAGGTCTGGCTTCAGAGGCCCCCCTGGCTCTCCTTAGAGGTCATTGTGTCTCTGTTGCCATGGTAATGCCTCCGTCAAGTTCACCTGAACTCCCAGAAACCTCATGGGAGGATGAGAGAACAGTCTCATCATGGGGGAAGGGGAAGAGAACAGAGTAGTAAAGAGAGTCCTGACCACAACTCTCTGCAGCATCCCCACCTCAGGTTATTGTGAGGGCATTGTTTAAGGCAATCTCCCAGACTATGTAGCAGGAAAAGCATCCTGGTGCTTTTGGCTTTCCCTTTAGGTCTTAAGCCAAGAGAGAGAGGGACACGCATCTGAGCACCTGCTCCTTTTGCCTTTATTTCATTCTTATTCTCCAAGTCCACTGAGATGGAAGCGAGGAGCCTTTCCCTTCCTTTATCATTTGCTTTTAATATTCTCCTGGATATTCTCACCTATATGAGTATTAGGATTATACTTTCCTAATTTGGGGGGTGGCATGCCACCTTTCCCCTGTCTTTGTGGTCAAAATGTGAGAGGGTACAAGGAGAGAGAAACAGTAAACATAATTCAGGAGATATTTCTAAGTGATTGTGCCTGCCGTGTGAGCAATTGCTTATTAGTCATTCCTTATCAATCACTCACAGAATGAAATTTTAAAAAGCCTAATGGTTTATTGGTTCCTGTTGCAGTGGTTTTTGCTTGTTTGTTAGTATTTTGAAATGGGATACTATTTCAGATTTCATGTATGCTTGTAAGTAAGTCTTTACTACTCAAAGCGTGATCTAGAAGCAGCAGGGTTGCCAGTTGCCAACACTTACTTCAAAGAGTCTCAGACCCAACCCTAAAAGTACTGAGTCAATATCTGCATTTCAACAAGACTCTCAGCAATGCCATAGGCACAGTAAAGTTTGAAAGCACAGCTCTAGACCACCTTAGCCTTACTGAAGGTTTGTTTATATCAATTATATCCATCATTGACATTCACTAAACATTTATTAATTCATTCTACGTGTTAGCCAATGATAAGCCTTGGCCTGGGTGCTTATGGTTCTAATCAAAAAACTTTATAATTATGGCAAAGTAATTAAAATAGACGATTCTAGGTCTAGACTCCATCACTAGATATACCTTAATTTTTTGACAGATCTATTAAGATTAAATTGTAAGTTATGAAAAGCAGATGTTCACTTTTTTGGAAAGCAGTCATTTCATGTATAAAGACAGGGACAAGGCGGTAATAAGACGCCCACGTGATAAGTTCAGATTCATACCTGAGGCTGCTGCTCCATTAGTACTGATAGGGTTTTGCTCAGAGTTTGACAAGACTTGCAGATTTCTTTTAGAGGGATGATTTTGGGGAGAAGGACAAAGTCATAGTTTTTTTTTTTTCATTCTGCACTTTCATTTTCTGATCACAGTGTTTTAGAAGAATCTGAGCTTTACTTATTCACCAGGCTTTCAATAGAGAATCACATTAATCCTTTTAAGCTCCTTATTCTAATGATTTATTTTGTTGAAAACCATAGTGATCCTCCTTTGAATTTTAATGATTGCTGGCTATGCAGAGATTCATTGTTTTGACTTCCTGTCCTTACCTTTGTTTCCTACATGTCTGTGGGGAACACCTGTCTAATACTGGATCTGCCCCTGGTTCTCACTGGCTTACCAGAGTCACTCAAGCCTATCTCTGAGTGTTAAACTGAAATGCTGGCTACTCATCCATGACAATAAACGTAGGATATACGTTTGCAGAGATAGGCAGATAGACAGCAGAGGGACAGATAAATGATTGAGTCATTTCCCAGTGAAAATAATATTTTGGATATGGTAGTATATAGTGATCATATAGAGAAATTAGCTGAATTAGTATTCTTAATCATGAATATATTAGGATGCATGCAGTATCCACGGAAAATCTAGTCAAAGAGAAAAAGAGGTTTGAATGTTGAGAGTGCTGTTTGTACCACAGATTCTGGACCGGGTAACCTTCCCAAGGCACTGACCCTCCATGTCTCAGTCTGTTAAAAATGGCAATGCTCTTTTTCAAGGACATAGTTCATTTTGTTCAAATGCTGCAAATCCTCAGAAAGGGTGAGCGAATGGAAATAGCCATAATATGTCTCAGGTACAAGCATCAGAATTACATGTTATGTTTTCAAAATCTAAGAAAATGGCTATGTCAAAAGCTTGAGTTCCTATCTGGCCCACTGTGTAACCACACCGAGAATTTTTCCTTCTCTTTTTACAGGTATCACCCAGGAACATCATAGGTTTTCAAGAATATATTATTCTAATATGAGATTTCTAACAACTACACTGTATTTATGCATAATACATTTTGTGCCTTATCTTCAGGCTTCTGGACTTTGATTCAGAATATCAGGAGCTCTGGGATTGGCTGATTGACATGGAGTCCCTCGTGATGGACAGCCACGACCTGATGATGTCAGAGGAGCAGCAGCAGCATCTTTACAAGGTTAGAGCTACCCTTCTTGCCTTTACCTTGCTGGGGAAGATCTGATTAGCCTGACAAGTCTTTCTCTCTCTCAGGATATCTTTTGCGTTCATTGTATGTATCATGGTGTCTATTAGAATTCCCTTCCCTGTCCCCAAACTCATTTCCATCCCCTGTGTGCTGACAGACTGCACCGACATCATAATTGCAAGAAAGTTCCCTTTATCACATTCTATTTGGTGTAATTCTATAGAAGGACAAAGATTTATCTTCAAGATGAATAGCAATAAATGAAACTGCATTAATAAATAGACTGAAACAAAATGAAGGATAAATAGACTGGTAACATTTAACAAAATGTATTGTGATTGGAGCACTCAGGTGGATTCTGTCCACCCCTCAGATATTTCCAGAGATTAAAAAAAAAAAAAGCCTTCCGATTGGCTTGCTGCTTCCAGGATACAGGGCTTGTCCAATTTAATGTTTATTAGTGTTACATAGCACAGACGTTGTCATATTAAGTCAATGCATTTGCGTGTGATTTAAGAAAACTGGCTTGGAACTCACATATTGATTGCAGGCAATCCATCTAATAACTATTTATATTGTTTTCCATGTCTGTTAATTCACCCTTAGCCTACTGTGTTTCACCGATTCTACTTAAATTGTCTTAGAAGTTCTTGCAAAACAGTCATGTGAGTTTGACTTGAAAAAATGGTTGCAATATTCACAGTGTCTGAAAAAGCAGTTGGGGAGGGTAGAGGGACTCTCCACTGAAATATCAGACTGCAGTAAATCTTCCTCATTTAGGCAATTTTTATTGGAGTAATTCTGACAGTTGTCATCCTTGAATTGCTTTGAGCATATGGCATATTTCAAAGAGCAGATTGTGAATCATAAAAAATAAAATTAATAACTAACCACAGAATCAGCAACAGTATAATGACAAGAAACAACTACCCTCTAGCTTTTTAAAATTTCTTATAGAATAAGAAGTACATTCAAGGTCAAATAGAAGTTGTCTTCTTTCTTCTCCAATTTTTTATCATTTTAAATCACCTTTCTATAATATATTATTTTAACTTTTACTTCCTCTAAAGAGACATATTTATTTTCAAGGGTGTGGTAGACTTTAATTTGTGTCCCCTGGGAATCATCTTAGTTAACAGAAGATATAAGCTCCCTAGGGACTCAGCAAACGGTGATATTTTACTCCCTAAAGAATTCTGCCCAACATTAATCAAGTTTGTTGACTGCTAGCTGTTTCCTGTATGGATAGCTGTCCACAGTAGCCACAGAGCTACCATCGTCTGGCAGCACATATTGTTAGGATAACAATTTTAACCTAATGTAACCAAAGTGAGATGATTTTGTATCTCATGCCAGGATCAAGACTTGCATATGAAAGATGCCTGTAAATCTATATTAATTGTTTGTTAATATTTGCTTTATCCCAAAGACTTAAGCATTAAAAGTCTAGGTAAAAAAGAAAAATATAATAATATGAAAGTTATCTAATCATAAGCCATTATCTCAGAGTTTACTGCATCCATGATGCTAAAGTTCTTTTTCTTGATGCATTTTGTATTTTGCACATAAACCACTATTTTTTAGAAACAGTGCTCTTCTTTGTCAAAATCGCATTCATATAATTTACATCACAATTAATAGGAAATCACTGAACAAAAAGTGCAGTCTTCTTTTGCTTGTGGTTTCCTTGTTAAGTGCTCTGCCTGCGAATTTCCATTCTGGCGTATTGAAGGCCATTATTCCTCCCACTCAGTACTTCTGGAGTATAGTACTTTTCCAAACATTTTGGTACTGGGGTTCTTCATTTGTGACTCGTGTCAGTATATCTAAGCTCACTAGACTCGCACTAATTTTGCATTTGGCTTATAAACAAATTACAGATTAGGTTAGAAACCAAAGGCAATGCTACAGGTTTATGGAGTGTCTCTCTTTATATAAGCTCCCAAATTATTCCAGAAGTTTAGAAATCTCCAAAACAGTCTTGAGGATATTGATGAAGGACTCATTTAGAAATTGGGGTGGCTGCTGAGTTAGAAAAACTGATGGCAGAAAATTAATTTCAGACCTTTGCCAAGAATCCCCAGGGATTCTCAGGTTAGGTCAACGTTTCCAGTGTCCCATTTCTCTTTCTAATCTGCTTTTCTAGGAATCAATTCAACTAGTGCCTTGGGAAAGTGAGATTTGGAGCCAGTGGATCACAGAGACCCCTAAAGGACTAAAGCTTTTCAGTTGGTCCCCAGACCTTTCTAGGCTTTTGATACCATTTGAATCTACCTTATTCATTTTTAATCTTAAAATTTGTTGGCCCTAAAAATTACCAACATGTCATCAGCCTTTTTCACCAGGGGCACCATTGGCATTTGGGACAAAAAAATTCATTTGTAGGTCTGTTCCTTCCACTACAGGGTATTTGTGATTCGTGTTCCTCCAATCATCATGACAACTCAATAGGACACCCAACTCTTTTCACAGAATTTTCATCTATCTCAGCTTGTCTGTGTCATGTTCGTTTGATAAAATGCTTGTATAACTGAGAAAAATGCTTTCCACTGGTATTCTTTATGTTATTTAACAAAGCATCTTATATAATTGATATTGAACTAATAATTGTTGAGTTATAACAATTAAGGATGATATTGAAATTCACTATCCCTGCTATTAATGAAAAGAATGACAGTGAACAGCTTTTAAGAGAGACTTCAGCTAAGTTACGGTACATTCCCAGGAACTGTAGATCAGGACAGTTATTCCTGTTATCATAGAATTTGAGACTTTTGTCCTCCTCTCCCTGGTGAGGAGTAGGGCTCTCTCTATTTCATCATTCAGCTGATTTCCTGGCATGGAGAGGCATGCCCACACCCCGTTCTGCATTGCTCAGTCCTAGGTTGATCCCTGAAGTTCACCTTTGTAACTGTTACTTTAGAGGAATATAGTAAGATGGTAGTCAGAGAGTAGGAAGTTGTTTTATTTTATTTTATTTTTTTAATTAACATTTTCAGCATTAGGTACAACCTTCCTGACTTTACTTTATATTCTTGTCTCTGCTGGAAAATCATGTGACTCCTAGATATGGAACTTCAGATAAAGACCAGACAATTCATTCAGCAGACCTCCTGAGTGGAGCACGTTTTGTAATATCTTGGTTACCCTAAAACACCAGAATGCTCAAGGAACTTTGAAGGGGAAAGAATTAGTTTTGAAAGGCAAAGAATACATTGATGCAGTCTCACATAATTTAGATCCTTAATATTACAATGGGCTATAAAGTGGATTATCTGTTTAAAAAATTTCTTGTTATTTTCAGACTGTTAGAAATTTAAAATCATTTTCTTCCTGATTAGTTTTAAATTGCTGGGCCCTAAGAACGACCTGATTCTTGTTAAAAAGTGACCACTCCCTTAAATATATTTTCTTCTTTGTTTGGAGATAGTGAGACATGCTGCCAGTGTCTGTCCTTTCCCCTTCTTGGTCTGGCTCAGCGTCAGCATGGGGATCTTCTGAAGCTGTTTTCTAATAAACAATGGCAGTATCATCAGCTTAGGAAACACAAAGGTAGTCTTTTCTCGTTTCTTTCCTCCTCAATCTGAGAATCACCTCCAAGGAGAATTTACTCCCACTCTCTCTCTTTCTCTTCATTCCTCCTACCTTCCTAAGTAGGACAATTTAATTTGTCAAAAGTAACACCGTGATTTTGAAAGTTCAGCTCCTATTTGGACTAGCATTACGAAGCCAGAATTCCTAATCACAGGGAGCTGTCACTCTGCTGGTCTGCATGTGCATTAACTATTAATGGAGAAATATTTAAAACCCACTTGCCAAGGAAAAGCTTTATTTTCCATTCCTTCAGATCAAAGGTGGCATTATTCGTGGGCTCAGAGAAGCTCAGGACAGCTCCTCCCCCTTCCTGTACATTGTATAAACTGAGTGACCTGGAAGCATCTCCACGATGGGAGAGTTGGAGCCAGCTGGGCCTGTTGCTGCTGTCCGCAGCAGAGGCAGCCAGTCCTGGAGGGCCGCGAGGCTGTGCCCTGCAGCGGCTTCATTCTAGCGCCCAGAGCACTGCCGTCTCTGCTACTTACAGAGCACAGGTGACAGAGCCCCTAGTCATGCTGCGTGTTTCAGAGATGAAGGGTTAATTCCAAGAGCCAGATTCAGGAGTTATGGGCTGATGTTTATAGTTACTGTTGAACAAGAGCTGTTTTCAGATAATATGAAACTGAAAGTGTTAGTCGCTCAGTCGTGTCCAACTCTCTGTGACGCCATGGACTGTAGCCCACCAGGCCCCCCTGTCCATGGGATTCTCCCAGCAAGAATACTGGAGTGGGTTGCCGTGCCCTTCTCCAGGGGATTTTCCCGACTCACCATTTGAACCTGGGTCTCCTGCACTGCAGGCAGATTCTGTACCTTCTAAGCCACCAGGGAAGCCCTCAGATAGTATGAAGCTCACTAAAATACTATATTTAGAGATTTGTGCCTTGAGTGAATGCGTTAGCTATTCCGCATCAGTAAAAGATTAGATTATATTACTTCTAAGGGGTTAAAAATAACTCTTCTAGCTTAAAAATAATACTGACACTTCAACCAAGATGTATATGCTTTCAGGGAATTTACACTGAAGATGTTGTACTTAATTTAGGCAGTTAGTTATTTGTGTTTTCTGCTTTTGTGGGAAAAATCCAAGTGTCCTATATCTTTCTCCATTGGTGTAAGTATTATAAAAAATATGTTCTGTGTGAAAAAGGAAAACTCATTCATTCTATATAATACAGTGCTCACTAAACATAGTAATTTTGGGGGTTGTTTATAAGACTTCACGGGGTTCCTATGTGGTTCAGTGGTGAAGAATCCACCTGCAGTGTAGGAGCCGCAGGAGACATGGTTTCAATCCCTGGGTCAGGAAGATTCCCCTGAAGGAGGGCATGGCAATCCACTCCAGTATTCTTGCCTAGAGAGTCCATTGAAAGAGGAACCTGGTGGGCTACAGTCCATAGGATTGCAAAGAGTCGAACACGACTGAAGTGACTTAGCATAGCATAAGACTTCACAGGAAAATAATAAAAATATGTTTAATATATAAGTACAAATCAGAACTGGGAAAATATATGTAGGCTGGATTCTGTTTCTGTGAGAAGAGTTAATATGTAGTCACATAGACTATAAAGTCCTACACAACTACTTAAGATCCTAAAAATTTTTATGGGTTTCCTGGTAGTGAAAGCAAAGAGGGAAATATGCTCAGATGATAAATTTACATTTTCCATTAAAAAAAACATTATATTTCCTTGGAGAAATTAAGTTGATTTTGATACTTAGAAATGAAAATATCTTCTGTTAGGATTTTTTTTAATATAAGGGATTAAAATGGTACAATAGAGAAATAACTAGCCACAATTATTTCTTACAGGTAGACATAATACTTCTGACAAGTAAGTTAGTTATGTTTACTCTGACTCTGTTGCGAGGTAACGCTTGGAGACTTTGAGCACAGCTCTCATCCATAAGTGGCTTTTTTCAATGATAGTTTGGCCAGATGGAATTAATGAAAGAACATCAGTATTATATACTGGAAAAGAAGAGGTTATTTGTAAAATGAGAAAGAAATGTAAACATTGAAGAGATAGAAAAACAGTTGAAATCAGTTAATACAAAGTTAACCAAAGGAGAAAAAGAGTAGAGGAGTAAATTACAATCATAGGTAGACAAATGAATAGGTAAAAACATGCTAAAAAATCAAATACAAACAAGCTTTTAAAAACCAAAACACTGAAAAACGAATTTTTTTTTCCCAGAGGGAAAAAAAGCCAGACAAGAGAAAGGGGTAAATTTTAAAAGGAGAAAGTTACTTTAGAGAATTTAGATGTGTATTTATTATAAGACAACCAATGTGACTTTTAAAATAACCATGTGTATGGAATGGGATAAGAAATTCTAGGGAATAAGAAATACAGTGTAAAAGAAGAAAAATGGGACATAGTTGACTTATTTTGTTTTTATAACTATTGATGCCAAAGATGTTGTCATAGCTATGAACCAATCATAGAAAACTGGTTAATCATGCTTGTCCTGTGTTTTGTAAATTCAGCTCTCTACAATAGTTCTCTTTCATTTTGTTCTGGTTTATATTGATTTGTATAATTTTGAATGTGGCTTGAGACCTTTATGCCTGAACTTGAGCTCTTAAAAATGTAATGGTAGGCTGGTTCATGGTCCAGGTCACAGTAACTAGGCTTAAAATAGAAGAAAGTCCATTAACTTTTTTTTTTTAACTTATGTGTTGCTGTACAGAATAGAAGTACTCGTCAAAAAATTAAATTCTGTTAATTAGGCTTTATATTGGAATTTCAATATCCAAATTTTCTACCTTGATTGTTCAAAGGAAGCAAATTACTAGTTAGTGAAGCAGTCAAGGTAAAAATGTACCAGGTATATCAGGCACAAGAACCTACTGATAATTTTTTACCTCTTTCCCAGTAGATTAATTGTAGAGCTTAATTGTATGTTAGATTAAAACTCCATTAAGATAAGAGGAATATGCTTAAAATCATTATAATATTGCAAAAAACATTATCTAATCATTTTTAAAGCAATCAGAATGGAAAAACCTAGGCTGTCTCCACTGCTGTCTAGAAGTGAATTTGTTGTTCCATTTTTTTAAAGTTCAAAAAGTCCTTAGATTTGCTGTCATATTAATTTGGGCTTTGATGAATCAGTGTTTGCTTTGAATACTTTGAATACTTGAATATACATATATGTATATATATATATATTTTTCTTTTTCTTTTTTTTTAGAGAGGGCAAAACTTATCCTGAAAATGTTAGAATAAAAAGTAGATGGATGTGGTTTCTGAACAATATATGAAACACTATTTATGCTAGAGCTTATAATACCTATTTGCACTGCTTTTTTAAAAGGGGAGAAAAAAAAGAAGGATGTTAAGAGAATAGTATGCCAAGGAATAGCTGGCTCTGTGTGCAGAGGGGCAAGGAAGGGAAGCCCCGCCAGCAGTTTTTGTCTCTGGCGGGTGAGCTGCTGTCCGGAAGGTGCGCTGGCTCTCTGGGCAGCCTCAGCTGTATTGTGCTGCCCCCTCTCTCCCTGGCCTGGCCTGCTCTGGCCTAGAGTGGATCAAACAAGCCGTGGGGAAAGTTCCCCTCATTTGCATCACTTCTAGACAGCCCTGTCGTACTCTCTGCTGACAGGAAATCACTGTCTTTGTCACCTTTTCTCAGGGCCCTCCTTTTGGCAGAGACTGGGCCATGTGACCACGCTTAATCACAACAACAGGGCTGGCTCAGGACTCAATGACATGTTTTCCTCAGCACTTCAATAAATGGGGTAGAGGAGTCAGTAGGAAATGACTACATTAATTTCAGAGTGAAAAGATAATTAACACTTGAAGGACTCATGCTACAACCTATGAATTATTATTCAAATTGAAGTTAATTTATCAAAAACTTGTGAAAACTATCTTTCTTAATGTAACTGTTTTTTAAAAATATGCCTTGAATAGTAAGATTTGGGTGTGTTGGAGGGAGAATGGGAAGAAGGAGGGGAGAGGGGACTTTGGGTGGAGGGCGTAGAGTGTAGGGGGAGGAAGAGAGAGGGCAATCATAGCCAGCATTAGCTATGTTTGAAAAAGCAACTTAAATGGGCTAAAACTTCAACATTTGGGACTGAAGGCTGAAGCATGTAAAACGCTTACTTAGATGATATGAATAGGACACTGGCAAACAAAAGCAGCAGTGTGCTCCTAGAAAACTGTGCTTAAAGGAGTTTCCTTGGCAACAGAAATGCAGTTCCAAAAGTAGACAGAACTTTCCTCAGAAAACATACTATTAATAACAACCTTCCGGAACAACTTGGAACAATTTGACGACTTGGCAATAATAATGCCAAGTGTTCTGCAAATTAATCTAACACATAGCAGTTATGTTTCCCTTGCCCATAATTTTTCTGGGCCTTACCTAGAACTCACTGCTTCTCAGTGGCACAATGTGAAAATTATTTTTAAATGTTGTCATGGAAAATGAAAACAAAAAGAAATGCTAGTGATCAGCAGTGGCTAGTGATTGTGTTCAGCTTTTTGGAAACTACCAGAGAACTTGGTTTAATGAGATGAGTCTATTCTAATTAAAACTATTACTTTTAATATCCAACAAAATACTTGGATAAACAAATCTTGGTAAAGGGTTAACAGCCTGAGACTTGCTGTGACGTGAAGCACATCTTGAGGCCATTGGTTATATAAATGTAACACTTCACCCAATACTGCTGGGTGTTATTTTTAAAAGCATCATCATTTCTTGTCAGCCCAGGGAATAAACTAATCTTGGATCTACTTGGCCAATGGGAATCATTTGAATTCTCCTGAAGGCTATACATTGCCAGCCAAGAAAGGAAGAATGTTCCCCTACTCTAACCTTTCCTGAATCCTTGGCTCTAAAGGTTAAAAGTAATCAATATCTCATTGTGCTTCTTGGTTTCAGGGTAATACGTAATAACCATCATGTTAAAATACAAATGATTACAGATAGCACTTAAATGAGTTGACCTGTTTGGGAGCTTTTTATTAATTGCAATCAGGATAATCCTTTAAGTTTGCTAATAAAATTTTGGATTAAATTGCAAAAATTTCAGCCTTTAACTTTTGAAAAATGACTTTTACTTAATTAGACATGAATCCCCACCTCTGTTAAGCTGCGAGATTTGGCTTTAACTCTGCATGTTTGTAGATTTCTTCCTAGTTTTATAGAAATGAATAAGAGGAGCATTTACATTCCTAATAAGAAAAGATGTTTGGTTTACTGTTGTCTTTGGCTCCTGAACTGCTCAATACTATATAAATATATGTTTCAAGTCAGTGAGTTAAGGGAAATGTCCCTCACCTACTTTTTAGTATTTCCTATTTTTAAATTGCTTATCTTTAGTGGTTCTATTCATATTTAGGCTAATCTGGTTTGACGCTAGGAAAAAAGTTGTATGTTGTGTGATTAAACTTTACAGAAAACTGTGGTAAGAACTGGGGGTTATTTATTTTGCCCCTCCCAAATTGCCAAATTAAAAGATAAAAACCAAATATTGTTTTTAATATTTTATGACATTGACATCTTTTATTGGCATTGGCAAAACGGTCTTAATATAAAAAGGATAAATGTTAGGTTAATGTTCCATATAATTACATCAAGAAGCCGTTGGTTATGGTAACCATAACTACAAGGAAGTATATGATATGTATGCTATTAAAGCCAAATATTTTATCTTTATTATCATTCTGAGTTTTACAGTTTGTTAGGATTTCATGTGTATATTCCTAAAGCTGGGAGATGAGGCTTCTTGTTGCTGTTGTTTAGTTGCTAAATCGTGTCTGACTTTTTACTACCCCACGGACTGTATCCTGCCAGGCTCCTCTGTTCATGGGATCTCCCAGGGAAGAATACTGGATGGGTTGCTGCTGCTAAGTCACTTCAGTCGTGTCCGACTCTGTGCGACCCCATAGACAGGAGCCCACTGTCCCTGGGATTCTCCAGGCAAGAACACTGGAGTGGGTTGCCATTTCCTTCTCCAATGCATGAAAGTGAAAAGCGAAAGTGAAGTTGCTCAGTCGTGCCCAACTCTTCGCGACTCCATGGACTGCAGCCCACCAGGCTCCTCCATCCATGGGATTTTCCAGGCAAGAGTACTGGAGTGGGGTGCCATAGCCATTCACTTCTCCAGGGGATCTTCCCGACCCAGGGATCAAACCTGCATCTCTTGCATGTAGATAGATTCTTTACCACTGAGCCATACTGGAAAGGTAGCTAAATAATGTTTTGGTTATTTCAAAAGAAATCCTGGTAGCTGTCACAGTAGACTGGCGATTGCCAGCTGTGGGTGGAGCAGGGGGCAGGCAAAGTTCAGCCATAGTGCTTTCACAAACAAACTTGTTAATTTCTTTCTTTTTTTTTTTAAACCTCCTTCCTTCTTGTCCTTGTTTTACTACCATGTCTAACTTTAGAAAGAAGTAGATGTGTAGTTGTCCAAGGGACATAATTTTTAGACTATCAGGTATTCCCCATCCCAACTATCTTATCCCCATTACTAAATGTCCACACGGCCTTAAATCCCATCCTTGAGATTCATGTCTTTATGGTAAAGTCTTCCCAGGTGATGCTAGTGGTAAGGAACCTGCTTGCCAGTGCAGGGGATGGAAGAGACACAGGTTTGATCCCTGGGTGGGGAAGATCCCCTGGAGAAGGGCATGGCAACCCACTCCAGTGTTCTAAAAGGGCTTCCCAGGTGGCTCAGGTGATAAAGAGTCTGCCTTTAATGCAGGAGACCTGGGTTCAACCCCTGGGTCAGGAAGATCACCTGAAGAAAGGCATGGCAACCCACTCCAGTATTCTTGCCTGAATCCCATGGACAGAGGAGCCGGGTGGATACAGTCCATGTGGTTGCAAGAAGTTATGACTGAGTGAAGACTTGACTCATAAAGACATGGCTGAGTGACTAACACTTTCACTTTCATAATTTTTAGAGTATTAGGTATTCCCAGTCCAAACTATCTTATCTCCATTACTAAATATCCGCACTGCCTTAAAGCCTATCGTTAAGACTCATTTCTTTATAGTAAAAAAGAATGTACTCTAATGGCAACCCACTCCAGTGTTCTTGCCTGGAGAATCCCAGGGGCGAGGGAGCCTGGTGGGCTGCCGTCTATGGGGCTGCAGAGAGTTGAACATGACTGAAGCGACTTAGCAGCAGCAGCAGCAGGAGTGTATGGGCAGGGGGAGAATACTATTGAATTCAATGCTAATTTTGTCATCTAGTTTAAATGGAAAGACACTGAGAAGGGAAAATAGAGTGAAAAGTGGGTAGAGAGAAGAAATCTGGAAAAGGAACCAAAGACAGATGCTATCTACTTCATCATTTGATAAGAAGGGAAGTGTGTGTGTGTGTGTGTGTGTGTGAGAGAGAGAGAGAGAGAGAGAGAGATAGGAGGTAGGAGTAGGATAGTGGGACAAAAAAAAAAAAAAAAAAAAAAGAACATTGGTCAAATCTTAATATTAGACTGTGTCAGTGCCCTGTGCACATTATTGTATTTAATACTTGCTGTATGCACATTATTGTATTTAATACTAATGATGATCTTGAATTATTGTCCCCACTTCATGTACTCTGAGCTTGAAATACAGAGAGGTTAACTGGTTAGTCTAAAATAACAGAACTAGTTTCTTAGTCAGGATAGGCTAGGGTTTGCTGAGATAACAAACAGCCCCCAAATCTCAAAGGTTTAAACCTGCAAAAATTAATTTCTCATTACATATTACATGTCCATCACAAGTGAGTTATGGGCTATTCTTGATATTGTTTACTAACTCCAGGACTCAGACTGATGGACTAGTCACCCTCTTATATATTCCCTCAATGTGGCAAAGAGGAAAGAGACTTCTGGAGGGTCTCATTCTGGGTATCAATCTTCTCCTTGAAAGAAACACATGTCACTTCCTCTCAAAATCATTGGCTTGAACTAATTGCATGGCTCCACCTTATTCCAAACTGGATGGGGAAATTCACCCCCACTATATGCTGGAAGGAAGAAAACTAGAAATATTTGTTGAACTGAACTAGTAACTACCACAAGAAATAAGTAAAGAAGTCAGGGTTTGATCCCAGTTTGGGTGGTTCTAATGCCCAGAGTCTTTCTTTCGTATACTGCTTGCCTGCCCACTGTTGCCCTATATCCTCTTCTCTACAACAGGTAAAATTCTTGCAAGAACATTGTTTCCTCCCTCTCTATAAGCTTTTTGTGCTAAGATAGAAAGAAGAAAGTCCTCAATATTTAGATGGTATATCTGCAGAGAAAATGGGCTGGTTCTTTAGCCACTCATCAACCTTTCTTAAACGCCTCAGCATCCTAGGGAGGCGTGCTATGTTTTGCCTCACAGAGCCTCCTGTATTTTGTCAGTTTCAGGAAAGCTAAGGCTGAAAATAAATCATTGTGGGAAAGAGATTAAAGGTATCATGACCCTAGAAAGATTTAACCTCATGGATCCTATTATTGGAAAGGGGGTCACTGAAGAAGTGTCCCCTTGGAGAGGTATTCTAGAGGCATATCATTTGCAGATAAACTACCTTCCCGTCCTGTCAAGGAAGCAAGTTCACTTCTCAGAAGCAAGGGCATTCTTAAGCATATTTTTAATAATGTGGGCATTTGTGAAGCTCATACATTCTTAAAATAGGCACTTCTGTGACACTCTGTCCCTAATGAGGCACACTGGACTAAGCCAAGAGGGAAGAGTGGTCTTCCCGCTGAATCTTGATTCGTTTACATAAGACACAATGCACATACACACGTTTTCTTATTCTAAAGCTAGGGAAGAGTCTTCCAGACTAAAATCCTTACTGCTTTTGGGGTTGATTTAAATTTTCCTTCTGAAATTTCTCAGGCCACAAAGCTTCACCTTTCTCCAGAAGGATATCTATACACCCCTGAAACTCAACTGAACGTACTATTTCGGCTGCTTCCTAAGTGGTTGATTTCATATGCTCATAGATATTTGCATAAAAAAGACTTGTGATATTCCCCTTGTCATCTCAACTTAGCCATTGAAACTAGGAAATCTATGCAAGAGAGACACACACACCTAGTTATGCATGCACATTTATGTGTGTTTATGCTTATGCACACAGATACCAAGTATTAACTTGTTGAATTAAAATAATCTTTCTTCAGGACTGAGTCTAGATAAAGTCAGATTCCTTTGACCAGACATACTGGCTATCCCAAGACATAATTGTGCATATATAAATAACTATACAAATCCTTTCATATATGCCAAGTTTCAGTCTGGAGCTCATTTCTGTGTTATAAATCTTGGCATACTGAATTTTGCTACCTTCATTACAATGAAATTATCCCTTTCAATATTCACAGGTGCCTCCCTGCGAGAGGCCTCCTTGAGATTAATTTAGCCATGAGTACTTTTTATTAATTAAATAACATTTTAAATAATATGGTAGATTTAGACTTTGTGGACCAAATTTGAGAATGAATGATTATAATTTTTATTAGATTTCACACTCCAAGGGCAAGATTCATGTCTGTGTTGTTTATTGCTATATCTCCAATGCCTAGCACAGTACCTCGCACAGAATAGAAATTCAATAAATATATGGTGGGAAACATTTTAACAATAAGGCATTTAATAATCTATTAATTAGATTCTATTGATCAGAGCTATGCTATCAACTCATTAATTTTTCAAGAAGGCAATCCTATTTTCATGTTGTGCTAGTTGAGCCTAAAACTTTATGGCCTCCTTTTATATTATTGGAGAAGGAAATGGCAACCCACTCCAGTATTCTTGCCTGGAGAATCCCCTGGACAGAGGAGCCCGGTGGGCTGCAGTCCATGGAGTCACAAAGAGTCCGGCACAACTGAGTGACTAACACTTTATGTTATATATTGAGGTGATAAAAAATTTCATAATTTACATAATTTTCAGTTCTGTAAGATATTACAGAAAAACCCAAATGAGTTTTTCTGGGCAACCCAATAGAAAAGTCAAATTTTCTCTCCTTGAAAAAGAGCCACAAGGGAAGCCCCATGTACATTAAGGACAGTTCTTAATACTCAGAGTACTCAGATTTGTCCAGGCTGGTATCAGGGAGAAAAAGAGGGAGAGAGGGAAAAAAGGACAGTGACATCCATGTCTGAGACAAATGGTACAAAAATGTACAATTAATCACCCGAATTCAATGGCTAGTTTCCAACCCCTGGAACCGTAGTATTCAATGATGTATTCTTGATTATGTAGACAATCTCAGTGTAATTGTTCATACGTATGAGGATAACATGAGCCATACAAACGTGAAGCCCAAAAATAGAGCAGTAGGTGTAGGTGAACATAAACAATCATTTGCAATGTGAAGTATATCAGCACAGTTTGTTCTTGTTCTATCGTTAGCAGGAGAGTTTACCGACACTTCCGTTGTATAAAATCTGGTTTGACTTTAGACAACTGTGTGTCTAAAAATGTAATCATGAAGGGGTGAGAAAAATAATAAGAGATTTGGACTTGGGCTAGCTCTTTAATCCAAGTCCATCATAATGAGGGTGAAGAAAGGAGAAAGACTAAAGGACTGATTCATCTTTTCAAAGCTGTAGCAAGCTAATTCAGAATAGGAAAATTTAAAAACTACATTTCACTGCTATAATATCGAGCGAAAGCTGAAATGGAATTTTGAAACTTTCTCCCACTGTTGTATTTTTAAAAAAATTATATTCTTCATTATTTAAAAAAATAATTCTCATATACGGCCATTTATACTTTTTATTTAGGTATTAATTGTAAGCTTTTTGATTTTAAACAATAAAGCCAAAGATTAAAAGATGTGCCATTTATTTTTTTAAATTTATTTATTTATTTATTTTTTTAAATTTTAAAATCTTTAATTCTTACAAAGATGTGCCATTTAAAATTAGATTTTGATAAAGATTTGTGATGAATTCACTTCCTGCCCCCATTTGTGTCTACCTTGATATCCTTTGGGGTTTGCTCTCTTCCCATTGAACTTTGTCCTTCCTCCTAAGCTTTCCTCAGCTGGGGAATGGTAAGATTTGAAAATATGCATGAAGAACACTTCTCTCTGTATGATTGTTCTCGCCTCTTCACTCTCTTCAGCCTGGTAACGCTAAAGACCAATTCTGTGAATCTAATTTTCTTGTAAGCCGCAAAAATCTTCACGTTCATGAAAACTTAAATATAAATGAATCGCTAGAGTTGAGCTAATTGAATTCTTTCTCTGCAACAAGGGAGTATAGCACAAGACCTCAGATTTGGCCAGCATTTTATAACCAGTGTTTTGATGATAGTTTAAGAGGCTCCATTCATCCAAGTTTGAGTTTGAAAAGGAAATAAAGTATGGAAACACTGTCAGAGCCTTTTCTGTTTACAAAAAGATCCAAGGATACCATGAATAATGCCAGAAATTTCATGTGACAGCCAGCTCTTGCAGGATTTTTGAGCTCACCAAGTTCAGGAAATACAGTTACAGAAAGCTGGTTGAAGCTCAAAGATTTGTTTAAAAAATTAACTGAAGTGAATAATTGTGTTCCCTGTCCACAATGCTGCTCAGGCCTGTGCCCTCCTGGGTGGATGTCTCCCCAGAGCTGGGTAATATTTGACACTGGAAAAATATTTTGTGAATTGAATCAGCCGCTTAATGAGTGTTTTCTCCTGAATCTTCCAAAGTGAATCTTTTAGAGGTTTTGTACCGTTATTTACCCATGGGAAGTGAGAATTTTACCTGGAGTTTCAGGACTGCAAGTGACCTCAAAACGACCTTCATTTCGTTTCCTCTCTTTCAGAGATTGTTTTTTTATCCATTCCAGATAGGAGAGAATTTGTCCTCCATTACAGATCTTTCCAGAGGGAATTCACAACCTTCCATTAAAATGTTTAACAACTCTCCCTGCCCTGAAAGTCTTCTTGTATCTAGTGTAAATCCCTTCCGTGAGGATTTATTGTCCAATCGGCTGGAATCCCTGCTCTGTAATTAAATTTCTTCTGTTTTCTAATATAGTCGCATATCTTTTCTCATCTTCTGCAGTTTTCTTTTTAAGTTAAAAAGTCTTTTATTTCAGTTTGTCTATACTCCATCTAATTGAAACCACCTCCATCCTCTTTTGTAGGGGAAATTATGCTAATATGGAGAGACTACTGGTAAATCTATGTATTTGAGGAACTTTAATGATGTCTGTGGATTTCTACATTGGGTTTTTCAACTCTCTCCTATTAATAGTTAATAAAATAGTTCATGGATGGTTTGGAAGTGGAATGTGGTCTGTCTGAGATGGTATGACTTATAGTGTATACCTGGGGAAAAAAGAATTGAAAAAGAAAAAGAAAATGACACAAAAATAGACCAAAAAAAAATTATCCTCCTATTTAAGGACAGAGCTGCTTCTTCTCCCAGTGGATGTGTAATGTATTATTTATATAAGAGTGAGCATCTTGTTTTTGGCTCACTTTCCATTTGGAACGTATATGGTATGACAGTTTCCTTGGCTTATTGTTGTATATGTGGCTATCTATTTTTAATACATTGCTTTGTCTTTTTTTATGCTTGCTTGCATCTGTTGTTATGAAAACTGACATAAAGCTTTTAAACATAACAGAAGTGATGGAGAAAGAGATGGAAGAGACAAACAACATTTCAAGGAAACATGAGGTAGAGAAACAGGAGCAAAGTCACCATGGAGCGAAACCAGAAGCAGCTTCTGATGAACGGGAGGGAGGGTCAGAATAGGCATCAGCAATCATGGAGAAAAGGAGGCTATATAAAGGAGGAGCCTACATAAAGCGTTTCTAAGTTAGAGGGAGCAGAGTTCATTTTACACCAAATTATTTAAACTTTTTAAGCTGCAGTTTTTAAACCTGTGAAATGGGAAGAGCACCCACCTTGAAAGGTTGTTAGAATTCAATGATGTATGTAAGGGGTTCAGCCTTGTGCTTATTTAGTAAATAGTATGGGCCCAAAACATAGTATAGAATCAAGGGGTGACCAACTACAGCCTGGAGGTCAAATCCAGACCATGGCCTGTTTTTTAAAATAAAGTTTTATTGGAACACAGGCACATTCATTTATGAATTGTCTGTGGCTATATTTATACAAAGATAGCAAGTTGAGTAGTTTCAGCAGTGACCAAATGACCCATATGCCTTAACTGTTTACCCTTGAATGACATGGGTTTGAACTGCCTGGATTCACTTACGCATGGATATTTTTCAATAAATAAGAACTACAAGAAGTCCATGATCTGCAGTTGATTGAGTTGCTGAGTCTCAGACAGGGAGGGCCCACTGTAGGTAAACTCAGAATTTTGACTGTGTGGGTGTCAGTGCCCGTAACTCTCAACTTGTTTGAGTCAGCAATAGTCTCTGGCTCTTCACAGGCAAAGTTTGCCAGTCCCTGGTATAAATAATAATAATTACAGCAACATTTTTAGGAATACACGTTACTGTACAGATTTGAATGATTTTCCAATTCAGTTTTCTGTCTGTTTTATTGCACTAATACATGTTGACTATCATTATTTTGCCCAAGGTTCTAGTTTTTCTTATGTAACAATCCAAAGTCTGCCTGTTTTGCTTGCTTTTCAGTGTAGCATTAAATGGTTAATTGGTTTATTTCACCACCAGGTGGCCTCCTATACTCTGTTGTGCTCGTGGGACCCAAATGAAGCTGAAAGTGTATCTAACACACTTCCTTCAACTTTGGCTGTTATTCAGCTTTTATTCATATTTCTCTGGTGGCTTGACTGCTCGCAAATCATTCTATGAACCCTATGTTTTGTATTTGGTCCTGAAAGAGAAATTTACATTGACCTTTTAAGAAAATTAATTATCGAGCAGAGTTAGAAAGAATGAAAACAGTAAAAACAAAATAAAAATATTTAAATGCACACTCACACATACGCACATACAGTAAAGTGGAGTTTTAAAAAACAAGTTTAGCTACTACTCTAAGAGCTGTACCATGACTCAGCCCTGCTCTCATGTGCATGCTATCAGGATTTACTGATCTTGAAGCTTCCTCAGGAAAAGGAAAAGACCACGGTCTCTCAGATCTCCATATAGTAAACTCTTGAGCATGGGTGGACTTCACCTCAGTGCCTCAGTTTCTTTGTTATTTTTATTCCCTAGATCCTCTTTTGAGTGTTCTTTGATCTAATTTTTAAGCTTCATATAAGACCAGTGTAGGGAAGAAATGATTTGAAAGCCCTGGGATAAAGCACAAGGAGGCTGGACTCTCCTTAGGTGATGACACTGTTGCTTTCAGGCTTTGTTTTCCTCATCTTAAAGTGAGAGAGCTGGACTGGGTAGCTCCCAGGTCCATTCCAACTTCAATATTCTCTCTTTGGTGGAAAAACAAAGATTTTTCTAGTTAGTAATTGATTTTTCTATAAGCAATCTGGCAAAAATCAGGATTTTAGGAATAGTTTCCAAGCTAAGGAAACAATATATATTTGAATTTACATAATTGTTTTGCAAACTATCTTAACTGGTAATTTCTAAATGCCACATTATTTTCGGTTCGTTTCAGGTAGTAGTCATAAATACATATTTTATGAGCCTTCTTGGACTCTTTCCTTTCCATTTTACTTTTATTCAGTAGTAGATAACTTCTTGTTTATGCAGATTAGTATAAAATTTTATTTGTTTATTTATTTTAAAATTAATTTTATTGAAGTATAGTTGCTTTACAATATTGTGTTATTTTCTGTTGTAAGCAAAGGGAATTAGTTATACGTATACATATAACCACTCTTATTTAGGTAACCATTCATTCAGGTTCTTGACAATGTCCTTTGGTAAATTGTCATGCAAGTTCAGCTTTCTCTTTGACGTCTTATTTTCCAGTTATTTTAATTTTCCTACCATTTTCTTTTGGCAGAATTAACAAATACTCCCTGGACTTCTCAACAGCATCAAATAGATATATTTTTTTACATTTCCACTGAAAATGGGTCACTTCACATCATATGAACGACCCGTTCTTACCTTCTGCTTGTAGTATGGTATGCCCACACCTGGTTTGTATTTTGTTTGTCACATTGGATGTCATTGCAAATATGGCTAAAGGCATTTAGCCGTCTATGAAGAAAGGACTGGAATGGTCTCCAAGGTATTTGGGAGAGCATAGGCTCATATTTGAATCCAAAGTCAACCATGGGAGGCCTCATGACAGATGATCACTCTTAATTCCAAATTTGCTACTGGGGCTTCTCTGCAGCACTCTCTGGTTAAAGGTAGATTTGTATTTACTTTGGGGAAAAATTGATTTCAAATATTATCTACTTTACAAACTGCCCCAGTTAGTGTCAAGCCCTGCTAATAATTTATGAAATTTGCATCACTCTCTGTGTGCCTACACACAATGATATTTCACATTAATTCTCTTTTCTCACATATATTTTTAAAATTACATATGTTCATATGTTCTGATATATATACATATATATATGGAATTAATGTTTGGATAATTTTACCTGTAGTTTAAAAAGTGAGGAAGAATAAGGAATGATGCTGTCTGGTATTAGTGACTAAGAAGATGAGACAATAAGCTTTTTTTAAGTATTACTATATCTTGTGGAGAACAATAAAAAAGGAAGGTTGCCCTTTTCCATAGTAATTTATAATCCATTTAGAAGAGTAAAACCAAAAACAGTAAAATTATAACAAAGATAGCACATTTGTGTGGTACCAAAAAACTCCTGGTCTTCTAAGAGGATGCTCTTAGAACATCTTTGTAAAGGAAATGAGATTTGAACTGGACCTTGCTGTGTGTGTGTTAGTCACTCAGTCATGTCCGACTCTTTGTGACCGCATGGACTGTAGCCTGCCAGGCTCCTCTGTCCCTGGGATTTTCCAGGCAAGAATACTGGAGTAGGTGACCATTTCCTTCTCCAGGGGCTCTTCCCAACCCAGGGACTGAACCCAGGTCTCCCACACTGCAGGCAGACTCTTTACTATCTGAGCCACCAGGGGCCTTGCTAGACAGAATTTTTATGTCAGATGGAGATAGGTGCATTGCAGAAGAGTGCAGTATGAGAAGACCCCTCGGATATGGGAATTAGTTTGACATCCTCCTAGGCTTTTACCAAAATCAGGAAGACACAATGGGGAAGAATAACAAACCAATGGCAGAGCACAATAGCTTTCATTTATATGTTCAGTGGAAGTCAATAAAAAGCAAGGTTGTTTTTTTTTTTCTGTTGAATACTGATTCCTAGGTTCAATGTTTTATTTAGTAAAGGGATGTTATACATAAATATAAAAACTAGGGTCATAAAAGAGATTAGAAAATTTTATGCCAAAGGTCATATTTTCTTAGCTTGCAACATTTGGATCAAGTTGCAACAAACACTTGACTATCAGTTCAGTTCAGTTCGGTTGCTCAGTCATTTCCGACTCTTTGCGACCCCATGAATCGCAGCACACTAGGCCTCCCTGTCGATCACCAACTCCCGGAGTTCACTCAGACTCACGTCCATCGAGTCGGTGATGGCATCCAGCCATCTCATCCTCTGTTGTCCCCTTTTCCTCCTGCCCCCAATCCCTCCCAGCATCAGAGTCTTTTCCAATGAGTCAACTCTTCGCATGAAGTGGCCAAAGTACTGGAGTTTCAGCCTCAGCATCAGTCCTTCCAAAGAAATCCCAGGGCTGACCTCCTTCAGAATGGACTGGTTGGATCTCCTTGCAGTCCAAGAGACTCTCAAGAGTCTTCTCCAACAGCACAGTTCAAAAGCATCAATTCTTCAGCGCTCAGCTTTCTTCACAGTCCAACTCTCACATCCATACATGACCACTGGAAAAACCATAGCCTTGACTAGACAGACCTTTGTTGGCAAAGTAATGTCTCTGCTTTTCAATATGCTATCTAGGTTGGTCATAACTTCAGTATATAACAGTAATTGTCTAGGATCTTGCATATATTAGCACATTCAATCCTCAGAGAACCTTATGAAAAAAGTATTAACATTATGCCCCAATGAGTAACTAAGGCATAGAGAATTGATCAGCTAGTAAGCAATGCAAACAAAGTTCAAACATGGGCAATCTGATTCCAGGCATGTATTTTCTCTTCTTTTATTTTTTTTTATTGTGGCCTAACTCTTTGAAACTCATTGGTTCACAAATTGAAATGTTTGGTATGGGTCCTTTTCAGTTTCCATGTTTATAGAACTCAGTAATAAAATGGTTACAAGTGTGTACATTTTGAGAAGTAGTGTTACTGGGTAATATTAACAAAATTCCCTCCTCCTTTCATTAAGGGTAGAGAAAAATAGTAACACTTTGTTGATATATTTTCTAAAAGATGGGAACTATCTTCATACATATATACATATATATAAAGAGAGAGAGTGTGTACCTTTTCAATGACTACCCTCCTATGTGACTTGTTTTACTAATATTGACAGTAGTTTAATACCTTATTTCTAAGACATAATAAAAATGAATGAGGAATTTGCATGCTTACTTACAAATGGGAAACAGACCAAAAAAAATCTCATTACAAAAGTCACATATATTAAAAGTAGAGACTTATTAAAAGAAAAAAAAAGGATGCATTGTCCACAGAGATTTGAAATTTTGTAGAAACATGACCCACTTACTTAAAATATATTGGTGGTGGATAAGTGGTGAATATATTTTTGTCCCTGTTTTTAAACAGCAGAGATTTTACATGAAAATATGAAATGGCATCTCTTGAACCAGGTAACAAGCCACCAGTATAGCAAACAGAGAAGTAACAGGCTCAGCGAAGACGGTGCCCAGTGAAGGGGCTCCCTTTTGATGGTGCTTAGGGAGAATCCTCAAAATCACAAATTTTAGTAACTACCATTTATGCTTGAAAAATTAAATCCTTTTCTTTTTGTGGCTGTAAGCTCTACTAAATGGCCACATCCTGGTACTCTTACCTCTTTTTCTTCTCTTCTCCTCTTAGTGAATTTTTGCAGCCCTTACACAATTTTTTAAGCCATCATTATCATGTTCTTTCATCTGATTATTTCCAGGAAGTCATTTACGGAAGATCTTTTCTATAGCAGTGATTTCCTTCTTCTTCTGAAGTACTTTTATTTTACATAGTTTTTATGGTTTATTCTCTGTAGACTTGGAGAAGGAAATGGCAGCCCACTCCAGTGTTCTTGCCTGGAGAATCCCAGGTATGGAGGAGCCTGGTGGGCTGCCGTCTATGGGGTCACATGGAGTCAGACACAACGGCAGTGACTTAGTAGCAGCAGCAGCTCTGTAGACTAGTTACTGTTTCCCCCATCTGTTTAAACCTTTGTAATTTTCCCTACTTACTCATTATTTTCTTTCCATCCATCTATGCATTTCCTTTATTTTGGTCTCTAGATCTTCTCTCCATCCTCTTCCTTACTTTTATCATTTGTGTGATTGAACACATACCCAACACTCACACACAGTGTGTTTCTCTTTGATGCAGCTATTCTAGTGAACTTATTTGAAGGCTCATGGTAGAGTCCCTTACATAACTGGAAAAAGTGCTTATAAAGCAGTTGTCACAACCAAAGTTTGCTCTTTATAGTCTTGTCCTAAGATACTGCTTAGGACATTAGTCTTGTCCTAATGTTTCTAAGTCATGTCCAACTCTTGTGACCCCATGGACTGTAGCCTGTCAGGCTCCTCTGTCCATGGGCTGCTCCAGCAATAATACTGGAGTGGGTTGCCATTTCCTTCTCCAGGGGATCTTCCCAACCCAGGAATCGAACCTTGGTCTCCTGCATTGCAGGCAGATTCTTTACTAACTGAGCTATGAGGGAAGCCTGTAGTCTTAGCTTACACGAATGAATTTTTACCTGTGCCTGAGAACTTCTGGATCACAGATATGACTAATGGTGAAAACTCTCTGCCCTTTTAACCTCAACCTCATGCTCTTAAAGATGCATGAAGGTTCGGAAGATGAGCCTATACCAAAATGAATCTGGCTGTGGAAGCCATAGAGTGGGGTTCTTAACTGTGTTTTGACTACTCTAAACTCACTTTGAGTGGCATTCTTGACTTTATTTATATTATACTGTAATGTAATACCCAGGACCCACCAATTTCCTCAGACTTCTGCACTGATATCTATAAATGCATTTTCAAGGATAACGGAATAGCCTAGCAAACTAAGATGAAAATTTTCTTTCTGAAAATTCTGTTTCTGGGTTTTAGCATGATCTTACTGACCTTGGGCATGTCATTTAACTTCTACGTATCAATTTTTAATCCATAAGACAGAAGTGATGTGACTAACTTTCCCCTTGGGCTTGCCGTAGGAGAACAAAAAAAAAGAACAATCCATTGAAATGACAGTCAAGTTTTTTGAGGCTGAAGCAAGACACGGCACTTAAAGCTTAAAGCCTAAAATCTTTAAAGTTTATTTTCTTAAAAACTCTCTCTGGTAAATATGAACATGTATCCCAAAGAAACAAAAAAGAGGTTAGAGCAGGAAGGTTTTTAATTCTGTTGTACACTAGTGTTGGAACTAGAAATTGGACCCAGCCTCTCGCATTCTGATCAAATATTATTGCTGTGAGAAAACACTGAACTCATAAAAGGTGTCCTTAAATATTTAAAGAGCTGCTGTCACCTTCCTCTTTTCTTTGATACATTTTATGGAAGCTTTTCTTACATTAACCGTTCCTGGCCATGGGAAATAGTTAACTTCGTTCTCTCTAAAATTTGAGAATATTTCTGTATAGGATGCTTTAACCAAAGAAGTTTGTTTGTTTGTTTTTTATTGAGCATAAAGTTTGAAGAGAAATCAGGCAATCACATGCCGCTCATTGTTGTGTACGGTATACTTTCATCTGGCATATATTTCGATGGCTTGGATACAGTCTCACCTGGTCATGTAGGAGAAACTCAAATGAATAAATATTTTCCAACTATCTTCTGTATCTAAGCCATAATGATAGAGGTATAGTAGATGAAGGGTCAACAAAACATGGTCCTTGACTTTATATATTCCATTGCAGGAACTTTTATTCTAGTTCTGATACAACATTCATCTTCATCTGATGTGAAGACACCTAAAGTACTCTCAAAAACTGGCCTAAGAGATCAAATATTTTATTATACACGCACTCAGGCAGCCACCAAGAAGAATCCCATGGCATTAAGGGGCTATTACAATTATAGATGTTGAAACCCTTTGAAAGATTAAAAACACTCTACCAAAGAAAAGTCATGATATGAGTACGTAAAGTTAGGATGGCACTTCCGTTGTGTTTTTGGCACAGACAGCCCTGGAAATACTTTGATTGGCTCTGTCTTAACACCTGCATGGTGAGTTCTGTACATGCTTCTCAGTGCTGTCCTAGGGAATGCCTGTTTGCACTAAACTTGAAAAGATTGCTTTTGATGATGACAACATGGGGGACAATGTTTTCAGCCTTCATTTAGGCCATTGATTTTCCCAGATTTCCAAAGTCACCATATTTGGCAGTAATATCTTTTTGATACATACACTATGATGGCTACAGTGTTCCACTTCTCATTTTTCTTATCTTCCTCAAAGAAAGCAAGATATTCTTTTTGGAGAAACATTATCTGCAGAGTTAACATAAGAAATATATAGTATCTTCCTTATGAAATTAATTTGGCATTATTTTTGAGGTGAGCAACATCTTGGCAACTGCTTTGGTTTAAGACTCTATGTGATTTGGGAAAAGCACGTTTCAGAATGTTTAATTCAGCAATACAAAAGGCACTAATGAAATATGCATGTATGAATTTTATATCATATTAGTTCCCTCTTTCTTGAAATCTGAATAAAAGCCAAACATCTGGATTACGTTTGAAAAGCCTGAATTTCCAATTTTCAGAGAGATTCAATCTATTTTGACATTGCACACTTAGCCTTAACATTTACAGTGTGCTATTAACATTACTTGCAATTGTAAAAAAAAAAAAGTCCATATTTAAACAAACTTGGTCGCTCCTAATGCTAAAAATATATCTATATTTGAAATGACTGCTGCTGCACAACCGTACACATCCATGGTTTAGGCTTCATCAGCATTTCTATTATGAATGCATTGAACAGGCCTGTAATTCAGCTATAAAGATATGGCATAGCTTTGATATATAAATTCTCCCATGATTGTATATTAAAACAACAAAAAGCAGTTCATGTATCACTTAGTTTGAAAAACTATTCATTGACTCAGGGCTTTCCGAAGGCCTCAGATATTCAAGGTACTCCATGGTTGACCAAAAAAGTCATGCCCTTGTTGAGAGTTCATTCTTCAAATTTATAAGACAAATGACAAGATTTCTATTTTTGTAGATATTTGGGTGTATTTTGGCTACCAAACTAAAGGCAGGTGAATATATGGTCATAATTTAGAGAGGTAAATATGGATGTTAATATTTTATCTCATTTCATTATCATAGTTTGTTTTTTAAGACAGAGCTGATCAGTTGAGGTTTAGGAGGTAAGGCAAGAAATTCTATGTCCACACAAGAGATGAAGAGAAACAGAAGAATATGACATTGAAGTTTGCATAATAGTAAACCTCAGTGCCTAAATTTTTACTGGACTTCTTGTCGCGTACATTAGGTGAATCATACTCTTTTGTGCCATAAGAGAACAGCTTGAAGTCAAGGACTTCCCTCTTCTTATTTTGCTTTATTAAAAAACAAGTCCATTAAACTATATAGCAGTATCCAATTAAACAAAAACAGATGTATTTGAAGGCGTTTGTTTAGGTTGGGAGATGAGAAACAAAGGAAGTACTTTTAAATTGGAAACTTTTTTAAAGGAGAAAACTGAGTTTCATTACATTAATTGCTGCTCTTCATGTCTTTTTTTTTTTTTTCATCTTACACTGCATACTCTAACAGATATTACATAATTGCATAACTATTCTTACTATGTGCTGACATGACATTACGACAGCCCTGATAGGGTATATCATAATGAAACCGTAATTAGAACAGTCATGATGTATTATGGCAATGATCCACATCGTCACAGAAGTGCATTGGAATGCACGGAAAACCCATTGAGATGTGCAGATTTTCGACATAATACAGCACAACCATGAAGTTTCATAGCATGGAGGAGAAATTGCCATTATGCCCATGCCGCTGGCAGCATGGGTTGTATGTAACACATTTCTTAGATATGTGTTAGAGAAAGTTCTGATATATATCAATGGAAGGAAATTTTTGAGAGTGACATTTGTGAAGTTTGTGTTTTTTAAAAAAATCTACAGGAAGGACTTGTTGAAATACGGACCTAACTGCATAAATTGGATAGTAGAAGTTTCCTATAAACTCAATATTCCTATAAAATATTTAGTAAAAAAAAAAAAAAAAAAGGGATCCAAAAGGTTTCCTTAAATTGAGGAATTCACCAAATATGCCTTTAAAGTAGGAAGACCATTTGAGGATTTTTCAGCCAATTTTGCCTTTTCTTTTTGTCCTCAATTTTTGAGCTTAGATTATATAGCTTATGTTTTATGTAGTTGTATCTTTGCCCCACTGTTTTCCTGGGATTCTCTGCATCAGGATCTTGTATCTGAGTCTCTTTCTGGCAAGTGACAGCTTGCTCCTTAACTTGGTATTTTTCAGTCTTGGCACTTCTACACATAATAATGTGATCGTTATGGCTAATCTGGTGAATGTGGGCCCCCAAAGCTCAACTTTCTAAAATAGAGAGGAATTTTAGACTTTCTTCTAGGCCAATCCTCAACCAATGCTTGATTATCCAATAAAATATCCCAACCAGGTAGTCTTCTGGTCTCTGCTTGAATAACTCTGGTAAGTGAGAACTCACTATCGCCCAAGCTTTAGTTCTTGTGCTTCAGTCTTTGATTCCAGGCCTGACCTCTGAGGTCAGATGAAACTAATGTTTTCTGTTTAGTACTCTTACTATTCCACACCTGCTAACATGTTCTTCCCTTTCTTCTGTCGTCTTCAACTCTTATTTATCTCTCGGCTGAATATCTCCAGCTTCTTCAACAGCTTGCTCCCTGGAGGAGTGTTGCTTCTTTTCTGGAACTTCCTTAAGTGCTCTTCTTTAGATATTTAATACATTGCTTAGGTCCCTCTTGGAACATGGAATCCAGTGAGAACAAGGACTGCAGGTTTGGGCCTAGTAAAACCACAGTTAAACTGATCTATCTGCTACCTTTTTTTTTTTTTTTGACCCTGTGTTTGACCCCTCAAATCATATTTCATTCTTTTTACATTCCTTCCACTCTGTCTGTTGACTCCTTGAACCTAAAGACAATTGAAGCCTAGTCACCTCCATTCTTTGTGCACTTTCTATATTTTTATTTTTTTGGTGGGAGGAAGGGATGGTTATTGACTAATTCTGTCTGACTTAATACTTGCCCTATCTCCTTCTTAGATTTCATCTACAATGCCAGCATGTTATGTTTACTTTGGGTCTAATATCTCATCTAAAAGAGACATTTAGAAGTACTTGCTTGCAAGTTCAGATATCTCATCTAAAAGAGACATTTAGAAGTACTTGCTTGCAAGTTCAGATATCTCATCTAAAAGAGACATTTAGAAGTACTTGCTTGCAAGTTCAGATCCAACTAGAGACGTAGATTGGCCTGGAAAATGTTAAAAAGTTTAATTCAACATATAAAAATGATAATTTTCATATAAAACTATATATTCTATCTTCTCCTCAGATGAGTACCTGACCAGACAGAAGCCATATTGAAGCCATATCTCACATAGGAACAAAACTGAGTAGAGAAACTTGTGCTCTTCTATCCTCCATAAAATCAACACCACTTCCTCTTGTTTCCGCTTGACTGGAACTGAATGTTAGTAATTATCACATTTATGCCTTTTCTTTTATTATAGAAAATAGTTCTTCTTTTCTGTGACCCTAGCAATAGAGTATGAAAGACAGAAGATGACTTATCTATACTCACATTCTTTACATTAGAGCCAGGAAGTGGGGTGCTGGATCTGGTTAGTTCTGACTTGTGAGAGCTGATTGTTAAATATTAAGGAATCTTGCCAGCAGTAGCAACAATTGGTAGCTTGGAATCTACCATGATGGGAGTATTTACAGCAGGGAAATCATTCCACTAGGAAGCCAGTTTACTATTACCTGTAGGTGCTTGAGTTTATGATATCAGAGTTAAAATATTTATTATTCTTTATTGACCAATGGGATTAGTATAATTTGGCAATCTAATCAACATGCCATATACGAATGTTATTATATATGTTCACTAATAAAAATAAGACTAATCAGAAAATGACCCCATGGCATGACATATCCATTAAGTAGTGATCTTTACAAAGAAATGCTCAACAGGTTCTTAGCAAAATTCCTTGTACTTCTGTACTTCTAAATGATTGCATCCTCCTGCTCGCTTTATGCTTATAAAAATCTAATAGAAGCGTATATACTTGATCCAGGAATTCACATCCTTACTGTAGGGATTTAAGTCATTAGATTTGGGGTGTATGTTCTTAGCAATTTAATTATGTTTAAAATCTGGTTAGTAGTGTAGTAAATAACTGGTATTGCTACAAAATTACATTGAGAAGGTAATAGGATTGAATTTCTACACAAGTTGACACTCAATTAAAATTTCCATATATCCAATGAGTTAGCCAGTTCTTAGCTGAGGAGCTAGAAAAAATGCCTTCCTCCTTAAGCCAAACATTCCAAAACAGGCAATATTTATAATAAAGTCAAATCAAGACTCAGTGCATCAACTAATATTTGAGTTTGGCTGATAAATACAGATCAAAACCAAGGAAGTGACTAAAGAGCACTTATGATTTTTCTTTCTTAAATTCTTCTATTTTTTATTGACACTGGGGGAAAAATAACACATTAAAACCTCCTTACTGAATTACTGTCCTAAACCAATAGATCCATGGGGCTTGTTCAACTAAAAGCCACAACAGACTTTGTAATGCAATGATGTAATCTTGGCTTTGTGTCATTTATATTCAACCTAAAAAAACACAATTTTCCTGAATAGACAGGCTGACAACAATATTGTTCAGTGTGGGTTTTTATTTGGATTCTTTCCAAATGGTTCACATGCCTTCACCGTAGCACATCATGCCTGCTTACTTTTTTTTTTTTTGCCCGAATTCCAAAGTTTTCCCCTTTTACTAGCTCTCTATTTTTCTTTTAAAGTCTCAGTTATGTTTGTAAAACTAACCAGCTCCACCACAAAATTAGGATGTATCTTGCAGAGTGCATTCATTTTACTTTTTGCATATTTTTCCCGAGGTCATGTCAAGGTTAGTTTGAATTCCATCCTACATTAAGACTTCTTTCACAGCTATTTAGCTCGGCAGCCTACTCCCCGCTGGGGTCTGCCCCTTGGGCACGTCAAAGCTTCAGACCTGACAAATCACACACAGATGAAGCTGTACAGTTTTTTAAACGGTTTCATCAGTAACTTTTTTCCTTTTTCACTATCCTCCTTCACATTAAGATTTTTTTCCCCCTGAATTACCGTTTCAGGAATGTTGATTTCTATTTGAGACTGTTTTTACATCAGACTTACAAACTAGCAATATCATTTATCTTATAGTAAATCAGACCGGAAGCCTTCTACTCACCAAGACGACAGACTGAAAGATCTATAGACCATTCTTAACTAGTATAACTATAATTTCATTATTAAGATCTATTTGCAGCAGGAAGCTTAGTGTTGTGAAATGTGGCTGACATTTCACAGGGTCTACCAGAAACAGAAAAAACTGTCAACCATAAAAATGCATCCAGTTTATAACAAATTACAGGTTGAGCCTGGAAATGTTTCTCAAATGGTTAGCAATATGCTCTTATCAGTATTTTAGCAAATTGTGACTAATGGTGCAACTCCATTTCCTGTTTAATTGATGAACTGAAAATGCTTGGTTGCTAATGAGTGTATTAGCAAACAATGTCCCCTTCATGGGCTTAAATAGATCAGGATTTCTTAAAAGCAGCCTACTGTTCTTATTTTCATATAAAGAAAAATATTGACTGCCACAAAATTGCTAGATCAACTGAAGAAATGGTGTAATTATTGCTGTATCGTCATTTTGGCAATGTCCAACAACCAGATTATAGTCCTCTAGTTCTCACACTAGAAAATAGTTATTTTCTTTTGCAAACCATGGGCTTTTATTACATTTTTATTCAGGACAAACAACACCTGAAGATCTTAACTGCAGACCAAGCAGAAAACTTAGAAGTGAGAGGGGGAAATATGTATTTGAATGATTCTCCTCTCCTAAGTCCTGTTTTAAACTTAGCTCAGTATGAAAGTACGCATCGATGGGTTCTGGTTGAACCATAAAATGTTGCTGGTTGAAGCTAATTAAGGACAGGTCTAAATAGAAAAAGAAAAGGAAGGGGAATCAAAGGAATTACATTAGGTGTCAGGATGTTGTTTGGGGACTTTTATTAATATTTAGAATTTTATAGTTATAATCAGGGAAAAGCCTAAATTCTAAAAATGTCCATTTTATGTCATAATTTCATATTTACGTTATTTTTGCAATAAGATACATGTCAGCAGGCAAACATCTTGAAGAAATCATTTTGGCATTGGCGCATTAACACATTATGGTGAAAAGAGAGGCTTGTGCTTTTCACGCAGTGCATTTCAGTCTTCAATTAATGTGAAAGCACTACAATGCCTATGCAACTTCTCTTGCCTAGTGGTGCACCATTTATCATTGCAGTTTTACATTGACCTTGACACCCACTTCATTAGAATAAAGATTGTCTACCATTTAGGTTACATTGTTCCTCTGCACAGAGACCCCATGCAAATTTCTGTTCAGATAGAAGAGCTGCGAGGCTGTCAGAGGTCATCTGCATTAAATGATTGCAGCTATTTTCCAACTGCTTCTTTTCATTCTACTCAATTCAGGCTAGGAGGATCAATCAAGTCCTCTGCCTGAAACAGTGGGACTGCTGGGAATATAACTGTTTTTGGTAGTAGTGGATATGCCCTAAACAGTATTAAATATTTAATATAAACTCATTAAAGGCCATGCAAAGGCTTCAGAAAGATATCAAGTTTATAGAAAAAGCTAAGGGGCTAGAGAACCTTTTAAGAAATAAATAGAAGAATAATAAATTTTCAGAGTATGATTACAGTAGTTGTTAAACTTAGTAAATCTTTTTTGTAGGAGACTTTTTTTCTCTCATCCTTAGGGAAGGGACAGGAGAAACAGACTTGGTATTCTTATGCAGTATTTTACTTAAAATCAGCACTGAAAAGTTTTCAGTTATAGTGGTTTTATTTTTGTTCTCTCACAGGGAATTTTGCTCTGAGTATTTATTAGAAAAAGCTTAGGTATTTGTTATGTAAAAGGAATGATTGGAGAAATAAGTTGCCAGGTTTCCTACTTAAGTTTTCTGAGTGATATAATTGGAATTAAATTATTAATGGGAGATACTTTAAAAAAGATTGTTTTATGATCTTCTATTAGGGAATTTGCAATTCATTTTAATATTTGTAGTTTGATTTATATTAAAGATAATGCAATCTATGTCCAATTAACAATACATGGCCAATGTAATGTGATTTCCAGATCATGCAAATGGAATAAGCTAGAAGAGGGGGGAAAACTCAATTCTTAACCTCAGATGTAATTTGCTGTGCGAGTTCTGGCAGTTTTAAATGACATTGCACTTTTTAATTTTTCCAAAGGCTCAGCAGCAGATTTATCCCAATCAAGAAAGCCTATTATTAATTTACAAGGACAATTGTAGGAGTCTTTATAATTTCTCTGTGCAATTATTCGCCATAAATTGCTAATGGTAAAATACAAGGAGTTTGCAAGAAATAAAGACCATTATTTGTCTTGGGCTTGAACTCTCTTCTTCAGTTTTGAAGATCTTCGCTAAGTGCTGGTGATAGTGGCTCCATGTGAAACATCACATGCATCCTGAGATGCTGGATGCTGGTGTTCTGAAAAAGGGGGCAGCGTAAGTACTGCTGCAGAGGGGACACTGGCCTTTAGCAGATTCCTGCACTCGGCATGTACAGCTGAGCTGTGGACCCTGGACTTTCATATAAAAAGACTCTTTGTTCACCACTGAATGGCATTAGGCATGGACTTGCTGAGGGGCCACCATGAAGCCTCACATGAGGAGGGTAAACACTAGCCCGAAAACACAATATGGGAGTCATAGATGGACACATCCCTGCACTTTTGTGCAAAACTGCATATTTTCATAAATAATTTTGCCAGTGGTTTGGTGTTTTGGTGTGTTCCTAGCATAAGCTTTCTTGTTGATAGACTACGGTATATTTTCTTTTCTCAGTGTATTTTCTTTGTCTGTCATGTCTTTATGGAAAAGGCATATATGCTGGATATGCAGGTATTTATGGAATTACTTTGCACTGGGAAAGATAATCATACTGTTATTCTAATAACTAGATCATTTTATCCTTGCTTTTACTCTTCCTCATATAAAATCATGAAGCCTAGTTAAAATACGGTATAAGATGTAAATACGCAAACCCTGGAGACACAGAATCTGACAGCCCTATTCTAATAATCAAGAAAATTCTTTGGTTTAATTCTTGTGTTTCTCATAGCCAAAACTTCACTCTCCGCTCAGCAATGTCTGGTCTCTTTTCAGCATAACCAACAGAAGCACCATACAAAAGTCTTACAATGGATGTCTTAATCTCTCTGTGTGCTTTTAGAGCATTATTTTGAATTCCATCATGCTGCCTTTTTTCTTTCCTCTTCTGAAGTTTTATTACAACAGCAGAATTCCCAGGGAGCTTTGAGGGCAAGGTTCACATAATATAGCCCTGAAGTTTTGCTTAGGTGGAATCCATCCCCCAGTCCTGGCCATCTTTTGATGATCTTTCTATTTCAAAAAGATTCACTGGGTAGAGTCTTGTAGCATTAGCTGTATGTAGTTTATTTTTTATTTTTTTATTTACTAGACAGTGAGCATCGACATCCCTTTCATGATGCTTTCTTTCTCTGACCTCACAGTGACAAGGCATCTTGTTCTTTAACATTGAGGGAGGCAGAAAAATGCTTGAGTTGCTCAATGTGTGCCTTCTATACCAGTTTCAAAATGGCTTATTCTTCTGGTTTCCATGGTGACAATTAACACTGTTTCAAGGCATTGTTCCAGTCTCCATTTGGGCAGAATTTTCGGTGTGATTTTTAACAAAAAAAAAAAAAAAGGAGGGGGGGAAGGTTTTAGGAGGGAAAAAAGCCTTTAGCATAACTGTCAAAAAAGTTGTCTCAATCAAGTCTTCATGCATTTCTAATTATATTTACTTCAGAAATCCTGTTTTGGCTAACTTCATTTTATAATTCAACTTTAGTATTTGTGCTTTTAAAAAGTAAGCACTGAATAAGAATTTTCTAAAAACTTCTTTAATTCTTAGTTTTTAAAATAAGCTAGTGTTTGTGGTTATATTTAACTGTTTTAAAGTTTTCTTTATATATCTCTATACACACACAAGAGTGGCATTTAGGATAGGAGTGGCCTGTGTCTTTAATTTAGGTCATTCACAGATCTATTAGGAGGCTTCATTAGTCAAAATTGAATTGGCCAAGCAAATACACTTAATAATGTAAATATGCCCTTTCAATAGAGTATATTTTATTTTTGACTAGACAGAGAGGCCCACAGCAGGTGCTGTGGGGAAATTAAATACTGGATGCTTATTTACCTTAGCACTCAAGAAAAGCCATCTGACTTTAACTTGTTAATCTCATTTTTGACTATTGGAAGAGTAGTCTGTATCATAACGTCCCTAGACTACAGGACACAGCGGGGCAGCCTCTGCTCACTTACTGCTGTGGACAGAATGAATATGAAGATTAAATTATTTTCTGACCACAGACTAAAGTAGCCCTATTTGATAGAATGACCAAGAACTAGATAGAGCTGGCAGTTGGTTGTCCCTGTCTAATGCTGCTGAGAATGTTGAAGGGAGAAAAGCAAAAACATACTCCCATCAACAAAAATATAACCCTCTGGCATGATGACATATACAGCTTGAGGCCTTAAATTGTATCAGATTCAACCTTCAGAGTGCTTCAAAAATTAAAATAAACATTTTCATCTTAAATTATGTGACATTCTGTTACCCCTTGTGCACGTACCAATACTTACCTAACAATTAGCTGGATTCTCTTAGCGTTTATAGTTTGAAGGCATTGTCTGTCTATCCTCTCTCTCATCAATCTGTTTATACAGTAGGTTATGTGGTGACAAAGAGCATACCTGAAGACAATTTTTTTTTTAACGTAGTAACTTTTTATAATAGCTGTTGCAGTGACTACCAGTGCTAGATTCACAGAGAAAATTAATTTATTATATCTAAAAGCACATTAATTGCTTTTTAGATATTTCTTATTACAAGACTGTGTTTTTTTGTGGGACACATCTAAGCTGTTGCCTTTCATGACTGATCTGCTGTGTAGTTGCTGTTCCAAGTTGGGGTAAAGAGAGAGGGTGAGCATGTTACAAGTGAAAGTGATAACTGGTCGAGGCTTCTCCTGGGTAGCGCAGGTGGAGAACTCCTCTGTCAATTAATGCACGTGGCATAAGTGAAAGATGTGAAAAGAATTCTTCTGCTTGCTTGAAATACTCGTTCCTCTAGTATGATGTCAAAGAAGTCTTACCAAATTAATTATGTAAACCTTTGTCAGCAATATCACCTTTAGTGGGGAATCAGATTGCATAAAGCAGATTGCCCTTTCCTCCAGTCATTGCTCTGATAAATAAACAGTTAGGTTTCCAGAACGCTTGTTGAGTGTTGAGTCCAAAGGACTTGAGCAGACAGTGTGTTTTATAACTGTTGGAGTAATGTGGTCATGGTAATTGCCTGCCATTAGAAAATGAATGCAGAACTCCCATGTTTCACAGGCCAAATTCTGAAAGAACTCTAAAGCAACCCTTGATTCTTTTCATTATACATATTCATGTAATTTTGGATACTCTGACTCCCTGATCAACATTCATTAATACTATGAAATGCTTTAAATCACCTCATTTAAAACATTTTGTTCTGTGATCCACAAATGACTAACATTTGGAGAAGTTTACATAATACAAATGATGTGCATGTTTAGTGTAAATGAAAGATTAAAATATGAAGCTAAAAGTATGCAAACATATGCAGGAAAATGCTGAGGGCCTATTAACTAAAACAAGGATTTTATACCTTCTTTTCCTTTAAGCTGCTTCTAATTGTATTTTAGTTGGGGATCTTATGAAATATCATGTTCTCAGGTGAATGAAATCACCCAAGTGCTTGGGGAGGTTTTGAACTTGCTGATTTCCTACCTTGCCAGACAAAAGCTTTTCTTACTAGATCTGATAAGGTGCTCATTTTAGCTCAGTTAGGACAATGGACCTTGGTAACCTAACTTTCACGCCTTGAAGAAAGAAGTTTAGGGATTGTCAGTATACATTTGGAAATGTGCTAAAGTGGTAAAATAGGTTTAATACTTTAACCAGAATCCAGTTTTTTTCTGTTCAGCAGTGTTTTTATGTGCACATTTAAAAAATACATCCACAGTCATTTATAGTTGTCCATAATATAGGACTTTCTAACGATGAAGATAGAGTTATTTGAAGAGAATCACCATAGTAACTGTCACACTAAATAGCACTTACATTATTGCTTGCAAAACATCTTTTAGGAGACACTCACTTGACAGTTTGTTAGAAAACCGTGGGATGACAGTTTGTTAGAAAACTCTCAGGGGATGAGAGTTATGTAATTGATTGTGATGTTTGGGGACATTTTATAGTAATCAATAAGGAAGCATAGATTTGTAACCATTCTTAAAGAGGTGTTTTTTCCCTCTCTCTATACATACCTCTTCTCCAAGCCTACACAAGTAAAAAAGTAAATGAAAAAAAAATTAAGAATTCAGAGGACTTATAGGAAAAGGAAAAAATTACACAATTTTTAGAGATCAATTTATTTGTACCACTCTGAGACTGGTCCCTTAGAGGGCAGAAATGACTGATGGGCAGTACTCCAGAGCAAATATTGACCAAGACTAATTGTAATATTAAATCCCCCTAGACCAGGTATTTTCATTTGGAATATTTCAAGATAAAGATCAAATATGTATACAAACTTTAGAAAGGCATAAAGCTTATTCAACTAAATAGAATACCTTGGATGTTTGTGTGTGTGAATATATATATATAAAACCATTATCAGCATTTTCCTCAACAACTCAATGTTCTTAGTTTAGCTTTACCATAAATTCTATTGGAAAAAAAAACTTTTAACACCTGTGAGCCTCACTAACTCTGTGCTCAAAGATTTTCTAAGAACACCTCTTTCCCTAATGAAATCTTTTTTCTCTTCCCGTTTTAGCGTTACAGTGTGGAAATGTCCATCAGGGACCTGAAAAAGACGGAGCTGCTTAGTAAGGTTGAAGCTTTGAAGAAAGGTGGCGTTTTACTACCAAATGATCTCCTTGAAAAAGTGGATTCAATTAATGAAAAATGGGAACTGCTTGGGGTATTTGCATTTTTATTACTGTTTTGTAGGTTATGTGTACATTTTTTGTGTAGTGAAGTACTCTATCTGTCTGATTTCTAATTTGAGGCACAAATATCTCTCTTTTTCAATTCACTACCTACATTTCAAACAAGCTATTCATGCTATTATGGGGGAAAAACACTGCTTTTCCTCTTCTGTTGATTTTTTTTTTTACTCTGAGCTTGTCTCCTTTCAGATTTTTAATAATTTGGGTTCTTTAATACATAAAAAAGTAAGTAAAATATGCCATGTATTATGGGTAGGCACCAAGTCAACTATAATACAGTGTATCTGATATACACTGACTGTCATGCTTGAATGACTGTTAATAGAATTTATTCCAAAGGTACATGTTGGAGACATCACTGTTTAACTATTTACTGTAGCCTTCAGATGAAAAGTGGGGTTGCCACCACAGCTTTCAAGTCACACTAAAGCCACCAAAACAAAGATGCAAATTTGACCCAAATCTGAATTGTAGAATTACACTGGCCTCTGTTTTGTGCCTCAATTTCCAGCTCACTTTTAACAAAGGCCAAAAAAAAAAAAAGTTTCATGTAATTCATTTCACGCCATGATGGGCTGGGTCTCAGCCAAGCACTGAGATGCAAGAATCTGGCAAAAAGGCAATATAGAGATTCTGTTACCCAGAGACCAGGATGGCACTGTGCAGGGGACAGTTCTGTCCTTTTGTTGGAAGACAGCTGAGAGAGAGAGGTTAGACTCGATTTTTTCATCAACTTCTCTCTTAAATTGCCTTCACTTCAAATCAAGGGTAAGCTAAATTTGTCAATTACTTAAATGATTAATTCTAACAGCTAAGTATGGGTGGTGTCAGTTATGGAGCATGATTTTGCATGCCTTCCCTTTCCTGACTTTTTTTTTTTTTAAAGGAATAATACTCCAAAAATATTTTGAATAAAAAGCTCTCCATGTACCTTGATGACTTGGAGGAATGCCATGTTCAGTTTATGCCATGCTTAATCTAGGTGATTAAAAAACTGCAAGTAGAAATCCTTGCTTTCTCATCTAAATTCACCACACTCTGCAGTTGTACAAAGTAACTTAAAACATTAAAAGTTTTTATTCTGACTTATTGTTACATTACTTTTCAATTATTATTAATGGCTTTCATTTTATTATATGGTGATTTAGATCCGAACCTACTAAATTCTATAGAATTCATTGATCCCATTTAGGAGAAATGTGGTTAGTGTCTGACATTTTAAAGACTGTTTACTAAATAGATGAGAGCAGCAACTTTATTTGCTCAGTAGATAAAGTGATGGTTTGTCTATGCTATATTTTCACATATCTGTTTCTAACTTGGTAAATAATTAATAATAATCTTTTTGGAAAATTGTTTGAAGTATGTCATATATATAGTTCCCTAAACAAAAACTTTAAATCAAGATAATATTAAAAAAAGAACAAGAATGTTTCACTATCCTTTATGAGCCAAATACCTTTAAAATGGTTGCCATTTTGACAAAAATATCATTCGAATGCAATATGCTGAGTGTTGTTATGATTTCTGGGGAGAGAAGGGTGGAAGGAAAATTTTAACAAAACCTGTGCCACACTACCACCACCAGGCATTCTGCTTTAATTGGCATGATTACATTTTAATTGGCATGAAAAAAATTTAAAGACAAGGATTTTAACTTCTAACAATGGTAAAATAGAGGGATATGGTTTTTAATATTACTTTCATCTAAGGTGAACAGTGTGGAATGGAAATACATTAGAATGAAATGTCAGTGGTGCGTACAGTTTAATCTGTGAAATTTTGTCCCCTGTGCTGCATATTACTCTGTCTCAATTGCATATTAAACAACCCTATCAAGGCAGGCATTGGCATCTGCTGTGCTGACACAAATTGTGAATTAAATGAAATTGATGTCCTCTGTCGTATATTTATGAAGACGGACCATTCTCTGAAGTATTCTGTTTATGAAGAATTTATGATTGCAAACTGTTCCAGAACAAAAAAGTGGCAATAAATTCTTTTTTGTGACCCTACCCTCCAAGGGCATTGATTTCACCTCCTGCTGCTACTTTTGTTACAGCATAAAAACAATAGCTAAATCTGGATTCCACTGAGGGTCTTCAAATTATCAATATTTGCACCATGAAAATACAGGGGTGTTGCCAGGAAAGGCTATTTTTCTGTTACAATCTCCTAAAGATACTATTTACAGAATACTACACAGCAGATGAATGTTGGTTGACTTCATTTTATTTGTGTTTTAAAGCTGATATTTGTAGGTTTAATTCATCCTTATAGATTAACTCCTTTTGATGCTCCAGAGTGTTTTTCACCAAAAAAAAAAAAGCAAAAAAGCCTTCTCTGACTATACTCCAAGCCATAGTGGTTCATCTAAGCAGAGTTCTAGCATAGTGGATTGGGACTCATTTTAACACTTATTTTAGAGAATTGAGCATCCACAAATGTGAAGTGGGAAGAATTGAAAGGTTGAATGATTTCCAGGGCAGGTAAAATCTAGCACCAAGGAGGTGCTGCCCCTTCTTAACAGCCTTGAATCATAAGGTTTGTACTTCACAAAACAACAAAAAAAGAAATTTCATTCTCTTTTGTGCAATCTTCTCTTGGCCTCTTTAACATATTGATTAAACTCAAACTTCTATCTCCTGAAATTTTTAGGCAGAGAATTTTTACTGTAAACTCCTGTCATGAGAATTCAAATGAATTTTTATCAGTGACCATGGTGAACTTTTGGGTCAGAGCTCCTTTCTGTTAGAGGAAATTATCAGTGAATGAGGTCTTCTTAAGCCTCTAGTGATAGTTAGAACAACACCCATGGCTTGAGAATCAAGTTCTTAATGGAACAATGAGCTCATCTGAACTGAATGTCAGTCGTGACATGGCGGCTGCAGCAGACACCTTCCAGGTGGGCTCTTGTCACCAGCCAAACTGTGATATGTATTTGGTACCTATGCTAATCAGTGTTTTTTCTTTTTTTTCTGTTGGTGTTTTTGTTTTTAATCTGCTGCATTAGAAAACCCTAGGAGAGAAGATCCAGGACACAATGGCGGGCCACAGTGGGTCGAGTACACGTGACCTGCTCTCTCCTGAAAGCGGAAGCCTGGTAAGGCAGCTGGAGGTCAGGATCAAAGAACTGAAAGGGTGGCTGAGAGATACAGAGCTTTTCATCTTCAATTCCTGTCTGAGACAAGAAAAGGAAGGAACAATGAATGCTGAGAAACAACTGCAATACTTTAAGGTAATAAAAAAACAATCAAAGTTGATAAAAAGCTTTCTTTATGGTAGGGATGAAATATTTATCAAGTACATAAAGTATTATACCCATGTATCTATGTATCACTGTGCACTTAAATGTTTCCTTGAATTTATAGACACCCTCCACATTTCTTATATGCCAGCGTCTGTGTGTTTATAAAGATGAACATTAAGCATATCAAATACACATTGTGTAGGGGAAATCTCTACTGCTTGTGGGTTTTGTGCAGTGCCTATTGAAGAAGGGCTTTGATAAATTAAAAGCAGACCAGCAGACACTCAAGACTACCAAGGACTTTGAAAGGCAGACCTACATGTTCTATAAATAATGTGGCTAAAAATACTTCTATAAATTGATATGATAAAAGCATGTGATTTAGTTGAAGAGTATTAATGCTAACAAAAGGAAATATAATTTTTACATATGAAAGAATTAGCTACTTACAGAAGGAAGAAATAAAGTAAAAGAGGTTCCTACATTAGAGGCATTTTCCTCCATAGAAAAATGTCAGCCTTAGCAACACAGCTGTGTGCATGTTTGTGGTATGTCCACGAAGTGTTCCCCTTGTTTGTTCCCATGGTTTACACAATATCTATTCAAAAGCAGCTTAAAATTCAAATGCTGGCTCTTACCAGCCATACTAGCCTGTACTACTTGAGCCCTCCCATAAATTCAGTGATTATTTGGGCGCTGGCCGGTGTCAGCCTAAGGCTTTTGGGTTGCAAACCTGAATTTGCTGGCTTGAAAGGTTTGAAAGAGGAGAAAGGGGAAAATCAAGAAGGAAAGAACTTCTTGACACCTAGCAAGCGGTTCTTCTCAAAGCCTTCTAGGACCAGGTTTTCTTCATCGCATACCTTCTGCCCTGCCCTCTTTTAGCAGTCTACATATCAGAGAATGTAGTCACATGTAGCTCACCTTCCCTTGCCAGACAGGCAGGCTCCCCTTGCTCACCTGCATAACCCAAGAGGAGGCCCCCATCCAGGGTAAGGGCACTGTATTTCTCAGTGAACCATCTGTATCACATACCTACACATTGCTTTTTACTTGAATTCCTTGTCTGCCATTGAGTTGAAGTTAAAAGTCTCTTGCCAAGGCAAACGGGTTTCACTCTCTAACATCTAATATCCGAAAGATTTGTTATTTGACTTCCGCTTGTTTAACTCTAACCCTCTCCATTTCAGGGAGATGGAGTCTTCAGATATTTCTCTCTGTGTTATTTGAACTTTACAGGTACCTTGCAAAGCATCCTGGTCATCAATAGGCTAGATGTTGTGTAACATATTTCCTTTCTGTTATGCCTGTTTTGCAGCTTTAGTGAACTGGTTAGTGGCCCCAGTTAGTTTTATGACCTTGGTCATAGTTCTTGTATGATCCCTGGTGCCTCAGTTTCTTCATCTATGAAATGGTATGCTAGTAATATGTATCTCACACAGTTATGAGCTCATATGTGTAAATCATTCTTTCTACTTTTTGTAGATGCATTCATAAAGGATGAAATTTCTTAATATTATAAGACCAAAGATGTTACATAATAATTGGAAATAGTAACAGGAAGTTTGTTATTACAGTTATTTATATACCTGCCTACCTACCTACTTGGCTCATACATAGGTAACTGAAGGCCATTTTTTTTCACATCCACTATTATCATAAATGGAAGCATAAGCAGTTCTGCATTGATTCACTGATGCTGCCAAGGGATGTTAGCTTTATGCTTTAGGTTTTTACAATGTCATCAATGTCATTTTCAGCTAGGTCCTAGTAACAAATTTAAAAGAGATTAAGAGAGACAGAGATATGTCTCTCAGCTTCCAAATCATTAAACAGTTTCTAGGAGTTCCAGTCATTCACTAATACTTTCTGGCCGCTAGGGAATATTCACTACACCTAATTCATTATTTACCATGTGTACTTTAGTGCCTGAAAATCATCATAGAAGTTTTCTTTTAGACGTACTAGAGATACTTTTTGCTGTTTTATTTTTTTCTTCAAAGATGATTTTTCTTTAGAGCATTTTTATGTTTTCAGTATCACTATTCATTAAACTACTTTTATGCCCCACTTTCACTTATTTGGCTATTTAAAAAAATATATAGTTATTATTACATTATAGTTAATATAGTTATTAATAATAACTAAATAATAAATGATAACACTTTGCCATCTGAGCCACCAGGGAAGCCCAAACTAATAATACAGTTATTATTATTTTAAAAATAATAAATAATATTTCCTACTCCAAACAACAGATAGGATCTTGATGGTAATATATAGCTCATCTTGTATTTTTCCCAGCCCTGTTCCATCCCCTGCTACCTTACCTAAGATAGCATGATCCTGAATCCTACATTCTCTATTTACTTGCTTTCCTCTGGTAGGAAGGAATATTTTTAATTTTAGTTGCTTTTAACTTCATTAAAAAGTAATCATGCTGTATGTTATCTTTTAGGATTTCTTTTTCACTTAACATTATAATGCCAAGATTCATTCATCTCCTAGAGTGTGGCTATAATTCACTTACTTTGACATTGTGTGATATTCCATTGTATGTACATGTATCTCAATGTTACTAGCAACATATGAGGTTGGTATTAGGATCCCGACTTTGCAAATGTGGAAACAGGCACATGGAAGTTAAGTTTTGTGTGTCTAAGGCCACACTTCGTAGAATTTGGTTTTCAATCCAGAACTGTCTGACTCTTCTAAAGCCCATTCTTTGAACTTCTATGCAAAATTGGTTATTTATTGGTATTTACTAAATGCCTTCCCATGCCAAGTGACTAAAGGGAAGCGCAAGACAGAACTAAATGTGATTGTTTCTTGGTGGTAGTTTTATTAGTCACAGTCTTCAGCAATTTGGCCAGAATAGCAAATTGCTGTAGCTATTAATGATCTGCTGCTGCTGCTGCTGCTAAGTTGCTTCAGTCGTATCCGACTCTGTGCGACCCCAGAGACGGCAGCCCACCAGGCTCCCCCATCCCTGGGATTCTCCAGGCAAGAACACTGGAGTGGCTTGCCATTTCCTTCTCCAATACATGAAAGTGAAAAGTGAAAGTGAAGTCGCTCAGTCGTGTCCGACTCCTAGCGACCTCATGGGCTGCAGCCCACCAGGCTCCTCCGTCCATGGGATTTTCCAGGCAAGAGTACTAGAGTGGGATGCCATCGCCTTCTCCAATTAATGATCTAGAGAGGTGAAAATATTTGTGTTTTTGTTTTACATATTTGTACAATATCAGTGTCAATTTTTTTTTGCCATGTGTCACTTTTAAAATTGAAGCTTTTAAAACTTTTTGAAATTATGGAGTCCTGATGATTTTCTTTTATGATGTGGAACTCTAGTCTCTTCTAAAGTTTTGACCTTGAGGAATTTGGTCAGATAAGCTAAGTGCATCTAGCATGACAGTACTCTTTTTTTAAAAAAATAAAGCTTTATGCATATTTGTTGTAATAAATGTGTTTCCTAGCCACAATTATAAATATTTCTGAGCTGTTTGCTCTTTAGAGCTTCGTGTATAATTAGTTAAGTGTTCTGTATATTACCACATTCATTGGAAGAATTAAACCAAATGTTTGTAATATAATAATATTGTAATATAATGTTTATAACCTGTCAAAGTCATAATTGGTAATAGGCATATGCAGAATACGAACTTTTTACTTACCCCAAATCCAAAAAAAGCAGATAACCTCTGCCTTCCTAAGTGATAAAACCACTTAGATAAGAGAGTTATTAAAGAACCTTTGTATGTCAAAAACTCTTTGCCACGTTCCACCTCTTCTTGTGGGTTCCCAAATGTCTACTGCTGTCATTGGTCACACAGAAGACAGGCTTTATCCACAGGGTTTAGCTTTATGATTCTCCGTTCTCTAAAGTCTCAGGCTTTTAACAGAATGAATTTCTTTATGTGACACCCAGAGTAATGATAGACAGGCCACAGTGCACTGCCCAGGAGAACAGGGAAGGAGGGTGCTGCATATAAAAATGAAAATCCGTCGCTTTGTAGACACGACCGTTTCCTTCTCAGAGCTTGGTCTGGGATGAGAGAAAGGATCACGGTCTTACGTTGTCAGAAAAAGAAAAAAAAAACAATTGTGGAATTTATTTTTTTCCTTTAAGGCAGTAATGTGATAAATGTGGGATTAGGCATGAGGCAAAATTCTACCTAAGAAGGAGTCAGAGCCCTGGATGGGAGAGACAGGAAGATGTGAGCCCAGGGACAGAAAGGCAAAAACGGTTCAGGAGTGAACACACTGTGACAACAAAATGCAGAGAGCACATCAGAGATTTAATGAGGCCAGCTGGCAAAGGGCCCCTTAGAGCTGTGTGTGTGCAGCTTCAATGCCATTGGTTGAAAAACACTGCTTTTAAACAGTGACCCTTCAGAGAGAGAGAAAAAAAATAATTCCTTAATCATATGTTCCTTGTACCCCGTAACGAAATTCATTATTCTAAAGACTCAAATTGGGAGAAATTATCCATTACCAGTTAAAGGAGCCTGCAGCGCTGGACTGGGTCCAGAATCAGCCTAGGAAGGATAAGTTTAGACCAGCCAAGAGGTTCTCTCACTGACAAGAACGAGTGGAATAGACATGGTAACCTTCTCAATGACTGATGTCCCAAATTTGCTTACTAATTTAAATTTGACCAAGCACTTCATGCATGTTATTATATTTAAACCTTACCCTAACAATATAAGTTGAAAATTGTGATCACCTTCTTATGTGTGTTTTTATTTATTTTTATGAGTGAAGAACTTGAGATACAGAAAGTTAATGTGAATTCAGACAGCAACCAGCAGTGAAGACAGAGCAAAAGCCGTGGGCTTTAGGTTCAGATTTTAGTATCCTCCCGTTCTGTCATTTGCTGACCCTTAAATATACTGAAACCTTGTTTTACCGTAAATCAAGGGTTAGCAAACATTTTCTGTAAAAAAGCAGATAATACAGTCTCTGTCGCAGTTCAACTCTGCTGTGCTGTGCTAAATCAGTTCAGTGTGTCAGATTCTTTGCAACGCTATGGACCATAGCCTGCTAGGGTCCTCTGTCCATGGGATTCTCTAGTCAAGAATACTGAAATGGGTTGCTATGCCCTCCTGCAGGGGATCTTCCCAACCCAAGGATCAAACCCGAGTCTCTCATATCTCCTGCACTGGCAGGTGGGTTCTTTACCACTTGTGCCACCAGGGAAGCCCACTCAATTCTGCTATTGTAGTATAAAAGCAGCCACAGACGATATATAAATGATATATATGGTGTGTTCAATAAAACTAACTTACTAAACTGTTTACAAGAGCAGTTGGTGGGCTAGATTTGACCAGCAGACTTTAGTTTCCTGACCCTGCTCTAGATTACAAAAATTACCAAAAGCATGGTGATGGGTACCATCTGCATGCTAGAACTGCAATTGGAGGAACAAAACATTCTTTTAATAACTGTGACAATGACAACCAGTACTTACTGAGCGCTCATGGGAGGCAAGTCACAGTTCCTAATTTTTTCCATTCACTTATTTAACACTCACGGTCGTGAGACAGTTGGTTTACTATCCCCTATTTATGGATGAGAAAACTGAGGCAGGGAAAATGGAAGTTACTCAAGACCATACTGTTAGTCAGGGATAGAGCCAATAGGCCAATAGTCAGACCTAGAAAGCTTGTTCCTGAATCTGCCACTACTGTGTAGACTCATTAGTCCCTGGGTCAGAGAACTATTTCTGGAAGAGAAAAACACATTAATTTGTGGCTTACTCTGTTGTTCCTTCCATTTCTGATTACGTGGATAGCCATCTATAGGATGTTGGGTTGTAACCCCATCAGGAGTTATAACCCCTGGCTATAACCTGAAATCAACCCCCATAAACAGAGGGCAGGAAAAGACAGAAGAAGGAAGCTTGACTACCCCAGATTGGTAGTTGGCAGTTTTAATAAGAAAGGAAACAGGAGGTTTGTCATGGGCAGCCATGAGACAAGTAGATTTCCATACCTGCCAGAATCTTAAAGGTTTATATAGAGGCTTGACCTGAGTTCAGTCATATATGTAGTCCATTTAGTCTTATCACCCACTCTTATCTCAAGGCCTTGTCCTTGGGACAGCTTCTAAGAGAGACAGGGGTGGAGACGAGGAGTCCGGTTGCCTAGGTTCAGCTTGAAGTTCAAATTGATAGTCATGCAAGTCAGTGTTTTAAATTTTGGAAGTTAAAATTTTTAGAGTAGGGTTTTAAACAGAATTTCAAATTAACTAGGAAGTTTGCAGCATTACTAAGTAATTAGCTGAAAGGGAATATCACTGATGAACTTTTACAAAATAGATAAATAAAAGAGCTAAACACAGTTCACATGGTTTAAGAAGTATTTTCCCAAATCTCACTCTGTCATTTTCAGAAATAAAAATAGAACCAATCTAGCCAAGAGGTTTAGAGGGAATTTCCCATGTCCAGTATAATCAATCTCAAATGGCACCACAAATAATCACACTTCCTGTGTCCTTCAAAACTCTCAACATTAGGAGGTAAGGTTGAGGGACAGAAGAGAATATGCTAGAATTTTGAGATATGAGAAAGGAGGCCATGTACCATATAGGATCATCTCTGCTGCTTTGTCCTAGAGCCATTCATTACAAACTTGGTAATGATGCTGTTGGCAAAGCTGCAAACAAAGAATTAACAGTAATTCAATCTGGCTGTAACAAAAGCTTGTAAAATGCCTTCAAAATCAACAGACCTCAGACAGGATTACATCCTTTCTACGTGTCTTAAATACTTTTTTTTTTTAAGCTATTATATTAACCATATATGTTCATAAAAAAATACTGAAATCAGCTTTTATCAGATATTTTCCCCCACTGTATATATTTTTAAAAATCCATCATCTAACACTTCTTTGGAAGTAATTTTAAGTAATTGGATACAATCCAGAATTGTCTTGTAAAGAGAAAAACATTGGCTGGATTAAGGTTGAAGTTCAAAGATAGATTTAAATAAATGTTATTCATACTAACCATCGGGGTAGTGGGAAGACCCACAGGAAATTTTTATAGGCAATTCCAGTGTAAGCCTTCTAAAATAAAGAAAATGGAGTAATTAAGGCCTAATTCATTCTGAGTACGCCTTTTTCTAAAAGACACTGAATGATTCCTGAAGTGGGGCATTTTGCCTCTGAGTTAAAGATGCAGAGAGGTAGCTATGTACTCATTTCATATGTGTCATTTGTATTATTGCTCTCAGATACGACTCAGATGGTAAAGAGTCTGTCTGCACTGTGGGACACCTGGATTCGATCCCTAGTTTGGGAAGATTCCCCGGAGAAGGAAATGGCAGCCTACTCCAGTATTCTTGACTGGGAAATCCATGGATACAGGAGTCTGGCAGGCTACAGTTGATAGAGTTGCAAAGAGTCAGACATAACTGAGTGACTAACACACACAAAGGCTGAGATGGTAATCTAGAAAGATGACAGGTATGTCACCTGTCCTTACTTTATCGCTGCCTAGAAAACCACAAATAACTGTCTTTAGGCTCTGAAACCACAGTGATGAATATTTCTGTTCTTACTTGATTTCTTCAGTTCAGTTGCTAAGTCGTATCCAACTCTGCGACCCCATGAACGAGAGCACACCAGGCCTCCCTGTCCGTCACCAACTCCCGGAGTTCACCCAAACTCATGTCCATCGAGTTGGTGATGCCATCTAACCATCTCATCCTCTGTTGTCCCCTTCTCCTCCTGCCCTCAATCTTTCCCAGCATCAGGGTGTTTTCAAATGAGTCAGCTCTTTGCATCAGATGGCCAAAGTATTGGAGTTTCAGCTTCAACATCAGTCCTTCCAATGAACACCCAGGACTGGGCTCCTTTAGGATGGACTGGTGGGATCTTCTTGCAGTCCCAGGGACTCTCAAGAGTCTTCTCCAACACCACAGTTCAAAAGCATCAATTCTTCGGCGCTCAGCCTTCTTCACAGTCCAACTCTCACATCCATACATGACCACTGGAAAAACCATAGCCTTGACTAGACGGACCTTTGTAGACAAAGTAATGTCTCTGCTTTTTATTTTTTTATCTTTTTCATTGTTTTAAAGGTTTATTTTTCTTTAAAACCTTCACCCAGTAAATATCAACTGGTTGATTTTCCTTGTGAAATCCAGGCAGTTTCATTTATTTGTTAGTAAAAAGATTGTAACTAGGAAAACCATCTAAATGATATATTCTTCAGATGACCATAATTAACCAAGTAGCTGATAATAAAAGGCAGATGGGAAATCAAGTAAGCGTGGATCTATAACATTTTTGCCTCTGAGAAGTTTGGAAAGATAAACTTTCCGTCTTTTTTTTGTTGTTGTTCTTTTTAAATATAATTTTATTATTATTATTATTATTTTACTTTACAATATTGTATTGGTTTTGCCATACATCAACATGAATCTGCCATGGGTGTACACGTGTTGCCAATCCTGAACCCCCCTCCCACCTCGTTCCTCCTACCATCTGTCTGGGTCATCCCAGTGCACCAGCCCGAAGCATCCTGTATCCTGCATCAAACCTAGACTGGTGATTCATTTCTTATATGATATTATACATGTTTCAGTGCCATTCTCCCAAATCATTCCACCCTCTCCCTCTCCCACAGAGTCCAAAAGACTGTTCGATACATCTGTGTCTCTTTTGCCATCTCGCATACAGGGTTATTGTTACCATCTTTCTAAATTCCATATATATGTGTTAGTATACTGTATTGGTGTTTTTCTTTCTGGCTTACTTCACTCTGTATAATCGGCTCCAGCTGTGTTTTAATATGCTGTCTGCTGCTGCTGCTAAGTCGCTTCAGTCATGTCTGACTCTGTGCGACCCCATAGATGGCAGCCCACCAGGCTCCCCCATCCCTGGGATTCTCCAGGCAAGAACACTGGAGTGGGTTGCCATTCCTGCTGCAATGCATGAAAATGAAAAGTGAAAGTGAAGTCGCTCAGTCGTGTCTGACTCTTTGCGACCCCATGGACTGCAGCCTACCAGGCTCCTCCGTCCATGGGATTTTCCAGGCAAGAGTACTGGAGTGGGTTGCCATTGCCTTCTCCGATGTGCTGTCTAGGTTGGTCATAACTTTCCTTCCAAGGAGTAAGCATCTTTTAATTTCATGGCTGCAATCACTATCTGCAGTGATTTTGGAGCCCCAAAAATAAAGTCAGCCACTGTTTCCACTGTTTCCCCATCTATTTCCCATGAAGTGATGGGACCAGATGCCATGATCTTAGTTTTCTGAATGTTGGGCTTTTAGCCAACTTTTTCACGCTCCTATTTCACTTTCATTAAGAGGCTCTGTAGTTCTTCTTCACTTTCTGCCATAAGGGTGGTGTCATCTGCATATCTGAGGTTATTGATATTTCTCCCAGCAATCTTGATTCCAGCCTGTGCTTCCTCCAGCCCAGCATTTCTCATGATGTACTCTGAATCTAAGTTAAATAAGCAGGGTGACAATATACAGCCTTAACATTACTTAAATATTATTTTAGTTGTAAATAAACTCAAATTAGGAAGAAACTGGGAGTACACAATTGTAGAATTGCCCTTCATGTAGATTAGGTTGAAGCAGTGAATTTGATCCATTGCAGTGTAGAAGCCTAAAGTTCAAGATGCTTGAGTTTATCCTGTTCCTACCTATTTCTAATCCATGATTTTTCTTAAAGCCCCAGGATTCTTATCTTTAAAATAGGCATAGTAATAAAGTAATAACACCTAATCTCATAGAGTGGCTATGAGTATTAAATGATATAATATATATGAAAATTCTTTAAAATAGAGCCTGCCTGATGGGAACTCAATACATATTAGCTACCAACATTATAATAACTATAGCATAAACTTGCCCTTCTTAAAAGGCACTTATTTTAAAACAGTATATGTATATACAGTGGATAACATAAGTGGTAAATAGTAGATGGAGACATTTCCATGGGTTTCAATTACTTCAGTATTAGTTGTATGATCGTTAGGAACTGAATTATCTATTAGTTGCATCATTTATCTATTACTGTGTAGGTAAGGAAGGTCACAAGAAAGTTGTTTTCCTCTCAAGACTAGAGGAAAAAAAGGAGGTAGTCAGCAGACCTCTGAAGTTTGTGCTCTGATCTATGGACTGGACAGCTTTTCTAGGGTGCAGAAAACTAGATCCCAGATTATCAAAGGTGGGTCTCCACACTGGGCTACTTTACAGGTTTTGTGCAAGGTAAGGATTCTTGGAGGGCATTTTCTTCTCTACTTTCTGTCTCCCTGACTCTCTTGTAAATACCCCTTTATAGCTTCATCATATTTCTCACAGATCATTGGTCTACAGATACACACATACCCCCACATACACAATTAGACTTTCATTTAAGGAAACAAACAAAACTTCTTTTTTTCCCCAATGTTCATGTTAAATTGTCAACCATCTTTCAATAATTTTCCATATCATTCTTTTATAATTTAACTAATCAATGGTATTCATTGAATATCCTCACCAGGTTCTGTTAGTTGGCAGTATTACAATCTAGGATTTTCAACTGTATAATCTCAGCAACTAATTTCTCTTCTCCTTGTCTAATATTTTTTATTTGTAAATTTGGGCTCTTGAATGAAAAAAATTCTCTTCAGCTGTAGCATTCTGTGATTCTGCACTAGCCATCTTTTTTCTATCATTAAATTTATTCAATGGCAGATGCCATTTAATTCTTCTAAACAATACTTTGGCTTTGGCGTAAAATTACTGGTTTATAATTAACTTTATATACCAGGATTCATGTTTGTGTCATTGAAAATGCTACCTCAGAAGGACAGAAGCATCTTTTAAACCCAAGTTGCAATGTTGTTACCTTTGTCACCATGGTTGTTGTCCCTTCGTACCCATTTTCTTTCTAACATTATAGTGTCTTTATAATTTGAGTAGAGATACTGCATAAAATGTAAAGGTAAACATCTTCCTTGTTATGAATTTCAGTCAGGATGCTGGCACAGGTAACATGTCTTATTGATTTAAAAGTAGAAAGAAATATGTCAGTAAAGTACTGGTGCAGATAGTACTATTAATATAACTATATTCATTCTCGTACTTTCAGTAACTTCTTTTGGCATTTGCATTTATTTTATAAGAATATGAACAATATTTCAGAATTAATTCTTTACACAAATTTTTTTATTGGTCAACCTCAATTTTTTTATACCATAGTTTTTTATTGAAAAAAATTATTCTTAATACTGATTCTTGGATTGTCTTCTAATAATTTTTATAGAAAAAGTGCATTCTTGGTATATTCCCCCAAACCATTGCATGTCTGAAAATGTATTTTTCTTGACCTCACATACAAACAATAGCTTGGCTGAGTTAAAAATTTTGTTATGGGTTGTGTAATCTTTTGCCATCAAAACTGCTAATGATTCTTTTGGCATTTGTGGTGGTAAAGGTGAAGTCTAATTTTTGTGGCCACATAGTAACTTCGTTTTTCGCTTGTATGTGATAAAGTGTTTATCTCTTCTTCTGAGAGCTTGGTGAGTCCTACTTGATTTTGAAAAATTAAATTCTGCTTTAGATCAGGAAAGTTTTCCTACTATTTGATTATCATTGTTTCTTTATATGTTTGGTGGTTTCACTTGTGGCTCAGCTGGTAAAGAATCTGCCTGCAATGTGGGAAACCTGGGTTTGATCTCTGGATTGGGAAGATCCCTGAAGAAGGGAAAGGCTTACCCACTCCAGTATTCTGGCCTAGAGAATTCAGTCCATGGGGTCGTAAAGAGTCAAACACTCACTTTCACTTTGGTGGTTTAGTCACTAAGTCGTGTCCAGCTCTTGGTGACCCCATAGACCGTAGCCCATCAGGCTCCTCTGTCCATGGGATATACCAAACAAGAATACTGGAATGGGTTGCCATTTCCTTCTCCAGGCGATCTTCCTGACCCAGGGATTGAACCCAGGTCTCTTGCATCATAGGCAGATTCTTTACCAACTGAGCCACCAGGGAAGATCTATATGTTTAGTTCCCTCCTTTTTGATGTCCTGTTCTGTATATACTGGTGAGCCTACCCTGACACATCATAAACCTAGAGTCAAGAGTTTATGTTACAGTTATGTTGTACATTTTGTGGGTCTGGATAAATGTATAATGACATGTCCATCAACATCCTGAGTAATTTCTCTGCCTTAAAAATCCTCTATATTTTGCCTATTCATTCCTCATCCCCCATTCCCCACCCCAACCTCAGGAAACCCTTGGTCTTTTCATTCCTCATACTTTTGCCTTTTCCAAAATATCATAGTTCTATCATAGTATGTAGCCCTTTCAGATTAGCATTTGTCACTTAATGATATGCATTAAAGATTTCTCCATGTCTTTTCATGGCTTAATAAGTCATTTCTTTTTGGCACTGATTAAGATTCTATTGTCTGGAGGTACCGCAGTTTATTAATTAATTCATCTACTAAATTACATCTTGGTTGTTTCCAAATTTCTGTAGTTATAAATAAAGCTGGTATAAATATCCATGTGCAGTTTATTGTGGGAATAGAACTTTTCAACTCCTTTGGGGTAACTACCAAGGAGTGTGATTGCTGGACCATCTGGTAAGAGTGTAATCATATGGTAATCATATGGTAGTAAGTTTTGTAAGAAACTCCCAAAATGTCTCCCAAAGTGTTGGTACCATTTTGCATTCATACCAGCAATGAATGAGAGCTCCTGTTTCTCCATAACCTCATCAGCATTTGGTGTTATGTATTCCAAATTTTGGGCATTCTAATAGGTGTGTGATGATATTTCATTGTTGTTTTAAGTGTATAAACTTGTTAAGAGTAGGAACTTTTAAAACAATTTTTATTGAAATGATTTACAATGCTACTCTAGTTTTGGGTATACAACAAAGGGATTCAGTTGTAGATGGATAGTTTCTCCTATAGTTTATTATGAAATACTGAGTATCATTCCCTGGGCCATACAGTGAATTCTCATTGGTTATGTATTTTATATATAGTAGTCTGTATCTGTTAATCCCAAACTGCTAATTTATACATCCCCCTTTGGTAGCTATAAGATTGTTTTCTGTCTGTGAGTCTATTTCTGTTTAGTAAATAAGTTCATTTTTATCATTTTTATAGATTCTACATATAAGTGATATCATATGATATTTGTCTTTCTCTGTCTGGCTTTCTTCACTTAGTATGATAATTTCTAGGTCCATCCAGGAGTAGGAACTATCTTCAAGTTTTTGTTTTTTTACATGCCCTTCACAGTAACACAGACATTGCTTTAGGGTTGCTAGATACTAAAGAAGTACTTAGCAGATTGTAGAATTTCATCACAAGATGGTATTTGAGGTCATTTGGCTAGCTCAACCTCTGGTAAATTAAATAGTTCACCCAAGACCACACAACCAGAGCCAGATGGCAGCCCGTATCTCCTAAATCCTAATCCAGGCCATAGTCCAATAATACAAAGTTGATGATTTTATGAGTCATCACTGATGCCTTTGTAATTTTCACATCTTAATTATTCATCTATAAAATAGGGTAAACCCATCTCATTCGATGAATAGAAATTAAAAATGATCATCACAACGAACATTGTGATTGGCAGGAAATGTAGAAACACTAATACTATGAAGTACTGTTTTAAACAGTATTACAAATAAGTATGACAACAAACCAAGGCCCTTCTGGCATTGGAACTCAGAGACTAACCATCTTGACCTGCAACGTCTTCTCATTTCCAGGGGCCTTATTCTCAGGAGTTCAACTCAGTATGGAGTTTGCTATCATTTTTCCCCTTGTGTTTGTGTTTTACCTCCATATGAGGAGCTTAAGGAGCCTTACACGCATTAACTCATTAATCCTCCCCAAACCTCTCTAAGATAGAGTGGAGGCATAAATCATTATTCCTATCTGGCAAAAAGATGGCCTAACATCTCTTTTAATTTTCTTGACACTCCAAATTATTGATAAATCCTTGCTTATACCCTATACATTTAAAATATAATATTTTCTTCCCCAAGGATATTTTTCTCTCTTTTTCAGCTTAATGTCATCAAGGTAAGTAAAACCAGGTAGACAGGTCTGATGTTAGAAGCTCATTTGAGATGCACAGGATAATAGGCTCCTCTTATTATCCTATGCTGGCTCCTCCTTGTCCTATGCTCTCCTCATTTTCTAAAAAATGCCCCTCTTTGTTGCTGCTCAGTCATGACAGGAGAAATGTCCTTTAGAGCCTGGAGAGATGTTTGAAAACCAATTCACTTCTTTATCTGTCAGCCAAGACTACCAGCAAGAGAACCAATAGATCCATTCAACTATAATATAAACTCTGGTAGAACAGACTTCACAGTTTTACAAAAGCAACACTGGCAGTTAAATTTACAGTCTTGTGTACTTTGCTTAAGCATGTGGTTCTCACTATGAAAATATTTGGAGTTAGACTTTGAAGATGTTAGAACATGACGGAGACATGAGGAAAATCTTGAGACCAAGTAAGGATGATTTGTGCAAATGATTGCAACAACCCACTTGTCCAATTAAAGCCATTGCCCACAGTGCAGGCCAGTAAAGAGGAAAATGAGTAAGAATGATACAGACTAAATGAAACTAATATTCTATCATCCCTAAAAGTTCATCAGCAAAGATGAGAGTCCTCTTGCAACTGAATTGAGATATTCAATGTTTTATTATTTTTTAAAGGACTACCATATGAAACTTCCTGTCTCAGAACAAAGTTATATAATAACCAGATACTAGAAGATGGTAAACACTAAAGAATCATTGCATTTTAGAGATAGGGTATTGAGGGCACATAAAAGTTCTATCGTTTACTCAAGATCACATAACTAGTTATTGTATGAGAAGACTGTAAGTTGTTTCTTTTCCCCCTCAATCCAAGTTGCCTCTCAAACGTTCCACGAAAACACATTTATGCTTAGATCACTTGTGTTCTGCGTTGCTGACAGATGAAGGAGATTAATGAGAAAACTATCCCCCAATGTATTTAATCTTGTTTGGGGGAGCAAGCAAGACAAGGATGTGGTGTCTTTTCTCAGAAAAAGAAAACATATTCTTCTAAAAGGAAAATTAGCTTTGTTCAAGAAACTGCTCTCAAAAATTTCTCCTGGACCTCTGCTTTGTTTGAGCTATGGGAGTGTTTAAAGAATGAAGTTCTTATTACATTTCCTTCCCATAAGGTTGTGGAATATTGCTTTGAGCTAAGTAATCATTATAGCAATTTACCAGTTGGCTAATATTTAGTCAGCATCTCTCTACTACTTCATATAGCAGTTGAAGAGTGTTTTGCCATTATATATTAGTTAAACTTCTGAACGACCCTGGGAGTGTGGTTAGTATTACTGCACATCTGGGAATACTGAAAGCCGGTGAAAAAGGAGTCGAGTTGCCTTGGGCTTCCTCCACAAACGCAAAGGAAAGAGCTAAGAAGCAAATTCCCAATGGTCCAAGCCCACAGGAAAGCATCCTATTTATTTTAGGTGCTATGAAAATAAAATCAGAAATATGAAGTTTATAGAGCTGGCTATACCTCAGCCTCTTCCAGGTCAGGAAGGTATAAATGAAAAAACAGGAAGGTCTTTCTAATGTTGACTTTTGTCCCTAGTATCATTTTCCACTTTTTTAGTGGTGTTATTCCCCATAGCCTAACTTTCTTCCTGCACTCCTGTTGGGTCCTTAGAGTTCTCGAATTCATTTACTTCCCATCTGTAGGATTCTTGAATAGTAGTAATACTTCCCTAAAATACAAGTTCCTAGCTGTTATACTTCAAGTAACACTGAGTTTTGTGATGAGTTCCAGGAGTGGCTTCATAGGAAATACAAGTAAGTTAGCCAGAGATAAGTCTGAAAAAATAGGATTTGGTGGAGAAGACGGGTAAGGAATAGTCAACTGTGTATGGGTAAGAGCATTAGAAAAGCATCACACAGCAGAGTTGACTGATTTGTGAAATTAATTAGTCCAGTGATCTGTCTTCTCTATGATCCACACTATCCCTGGGAATTCTGTATGTGTCATCTTTGCTCCTGTGCTCTCTGGCTTTCCTTCTGAATGGTGCTTCATTCTCCAGGTGTGGTTTTTTTAATGATAATTCTTCTTTTACCTGAACTCACAGATGAGTTCAGATAGTTGGGACCCATAAATAACCCAAGAAGAAAATCACCTTCATCTGTTCTCCAGAATTATTTTAAAATACTTCCCATGGAATCAGTAAGAGATAAAAAGCACAGTGGGCATTGTAAAAAGATTTCAAAATATAATAATGTAAAAATAAACGGCAATTAATGCCTTATCTACTTATGAAAAGAGTGACTGTAGGATTTTCAGAAAAGGTATTTATAGTATAATGGCTAAGTTGCATTTATATCCAGCACCCCTTCCCTCTTATTGCTAGAAGTTACCTTTCTATAATTGCAACTAGTTTAGCATCTTAACAATAACAGACATGTTTTTAGGAGATTATTGCCAAAAGTGCATTCTTTATTCCAGAGGGACTCTGTAATAGATACCAGCATTTCAGTAATGACACAAGCAATCCGTAAGCTATTACAGTTTTCTTTAGAGTAACTTAATCTTCATATTGTGCTATATGTCTAGAATTTTAATAGTATTTTTAATTTAGAAAAGTAAGTATATAACATATTACTAATTACATGTGAATATGAACTAAGCACATGACCACTGAGCTTGATTCTTAAAAACAAACATATTTAAAAGTACTTAACACAGTTTAGGGTAAGTCACAAAGAAATTAAAGAATGCCACACAGGGCTAGCAATAGCTTTCATGGAATAACAGAGTCTTCTTTTTTAGAATGCTTATTAAGTTTGGTCCACAGTTAAAAAGTAGCTGAGAGAAAGAGAAATACTCCTTTCCAAATAGAATTAATATTTTTTAAACAGATGAAGGTATAAAACATTAAAACATAAATATGAGTGTGTTAAAAGAATGGTTTTTCCTTCGATGACACCATTCATCAAAGGGTGTCTAAGAATTTTTAGTAGTAATAGTCATGGTGGCCCTTAATGATTCATCTTGATTGGTGAGGATTCTAGATTACAAGAACAAGATCTTTTTCTAGGTCAAAGGTCAGGCTAATTAGGCCATGGCGGTAAAGATGGCATTTCACTTATCTGAAGCCTAGATGAACAGAGGGGAGATGGTTTTTCTTACAAATGAAAGTGTTCACTGAAAATACTTTGATTTTAAATGACTAAAAGAAATCATTTAGCATTAGAATCTAGACTTATACTGTCATGTGCAATTTTAAAACTATTTTGGCACACATCCCAGACCCTCTTCAAGAAGCTGATAGAGATGTGCTTGGTGAATCAATTCAGGGGGCTTTAATGCTATTTTAAAAATCTAGCTTTTACATTAAATAAACCAGTTTGTTATTTTGCAAGAAGTTCTAATCTACTTAAAACTGTCATTCTCTGTTTCTGACTTGCAATTAGATGGTATTTCCAAAATGTCAGACCTAGATTCTGCTTCTACTGTCATCATAATAAAATGTGACAGCCAAGATATTATATCAATACCTTTTCCATAATTAGCAATAAGGACCCAGCCAAGGGTTAACTAGAAAAGTTTCACAAATGTTTTTCTACAAATGGTCCTGAAGGCAGTATTATGCTTTTAAAATCTGCTAATGTAGCAAAGACGCATGACAACCAGGAGACAAATCTATGAGTAAAACTGTTTGGAGAGAATAGTTTTGTAGTGTATGATGTATGGTATGTAAATGAGCTTATTAGGACTCTCATCTATTTTATTATTGGTGACCAATTTAATAGAGGCATTTAAAAAACAATATTTCTGCCTGACTCCTAGAAATGAAGAAGATACATTGATATAATTGAGAGCAAATGATTGCATGTCATGCCATTTAATCATGTCATTTTTCAATTGCTATTTTTTGCACTTCACTGCATGCTTATAGAATATTTAGCTTCAATATAGATCAAGTCCCAGAGTTTGTGACTGAGCTGAGTTCCTGTATTGGCTGATGTCTTTTAAGTTCGAAATCAGTTAAAATATGAAGATGTCTTTTGTCCATATTTTCTTTAAATATTCAAGTCATCATTCATACCTCACTTGGGGTGTTTTTTTTCTGTTTTGAAAAATTACTCCTTTACAATTCTAGGTTGGAAATTCTTATTTGCAGCATACATTATACAGTAGGTATAGTTAAGCACATAATTGTCTCAAGAATGGAGCTGGCAGGATCAAAATATCTCCTGACCCCTTGCTGGAAACTTTGCTAATCGTTTGCCTAATGAATGTTTCTCACTTTTGTTAAATCTCTTCTTTATTATTTATATAATTTACATCTTTTTCTCAGAAAAGAGATTAGCTCCCACTGTCTGCTAAAATATGAGGTTCTTGAGGGCAGAACGTTTTGACTATGTTTTGTTCACTGATGTATCTCAACCACTGAGAACAGTGCCCATTATAATATGTGTTTATTAAATATTTGTTCAATGAATTAATTTGTATTTTTCTACCTCTGCTATTTAACTTCCCTGGGCTTAAGAATTGTATAGTTTACTGATTCTTACTGTATTTGCAGGATTAGGAATGGGTATAAGATAAACCCCTGACAGGTATATGAACCAAGATGTTGGTCCTCTCATCGGCAGTCAGTTTATGGCTGCAACCACTTCTAATTAGGACTCAGGGGCAGAGATGGTCTGAAAATGTCAAAATTTTGCAAGCTTCTTCAGCTCTCTTATGAAAGGCAGTGTGGTATAGTTTCATGGATTGGCTCTTGATTTAGACTGCATGGGTTAAAATCATTTGCTACTTTTTAACTGTGTCATCACTGGTCAGATACTTAACCTCTTCGTGTCTCCATCATCTCATTTATAAAATAGGTAGATGACAGTAATGTATGTCTCAGACCCTCTTCAAGAAGCCGATATCATTCATGTGATCTCAGAGTGCTATTTTGAGAATTAAATGAGTTGATACATATGAAATACCTAAGAAAATGCATAGCATACAGAAATATACAAAAGATTTGTCATTAGTATTGGAAATTAGTGAAAAATAACTAAGAAAATGCTACTAAGAGGAGAAACCTAGCAACTATCTACTTTAGCTGGTAATGATCTTTCTCATCTTCAAAGCCAGTGCCCATAATTTAGTATGTATATCAACTCCATGTTATGTTTGGGTCACAGCCTCACTGTTCACAAGGTACATTTACCTCACTTACCTCATTTAAAAACCTACAATATCTTGATGGGTTAGGTCTTATCAAAAACCTTTGTGTTGCATTAATATCTCTTATCGTGAGTAGCCAAGAGTCTTCTCTTTACAGCCAGTTTATGAGCCCTTAAGATCAGGTACCACATCATATTATTGGCCTCTTATCCACCAGTACCAATCCTGTAATGAAAAGTATGGTGTTTGACACATGACACCCAATAAATGTTTACTTCTACAAGAAGTATCATTCATGTGATCTTTCCCAACTTGCCTCCAAATGATGATTCCAAACCAACAAGCCAAAAGCATCTTTTGGAGAATCATAGAGGTACCATCGGAGAAGGCATTGGCACCCCACTCCAGTACTCTTGCCTGGAAAATCCCATGGACGGAGGAGCCTGGTAGGCTACAGTCCATGGGGTTGCGAAGAGTTGGACATGACTGAGCGACTTCATTTTCACTTTTCACTTTCACGCATTGGAGAAGGAAATGGCAACCCACTCCAGTGTTCTTGCCTGGAGAATCCCAGGGACGGGGGAGCCTGGTGGGCTGCTGTCTCTGGGGTCGCACAGAATTGGACATGACTCAAGCGACTTAGCAGCAGCAGCAGCAGCAGAGGTACCATCATAGCCTCTCATTTTTTGCATCTGCTGTACATTCTTCTCATACGTTGGCTATAGGTATTAACATTATGATGCCTTGTACCTGCCAAACAGTCATCAAGGTTTTTATTACTATGTAAACTCTCTCAGAACAAAGCTTCTATTTAATTTAGCTCAATGCCAAACATGTTAGTCATTAGTTGGTAAATTACTTACTTGACAAAAATAACCAAAAGGTATAAAATCCCAAAATATAGTATTCAAACAATTAGCATTCTTAATTATATTAAACTTCTGGAGATTATCAAGCAAATATGAATAATATAAAGTTATCACTGGCTGAAAAGATATATTCATTGATTGATTCATTAATTTTTTTAGCCATTCAATAACAATTTAAAAAATAATTGATTTATTATTTCAGTTAATAAAACTACACCAACATCACGTTTGGCTCCATAATATGAGTAGTTTCAGCTATCAAAGAAACTCATAGAGCAGGTCAGGAGAGGAGAAAATCCCCAGATAAACCAAAACACCCCTTTGTACCACCATTAGTGGATTGAAAATCATATTGCAAGTTTGTAAGTGTAAAACAAATACCATCAATCTGTCGACAGCGCTCTTGTAACATGTCCAAGAAGATATGTTTAAAGGGTTGGTGAACTGTAAAGGAAAAAACAACTTAGGAATTTTGATTTTTGCTTATGTGCTTCTCAACTTTGATAGCAAATCCACTTTTAAAGTAACATGAAGAAACTGAGTGGAAATGTAAAATAAGCAAATAAAGTAGGTCATTAGAGACTTAAAAGTATCACACCAAACTATATTCCAACAATAAGATTCTGAAGTGATACTAAGACAATGACCTCCATATTAACAAAGGTAGCTCTTTAGGAAAAAAATGACTAAAGGTTACCAAATAATAATGATAACTAAATATAAAGGTGTTTGGAATCTTTTTCTCTTGGACATCTTGATTATTCTCCTTCTTTATATTTATATTCTCTTTCCCACTTCTTCCCTTTCTACTTTTCTGAGAAGGCAATATGATTATGCTTAGGAACCAACATGATCTCATTGGATATCAAGGACAATGCTTCAAACCTGGCAATAATGAAAAATCTTCCAAATTTTTCTTTTTGTAAATTAAAATGGTAAACTTTAAAGTATAGTTGATTTACAATATTGCATTAATCTGCTGTATAGCAAAGTGATTCAGTTATATATTTATGTGTATATATATATACATATATATACATCTTTTTAAAACATTATTTTCCATTATGGTTTAACATAGGATACTGAATATAGTTCTCTGTGCTATGTAATATAACTGTTGTTTATCCATTCCATGTATAATAACTTAAATCTGCTAACCATAACCTCCCCCTCCATCCCTCCCCTACCCACTCCCCTTGGCAGCCACCAATCTGTTCCCTATGTCTATGAGTCTGTTTCATAGATAGGTTCATTTATATCATATTTTAGATTCCACATATCAGTGAAATAAATATTTCACTTATCTATAAGTGAAATAGATGAATAATTATATTTGTCTTTCTCTTTCTGACTTATGTCACTTAGTATGATAATCTCTGGTTGTATCCATGTTACTGCAAAGGGCATTATTTCATTATTTTTTATGACTGAATAATATTCCACTGTAGATATGTACCACATCATTTTGTCCATTCATCTGTGAATGGACATTTAGATTGTTTCCATGTCTTGGCTATTGTGAGTAGAACCTAGGGCTTCTCTGGTGGCTCAGTAGTAAAGAATCCACTTACAGTGCAGAACAGGAGATGTGAGTTCAATCCCTGGATCAGGAAGATCCCCTAGGGAAGGGAATGGCAACCCACTCCCATATTCTTGCCTGGAGAATCCCATCAACAGGAGACTGGCGAGCTACCCTCCATAGGATTGCAAAGAGTTGGACACGACTGAAGTGACTTAGCACGCATGCATGCATGCATGAACTTAGGAAGGCATGTGCCCTTTTGGATTAGAGTTTGTCTGCATATGTGCCCAGGAGTGGTATTTTTGGATCATATGTTAATTCTATTTTTAGGTTTTTGGTCAACTTCCACACTGTTTTCCACAGTTCCTGCACCAGTTTACATTCCCACCAACAATGTAGGAGGGTTCCCTTTTCTCCATATCTTCTCCAGAATTTATTTTTAACTTTTTATACTGGATTATAAATATAATTGATTAACAGTGTTGTGTTAGTTTCAGGTGTACAGCAAAAAGACTTCCAGACTTAGAGAACAAACTCATGGTTACTAGGAAAGAAAGGTGGGAGGAAGGGATAGTTAAGGAGTTTGGGACTGACATGTATGTACACACTGTGATATTTAGAATGGATAACCAACATAGGCTTACTATATAACCCAGGGAACTTTGCTCAATATTATGTAACAACCTAAATGGGAGAAAGTTTGAAAAATAATAGATACACGTGTACGTGTAACAAAACCTTCCAGATTTTTCCGTTCTTCACTTCCTTTTCCAGGGGCTCCATTCTCTCCTTTCTCCAACATGCCTGGTACTCCCAGTGTCCCCGACTGCTTGCTACGGGGCCTTCTGTCCTTGTAACCTCAACTACCCGACGTGGACAGTCTGGCTCACATTGTTTCCCTGATCTCATGGCTCCTCTGACAGCAACCTGCACAAACTTCTGTTAGCACTTACCTCTCTGTATCATTCTTGGTACCGTACTTATTTGTTTAGTCCATTTCCAGTAGACTTTCGGTTCTTGAGAGTGGGAACAGTAACCTGCTCTTTTTTTGATGCCTCCATGCCTGAAATAATGCCTAGCAGATGCAAGGTACAATACACATTTGAGGAGGTCTGGAGGCAGGGATGAGTTCATCTTGTTTCTGAGACTTACTTAGATTGCTTAGCTTGGGTTTCTGTTTAAAAGTGCTTTTCTCTAAAAATGTAAGCCAAAGATAGCTATAATAATCATTTTGTTCCTATGTAGTTATATTTAACATTTCTCTATACATAGTTTATCATAGAAATAATGTGAACTCTACTGATACTAAGAAACATTGCCAGCAAATGCACTGATTTTATTTAGTATGTGTTTGTGATTATAAATAAATATGTATATTTTAATGGTTGACATGGAAACACATTTGTGTAAAAAGAATGTAATTTTATCAATTATATCTCTTAGATGTAAAAAATTACTGAAAAATATGTTTCCATGTAAAATTCTCAGTGGTCCTCTCTCTCCTCTTTAAAGTAGTGTTATTTCTGAAGTGTGCATACAGGATAAATTATTAATCTAGAATATACACTGAGTTCTTTGGATATTTAAATTTTTTAAATTTGCAGAATTATGGAGACATAGAAGTCTGATATTAAGTGTCAACAATTTTTAAGAACACCTAACATGTGGTTTAAAACCCATCAACTGACTGGGGTTCAGATGTGGAGTGAGGATCATCTGGATACTTAAATACTGGATACATTCTAGATTCATATTAAAAGTTACGGCTAATCAGCTTTGTGAAAATTTCCCCTAGCCACCTCACATGTCTGTTTCAGAACTCTGAAAACACCTGTGAGATGAATAAAGCCTGTTTGGGCTGCTTTGTAAATATCACCTAATGCGGCTATGCTGACTAACACCACACATCCCTTTACTGCCATCCCTGGCAAATTCTCATTCAGCTAAGAAACATCAGGACTCTTTGTTGGCTGTAGAAATGCAGTTATTATTTTAGGCAACTTAAAAGCGAATTTTGCAAGATCCAATTTGGCAGCATGGAACATCTCTTTTGATTTTCTAGCCCCCACCCTTTTTTAACAAATTAATGACAAGCACAAACAAAAAGTAAAATCTTCTATATATATATTCATAGAACTCTTTTGAAGCAATCCCAGTTGGCTATATTATGATGTCATCTTGAAGTGTTGAACTTTGGGCGAAAAATTGACAGATATTAAGTGGACTTAATAGTTTGACTTGCTCAACAGTTGTTCTAGAGCAAGAGAGCAAATTGAAGGGTATGTGTGTATGTGTGAGAGAGAGAGAGTGAAATAGAGGGAAGGAGAGAAAGCATGTAAAAGAGAAAGTCAGCAGAATTGGAGGAGGAGATGGAAACAATGCCTGTTGCTTTGGTAGACTCTTTAAGTTTTATCTTTGATTGTGTAGGAGTTTCTCTCCATTCAGCATTGAGCTAATGAATAGTGTCAGTAAAGAAATTTGTCAGACCTGGTGGTTCTATCAGCAGTTATATAAGGAAAATAGTAATGAACCCTAGGAAAATAAATAAGGCTAAGTTCAAGAAACATAACTGAAAATGCTGTACTGGTATAAATTGGATAATAAAATTCCTGGTCATATTTTGCTATAAATAGAGGTGTGGGAATTTGTCATTCTCCTTATTTAAAATTCAGAAATATTAAAGGTACAGGGTTCTCTCATTACAGAAATAATAGAATTCCAGCTATTACTGAGTTAGGGTCGTTTAAATGGCTATAGCATGTATTATATCAATAAATGGAACATCTGTATGAAACGTCCACCTGCTGATCTACTACCACTCTGTGCACATTTCAGTGAACCGCACTTAATCATTTTAAGACTTCTTCTAATGAAGCCTTATCTAGATTAACATTTTAAGCACAAATACTTTCAGGCATTAAAACTCTAGCACTAAATTAAATTGCATTGTCTTGTTTACCCTTGTTGATTAATAAGCAATCTGTTAACTGTTAGAACAGTCCAATTGTAGCGGTAGAGGGAGATTAGTAATTCAGTGATGTTTGTGGATATAATCATCATTTCTCCTGAAGGCTTTGAATTAGAATATCACTTACACACTATCCGTAGGCAAAGAAAAGATACAATATTTTAAGACATGTTTGCCCACTATTTTGCTTGAATCATTCAGCTTAGGGTCACTGCAGTAATACAAATGCTTCTGGGGGCAAAATGTTATTTTGATGCATGCATATCCTTCTTAAATAGTGTGAATGTCTATTAAGAGAAACACAGCAACTAACAAATAATGCAATAACCATCCTGTATCCTAATTTCTGTTTTCAAAACATTATTGCTTTGTTAATCAAGTTTTGGAAGAGAAATGTTGCTTACCATATTTTTTCAAATACTAGCTGTTATATATCAGTTTTTTTGCAATCTTATTTAACTTATTTCCAGTCTGTAGAAAAGTAAACTTTTAGCTGCAGAGAATCTAGGAGAAAATTTGGAAATATCTCATTTATTTTGGAGGCCTTTTCTGTCTTTTGTGTTTTCTATGACCTTAAAGCAAAGCATGGCAATCAATTCATATGACCTAAATGATTTATTTCATCAAGGTAATCATCTAGGTATCAAAGACCGACCCAACATTTTAGATGTAGAAATAAGTTTAAAAAGAGGAGGAGAGGAGGAGAAGAATGAGATGAAGCAAAAATCACTTAGGTAGAAGATATGCAATCCAAAAGTAACCCCAGAGGCCTTATTGTCCCATTTATTCGTGGTTGAGCATATCCCTACAATTTAAAATTATGGTGGAAGAGGTTGTTGTATGTTTAAGGGAACTCTGTCCTGTAAATGCTCATGGAGCGGTCCCTCTTTGCATTGCAGTCCCTCTGTCGTGAAATCAAGCAGCGACGTCGCGGAGTGGCCTCCATCCTGCGTTTATGCCAACATCTTCTGGATGACCGGGAGACCTGCAACCTAAACGCAGACCACCAGCCCATGCAGCTGATCATTGTGAATCTTGAAAGACGGTGGGAAGCCATTGTCATGCAAGCTGTCCAGTGGCAAACACGGCTGCAAAAGAAGATGGGAAAGGAATCTGTGAGTGATAGTTTCTTTTTTAAATCATGATGCTCTCTCATTTTTCTCAGAAAAACATTCTTTCAGGACTTGGAAAATATGTTCCTCTTAACAGTGGTTTTGCTAACTAAAGGAATAGTTATCTCCAACCTCTAAAAGAAACTCCATTTATCATAACACAGAAATTCACTTGCCTACTAGTAAGATGAATTTTAGTCTCATTGTCTTTTAGAGAAATCATATGGAGACTTCACTTAACTTTACCAAACTAAGCCATAAAGTCTTTCAATCATTCCTTCACCAACAACATTGCTAATCATACAATACACCATGAAGGTTTTGCTAGGAGACAGCTTACCACTCTCAGAGCTTACAGAGCTGTGTGTATGCTCTACAGACAAGGCAGTGAAGTAAAGTATGCCACTTGCCTTTTCTTTCCACGATAGGAATTCACACTGTCCATGTGTAAAACAGTCTCCATTGTTCCTGCTTAGAGCTCCTTCAAATAGAGATGCATTGCTGAGAACTAGCAAGTTTCCTCTGAGAGTTTTAATGCAGTGCTCAAGGCAGAGGTGTGGACTGCTTTTAGAATTTTCCAAATTGACTGTAAACTCAGGCTATTGCTAGATGAAGAAAAAATATATAACTAGAGTTGTTTTATTATAATATGAAATACACACTTATCCAGAAAACCTTCATATCCTTAAGGGAAAGGATTTATAGATGAAAAGATTGCATTCCCCAAAGGACCTTGAAGTTAGTGTGTGTTAGTTCAAGGCCTAATTCTCATGTTTGACTTACATAAGTGAAATACACAGATACATACATATATAGATACAATGGAAATTTTTTCTTGTGTATTTATATCATCAGTTCTATGTTTTCAGAGTCCAAGATTCAAAATGGAAAAATCAAATATTGCCACTGAATCCAATGTTGCCACTGAAAAACAGTCTTCTCCTATGAATTCTAATTTTAACAAAGCCTTAATATTTGCTATCTGATGTGTTTGTCATTGGGAACTGGGAACAGGAGGGACAGTGAATCAGTAAGCCTTCTCACTCTTTTTGCAACTGTAGTTACGTTGAGTCTAGGGGATGATTTTATCATTAATAGTTCACTTCAATTGTTTTGTGCTGAAGTTGCTAAATTTCTTAAGACGTCCAGGTTATTACCAGCAATCAGATTCTATATAATTGGATGTCTTTTCTTAAAATGACCTATCTGTTGTGAAGCTATTTGTTAGAGTTCTTTCTTTTCTTTCTTCCTTTTTTTGTAAAAGAGGTTATTTTTTATCTATAGTTTGAAACATCTAAGCATAGTAGTGACCATAATAAAGTTTACATAAAAACCAATTGCCCCTGGAGAGCTCTAACATTAGCAGCATTCAGGCTGCTTTGGAGGAGACAGAACTGTTTCTTTGGAGATTTTCTTGAAATCATATGATCAGGGATGCAGGAGTGGACCTCTGCAGACTAGCTGTGGACATTTTTATCCTACTTCTGTGGTATAGGTAAGCTTTAGCTTTGAAATATTGGCTGCTTTTTAGAGGCTCAACCTACTACAGAGAGGAAGATAAACATTACAGGTGGACCAAATCTCCCCTTTTCTGTAGGTTGAATGCTGGATGTGTAGGTTTTCTGGAATCCTGAGGTAGCAAATAAGGTCCTCTGTGCTAAACAAGTGGACAGTCCCTCGAGAAAGGGAGAGAAGAGTAGCAAGCGGCACTAATGTCAGCAAGGCAGTGAATACCATGTACCTCAAAATGTTGGAACTATTTCTGACTTCTTTCTGATCTCTGTTGGTTGGGTAAAGAGTCCAGGTTGCTTTGTTGAGCAAACAAGTATTTCACCCATGTGGAGGCTGCCTTTGAAGAGACTCAGAAGCCTCTAAGTGGTCTGTTTCTTTTTCATCCTGTATCGCTGCACCTCTGCCATCCTCTACTGTGCACAGGAACGTTCAGTGCTGTATTTCCAGGGTCTGGGACATACCCGCATATAGTAGATTTTAATAGACATTTGCTAAATAAATGAACACACTCTTCTATTTCATAATTTTCTTTCATTCTGGCATTTGGTCTAGAGTTACTATATTAAGTCTCAGTGTTCTTATTCTCAAAAAAATGGCTTTGAGTATGATGTTCCTATTTGAGTATTTCACTTTCATGAGATCACCAAGCAGATGACTTTTAACCTTTGTTCTTGAAGGTAGGGTCAGTTTTTCCAGGTTCTAAGATATAATGTGAAGTCCCCCATGGTATTCTCTTTTCTTCAAGTTATTTCTGAAGGAAATTCTCTATGAGGTATTGAATGAAGTCATTCTGAAAGTGCAGGCTAGGTTCTGGCACTTAGAATTAGAGGCTCTAACTCTGTCTCTGTATTGTAGAATTTTCTTAATCAGTCACTTTGGAAATAGCTTGTAAAAGAGATGTCACCTAATCGTCTGTCCAGTACTCCTCATTTTTCATGTCACTTCTACTTGTGTGATAATTTAATTACTGTTGATCTTCTCCACTAGTCTGAAGAAAACAGCCACATTTCAGTTTCTCCTCACCTTTACATTCCTAAAAACCCCACATAGTGTGTAGGACTTCACAGGTACTCTAGAATTTGTTAAACAAGTGAATTTTCTCTTAAGTGATACTCAATAATAATCAGTGTTAGAAATTGATAGGTAAGTAAGACCTCTTCCTTTTCCAGAAAATATGTAGTTAATGCAAATATACAAAGAACAATAATGCTAGGTCTCTTGAGAGAATTACTGGCTTCAAGTTTAGAGTTAATATTGACAAAATATGGAAAATCTTTCCTTAATATTCAGAAAAATTCAGATAAAAGTAAAAATGTCAATTAAGTAAGCGTCTCTAATTCTCCTAACTAGGTAAACAGTTCTCTCTCTCTTTTTAACTGGAAGAAAGCAAGAGATCTTTTATTAAATAGTGGGAGTTAAAACAGACAAAACTCAGAAGCATCTTTCTCACTTATCATCGAGATTTGAAATTACATAATTATTTGACCAACTCCACTTTGTTCTTTCTACATTCAAGCTCTTTTCACAGACTTACTTTGGATTATTTTGTGTTACTTGTAAAAATAATCTCCATGTATACTTTTTATACTGTAATACTAATTTTCATTTAAATTGTATGTTTTTATTTATCATCTCCTTTTTTTCTTTATGAACTAAAGAGCTTGAATTTTGTTGCTTTGACTTCTTTATATGATTAAGGCTTTACATTTTGGTCAACAGTACCATCTGCCTGTATTACCTTAGAGTATCCCATTTTCCAAAATATTGTTCTGAATTTGTGATGTATTTATTATAGAGGAGTAAGATTTTTATTATTTGAACAGTTTGAATTTCACTTCCTATAACAGATACAAATTAAAATATATGAGACAATCCATGAAAACAATACAAATCCATATCAGTATAAATCTACTCAGAATAATCTATAATAATTTACAAATCCAGTCAGAATAATCTTTAGCAAGGGGAAGATAACGCCTTCAGTTCAGTCACTCAGTCGTGTCTGACTCTTTGCAACCCCATGGATTACAGCATGCCAGGTTTCCCTGTACAACATCAACTCCCAGAGCTTACTCAAGTCAGTGATGCCATCCAACCAGCTCATCTTCTGTCTTCCCCTTCTCCTCTGCCTTCAATCTTTCCCAGCATCAGGGTCTTTTCCAATGAGTCAGTTCTTTGCATCAGGTGAACAAAGTATTGGGGTTTAAGCTTTAACATCAGTCCTTCCAATGAATATTCAGGACTGATCTCCTTTAGGATGGACTGGTTAGATCTCCTTGCAGTCCAAGGAACTCTCAAGAGTCTTCTCCACCACCACAGTTCAAAAGCATCAGTTCTTCAGTGCTCAGCTTTCTTTATAGGCCAACTCTCACATCCATACATGACTACTGGAAAAACCATACCTTTGACTAGAGGGACCTTTGCTGGCAAAATGATGTCTCTGCTTTTTAGTATGCTGTCTAGGTTAGTCATAACTTTTCTTCCAAGGAGCAAGTGTCTTTTAATTTCATGGCTGCAGTCACCATCTGCAGTGATTTTGGAGCCCCCCAAAATAAAGTCTGTCACTGTTTCCACTGTTTCCCTATCTATTTGGCATGAGGTGATGCTGTAAGAGCAATATTGCATAGGAACCTGGAATGTTAGGTCCATGAATTGAGGCAAATTGGAAGTGGTCAAACAGGAGATGGCAAGAGTGAACACTGACATTTTAGGAATCAGCAAACTAAAATAGACTGGAATGGGTGAATTTAACTCAGACGACCATTATGTCTACTACTGTGGGCAAGAATCCTTTAGAAGAAACGGAGTAGCCATCATAGTCAACAAAAAAGTCCGGAATGCAGTACTTAGATGCAATCTCAAAAATGACAGAATGATCTCTGTTCATTTCCAAGGCAAACCATTCAGTATGACAGTCATCCAAGTCTATGCCCTGACCAGTTATCCTGAAGAAGCTGACATTGAATGGTTCTATGAAGATTACAAGACCTTCTAGAACCAACACCCAAACAAGATGTCCCTTTCATTATAGGGGACTGGAATGCAAAAGTAGGAAGTCATAGGAGGAGTAGGAGTAATAGGTGAATTTGGCCTTGGAGTACAGAAGGCAAGGCAAAGGCTAATAGAGTTTTGCCAAGAGAACGCACTCGTCATAGCAAACACCCTCTTCCAACAACACAAGAGAAGACTCTACACATGGACATCACCAGATGGTCAACACCAAAATCAGATTGATTAAATTCTTTGCAGCCAAAGATGGAGAAGCTCTATACAGTCAGCAAAAACAAGACTGGGAGCTGACTGTGGCTCAGATCATGAACTTATTGCCAAATTCAGATTTAAACTGAAGAAAGTAGGTAAAACCACTAGACCATTCAGGTATGACCTAAATCAAATCCTTTATGATTTTTTTTTCCTTAAAAATTTTTTTTTAATTTTTTATATTTTTAAACTTATTTATTTTAATTGGAGGCTAATTACTTTACAATATTGTAGTGGTTTTTGCCATACATTGACATGAATCAGCCATGGGTGTACATGTGTTCCCCCTCTTGAACCCCCCTCCCATTTCCCTCCCCATCCCATCCCACAGGGTCATCCCAGCGTACCAGCCCTGAGCACCCTGTCTCATGCATCGAACCTGGACTGGCAAATCCCTTATGATTATATGGTAATCCCTTATGATTATATGGAAATTGATTAAAGTGATTAGATCTGATAGAATGCCTGAAGAACTATGGACGGAGGTTTGTGATACTGTACAGGAGGCAGGGATCAAGACCATCTCCAAGAAAAATAAATGCAAAAAGGCAAAATGGCTGTCTGAGTAGGCCTTACAAATAGCTGTGAATAGAGGAGAAGTGAAAGACAAAGGAGAAAATGAAAGATATAGCCATTTGAATGAGAGTTCCAAAGAATAGCAAGGAGAGAGATAAGAAAGCCTTCTTCACTGATCAGTGCAAAGAAATAGAGGAAAACAATAGAATGGAAAAGTCTGGAGATAGCTTCAAGAAAATTAGAAATACCAAGGGAACATTTCGTGCAAAGATGGGCACAATAATGGTCCAAATTTGTATGGACCTAACAGAAGCAGAAGATATTGAGGTGGCAAGAATACACAGAAGAACTATACAAAAAGATCTTCATGGCCCAGATAATCACGATGGTGTGATCACCAACCTAGAGCCAGACATTCTGGAATGTGAAGTCAAGTGGGCCTTAGGAAGCATCAGTACGAGCAAAGCTAGTGGAGGTGATGGAATTCCAGGTGAGTTATTTCAAATCCTTAAAGATGATGCTGTGAAAGTGCTGCACTCAATATGCCAGCAAATTTGGAAAACTCAGCAGTGGCCACAGGACTGGAAAAGGTCAGTTTTCATTCCAATCCCAAAGAAAGGCAATGCCAAAGAATGCTCAAACTACCACACAATTGCACTCAGCTCACATGCTAGCAATGTAATGCTCAAAATTCTCCAAGCCAGGTTTCAACAATACATGAACCATGAACTTCAGATGTTCAAATTGGATTTATAAAAGGCAGAGGAACCAGAGATAAAACTGAAAACATTTGTTGGATCATCTAAAAAGCAAGAGTGTTCCAGAAAAATATCTATTTCTGCTTTATTGACTATGCCAAAGCCTTTGATTGTGTGAATCACAATAAACTGTGGAACATTCTGAAAGAGATGGGAATACCAGACCACCTGACCACCACCTGACCTCACCTCTTGAGAAATCGATATGCAGGTTAGGAAGCAACAGTTGAAACTGGACATGGAACAACAGACTGGTTCCAAATAGGAAAGGAGTATGTCAAGTATATTGTCACCCTGCTTGTTTAACTTATATGCAGAGTACATCATGAGAAATGTTGGGCTGTATGAAGCATAAGCTGTAGTCAAGATTGCCAGGAGAAATATCAATAACCTTTGATATGCAGATGATACCACCCTTATGGCAGAGAGTGAAGAACTAAAGAACCTCTTGATGAAAGTAAAGGAGAAGAGTAAAAATGTTGGCTTAAAAGTCAACATTCAGAAAACTAAGATCATGGCATCTGGTCCCATCACTTCATGGCAAATAGATGGGGAAACAATGGAAACAGTGACAGACTTTATTTTGGGGGGCTCCAAAATCACTGCAGACAGTGACTGCAGCCATGAAATTAAAAGACTCTTGCTCCTTGGAAGAAAAGTTATGACTAACCTAGACAGCATACTAAAAAGCAGAGACATTACTTTGCCAACAAAGGTCCCTCTAGTCAAAGGTATGGTTTTTCCAGTAGTCATGGATGTGAGAGTTGGCCTATAAAGAAAGCTGAGCACTGAAGAACTGATGCTTTTGAACTGTGGTGGTGGAGAAGACTCTTGAGAGTTCCTTGGACTGCAAGGAGATCTAACCAGTCCATCCTAAAGGAGATCAGTCCTGGGTGTTCATTGGAAGGACTGATGTTGAAGCTGAAACCCCAATACTTTGTTCACCTGATGCAAAGAACTGACTCATTGGAAAAGACCCTGATGCTGGGAAAGATTGAAGGCAGAGGAGAAGGGGACGACAGAGGATGAGATGGTTGGATGGCTTCACCAACTCAGTGGACAGGAGTTTGAGTAAACTCCAGGTGATGGACAGAGAGGCCTGAATGCTGCAGTTCATGGGGCTGCAAAGAGTTAGACATGACTAAGCAACTGAACTGAACTGATCAGACTGGATGGCATGATCTTAGTTTTCTGAATGTTGAGTTTTAGGCCAGCTTTTTCACTGTCTTCTTTCACTTTCATCAAGAGGCTCTTTAGTTCTTCTTTGCACTTTAGTTCTTCTAAAAGTGTCTTTTAATTTTAATTCTGCCATAAGAGTCGTGCCATCTGTGTATCTGAGGTTATTGATATTTCTCCAGGCAATCTTGATTCCAGCTTGTGCTTCATTCTTGATAACTCCTTGATGGAAGCCATAGACCTCTTCCTCTAAAAAGATATAGGCAGTCTCCCACTTCCAGCCAGGATAGGGTAAAGGATCAGTACCCTTATACCTGAAATAATTTAAAAACTGGACAGAAACCAGAATTTCAAGACCTTGAATACCAGGCAGTGAAGAGATGTGAAATGATTGAAGTGATACTATGGTTACTCAAATTTCTGCCTAGAGAGAATTTCCAAGTCGCTGTGTACATAGAAGAAATCCTTGCGTAGCCTGCATTCTCCCTGGATTGAGAAGATAGGTCTGGGAGTCCGATGAGGATAGGGCAGCTACAATTGCTACAGGCATATAACAGAGAGGAGAGAGCTGCACAGAGAGATGGCTCTAGAGCTATCAGAGCAATCCTCTTAAGTCTTCAGAGATGGAACCCCCTGAAAAAATTAGAAGGAACAATCCCTGAACCTCACACACAGCTGGGAATAGTTCCTTTTCCTATCAGTCACAGTAGAAACCCTTATCAATCACAGGGCCTGTGACAGAGTACTAAGAACAGTTTTGCATTTGTAATGCAAATTAGACTAAATGCTGTGTGTGTGTGTGTGTGTGTATGTGTGTATGTGTATGTGTATGCACACACACATGCTCAGTTTCTTCCTAATCTTTGTGACCCCATGGAGTGTAGCCTACTAAGCTCTTCTTTCCCAGTAAGAATACTGGAATAGGATGCCATTTTCTCCTCCAGGGGATCTTCCTGACCCAGTGATCAAACCTGCGTCTTCTGCATTGGCAGGTGGGTTTTTTTTATCACTGAGCCACTTGGGAAGTCTTGCCCAACAAAACCAATACAATATTGTAAAGTAAAAATAAATAAATAAATAAGTAAATAAATAAATAATAAAGAGCGGGGGGAAAAAAAACTGAAAAGATCAAACTCTTTAAAAGTAATTTAAATATATCTCAGTACAATACTCGAGAATGCTTATTGGCATCTGAGTATCCAGCATCCAGTAAGGTAGAATTTGCAGTATCTGCCATCCAGTTAAAAACTACCAGCATACATGTTTATTCCTATGGCTATTTCATGTTGATGTATGGCAGAAATCAAACCAATATTGTAAAGCAATTATCCTTCAATGAAAAATAAATAAATTCTTTTTAAAAAGCTACCAGCATGCAAAGAAGAAGTAAAATATATTTGGTAATGAGGAGAAAAATTCAATCAATAGAAACAGATACAGAAATGACAAATTCTAGAGTTAATAAAGAACATTAAAAGTTATTTTACTTGCATTCCATATGTTCAAGGAACTAGAAAATATATTGAGCTTATTAAGGAGAGACATTGAAAATATCTGTCTAAAATCAAACTTCTACAGATGAAAACTATAATAACTGAGATGAAAAATACACTGGATAGTATTAGCAACCAATTAGACATTGCACAAGCAGCAATTTATAAATCTGAAAACATAACAATAGAAACTGTCAGAAATGAAACAGACAGGAAAAAAGCCAAAAAGATAGCGTAAGTGAGCTGTGAGATAACTTCAGGCAGGTTAGTATATATCTAATGGAATCATTAAATTCAAAAAAATTGAAATCATTTCAAGCATCTTTTCTGATCACAATGTGGTATTATTAGATATCAACTATAGGAAAAAATATTAAAAATACAAACATATGGAGGCTAAACAACACTCTTCTGAATAACCATCAAATCACAGAAGACATCAAAGAAAATCAAAATGTGCATAGAAACAAATGAAAATGAAAAAACGACAACCTATGGGATTCAGTAAAAGCAGTGCTAAGCAAAAGGTTCATAGTAATACAAGCTTACCTCAAGAAACAAGAGAAAAATCAAGTAAATAACCTAACTTTGCACCAAAAGCAACTAGAAAAAGAAGAAATGAAGAACCCCAGGGTGAGTAGAAGGAAAAAAAAATTATAAAAATTAGGGCAGAAATAAATGAAAAAGAAACAAAGGAGACTATAGCAGAAATCAACAAAACTAAAAGCTGGTTCTTTGAGAAGATAAATAAAATAGACAAACCAATAGCCAGATTCATCAGGAAAAAAAGGGAGAAGAATCAAATCAACAAAATTATAAAGGAAAATGAAGAAATCGCAACAGACAGCACAGAAATACAAAGGATCGTAAGAGACTACTATCAGCAACTACATGCCAATGAAATGGACAACTTGGAAAAAATGGATGGATTCTTAAAAAAGTATAACCTTCCAAAACTGAACCAGGATGAAATAGAAAATCTTAACAGATTCATCACAAGCATGGAAATCCAAACTGTAATAAAAAAAATCTTCCAGCAAACAAAAGCCCAGGACCAGATGGCTTCACAGGTGAATTCTACAAAAAATTTAGAGACACGCTAACACCTATCCTACTCAAACTCTTCCAGAAAATTGCAGAGGAAGGTAAACTCCCAAACTCATTCTATGAGACCACCATCACTCTAATACCAAAACCAGAAAAAGATGCCACCAAAAAAGAAAACAGACCAATGTCACTGATGAACATAGATGCAAAAATCCTCAACAAAATTCTAGCAAACAGACTCCAACAGCATTTTTAAAAGATCATACATCATAACCAAGTGGGCTTTATCCCAGGGATGCAAGGATTCTTCAATATTCACAAATCAATCAATGTGGTACACCACAGTAACAAATTGAGAGATAAAAACCATATGATTATCTCAATAGGTGCAGAGAAAGCCTCTGACAAAATTCAACACCCATTTATGATAAAAATTCTCCAGAAAGCAGGCATAGAAGAAACATACCTCAACAGAATAAAAGCCATATATGATAAACTCACAGCAAACATTATCCTTAATGGTGAAAAATTGAAAGCATTTCCCCTAAAGTCAGGAACAAGACAAGGGTGCCCACTCTCAACACCACTATTCAACATAGTTTTGGAAATTTTAGCCACAGCAGTCAGAGAAGAAAAAGAAATAAAAGGAATCCAAATTGGAAAAGAAGTAAAACTCCCACTGCTTGCAGATGACATGATCCTCTACATAGAAAACCCTAAAGACTCCACCAGAAAATTACTAGAGCTAATCAATGAATATAGTAAAGTTACAGGATATAAAATTAATATACAGATGGAGAAATATACCATGTTCATGGATCAGAAGAATCAATATAGTAAACATGAATATACTACCAGAAACAATCTATAGATTCAGTGAAATCCTCATCAGGCTACCAATGGTATTTTTCACAGAACTAGAACAAATAATTTCACAATTTGTATGGAATTACAAAAAAACCCTCGAATAGCCAAAGCAGTCTTGAGAAAGGAGAACGGAACTGGAGGAATCAACCTGCCTGACTTCAGACTATACTACAAAGCTACAGTCATCAAGACAATATGGTACTGGCACAAAGATAGAAATATAGATCAATGGAACAAAATAGAAGGCTCAGAGATAAATCCACACACCTATGGACACCTTATCTTTGACAGAGGGGGAAAGAATATACAATGGAGAAAAGACAATCTCTTTAACAAGTGGTGCTGGGAAAACTGGTCAACCACCTGTAGAAGAATGAAACTAGAACACTTTCTAACACCATACACAAACATAAACTCAAATTGGATTAAAGATCTAAATGTAAGACCAGAAGCTATAAAACTGCTAGTGGAGAACATAGGCAAAACACTCTCTGACATAAATCACAGCAGGATCCTCTATGACCCACCTCCCAGAGTAATGGAAATAAAAGAAAAAATAAACAAATGGGACCTAATTAAACTTAAAGGCTTTTGAACAATGAAAGAAACTATAAGTAAGGTGAAAAGGCAGCCTTCAGAATGGGAAAAGATAATAGCAAATGAAGTAACTGACAAAGAATCTCAATAATATACAAGCAGCTCATGCAGCATAATACCAGAAAAATAAACGACCCAATCAAAAAATGGGCCAAAGAACTAAACAGACATTTCCTCAAAGGGGACATACAGATGGCTAACAAACACATGAAAAGATACTCAACATCACTCATTATCAGAGAAATGCAAATCAAAACCACAAATAGGTACCATCTCATGCCAGTCAGAATGGCTGCTATCAAAAAGTCTACAAACAATAAATGCTGGAGAAGGTGTGGAGAAAAGGGAACCCACTTACACTGTTGGTGGGAATGCAAACTAGTATGGGCTTCCCAGATGGCTCAGAGGTTAAAGCATCTGCCTGCCATCTGGGAGACCTGGGTTCGATCTCTGGGTCGGGAAGATCCCCTGGAGAAGGAAATGGCAACCCACTCCAGTATTCTTGCCTGGAGAATCTCATGGACGGAGGAGCCTGGTGGGCTACAGTCCATGGGGTCGCAAAGAGTCAGACACGACTAAGCAACTTCACTTTCACTTTCACTTTCACTTTCACTTTCACAGCCACTATGGAGAACAGTGTGGAGAAAAAAACTGGAAATAGAACTGCCATATGACACAGCAATCCCACTGCTGGGCATACACATCAAGGAAAGCAGAATTGAAAGAGAAATGTGTACCCCAATGTTCTTCACAGCACTATTTACAATATCTAGGACATGGAAGTAACCTACATGTCCATTGGCAAATGAATGGATAAAAAGTTATGGTACATATATGCAATAGAATATTACTCAGCTATTAAAAAGAACTCACTTGAATCAGTTCTAATGAGGTGGATGAAACTGGAGTCTATTATACAGAGTGAAGTAAATCAGAAAGAAAGACACCAATATAGTATATTGACACATATATATGGAATTTAGAAAGATGGTAACAATGACCTTATATGCGAGACAGCAAAAGAGACACAGATAAAAAGAACAGACTTTTGGACTCTGAGGAAGAAGGCAAGGGTGGGATGATTTGAGAGAATAGCATTGAAATATGTATATTACCATATGTGAAATAGATGATCAGTCCAAGTTCGATGTATGAAACAAGGCATTCAAAGCTGGTGCACTTGGACAACCCAGAGGGATGGGATAGGGAGGGAGGTAGGAGGGGGTTCTGGATGGGGGACACATGTACACCTTTGGCTGATTCATATCAATGTATGGCAAAAACCACCACAATATTGTATAGTAATTAGCCTCCAATTAAAATAAATAAAATTTTTTTAAAAAAGGAAAGAGGGGCAAACAATTTTTGAAGAAATAATGACCAGAATTTTCCAAATTTGATGAAAACTATAAACTGACAGATCCAGAATGTCAACAAACTCTAAGCCCAGGAAACTTGAAAAAGACTACAACAGTGATAAGAAAAATATCTTCAAAGTATCTGGCATGGCGGGTGGGGAATACATTATATACAGAAACATAAGAAGAAAGAGTTATTGCATACATTTTTCAGAAATAATTAAAGTCAGAAGACAGTGGAACAACATCTTTAAAGTATTGGAAGAAAATAACTCAGAATTTCACACAGAAAATGCTCTTTTAAAAGTAAGACAAAAATAGTTTTCAGCCATCAAAACTTTAAAAAAAAATCATCATCAAAAAACAATCAGCAGAACTGCCAGAAATGTTAAAGGAAATCCTTTCATGAAAAAAGAAAATGGTATCAGTAGAAACCTGAGTCACAAAAAGAAACAAAAAACACTGGAAACATTTATTGTGTGGGTTAAAATGAAATTTATTTCATCTTATTTGAATTTCTTTAAATGATAATAGGTTGTTGAAAGCAAGTGAACTCTGGGAGTTGGTGAAGGACAGGGAGGCCTGGCATGCGGCAATTCATGGGGTTGCAAAGAGCTGGACACGACTGAGCTACTGAACTGAACTGAACTGAAGGGATTTATTGATATAAGACATGTAGAAGTAAAATATATAACAAAAATATCACAAAGTCCAGGAAATGGAATTATACTTTTGTATGTATGGTTCTTATATCAAGTGTAGTGGTATAGAATCACTTAAATATATATAAGATATATACTCTGACTCCTTAAAAACAGAAGGGGCTATAAGAAATAGGTCAACAAAGGAAAGGAAATCATTTTTAAAAATCTCATACAATGCAGAGAAAGAGGGAAAGTGGGAGTGAAGAGTAGATATAATTGATGAAAAATTGAACCAACTGCATCAATATTTTTGTTAAATATAAATGAATTAAAGACCTCAATTAAAAGGCAATAATTTCTAGTCTGCATAAAAAATCAAGACTGAACTATATGATTCTATTTTAAGTATATAGAAAAATCAAGTTAAAAGTCAAATGATGGAAAAACATATATTAAACTAATACACTTAAAAGAGAGTTGGAGTGTCTACATTAATATTGAAACAATTAGAGTTCAGAGCAAATAATATCACAAGGTATAAAGCAGGATATTTCTTAATAAATATGTTAGTTAATCAAGAGAACATGCCATTCATTACTAAATGCTTGTGCTCTGGGAACAAAACTTACAAATTCATAAATCCAAACTGACACAGTTACAAGAAGATAAGAATACACAATTTGGGGCAGAGAGTCCAATACTTTTCTCAATAATTGTTAGCACAAGTAGACGGAAAATCAGTAAGAACATAAAAAACTTGAATCATACCATAAATCAATTTGAGCCAATTGGCATTTAAAACAGTCCATCCAATAATAGGAGAATATACACTCTTTTCAAGTGTACGTAGGACATCTACCAAAACTGACTCTCTTCTGAGCTGTGGACAAGTCTCCGATTTTAAAAAATCCTCATTATATCCTATTCTTGGACTATAATGGAATTAGTATAGAGATAAATATTAGAAATATATTGGAGAAATCCTGAAATATTTGGAAACTAAATGCAAACTTATATATAATTCCCGGAACAAAGAAAAATGAAAAAGGGAAATTAGAGATTATTTTGAACTGAATAAAAATAAAAAATATTAAAATTTGTACCAACCAAAATTTGCCACCAAAATAATAAGCTTAATTTTTCCCCTTATGCAACTAGAGAAGGGCAGATTAAACACAAAGTAGAAGAATGGAAAAATAAAGTTTCAAGGAGAAATCACTGAAATTAAAAACAGAAGAAACAATAGAAAAAAGTTTATGAGAAAAAAAATTTTAGATTAGTGAAACTAATAAAGATCTAGAAGACTGAACAGGGACAGAGGAGAAAAAAATATCATTATCAGAAATAAGAGAAATCACTTCAGATTCTACTAATGTTGAATGAATATAAAGGAAATGCTATGAACAGTTTTCTAACATTAAATTCAATTATTTAGGTAAAATATACAAATTCCTTAAAAGTTGCTGACTGTCGACATTTACTCAAAATGAAATGCACAACCTGAATAGTTCCATATCTGCTACATGACCATTAGTTTAAAATGTCCTTATAAAGAGAATTCCAGGCCTTGATAGCTTTATGGGTAAATTCTCCCAAATAAAGAAGTAAGAAATTGTACTTATTTTGTGCAAAATCTTCCAGAAAATTGAACAGGAAGAAATACTTCCCAACTCAACATTAGTCAAAGATATTACAAGAAAACTACTGACCAATATCTCTCACGAATATAGAAAAGATATTAAAATTTTATAAAATTATCAACAATGTATAAAGTAGATAACACATTATGACCATGTGAGGTATAGAAATGCACAAGTAGCTTAACATATGGCAAAGATCAATGTAATTCACCATAATCAAATAGAAAGGAAAACTATATCCCAATGGGTGCAGAAAAAGCATTTGCCAAAATCTAACCTTCTTCCTGATATAAGCTCAGAATCCTAAGACTAAAGTAGGAGCTTCCTTAGCTTAATAAAGGGCATATACAGTAATTTACAACTGACATCATACTTAATGGTAAAACACTGGATGCTTTTCTTCTAACATGGTAAGGATGTCCATTTTCACCCACTTCTGTTCACCATTGCACTGGAAATTTTAGCAAGTTCAATAAAGCAAGAAAAAGGAATTAAAGACATGCTGCTTAGAAATTAAGGAGCAAATGTATTCATAAATTCTATGGTCATCTATGTAGAAAATGCTATAGAATCCCCTGAAATATCTAGAACTAACAAAGAATATAAGAAGACTGTAGGATACAAGATCAATATACTAATATAAGTTGTGTTTTTGTACTATTAATTAACAATCAAATTGAAATTGAAATCAATGTCATTTACAATAGCAGCAAAAATATGAAAGGCTTAGGCATATATCTAACAAAAATATGGAAAACTGATACTGTGAAAACAAAATATTAAATGAGTGATTAAAACTATACTATATGTGCTATACTGTATTCATGGATCAGAAAAGGCACAGTATTATTTCTTAATCTTTTAAAAAATTTTATTGGAGTATAGCTGATTTACAGTGCATATTAGTTAGATTATTTTCTCCTAAGGGTTATCACAGAATATTTACTAGAGATCCTTGTGCTCTACAGTAGGTCCTTTTTGGTTATCTGACTTTTATATAGTCGTTTGGGTATATTCATCCCAAGTTCCTAATTTACCCCTCTCCCAACATGTTTCCTCTCTGGTAAGCACAAGTTTGTTTTTAATATCTGCAAGGCTGTTTCTGTCTTATAAATAATTTCATTTGTATCATTTTTAATATTAGATTCCACATATGAGATATCATACTACATTTGTCTTTGTCTTAGTTCTCTTAATATGATGATTCTAAGGCCTTCCATCGGAGAAGGCAGTGGCACCCCACTCCAGTACTCTTGCCTGGAAAATCCCATGGACAGAGGAGCCTGGTGGGCTGCAGTCCATGGGGTCGCTAAGAGTCGGACATGACTAAGCGACTTCACTTTCACTTTTCACTTTCATGCATTGGAGAAGGAAATGGCAACCCACTCCAGTGTTCTTGCCTGGAGAATCCCAGGAACAGAGGAGCCTGGTAGGAGGCCATCTATGGGGTTGCACAGAGTCGGACACGACTGAAGCGACTTAGCAGCAGCAACAGCAAGGCCTTCCATATTGCTGCAAATGGCATGATTTCATTCTTTTTATGGGTGAGTAATATTCCAGTGTGTTTGTGTGTGTGTGTGTGTGTGTATACATATATATATACCACTTCTTCTTTATATGTTAATCTGTTGATGGATATTTAGGTTGCTTCCATCTTGGCTGTGGTAAATAATGCTGCTCTGAACATTGGAGTGCATGTATCTTTTTGAATTACAGTTTCTTTGGGATATAATTTCTTGCCATTTTTTACCCCATGACTATTTTGGTAGGTTATCACATCATCCTGTATTATTGATTTATAGTCTTGTTTTTTCTTGTCATTAGAATCTGCCTATAGTTCTTTTTTTATTGAATATAAGAAGAATCATATAAACAAATGACAACACAATAGTTTTTATTAATGTACTATTTTCTATTAGTTGATCAGTCTTAAGAATTTTTTGCATAATGTATTAAAGATCTAAAGACTCAAGCTTGAATTTAATTAGAGAATTATATTTGAAAGAAAATCCAGTGCTTTTTTCCACTCTTATACATTGGCTCTTATATTTAAAAAAAGAATAAGATGTGTTTTCATTGGAAGAAATAAAATTAAGTATTGGGATTATTTGGAAAAAATAAACCAAACAATGAGAAAAAATTGAATTAAAAAAAAGAAAGGCTTAAGAAGGTAAAATATGCTTTGAAAATTTTGAATAATAAAGTTCTGATTTTGGCATATATTATGAATGAAATGCTTTGGATAAAGTCATCATATGTCATCACTCAACATTTTTTACTCTAAAAGTACTTATAAAAGTAACAGAATGAGTTTTATGCAAAGCTCTTTTGAGTTTGCTGTTGAATCCAAAGAGAAGAATGAAGGGGAAAATGACCTGACATTTAATTTATGCATGAGGCTTAAATGGAAAAGTATTTTCAAAGTATTGCAAACATAAGGTTCTTCGGGTGTTAATTTGGAGATAAAGCTTGGGATCCTGTCATAAATATACGTGTTCTGCCAGTTTTTAAAATATCTTGGTATAGTCCCAGTACTCCCTTTCCAAAGTCAGTTTCTTTTATCATCTGCAGCATATGGATAGAGACTGTACCTATTTCAAAATACTCAAAATAAATCAAGACATACTGATATCTAAAAGGACAAAGATATTCTGTGGTTCTCAGAAATCTGATAATGTGATTTTTTTAAAAAAGAAAACCTGGTGAAGATGCAAGTATCATTCTCAGTAAATGAAACTGGTTTGACAAAGTGTCAAATTGTATATATTGATGATGTTCCCAAATAATGTTCTAATTCATGCCTCGATTTTTGTGGAGAAATGTCCAGGAATCGATCATAGTAACTGAGGACACCACTGGCATTGAATAGGTAGATGGGGTGGGGTGACAACGGCATAGAACAATCTATGGCTTGTCTCCCACAAGCACAGTGGTGTCCCGATAGGAAATACTATAGGCTATAACCATTTCAGGTGCTCTTACCATCCCATTCACACTGGGGACAGATCTCTGTAAAATATTATTGATATGATGTTTATATTTATGTCTGTAAAGTATTCAGTATAGCTCTGCTTTTTTGTTGTTGTTTAGTCACTAAGTCGGAGAAGGCGATGGCACCCCACTCCAGTGCTCTTGCCTGGAAAATCCCATGGATGGAGGAGCCTGGTGGGCTGCAGTCCATGGGGTCGCGAAGAGTCAGACACGACTGAGCGACTTCACTTTCACTTTTCACTTTCATGCATTGGAGAAGGAAATGGCAGCCCACTCCAGTGTTCTTGCCTGGTGAATCCCAGGAATGGGGAAGCCTGGTGGGCTGCTGTCTATGGGGTCGCATAGTTGGACACGACTGAAGCAACTTAGCAGCCGCAGTAGCAGCAGTCGCTAAGTTGTGTCTGACTCTTTTGTGACCCCATGGACTGTAGCCCACCAGATTCCACTGTCCATGGGATTTCCCAGGCAAGAATACTGAGGTGGGTTGCCATTTCCTTCTCCATGGTATCTTCCGAACCCAAGGATGGAAGCTGCATTTCCTGTACTGCAGGCAGATATTTTTTTTTTTTACCACTGAGCCCCTGGGGAAGTCCTATAGTTCTGCTTAGCCCTTTTCAAAGTGAAGTGAACCCAAACTTATATCTAAAGAGGAAGAAAACTTTTGTTTTTCTATCTCAGTTTCCTCCCCTGTCTAACTCATCCTCTAAGGTCTCTGAATGGTCCCATCACTATTTTCTTAGCTAGAAGAAGTAGTCATCAATAGCAAATAAATCATCCTTGCTTTCCAAACAAACATTTTAGAAAGAAATATAATCTGGATTCTTTTGAAATACCTTTATTTTAGCACGGGTACCTTTCAGTCCTTAGTGAATTTAGAGTTTTAAGTTTTTGTTCTTCACAAAATATATTTTTCCTTTTGCCCTGTTGCTCCAGAGCTCCAGCACTGAAAACACAGAACCTTGTGTTCAGAGAACCCTGCATATTTATTGGCCTTGAAAGTATGCAACGCATCTAGCCACATAATTGAAAATAATAAGGCCACGATAAATGGGATGGCCCCAGGGTAAAACACCCAAGGGATTCAATTGGTGTCACTTTGCATCAATGTCCATGCATCATGGTAATTGAGGTAACATAACCAATTACCACATTTTAATTAGAGTTCTAAGAACTTGAGAAAATTTGCAGTGATGAGACAGCTCACTTTAAAAAAGAGAAAAAGCAAAGAAAGATAGGAAGAATGAAAGAAAACGGGGGCAAATCCCACATATTTTGTTACCGAAGCTTGTTTCTTGGAAGCAGAGGTTACGTAAAATGAAGTTTTGAGAGTGTTCTTTATATCTGAAGCTTTTTCTATCTCTCACTCTTAGTATTTGATGATGCATTTTGAGATACCAAGTATTTTAAAATGCTATCTTGTGACTAAACTAATAGCATTCTCACCCTATTATGACTGATGATTTTAGAAATTTATGCCCAAAGAAATTCTCTAGAATATGCCTTGTCTTATAATTTCATTTCCCACTGAATTGTTTCTCACCATCATAACTTAGGGATTCACTCTAAGTTTTAAGTCAGTATCTGAACACAGTGACACGTTATTAAATCATATATTTCTCTGGCTCTGGTTGCTAAACAAAAATAGGCCTAGATTTCACTCCCCCACCTGTACCCCCACTCAAAAAATTAAAAGCAGAGAGAATTGCTGCATTTAGAAAATAATTTTGACTTGTGGCAATTATTTTTATAAGGGTAGAGTTTAAGTGAAAGACCTCCTGTAAAATTTTAGTGCTGCTACATAATCAAGTAATTATGTAATTACTTATACTTAATTACTTACAAGAGAGAAGGTTGTTAAAAAATCTTATACATGTCAAAAACAGCTTTCTTCTTTTAGAGTGTTTCTAGCCAAGCTTCAAATACCAAAAGGTCTTTTGAAAATCACTTCCAATAGATTTATTTTTCTTTTATAAATCCCTCACCATTATTCTTCAGTGTATGAAAGTGCATTATACACAGCTCAACATGCCCTCCTTCCTGTTTCCATTCATAATGGCCAAAGAAAGGAAGGAAGGGAACAGGGATGAGGGAGGGTGGAAAGGACAGGGAGAAAGGAAAGAAGGAAAGAAATGATTTTAAATTGCAGTTATGGTCTGACATTAAATATAAGATATATGTTCTTAATGTGAGGATGTCCAGTAGACAGAGTAAATTTTCAAGAAAAGCTGAAGAATTGTTGTTTCCTTGAGTATTTCATGCAAAGATGGACTGGATAAAGGACAGAAATGGCAGGGACCTAACAGAAGCAGAAGATATGAAGAAGAGGGGCAAGAATACACAGAAGAACCATACAAAAAAGATCTTCACAACCAAGATAATCACAGTGGTGTGATCACTCACCTAGAGCCAGACATCCTGGAATGTGAAGTCAAGTGGACCTTAGAAAGCATCACTACGAACAAAGCTAGTGGAGGTGATGGAATTCCAGTTGAGCTGTTTCAAATCCTGAAGGATGATGCTCTGAAAGTGCTGCACTCAATATGCCAGCAAATTTGGAAAAGTCAGCAGTGGCCACAGGACTGGGAAAGGTCAGTTTTCATTCTGATCCCAAAAAAAGCCAATGCCAAAGAATGTTCAAACTACCATACAATGGCACTCATCTCAAATGCTAGTAAAGTAATGCTCCAAATGCTCCAAGCCAGGCTTTAGCAATACATGAACCGTGAACTTCCAGATGTTCAAGCTGGTTTTAGAAAAGGCAGAGGAAGAGAGATCAAATTGCCAACATCCGCTGGATCATCAAAAAAGCAAGAGAGTTCCAGAAAAACATCTATTTCTGCTTTATGACTACACCAAAGCCTTTGACTGTGTGGATCACAATAAACTGTGGACAATTCTGAAAGAGATGGGAATACCAGACCACCTGACCTGCCTCTTGAGAAACCTGTATGCAGGTCAGAAAGCAACAGTTAGAACTGGACATGGAACAACAGACTGGTTCCAAATAGGAAAAAGAGTATGCCAAGGCTGTATATTGTCACCCTGCTTATTTAACTTATATGCAGAGTACATCATGAGAAACACTGGGCTGGAAGAAGCACAAGCTGGAATCAAGATTGCCAGGAGAAATATCAATAACCTCAGATATGCAGATGATACCACCTTTATGGCAGAAAGTGAAGAGGAACTAAAAAGTCTCTTGATGACAGTAAAAGAGGAGAGTGAAAAAGTTGGCTTAAAGCTCAACATTCAGAAAACGAAGATCATGGCATCTGGTCCCATCACTTCATGGCAAATAGTTGGGGAAACAGTGGAAACAGTGTCAGACTTTATTTTTTAGGGCTCCAAAATTACTTCAGATGGTGACTGCAGCCATGAAATTAAGACGCTTACTCCTTGGAAGGAAAGTTATGACCAACCTAGATAGCATATTCAAACTCAGAGACATAACTTTGCCGACTAAGGTCCGTCTAGTCAAGGCTATGGTTTTTCCTGTGGTCATGTATGGATGTGAGAGTTGGACTGTGAAGAAAACTGAGTGCCAAAGAATTGATGCTTTTGAACTGTGGTGTTGAAGAAGACTGTTGAGAGTCCCTTGGACTGCAAGGAGATCCAACCAGTCCATTCTAAAGGAGATCAGTCCTGGGTGTTCTTTGGTAGGACTGATGCTAAAGCTGAAACTCCATGAGAAACACCTCATGAGAAGAGTTGACTCATTGGAAAAGACTCTGATGCTGGAAGGGATTAGGGGCAGGAGGAGAAGGGGACAACAGAGGATGAGATGGCTGGATGGCATCACTGACTTGATGGACATGAGTTTGAGTGAACTCTGGGAGTTGGTGATGGACAGGGAGGCCTGCTGCTACTGCTGCTAAGTCACATCAGTTGTGTCCGACTCTGTGCGACCCCATAGACAGTAGCCCACCAGGCTCCTCTGTCCCTGGGATTCTCCAGGCAAGAATACTGGACTGGGTTGCCATTTCCTTCTCCAATGCATGAAAGTGGAAAGTGAAAGGAAAGTCGCTCAGTCGTGTCCGACTCCTAGCAACCCCATGGACTGCAGCCTACCAGGCCTGGCGTGCTGCAATTCATGGGATCCAAAGAGTCGGACAGGACTGAGCAACTGAACTGAACTGAACTGAGTTTAATAATGACTAAGAGCTTGGTCAGACTTTGCTATTTAGTAGCTATGTGATTGTGGCAAATTATTGACTTTATAATGCCTCACCTTCTTCATACATGAGCTGGAGATAACAGTAATACCTACCTTGGGTTAGATGAGTTTAAATGAATTAATAGGTGAAAGTTCTTTGAACAATTGCTTCCACAGGGTCAGTAAACGATAGCTGCTATTATTGTTTATGTTATTGTAGGAATCAAGTCTTATCTTCGTAGTTGTCTAGAAATTAATACATTTCCTAGCACTGTTGGTGTTCAACAGCTAAGTCACGTTCGACTCTGTGACTTCATGGACTGGAGCACACCAGGCTTCGTTGTCCTTCATCATCTCCCAGAGTTTGTTCAATCTCATGTCCTTTAAGCCAGTAATGCCATCCAACTATCTCATCCTGTGTCACCCCCTTCTCCTCCTGTCCTTAATCTTTCCCAGCATCAGGGTCTTTTCCAATGTGTCAGCTCTGCATCAGGCATACTAGGATGTTAATATATTTTTGCTTAATAAATACATGAACAAATAACAAAGAACTGAGTAGTTGAAGAAATTCTGAAAAAGTGATAGATTCCATGGTTGACCTAACCACCCATCCTTATCTTCTTCCTTTCCTTTCAGAATTGGCCAAAACTAAGCCAGTTATATTAAAATCCACACCCCTCTCAGCACTAGTTGATTTAGTTGATTTTCTCTATTATTCTATTTTCAATTTCACTGATTTCTTTTCTCATTTTTATTATTTCTTTTCTCCATCTTGTTTTAGGTTTAAATTGCTCTTTTTTTTTTCCTGTTTCCTTAAATAGGAACATAGATTTCTAATTTTATATTTTTCTTCCTTTCTAATAAAGGCATGTAAGACTACAAATTTCCCTCTAAGCACTTCTTTTGTTTAATCTTAGAAATCTTGATAAATTGTATTTTCATTTTAATTTAATTTAAAATATTTTAACATTTCTCTTGCTACTTCTTTAACCTATGTGTTATTTCGAAGTTTGTTGTTTAATCTCCAAATATTTGGGGATTTTTCAGCTTTCTGTTACTGATTTCTAGTTTAATTCCATTGTGGTCTGAGAACATACATGGTTATTTCTGTTCTTTTAAATTTGCTAAGGTGTGTTTTGTGGTTCAGAATGTAGTCTTTCTTGGTGAATGTTCCATCTGAGTTTGAGAAGAATTTATATTTTGGTATTGTTGAATAAAATATCCTATAAATGCCAGTTAAGATACAGTTGATTGCTAGTGTTAAAGTCAGCTATTTCCTTACTAGTTTTCTGCCTGATTGATATATCAGTTACTGAAAGAAAGTGGATTAATCTACCAATTACTGAAAGAATTTAGATCAGGAGACTTTAGCTCTGGTTGAAATCTAGCCATAATATCTGACTTTCTCTTTTCCCTTGCAGTTTTATCAGTTTTTGCCTCAAGTATTTTTATATACTCTTGTTAGATGAATACAATTTAGGATTATTGTTGTCTTGAAGAATCGATCCCTATATTATTATGTAATAACCCTTTTTATCCCTTATAATTTTCCTTTTTTTTTGAGTATGCTGTGTCTGAAATTTATGTAGTTAGTCCAACTTTCTTTTTGTTATTGTTATTTAGAAGTCATTTCACTTAAAAAGTTTTTTTATTTATAATTTTCTACTCTACTTTCCTTTTGATTAATGTTATCATGGTATATCTTTATCCATTCTTTTAATCTTTATGAGTCTGCATTTAAAATAAAGTTCTGTAGACAACTTATAGCTGGATCTTACTCTTTTATCTATCCTGAAAACCTCTAGCTTTTAATTGCATGATTTAGATCATCCATATTTAAAGTGATTACTAATATACTTCAGTTAATATCTATCATGTTTGTAATTATTCCCTATTCATCACATTTGTTCTTTGTTTCTTTTCCCCCTTTTTTTCTGCTTTCTTTTATTTTGATGGAGCATTTCATATGATTCCATTTTGTCTTCTCTTTTAGCATATCAATTATACTTCTTCCTAAAAAATTTTTAGTCACTGTCCTAGAGCTTACAGTATAAGCCTATCTTTAAATAACACTGTATTGTTTCACATGCATAGTGCAGATAACTTACAACAGAATATTTTTAATTCTTCTTTCCCTTCCCTATCACATTACTGTGAATCATTTAGATCTATTAAGAATAAAAATAAGTAAGATTTTATTTTACCTTCATTTATTCCTTCTCCAGTGCTTTTTCCTTTATACAGATCCAAGTTTCTTACCAATATAATTTTCCTTAGTCCCAAAGAGCTCGTTTTAATGTTTCTTGCAAGGCAGGTCTGCTAAAAATGAGTCCCCTGTTTTTGTCTAAAACAATATTTACTTCTCCTTCACTTTTGAAGGAGAAATTTTTGGCTATAGAATTATATATTACTGATTTTTTTCTCTTGATAATTTGTATATTTTGTTACGATTTCTTCCTGCTTGCATGGTTTCTGATAAGAAGTCTGCTGTAATTCTTGTCATTGTTCCTCTATTGGTGAGGTTTTCTTCCTGCTATGACTTCTTCCAAGATTTTCTTTGTCTTTGGTTTTCTGGAGTTTGAATATGATATGCCTCTGTGTGTGTGTGTGTGTGTGTGTGTGTGTGTGTATTTGTTTATTGTATCCTGCCTCCTGGCTCATTATTTTGGTGTCTCATTAATTTTGGAATATTCTCATGCATGTGTGCACACTCACTTCAGTCATGTCTGACTCTTTGTGATACTATGGACTGTAGCTCGGCATGCTCGCCTGTCTATGGGATTCTCCAGGCAAGAATACTGGAGTGGGTTGCCATTTCCTTCTCCAGGGGATTTTCCCAACCCAGGGATGGAACTGTGTCTCTTAAGTCTCCTGCATTGGCAAGTGGGTTCTTTACCACTAGCGCCACCTGGGAAGCCCCAGAGTATTCTCAGTTCAGTTCAGTTCAGTCACTCAGTCATGTCCAACTCTTTGTGACCCCATGGACTGCAGCATGCCAGACCTCCCTGTCCATCACCAACTTCCGGAGTTTACTCAAACTCATGTCCATTGAGTTGGTGATGCCATCCAACCATCTCATCCTGTCTCCCCTTCTCCTCCCGCCTTCAATCTTTCCCAGCACCAAGGTCTCTTACAATGAGTCAGCTCTTCGCATCAGGTGGCCAAAGTATTGGAGTTTCAGCTTCAATATCAGACCTTCCAATGAATATTCAGGACTGATTTCCTTTAGGATGGACTGCTTAGATCTCCTTGAGAGTCCAAGAGACTCTCAAGAGTTTTCTCCAACACCAGAGTTCAAAAGCATCAGTTATTTGGTGCTCAGCTTTCTGTATAGTCAACACTCACATCCACATGACTAATGGAAAAACCATCGCCTTGACTAGAGGCATCTCTGCTGGAAAAGTAATGTCTCTGCTTTTTAATATGCTATCTAGTTTTGTCATAATTGCCTTCCAAGGAGTAAACGTCTCTTTATTTCATGGTAGCAGTCACCATCTGCAGTGATTTTGGAGCCCCCAAAATAAAAATCTGTCACTGTTTCCACTGTTTTCCCATCTATTTGCCATGAAGTGCTTTAGTATGCTTATTTTTTCCCCTTCCTACATCAGTTCAGTTCAGTCGCTCAGTCGTGTCCAACTCTCCGCGGCCCCGTGAATCGCAGCACACCAGGCCTCCCTGTCCATCACCAACTCCTGGAGTTCACTCAGACTCGCGTCCGTTGAGTCAGTGATGCCATCCAGCCATCTCATCCTTGGTCGTCCCCTTCTCCTCCTGCCCCCAATCTCTCCCAGCATCAGAGTCTTTTCCAATGAGTCAACTCTTTGCATGAGGTGGCCAAAGTATGGGAGTTTCAGCTTTAGCATCATTCCTTCCAAAGAAATCCCAGGGTTGATCTCCTTCAGAATGGACTGGTTGGATCTCCTTGCAGTCCAAGGGACTCTCAAGAGTCTTCTCCAACACCACAGTTCAAAAGCATCAATTCTTTGGCACTCAGCCTTCTTCACAGTCCAACTCTCACATCCATACATGACTGCTGGGAAAACCATAGCCTTGACTAGACGGACCTTCCTACATCAGTCTGCCATTAATTCAGTCTTCATTGACCTGTCTCTCTATCTCGCCATGTACTTATGTTTTTCTCAACTAAAGAAACCTCTAATTATATTTATCTCATGTATAGCTGCCCTCTCATGTACCCTGAATCAGTTAGAGATGTGTTAAAATATTGAAACCTTTTCCCTTCTGGTGTGGAAAGGAAGGCATGATGGGGCCTGGAAAGAAACCTTGCCTTTTATTTCCCTTTTGGAGTGAGTGGTCTCTCATTCCTTCTCAGTATGTAAGTTTATATCAGCATTTTCTATATGTCATATCTTGAAAAATATTGGGAAGCACTGGTCTAGAAATCATAGGTATTAAGCCTTAATACCAACCCGTTGATCATGAAGCAGTAGTCACATTTAAATTTTGGTTGAAGAGAAAACATTTAAGTGGAAATGCCACTAGCATCAAATAATTTTCTTACCCTACTATAGAAAGATCAGATTTACTCTAGTTTTCTTTTTTTATATATGGCTAATATTTTAGGTCCGTTGTTTCACTTGAATTATGCTTATGACTTTTTAACTTATAAAGGACTAAGTTTGCTGACTATCAAAGAAAAGATTCTGTGTTTAGTCATCCAAGGGGTTATAACTGAAATACCAATATTGAAAAGGCTACTTTTTGTGGAGAGGAGTTTAGCAGTGCAAAATGATACAGGCAGGGCCATGGGCCTTAAGTCAGAATAACTAAAGTTATTTTTATATAGGTTAAGTATTTTTTTATAACCATAATACTATTAGTGTATCACTGCTGATTATGCAAGTTTTGGATTCTGAATATTTAACCTATTTGCCAAGGTGGTTTGTTTTTGATTCCATTGGATCATGGTTTTGGAAGGAGCTGGGCCTATAGGCAGGTAGTCACCAACTGCTCCTTGAGTATCTGCTCTGTGCTCAGCACTGTTCTGAGTTTGTCTACACAGAAGTAGTTCAGGATATGGTCTTCAGTCTCAAGGAATTGGCAAGCTATATGAAGTGATATAGTAAGATAATATTGACATAGATGAGACAATAATTATTTCGAGCTGTGTTTGGCCTGAAAATGACAGTACCAATTAGAAAACTAAATGCAAAGCTGCAAGTTTACTTGAGAGGTGAGTCTGTGCTCAGTTCACCTTTATTATCTGCTCAGGGATTGGGAACTATATGTAGTAAGTATTTAATGAACATTTGTTAAATAAATAAGCAAATGTTAATAGTAAATTGTGTGGTTCTGTCACTACAATAAGAATTAAATGAAAAAAAAATTGAGAGGGAAATCACTGAGGGCTCAGTATTCACAGAAATCTTTATAGAGGAGTTTAATACTGAATTTTGAGGTACTTGGTAAGGGTACTAAAACTGCATTCATTCATTCACTCATTCAAAAGAAAATTTATTGAATGCCTACTATGAACATAGACATGGTGACATAAGTGAGCAGCAAATATTCATGAGGCGTAGGGAAGATCACCTGTGGGAGAACATTACATTTCAGTCATTGTTATATGACTGAATGATTGAATGCCTTAAAAATCAGTCAAAATAATTTGAAGAGACAGTAACCACTGACAGTTGTTTGTTTATTTGTTTTATTTTAGTGAGAGGAGTAATGCAATGAAAGGATTTATTTTAGGAAGCGTGGTTCGAAAGTGGTGTGTAGGATTATCCTAAACATATTGTTGTTTCTTCTGTTTTTAGAAAAGCCTAGGGATATACTTTTTGTAGACTTTCATGCAGTCCATGAGAATGTTTAATTGCCCTTTTAAAAGCAAATCCCTCTGTTATATCTTACCTACTTTTTCTTGTTGCAGTGTAATTCTGTTTTTTAAGTTTGGAGTTGTGAAAATAGAGAACTTTTTCCTTGTTCTAGTCGTAGTAACTTCCAAAATACAATAGAAAATAAGCTCCAATATAGCCTTTTCCTCACCTGGTAAAATAACTCCAACTCTCTTAACTGTTTTCAAATAATTTGTTTCTTTAATGTTGAAGAACTTTCCTTGACTATTAAACTCTAATGATATATCACAAGATTTTCTCACATGGCCCTTATTTCTCCTTTTGCTTTTACACTGAGCCAAGAGTAGTAGTCGTTGTTCAATTGCTCAGTCTTGTCCGTCTCTTTGCGACCCATGGACTGCAGCACACCCCTCTTTCCTGTCCCCCGCTACTCCTGGAATTTGCTCACACACATGTCTGCTGAGTCTGTGATGCTATCCAAACACCTCATCCTCTGTCACCTCCTTCTCCTCCGCCCTCAATCTTTCCCAGCATCAGAGTCTTTTCTAGTGAGTTGGCTCTGCGAATCAGATGGCCAAAGTTGGACCTTCAACAAGTCCTTCCAGTGAACATTAAGGGTGGATTTCTTTTAGGATTGATTGGTTTGATCTCCTTGCTGCCTAAGTGACTCTCAAGAGTCTTCTCCAACACCACAGTTCAAAGCATCGGTTCTTCAGTGCTCAGCTTTCTTTATAGTCCAACTCTCACATCCATACATGACCACTGGAAAAACCAAGGCCTTGACTAGATGGACCTTTGTTGGCAAAATAATATCTCTGCTTTTTAATATGCTGTCTAGGTGGGTCATAACTATTCTTCCTAGGAGTAAGTGTCTTTTTATTTCATGGTGGCAGTCACCATCTGCAATGATTTTGGAGCCCCCCAAAATAAAGTCAGCCACTGTTTCAACTGTTTCCCCATCTATTTGCCATGAAGTGATAGGACCAGATGCCATGATCTTCATTTTCTGAATGTTGAGCTTTAAGCCAACTTTTTCACTCTCCTCTTTTACTTTCATCAAGAGGCTCTTTCGTTCTTCTTCACTTTCTGCCATAAGGGTGGTATCATCTGCATATCTGAGGTTATTGATATTTCTCCTGGCAATCTTGATTCCAGCTGGTGCTTCATCCAGCCCAGCGTTTCTCATGATGTACTCTGCATATAAGTTAAATAATCAGGGTGACAATATACAGCCTTGACGTACTCGTTTTCTAATTTGGAACCAATCTATTGTTCCATGTCCAGTTCTAACTGTTGCTTCCTGACCTGCATACAGATTTCTCAGGAGGCAGGTCAGGTGGTCTGGTATTCCCATCTCTCTCAGAATTCTCCACAGTTTATTGTGATCCACACAGTCAAAGGCTTTGGCATAGTCAATAAAGCAAAAAAAGATGTTTTTCTGGAACTCTCTTGCTGTTTTGATGATCCAGCAGATGTTGGCAATTTGATCTCTAGTTCCTCTGCCTTTTCTAAAACCAGCTTGAACATCTGGAAGTTCATGGTTCACGTATTATTGAAGCCTAGCTTGGAGAAGTTTAAGCATTACTTTGCTAGTGTGTGAGATGAGTGCAATTGTGCAGTAGTTTGAGCGTTCTTTGGCATTGCCTTTCTTTGGGATTGGAGTGAAAACTGATCTTTTTCTGTCCTGTGGCCACTGTTGACTTTTCCAAATTTGCTAGCATATTGAGTGCAACACTTTCACAGCAGCATCTTTCAGGATTTGAAATAGCTCAACTAGAATTCCATCACCTCCACTAGCTTTGTTCGTAGTGATGTTTTCTAAGGCCCACTTGACTTCACATTCCAGGATGTCTGGCTCTAGGTGAGTGACCACACCATTGTGATTATCTTAGTTATGAAGATATTTTTTGTACAGTTCTTCTGTGTATTCTTTGCCACCTCTTCTTCATATCTTCTGCTTCTGTTAGGTCCATACCATTTCTGTCCTTTATCAAGCCCATCTTTGCATGAAATGTTCCCTTGGTATCTCTAATTTTCTTGAAGAGATCTCTAGTCTTCCCCATTCTATTGTCTTCCTCTATTTCTTTGCACTGATCACTGAGGAAGGCTTTCTTATCTGTCCTTGCTATTCTTTGGAACTCTGCATTCAAATGGGAATATCTTTCCTTTCCTCCTTTGCTTTTCACTTCTCTTCTTTTCACAGCTATTTGTAAGGCCTCCTCAGACAGCCGTTTGCTGTTTTGCATTTCTTTTTCTTGGGGATGCTCTTGCTCCCTGTCTCCTGTACAATGTCATGAATGCTCCTAGGATAATCCCATTTTAGAGCAGTTTTAGCCCGTAAGGTCAACCCTGTCCAATGCAGGATAAAGAATTTTTATTTTGGCGTTAGCTCAAATATTTTACATTTTCTTTATTCCCCACCCTGTCACTATCATCATTTGTCAAGTGTTATTTTCTTAGCTCTCTATATAGCTCTTGTCATCTCCAAGGACTAGAATAAGACTTACAGTAATAAATATCCAGAGTCATGTCCCTTCTTCCTTGTACTCTTATACATCTAGATATGGACGTGAAAGGTCAACTAACATGCAGGAATAAGGACAAGTTAGCTGAGAACTTCAGGCAAGTTCTATCCACTGGATGGTGTTTCCTGATGGAGCTGTAATGGGCCCAAATGGCCTTCTGGATCTCTCTAACCAAGGAACTTAAACTGTCAAAGAGCACAGTGCCCAACTAAAATTGTCAAGGGCAGGACAAAGTCTAAATAGGAATTCAGGTGTCTTTATATATTAAAGGTTGTTCTTAGCAGATCACTAATTCTCCTCATCCACGCTGATGCACATTAAAATTGGCTTAACTCACAAGACAAAAGGACAGAATATTAGGGGATCCAAAATAGCCCACACCCTTCAGCTCTTTTCTTATTTTACAGTCTGAAAGAACCCTCTTCAAATAAGGAAAGGAGTCCAATTTTCAAAAAGCGATTCCTCCATTTTTTTTTCTTTCTGAGTGGCACTCATACAGTAGCAGCAGTAAAATAAACAACGATGTGTTGGATTTTGTTTCTCTTTATCTATATGACATTTGTGTCATCACCGTAGCTCTAATCCATATTCAGGTCTTCATGTTTGGTGTGCAGTAATATGTAAATTATCTCACCAGCTGCATGGAGCAGTGTTTGTTTATTCTATTTCTTTTGGCACTGCACGGAACTGAATTTCTGCCAAAATGGGGCTGCTTCAGGGAGCAATAATGCTCTGGGAGGAAGTTTTGAAAGGAAACGCACATCATAAGTCTTCACTCTGTGAAGCAGCAAAATCAAAACAAACTTTCTATTTACTAAAATATCAGTATTATGAATGTAAAATAATGTGTTTGTTAAAAATATAATGAGCATGCTGCCCATCTCCAGGATGCTTAGTATATGTGGGTTTTAGAAATGAGGACACAGCACTGAGAAAGCTAGTGCATTTTTATTCTTGGTAGAAGAAGTAGGTGAAATGAAATAGAGACAACATCTAGGATTTTAAGGAGGAAAGAAATATTTTAACATGCATATTAATCTCTGGAAACACATGGCATTTACATGCATTTAAATGTGGACAGCTGTGGTGTTTAAGTGTTAAAAAATTTCATTAATGATGCATAGAGCTATCTACTTCTGTTGGCAGGCCTTTCAGTCTTCAATCTGACACTTCCTTTTTTATTCAGCAAGCTAATTTCCCCTCTTTTGTGAGGAGTAACTGTTTTCACACTACTGCTTACCCAGCAAGCCTCCTTATTGTTTCATGGTTAATTATCTTCTCCAGCTTCACCTTCCCAGCAAAGGAGGCAGGGCCCTGCCTCCCCAACACTAATGAAAGCTGGGTTTTACGGGTGCACTATGTAAATAAACGCAAGGTCTGATCAGACAACGTAATAAATGAGTTCCTAAAGTTTATGGAGTCGCAGCTCATCTAGTGGTTTTACTGAATAATGAGGGAAAATGATTAATTTCATGTGAGGAATGACTTTAATTTTGGAGAAAATAAAATAAAACCTTTGTTACCCGTAACATAGAACCTACCAGCAGATAAACATAAGGGATCTCTGTGTATCTAACTGTTCCTCACTCTTCCTAATAACAGTGATGATATCTGCCAGGAGAAAGTCTTGCATAGACTAGGCCTTTGAAAAATATTTTTAAGGTGATGCTAGTAGTAAAGAACCTGCCTGCCAATGCAAGAGGCCTAAGAAAAGGAGGTTCAATCCCTGGGTCAGGAAGATCCCCTGGTGGAGAGCAAGGCAACCCACTACACTATTCTTGCCTGGAGAATCCCATGGACAGAGGAGCCTGGCGGGCTACAGTCCATGGGGGTCACACAGAATCGGACATGAAGAAGCAACTTAGCACACAAACATGGAGGTCACCTGGCTTTATACTTCCCTGATTAGGTGTCATTTATTAAGAAAAAAAAGAAAGAAAAAAAAGTAGCCGCGCTTTATGTAATTAAAGTGTGCCTCACTCTGCACTGACTTTAAGCAAAGCAGAGATAACTGGCAGTGCTACCATCGTCACCTGCTTGGAGTAGCAGATTAGGCAGGTCTGGCCTAGGTAATTAGCTCCACTGGCCATAATGCCTTGCCTCTCTGGACTATAAGCTCAACATATTCTCTTAGCTGCCACTAGGGGCCCATATCTGAAGAGTTTAGGGTTTGAAATTATTTTTAATTATTTTTTACATTGAAAAGGATTTTAAGAGATTAAGGTGACACTTGGCTTAAAGCTCAACATTCAGGAAACGAAGATCATGGCGTTTGGTCCCATCACTTCATGGGAAGTAGATGGGGAAACAGTGGAAACAGTGTCAGACTTTATTTTTGGGGGCTCCAAAATCATTGCAGATAGTGATCGCAGCCATGAAATTAAAAGACGCTTACTCCTTGAAAGGAAAGTTATGACCAACCTAGCAGAGATATTACTTTGCCAACAAAGTAATATCTTGCCATCTAGTCAAGGCTGTGGTTTTTCCAGTGGTCATGTATGGATGTGAGAGTTGGACCGTGAAGAAAGCTGAGCACCGAAGAATTGATGCTTTTGAACTGTGGTGTTGGAGAAGATTGTTGAGAGTCCCTTGGACTGCAGGAAGATCCAACCAGTCCATCCTAAAAGAGATCAGTCCTGGATGTTCATTGGAAGGACTGATGTTGAAGCTGAAACTCCAGTACTTTGGCCACCTCATGCAAAGAGTTGACTCATTGGAAAAGACCCTGATGCTGGGAGGAATTGGGGGCAGGAGGAGAAAGGGATGACAGAGGATGAGATGGCTGGATGGCATCACCGACTCGATGGACATGAGTCTGAGTGAGCTCCGGGAGTTGGTGATGGACAGGGAGGCCTGGCGTGCTGTGATTCATGGGGTCGCAAGGAGTCAGACACAACTGAGCAACTGAACTGAACTGAACTGAAGCCTCTAATATTCTTTTTTTTTTTTTAATTTACAAAATTAATTCACATTTTGAGATCATTTTTCCTCTAAAATGAAATTTACATTTCTTTGATTTGGGAACCTTTGATTTGGGTTACAGTTTGAATTAAGGTGCTGACATTTAAAACTCTCAAGAGCCTCCTTCATGAGAACCCAGGACCAGAGCTTCTGTTCCAGTCAAGACTGAATTTTTATATCTAATCAGATCTCAGAAGCCTTAGTATTTTTCCCTTGAGATCTCAAAAAAGAAAATAACCCAGGGATTCTACATTTTTAACATTTCTAAGTACTCTAGGAATCAGAAGTATAAAATCTCTTAGAAACTTACTTCAAAGACATTTACTACCTTCTAGGAAAATTCATCCTGAAATTTCAAGCAACTTTTCAAACATCAAGCATAACTTCTATACTCTCCATTCTTTGTTTATGTAGAATAGTATAGTTCTTGAACAGTGTAGTTCAAGGGAGATATTCTAGCAATTGTGAGATTTCTCAGTTTTCCTTAAGTCTAAAAGAAGCTGTCTTTAGAGGAGACTACTAAAACAGAACTGTAAATCTAATCTGTGTGGATCACAATAAACTGAAAAATTCTTAAAGAGATGGGAATACTAGACCACCTGACCTGCCTCTTGAAAAAACTGTATGCAGGTCAGGAAGCAACAGTTAGAACTGGACATGGAACAATAGACTGGTTCCAAATAGGAAAAGGAGTATGTCAAGGCGGTATATTGTCACCCTGCTTATTTAACTTATATGCAGAGTACAGCATGAGAAACACTGGGCTGGAAGAAGCACAAGCTGGAATCAAGATTGCTGGGAGAAATATCAATAACCTCAGATATGCAGATGATACCACCCTTATGGCAGAAAGTGAAGAAGAACGAAAGAGCCTCTTGATGAAAGTAAAAGAGGAGAGTGAAAAAGTTGGCCTAAAGCTCAACATTCAGAAAACGAAGATCATGGCATCCGGTCCCATCACTTCATGGGAAATAGATGGGGAAACAGTGGAAACAGTGTCAGACTTTATTTTTTTGGGCTCCAGTATCACTGCAGATGGTGATTGCAGCCATGAAATTAAGACACTTACTCCTTGGAAGGAAAGTTATGACCCACCTAGACAACATATTAAAAAGCAGAGACATTACTTTGTCAACAAAGGTCCATCTGATCAAAGCTATGGTTTTTCCAGTAGTCATGTATGAATGTGAGAGTTGGACTATAAAGAAAGCTGAGTGCAGAAGAATTGATGCCTTTGAATTGCAGTGCTGGAGAAGACTCTTGAGAGTCCCGTCGAGGGATCCCTCCTGCAAAGAGATCCAACCAGTCCATCCTAAAGGTGATCAGTCCTGGGTGTTCATTGGAAGGACTGATGTTGAAGCTGAAAGTCCAATACTTTGGCCACCTGATGCGAAGAGCTGACTCATTGGAAAAGACCCTGATGCTGGGAGGAATTGGGGGCAGGAGGAGAAGGGGACAACAGAGGATGAGATGGTTAGATGGCATCACCAACTCAATGGACATGAGTTGGGTAAATTCCAGGAGTTGGTGATGAACAGGGAGGTCTTGCATGCTGCAGTTCATGGGGTTGCAAAGAGTCAGACATGACTGAGTGACTGAACTGAACTGAAATCAAATCAAATCAGATTTAGAAAGAAAAATTAAGTCTTTTAAGAAAACAAATCATAACTGACCTTCCAGTTAATTATGTTAAACATTGGGCCAATCAGGTGATAAACTGAGAAAAGCAAGAGATAAGTTTGGTTGACTTAAGATGGAAAAGAGATTAAATGATATGTACCATTTTTAGTCATTTCAACATTTTTTTTTAGTTTTTTTTTTTTTTTGCCTCTGAATGGTGAGTTGTAATCACAGTATTAGAATTCAGCAGAAACAAACAAAACAAGACAAGCAATCCATTAAAAATAGGGATAATGCAGTGTTTGTTCTCAATGTGGACCTTTTGAGAGTGAAAAGATACAACATTCCCTCAACTAATATGTACTTCATAAAGGAAGCAGATCCTGGATGTGAGTGAACTCCGTTAGCTGATATTTGACTTTTCAGGCAGGCTTCAGCATGTTGGCAAAGCTCACTTTGTACAGGAAGCTATCTCAGGTTGTGTTCATAGAATTCAGTCTGAAAGTTGGAAACTCCTATGCTATGTCAGTAAACTTCATTTGTTTACAGAACTGTTCACCCCTGCTTTAGCACAAATATGCTTTATAAGTTTTTTAAAATTGTAGGTTTTATTAATGGGAGATCCTTATCATAAAGGAAGGAACTAGACTGTACTTTTCACTAAGGTAAAGGTGAAGCAAAAATTACATCCCAAGGCACAAAACTCAAATGTTATCTCAACTCTTGACAGTCAAAAGGCAAACACCAAACAGAACAATGACAGAAGAATGGGGCCAGATGTTATTAGGGGGGAAATCCTTTATCCAACTCCGCATGTCATCCAAATAGGCTTCCCATATGGTAGTAGTAGATAGGGGCTTCCCTGGAGGCTCCTGCCAATGCAGGAGACATGAGTTTGATCCCTGGGTCAGGAAGATCCCCTGGAGAAGAAAATGGCAACACACTCCAATATTGTTTCCTGGGAAATCCCATGGACAGAGGAGCCTGGGGTATAGCCCATGGGGTCGCAGAGAGTCAGCCACGACCGAGTGACTAAACAACAGCAACAAGGCGGTAAATAAAGTGTAGAAAATGCCACCATCTTATTGTGATTGGGTTTTTTAAACTTTATATTGAACTTGTTTTTTTGTGGGTTTTTTGGTACTTTATTGGTTTCAGTTCTACACAGTACCGAAGAGATCAGATAAAGATATTCCTTTTATTTAAAAATCTCTTCCCAAGTTGTTCTTTAAATTCATTTTTAAGCAATCCTAATTGTAGACACATTCTTGAAACTCCGGGGAAAATTTTCTGGAAAACAGAATAATGACTAAAAAGATAAAAATAGACTAGTTTTCCTGTTCATTCTATTCTGAATATAATAAAAATTTCAAGGTTTGTACATAAAGCAATATTTAAGATAAAACAATTTATTTTCCAGTAGAAGCAAGTTATTTTTCTAGTTACTTCTACTGAAACTTTCAGAGTTGCATGGGAAAGTAACTTTTTCCTACAGTAGATGCTTAATGAATAATGATTTATATAGTAATTACTTTGTTTTAAAAAATAGCTTAATGCAAGGTATTTGTCGGTTGCTACCTAGCTTTAAAACACCAACGCTGAGGTTACTACACCTAAGAGTTATGTCAACATTTTGACAGTATCTAAGTTTCTTTAATTTACTGGCACAAATAGCACTGTAAGACTGAAATTATAGAAAGAAGTGCTTCTAGTTTGTGTATCCTTCTTTCTTCTATGGAATTGTTTCTTACAACCTCACAATCATTCGTTTATAGAACCTCAAAGTTCTTGGCAACCTGTTCTTTACACACAAAATCTTATTTAAAAATATTAAAGAGGATTTTTGTTTATTTGTTTTAAATAGACCCAAAGTCAGGATGGGCTACTAGAATTGAGGGAAGCAGTGGTAGAACAGTTGAAGAGTTTCCTGTATGTTCTGCAGCCTCCATGGTTTCCCCATTTGTGCTCCCTTCCCAAGACTAGTGCTGAAAGACAAGGAAGGTGGTAAATAGCATCTGGTAGGACCAGGTTCCCAATCTCAATAACAGTTCTACTGTGGAACCTAGATTTCTTCAGGTTACTATCAAGTGTATCCTGCGCTCCTTTCCTCTCCTACCAGCCTCCAGGATATTCCCTCTCAAAGGGCAAATGACTTTCTTCTTGCTAACTCAGTGGCTTTGCCCCTCTTCTTGTCGTCTCTGCTTCTGTAACACTCGTAACCACCCGCTGCTTTCAGTCTTTCTCTTTCAGGTCCCAGAGTTTCACACCAGTCCTACCTGGATTTTCCTGCTGTGTTCCTTTTTCAGGTTGCTCATCCTTCCTTTGAAGGTACCCACAGAGCTTGGTTCCCTTTGCCTTTGCCTCTTACTGTTCCCTCGTCCTGCAGTGGCCCCCCGTCCCCCACCCCAACTCTATCTGAATGCCTTTCTCCTCAGTGTAGCCTATAAACCTTCAGAATCATAGACAGTCAGGCCTCACGTGGCTAAACCTAGGGCAGGGGCATTTGTAGGGTGAAAAGAAGCAAGACAGAGCTGTTGGACACACTGTCATTTAACAGTTGGCTTGCATGAATTTTATGAGGAGGCTTAGCATCAAGGTAATCAAAGGAGGAGAAAATTGCAAGAAAAATGGAGTCAAATGCTGTGGAAGAATGAAGTAACATAAGGGCAAAGGAGGATCAGTCAGTCTGGGCTGTCAGAAGGTCACTGGTGAGCCTGTGGCAGACTCAGCAAATAAGGGCTCTTTTGATCACACTCTCTCTTCTCACGAGACTTTTGCATTGAAATGAGTGAAGGTGAACTAAGAGAAGTACTATGTGTGTACTTAGTTACTTCAGTCATGTCAGACTCTTTGCAGGGCCCTCCAGGCTCCTCTATCCATGGGATTCTCCAGGGAAGAATACTGCAGTGGATGGCCATGCCCTCCTCCAGGGGATCTTCCTGACCCATAGATTGAACCTGTGTCTCTTACGTCTCCTACATTGGTGGGCAGGTTTCTTACCACTAATGCCGCTGGGAAGCCCGAAGTACTATCCACAGGATGCTTTTCTCGTCAACATTTCTAGGAGTGATGAACATGCATTCAGACCAAAGAAGCCTGGAATGAAAAATTATCTTTCTTAATAATATATGTGCAGTGATGTACATGAGTTCAGAAATATCTTGTAATATTTTTGTAAGCAGTGATGACATCCTGTTACGTTTGATGGTGTTATAGGTTCAGAAAACTCAGTAGGACTGAGGACTGCTGTTTGCTTGTTTGTTTTTAAATTGAGGTGAAGTTAACATAACATAAAATGAATCATTTAAACAGAGCAATTCAGTGGCATTTTTTATTATATTCACAATGTTACATAACCATCACCTCTGTTTCCAAAACATTTTCATCACCCCGAAAGGAAAGCCTGAACCCATTAAGTAATTGCTCCCCATTTTCCCCTCCCACAAGTTCCTGGCAACCAATTTTGATCCCATCTCCATGGATTTATCTGGTCTGGGTATTTTATGTAAATAAAATTATACAGTGTATGACTTTTTGTGTCTGGCTTCTTTCACCAAGCAAAATGTTTTTGAGGCTGCTAGCTCATAACTGAGAAGTAACACCAGTTAGAAAGTCATACATTTCTCCACATGGTTTTGTCATGGCAAAAAATCCTAAAAACCTTTCCCAGAGTTCTTCAGCATTTCACGAGACCAAAGACATGTCTTTTGTTTGCTCATTAAATAATTTTTTTGAGAACCTGCTTCGTACCAGGCAGGGTTTGGGATGCTAGGGCACTAATGGAGACAGCCCAGAGAAGCTGCTGCCCTCATGGAGTTTATAGCTAGGAGGAAAACCCCTGATTCACAATGTCAAACTTTCTTTTGTCCCTGGTTCCTGTTGAAAAGTAAGGCAATTTACTTTAAATTTACTTTAAAACAACATCTCATGGATTTTTCATTTTCATCTAATTCAGAATATCTGTGTAGCCAAGACTGGGAAATATGTTCACGTCAGTACCCATTTTAGTGAGATTTGTGAGCTGACTTTGGGTTTTACTTGTCTGTTTTGAGTTTCTGATCAGCTTTGTTATTGAAAAAGAGCAACAGTTTTTGATCATTAGTGTGAGATAGGCCTTCAAAGCATTTTTCGAGCTGAGACAAGTTACTTTAACATTATTGTCAATCTGATAGATAGTGAGCAGGATTTGATTGCTCTAATGTGTCAGTTGTGATAGAATTTCACAGACAATGGACCTGCCTTTTGAAAAAAAAGATTATTTTCTGGAAATAGAAAGTCCTTGAGCTATAGGGCCTGCCGAGGGCTGGGCAGGCATCTTTTCTCATCTGGCTATTCCTAAGGAATATGCTCAGTGAGGACATGCAAAGACAAAGCCACCCCCCATTTCCAGTGCAATGGGAGTAAGTCAGGGACCTGATTAATATTGATTTCATCGGATTCCATGCATGTGGTTGCACTAAAGAATTTAGTCAGCCAACCACCAGTCTTAATGCGAACCTTGTAGGGTTATTTAATACTCAACTACTCTGTCCTCCTCTATTTTCACAGGCAGTATTTGCTCTAGCTACTATCCTTGTTTCCCTACTATGTGCCAGGCCCTCCCCCTAGGACTTCACAGACTTCTTTTCATTTAAAGCTCCCAGCAGTCTCTATGATAGACAATGTACTCTGATTATCTTGAACAGATAAATGATGTAACTGAGGCACACATGGTAAGTAACTTGTCCAGGATCATACTGCTAACCTGTAAAGGGGGGCAACCGAGGATTCATACCCAGATCTGTTTGCTCCAAATCCCACAATGGTTGGTGAACAGTGAACATTTTTGCTTCTGATCCTATTTTATTTTTCATCTGTATTTCTTCTTGCTAACTCTGAATCTGTTCCCTGCCCATCAAAAGGCAGAGTACCACAAGCTCTGAACTCTCATAAAAGCTGTCTGTTTGTTAAGGACTAGCTCTTTCTTACAGTTGTTGATGTTTTTGAAAAATTTCTACCTATCTAGTTTAGGAAAATAACTATGCATCTAATGATCAGACACTTTGGTTTTTTACATTTGGAGGAGGTGGTGCTAGGCAAAATATTGCATCAAAAGAGCAGAGTAAGTATATTAAGGGTAGAATTTTCCTTATTTAAATTGATTCCCCCACCCTTATCTATATATCATTTTCTCCCTCCTATCCAAACTTCCCTGTATTCTGCTTTTTGCTTTAGGGTAAATATGCTTATCTTTATTCACTTGCGGTTCTCTATGTTTTTGATACTTTTATTTGTGTGTTTTTGTTATGTTCTACTTTCCTGCAAATAAACTGCACCTCCCAGGGCTTTGTAAATGGTCTTGTTTAGTAAACTCTTGGATCTGGAATAAACAGGGGGACACGGATGGCAAGACCTCCTAATGGTTTTGGCTATACCATGCACCAGAAATTTGACTGGGACATTCAGTTCATCCTAGTCTTTTTGATATACCTTAGTTTCTCAAAAGTTGCATCTCTTTAAAGGAAATTAAAGGAATCCAAAGGTAGTTATATCAGATCTCTGTTGGATTATTGTTTTATAGAATGTCAGGTTCCTTCATCTCCACTCTTTTGCTGATAATGTGTTTCTCATCACTTATAAAAATCTACCATTTAACTTAAAATTTTAAGAAAAGCCTAGAGATGAAGTCCTGGGATACCTGACTCAAAGTCACGCAAGTGCAGAAGGAAGTTAATTTGGATAGGTATTACTTGCTGCAATTGGAATCTTGGTCATTGTCATCATCATCATAATTATTTTCCAGCCACTTTTAGTTTCTCTGTCTATATTACACTAACATAAATAACCTGCCTCTAAGAATAAAAACAAAACAAAGTAACACCAATTGATTCCACTTGGTCTTGAGCAGATCTGCAAAGATGTGTGTGTGTGTGTGTGTGTGTGTGTGTGTGTGTGTGTATGCACACCTGTGTGTAATTATATACGGAGAGTCCTTGGTTTAGGCCAGAATTCTGCACCAGTGAAACAGGTTTATGAATGAAAAGCCTTTGCACAAATGGATTTAATTCAGAATTATCTCTGAAAAGGCAGCCTCGCTATTGGAACTTCATGTACTACTCACCATCCTCTTGGTTTCACAAATATTCTTAGGGTTTTTTTTGTAAATCCATGTTTGATTTATTACTTTATCAAAGACAGGGACCATCTGAGATGTTTTATAAAGCACCAGATAGTTCCTTTAGAAAAACAAAACAACAAAATATGCTTAACTAGCTTGAGGATTATTTGCTATGTTGGGCTATCCTCAAAGAGAACTTTTGACCAAATAATTTTCCAGCCAGTTATATCACTCTGTACATTTGTCTTTTTCTGAAGGCAACTTTTTAGTTATATAAATGTTGTAAACGTCCTTCCTCTTGGAAACTTTCCCTACTTTTTTTTACCCTCAGGGTATATTTTATATTTGAGGTTAAATCTTGACGAAATGGAGATTTTACTGAAAATATTGACAGAATTTAATTCATAACAGAAAAGAGTGAACGAGGGCAGAGTGATCAGCTCTTCTTTAATATGTAAAATGTAAAGTCTAAAGTGAATGATTTTCTAATGGGTCTTGTCAGATATTCCCTGGAGTTGACATAAAAACTTTTTTGAAATTATAATCAAGTTAAGAGATTTATAGGAAGAGAGATTAGGAAAGGAAAAGGACAATATTACAGACAAAAGTTTAATCTTCTCCTATGGAAATCTTCCACTCCAGCTACTTATTGAGTGAAAGATTTGTTCTTGTAGATGCTGCCGTGCAAGTTTTATGCTTTTTGTGGGCTTGCATTTGGAAAGCCACAAAGGCAGCCTTTGGTCAGAAAACAACTGTGTCATAGAAGGCAAGTCTGAGTTACAGGCGTCCCTTGGGCTCAGCTCCTGGTGCCCATCCAGGTGGCATGGTTCTTGCAGCCAGAGTGAGCCCCCGGGTTTGGGACCCTCACGGAAAATCTGTACCTCTAAATGTTAAAGTCAACCTGAGAGTTACAGAGAGAGCTCTTTTGAAAGACAAATTCAGTTATTTATTAGCATTCTCAGAATCCCGTGTTGCCAAGATAGTATTTGAAATTAATGTACTATTTGATTAGACTGACTGATTGTTTCTACAGCTAAAGATGTTAACATTCACTAGTCGTACTAACTGGTCATTAGTACTTCTTTTATCAGCAAGCAAAGAATAAACAGAAATTCTAATAAAAATTCATCATGGTGAACGTACCCCATACCTAAGTGAGCATGATGATAGCCAGTGAACTATATTAAGTGCTGTAACGTTGGTAGGAAAGATTCTGTTGGAAAATTTAAGAGTATCCCTCAATTAATGTTTACTTTGTATCTAGACTCTTTTAAACTTAAGTAGGCTATACAGATAATCTCTTACATATCCAGTGCTAATGGGTATTTTATGCTTAATGTGTTCTTGTGGTATCCTTCCACTAGTAGTTTCAGGAAGGACTGAGAGCTTCCTAGGAGAGCACTGTGAATGTGCTGCTGGCAAAGCCTTTTTTCCCCACTCCTGAGGAAGAAAAGCAGCATGGCCTGTTTTTCAACCAGATTGTCAAAATAATTCTGAATTGTAATTCAGAGATGCTGACCTGTTAATACAGTGAGACACCTCTCTCTATGCACGTCATGGATCCCTTATGATTTTAAGAGCAAATTGAAAGGAAAGATGAGGAGAGAATGAGGTAGGCCGGGAAAACCCTTTATGCATTAACTAAAGGCCACTCTAGAGCAATTCTCCATGCACTGACTATTCCAGCTGCGTTATACTGACTGCCTCCTCAGCCCTTCACAAGCATTAGCTCACTTAATCCTCAGAATAATCTCTGAAGATGGACAGTGCTGACCCCCTTGAAAAAGTGGTGTGAGGCGATGACCGCCCAGAAAGGTTAAGCGACTTGCCCAAGACCATGCCAAACCCATTCAGCTTCTGTGTCCCAGAATGTGTCACGCTTCACCAAAGAGGGTAAAAATCAAGAAATCCAAGGAAAGAACAAGAACCCAACTGTGCAGGCAGAAAGCAGCCTAAGAGAATCTGGGCTGCTTCATTCATGGAGTCAGGAAGTCCTCAGATAGTTGTTATTCTAGGGCTGGAGTTGGGCTGGAGCGGGAGGGTTCTGCCTGGACTTTACATAGGGACAGTATGAGAGAAGTGAACAAGGGATCAAGGATCAAAGTGGAATCTCTGTGATAGAGACCGATAAAGAGACAGACTGTGAGAACAGTGACTAATGACTAAGAAGCTACCCTGCAGTACTGGGGCCCGAGACTCAAGTCCAGGAAGATGTGGGTAAAGAAACCAGTCAGCTGGTGCTCAGCTTGGGTCTGATTGGGAACAGGGTCACATTCTGAAGATGAGGAACCCTAAAGGGAAGGCGGTGGAAAAGATAGACTTATGAGAGCTCCTGGCCAGTGAATGGCTTTAGATAGCTACAACTCTCTTCTCTTTCCCCAGAAGCTGCATCAAGTGGAGAACTCAGGAACCAGAAGCAAGAGGGGATTTCACCATATGTGGGTGCAGATAGTACTCCATTATGAACTCCAGAACTGTGATGATATTAGAGTGAATGTACCCTAAAAGATGTCACAGGCTAACCTCTTTTTACCTTTATTTACCTGACAGTTTTATCTTCACCCAATCCAAGGTTAAAAATGTAGATGAAATCAATAGGAAATAGTTAATTCCATAAATTACATATTTGACTGTAATAATCTTACATTTTAATCTATGTTATTGCCCCCAGTGACAAATTACTATTGATAGAAAAGCCTCTTTCAATAATTTTGGATGTTATTCCAGAGAGGAATAGAGCTGATAATTATGCTATCTTTCAAATTCATGCTTGGGGCAAATTTCTTTCCTGACTCTTCCAAGAGATTTTGAATGGATAAAATTTTCATGCTTGTGTTCCCTAATTCTTCTGCTTTTTTTTTTTTCCTTTCTCCTACACAGGAGGCTTTGAATGTGATTGATCCTGGCTTGATGGACCTAAATGGGACGAGTGAGGATGCCTTGGAATGGGATGAAACTGACATAAGTAACAAGTTAATTAGTTTGAACGAAGAATTGAATGATCTTGATCAAGAATCCCAACCTGTCATGCCTTCCTTAAACCTTGAAGAGACAGGTAGTGAGAACCCGAGGTATGGAGAAGAGGCAGGTGGCCACGGGGCATCTCAGTATGCATCAAGTGTCACTGCCCCATCCAGTCCGCACGTTTACCAGGTCTACAGCCTCCACAATGTTGAGCTCTATGAAGACAGCCACATCCCATTCCTGAAAAACAATCCAAAGTTCACTAGCATGACGCAGCCTAGTGTTTTAACTAAGAGTCTCAGCAAAGACTCTTCCTTTTCATCTACCAAATCTTTGCCAGATCTTCTAGGGGGCTCCAATTTGGTGAAGCCCTGCGCATGCCATGGAGGAGACATGAGCCAAAATTCAGGCAGTGAGAGTGGAATTGTCAGTGAAGGGGATACCGAAACCACCACCAACTCTGAAATGTGCTTGCTCAATGCAGTGGATGGGTCCCCAAGTAACCCTGACACTGAACATCTGGACCCACAAATGGGAGATGCAGTTAACGTGTTAGGGCAAAAGATTAAAGATGAGGAGGAACGAATTAATCTCCCAAATAGCTCTCAGTTACCCATTTCACCAGTGGGTTGTATAAATGGAAAAGTTGGAGATTTAAACAGTGTTACCAAACATACCCCTGATTGTTTGGGAGAAGAATTACAAGGAAAACATGATGTGTTTACATTTTATGATTACTCGTACCTCCAAGGCTCAAAACTCAAATTACCGTTGATAATGAAGCAGTCACAAAGTGAAAAAGCACATGTGGAGGATCCCCTGCTTCATGGTTTTTATTTTGATAAAAAATCCTGCAAATCTAAACATCAGGCTACAGAGTTACAACCAGATGCACCTCCCCATGAAAGGATTTTGGCAAGTGCACCCCATGAAATGGATCACAGTTCATATAAAAGTGGTGATGTAGAGAAGACATTCACTGGCATGCAAAATGCCAGACAGCTCTCTCTTTTATCTCATAGTTCGTCTATTGAGTCTCTTTCTCCAGGGGGTGATTTATTTGCATTGGGCATCTTTAAAAATGGCAGTGACAGCCTCCAGCGAAGCACTTCTTTAGAAAGTTGGTTGACGTCTTATAAAAGCAATGAAGATCTTTTTAGCTGTCACAGCTCCGGGGACCTAAGTGTGAGCAGTGGCTCAGTTGGTGAACTGAGTAAAAGAACATTAGATCTCCTGAATCGTTTGGAGAATATCCAGAGCCCTTCAGAGCAGAAGATAAAGCGAAGTGTTTCCGATATCACTCTTCAAAGCTGTTCCCAAAAGATGTCTTTCCCTGGCCAACTGTCACTGGACATGGCATCTTCTATTAATGAAGACTCGCCAGCATCTCTTACAGAACTAAGCAGCAGTGATGAGCTTTCTCTTTGCTCGGAGGATATTGTGTTACACAAGAACAAGATCCCAGAATCGAATGTGTCATTCAGAAAGCGCCTTCCTCGTTCAGTGGCCGATGAAAGTGATGTCAATGTCAGCATGATCGTGAATGTCTCTTGCACCTCTGCCTGCACTGATGATGAAGATGACAGTGACCTCCTCTCCAGCTCAACGCTCACCTTAACAGAAGAAGAGCTGTGCGTCAAAGATGAGGATGATGACTCCAGTATTGCAACGGATGATGAAATTTATGAAGACTGCAACGTGATGTCTGGGCTGGACTACATTAAGAATGAGCTGCAGACCTGGATTAGACCCAAGCTTTCCTTGACAAGAGATAAGAGAAAGTGTAATCTCAGTGATGAAGTCAAGGGCAATAAGGATGTAAGTGATAGTGAGATGACCAATTCCTCAGACACTATCAACATTGAGACCCTTCTCAATGGCTCAATAAAACATCTCTCTGAAAATAATGGAAATAGTAAGAATTTACCCCACACTCATGAGTTAGGGACAAAAGGTGAAAATAAGAAAAATATTTTCAAAGTTAATAAAGATCCATATGTGGCAGACATGGAAAACGGCAATATTGAAAGCACTCCAGAAAGTCAGAAGGACAAACCGAATGAGATTTCAAAGGAATCAGAAAGTCTTGGTTCAGCTGGGAAAAGGATTTCAGAGAGTGAGCACTGTCAGTGCAAACCAGTTATGGATGGCTCAGATGAATCAAATATTGCTGGAAAGGAGTCTGTTTCCCAAATGGTTAGACATGTCCCAAAGAAATGTCAAAACCACCACCATTTTGAAAATCAGAGTGCTGCTTCTACTCCCACTGAGAAATCTTGTCCAGAACTGCCTTCAGAAACCAGTGTTATCAATGGACAGGACTCCGATGTACTGAAATCGTCATCTAATAATGCACCGAGTATGGCTGGAAAACCTGCTGGTTGCTGCCTAGCACGCGAACAAAATGAAACAGAGGAAAACGTTGCCGCCAATGACAATGTTTCCTGTTGTGACTGTGAACCAGACATTTTTCATCAAAAAGATGCCGAAGATTGCTCAGTACACGACTTTGTTAAGGAAATCATTGACATGGCTTCAACAGCCCTGAAATGTAAATCTCAACCTGAAAACGAGGTCACTGCTCCTACTTCATTAAGTCAAATCAAGGAGAAGGTGTTGGAGCATTCTCATCGGCCCATCCAGCTAAGAAAAGGGGACTTTTATTCCTACTTATCTCTCTCCTCACATGACAGTGATTGTGGGGAGGTCACCAATTACATTGAAGAGAAGAGCAGCACTCCACTGCCAACAGACATGACTGACTCTGGCTCGGAAGACAAGGAGGACACCGAATACTTCTTCGAGGCCTGTGTTGAGGAGGACCCTGCTGAAGACAAGCCCTGTTTCTCTGATGCTCCTCCAAACGAACCTGCAGATCCCACCGAGGCTGCAGTACCCCTGCTAGCAGGAGCAGGCTCTTCCAGGTTCAGCGATACTTCCCTCCTCGCCAATAATGCAGACACAGTGGCCCTTTCAAGTCCTCCAAAAGGAGGTGATGTAGGAAAGGAAGTGGATGGTTTACCCCAAGCTTCTAATGTCCATGGAGAAAGCGCAGAGGTAACTACACCTTCAAAGCTAGGCAGTGAAAAGGAGAGTTCAGAAAACCCAGGTGAGTCTGCAAGGCCAGAAGAACACAATGCTTCTTCAGCCCCATCTGGAGTTCCCAGACTCTCCTCGAAGGCGAAGCAGCCAAAGGACAAGGCCTCATGGCATCCCAGCCCCACAGCTTTAACCTGTGAAGAGAATCTGCTAAACCTTCATGAAGAACGACATAGAAATATGCATAGGTAGAAGGTAACCCTCTCCAAGCATGAAAATCATCTCATTGAAAGGTACATATAGTCCTCATGTTTTAATATATATTTAATATATTGTCACATATATATTTAATATAGACATACTTAAAAAATATGAGTTTTAGTCAACAAAGCTATGATAGGAGAAAGGACTAGTCAGGATGGCTGGTCATGGCAGATATTTATCTGAATAAGGCATTTAGATGGAAGAAATACTCCCAACCATGCAAGTAACTGTGAAGCAAAAGGGGGAAAAAATGGTCACCATTGACATTTTTAGTAACATTACTTTTATCACATCATTATGCCAAGAAGAATCAAAAATTTGAGGAAGTAATCAAATACAGTAGAGCCTCAAATTCTTCCACTAAGGGAGGAAAAGGGGTTCTCCTCCAGACTGCAATTATACCCTCTAATCAGAATGTATGCACAGTGCTCCCCGCTTCAGCTTCTGTGCACAGCCTGCTCCCTTCAGTGCCTAGAGATGAACAGTGATTAAGTTAAAGCTGCATCTCCGGATCTGGGCCTTCCTTTTACGCTTCTGTCTAATGTAACTATCATCACATTTACTTCCCTGGTGGAAGGCTGTGCTGTCACAGCTCCTAATCACGACCAAGTCTGAGAATTCAAACAGGAGGGGAAAGTTGATGTTAAGGAAGAGGCTTTTATTTATCCACACAGAGACTGAGAACAGGCTCCGAAAGCAAATGCGGAGAGAATACATGACAAGTTAATGGCATTTTGATAAAAACAGAATTTTTGAATTTTGCCTGAAGGTGACAGGCTGATTTTCATCCATGTGTTTTTTTTTTTTTTTTTTTTAAAGAAAGTCATTCTGCTCTTCGTGTTTAATAAGACAGGTACTGATTGATAATTCTGATAGGATGATACAATTCTAAAAGTGACACCGAAACTCTGTTATTTCCCATTTCTAAGCCTCAGTGATGAATATACTTTCTCAATCAAGTTTAGAAAAGAAAACGTGAGTTTTTGAATGTGAGAGTTGTATTTCAGCAAAGTATGAGGTACTGACTGCCATCTCCACCCCCTACTCCAGAAGCTTAATGCAGTAACCTAAACTCGTGCTATAGGAAATGAATTACAGAAGCAATCTACCCTAATTTGTTAACTTATTCAAATAACAGTTATTATACTTAACTATGCTAAAGATTATCTTTTTTGTGGCAGATTGTTTATTTTTTGATGAGCCTAATTACTGATTTTCTAAAAGTAATTTACATTTATTACAAATATATCTTTTAAAATGTGACAGATAATGTTGTTCCCATAATGTATTATGAAAAAAGTTACTATTTAAAAACACATTATTTAATTTGAAAGATGAATGGCAAACATCATTATTTTTTTCCTGCAACACCTGTGCCCTCAGCTCATTAAAATGTGTGATTCTGTGTAGAGCTGCTAGAAATGGGGAGTGAGGGGGGAATCTATACCATATATATACCCTAAAAATAAACTCAGTATGCAAAATTGTAGGAAAGCAGCGCTACTTACTAATATAGCACAACTAATTTTCTATGTTTCAGACTCTAGTTACAATTGGCTGCAAGGGAGAACAAAAGTAGGAGAGAGAGAAATGTATTTTCTGTGAAACATGTCCACCCTATAATCACATTCTCCATCAGTATGCAGTAAAACTGACCATTAAGGGAGAATAACTGCCATTCCATAAGCTGCTTCAAAACAAGTTCTATTAGAACCAATTGTACTGCCAGCTCTGCCAACCTCCACAGAAGGGCCGGTAGAGCCTGGCTGATTTTTGTTTTCTGAAAGGGGATCAAGGCTTGAAAGCAACACCACTCTGGGCGCAGACTTATGTGACGGTGACCCTCAAATCACCAGTCTTGCCGAGATCTGGTCTCGAGAAGCTCGGGCACTGGAGAAACCTCTGGGGGTGCACGCCTTCTTTTCTGATGCCCTGGGGATTTTTCCTCTCCCCTATTTGAAATGAAATGTAATGACTTGCAGCTCTATCTTTTGACTCAGGGAAGGGAATATGCTGATGGATCTGTGTAATCCTCACAATTTTACAGGCATGGACAGTGTAAAACTATCTGCCAGCCCGCCTGCCAGTTAGCAATATTTTGTGGAGCCCCTGCGGTTCAATGCCTGGCCAATCACAGGCAATGGGAGAAGCAGCCAGACTTTATTTCTGCAGAACTCACATCGCCCCCAAGTGACTTGTTATCAGCCTAAGGCCGTTTAGGTAGCCATATTTACTGGGCCTATTCAGTGTTCTCAGTTTCATGTAGACAGAACATCTGGATACCTAAACTTTTCACCAGTCATTAATGCTGGGTACCTGGGTGTAAGTATTTACATATTGTTAAAATACTACCAGCCAGGACAAGTCATTTAATCTCAAAATGTTGACACACCTTTTGTGTTGAATGTCAGGAATGCATAGTAAAATTATACGTAAATATGAGGTTTCATGTCTATGAAAGCTTAATTGTTGTCATTGTTCTCCCTTTAAGATTCAGAAAAGCAAAAAGAAAAACTCCACGTTTTAAAGCCATGTGAAAGCTATCACTTGGGATGCCCTTTTTATCAGGAAAATAAAGTTCACCAAATTTGTTTTTTTTCTACCAGAAATAAGTTCTCAGAGGATGAAATGATTGTAATGTCTTCTAGAAGAGCTGTAACTTAGAATAGCAGTTATAGTCCTCAAGAGAAACAAACATTTCTTTTTTGCAAAATTTTTGAAGCAAGTTTTTCATTTACTGCGTTCTAATTAAAAGCCCAATGAATCTGTTTGAGAAATTTTAACTTGCTCTAACACAGTGTGCATTTGCACTGATTTCCAGGTACACTGCTGTGCCTTTCACTATTTTCATTTATGTATCATGTTTCTACAAACATAGAGGGGTCAGTTATAGCAAGTCATATCAAAGAAAGGTAACTGGATAGATCCAGATATTTCTGCCTAATTTGAAGGAAGCATATATGTCTGGAGAGCCTCCTAGGACCTGCCTAAGAGATGTACTTTGCACTAATCTTTTTTCTGTATTCTGACAGTTATTTCTTCATAATCCTCATCATAAGCCTCTGACCTTTGGTGAATGATTTAACCCTAAACTTCAGGCTGGGTAAATCCTGTGATACAAAAACTAAACTCATCACATGCAGCCAGTGTATACTATTTTTCCCCTTTGGTTTGCTCTGATTTTCTGGGGTTTTTTAGTGTGGGAGGGTGCTGTATTTACTTAAGATGTACATATTTCCTTTAGAATTTTTTTTAGCTTTATTGCGTTTCCTACTTTATCAGTCTGCAAAGAAAGGCCATATCTAGAGGGCCATAGGTTTTAGGCAAGTACTTGTATTTGTGCATGCTCAAATATACATATACACAGTAGAAAGTGCTGCTACTCAGTTTTTATAAACTGGGAAAGCTCTAAAAGCAACATTTCTCATGTACACAACAAATTGTTATTCTGTTAATTGGAATGACATTAAGTGTTTAATATGACCCAAAGTTGACCGAGCAGTTTAGGAAACTACTCTTGGTGGTAGTGTATTAATTTTCCCTAAACAACATAGATGTGATCTTATTATATTTACCTTTAAATCACTTAAAAAAAATCAAAGTTCTGTTGGATGTGAAGTGCTTTTTTTCATTTCCTAGCACTTCAGAATAACGAGCCCTGCCACGCTAAATATCAAAGATTTTATTGGGCATCACCCATCTGACATGCACTCCCACACGCACTCACGCGCACACACACACACATATACACACAGCCCAGATCTTTGTCTCAACCAGTTTATCCTGACCCTTTCCAAATGGGCCAGATTGAAAGTTTTGATTATCCAGAGGAATTTAAGTACTGTCATTTAGTAAGCCCATATTTGCCTCACCTAAGGATTCCCTACTCAGTGGCCAGATTTCAAATGAGTCATGTCCTCAGCATTTGAACAATGCACCATGCCTTTCTTGAGTTACTGCGTTACTTTACTGTAACAAATTTCATCCCATCTGTTCCTGTCTTTCTCTCCCTGTTCTTGATAACTTGCCTTTACTCCCCAACATCCTGTGGCTTCAGCCAAACCACATTTGCTCAAGTTTTTCTGGCTCTTGAACAGGTTGCGAGATTATAGAGGAAGAGAGCAAGACAGAAAGAATGAAAGTAGTTCTAGAAGGACCATAAAGCAACCTGACATCAGACTTGAGAACTCAGTTTAAGCCCCTACAAGCAAAAGCCTGCTATATTTGAGAGCTAGTCAGAGCACCTACCACAATTGCATCCTGCATTGCCTAATTTTAATTGTTCCTCATACTCAACAGGTTGATTTTAGCCACTTAGAAATATGAAGAACCGATTGAGTTTGTAACAAATTTGTATCTGAGCCATCAGATATACAGAACTAATTGAATCATTCTCATTTGCACAATGCTGTCAGTACTTTAAATGAAATGCATTCATATTTGAGCTGGAAGCCCCAGTTGTATCCTTTCATAGGTAAGGGGCTGAAGGATTTGGGTTTATCACATTTATGAATATTTCACCATTGTAAAATAATGGAATTGTTCAATCCCACTGTCACATGTATAGTGATGAAGGAAGGGTTAAACCCAAGAGTCCAGACTCCCACTCTGTGAATCAAGTCAAACTTGACAATTATTTTTCTTTAAAACTATGTCTTTTTTAAAAACAAAGCAATCGAGTTTGCACAATGATTCTGAAACATTTGAGCTGTTTTATTTTATTTATTTTATGTATCCTTTCATTTCAGAACATTAGCAAGCATTTCTAAAATGGTAGCCTTCATCAGTTCCTCAAAGGGGCTCAGTTGATACTTTGCTGTGTCACTTGGCATCGGCAGCCTCACATTTTCATACTGATTTGACGATATCTCAAGTACCCAAAACTGAGTTCACAAGCAAAGGGCTTCCCTGATAGCTCAGCTGGTAAAGAATCCACCTGCAATGAGGGAGACATGGGTTCGATCCCTGGGAAGATCCCCTAGAGAAGGGAAAGGCTATCCACTCCAGTATTCTGGCCTGGAAAATTCCATGGACTATGTAGTCCATGGGGTTGCAAAGAGTTAGACACCACTGAGCGACTTTCACTCACAAGTAAGAGTAGATAAGATCCAGAAAAAAAGTCAAACTTGATAATTATTTTTCTTTAAAACTGTTTCTTTTTTGAAAAGCAATCTGTTTTGCACATTGATTCTGAAACATTTGGGCTATTACAACCACTTTATGTATCCTTTTATTTCAGAACATTAGCAAGCATTTCTAAAATTGTGGCCTTCATCAGTTTTGCAAATGAAACGACACTTCTGAAAGTTTTTCCTCTCACTTCTTTGTCTCTTGTAGGTAAGCCTGGCTGCAGCTCAAGGGTGGCCTCACCCCCCTCCCTGGGCTGGTCTCTGGCTCCATCGTGTCACTGCCGTTTGTTACACTGACCTCTCCCCAGACGAATCTTTCTTCTGAATGCGGTTGTCCACATGAGCCTTGTGACCTGGATGTGCGCTGGTTCTCTTTAGGTGATTGTCTTTGAAGTTCAGCAAAGCTGCTTGTTCTCCCATGGATTCCTGTCCCAAGCTACCTCTGCCGACCCCACCTCTCCAGCAAGACTTTTCAGTTTGCCTTCTCCCCTCCCCATCTACTCTTTAAAATTCTGCAGTTCACCGAATTGTTGGTCCATTAAATTCACCTATCTGGAATGAACCCTCCCGCCCCTGACTCCCTGCCCTGCTGGTGGTACTTGACAAATCTCATGTTTCCATTTTGATTCTTTTTAATGGTATGATGCCTATGTTTATGGAAAGAGATTTACCTGAAAGGCCAATATTTGATTTTATGGCAGCAAAGGGAAGAAACACTGGTCCTTCTTTCAAAGTTAAGCAACTTTTAAAAGCACCATTTTATTTATTTCCTTTTAAAAGAATAATCTATGCAGCACTTCAGGAAACAACTATATGGTGTTGTATATTATAAACTGGTGACATTCTACTATTAAATTATGTACAACATTTTCTTTTTTTATGCTTCTTGAGGTGGTAATGAGAAAAAAGTTTTTTAAAAAGTGTGCCTTGCTGTATTTCTTATACCATTTATTAAAAAGCTGCTTTCATGGTAAAATTGTGTTGGTTTGAAAGGAGGAAATAGCAAGGTTAAGATGTGTGAATAATTTCTGTATATATGTATAACCAAGTACAAACATTGATGTATAATGACAGTACAAAATGCTTTCATGTTTGTGATGTCTAGTGATGTGGAAAATATAAGCCTTAAATCCATTAGATTGCATGGCAATTAAAATTGGCATAATAAACATAGTTTATTGGGGGAAAAGGAAAATTAGTGATCTCTTTTACCTGTGTTCTTTACCAAATTATTGCACCTGATTCTGGAAAAATGTGACATGTAGCAGCTTCCAAAATATTCATATTGCATAAGAGATGAAGCTTTCACAATTTAAAAAATCTTTCTGATCACTATAAAGATCTTGGAACACAAATGATTAAATGCCAGCTCCCCAAACCAATAAAAATTTATCTTAGATTTTTTTAATTTATATTTATCATTGATGGTGTAGTTTTGGGTTTCGGGATACCTAGTATATCTTATATTTATGTTATATAATTCTTTTGAATGGATTTGATAGAAAAAATAGTAGAAAAGTATAAAAAAGTTGATTATTTTTTAATTTAAACTATAGATTTCAAGTGTATTTATTTTGTGTAAAAGAAGTTAGCTAAAAAATACTCCATTTGGTCTTTACTTGCTCTTGTTAAATGTACTTATGAATTTATATCCTAATGCCTACTAAAGTGCCTGACACATAGTAGGTACTCAATAAAAATCTGCTGAGTTGAAGTATTGAATTAGGTAATACGGATGACATCTATTCATTTAGAGGAAGCTACACTAAAACACATAAACAATTAGAAAAAAGATGTAATGCAATATAAAACCACACATAATGTGTAATCAATTTATATCAAAATTTAAAAAATGGTGTAGATTCATATAGTCACAGTAATGACAATCATTCATTCACCTGATAATTCATTAATATCTTTTGTCTGCAAGGCACTAGTCTAGACATTGGGATGCAATGATACCAAAAGCCCTGCTCTTAGGAGGCTTAGAGACAGAATGGACGAGGTGAACACAGAGAGACTGAGTAGATGTCCCGCACCTGAGGAGGAGAGCAAAGCGGTGAAAGAGGCACCGAGAAGCAGCAACAAGGGACAAGAAGGAAGAAAAAGGTTAGAAGAGAGCAGGAAGTTAGACAGTAGGAGACAGTGAAGCTTAACTGCAGGGACAGGAGAAGAGGTAAACGGAGAGACTTAATAAAGAGTCTCTTCAAAAGTTAAGTTGGAGCTTTTGAATGTAATATGCTAAGTAGTAAGGAAAGTTAATAGCATCTTTGTTTTGCACCTGACTTTTTTTTTCATTAGTAGAACCTTATGAGTGCCACACCAAGAACATTTTTTAAATACTAGTCTATCATTCCGCCACTTAATAACTTTTCATTTTGTTTTGCCCCATCTTTTCCATACATATTTCTAAATCAATGAATCATTCTAGGCTCTGTAATGGGTAGTAGTTTGTTCAAAAGGGGCTTTGGGCAGACATCTAGCCGCAGGATGCACCAAGATTGTAGGTGGGAGAGATTAGAGGTGAATGCCTCGTGGAGAGGCAGCTGTAGACTGTGATAATCTAGGCTCTCAAGCATCGTAGAGCTCACAGGGGGCGGCCAGCCTGTAGAGAGGACACAGAGCCTGGAGACCCTGAATCTCCTTAGAGGTATGGTATTATTTTATATACTGAGACAACCTAAATTTTCCTTGGATGGTAATTAGGAATGCCAAGTCTAAGTCTATTGTAAAATATTTGAAGAAAAAACTGACTGAGCTGTTCTGTTTACCAGTTATGTGCTCATTGAAGACTCTGAGGTATTGAAAATGTGTGTTTTTTAAGTATCTATTTAGTATTAACACTGAATTTGTGGCATGACTTTCAGGTTTATTGAAAATGCTTTTTCAAGTTGGAAGGAATGAAACATAGCCTCAGTCTTTTGCTCTGTACACAACCCTCCTAGGCACTCTTGAAAATGGTCACACCAACTCTGCCTATACGTTTTCGATGTGACCATTTCAGTGTGTTCATTATCTGTCAAGGCAAGCTGTCCCACCATTAGATATGTCTCTCTGTAAAAAAGTTGTTTCTTCGGTTGCTAAAATCTGCATAGTTCTGCTTCCCCTTGCCTTTAATTTGGTCACCAATCCAAGTTCTGTCCTGAGCAACTGCTCAGAGTATTTCTGCCCCTTTCTCCTGGCAACCCTGAAGATAAAATTGAGACCAGTTACCCATCCTCTCCCAGCTGCTCTGATTTCTGTTGTTCACTTCCCTCTACCACCCTTCATATGTCATGATTTTCAGATCCATTTCAACCTGACTGAATGTTAAGAGGCAGTATCCTTGAAACTGAGGAACTGTCTCCATCATCATACATGTAGAAAAAATATCTGAACATTAAAGTGGTAAGTTTTCTCTCAGAATATATCCAAGATATATGTTTATTCTATTACTGTAAATTTCAATAAAGAAAGAAATAAGTAAATCAATAAGAATTCATTACTTCCTTCAGTACCCCAGTCCAGTGCCGGAATCATCTTGAATATTTTCCTTACATCAAATCCAAACTTAACCTGTTTTCATATAGCAGAATCCCCCCACCTTCGTTTACTCATTCAGTCATTCAACAAACCTTCATGGAATGATTACTTGCGGCAGTGTGTTTGGCGTTTGAGATGCAAAGGCAACTAAAATGTGGTTTCTGGCCACAAAGTGTTTACAGTTGTTTTGTGAAAGTGCCTTTCATGTCCTTGAATAGGGTAATTTCTCTAGATTAAAAGAGAAATTTATTTTGTTTCATTCATCTTGTTTCCTATCTTGTTTCCCTACATTTCCAAAAATCCTGTGAGCAAACTAATGTGAAGAATTATCTGGGTTTGACTCCTAGAAGAAGTGGAGTTTTTTATTTGTAAGTTTTAATTATAGAAAAAGGTACATTTCAGATTTCTGGTCACTGAATAAGCATACATCTTATACAATAACAACAAAAACAAAAAAATCTAATTTCAGGGCTTTTGAGAAGCTGAGCTTAATAATTTTGTTGTGTTTTATTAGTCCAACTTTAAGTTTTACCAATGCTGTAACTTTCCAGGGGAAAAATTTGATAAAAATATGAAAACACACTAAAATGATTCAGCTATTTCTTACAAATCAACTTATTTTAATTTCTAAATAGAACTGATATTATTTTGTAATTCTAACAAATACTTTATTTTTAACCACTATATAAGTCTTGCAACATTTTCCAAGTTGAACTCACTAAATTTACAGCTCTCTTTTTTCTATGTATTCTTTTATTCCAATTTTTATTTTGAATAATTTCAGAGCTATATAAAAGTTGAATGAGTAGTAATATTTGTATACTTATCACTCAGATTCATTTATTGTTAATATTTTATCACTTTTGTTTCATCTCTCTCTACACACACACACACACACACACATGCACTTTTGTGTGGTCAAACCATTTGAAATTAAATTGCATATCTATAAGTGCTTTGGCATTTATCACCAAAGATCAGGGCATTATTCTTTAAGTTCACAATACCATCCTTACACCCAAGTAATGTATTAATAACATTGATGCAATAAAACCTGACAACACTTATTCAAATTTCTCCAGATATCCCAAGAGTGTCCTTTAATGATTGTTTTTGCTTTAATACAGGAACCAAAGATTACACATTGTTTTTAGTTTTCCTATCTTTTTAATCTTGAACAGTTTCCCTGCACTTTTATTCTTTCTTTCCCTGGTCTTTCCTAACTGACATTTCTGAAGGGCCCTGTCCATTTTCATAGAATGACCCATAGTCTGGATATGTTCGGTTTTCTCTTTATTCAACTCAGAGTAAACATTTTAGTCAAGAATAGTACATAGGTGATGTTCAATAGTGTTCAATAGCTACTCTATAAGTGTGAATGATTCACTGAGATTCTTGATGTGTCTTGAAATTCACTACTTACTCTTACAGCTCATGCTTCATCAGGATAAGGTAGGGGTCAGCAAACTAGTTTGTGAGCTAAATCTAGCTCACTGCCTGTTTGGCCTATGAGCTAAGAATGGTTTTTACATTTTAAAATGGTTGAAAAAATCAAAAGAGTGCTTCATGACATGTGAAAATTATATAAAATTCAAATATTAGTGTCCATGAATAAAGTTTTATTGGAACACAGCCCCACACATTTGTGTACATACTGTCTATGGCTGCTTTTGCACTGTAGTTGCAGAGGTAAGTAGTTGTGATGGAGACCATATGTCCTGCAAAGCCTAAAATATTTATGTCCATTTCAGAGAAAGTTTTCCCATCCCTGGTCTATATTATTCTTAATTCTGACACCATTTTCTTAGAGGCAGGCAGATTTTCATTTGCAAAATCAATGTATTAGCACCTACAATAGTTTTTTGCTTTCTAGGTTTTATTGAGTTCTTAGTTTCACGTGTCCTTAGTAAAATGAAGTGTGCTTTGTTTCATAAAGATTGTTCTACATCCACCGTTGGTTTAAGGATTTAAATTTAGTTCACTTATTACAGACTGTCTTTGATTGATTTAGAGGATTAGTCAATTATAGACTAAGTCATTAATTCAATCAAAACCATCAGAAAAATTGACGCAACCTAAACTCACTTCAGTTTACCAATAAACTGGAATCCCTTTTCTAAGTGTTTTTCTAAAGTAGTCCAAAGAAATTTAAAAACAATCCATTTCAGAATCAGGGTTTTCAAATTTATTTTTCAACCCCAAAAAGGTAAAACCATGATCAAGGATTATGTAAGATACACTTGCATTTCCTAAGGCCTGGTCATAAATAACCATCTGACTTTATCAAGGAGATCAGTACATACCACAGATCCTGCTGTGGTCACAGGTAGACACTTTTTGAAAAGAAGCTGTTCAAAGGTTACAGACTTTTTTCTTAATTCACTTTTGTCAGCCCTACCATCTCCCACTGCCATTATGCCTAGGGAGGGGACACATAAAGACAGTGGCCTTTTTGCCATTTTCTCTCTAAAAAGCCAACTCTTCTTTGCACATAACAACAGCCTCTTAATTTGAGAATTATGTATTTGCATTTCCAGAGTAAAATAACAAAATGGCATATGCAAGGCAAGCCCACAGTGTTTCTGCAGCAAAGCCATTTTAGCCAGTGCTTTGAGACCACTCTGTTCCTTTACTAATAGGCTCTCACAAAGCAGAAAATATGCACGAATGGTTCGTATTGGGTTTTAAAGTAAGCTAGAAAATGCATAAAACAACTTTTCTCAGTCTCTTTTCTATTGCAACACACACAACTTGGAAAGTTGTGCGAGACACTTCCAACTTTTGCCAAGAATTGATAAGCAATTTCCAGTCAGGAAAGGCTCTGCCCCCTTCTCTCCAACTCATGAAGGGGATCTTAATGTGGCAAAGTGGGGTGGCATATCCATAGTCTATGGATAGCTTTTAAGACAATCTATTTCATACTTACACAGAAAGTGATTTCCAAACATTGGTACTTTATTATTGGTTACAAATCCCTTGTGATAGCTTGTTTAAGAACCACTGATATTGAGGCTTGCACTCTCTTGCTTGAAAGGAAGTGCCCCCATACCTGGGAAATGGCTTCCAAAGAACAAGAGACTCAACCAACACCCCTGTTCTACAGCCACAAAGAACTTCAGCATTCTGGTGAGTACATTCTTAAAAACAAGTGAATTTATGGGCAGCTAATGCAAAATGCGAGAAAACTTGGCCTCTGATTTACATTAGTGAAATGGCCCATTTTGATGATTTAACCAAAGCAACTTCACTTCTTATTAACTACAGGGGCATAACATACAGAACATTCAGATTTTCCAGATTTTCACAAAGTCTTTGGTGTCTCTACCATACAGGCTGCCATGTTCATCAACCTTATAGACTGCAGCCTTGCTTTTTCTCCCGTCATCTATTTTATGTGGCAAATTTGGACTTGTATCACCAGATGTAAAATTTGGTGTTTTTCCACACCATCAAGACACATATTAATGGATTTTATTAACTTACTAAAAGTAATAACTAATTCATTAACCAAATGATTTCATAAATACTATACTAAAATTACTAAAACATTTATTTGTCCTTACACTTAACCTTCAATTAAAAAAAAAATCCCACCTCCCTATAAAAAATGGGCCATTATAGGCATGAAACAAATATTATTCAGCAACATTCATTCAAGGACTAAAATGATTTAAGGCATTAACAACATAAAAATGCATAAGATCCTCTTTAAATCCCAATATTCCCTAACCACTGGTTTATAAAAAATGCTCTAAGGTTTATAGAATTAGTCTGGTACTATTAGTTGATCAAGTTACTTACACTGTCAGCAATTCAAGACAAATAATTCCCTCTGTGTGTATGTGTTTGCTTGCTTGCAAGCATGTTTCATTTAGTTTAAAGTGTCTTTTTATAGAGAAATTCACATTGCTGAATTTCATCTTGTCATTACAATGGGGTGAAAGTCAAATCAGTCCTCACATAGGTTCTCTCATGCCTGCCAATCTCAAGTGACTGACGATGCTTACAGCAAGCTTTTGTAAAATGAAAGCTCCTTAATTTTTCAAGAAATAGTTCTTTTTTTACATATATACTACTTGCCCATTTTTTAAATATGTTTTTTCATGTTCTAAGTTTAAGAGTATTCTCTTATACTAATGATGAAAATTATATGGAAAAATAGCTTATAGACAGTAAAACTGCTAACTATTTGAAGATTAAGAGGTATTCTTCAACATGAATGAAATACTTAATTGCTATATTTAAAAAATAAAAGATGACAGATTCTGGTTCTGAATAATTGAACACCAGAATATTCCTCTTAACCTAAGAATCTGATTAAGTCATGTGTGACTTCCTGGCAACTCAAGTTTTTTTTAAGATTTTATTTATTTTCGGTTGTGTTGGGTCTTCAGTCCTGTGCGGGCTTTTCTCTAGTTGCGGTGAGCCGGGGCTACGCCCTAGTTGTGGTGCAAAGGCTTCTCAATGTGGTGGTTTCTCTGCTTGCAGAGCTCGGGCCCTCAAGCACAGGCTCAATAATTGCGGCACAGAAGCTTCGTTGCTCCGCAGCATGTGGGATCTTCCTGACCCAGGGTCGAACCTGTGTCTCCTGCATTGGCAGACAGATTCTTTAATTCACCCCTGAGCAACCAGGGAAGCCCTAAACATTTTTAAAATTTAATCTTTGATGATTCAGCATTATCATGATGATGACCAGTTATTATTTAGTATGACAAATAAGTTATAGGAAATCAGGTTAAGACAGTAAACACACCCTAGATATTATTTTTTAATCAATATAATTAATAAAAAATAATATCTTTTGACTACCCACTATGTGCCAGTTACTATGCTAATTTTATGCCCATTAAAAAAATTTATTGGAGTACAGTTAATTGACAGTGTTGTATTAATTTCAAGTGTACAGCAAAGTGAATCAGTTATACAAATAGCTACTCCCTTTTAAATTATTTTCCCATACAGGTCATTACAGAGTATATTGGGTAGCGTTCCCTGTGCTATACAGTAGGTCCTTAGGAGTTACATATTCTATATATAGTAGTGTGTTTACATGAATCCCAATCTCCCAATTTACCCCTCCCCTCCTTACCCCTGATAACCATGTTTGTTTTCTACATCTATAAGTCCATTTCTGTTTTGTAGATAAGTTCATTTGTACCCATTTTTTTAGATTCCACATATAAGCTAGATCATATGATATTTGTCTTGCTCTGTCTGAATTACTTCACTCAGTGTGACAATCTCTAGGTCCATCCATATTGCTGCAGATGTCATTATTTCATCCTTCTTTATGCATGCCCATTTTACAATAAGGCAACTGAGGACTGGAAAGGTAGGTGGGGGACTGCACACTATAGGCCTGCAAGCCCTGTAGTTACCCAGCTCAAGAGCAAAGAAAGAGCTCAGAGTCAGTGACAGAGATACCAGTGGTTTAATAGATGGGGGAGGAGGGATCTTCCACTTCTAAAGCAAAATCCTGGAGCAGCACCCCACTGTGCGCGGCAGGCGGTGAACTGGACATGGGAGTAGTTTTACCACCAGGAGTAGAGGAAGAGTAACAGTTATAGAGGGAATTGACATCAAGCTGGCTCATTGGTTGCCAGGAAACCAGCAGAGGTGGGTACCCTTCACCACCCCTCTGATAAGCTATCATAGTGGAGATAATTCTGATCTGAAAATAAGAATAATCACTGGCTGAGACCATGGGCAAGTACACAGGCATTTAGTGATTAGCTCTATGATTTACAAGGGAAGGTCGGTCAGGTGAGTAGCATGTAGGTGAGACAGGGACTGGTTGAGCAGGGGATATAGAGAGAGCAAGAGAACAGCCATCTTGAGTGGCCTGACCATATAGCAGACTAGTTATTACTTGTTTCCTTTTCATAAAAGCAGAGTGTGGAGGAAAAAAACTGTTTCAGAAACTCATTTCCATCTATATAAATAAGAATTTATTTTACAGAGCTCACTTTTCTATACGTGTGTTACTAAATTTCCTGTCTGTGTTACTTATTGAACATATAATTCATACCAAAGCTGGAGAAAGGACTTTCATTTTTAAAAGTATTTCTTATATTTCTTAAATTCTATATGAAGAAATGATAGCTAAATTAGCACTTGAAAAAGGCCAAAGAAAATTATATACTGTATATAATTATGCCTCATTATGACCTCTGCACATTTGCCAGAAAAGTTAGACGTTAAAAACACACACAACAGGAACACCTTAAAGGTCAGAGCCTGATGAAAGAAAAATGCAATAGTAATTATGAAGGATGAGATTAATGTTCTAGTAGGAACATACATTTTTGCTTGAGAATACTTAAAATATACAATTTCCCTTTCATGTATTTTGTTTCATATCTGAAAGAGGTGATGGAGAGGGAAAATTCAAAGTGTAAGTATAAATTAAATTTTAATTTAATGGAATGAAAATGTGGGCTTTTTATGTGACATTTCTTCACCTAGGTCTTTTTTCCCCTAAAGGTAATGTAATTTTAAGAGTAAATACTGAGGTCTCAGTTTGTAAAAAATTCATCTCAGAATTTCACATTATCTTCAAAAGATATTTTGTAAGATAGCAGATTTCCTGGATCATATTTGCTAAGTTTCACACTGACAACACACCTAACTATACATATTTTAAATAACAACAAGTGAAAACTTTTTCAATGTTTTATTAGAAGATAACTTCAGATTTTAAAAGTATTACAAAAATAAAAATAGTACACTTTAACTAGGTTTATCTATTGTTAATATCTCAGCCCATTTGCTTTGTCATTTTTCTGTTTACCCAACCATATGATTTTATTCTGAATCCATTTGAAGATAAATTATATACATTCTGGCCTTTTATCCCTGAATATTTCATTATACATTTCTTCCTAAGGATATAGGTGTGTTCTTTTATAAAACCATAGTGCAATTGTTGATAGATTATGGATATAAATATAAAATATACAAAATCTCTTTATTTGATCTGCCTTGCATGTTCCAATTTTATAAATTTCCTTAATAATATCCTTTTTCTTCTTTGTACATAATTTAAGTCTTGAATTTAGTTGTCATGTCTCCTTAATCTCCTTCAACCTGGAAACATATCCTCAGTCTTTCTTTGTCTTCTTATAACACTGGCAATTTTGAAGAATGATTCCCCCTTTGCAAAACAGATGATTCCTCACTTTGTGTTTGATCTCTCCTCATGATTAGATTGAAATCATGATTTCTCAACAGGAATCAACATAGATGGTTTTCTATCATTTCTGGTGTGTCCTGTCTAGAGACACATAGTGTTCATCTGTTTCCCATTAGTGATGTTAATTTTGGACATTTTATGAAGAAACACTGTAAAACCATGTAAATATCCTGCCCCTCCTCAAAATTTTCCATTTACTTACCATCCATTGATAATACTTATCTCACCCAATTCTTTCTAAGATGGCTGCAAAATTATGATTTTCCACTCTGCCACTCTCTTCACACTTAGTAGTGGCCCTTGATATTTCACTATAATAAAATCTCTTCCTTTTCCCCTATTTATATATTTATAAGTGTGAATTCATGAATTTCTTTTTTCCCAATTATTTTATAATCCGTCACTATACTCATTATTTTGGTGCTGAAATGGTCTCAAATTTGACCAGTGGGAGCCGTTCAATCTTGCTCTTTAGTTCTTATGACATCTTTAAACAATCTCTCACTTTCTGGTATAACAAGATGTTTCATCCTTACCTCGTACTTACCTGCCCCAATTCTTTAATCAGTCATTTCTTTGCAAAGCTTTGGTCCTTCATAGGAGTTGGCATTGGAAACCAAGATCTGAGTGCTAGGTTTGCTTAGGGCTACTGAGATGTTTTTGCTTTTCTGACCCTTCAGTTGGCAAATCTAGCAAATACACAAGTATGTATACACATATATGTACATGTGTGTGTGCAAAGGCATGTTCACATGTATAGATGTATATGCATGCAGAGATGTACACATGCAGATGCAAACCCACAGATACACATAGACTGATCTTAGGAATCAGGAGTTCACATCAGTCCCTCCAGTTAGAACCCATCCCACAGATTCTTTCTTGACTTTTCCCATTTCATATTCCCTTCTTCCATCGTGAGCTCCCCGGATACCAACATCAACACATTTACTCATTGCTGAGTAACACAATACCATTAAAATTGTTTCAGAATTTCTTCGGTGGTTCAGAGGTTAATGTGGGAGACCTGGGTTCAATCCCTGGGTCGGAAAGATCCCCTGGAGAAGGAGATGACAACCTACTTCAGAATTCTTGCCTGGAAAATCCCATGGACGGAGGAGCCTGGTGGGCTATAGTCCACGGGGTCACAAAGAGTCGGACACGACTGAGAGACTTCACTTCACTTCACTTCACTGTAATAAACCTGCAAAAAAGAGTTCAGAATTCGTTTGCAATCTCCCCATCCCCACATTCTCTTTCCCACACTCCCAACTCTGCTCCAGACTGAGGGTATGGTCAAATACTGTGTTCCAAAGTTCCTAATTATGTTGTTACTTAGTTATTGGCTCTTTATCCTTCCCCTCTTCATCCCTCACTTCTTTTCCCTTCTTTCTCTATTTCTTCCCTTTTATTATGACTTTATTTTAAAACAAAATTAAGTTCATTTGTTTCCATTTCCTTTCAGTTTTTGGTTATTTTTTTCTTCCCTCCAGTTCTTATTAACTAATTTTTATTTTTGGATATGTAGAATCCTAATATGTTCTCCAAACTCAAAACTACCTAAAAAGGTATATTCAAAACTCTGTCATTCCCTCACCTAGCTCATCAACCTCGGTTTCCATCAGCTCTTATAAGTCCAAAATTCTGTTGTCTTCTGGCTTATTTTTCTTCTGCTTCTTTCTGTAGTAATAAGCAGATATATGAATATATTTTTATTTTCCTTTCTTTCTAGCACAAAAGGTGGCATACCAAATGTGTCCTTTGCCTTTGATTTTTTTCATTTAATAATATCCTCTGGAAATTATCCCATATCAATTCTTGAGATCTGCCTCATTCTTTGTTGTATCTATATAGCACTCACAACTTTTCTGAAGCCCTTTTGTAAATATAAAAGGAGATTTGGAGTCCATTCCATGCCCATATTATGTGAAAAGATTAATGACGTTTATTTCAAGTCAGGTATTGGGATAAATAGCTATATCTGCTCTGTTTTCTAAGAGCAGCTGTGTGTGTTTTCATGCTCCCCTTGATTTATCAATTATCTTTATCCTCCTGTCTCTTAGTTACACTCCATGCTGTCCTTACGCCCAGCAACAAATGCTAACTTTTTCTAGGCCTAGAAACATTCTTAAATATGTGCTGTCATCAAAAACTTCAGCATAAAACCCCTAGCTGAAGAGGCCAGACAGGATGAAACCATCCAGTATTCTGCAGGCCAAAGGCCAGCATGCGTGGGAGTGTCTACCCATTATAAGTGTCACTTTTTCCTAGTTTTGGAAAAGACACCATAGAGTCTATCAGTGACCTCATCCTCAAACTTTCTTCCTGATCCTGTGACCATCCTAGCTCTCCATCCTATACTACCCGAATTCTAGGTTTCTATCCCCCCCATTTGTTCCCTGCACTCTACTCAAATGGCTCAAGTACAATTCCTCAGGAAATTATAATCCTAGCAGACAGCAAAAGAGCATCTGGCACTCAAACCCTCTTTTGAAAACCATTATTCTTTTGACTTCTGAAGCCCATAGTTCTCTTTTCTGCCTCCTACTTTTTGACGTGTGTCTCATCCCTCTCTTCACTGGAGATGTTTCTCTAGATTTCTTTCTCAGCCTTCCTTGCATTTCATTCTATAGTTTCAGAGTTAATATCTACTTTTATGATTTCAACTCACTTCTAGGTGTAACATTCCAGCGTTTAATCACTAAGCTTGGCTTTTCTCAAGAATTCTAGATGTAGGCCCATTTATCCAACTGTCTTTTTACCTACTAGTTTTCTTAGGACCTCATACTTTAAAACCAAAACTTTTTTTTTTTTAACTTTTAAATGATTGTCTATGTCACATAATGACATTAACATTTTTCCAGTTGTTCAACATTCAAATTCTGGAATATCTCTGATCTCTCACCTCTAAAATGTGACTAGAAAAGTCCTGTGTTCCCTCTTCCCCACAGTTTGAAATCTCTAAATACTTGCCATTTCTGCTGCCACCCTGGTGTCAATACTCCCCATGACTCACACATGGTATATAGTAATAATTTTCCAGTTCCTTATTCATTCTTGGTTCAGGCCTAGGGTTTATCACTTTTCCTCACACATTTCATTTAACCAGGTGTTTTGTGAATATCTAAATTTCTGACCTACTAGAGCTACAGACGGGCTTCCCAGGTGGCACACTGGTAGGGATTCCACCTGCCAGCACAAGGGGCACAAGAGATGCAGGTTCGATTCCTGGGTAGGAAGGATCCCCTGAAGGAGGAAATGGCAACTTGCTCCCGTGTTCTTGCCTGGGTAATCCCATGGACAGAGGAGCCTGCGGGGGAACTAGAGTGCATGGGTTCTCAGAGAATTAGACAGGACTGAGCGACTGAGCATACACACAGAGCTGTAGACAATGCTCGGGAAATAGAGGATGTATCCTTCTTTCGAGGGAAGGTTAGTAACTTTGGAGTTCTCAGTCCTTAATCTGTAGAATACGCACTGGAGAAGCTTGTGAAAATGAAAATTCCCAGTCCCACGTTTGTTCTGATCCAGTAGACATGAGGTAAAGCCTAAGTGTCTGTTTAACACAAACATCAAGCGATTCTTCTACAGGTATTACACTGACCACACTTTCTTAGTCATTGCTCCAAACAATCGCTAACCAGTCTATGTTGAAGAGATGATGTTTTTCATATATATTTATACACTGCCTATTTTCTCAAGTGATGTGTGATACGAGGTAGCTTACAATAAAAATCACAGTTGAGTGGGAAATTATTAATCAAAGACATGAGCCAAGAAATAAAAACAGTGAGGGAATAATTATTTGAAAATCCAAACAAGGGGAAAGCACTAAATCTAAGCATAAAAATTTACTCTGTTTGTCAGCAATTAAAGTAAAGAAAACATGATCAATGAGAATATTCTTTGTTTAACAAAAGGAAATAACTTTTTCCCTGTACCTGAGTTTTGGGAGGAATTTGCCCAGTGAGTCTTTATTTGGGGACCACTGAGTAACATAACAGATACTATGATTTAAGTCTACTTTTTAAAAAGGCTGCATAGAGCTACTTCTTTTTATAGTTTTCAGAAGTTTTTCTTATTTATTTATTTGTAATTGGAGTATAATTGCTTTACGATATTATATTGGTTTCTGCCATACATCAACTTTAATCAACCCTAGCTATACATATGTCTCCTCTCTCTTGGACCTCTGTCCTACCTCCCACCCCATCCCACTCCTCTAGGTTGTCACAGAGCACCAGATTTGAGCTCCCTGCATCATACAGCAAATTCCCACTGGTTATCTAATTTTACACATGGTAATGTGTATGTTTCAATGCTATTCTCTCAATTCATCCCATCCTCTCCTTCCCCCAGTGTCTGCATAGAACTACTTATGAAAAGTAAGGACACAGCATAGTTGTAGTTTGAAGAATCTTGAAAATGCCTGATCGGTGGTTCCCTGCAATAATTCCTTCTAAGCATCAATAGCCTCAGCCAGGCTTTTTGACAGCAGGTGAGTAATAATGAAATTCAAATTTGAGATTGCTATCTAGATCTACTCACAAATAGTCCACATTTCTGATTGAAAAAAAAGATCAGATGTGTAGGTGACAGAGATGCTGTTTCCCTGTGAAAATGAAAGACTTGTCTGATATTGTTATCTTAATGGAGAGTCACTTCACCTCTGTAAAACAGTAAGCCAGCTGAGCACTTTTTAATGGATCAAGGACAATTCTCACAAAGCAACTCACTGTTTACACAGATTGATGAAAATGCTGGAATTTTGTATCACAGGGTACAAAGGAGATGGCCTGTCTTAGAAGGTTTTGAAGATAAGAAGTACCAAAGATCTGTCTTGACCACAGAATACCCTTAACATGACCCATGTCAAATGTTTAAGACCAACAGAATGCCAAGAGTTAACCAGGTGAATCACAGATTTTACCCTAAGGAATTACACATGGCATCAGTTGAGCAGACTAGTTTAATATTGTCCATTAAGATGTCAAAGTATGCCTGCCAAAATGGATCACTTTTGTTTTTAGGAGAATTAATACTTAGCATCTTTTTTTCTGACATAAGTTGGCCAATAGGCTGAATTGCTTGTCAAAGCCACTTTGTAACCATATAGGAAAGTATGTCATCAACACATGAGAGGTACTTGTCCTGCTGTGGCTGGGACATCTAAATGCAACCAATTTGTTCAGTTATAAAATTAAAAGGAGGGCACTTGGGATCCAGCCCTGTTTTATGCCATTTAGACTAGACATTTCATCTGTCAAAAAGAAGGCTCATCCTAGCCACGTTAATTTGTACCATACTGTCCAGCCGTAATGGCCCTGAGAGAGAATTATAAGCCTTGAATCTATGTTGAGATCATACACTTAGGCCTCTTTATGGATTCGATGACCAATGATAAATCAATAAGTTCCATGAAAAGTCTTAAAATGCTTCTAACTGATTGAAAAACTGCATTTTACCTTCAGAATTATATGCTGCATGCTGATTTCTCATCTCCTTTCCCGTTGCCCAAAACTATTTTCCCAATTCACCTTCGTGGTGCTTCTTATACATTCTCTTCTATGATAGTTATTTCAGTGTGTGTCTCACGATCCCAATTACCTTTCTGTTTTATTGGATCATTCAAAACTTTGAACAGTCATTCTATAAACTTATAAATGTTCTTCCTATGTGTCTGGTAAATAAAAGAATGAATGACTGACTGGTGGGTGAATATTTTCTACTCTGATTATGATCAAATACAAAGTTCCTAAGCATAAAACTGGAAATACAGAAGGAAGAGACAAAAAGTCAAAGAACACGATGAATGTGATCTGTGTCCTTTAGCTCACGAGGTTGTCTTGGCTTTCTGTCAAGAAAATTTGGAATCGTATCACTCCAGATTTCCAAGGTACAGATTGTCGGAAATGGATGGGCTCCATCAGCACTTGTCATGAAGTGACAGACCTTGTCACACTGGCCAAGTCATTGTAATGTTCCAGTTGGATTCCTCGAATGTTCTTTTCCTAAGGAAAATCCAAAGAACACCTAAGCAGTCTGAATGATGAATACTGTAAATTCCTTAATTTTCTCATTTCCGTCCTGGCTCCCATATGTGTATCACAAGGTCATATTTAGCCTCCAAAAGGTTTTCAGTAAATGGACAATATTTGTGTGTAGATGGCACCTCTTTTTCAGACCATTACACACTGAAGTCAGTGATTTCCTATACTTTCACCCCCTGGTACACGTAAAAAGTGATGCTAGTCTACTCTGGAGTATATAGAGGAGGCTGTTCGTGGTAATGGGCCACCGTGGGGGCTGAGAGGCCCAACCTCAGACAACAGTGGCACCGCATGGTGGTGATGGGCGGAACTGAGTTTGGAAAGCCCTTAGTCTTCCGTGTGCAAAATCAACTCTTGGAGAAGTTTGTGGTTATCAGGTCTCACGTTTCATCCCTAGGAATTAGATTTAGTTATTCTACATATCCAGGATAATGATAGTTTACCTCATGTTTGAAGATTTTTAGAGATTGTCAAGAGACTGTCCTGTGGTGGGAGTGTCCATCATTCATGGACAGAAGTCCTCACATTGTCCACTTTGCTGACGAGTATCTACAGTCAGTTCCTTAATCTCCTCATATATGAAAATAAAACTCTCATAAAAGCTATTCTTCAAAACCTTGACTAAGTCATTTATCAGTCTCTTTTCAGGTAAATAAGGCCAGTCCTTTCCGTCTTTTGTTGCAGGGTCGGTTTCCTATTTCCTCAATATTCTACTTTATTCTTGGTTGTCTAAATTCACAGTGATTTCACCACATATTTTTTAAAATACAGAAATCAAAACTTTGCATGTTACTGTATAAAAATCTGACCATCAGCACATGTATACCTATGAGCTTCCTCACCTCTCAATGTGGTCCACTGGCATTCTCAAGCATTATACCAGTTTAAATGTAGTCATTTGATACCATTTATACTTATCCTTGACAATAAGATGGGAGAATGTGGACAAGGGGCTCAAATCATAAAACTATACAGATTAATATAATACATAGCTGTTACTGACTAAAGGACTGTAGTTAGTAGTGCTTGACAAAAGTAAACTTATTTGGTTCTCGTAACAACATAACCAGTAGATATATTTGTATTTCTGATTTATTGATGAAGAAACTAAGGCTCAGGAACATAGGTGACTTGTGCAGGGTTAGTCTTGGATTCAAGCAGTTTATTTGTCTGATCACCACCACTTAATATCTCTAGGAACAGTAGTTTAAAATAAAAACGGTCAAACCAATTTGCCTTATGTACAGAATTTTGATTCTTTTGTAGCTACCCTGATGCAGAAACCAATATACACTAAAACGTGACTTCTACCTTCAAATTGTATCAATTGCCTCCTTAGGAGGATCAAGCACGAGCGTAAAAGAGTTAATGCTCCACAAACTATGCTTCTAAGTACATATTTCCTAATCCATTACGATCATTTTTCTTGAGATGTGCTGATATATAACGTTATACTAGTTTAAGTATGCAAAATAACGATTCAATATTTGTATATACTGTGAAATGATCACTGCAAAAATCTGACTCACATCTGTCAGCATGCATACAATACAATTTGTATACAATTTTTTTCTTCATGAAAATGTTTAAGATCTGCTTTCTTAGAGACTTTGACATGTGCCGGACATTGTTAGTTACAGTCACCATGCTGCACATTACATCCCCATGACTTACTTATCTTATAACCAGAAGCCCATACCTTTTGACCCCCTTGGCTCAGTGTGCCCACCCCCGCCCCTCGCCTCTGTCCTGGCCAGCCACCAGTCTGCTTTCTGCACCTGTGAGCGTGGTTTTGTTTTGTTTTATAGATTGCACATTCACAAGGGCACCCCTGGTGGCTCAGAGGGTAAAGCATCCACCTGCAGTGCCGGAGGCTCAGGTTCAATCCCTGGGTCGGGAAGATCCCCTGGAGAAGGAAATGGCAACCCACTCCAGTACTCTTGCCTGGAAAATCCCATGGACAGAGGAGCCTGGTGGGCTACAGTCCACGGGGTCGCAAAGAGTCGGACATGACTGAGCGACGTCACTTTACATGTTCACATATAAGTGACACCAAAGAACATCTGTCTTTCTTTTCCATTTTACTTCCTCTCTTTTCTATGGCTGAATACTCCTGAGTGTGTGTGCATCAGATTTTATTTACCCATTCATCTATCAATAGACAGGTTGTTTCCACATCGTGGCTATTGTAATGAACATGGGCCATGTTCATCTGCAATGAACGCGCGACAGATACCTTTCCGACTTAGTGTTTTCATTTTTCTTCAAATAAGTATTGATACCATGAAGTTGAATTGCTGAATCATGTGGTAGTTCTACTTTTTTGAGGAACCTTGATACTATTTTCTATAGTGGCTGCATCGATTTACCTTCTTACCAACAGTGCACAAAGTGTTCTCTTTTCCTCACATTCTTACCCTTAGCTATCTCCTCTTTTTTATTTAAATATTTTTACTGTGGTAAAAGTCACATAAAACAAGCTATTTAAACCATGTTTAACTGTACAGTTCAGTGGCAATAAGTACATTCACATTGTCATGCAACTCTTACCATCATCCATCTCTCAAATTTTTCACTTTCCTAAGCGGAAGCTCTGTCCCTATTAAACACTAAGGAAGGCCCCATCTCCCCTCTGCACATCCCCAAGCAACTACCAATGTACCTCTGGATTCTATGAATTAGACTATTCTAGGTACCTCATATAAGTGGAATCAAACAGTATTTGCCAGCACCTAATGTATATTGGAATGTGTTTTTAAAGTTAACTCAATATATGATCTATAAACAGATCATACCTTCTTTTCTCTCCCAGTGCCATACAGCAGGTTCTCATTAGTTATCTATCTTATACATAGTAGTGTATACATGTCAGTCCCAATCTCCCAGTTCATCCCACCCTCGCTTTCCCACCTTGGCGTCCATACGCTTCTTCTCTATGTCTGTGTCTCTGTTTCTGCTTTGCAAATAGGTGCATCTGAATTATATTCCTAGATTCCACGTATATTCTGTGGATATATACACTATTTGTTTCTCTTTTTCTGACTCACTTCACTCTGTGTGATAGTCTCTTGGTCCATCCATGCCTCTGCAGATGACCCAGTTTCATTCCTGAGCAGTGTTCCATTGTATGTATGTACCATCTTCTTCGTTCATTCCTCTGAACATCTAGGTTGCTTCCATGTCCTGGTTATCGCGGATCTGCTGCAGTCAACATGCAGGTGTATGTATCTTTTGGAATTATGCTTTTATCCGGGTATATGCCTAGGAGTGGGATTGCTGAGTAATCTGGTAGTTCTATTTCTATATATATATTTTTAAGAAACCTCCATACTGTTCTCTACAGTGGCTGTATAAATTTATATTCCTGCCAACAATGTAAAAGGGATCCCTTTTTCTTCACACCCTCTCCAGCATTTATTGTTTGTAGATTTTGACCAAATATTCTGACCAGTGTGAGGTAATACCTTATTATAGTTTTGATTTGATAATAGACATTCTAAGGGATGTGAGGTAATAGATAATCATATTGCTTCAAGAAAAAAAATCTTACTAAGCAAATAGTTATATAGCACTCAGTATGTACCCAAATACTGTCCTAGGTGCTTTACAAATATTACCCATATAAATCTATGAAGTAGACACCACTTAAATATGGAGAAGCTGAGAAGAGAGACGTTAAATGATTGCCCAAAGTCTCCGAAGTAGTATGGAGGTAGGACTGGGATCTGAGTCCACACATCCAGCACCACATGCTCTGCAGTGCTCTATTGCTTCCCAAGCAAGGTGTTATTTATGGGACATATGATAAGTGCTTTAAATCTATTATGGAATTTGAAACCATCAAGTGTGTGTTGTTGGTAGGTATGTGTGGGCAAACATATGAATACTGATAAACATTTAAAAAATCTAAATGGAAATGAAAACAAGCCCTCGTACCTGGAGACGGCTTGATTTTTGGTAACATCAGTCAAGAAGTCTATGGTTAAATACACATACAAACCTGAGGTTTCAAAGCTTCTGCTGCCATAATGTAAACAGAAAGTCATAGGAGTTCCTCCTCTAGTTTGGGATACCTGAGTATTCCAGTGGATCCCAGATTTGGAGTTTTGATTCCAACTCCAAGAAGCAGAGCCCACACGGGGCTTAGAGCCATGCAAATTATCCTGGACTCCCCTGTCCTCAAGATAAACTGGCGGGGAGGAGGCCTTGAAAATATTTCAACCTTGAACCAACATAAGCATCAAACCTGCCCCTTCTTTTATCATTGGAGAAGATATTTTTCAGCTATGACACGTCTGTCATTTTTAGTGGCAATTGCATAAATACAACTATTTTGTATTAGCAAATGTTGGTCATTATGTCTCTCATAAAAAGCCTGTCCAGTTTTAAAAAGGAATTTTATCACATGACATTCTCTACCTGGTCAATTCTAAATAATATAATTTGGAAAATACTTTGGAGTTCCTCTGTATCTAATTTCCCTCTAAAAGCCTTGGGCCATTTTGATCTTTGTTGAAATCAGCATGTATTTGAATTTGGAAAAAGCAAAGAAAGAATGGTCCACCATTAAAAAAAATTTTGTTTCTATTGGTCTGTACTAGGTCTTTGTTGCCGAGTATGGGCGTCCTCTAGTTGTGGTGAGGGGGCTTCTCACTGCAGCGGCTTCTCTTGTTGTGGAGAAAGGGCTTGGGCACCAGGGCTTTAGTAGTTATGGGACACGGGCTTAGTTGTCCAGGGCATGGGGAATCTTCCTGGACCAGGGATCGAACCCGTGTCCCCCCAATTAGCAGGTGAATTCTTAACCACTAGACCACCAGGGAAGTCCCAAGAATGTTCCATCTTTCAGTTCTGTTTGATGTAAACAGTTGTACCTACAACAAGATAGTAACAGTCAGGTACCAAGTGGAATTTTGAAAGACACTATATATAAATATAGGAATTGCCTAAGCAAGCTCTAAAACAGTGCTTAAAAAAAAAGGCATGTTTGATGTGCTTTAGACACGCACCAACCACAGAAGATGAAGAACTTTGGGCACTGGGGTCTCGGGGTGACAAATCCCAGCTCTGTCACTCAACATCTGTATGACTTTAGGCAAATTACTTACACTTTCAGAGTCTCAGATCCCTCAATTTTATAATGAGGATGCAAATAATTGGCAAGGTTGTTTTGAATATGAGAGCTAATGTATTAATTAGTCTGATTCCTGGTTCTTCGTGGGTATATACAAATGGTGTTTTTTATTACAAAGATCTACGTTCTTATTTAAAATTTTGATGTAAGACTTTAACAAAGAGAAAAAGGAAATGCTTTTGGCATCATCATAATGGCAAAAAGAAGATTCTGGCTCCCTTTTGGAGCTCAAAAGCTGGATGCTCTGTTGTGAACTACCTATACTGGGTGACTGACACAAACTAATCCAGCATATTGCATACAGAGATGTGCTCACTCTGTCACCCGAGTTTATTGTGAGGTGTATATGTGTGCTAGTCGCTCAGTTGTGTCCAAATCTTTGCGACCCCATGGACTGTAGCCCACCAGGCTCCTCTGTCCATGGGATTCTCCTGGCAAGAGTACTGGAGAAGGTTGTCATACCCTTCTCCAGGGAATTTTCCTGACCCAGGGATAGAACCCAGGTCTCCAGCATTGAAGGCAGGTTCTTTACCTTTGAGCTACCTGCTGCTGCTGCTGCTGCTGCTAAGTCGCTTCAGTTGTGTCTGCGAAACCCACAAAAGCACACAACTTCAGTTACTAACTAGGTTTCCATGCTGCAGACAAACTTATTCGAAGGAGGACAATTCTGCTGAGACTTAGATCTTTGCAAAATGCCATAGCTGCATGTGTAGTCTACATACACTTTCCCAGATGTAGCAAACTGTGATAAATTAGCTCTCGACAGAGAAACTACTCTTATTCACAGCAAGTTTGGAAACAATATTTCAGGAGTCTAACCCTTCTTTAATCATATACTTTGATGGAAGAATGTTCTTATGCACATCAGCTCAGCTCAATTCCTTCCAGAAGGACTGACATCTTAAACTGCACTAAACAATGAATCACCTTGTCAAATAAAGTGCAAAATGGAAAACCTGTTACCAAACTCATCTGATATAATGACATTTACAACAACATGTTTGAGGTGATAAACCGACAATAATAATTATATTTCCTTTAGACTTTGATTGTACTTTGAAAGTTCGATGCAATCATACTTTCTTCCTTCAAGAAAATTTTACACCCCGACATTTAATTTCTGAAACTTCAAACCTTCTATGAACATGCAAATCACAGTTGGCATTACAAGAAGCACTCTCGTCTCTCCTTCAGGAGCCTGGAATAATGATGGCGACAATGATGCGAACAATAGCTAAGTACAGGAGGTTCTTCCTGTAATTCAGGGTTGATGGAAGCATTTCAGTTCAGTAATGACAAACAGAGCACTTTCCTCTCCCTAACAACCAGATTTTGCTGGTGGACTTTCTTGAGGAGAATAAAAGCAGAATCAAGGCCATGCAAAACACCAAGTTACAGCCTCATACCTGGAGATGTGCACACAGTAGCTACTTGATTGCAATAAAATGTAAAATCGTTTCTGGAAATTTTTCATGTATTCTGAACACTCAGAAGACTGGGTCACTCCTTCCAGGGTGAGGTTTTAATTATCCTCACAGAGCAGGCCACATCTGGGTTCACAGAGCCTGACAGACACTCCTGGCTCCCTCCACTGCTCTATAATCCTACTTGGTGAACAGGCTCCCCCAACAGCTCCTGGCCAAATACTTCTCCCCCCTCGGGGTTGGCCAAGCATTGGATCCTCTCCTACACTGCTAAATTCTCAGTGCACTTGGGTTGGGTTCAAAGCCTCTGGGCTCATGCTCACTAGCAGACTCCATCTACTTTGCTGTTTGTCAATAGGTCTGGCCAAAAGTTCAGTAGGAAAAGTAGAAGAACTTTTGACTGAAGCAAGATATGATATACTGTTTTCAGATACCAAGTATCCATGCTCCGTCTGTCTCGGAAGTCCCTAGAGAATCAGGCATGGGCTGTAATCTCTTCTCAGAATATTTGGGATTAGAAAATCTGAGACCCAACAGTTCAGAGATTAAGAGAAACAAACAACAAAAATAAAACAATCACATCTTTAAAAATGGGATTTTTGTTAATATATCTAGACATAACAGTTTTAGGTGCTTTATTGAACATATAAACTGTATATTTTGCTTGTCTAGAAAGCTGTAATCTTACCTAAGTGTTAACATATATATATATGGATACGTTATATATATTTTTTCCCTCGATAGTCCCTCATATTTTCTATGGCCTCCCATGATAGAGGCGATAAAATCTAAGACTCCAGACCTAAATTATGAATGTATTTATTAAGTTGTTGCTCAGTCATATCTCGCTCTTTGCTACTCCATGGACTACAGCAGGCCAGGCTTCTCTGACTTTCACTGTCTCCCAGAATTCGCTCAAACTCATGTCCATTGAGTCAGCAGTGACATCCAACCATTTCATCCTCTGTTGCTCTCTTTTCCTCCTGCCCTCAGTCTTTCCCTGCATCAGGGTCTTTTCCAGTGAGTCGGCTCTTTGCGTCAGGTGGCCAAAGTCTTGGAGCTTCACCTTTAGCATCAGTCCTTCCAATGAGTATTCAGGACTGATTTCCCTTATGATTGACTGGTTTGATCTCCTGGCTCCCCAAGGGACTCTCGAGAGTCTTCTTGAGCACCATGTTTCAGAAGCATCAATTCTTTGGTGCTCAGCCTTCTCTATGGTCCAACTCTCACATCTGTATATGACTACTGGTAAAACCATAGCTTTGACTATATGGACACTTGTCAGCAAAGTTATGTCTCTGTTTTTTAATATGCTAAGTTTGTCATAGCTTTTCTTCCAAGGAGCAAGTGTCTTTTAATTTCATGGCTGCAGTCAGCATCCACATTGATGTTGCAGCCCAAGGAGATAACGTCTATCACCGTTTCCATTTTTTCCCCATCTATTTGCCATGAGGTGAAGTTTATTAAGTTACTTGTTTGAAATACTTTGCCTGTAGCTGCATCAACTATTAGATAAAAAACTCCCTTCTGGTCTGTATCTTATTCTAGTGCTAGCAGCATGCTTTCCAAAATAGGAGCACCCAACAGGTTGGTTAATATTGAAATGAATATAGGTATTTAAATAAAGGATACCCTGGATTTTTCTTAATACCAAAAGGCAGCCTGACACAGTCTTCTGCAAAGCAGGGGTTTCTAGGACAGCTGGACTCATGCCAGACCCAACACATAATAATTTCACAGCTCATATTTGTTAAATGAATAAATGTTTAATATATGGAATATGAGACAGTTTCACAATACAGAACTCAAGGGAAGATGATCCTATTGATAAATGAATGAATTGGGGTGCTCTGATGATTTAGGCAGCAACAGTGACAGACAGCTATGATCAGTCATGACAGGAACTTCATCTGCATCTCAAAGGCGCACACCGTCTCTAAAGCCTCGCGTGGTGTTCATTATGAAACCCATTGCACAGATGAACATAAGCAACTTTCCTAGGGTCAAACAGCAATGATGGGATGGAAACAAGATTTGAAGGCAGGCCTGTCCCTTCTGAGGCCTGTTATTTTCCCAGCCCCCTGTGTTATCCTGTGGTCACCTGAAGTCCACAGAACCAGTGAGAGTGGGGACAGGGTGGGTGGGGAAAGAATATCAGGCTTACAGGCTTTCAGACTCATTACAAATGATGGAGATTTGATGGAGTGAGGTCAGTGAGGAGAGGATACAATGATTTTGTTGATTCTAAAAGTGAAACTTTTCCACATAGGCATGCATATGACTCTAGTCATTTTTTTAAAAAATTGTTTTGACCCAAAGTGTAGAAGAACACTTGCTCATTCTTTGAAAACAATAAGAGATGATTGGTGGGCACATGCTGAAATGGTTATCTTCCCTCTGCTCAGCACATCATTATTTGTAAAATCATTGAGAGGGGAAAAATGACAGTCTCCATATTGTGCAGATATGGCCACATTCAAATAGCTTTGTCCCTTTCTTAAGAAATCAGGCAGGAAAAGTGGCTAATTGGAGGGCCAGCAAACCCATGAAGCCATATAATGAATTCCGGGGTGAGGACACATCAGAGCTCACAATTTAGTAAATGACTATAGCAGCTAAGAAATCGGGAGGTTGTCTTCCCATGTGTGGTGTCCACGGGAGCAAGAGCTTCATGTAGCCTGCCAACATCACCCGTGTAGAGTCTGGGCTAATGTCTGTATTAATTTAACTTTTCGCTGGAATTGCTGTTCAACTTTTTTCCTTTGAAATGAATCACTGCTTTACAAAATGAAAAATCTATAAAATGTAGCAAGGACTCTGTGACAATTAGTGCCGTTATGCTCTTTTTAAATCCTCTTTTGGAAGCAGAATTTTTTCATGGTTCAGATACTGTTCCAATAATTAATTTGAAAATTCGCTGTATTTTTCTAAATTAGCGTTCTTCATTTTCCTCTGGGGAAGAAGGTGAGGTACTGCAAAGCTTTATAGCAACCTGGCTGAAACCCCAAGTCAAATGACAGCGATAGTAATCACACTTCCCTGGCTCTCTCCCCCAAGCCAGTAAAGTTCACCACGGTGCCCCTCAGTGGCCTCTGCCTGCAGTGTTCAGCCACTGGGAAGCAATGGGAGCATCAGGTATCAGCAGTGGGCAGAGATTTGGGAATATCATGTCCAGAATGCTTGTAGGTGCTTGTCAATTTCATAACTGCTAATCAAACCTATCGAAGTCCAAGCTTGAGTCAATTCACTAATATAACAAACATCAGTAGGGTACCTACTATGTGTTAGGCTGGATACTAAACACTGAAGATACAAAAATTTCTCAGTCCAGAACCCTGGAAATCAGCCTGCTTAATAATTTGTCCTCATCTGCTACCATTCAATCCTTTAGCTGAGGCTATTGATTCTGTACACAAAAAGAAAAAAAAAAACTATTACTTTCCACATTTCTTTTGTAATAGTCAAGTCACATTATCTCTTGCCTGTACACTGTGTGTTATCCATCTGCCATCCACTCAGCAAAGATTCACTGGACTCCTGCTATGTGCCAGGAACGTTTCTGGGCCCAGGGAACGCACTGTTGAACAAGATAGAATCAGTATTCCTACTGAGCAGCATTCAAAGAAGGGACAGAGGAAATCTTTAGAAAGAAGGAAAAACCAGTTAATAATTAATATACGACTAATAATAAAGCAGGGGTCTCTTCTGGAGGCAATGGTGGTAAGCAGAGATGTATTCAATTTTTGCTTGGGTCTTTATATTCAGACAAAATCTGCAATTTGTCTTTGACCTCAGCCTTTCCAGTAGTCATGTATGGATATGAGAGTTGGACTGTGAGGAAGGCTGAGTGCCGAAGAATTGATGCTTTTGAACTGTAGTGTTGGAGAAGACTCTTGAGAGTCCCTTGGACTGCAAGGAGATCCAACCAGTCCATTCTGAAGGAGATCAGCCCTGGGATTTCTTTGGAAGGAATGATGCTAAAGCTGAAACTCCAGTACTTTGGCCACCTCGTGTGAAGAGTTGACTCATTGGAAAAGACTCTGATGCTGGGAGGGATTGGGGGCAGGAGGAGAAGGGGACGACCGAGGATGAGATGGCTGGATGGCATCACTGACTCGATGGACATGAGTCTGAGTGAACTCCGGGAGTTGGTGATGGACAGGGAGACCTGACGTGTTGCGATTCATGGGGTCGCAAAGAGTCGGACACGACTGAACGACTGAACTGAACTGATTTGGAAGGCAAAATACCTGAATGCCTACTTCAAGGGCATTTTTGGAAGCTCTAAATGTAATTGCCAAAATGTAATTTGGCAGTAATTAATGATTAGGTAAACATGTGGGTTTCCAGCCTTACTAATGAAAGTAACATTAGAAATAAAAACAAAATATATCATTAAGGTTCATTGTTAATATCTGAGTATTTATTTTTAACTGTAGATAAACATTATAGACATAATCTGAAATGAAAACTCTATCTTATGTTTCAGATTCTACAAAGACTCAGTTAAAATTTGTGTTTATTATCGCTATAACTATAGAGTAACTGCTACGCTATGTGATGATCATGCAAGCTGTTAATGTTATTTAGGTAAAAATGCGGTTGTGAAGAACTTTTAACTAGTTAAATAAATAAGGAAATAGACTGACAGATGAACAAACAAAACTCTTTAAGATGTATGTTTAACTTTTAGTTATCAGCCTCCACTTAGGTTATAATTTTAAGAAAATATCCTCCTTGGGAATTCTTTGCATCTTGTTAAGATGAGTTAAAAGCAGAATGCCAAATTTTATACCTCAAAATGTCCTAACGAGGTAAAACTTTTTAAAAAGCATGTTTTACAACACCCGTGATAAACCTCTGCGTAGGTTCGTACTGCAGACTACAAAGACCATGCAGACAAGAAGAGGCTGCCAGAGAAAAAGCAGAAAACCCCAAACCATGTGCTCCTCTACTAGTCAGTAGTAGCATTATAGTGACTGCAGGGGCTGTGGAGTGGTTGACAGTGATAAGTGCTGAGAAACGTTCTCTGCACGTCAGCTTCCAGCTTCCGAAATCAGCTACTAAAGTCTTCCATGACTTACTTGTAGAAACAATTACATTTATTTACTCAAATATTAGGTTTATTCTTTTCATCAGGCACCCTTTTTATAATGAGCTAAACATTGCATTGTAAATTTTGAATCAATTTGCATTGATTCAAAAAAATTCTTAGTTGTGCATCTATCAGGAAGGGAGAAAGGCCTCTCTGAAAAGCTGACTATGCGCTGTGACCCAAAGAATAAGAACCAGCCAGTCTGTCAGTGATCTGGGTGAAGAGCATTCCAGGCAGAGAAAATAAATGGTGCAAAGGCCCAGCGTGTCACATGGAGAGGAAGACAGAAGTGGCTGAAGAACTGGAAGTTGCCGGGAAAGGAACACAGCTGAGGACGAAGGGGCCAGCAGAAGCCAGATGCTAGACATCTTCTTCCGCGCTTGTCACCTTCTTTACCATCCCACCTACCAAGCTCCATTCATTCCAGTCTCAGCTCCTGCAGAATGGTCTTTTGGCCATGTAGATTTCTGCTGTGGTTTTCCACAGCACATAGAATGTTGCCCAAACTCCCTGCCAAGCCCCCAACATCTGGCCCCTGGAGGCTTTTCTAGGCAAACCTCAGGACTATCTCCCCTTTGCTCATTAATTTCCAGCCCCTTCTCTCTGCTCATTCACCTACCAAACTATTAAATCAGGCCCATCGCCCCTATTCTCTTTACCAGTACGCCCTCTTCCTCGGCTCTTTGCATGGTGTCCTTCTCCTTTCTCAGGCCTTCTCTAACAGCAGCCATCAAGATTGGGTCTCCCTATCCCTCCATCCCATGCTAATATTTGTCACTACCTACTTTTCTTCTTGAATTTCTTATTTATTGACTCTCTTAGCATAGGATTGAAAGCTACTTGAGGGTGGTGCCATGTTCATTTCCTTTGCCCTTGTAGCATCAGCACCCAGCGTGATGCCTGGCAATGGTAAGCCTTCAATAAATGCCCACTGAATAGACAAGAGAAAAATAAAAATAAAAACAACATTGATCCTTTAAGTTACAACACAGTAGGGAAATTAAAAAAAAGAAAAAAGCAGGCAAATATAGCGACATGAAATAAATATCTCCCTCTACTAACTGCTCACTATATGCCACACATATAATGTGAGCAAAAAAATTTTTTTCATTATTGGCCACATCAAATTTATGAGCAGGACATTACTCTTCCTATGTACTTTTTGATATGAAGAAACTAGAAGCTCAGGCAGAAAAATGTACCTTGCCCAAAGTCATAGCTGGTAAGTTGTGGAACCAAAGACAGGTCATAGAAGGCCTTGAATTCCACTCTCAGAAAGAAGATTTTATTTCATTGCTGTCTGGGAGGCACTGAAGATGTTTTGAGCAAAGTAAAATAAATCTTAAAATATTTTATTAGTAGACTTATTCATTCCCTGAATTATACTAGACCATTGTACTTTTAAAGCTATGAAGACTAAATGGGAGGATATTCCATTTCCCTACCAGGCTTTGCCTGAGAACTCAATTTTTTATTCCATTCCTTCAGTTAAAGAGGCCTGGGGTAACTTCTAGAATGTGAGATAGTCCTCTGAGACACAGATACCCACAAGGACAATTAAAAGGATAAAAATCTTAGACCAAACATGAAATAAAGTGAATAATATTCTTCTGAGTTTTTATAATTATTTTTAGACATAAAATCATGTACTGTGCAAAAATTCATGAATTTGAACTTTTAAGAAAGAAAATAGCACAGTCACAATAAGCCCTGCCTATTTAAATGCATTATTATTTAAAGTTGGTATAACCAACGTTTTATATGAAATATTTTCAGTGTGCCTGGTTTCAGTCAATCCTGTAAAGAAAAAAAAACACACTGCAAAATATATTTTCGACCTTACTAGGTATATTCCCAGGTCTTAAAGAAACAGATTATGTACTTATGTTCTTCTTTCCTCACCACTATGAATAAAAGTCAGGAACCAAAAAAGTTATCCTCAGGAAGCACAATAATTTGCATAAAGACTACACATATAAACAAGCATTTTTCCACAACTTAAAAAGATAACAAGGGAGCATACAAGCACAGAAGAAATTAAATTCAAAGCTGTAATGGCTGATTTTAAAATTCTAAGGAGAGATACAATTCACGTAGAGTTATGTGACTCTCCTTTCCCTTGAAAATCCATTTTGATTAGTTTCAGATGTCATTAAATAGTGTTCACAATTTGTATAATAAATATATAATTCTTCAGCATGAAGCTATGTCATTATTTCTTTAACAAAGCTTCTTTTTGTAACAAAACTTTTTTTCAAGTTATTTTTTTAAGTATTTCAGCTTCAGTAATGTAAAAACAAAATCCCACTGGGATGAAAATCATTTTCAATAGTCAGCTTTATAAAGGTACAATATACCTACAATAAAATAGTTCAATTTAAGCTTAAATGTCAAGGAGTTTTGAAAAATGTATGTATGCAGCCATTATTATAATTAAGATATAGAATCTTTCCAAGAATATGCCCCTTTGTGCTCCTTACTTCCTGGGCCTAGACAACCCTTGATCTGTCACTACAGACTAGTTTACCTATTCTAGAGTTTTATATAAACAGAATCACACAGTAAGTACACTTTTGGATCTGTTTTTTTTCACTCCACATAAGGTTTTTGATATCTATCCAAGTTTCCTGTGTGACAGAAGTTCCTTGCTTTTTATTGCTGAGGAATAATCTATTGTATGGATCTACCGCAATTTGTTCTTTCTTCCTCCCACTGAGATATTTTGCTTGTTTTACATTTTGGCTATTTTGTAAAAAAAAAAAAAAAAAAAACTGCTATGAGCACTTGTGTTCCAGTTTTCCTGTGACGATGCTTCTATTTCTCTTGGGCAAATACCTAAGTGTGGGATTTCTGGATTACATGATATGTGAATACTTAAATAAGAAATTTTAAATTTGACTTTCAGTACAAACTCTTTTTCCAAAGTGGTACTCCACTGAACATTCCCATCAAAGTGTAGCAGAATTCCACTTGATTCAAAGCCTTGTCAACACATGATATGGCCAATCTTTTAATACTAGCCATACTAATGTTTATGCAGTAGGATCTCATTGTGGTTTTAGTTTGAATCTTTCTACTGACTCATCATGTTGAGCTTTCTCATGTGCTTATCTGCTATCTATCTATCTTTGGTGAAGTGTCTCTTCCAGTCTTTTACCTAATTTTTAAATGGGTTATTCACCATCTTCTGTCTGAGTTTTGAGATTTCTTTATAAATCCTGGATAAAAGCCCTTTTATCAGGTATTTAATGCAAATGTTTTCTTCCAGTTTGTGTCTTTGTATTTCTTAATAGTGTATTTTAAATATCAAAAGTTTTTTAATTGCTGAAATTTAATTTATGATTTTTTTTATGAACTATGCTTTTTCATGTCTTGGGAAATTTTCTCACAAACAGTATTTCAATGAACTTCGCTAATTTACTAACTGAAGATAAATAATATCTTGGTATCTTTCTGAAATTAAAATATACTTAAACTCAATTACTTCATAAGGCTGTTGTAGAGATGAAATGAGATTCATGTAAAGCAATTAGTCTGGTGACTCAGCATTCTGTTGTCCATACTTGTTAGTTTTTATTATGATTATGTTTACCAGAAACTTGCATTTCTTCTCTTATAGATTCCTTTACACACAAAATTTTAAGACCTGTATCATCGGGGAAAAACCATTTTTTTTCCATTTTCATTGCCAAATTTTTTCCCACATAGTAGCTTTTTATCTTTTTAATTTTTCTCATTATATTTCTTCTTTAATTTTTCTCCCTACTGGTTTTTAGTATTGAAAAGTTCTTCCTCATTCAGAATATGTTCTGGGTATATGAATGTAATATATGATACAGCTGGCACCACAACCTGATGGAGAAAAGAAATCAGTAAGATATTTAGGGAACTGGGCTTCTCAGGTGGTTCACTGGGTGAAGAAGCTGGCAACAATGCAGGAGACGTGGGTTCAATCCCTGGTTCGGGAACATCCCCTGGAGGAGGGCCTGGCAACCCATCGCCGCATTCTTGCCTGGAGAATGCCAAGGACAGAGGAGCTTGGCGGGCTACAGTCCATAGGGTTGCAAAGAGTCAGAAATGACTGAAGTGACTGAGCATGCATGCATGCATAAGCTATTTTAGAATTTAGAAGTTTACATCATATTATAACTCAAAACAAATTCTAGGTGAAGTAAAGATCTGATTTTAACAATTTTTTTCATTTTAAAAAGTGAAATAAGCAGGAACATGGCACCCATCACTGTAGCCTTGTTCTACTGGTCAGGAGCAAGTCACAGGCTCCAGTCACACTGGATGAGGGGTGTCAAGAAGGAGAGCATCAGGGCATGCTGACCACCACTGTTCACACATGCTACAAAAGGAATGAACCTTAAAATCATTGCACTGAGTGAATGAGTAGAAAAAAAAATGGTAAAAAAGAGAGCATATATTTTTATTATATTTATATAAACTACAGGTGCAAACTAATCTATAGTGACATATCCCTCCCCAAGTACACCCAGAAATTCAGGGGAGCTTACACCCTGTGGAAAGAATTTCTGGCTGACAGGTGATGGAATCACTGGATAAATGCAACTCCTCTTTCCCTTGCACCAGTCCTTTTGACCCTTACCTCTGCTCCCCAGGATCGTACCTCATTTTATCATTGAGGTGTTGTTGATTTATAATATATTAGCTTCAGGCATACAACATAGTGCTTCAAAATTTTTCTAGATTATACTCCACTTAAAGTTATTATAAAATAGTAGCTAGATCCCCTGTGCTGTGCAAAATATCCTTGTATTTTATTTATTTTATACATAGTAGTTTGTACCTTAGTCCTTATTCCGATCTTGCCCCTGCACACTTCCCTCTCCCCACTGGAAACTACTAGTTTGTTCTCTATATCTGCAAGTTTGTTTCAGTTTTGTTTTATCCATTTGTTTATTTTTAGTTTCCACATACAGAGAAGGCAATGGCACCCCACTCCAGTACTCTTGCCTGGAAAATCCCATGGATGGAGGAGCCTGGTAGGCTGCAGTCCATGGGGTCACTAAGAGTCCGACACGACTGAGCGACTTCACTTTCGCTTTTCTCTTTCATGCATTGGAGAAGGAAATGGCAACCCACTCCAGTGTTCTTGCCCGGAGAATCCCAGGGATGAGGGAGCCTGGTGGGCTGCCTTCTATGGGGTCACACACAATCGGACACGACTGAAGCGACTTAGCAGCAGCAGTAGCAGCAGTTTCCACATATACTTGATAATATAAAGTATTTGTCTTCATCTGTCTCTTATTTCACTAAGCATAACACCCGCCAGGCCCATCCATATTATTGTAAATGGAAAATTTTCATTCTTTTCTATGGCTGAGTAGTATTCCATTGTATATATAACACATCTTTATCCATTTATTTACTGACGGACACTTAGATTGCTTCAATGTCTTGGATGTTGTGTGTAATGCTGCTATGAACATTAGGGTGCCTGTATCTTTTTGAATTCATGTTTTCATTTCCTTCAGATATATACCCAGAAGTGGAATTGCTGGGTCATATTGTAGTTCTTGTTTCATATTTTTGAAGAACTCCATAGTGTTTTTCACAATGGCTCTACCAATTTACATTCCCACCAACTGTGTATGAGAGTTCCCTTTCTCTGCATCCTTGCCAGCATTTGTTATTTGTGGTTTTTTGATGATAGCCGTTCTGACAAGTGAGTTATGTTTTGAGTTGCATTTCTCTGACAATGACAATTAGTGATTGTCAGAGCATCTTTTTCTTGTTCGTGTTCATATTGAGCATCTTTTGTTGCTCATGCCATCTGTATGCCTTCCATGGAAAGACATCTTTTCAGGTCTTCAGTCCATTTTTAATTGAGTTTGGGTATTTTTAAATTGAATTGTGGAAGCTCTTTCTGTATTTGGATACTAACCCCTTATCTGTTATATCATTTGCAAATGTTTTCTCCTATTCAATAGGTTGTCTTTTTTGCTGTCAGTGGTTTCCTTCGGGGAGCAAAGATTTTAAGTTTAATTAGCCCTCATTTGTTTTATTTTTGTTTTTGTTCCCATTGCCTTGGGAGAACTACCCAACACAAAATTTATACAATTTACATCAAAGAATGCTCAGCCTATCTTTTCTTCTAGGATTTTTATGTTTTCCAGCCTTACATTTAGGTCTTCAATCCATCTTGAGTTTGTGTTTGTATATAGCGTGAAGGAACATTCTAATCTCATTCCTTTCGGTGCAGCTGTCCCAGCGTGACTTTTTGAAGAAATTGCCTTTCCTCCATAGTACATTCTTGCCTCCTTTCTCCTATTAGTTGACCATAAATGCATGCTTCTGTTTCCAAGCTCTCTGTTCTGTTCTGTTGATCCTTGTGTCTGTTTTTTGTGCCAGTACAGTAGTTTTTTTGATTACTCTAGCTCTGTAGTATTGACTGAAGTCAAAGTGATGCCTCCAACTCCGTTATTTCTCAATATTGTTTTGGCTATTCAAGGTTGTTTGTATTTCCAAACAAATTTTAAAATTATTAGTTCTGGTTTTGAGAAAAATGCCTTTGGTATTTTGATAGGGATTGTATTGAACCTGTACATTCATTGCTTTGGGTAGCATGCTCATTAAAACATGAATTCTTCTGATACCAGAAGTGGTATACTTTTCCATCTGTTTGTGTTGTCTTCAGTTTCTTTCATCAATGTCTTATAGTTGTCTGAGTACAGGTTTTACCTTCTTCAATTTATTCCTAGGTATGTTATTCTCTTTGCTGCAACTAGAAGTGAGGTTGTTTCTTAATTTCTGTTTCTAATAGTTTGTTGTTAGCATGTAGAAGTGCAACAGATTTCTGTATTTTAATTTTGTATCATCCATTCTTCTCCCAAATTCCTTGGTCATCTTTGTGGTCATTATCTTGAACTCTTTCTCAGGGAGACTGCCTACCTCCTCTTCACTTAGTTCTTCAGAATTTTATTTTGGTTCTTTGTTTCAAACGTGTTCTTCTATCTCCTCATTTTTCCCAATTTGCTGTTTTTGTTTCTATGTGCCTGATAGATTATGTTTCCTGACCTTGAAGTTCATCTTAGGCAGGAGACATCCTATGCGTACTACCTCCACCTCAGTCCTCTCTGGGCACCAGAGCCACATGTCCCTTACGTGGGCTGCATAATAGGCCCTTCGTTATGGTGGGCTGACTTTGGTGGATGGTCTGGTAGGTGCGGCTGGCCTTTGGTCTTGTTGGTTACCAGGTCCTGCCCTGTGTGGAGGTTGCTGGCTACTGGTTGGTGGGCCAGATCCTGTGTCCCAGGCTGATGCCAGCCTGGTGGTGTTGACTGGGTCCTGCCACAGCAGGCTGCAGTGGTCCTGGGGCTAGTGCTTCCCTTTGGTGGTCTCAAGGCTAGAGCTAGTTTGCTGGTGGACAGTGATGGGGTTCAGGGTCTCTTCTGGTAGAGCCCTGGGATTCCAGGGTCTTGTCCCATACACTGATGTTTGTGGCTAGTTGCAGGGTACTCTGGTGGACAGAGCTATGTCCAGGGGTGGCTCTGTAGGCTAGGAGGTCTAAAGGCAGCCTGCCTGCTGGTGTGTGGTGTTGTGTTTCTGCCCATCTCGGTACTGGAGCCTACAGGTTGGTTGAATGGGGTGAGATTGGGTCTTGAGGCTAGTAAGGTAGAGGGAGGATTCCAAAATGGCAGCCGTTTCTGCATCCACCGATGAACTCCACTTGCCTCCTTCCCTGGGTAACTGCCCAAGATCAGCAGGTGGGTCTGACCCAAGCTCCTTTCTAAGTACTGCTTCTTCTTTGGGTCTCAGAGCATTTGCGATTTGTGATTTCTCTAAAAGTTGTTCAGATACTCAGCTGTGTTCAACTCTTTGTGACCCCAGGGACTGCAGCATGCCAGGCTTTCTGTCCTTCACCGTCTTCTGGAGCTTGTTCAAACTCATATTCATTGAGTTGGTGATGCCATACAACCATCTCGTCCTCTGACCTCCCCTTCTCCTCCTGTCTTCAATCTTTCCCAGCATCAGGGTCTTTTCTAATGAGTTGGCTCTTCGTATCAGGTGGCCAAAGTATCGGAGTTTCCTCTAAGAGTGGAGGCTCTTACACAGGCCTCAGGTTCTCCAGAAAGTAAGCCCTGCTGGCCTTCAAGACCCAACATCCTAGGGGCTTGTCTTCCTAAGGCGCTTCTCCAGACCTCAGAGCTCACTCTGGGGCTTAGACCCCTCCCTCCTTGGAGAGGACTTCCATAACTGTAATTATTCTCCTGTTTATTGGTGATTGATCTGGGGACATGTATGTTGATTATACCATCACTCTGACACTCCTACCCAGCTCATTTGGTTCCTTCTTTATCTCTGGAGTTGTAGATTTTTTCTAGTAGATTTCAGTCTTTCTCACCAATAGTTGCTCAGTAAATAGTTGTAATTTTGTTGGACCTCTGAGAGGGGGTGACCTCAAGGTTTGCCTTTTCAGCCATTTTTTCAAGAATCAGGACTGTACTTTTTAACAAAGGACTTGAGCATAGGCTTTCTGCCTGGGGCTATACTTTCTGGAGTACCTGGTTAAGACACAATTAGAAAGAGAATGTTTTCATATGTCATACTATTATTTTCCATTTAAAAACATTCTTAAACTTCTCTGTTACTGCTTGCAGACCTTAATACATTGCCCACCAGGGGATTTTTGCAGAAACTAACACCTGTGGCTGTCATATATCTCTGGTCACAAATGTGTTAGTAAGCTAGAAGATGACCTGATCAACAGTCACTCCTCTCTGACTACTTGGATAACAGTGGGAACTAGGTAGAAGGGTGTGTGAGAAAAAATATCAAGGTAAAATCTGATGCTGGCATAATCTTTCCTTAGTTGGCATCACTTTGCAGGTGTAGCCAACACTATGTGAATATTTTCTTTAATCTTTTCTTCTTATCTCATTTTCAAAAAACAAACAAAAAATAAGCTGAAGCTAAAATGCTTTTGTCACGACATAGTAGCATCTTCCTTAATGTTTTAGGATATCACAAAACCACAGATCCTCAGATCACTATATTTGGCTTCCTCTCTGTTGATGCCTAAAGGACATGGAAAACATTTGAAGATTAAAAATACTCAGCCAACTACATATGAGAAATGAGCCCACATGCCAGTCTAGAAGCTGCAAACATTATAATGTGATGTCACCGAGGTTATAGACAAAACTTCATCTTCCCTAGAGTCAGCCAGACTAAAACTCTGGGGAGAGATTATAGTTCAGTGCCAACACCCTCCAAATGTTGGAAGTTTATGCATGCTGTGGCTGGAGTCACTCAAAATCTGTCTGTCATCCAAAATCTGTTTCACCGTCTTGCTGTTTCTTGAAATGCTCTGGGGTTGCTTCTTTAGTTTAATGTAGATCTGCCAGCAGACCTTGTTAAATTATAGGATGTATCTGGCACTGCTGAATCTTTAACCCAGGCCCACTTGGTGATCATATTATCATAGATTTGTTTACCAGTTTATAAAAGTACCTTTAAGAAATAGCACACGTGAAAAGAAATTTTTTCTGGGAAACAGATTTGATAGAGATTCCAGAAAATCTGGAAACTGACTTGGCAATAAGTAGATTAGAATAGGCTAGATTAGTGAAACAAATAGACCCTCCCAAAGCTTAGCTGTATCAGAACAAAGATTGTTCCTTGCTTATGGAACAGTCCACATTGCTCAGTCTTTCAGGGTCCTGGCCTGACGGTGGCAATGCCATCTTTACCATGGGCCTTCAAAGGTCACCCTGAAGGTTGCATCCCAATCAACCAGGGAAGGAAAAAAGCAGAGGGGAGCACACTTGGGAGAGTTCATGAGTCAGGTCTGAAGTTACAACTCTTTCCACCCCTACTGGCTGAACACTATGGTTTAGCCAATACCTCAGGATGTTGAGGAAAATAGGTTTTGGTGAACAGTTAGTAACTTACAAGAAGGCCTGAGTGGAGCTTTGTTTCCAAGGTTAGGTGTCTCTGAGGCAACTGGAGTGACTTGGGGAAATCCCATGGAAAGCATAGAAGAGGAAGTTTAATGTTAGCTATCTATTGTTCTGAAATGAATTACTGCAACATGTAAAACCTTAAAATGAGAGTCAAATTTGTTTACAGCTTCTGTGGATCGGGAATTCTGGTCTTACTTGGCGAGGCAGTTCTGGCTCAGGGTTTCCATGAGGTTCATTCAGATATTGATTGAGACCAAGGACTTTTGCAGGCTCAGCTAGGATTGGAGGATCCACTTGGCATGGTTGCCAAGTTGGTGCTGGCTCTTTGTGGAAGGACTTAGTTCCTTCTCACAGGACCCTCTCCATAGGACCCCTTGATTGCCTTCATGATATTGTCACTGCCTTCCTCCAGAAAGAATGAGCTAAAAGAACACTGGTGACCTAGCCTAGGAATTCACCTCTGCCATGCTTATTTAACTTATATGCAGAGTACATCATGAGAAACGCTGGGCTGGAAGAAGCACCAGCTGGAATCAAGGTTGCCAGGAGAAATATTAATAACCTCAGATATGCAGATGACACCACCTTTATGGCAGAAAGTGAAGAAGAACTAAAGAGCCTCTTGATGAAAGTAAAAGAAGAGAGTGAAAAAGTTGGCTTAAAGCTCAACATTCAGAAAACGAAGATCATGGCACCTGGTCCTGTCACTTCATGGCAAATAGATGGAGAAACAGTGGCTGAATTTATTTTGAGGGGCTCCAAAATCACTGCAGATGGTGATTGCAGCCATGAAATTAAAAGATGCTTAACTCCTTGGAAGGAAAGTTATGACCAACCTAGATAGCATATTAAAAAGCAGAGACATTACTTTGTCAACAAAGGTCCATCTAGTCAAGGCTATGGTTTTTCCAGTAGTCATGTATGGATGTGAGAGTTGGACTGCAAAGAAAACTGAGTGCAGAAGAATTGATGATTTTGAACTGTGGTGTTGGAGAAGACTCTTGAGAGTCCCTTGGACTGCAAGGAGATCCAATCAGTCCATACTAAAAGAGATCAGTCCTGGTGTTTATTGGAAAGAATGATGTCGAAACTGAAACTCCAATACTTTGGCCATCTGATGTGAAGAGCTGACTCATTGGAAAAGACCCTGATGCTGGGAAAGAGTGAGGGCAGGAGGAAAAGGGGACGGCAGAGGATGAGATGATTGGATTGCCTTACTGACTCAGTGGACATGAGTTTGGGTCAACCCCGGGAGTTGGTGATGGACAGGGAGGCCTGGCTTCGGTTCATGGAGTTGCAAAGAGTCAGACACGACTGAGTAACTGAACTGAACTAATGTTCTATTCATTGCACAGATCATTCATGGTTCAAAATGGGAGGATATACATAAAGGCATGAATACTGAGAGGCAAAGATCACAGGGTATGACCTTGGAGGCTGGAAAAATCAACTTGAAATAATCCACAATCAACTATCCTATCCATTAAGTAGCACCTCATTGATGAACATTAGCTGAACACACTGAAAGCAGAGTAATTCAGTCTGATTCATAGCCTCTACTTATAGCCACCTTCCTTGAGTATCAATCATTTGACACCTGAAACAAACCCCTAATGATCTTTGAGGTAAGCATCAGCAATGTTCTTTTGCTCTCAGTTTCAAGTTCACATTGTCACCCTCCAGTGAATTTCTTCCACCATCACAGCTCTCCTACGTGTCCATAAACACCTACCCAGAAACACGCTTCTTAGATTTTAATCCAGAAGCCTTGTATTTATAATTCCCCACATTCTTCCTCATGTAATCCCCATACCTCACTAAGAACTTAAACTAAGAAATAAAGGAAATAGAGATCAGGCCTCATCATCCTGTTTTCTCCCTGGAGTTTTTATTATGAACAACATGGACTTTCTAAGAGGAAAACTGATGCGTGAGAAGCCTGGTTTACCCTGATTGTGATCAGGTGCTGGATTTCCTGACAATATGGCTATTGTTGTGTATTGTGTTGGTTTTACCTCTTGCATGTTGAGTGGTGAACTAGAAATAAATAAGATCCAACATTGGCAGGATGCCCAGTGGCAGTAACTCTTAATCTACTACCATATAGGATACATCCAGTCACAAGCAAGCCTGAAAAGAGTCTTCCAGGAACAAAAATAAACTTTATGCATCTGAACCTACTAATTTGTAGCTGATACCCTGACCTTTGTGAATTTTTGGATGCTTTCAATTTTTTTAATCTCTGGACCTACATATGGAGAGTGCTTTAAAACCAGTGGTACCTGGATACATTAAAGAAGCAGAAAGAATTTTATCCTCTTTCCACCAATTGATCCACCTTAACAAGATACTGTCTACCAGAATTCAGTAAATTGAAGCTATGAAAGCATAACTCCATATAAACAAAAGAGTAATCCATAAAAAAAGCATGGACAGTGGGAGAAATTACTAGGACATCAAACCTGATCGGTTCAGTTGGCAAGCAGGCCCCTTGAAGTCTTGAGAAGACTTCCTTTTCTGCTTCTTCCTGGAAATGGATGTGGACACAACCGTCTTTGAGTGTCATTGCCTGAGTCTTTCAGACATTTGGTGGTGCCAACTGATTATCACTGTCCTAATACCATTTTCACAATGGAAAGCATGCTCAGTGCTATTTATACTGCTTGGGTAGAAAAAGGGATGTTTCTTAAACTCTAAGTAATGACCATGCAATGTGACAGTGATGAATGTGTCATGCAGGAAGTGATGCTCTGCAGAGGGCTCTGCAGAAATGGAGACTGCCTAATGAGAAACTCAGATTGTCATTGTATTGCTGGTAAGAAGAAAAATGTTTATCAAATCTGGATCAAAATAAAGTTGTTGCTTTTTCAAAGAAAACACTAAGTCAAAATACTTAGGTTTCCCTTTTGAATTTCAGATTATTTGCTAAGTATAGTATCTCAAGTGGAGAAGGGAATGACAACCCACTCCAGTACTCTTGCCTGGAGAATCCCATGGACTGAAGAGCCTGGCGGGCTACAGTCCATGGGTCACAGACTCGGACAGGACTGTGACTAACACACACACACACACACACACACACACACACACACACGCACAATGTCTCAAGTATACTTTTCCTTCAAGCGTAAAAATGATGTTTCTTGAGAGCTGCAGGGTCTTTTCTTTGGGGTTTACCTCCAGTGAGATTTACTTTTCTGGCCATTTCTAAATGAATAGAACTCATACTGAGATTTTTTTTTTTTTTTTTGATTTCCTAGTGTTGTTCATATGTAAAGATAAGTAAATTTGACTTACATGCTCTCTACAATGTATTTAGCAGGTGGTAAAGGAAATCAAATTTTAAGAGAGTAGTTTCCTTCTGAAACTAAAAATTAAGATTTACATTTCCTTGACAAACTGGACTATAGCAATGTTTAACTGTTTAACTATTACCATTATATACTTTGTACAATTTCTCTTGGAGTACATTTTGTGGAAAATGGCTGGGTAGACAGTAGTAAATGTAAATTTGATACTCTCTTTTGAAAGTTTTTTTTTTTTTAAACTCTAACATTTAGCCACCAACATTCTGTAAACTGTTTTTTTTTTTTTTTAAGCTTATTTGGAATAAGGTAAATCCTTATTCCAATTTTGAGATTTTGTAATAGGGCAACTGTAGGATGGCTCAGTGGTAAAGAATCCGCCTGCCAAGCAGGAGACTCAGGTTCAATCCCTGGATCGGGAAGATGCCCTGGAGAAGGAAGTAGCTACCCACTCCAGTATCCTTGCCTGAAGAATCCCATGGACAGAGGATCCAGGCAGTTTACAGTCCATGGGGTCACAAAGGGTCGGACACGAGACTTAGTGACTAAGCAGCAACAATTGCAGGATGTATAATTCCTTCTGGTTCTTGACGAGTAGGACTAAATAATGAGAGTAGTTTCCCTAGTGTATTCAGGATAAAGTTCCAAAACAAAGAGTCACCGAACCTGTCAGAAATGATTTGCTCTCTTATCTCTATGGATGGAAAAAAATGCCTAAGTCAGACTGATGATGCCTAAATTACTGGTCCTTTTACAAACATGCCACCCCATCTCACAACTTTCTCAATGTTTCCTTTTCACTGGTAGTGCTGCAGGAAGGGGGGACCCCTTCCAGGGCCCGAAACTGGGCTCTTGTCTAACACTCGGAAATGAATTGTCAGAGGAGACACATGTGCTGACAAAGCAAGAGATTTTATTGGGAAAGGGCACCCAAGGGGAGAGTAGTAGGGTAAGGGAACCCAGGAGAACTGCTCTGCCACGTGGCTCGCAGTCTCGAGTTTTATGGTGATGGGATTAGTTCCCAGGTTGTCTTTAGCCAATCATTCTGACTCAGAGTCCTTCCTGGTGGTGCTTGCCTTGTTCAGCCAAGATGGATGTCGGAGAGGATTCTGGGAGGTGATCAGACATGTGGTGTCTCCTTTTGACCTTTCCAGAACTCTTCCAGTTGGTGGTGGCTTATTAGTTCCCTGTTCCTTACCAGGACCTCCTGTCCTAAAACAGCTCATGCAAATGGTTACTATGGTGCCTGGCCAAGGTGGGTGGTTTCAATCAATGTGCTTCCCCTAACTGTAACTCTTCCCCTGACTAGAATACAGAGGCTTTGTTGGGTTCCATGGTGAGCCACTTCTTGGCCTATCCAACTAGATGGTATCTCCCCTAAGTGGTCTCAGCACCTGCACACCACTTAGCATATGTCTCCATGACAGTAATTATCTTCTGAGGTTTTGTTTACATGATCTTCACCACAAGATTGAAAGATCACTCAGGGCAGGGATCTTCAGCCGTGAACTTTGAGTGTCCAAGCTCAACTCAGCACAGCACGTAGCAGGTGATCAGTACACTTTGATGAAGAAATAAATAGAAAAAATTTTATATTCTCCAAGTGTGCTTTGTTAGGTTACATCTGTTCAAGATAAAAGACCTTATTTTGGAATTTTGTCAGAGTTTCTTCATGTATTGCTTTTTTATTTTCTGGTTTTATTGAGATATTACTGACATACAGCGCTCTATACGTTTAAGGTGTGTCAAATAATAATTTGACTTACATTCATCCTGAAATAAACAATAAATGAATGAATGTGTGAGTGTCCAGGCATGTCTGACTCTTTGCAACCCTAGAGGCCAGCCCACCAGTCTCCTCTGTCCGTGAGTTTTTCCAGACAAGAATACTGGAGTGGGTTGCCATTTCCTTCTCCAGGGCATCTTCCTGACCCAGGGATGGAAGCTTTGTCTCCTGCACCTCTCACATTGCAGGCAGTCTCTTCACTGCTTGACCGCTGGGGAAGCCCCAGTTACCACAGTAAGTTTAGTGAGTATCCATCATCTCATATAGATACAAAATTAAAGAAACAGAAAAACATTTCTTCCATATGATGAGAACTCTTACTAGGATTTAACCTCTCAATAATTTTCATATAACATACAATAGTGTTAGTTATATATATCATGTTGTACGTTATATTCCTAGTATGTATTTAATAACTTTTGACTACTTCGTCCCATTCACTCTTCCCCTTCTCCTTGTCTCTGGTAACCACAAATCTGATCTCTTTTCCATGAGTTTGTTTGTTTGGTTTTGAAGTATAATTAAGAGACAACATTATGTTACTTCCTGGGGCACATCATAGTGATTTTGTATTTCTATACATTTCAAAATGATCACCACAATAAGTCTAGTTGCCATATGCCAGCATACAAAGATATTATATAATTATATACTAAATTTTCCACACTGAACATTTCACCTGTGACTCATTTATTTTGTTACTGCAGGTTTATAACTGGAAATCTCCCTCACCTACTTTTCTCCTCTCTGTCCTTTCCTCAGGCAACACTTTGTTTCTCTGTTCTTTGTATCTATAGCTTTTTTTTGTTATGTTTCTCATTTGTTTTCTAGATTACACATGTAAGTGTATTTGAAGAAGCCATATGGTATTTGTCTTTCTCTTTCTGACTTCTTTCACTTAGCCCAATACCCTCTAGGTTGATCCATGTTGTTGCAAATGGCAAGATTTCATTCGTTCTATGGATGGATCAGTTCAGCTCAGTCGCTCAGTCGCGTCCGACTCTTTGCGACCCCATGAATCGCAGCATGCCAGGCCTCCAGGTTCATCACCATCTCCCGGAGTTCACTCAGACTCAAGTTCATCAAGTCCGTGATGCCATCCAGCCATCTCATCCTCGGTCGTCCCCTTCTCCTCCTGCCCCCAATCTCTCCCAGCATCAGAGTCTTTTCCAATGAGTCAACTCTTCTCATGAGGTGGCCAAAGTACTGGAGCTTCAGCTTTAGCATCATTCCTTCCAAAGAAATCCCAGGGTTGATCTCCTTCAGAATGGACTGGTTGGATCTCCTTGCAGTCAAGGGGACTCTCAAGAATCTTCTCTAACACCACAATTCAAACGCATCAATTCTTCGGTGCTCAGCTTTCTTCACAGTCCAACTCTCACATCCATACATGACCACAGGAAAAACCATACCCTTGATTAGACGGACCTTAGTCAGCAACGTAATGTCTCTGCTTTTGAATATACTATCTAGGTTGGTCATAATTTTTCTTCCAAGGAGTAAGTGTCTTTTAATTTCATGGCTGCAATCACCATCTGCAGTGATTTTGGAGCCCCAAAAAATAAAGCCTGACACTGTTTCCACTGTTTCCCCATCTATTTCCCATGAAGTGATGGGACCGGATGCCATGATCTTCATTTTCTGAATGTTGAGCTTGAAGCCAACTTTTTCACTCTCCTCTTTCACTTTCATCAAGAGGCTTTATAGTTCCTCTTCACTTTCTGCCATAAGGGTGGTGTCATCTGCATATCTGAGGTTATTGTTATTTCTCCCAGCAATCTTGATTCCAGCTTGTGTTTCTTCCAGTCCAGCGTTTCTCATGATGTACTCTGCATAGAAGTTAAATAAGCAGGGTGACAATATACAGCCTTGACGTACTCCTTTTCCTATTTGGAACCAGTCTGTTCTTCCATGTCCAGTTCTAACTGTTGCTTCCTGACCTGCATACAGGTTTCTCAGGAGGCAGGTCAGGTGGTCTGCTATTCCCATCTCTCTCAGAATTTTCCACAGTTTATTGTGATCCACACAGTCAAAGGCTTTGGCATAGTCAATAAAGCAGACATAGATGTTTTTCTGGAACTCTGTTGCTTTTTCCATGATCCAGCAGATGTTGGCAATTTGATCTCTAGTTCCTCTGCCTTTTCTAAAACCCGCTTGAACATCAGGGAGTTCACGGTTCATGTATTGCTGAAGTCTGGCTTGGAGAATTTTGAGCATTACTTTACTAGCATGTGAGATGAGTGCAATTGTGCGGTAGTTTGAGCATTCTTTGGCATTGCCTTTCTTTGGAATTGGAATGAAAACTGATCTTTTCCAGTCCCGTGGCCACTGCTGAGTTTTCCAAACTTGCTGGCATATTGAGTGCAACACTTTCACAGCATCATCTTTCAGGATTTGAAATAGCTCAACCAGAATTCCATCACCTCCACTAGCTTTGTTCGTAGTGATGCTTTCTAAGGCCCACTTGACTTCATATTCCAAGATGTCTGGCTCTAGATTAGTGATCACATCATCATGATTATCTGGGTCATGAAGATCTTTTTTGTACAGTTCTTCCGTGTATTCTTGCCACCTCTTCTTAATATCTTCTGCTTCTGTTAGGTCCATACCATTTCTGTCCTTTATTGAGCCCATCTTTGCATGAAATGTTCCCTTGGTATCTCTAATTTTCTTGAAGAGAGCTCTAGTCTTTCCCATTCTGTTCTTTTCCTCTATTTCTTTGCATTGATCGCTGAAGAAGGCTTTCTTATCTCTTCTAGCTATTCTTTGGAACTCTGCATTCAGATGCTTATATCTTTCCTTTTCTCCTTTGCTTTTCGCCTCTCTTCTTTTCGCTGCTATTTGTAAGGCCTCCCCAGACAGCCATTTTGCTTTTTTGCATTTCTTTTCCATGGGAATGGTCTTGATCCCTGTCTCCTGTACAATGTCACGAACTTCATTCCATAGTTCATCAGGCACTCTATCTATCAGATCTAGGCCCTTAAATCTATTTCTCACTTCCACTGTATAATCATAAGGCATTTGATTTAGGTCATACCTGAATGGTCTAGCGGTTTTCCCTACTTTCTTCAATTTAAATCTGAATTTGGCAATAAGGAGTTCATGATCTGATCCACAGTCAGCTCCTGGTCTTGTTTTTGTTGACTGGATAGAGCTTCTTCATCTTTGGCCGCAAAGAATATAATCAGTCTGATTTTGGTGTTGACCATCTGGTGATGTCCATGTGTAGAGTCTTGTCTTGTGTTGTTGGAAGAGGGTGTTTGCTATGACCAGTGCATTTTCTTGGCAAAACTCTATTAGTCTTTGCCCTGCTTCATTCCACATTCCAAGGCCAAATTTGCCTGTTACTCCAGGTGTTTCTTGACTTCCTACTTTTGCATTCCAGTCCCCTATAATGAAAAGGACATCTTTTTTGGGTGTTAGTTCTAAAAGATCTTGTAGGTCTTCATAAAACCGTTCAACTTCAGTTTCTTCAGTGTTACTGGTTGGGGCATAGACTTGGATTACGGTGATATTGAATGGTTTGCCTTGGAGATGAACAGAGATCATTCTTTTGTTTTTGAGATTGCATCCAAGTACTGCATTTCGGACTCTTTTGTTGACCATGATGGCTACTCCATTTCTTCTGAGGGGATTCCTGCCCACAGTAGTAGATGTAATGGTCATCTGAGTTAAATTCACACATTCCAGTCCATTTTAGTTCGCTGATTCCTAGAATGTCGATGTTCACTCTTGCCATCTCTTGTTTGACCACTTCCAATTTGCCTTGATTCATGGAGCTGACATTGCAGGTTCCTATGCAATATTGCTCTTTACAGCATCGGATCTTGCTTCTATCACCAGTCACATCCACAACTGGATATTGGTTTTGCTTTGGCTCCATCGCTTCATTCTTTCTGGAGTTATTTCTCCACTGATCTCCAGTAGCATATTGGGCACCTAATGACCTGGGGAGTTCCTCTTTTGGTATCCTATCATTTTGCCTTTTCCTACTGTTCATGGGGTTCTAAAGGCAAGAATACTGAAGTGGCTTGCCATTCCCTTCTCCAGTGGACCACATTCTGTCTGGCTGGATAGTGTTCCATTAGATACATGCACCTTTATCCATCCATGTGTTGATGGGCACTTAAGTTGCTGCATATCTTGGCTACCATATCTTGGCAATGAACACAAGGGTACATATATCTCTTCTGATTAACATTTTAACTTTCTTCAGATAAATACTCTGGCATGGAATCTCTGGATTATATTGCTGTTCTATTTTTGGTTTTTTGAGGAAGCTCTGTAGAGTCTTCCACAGTAGCTGCACCAATTTATATTCCCACCTTTTCTCCACATCTCCAACATTTGTTATTTGTTGTCTTTTTGATGGTAGTCTTTCTGACAGGTGTGAGATAATATCTCATTGTGGTTTTGATTTGCATTTCCCTGATGATTAACAATGTTGAGCATCTTTTCATGTGCCTGTTGGCATCTGTATGTCTTCTTTGGAAAAATATCCATTCAAATTTTCTGCCAATTTTTAGTTAGGTTGTTGTTTTTGATGTTGAATCATAGAACAAAATGTGTACAAAAACATAGAAGAAAAACATCACTGACCTAGGCTTGTGCAAAGGTTTCTTAAATAAGAAAAAAAAAGCAGAAACTATACTAGAAAACATTGATTAAATGAACAGCAAATTTAAAAACCTTTGTTCTTTGAAAGACAGTTAGGAAAATTAAAGATAAGTCACAGGCTAAAAAAATATTTGCAATACATATCTAATGAAAAACTTGTATTCAGAATATATAAAGAACTCTGATGACTAAGAAATTAAGAAAACCTAATTTTAAGAGGAGAGGGTTGTGATGGTGAAAAAGACTTAAATAGGTACTTCAAAAGAGAAGATATACAGATGCAAATAAACACATGCGAAAGTTTATCAGGCATCAGGAAAATACAAATTAAAACTATAAGATACCACTTCATAGTCACTATAATGACTAAAATTAAAAGATCTGACAATACCAAATACTGGCAAAGGTGCAGAATAACTGCAAGTCTCACATTTTGCTGGTGAAAATATATGTTCACAGTTTCTTAAACCTACACCCACCTCGTAGCCCAGCATTTCTACCTCTAAGTATTTGGCCAAGGTAAATGAAACATTTTCCACAGAATGACTTGTTTATAGCAGCTTTACTCGTGATAAGCAAATCTAAAAACAACATAAATGTTCAACAGGAAAATGGAAAAGCACATGTCTAGTAATTCAATAAAATAATTATATTAATGAACTATTCACACACATAACATGGTGATACTCAAAAACATGTTTAGTGAAATGTCAGATATAAAAGATAACACATTTTATGATTCCATTTATGTGACGTTCAAGATTAATCAAAATTGTTTTATGGTGATAAATAACTAAAACAGCCATTGCCTCTGGTGGGTTGAAAATTGAGTAAGAGGGATAGGGGACTTTTTGAAGACGATGAAAATTTTCTTCTGATGGACATGGAAATATGCTGCCCCTTCAAGAATGACTTTCTTGTCTCCGCGGCTGGGAGTGTTGTCAGTGAAGAGTGCTTAGCTGTCAGCCCTTTCTCAGATTGTTTCATCTATAGAGATCCACCTCATGCAGGGTCATTCCCTTATGGGGATGATCCACAATCAATGACTAATCAAGATATGAGTCAAAGGTCTGGCCCTGTGGCCCAATATGCAGCAAGCCTTTTGGGTCACCCAGCTTCAGAGCGCCCCCTGGGGTGGGCTGAGACTCCTCCCTGCTTTGCAGCAGAAGAGTGGCATGGTTCCATTACTGGTGGAAAAGACTATTCTTTCCCTGTTAAATTGTCTTGATACCTTTGTCAAAAATCAATTAAACGTACACTGAACAGTTTATTTCTGTACTCTCAATTCTATTCCATTGATCCTATGGCAGCCATCCTATTATTTTGATTATAGCAGTTTTGTAGTAAGGTTTGAAACCACTGTGAGACTTCCAATGTTTTTCTTCTTTTTCAAGGCTGTTTTCAGTGATTAGTCTCTTGTGTTTTATATAAGTTTTAATCGCTTTATCAATTTCTCAGAAAGCAATGAAGGCAGCTGGGAACTTAATGGAGATTACAGTGACTCTGTAGATAAACTTTGGGAATAATGCTATCTTAAGAATATGGTCTCTCAATCTGTGAACATGGATGTCTTTCTATTTATTTAGGTTTTTAATTTCTTTTAATATCACATGGTTTTCAGTGTATACACCTTGCACTTTTTTCTTAAATTCTCTTCTAAATATTTTACTCTTCTGGATGATATTGTAAACTGAATAATTTTCTCAATTTAATTTTCAAATTTTTATTGCAAACATATAGAAATACTGATCTTTATATATTGATCCCATATTCCACAACCTTGTTGAATTCTTTTATTCTAATATTTGTGTGTGTGTGTAGATTCTTTAGGATTTTCTATACGCAAGTTCATGTCGTTTCTGAATAGATTCTTTTACTTCTTCCTTTGTGATATGAATCATGTTCCTTCCTCCTTTCCTCTCTTTTCTTCCTTCTTTTGTTCCTCACTTCTTTTCTTTCTTGACTAAGTTTCCTGGCTAGAACATCTAGTAAAATTTTGAACAGAAGTGGCAAGAGAAGACATTTCTGATTTGTTTCTTATTTTCAGAAAAAAACATTCGATCTTTCACCATTAAGTATGATGGTACCTGTGGATTTTTAATAGATGGCCTTTGTCAGGCTGGGGAAGACTTCCCTCCTATTCTTGGTTTGTTGAATTTATTTTCATTAGAGAGAGTTGGATTTTGTCAAATGCCTATACTGAGTTTATTGAGATGATCTTCTGCTTTTTGCGCATGATTCTGTTAATATGGTATATTTTACTGACTGATTTTTATATGTTAAAACAACCCCACATTTCTAGGATAAATCCCACTTGACTATGGCGTATAATCCTTTTGTACACTGTCAAATTCAGTTTGCTAGTATTTTGCTGAAAATTTTTGCATTTAAATCCATAAAGAATATTGGTCTACAGTTTTCATTTCTTGTGAATTCTTTGCCTAGTTTTGGCATCAGAGCAATGCTTGTTTCATAGAATGAGTTCTTAGTGCTCAGTTTTTGGAAGAGTTTTTGAACGGTTGGTCTTTTTTTCTGCTTGTTTGGTGGAATACTCAGTGATGCTATCTGAGCCTTCTTTGTGGGATATTTTTATTATCATTATTATTACTAATTGAATATCTACTTACTAGAGCTCTATTGAAATTTTCTGTTTCTTCTTGTCACTTTGGTAGTTTGTATTCTTTCTAGGAATTTGTTCATTCATCTAGATTATATCATTTATTGACATGTATCATGTTACTACCTATAATTCTTTTTATTTTTATAAGTTCGCTAGTGATATATCCTTTTTCATTCTTGTACTTAGTCATTTGAGTCTTCTGTTTTCATTCTTGCCAAACCAAGTATTAATTGAAAAAGCAGAGTGGATGATTCTCAAATACTACACATCAGTGTTAAATTCTAAACAATAAAACTATTATTAAAATTTTATTGATATTATTTACAGTAAGGTCTTAAAATCTTTGAGATACTGGTTTCCTCTGGGGAAAGATGGGGAGCAGTAGGAGATTCAAATATATCTATAGTTTAAATCTCTAAAAATATACTTTTAACATTTATTAAATAAAGGTGGTAGGTAAGATAAAATTATCTTATTCTATATGTCATTATGTAAAATTGGATCGTGTTAAGTTCCTTGCTTGAAACTTCTCACTGGATATACTGAAATACATGCTGCTTATGTGTGTGTTAGTCACTCAGTCATGTCTGACTCTTTGTGACCCCATGGACTGTAGCCCACCAGGCTCCTCCGTCCATGGAATTCTCCAGGCAGGAATACTGGAGTGGGTTGCCATTTCCTTCTTCAACATGCTGCTTAGTACAATTCAAATTTTCTACCTCGGGTCCTCCATGATCAAACTCTTATACCTCTAACACCCTGCCTTATGCTGTTCTCCTCTTTCCTTGTTAAAACACAGCCAGCCTGGGCTGACCATACTTTTTCAGCTCAGGCTTCCTCGGCCTCCGTCGTTTCTGCTCCTTTAACTTTCAGCTTAAATGCCACTTAGTGCAGTCATTTCTGCATATTCAGCATTCCTGCACATTTCTTATCTTTTTGTTATATAATCATTTTCATTTCCCGTCTGCCTTCCTCACTGTGCTGTAAGCTCTAGCCAAGAAGCTAGTTTGCATACTTCTCTGTTTGCAGCCTCTAGCATGATGACTGTTATATACATGGGCTCCCTGGATATAGTCAGAGATTGTGAATCTGCGGCCATAACTTTGGTATCTTAGATATGTCACATATCTCTATTTTCTCTACACTCAACCTTAAGATCTAACCATGCAGGGATGATGGGAAATGCAGCATTAATCAACATTGATGGTTGGATGGGAGGAGAGGGTATGCTCTCCAGAGTCCTCAGCTATGGGACCCCCAAGTCACCACTTGTTACCCCATTACACACTCATGCATGGTCTTCTACATCCCCTGGCCCCAAACAATGCTCATCTTTGCAGGCACCACCATCTCTTCCCTTCTACTCTGCTGCTGCTGATGCTAGTCGCTTCAGTTGTGTCCGACTCTGTGCGACCCCACAGATGGCAGCCCACCAGGCTCCGTCGTCCTTAGGATTCTCCAGGCAAAAACACTGGAGTGGGTTGCCAGTCCTGCTCCAATGCATGAAAATGAGAAGTGAAAGTGAAGCTGCTCAGTTGTGTCTGACTCTTAGTGACCCCATGGACTGCAACCCACCAGGCTCCTCCGTCCGTGGGATTTTCCTGGCAAGAGTACTGGAGTGGGGTGCCATTGCCTTCTCCGTAACTCTGTGGCAGTCGTTTGGAATTTGGGCTATGCATTAGAATCACCAAAGGGACTGTAGAAAACATATACTATAGGCCACCCTCATCCCAGAATTACTGTATCTAAGTCTGTGGTGGGGTCCGGGCCCTCATATTTTTTAAAGCTCCCCTAGTCAGGGTTGGTTGGAGAAGGCAATGGCGCCCCACTCCAGTACTCTTGCCTGGAAAATCCCATGGACGGAGGAGCCTGGTAGGCTGCAGTCCATGGGGTCGCTAAGAGTCGGGCACGACTGAGCGACTTCACTTTCACTTTTCACTTTCATGCATTGGAGAAGGAAATGGCAACCCACTCCAGTGTTCTTGCCTGGAGAATCCCCGGGGTGGGGGAGCCTGGTGGGCTGCCGTCTGTGGGGTCACACAGAGTCAGACACAGCTGAAGTGACTTAGCAGCAGCAGCAGCAGTCAGGGTTGGTAGTCAGAGCTGGGAACCATTCCTTCATTCTCTGGCTACAGGGGCCTTTTTTCTTACTTCAAAAAGCAAGATGATTCTTCCCAATTTTTCAAACTAGGTTGGCAAACTGGCATTCACTTCTCGCCTTATCCATCATGAATGACTGACAGTATTCTTCATATCTTAGTCAAGCCATTTTCCTCAGGGAAGTCTTCCTGGAGCCACCAAATGAGGTCAGGTCCCCTGTTCTATGCTCTCATTGCATCCAATGCATTTGCTTCAGACTGCTTCCCATGGTTTGTGGACTTCCCTGGTGGTAACGCATATGCTTACAAAGCAGAAGACCCAGGTTCAATTCCTGGGTTGAGGAAAGGAATGGCAACCCACTCCAGTATTTTTGCCTGGAGAATCCCATGGACAGGAGAGACTGGTGGGCTACAGCCCAAAGGGTCGCAAAGAGTTGGCACGACTGAACGAGTAACACTTCATACAACGTCATGATGGTTTGTAATTATTCTTTCATGTGACTTTTAAAAAATTAATGTCTGTCTCCCATATTACACTGTTAGCCCTATGAGGGAAGAGAATGCTGTATAATTGCTGATAATTATATCCAGAGCTTAGGGCATTGTGGGGAAAAAAAATTTGTAGAACGAGAAAGTGCAAATGAACAAATGAGTAATCAAATGAATATAGATATCTGTCAACATTATATTTGGTGTAAATGATCAAGTATATAGGATACTCTCTCTTTTAATGAAATTTGGAATATCTTGAAAATACTTTCATAAGTGATAAATTAACATGCCTGGCTTTAAAATATTTTGTTTGTGATTTTTAATATCTACACCAAACAGCATTTGTGAATAGTTACAGAATTAATGAGAAATATTTGATATTTTAGTAGTTTTAATTTTCTAACTTGAATAAAGAAAACTTAGTCATGTGAAAAAACAAAATTGGAAGAGAAAGTCTTGGTATGTCACTGAATGAGTAACAAATAACTTCCAAAGCCTTACAAACTACAATATTTGTACCTAGATGCAAAAGTCATCTCTACAATACCAAAAACATGTCAAAACAAAATTAGAGTATCCTCTCCAGGAACTTTTTAGGAGATAGAAACAGATTCTGGATTCTATAACACTGTGTTTTGATCATTTATTTACAAAAAAAAATCTCAGTTCAGATGTACTGTGGTTTTTCAGTGAAGTCTTGCTTAGTTTGGAGCATTTCTTTTAGAATATTATAGACTTGTCCCCAAAAATTCTTGATTAAAAAAACTATAGAGTTTTATACCAATAACTTTTACTTCTCTCTTTAAAATGTGTTAGTATTAAAGGACTATAGTTTATCATTTAAACTCTAAGTATGAAAAATATTTAGTTCTATTTCTCAAAGTTTAAGAACTGCCTAGATGATAAAAAATTATAATTTATAGGCTTGACTCATTATTTACTTCTCAGAATGCTATCTTGTCATTAGCCATCTAATTGCCTTCATATGTGACTTCTCTAATTGATATGCCTATGGTGGTTATCTTAGAATATATAAGATACTAATTTGGTTTCTTTTAAAGATTATGTCTGAGTATCTCAGCTCTCTATTGCGCAGATTCAAGTATTAATATATATGTCACTATTTCACATTTAAGGAAAAGTAATATTCACAAAGTCCTTAAGCAGCTGTTTCTAATGTTCTGCTCTGTGAGTTGTGTTGATTAGTGGCATGTGGTATGATGATTGCACCCAGTTCAGAAGGGAGGCAGTCAGAGGCGCTCACTGAGCTCAAAACACTTGTCTCTACTGCGAATGTTCCTGTTAACATTTCGTAAACTCTTAGGACAGCTTTTCAGCCTTTAGTTGACTATTGAAATGGTCGGCCTGCTTGCATTTGTAGAGGATGTTTTAAGCAATACTTATGAAGCAAACATCATTGAGCATTTATTGTATGCCGGACACCACATAGAGGCCTGGAAAAGCAAAGGTAAATGTATTCAATGCTTTCAGCAAAGAAAAAAAAAAAAGGTTATTTGCATCACTTAACTGTTGGGATTTTTGTTGTCAGAGTTTGTGTTTACCTACATGACACTATTTTATTAGAAGGAAGACAATTACATTTGTTAGCCACCCACTCAGTGCCAGGTATTTCGCACACATTAGCAAATTCAATTCTATGCCTCAAAACGAACCTCTGGGATTAGAGTTATTTTAGCTTCATTTTGCAGATGGGAAAACAGTGGCTTGGAAGACTGGAATCACTTCCCTGTGAGTGAATGACAGAACTTTACCATGCTAACCACAGCAGAAAAGCCTCTGGAAACTAAGAACTCAATAGAAATGGGTGAAGTTGGGTCCACATTTCTCTTGGTGAAGGATTGCTCATTAGAGGAGCAAAGCAAAACGTCATTAAGAATACTGGAGGGAGGGAGGTTGGAACAGTGGCACAAAGCGGGAAATAGGTGCTTTTGCAAATGGGAGCAGGCTGACTTTGAAAATGAGACTACCCTTTCCAGATGCTCCACATTACTAAATTGCTCTCCAACCTCCCCTGTGAGACGATGAGCTTTAACACAGCAGTTCTTTTGTATTTCAAGCATGACACCCATTTTTCTGCGACTCATACAGAGTCACTTAACAATGAAGCGACGCAAATATTTGTCTCCAGGTGCTAGGCACACTGTATTTCAAGCTAAGATCCAAGAATAGTAGCTTACGAGCCACCTCTAATGGTACCGTGCGTCTTTGCCTCAATCTATATTCACATCAGTTCCATTTTCAAATGAGTCAAATGGGAAGCTGAAGTTAGCCAGTCAGAGCTTAACACCTCTGATTTATGGTCAGAAGTATCTTAATAGGATCATTCATTTTCCTTTGCTCGTTCAGAACATCTGATGTTACAAGTTTCTAGAAATGTTCGTGTATCCTCTGGTTCTGCAAAAATATAATCTTTATCTCCAAAAGTGACCTTCAAATGAGCAGGAAATGAAAGCCAGCCGTTCTTTCTCAGTCACCTTGCCTTGCTTTATTGATGTGTCATAATGGAAATCTTGAGAGCCAGAAATCTCAGAATTATTATGATAGTTTAATCTTTTCAGGTTAAGTGTAAATGTGAAGGTGTAGGGCAAAAAGCATTAGTTTAGGCCTGGCTCTATGAACTATCTCTTTCTTGCCCTTTTTCTCCTTGTTCAGTCGCTTTAGAGAGGATGTCTCTTCTGCAGATGGCAGTGTTTGGGCTTTTGTGAACTTGGTCTTCTCCTTTTTATAACTTTATAAGTGACTTGATTTATGAAATTGGTTGGAACAACTCTGAACTTCTGACCCTGAGCCCCTTGCCCCACCCTTCCCTGAACTGTCCCCGCCCCTCCTTACTCACCTGAGCTACTCAGCTCTGATTCTTTGTTTCCACTACATATTTTTAAAATAAAAACAAACCTACCCCCAGTCTGGTACTAGTCTCCATTCTCACAGAAATTTGAACACACGCTTTGTTTAGTGTGAGACCGTGCGTGTCAGGACACAGCATTCAGCTTTCTAAGTAGCTCAGGCTTGTCAATGATCTTGCTCCAAAGCTAAAATCTTGCTGTTCTACTTCTTGAGCATGAGCTCCCCATCGCAAACTGTCAGAGTTTGTACAACACATATCCCTAAAATTGGTATTATAGAATATTCTGTTGTTGGGATTAACTCTTAGTAATAGTAATTACCTAGGGTAATCACTTATTCTCCTGAAGTGGAAATAATCACTGACTACTTGATTCTAAATGCATCTAAAGGGCATTTAAAAAATTAGGGTGAATTAGTGAATTTCCAGGGCTGCTCTAGTCAATATAAAATTAACACTTCTAATATCACAATTTCTGTTTCAGCTCCAAGATCATCCCCAAGTAATTGGTTTTAACTGTGCATTGAACTCGTCTGGGATTACCAGATATTTTTAATGTATCCTCTCACCTCAAACCTACTTTAGAAAAAAAAAAATTGTGTTGATATTATGTTAATTGCTGAATTAATAAATTCTCATTGTAAAAGAAATCAAATGTAGTAATGTACAAAATGAAAAGAAAAAGCTGTTTCTTGACAATCTCTATAGATAACCATTTTAGAGTTTAATGTGCCTCCTTCCAAGTCTTCCACAGGAAAACAGATGTATAGATATGATATTCAAATATATTTAATAAATACATATCAAATATATATTCCTATCCTAATATTTGTAAAATGTCCTCAGTTTTATAGTTTTCAACCTTTTTCTGAAGGCTGTAGAGTGTGGCTATAACACCAGAAGGCCTGTCTTAAAATTGGGGCGCTGACACCCCAGCTATGTGATTGGCCCATACGGAATGGACTACACCTTGGACACATTACATTTTAAGGTCTCAAGGAGATATTTTATGATCAGATTTAACAGACCACATACTCTTTCCTTTAGGGAAGCCATAAAATTCCCAGATTATGGGAGCAGATCTTGTGCTCAAGTATGCAATTTTCTATTTTAAGCTTGATTTTTCTTTTATTAAGATCCGTCAATGGTACTTTGGTTAAGTTCCCTCCTGTGGCGAAATACTCTTTCCCTACATATTTGTTTTTCTAATCATGTGGTTTTTTAAGAAGATGGACTTCCCATCTAAGAGACTATAATAAGTATTCTTTTGTTGCTGAAAAGATCTAGCTGAGTTAATGAGATTGCTAACATAAAATCATGAGGCCAAAATGTTTGTGATAGCTCAAAAATAATCATAAAGCCAATGAGAAGTTTCTGCAGAGTAGAAAAAAATACCTTTTCTAACTGATAGTAAACTGAAGGAGAAGAGTCTGTTTCCGTCTTTTACCAACAAGCAAAGGAAGAATGTAGGGGAGGTGCCTCAGTTATGTCTCAGTTACTGCTGCTGCTGCTGCTGCTGAGTCGCTTCAGTCATGTCCGACTCTGTGCGACCCCACAGACGGCAGCCCACCAGGCTCCCCCGTCCCTGGGATTCTCCAGGCGAGAACACTGGAGTGGGTTGCCATTTCCTTCTCCAATGCATGAAAGTGAAAAGCGAAAGTGAAGTTGCTCAGTTGTGCCTGACTCTTAGTGACCCCATGGACTGCAGCCCACCAGGCTCCTCTGTCCATGGGATTTTCCAGGCAAGAGTGCTGGAGTGGGGTGCCATTGCCTTCTCCATGCCTCAGTTAGTAAGGCATAAAAATCAAGTCCAAGCAGAAGAGTAAATTCTTGACTTTCTTTTCCAGATAAATTTTACCAACTGAAAGACGAGTCATGAATGAAAGTATTTGAGTTTTATTTTCTCTTGGCAGTGTCCTTACATGGGATGTTTTGTCCCACAAAAGTATGATTTCAAAATTTTCATTCCTCTTAGTGTATGGTTGTCCCATCCAGCTGGTTCTGTCATCCCTTTTGCTGGTTAAAAACCTGCAGAGCAAGATAGCCATGTTACAGCTTTTTTACTGTCTCTTTTCTATTTAATTTCTATTTTCTATAATCTTACAGCATCAGAATCAGCTGCTTGCCTTCTCATTGTTAATGTCTACTAGAATTGGTCAAGTTTCTCACTTTCCCATAAATAGGGACATAACAAGAATCTGGTCTCGTTTGGCTTTCTCTTTTCTTTTCTCTTCAAAATCAGAGTCAATGGTCAGCAGTTTACTCTCACATAAATCTTGCTATTGTTTATACCGGCTCACCCTTTCTAATGTTGTTAGAACCCTGGTGGACAGAGACCCTAGAGATCTGCTCATCCTAATGCTCTAAAACTGCACCACTTTTATGACGACAGTAAAGCCTTGAGCTGTCACTTTACCCCATGACTATTACTCACCGTGATTACTGGCATTTCTTTCCTGCTCACCCCTCCTGCTCCCATCCCCCATTCGGTTGTTTAGAGAAAAGTATTTGGAACAAATAAAGTAAAAGACTAATGATTAGCAGTCCCCAGTTGAGCTATATAAACTGTGGCTTCCTCGATAGAACTTGTATCCTGTCTGCTAATGTGCATGCCCCTTCCTGAGAACTCAGCCCATTTTTCTGGGGGGTTTTAAGGGAGCTCTGAGAACAAGAGAGCTAAAGAAATGCATGGCCTTCTGCACCCTAACAAGGAACCAGCCATGTTCAGCCATGATCCTGCAGAGGCCAAGTGGCAGTTTGAGCCAGCAGACCAGGATTCAAGGCTGAATTCAACTGCCTCCAGGTTGCAAGGTTCAAGCAAGATATTAGGATATTTGCTGTTTAGTTTCCTCCCAGGAAACATCACATCTACCTCACAAAGCTGCTATGAAGATCAAATGAAATGATGTATATGGATGGGTATTGTAAACTTGTGATCACACCATAAATATTCAAGGTATAAACTTGTTGATTAAGAGAAAGAAAGGTTTGGATGTGCAAAAGAACAAAAATTCACCTGCTCGGATGTTTAAAAGTCACAATCAAATGGCCCATTAGTTTTTGAATTTAAAGACTGATATTTTGGAGTATACCTCTACAAAATTGAAACTTCAATTTTCTTTTTCTTTCTTTCTTTCTTTTTTTTTTTGGTTTTCACAGTGTTGTAGAATCAGAAGGTATTGTTATCCTCATTTTACAAATGAGGACATTGGTACAGGAAAATTATGTCACTTGCCCCAGGCCCCTTATTACTTGGAATCAAAAGCTTTCTGATTTTGACAGCCTAGATATTTGTCTCACAGCCTCCAGAGAAAGGAGAGGATTTATGTGGGAAATTCATCCTCAGAAAGGTTACATGTTCTCTAATGTGTGTTCATTTTACATGAATGTTTGTTCCATCCCAGAATTGTACTAACTGTATATTACATTTTATTCTGCATTTCCCTATTAAAATAAATCTGTTTTTTTAAAAAAAACCTCATTGTAAAAATTCATTGAGAAACAGGGTTTATAAATAGAGAAAATAGGGTAGAGAAACTTCCCAAGTGCCTGCATCAGCCATACATCTTTATGATGAAAGCTCCCTTTTTCCATTTTCTTCTCTACAAGTATAAAATGTGTAAAACAGAGTTTTAGAGGTTTATTTGAACATTGTGGGATAGTGAAGGTGATGTTAGAATGATCCTTTCTGTTGAGTCATAGAAGAACAGAGAGTTAAAATCAATTGCCTTGCTTACCCAAAAGGATTTTTTTTTTTAAATCTTCACATTTAAAAAGGCGCTACTTAGAGCAATGCTTTGGCTCATTCTTTGACAAGTAAGCTTATGTATGAACAAAATAACAATGTGCAGAATGAATGAGATGAATACTCTATAGATAGGATATGTCTGGGAATTTCTAGGCATTTTGATCTCTGAACCTATTGAGGAAATTACTTAGCCTAACTTCAGTTTCTCAACCAATATGGCAAACAATTGACCTCAGAAGAATAGTCCCAGAAGCTCTCAGTTTACAAATGGGTTAGAAAATAAGAGTTACTACACAAGTCATTTGTTTGAAATTTGAAATTTACTTCATTCCTGGCAATATTTCTTTGAAATACAATTTGGTTTCCCAGCTAGTCTGGAAAAACTTCACCCATGTGAATCAGGAACCCTACGTCATTGCAGGAACAACAATCACTCTTAACATCTCATGTATTTCCTGTTCCAGTGGCATGAAGATGAGAGGAAACAGCTTCAGAGGACAGGGACTTCTTCCAGGAGCAGAGGGATGGTGATGTTTAAAATCTAGAGACTTCTCTTTTATTATCTTTCTCAGACAAAGAATTCCTTTAAATAATTTGCTTCCCAGATGTGATGGGGAATGAAGGGGCATTTCCTTAGGAACTATGGGTTTCCATTGTGCTTCCTCTGAAAATTTTCTTGCATGTAGTTTTCTTTTTTTTTCCCTTCTTTTAAAAAAAAATTATTGAAGTATGGTTGATTTACGATATTGTGTTTAATTTCTGCTTTATAGCAAAGTGACTCAATTATACATGTATATATATTCTTTTATTTATTTAATTAATTTATTTGGCCACTCTGGGTCTTAGTTGTGTGATAAGAGATCTTTTTTAGTTGCAGGACATGTGCTATTGAAGGCAGGAGGAGAAGGGGAAGACAGAGGATGGATGAGATAGTTGGACGGCATCGCCGGCTCAATGGACAGGAGACTGAGTAAACTCCAGGAGCTGGCGATGGACAGGGGTGCCTGGCATACTGCAGTCCGTGGGGTCACAAAGAGTTGGACACGACTGAGTGACTGAACTGAACTGAACTGAACTGTGTACTATCTGCTGTGACATGTGGGATCTAGTTCCCTGACTAGGGATTGAACCCAGGGCCCCTGTATTGGGAGCACATAGTCTCAGCCACTGGACCACCAGAGAAGACCCTATATATTCATTTTCATATTCTTTCCCATTATGATTTATCACAGGATTTTGAATATAGTTCCCTGTTGTGTACAGTAGGACCTTGTTGTTGATCCATCCTGTATATACTAATTTGCATCTGCTAACGCCAGACTCCCAGTCTGCATGTAGATTTCTCAAGTCTCAAATAATCATTGTTGGGATGCCTAATTCCCTTGCACACAGGGCATGTGTGTGCAAGTGAATGTGTTGAAAACACATCTGCCCAAAATCTCTTATGACAATTTAGTCCCTCACAAAGTTATTATTTCCAAAATAGAATCAATGTCTTCAGGCTTTAAGATGGCCATTAAAAAGCTGGTTGTATGCTGTATAGTAAAAAAAAAAGTATCAAATTTGAATTGGGAAATAAAATTTCATCTTTCATTTTGGATAGAAAAATTATGCCATTGAGTATCTTCTACAAATTCTTTATATTTAAAGAAAGGTAAACATATTCCCAAGTTAACTTAGATGTTATGAAGATTTACTTTCAGCAGATGGTTCCTAAGAGAGGACAAATTAAAATTTACTGGTCTCCAAATGGATATGTAAAGTTAAACAGTGGTTTCAGGTAACCTTTTAGTAAAAAACTAAAACTTTAAAGATTAGCTCAAATATCTGAGTGAAAATAAGGCCTTATATTCAACCCCAGCACTGTCTGTTGATCAAAGACCATGGATATGGTACCTAAACTAAAACGGAAATTGATTCCTATGGCAATAATAGAATGAATGATTCCTATTACTAGGTGATTATCCTATGTTTGACTTGTAATATGTGCCATTACATCCGTGTTATCTTTGCTCTTAGTCTGCCAGTATGTGCAAGCTGGGTTCTGCTCAGTCTCTGGGATGACTTCAGAGGAGGTGGGGGAGGTAGGGCACATGGCCACATATGAAATGTTCTTATCCCAACATTCGGATCTTTGTGTTTCAAAGTATTAACCAGATTACAGGTCATAATCTGTAAAAGCTCCCCTGCTAGTGCCCTGCTTGACTTCTTTCCAGATGAAATCGCTTCAAACAAATCCTGGATCACAAAGATACTCTGTTTTGTGTCTGGAGCCCAAGAAGGAGAAAAAAAATTGCATATAGAAAGACAAGTATCCGCCAAGGGTAAAGAGCTAGATTGATGAGGTTCTGCGTTTATCACCTCTGGAAAAAAATTGTTCCTGTAAAAGAAGCCAATTGCAACATTTAGGATGAAGTAATTCATCTAGCGATTCTTCTTCCATTTGAACTTTTCATTTCCTTGTGCTTTTTTATGGATGCCCAGTTTGAATGTGTCTAGATAAGGACATGACTTATTTATTGGCACTAAGAGTTTTTATAAATTTAATGTAATTTATGGATTTTTAATAATCCCTCTAATAGTTTCTTTACATGAATTACCACTTTTTTAAAAAGCCAAATTTCATTTGCTTTATGACAGCAAATGAGTGAAAGAGAAAATTGGGGTTCAAATAAAAAGTTATCCCACTTGGCAGTCCAAACTCATCCTTTGACTCATAAAACACTATCAATAGGGATACCCTATTACCTTTAAGGGGTTTGTGAAATGGACAGAATTCAGTTGTTCCTGTTCATTCTGTCAGCATGCAGACAGGGTATTTATGGGAAAGCACTCTGAAAACAAAACCAAAAAAACCCCACTTCTCACAGGGAAGGTCTGAGAATAAAGCAGTTGTATTGCTTGCTAAATGTTCTCAGTTTTTCAGAAGCAATTTCCCCTATCTTTTACAAAGTCTTTCCTCCCCACAGGATAAATATTTAATTCAATAGATAGTTACTAGTATCCTTTAGTTTTTCACTTGTAAGCTATTTAGAACGTGTTGCTTGGGCAAATAACCTGGTGACATCTTTAAATGGTTCCAGTGGGACCAGCCTACAACAAAAGGCCATTGGTCTCTAGACAAATATCCTGTAGACTAGGAAGTGTCCTTTTCTGTCCCAGTACATCTCTTAGCTGCAGGCCACACACGCCTACATGAGGATGCTTTTCTACGTGTTGCTGCTCATCCATCACAGCCCTTCCTGGTCACTACCTTTTTTGTCAGTGTGCTCCTATCAGTGAGATAATTTAGAAGCCCTTGTTCTTCCCATAGTCACCTTTAGGCAGAACTTTGAGCCTCAGCTGGCTCTGATTCCTTGTGGCACTAAAGTCAGTGAACACCATAAACACAGGTGAGTAAGGAAGCTGCCACTCTAAAATAAGAGATTCCCTCTCCTCCCTCATTGGATCTCCCTGGTCTTTCTCTTGGTGGGAACTGCCTGCATCTCCAGACCATGAACAATTCCCCTGGACTTCAGTCCATGACTTCCTAGAACTGTTCCTCTTCTCTGAGGAAATCTGTTCAGCATAAAGTTCACTTAAAAAAAAAATTTATTTCTATGTTTGGCTCCAGTGGGTCTCAGTTGTGGTACCTGGGATCTTCCATCTTCACTGCAGCATGCTGGATCTTTCAGTTACAGCATGGGGTCTTTAGCCGTGGCATGCAAACTCTTACTTAGTGCGTGTGGGTTCTAGTTCCCTGACCAGGGATCGATCTTAGGCCCCCTGCATTGGGAGCATGGAGTCTTAGCCACTGAACCACTAGGGAAGTCTCCTAAAGTTTATTTTTTAATACTAGTTTCATTGAGGCATAGTTTACATAGTTTACTCATTTAAGGTGTGCTATGTTGGGCTTAGTCGCTCAGTCATGGCCAGCTCTTTGCGACCCCATGGACTGTAGCCCGCCAGGCTCCTCTGGCTATGGGGATTCTCCAGGCAAGAGTATTGGGGTGGGTTGCCAGGGGATCTTCCCAACCCAGGGATAAAACCCAGATCTTCCGCATTGCAGGTGGATTCTTTACCATCTAAGCCACCAGGGAAGCCCTCTGAACCACCAAGGAACAGCTTGATAAATGTTGATATATATGCAGTCATGTAATCTCAAGCATCCCAGCTGGTGCTAGCGGTAAAGAACCTGCCTGCCAATTCTGGAGATGTAAGAGATACAGGTTCAATCCCTGGCTTGGGAAGATCCCCTGGAGGAGGGCACAAGAACCTACTCCAGTATTCTTGCCTGTAGAATGCTATGGACAGAGGATCTTGGTGGGCTACAGTCCATGGGCTTGCAAAGACTTAAGTGGACATGACTGAAGTGACAGCACACAGCACATGTAATCTCCACTAAGATGTAGAACAACTCCATCACCCAAAGAAGTTCTCTTGTGCCTCTTTGTAGGAGAGGCCTTCTTATGCCCAGGCCTTGGCAACCCCTGGCTAGTTTCTCTCATTGTAGTTTTGTCTTTTCTAGAATTTTGTACAGGAATTATACAGTATGCACTCTATTGTGTTTGAATTATTTCACTTAGCCTAATGCTTTTGAACTGTGGTGTTGGAGAAGACTCTTGAGAGTCCTTTGGACTGCAAGGAGATCCAACCAGTCCATTCTGAAGGAGATCAGCCCTGGGATTTCTTTGGAAGGAATGATGCTAAAGCTGAGACTCCAGTACTTTGGCTACCTCATGCGAAGAGTTGACTCATTGGAAAAGACTCTGATGCTGGGAGGGACTGGAGGCAGGAGGAGAAGGGGACGACCGAGGATGAGATGCCTGGATGGCATCACGGACTCGATGGACGTGAGTCTGAGTGAACTCCGGGAGATGGTGATGGACAGGAGGCCTGGCGTGCTGCGATTCGTGGGGTCACAAAGAGTCGGACATGACTGAGCGACTGAAGTGAACTGAATGTTTCTTAGACTGATCATTATAGTTAAATGTATTAATATATCTTTTCATTTTCTCACTAAGTATATACCACAATATATTTATCTATTGACCAGTTGAGAGATTTATTTTGCTTTTGCACCACATCATCCATCTCTTCTGAAACTGATTTGGAGGTGAATTTCCTGAGTTTCAACTGTGTCTTAAACTTAACTAATTAAGCATATATACATTTAAGAGTAATGGAAAAGACCCAAAGAAGCAGAGGGACCCTCACAAACGAGGAATATTTCATTGTACCAGTAGTCTCTGGAAAATGAAGTAGTCTCTGGGAATTCAATTGTGGGGATTAATGCCATATTGGAAAGGTGAAACATTTTCAACATCTGAAAGAACAGAAACACTGAATAGCCATGTCTCTGCTGTGGTCTGCCCTGGTTTCTGCACCTCTTTGAGTTAAAGTTACTTATTTCCCCTCCTAACTTAACTATCTCTTCTAATGGCCACTTAGATTACAGATAAAATGTTATCAATATGGATGGTCCAGTTATTTAAACATGTAAGTCCCATTACAGTTCTCTCACATGTGCCCTTCAGTATTTATTTTCTTTCCACATTAATGATGACATTTAAAAACTGATCAATTATCTGAAAAGAATTGCAGTTTGACTGAACTTACAAGTCAATTTAATAAAAAACTGATTGATCTGAGTTGATATAATCAAAAGTTATGACTTCAGTAGTGTCTTTCAAATTTTAATGTGCATAGAATCACCAGAGGTGACTTGGCAAGGATGAAGTTCCTAAGCCTCACCTTTCTGGATTCTGATTAAGAAGCTTGGGGTATACAGTTTAAGAATGTATGTTTTCTAAGCATTTCAGGTGATTCTGAAGCAAATGGTATGTAGATCTCCTTTGACAAGTGGTAGATGCCAAAGACTGATATAGAAGGCTGGTCAAACTGGTTATTTGGCAAACTACGTGTATTAGTAAGGCCTGAAAGTGACAGGAACCTAAATCAAACTGGTTTAAACAAAGCAGATATATGTTGACTCATATAATTGGAAAGTATGGGAGTAGCACTGGTTTCAGCAAAGATCTCTCTCTCTGCTGGCTTTCAAATGATGTCATCAGAATTTTATTTCACTCTTCATCTTTTGGATTTGTTTTCCTCTTGCCACTTCCTTCAGAAAGAGCCTTTGAGAAAGTTGGTGAGACAGCCGCCAGTATACGCCACCTCAGTAACTTCACTGGAGAGGTCAAAGGCTCATGACTGAGTCTTATTGGAGAGTTTTGACACATCCCCATTCCCATAACATACAGAATGTTCTAAAAATGGCCAGGCCAAATTCAGATGCCTCCCTCCCCTCCCATGTGACTGTGTGTATGTCTGTGTGTAAGCACGTGATTGTGTGTTAGGAGATGGAGGGCATGGATCAGCTGCAGTTAAACCCCATGAATTAACTGTAGAGTCGGGGTGATTCCCTCCTTCCCGAACAACAGTAAGTATCCATTATAGAAAGCAGCTCAAGTCTGCTATATTACACACTTCATATAAATAGATGCTGAGTGTGTGTTAATCACTCAGTCATGTCTGACTCTACGCAGCTCTGTGGACTGTAGACCACCAGGCTCCTCTGTCCATGGGATTTCCCAGCTAAGAATACTGGAGTGGGTAACGATCTCCTCCAAGGGATCTTCCTGACCTAGGGATCGAACCCAGGTCTCCTGCATTGCAGGCAGATTCTTTACCATCTGAGACACCAGGGAAGCCCATAAATAAATGCTAATGAAACACTATATTTCCCTCTGACTAGCTGGACATAGGGATGATCTTAGATTTAAGCTCCTAGTGACAGAGCACAAAAACTAACTTGTTTGATATGGGACTTAGTAAGCACATGCCAATACATGTATAACAGATACATTTTCATGTCTAATATCAGCATTGCTATAATCAATTAGCTTTGGAAGAACTTAATTATTCAATAAAGGGTGGCGGGTACCCAACAAGACTGTTTCTCTGGATTAGAGTCTCTTGGATGGTTAGGATTATATTTTTTGAAATGTGCTTTGAAATCTACCACTTAAACTGCCACTGCTAACTATGATGATGAATTATGTTTAAGAAAAATCTGCTAAAGCTCTTCATCATTGAGAGGTGAGATGTAAGGTAGGAGGAATTAAAAAAGTAGCAGAAAAACTGCAGAACTTGAATAAAGAAGAGAAGTTCTAAACACTGTATATGAATGAGGCAACGACTGTAAGAGTGAGATGATTCTCACGGTCAGAACTGTGGGCGGGGAAGAGGAGGGGTATGGTCCCATTGGGTAACCACAACTTGGCTCTGCATTAGAAACACCAGACCTAGAATAGCTATGGGCAAGAGGCCTTCAAACGTAAAGCAGTTTTATCAGCAATGTTACACTGTGAAATAATTTCACAAAGGGTCATCTGTGAAGAAATTTAAGGCTAGGGTGAGCAATACACGAAAGAAAACAAAACAAAACAAAACAAAGTGACATGAAAGAGCAGCAGGAAATGGGGAGCCCATGGCCTGAAAGGTCTCTTTTGATCTCACTTTTCTGTGATTCCAAAACAAATGTGTCTCCTTTGTGAATTCTTTCTAAGCAACAACAATTCGAGGTTCAGTTGAATGTCAAACATGTCTACCACTCTCCCAGGCCTGCTTGATATGGAGCTGGTGAGTCCTTACGGCTTATGACTCAGCAGGCTTAGGAAGTAACAGCAGATGTCTTTTCTCCATTTGTTATAACTCATGACCGATGCCTCTTATAACCTAAAATTTTAGCCCAGAATGTTTAAAAATGACAAACTTCAGCTCAGAATAGACAACATGTCTGATTTATTGGTTCAAAAGTCCAAGAAATATGGTAATGTTTAGTGGCAATATAGCAAAAAAAAAAAAAAAAAAAAAAAGCCCAAGAATCTAGCAGTCCATCAGAATTGTGTGTAATTTTTAAAAATTATGTAATTATATATACATAGATATTTTTTAACTTTCCCTGGTGGACACTACATGGTATTATTGTATACAGAAATAGTTTGTTTTTGACATTTTCTCTTAGAGGAATTGACCATGTATCCTACTTAAGAGAAAAGCCAGTGCAATGAAGCTGTAGTAAATTAGACACCACGGAAAAGACAAAAGACATGAATGTGAATTGAAGTGACTTAAAGGGCTGGATACAGGATGACATCAGCATGTTGGCAAGAAATAGAGATACACAGCAAGGCTAGACTGTCTGATGTTCTATCCAGGGGGAAACAGATGAAGACGAAGGCAAACGCAAAGCTACAGCAATAAATACAGCTGTCTAAAACGTGCCCTTTGAGGTTATTAGTATATTTATTTTCTAGCAGAGAGGAAATTAGCATGTACAATTCATATTTCACCTCCCTCTTTTTTCTGTGTGTGCTTCGTCTCTATCCACTCTGCTCTAGCTCTGATTACCACCCATTCTGGGACGATCCTTTGGAAATTTGCGTCCAGTAATAAACTCTTCCTGTGTCTTTCAGGAGTCCTTCTGCCTCCCCCAAGTGAAGCTTGACTTCTACCTGACATGAAACTTTCCTCATTGCTCATCAGTGGCTTCTACTTACAGATGAGGGTCTTCGGTTAATGGAGGAAAGCCAGTCTGCCCCAAGGGCTTCTCTTCAGTGAGCACATTTTAAGAAGCGACCCCAGGAAACAGCATGGGGAACTGGGATGAGTGAACCCAGGAAGGAGGGACAGTCAGTCCATAGAGGTGTTATCAGACTGGCCACCGCTGTGGACAAAAGGGGGACAATCTACCTGGGGTGCTCTGAGGAGCCTTCTAGAAGTCACCTCAGAATTATTTGCCCAATGGATGGAAGAGGGAAGCACGTGTCCACCAGTGAAGTGAAAGTGAAAATCACTCAGTCATGTCGAATTCTGTGACTCCATGGACTGCAGCCTGACAGGCACCTCTGTCCAAGGGATTCTCTAGACAAGAATATTGGAGTGGGTTGCCATACCCTTCTCCAGAGGATCTTCCCAACCCAGGGGTTGACCCCGGGTCTCCTGCATTGCAGGCAGAATTTTTATCATCTGAGCCACCAGGAGCTCTATCAGTGAAGTACTGGACAAGTGATGTCCCAATGGGTGTTAACTCCCTCCATTTTAGCTTGTACATGTGTGAGGGCCACATTTTATTGTTAGGACCTGGGATAGAAGGTGTCTGTTGTGTGTGTTCAAGAGCTGAGGTGCAGTCAGTTCCCCTGTGTGTGCAGTAAGCAGAGCCCAAAAGGGACACAAAAAGAGACACATGAAGTTTTCTGTGCAAGAGGCAACCCATTCCCTAATTACTATGCATCTAGCTCATTACCCTCCTAACATTACCCAGTCAGCAATCCACGACCTTTCCCCAAACCTCTTTCTCCCTCACCTCAGCTTCTGGAAACCCAGATGCTGTCCCAGTCTCCTCAGGGATAGGGGCACTGAAGCCTCTACCAACCTTTACAACCCAAGTGTGTCACCGTCTTCCTTGGCTGATGACCCAATACCTCCCTGGCCTTACAACCCTCATCTTCCAGCCTCACTCAACTCTAGTTGGCCCTGGCACAGCCACATCTGTGGCTACACCATCACCCAGGACTTTCACACTGGTACACCATTAAATGAATACAGGAATTTAAAAAATATGTAAAACCTATTGACTTCCTCAATCCTTTTGCTCTTCTCTTTGTCACCATGCCCTCAAATGCTTCCCTTCTCCCCAGACCATATCCAAGTAACACTGGTTTTGTTTGCTTCCTTAACCAGGCTGGACTTCATGAAATGAACAGTCCTGTCAATAAGACTTGAGAGGCCACCTTGCAATCCTGTACCTCTTTCACTTACTGTCTGCCTTCTTGGTTCTGCATCCTTGGTTCTTATCAAAGTTTGCTGGAGGAATATGCTCAGGGCTGTGATACCAAATTCAGTTACAAATTTATACAATTTCATTTCTGCTTAAATAGCCATTGCATTCTGTTTATGTATTTTTGAATCCCTAGACTGGTGCATTGAGCTTACATGATTTCCCACGTTCCCCATGCATCCATCACTAACCTTAGGAACTTAAGCTGAGTAGATGCTCTTTCTTCTTATTTCACGGAGGGGAAGAAAGAGACCGTATAACATAAGCCCCTACAACTTCTCTTATTTCCATCTTCAAATTGTACCCTAGTCCAACCTCTCTCTTTGCTTCTTTCTCTGAGGAAAAACTAGCCCACCTCCCTATGGGGCTAATTCTACCCTGTAAGGTTGTGATATCAAAAGAAATGCAATAGGCTTTAATCTGAGTTCACTCAACTAATCCCATCAGCACACCAGCAGCCCAGAGTTATCCAAATTTTAAATAACATTTCTCTTTATGACCATCCTACTATACCAATCCATGACCAAGAGCAATGCATTCATCTTTTGAAACAAATTGTATTTTCCTTTCTGTCACCTCTTAGAAGAGTGCTTTTCACAGCCTGCCTGGATCAGAGTGTTAGTCTCCTAGCTGAGTCTTCAGGACACTGTTACACTCATCACTTTGTCCCTTTCATCAGTACCTAAAGGAGTGCTTGAGGTTTCAAGCTTGGGGAGTGTTTTCCTAAGTCACGTCAATCGTGTCCGACTCTGTGCGACCCCATAGACGGCGGCCCACCAGGCTCCCGTGCCTAGGATTCTCCAGGCAAGCATCCTGGAGTGGGTTGCCACTTCCTTCTCCATGCATGAAAGTGACAAGTGAAAGTGAAGTTGCTCAGTTCTGTCCAACTCTTTGCGACCCCATGGACTACAGCCTACCAGGCTCCTCCGTCCATGGGATTTCCCAGGCAAGAGTACTGGAGTGGGGTGCCATTGCCTTCTCCTGGGGAGTGTTCAGGACCTCTATAATCAAGCTTTGCGCATGCCCGCACATGCCTCAGTCATTTCCCTAATGGAGGAGGAGTCTGTTATTTAGAATACCTCCTCCCTTCCTTTGGACCATCTGCATCCTACCAGTTCTTTACAGATTACATCGGTGTGTGTTACCCCTTCCTTCTTCCAGATGCCTATTATATATGTAATCTGTAGTATATTTGGTTATTTGCTGTTTCTATTATTTTATTATTTTAGATTATTCTGTTCCAGACTTGTCTTTAACGAGGACATATACGCCTTAGGAGTAAGAACTTTATTTGATACATCTATTGTCCTGACAATGGTGGCTACCCATTAAGCACTTATTATAAATACCCATTGACTTCATTTCAATGAGTCAGAGCTTTCACTGGAACAAGGAACCTACACATGTGCACTTGAATCTCAAATAGTATAAACTAGCTCTTCAACATTCATAAGCAGAATGAATTGGCATAATTAGGATCATCTTCTTATTTTTCTCTGAATGTTGGTGGTGAATGACCTGGCTTCATGGGAATATTGGACCGTGGGAATCAGTCCTCAGTTTATAGTTCCAACTAAGCACATTGCCAAAGTGTTGATCCAAAACTATATGGATGATGAAATATAAATGTAGCTTGTGTCTACACATCATAAACACTTCCATTAAGATATGAAAATAGAAAAATCTGGAAACATAAAGATTTGACTGCTTTTTAAATGTTTTTGTGGAGATATTAACAGCAGTAATTTTGGAGTTTAACTGAAATATTTGTCTGGAATTTATACAAATCTGAGCTAAAACATAAGATTTTTAACTCCTAAGTTTTGTGTTCTTGAATGTTGAAGAGTCATTACAATAAAAAATAATTTAAGCAAATGACACTGCAAAGCTCTCTTAAAAAGAGGAATTTATACAAATCTGAGCTAAAACATAAGATTTTTAACTCCTAAGTTTTGTGTTCTTGAATGTTGAAGAGTCATTACAATAAAAAATAATTTAAGCAAATGACACTGCAAAGCTCTCTTAAAAAGACATTTGATCAACATCGATCTATCCTAGCTTCCAACCCCATGCAAGAATTCTCTATAATATCCATGTCAGCTTACGCGTCACTGACACTGCCTGCTTGATAGGGAAGCTCAACAGTTCTATGAAAATCACTACATTTGGGGACAGATCTAATTTTTTCAGAATTTCTTCATCACTTTATAGAAGTCACACAAGTTCAGGTACCTAGAGGCCAGGAACATCCACAGCAGGCCAGGTGAGCAATAGGGGGTGGGGGGACTGCAGTGACTGGAAGGCCTGCCCTGCTCCTGCTGGCTGTTGCCAGGTCTTCTTGTGACTCAAAAGATGCTGGCAATTCAGATATTTATATGAAATCCTGTGGCTTTTCAACACTAATAACTGATTTCGAATGTTAAATAAAATACTCTGGAGGAGAATGGTAAATATTAAAAAAAGAACAATTGTGGGTTAAACCAGGCTCGAAACCTTTCAGTTATTTAACTCCTAAATTCTATCTTACATTTTCACCTCTAGGAAAAAAAAAATGTATTAAATTTCTACTTATTTACTTAAAAAAAGTCAGATATTTAAAAATATCTATTATTCTCCATACTTACCCCAGTCTTTTAAAAATTCCTTGAAGTCTCTTGAACCCAAATACATTTAGGTTGAAAAATCAATTACATGTGTCTGTATTGAAAGAATCATGATTTAGAGGGTTCCTTAATGCAAAATACTGATTTATATTACAATTATTTTCCTAAGTTTTGGTCCACTGGTAAATTTTCATTTGTAAACCAGGCCTAGGATCCTCTAGGCGTCCAAGCTTCAGGTAATAAACAAATTAGATAAGCAGAACTTCTCTGCCTTCGTTTAGAGCATTGAGTAAAACTAAGCTGAGCTTTCCTAGCTCAAGATAAATGTCTTGTGATAGGCCATTAGTCCCACTGTGCTGACCGCCAACCAGCTGGCATGTATCACTCACTGATCTTTAAATCTCTGAGAAAAATAACCACCTTTTCAAGATGGCAAGATGGAGTTTATCAAATATTCTATTAAAATTTTAAAAATACATTGTATACATTATTTTCCTTTTTTGCCAATTCAAAGTCCACTTATAAAGGCACCTAGCTCAGTACCATTGTGTCACACAACTCAGGGGGTTCTGTTCATTAAAAAAAAAGATACAAATGAGCTTATTTCCAAGACAGAAAAAGACTCCCAGACACAGAAAACAGATTTGTGGTTATCAAAGGGGAAAGGTGCTGGGGGAGGGATAGATTAGGTTGGTGTTAGCACATACACACCGCTGGATGTAAAAGAGATAATCAATAAAGACCTACTGTATAATAGCTCAGGGAGCTGTACTTTGTTGGGAAGAGAACCTGAAAAAGAATAGATTTACGTTTGCTGTGCTGTGCTTAGTTGCTCAGTCATGTCTGACTCTTTGTGACTCCGTGGACTACAGCCCACCAGGTTCCTCTGTCCATGGGGATTCTCCAGGCAAGAATACTGGAGTGGGTTGCCATGCTCTCCTCCAGGGCATCTTGTCAACCCAGGGATTGAATCCGGGTTTCCCACATTGCAGGCAGATTCTTCACTGTCTGGGCGACCAGGGAAGCCAGATGTATGTTTACTTATAACTGAATCACTTTGCTGGACTGAAGATAACACAACACTGAAAATCAACTATACTCTGATATAAAATAAAAATGTAAAAAACCCCCGCACCCCTAAGCATAGTTCAGAACACAATCGGGCTGGTGCCCCCTAGAATTGTGCATCCACCATAACCCTCAGTGAGGTTAATTTGGTAATAAAAGCTAATAAAACTCTTAAGGCTTCTATGAATATATGCTAGCTTCTGGTGGTCATATTCATGGACCAGGGTGTAAAAAATAACAAAACAAGGATTACAAAAAACCTGATTAACATTTGCTGGTGTCAGACATCAGACATCCTTCAGTAGACTTTCCTTTGATAAATATTTTGGTAACGTTTGAACTTACACGAGAAAAGATAATTTGGTCATATAATCAATTTTTAATCTTAGTAAATGCTATATAATCCCAAAGAAAATCCAAATATCTTTGGCATTCCATATATATTATTCACTTATATTTATAAAGCATATTTATTGTTGTCAAGATTATCTTGGAGCAGGGATTGATTTAAAGGGCCAGGTAAATATTCTAGGCAGTGCAGGACACATATAATCTCTGTCACATATTCTTTCTTTTTTTTTCCCCCAGCAGTTACAAATGTTTTAATAGCTGATAATTTAATAAACAGTAAGTATGGCCTCTCTGCTTTATTTTGATTTTTTTCCCCTTTATTTTTGGTGCTATCTACATACATGAGCTTCCCAGGTGGCACAGTGGTAAAGAATCCACCTGTCAATGCAGGAGACTCAGGAGATGTGGGTCTGAGCTATGGGTCAGGAAGATCCGCTGGAGTAAGAAGTAGCAACCTGCTCTAGTATTCTCGCCTGGGAATTCCCATGGACAGAGGAGCCTGGAGGGCTACAGTTCATGGTGTCACAAAGATTCAATCATGACCGAGCACATACCCATGTGTGCACACACACACATACACACCAACAGGGATTGAACCTGTGTCCTCTGAATTGCAAGGTGGATTCTTCACCACTGGGCCACCAGAGAAGTCCCTATTAAGTATTTTTTCAATGCTCTCCATAGGTTGGGTAAATGGGCTCTACTGTTGTCTCTGTGGTTTAGATTGGGAAACCAAAGCATAGTAGAGCTTAAGTAACTTGCTCAAGTTTTCAAGATGATTTTGCTCTTACAAAGAATTTCTTAAAATTGTATCTTACATATATTAATGGGTAGAAATAAGCACAAAATAGATACAGGCAATTGTGATTTATTTCTATATAAGGTAAAGTGGCCTCAGCCTTTTCCATTTTTTTTTCTTTATACCACAGAGTGCAACTGCAGATGTGTGTGTTTCCACTATACTTTGGAATGATAAACTGATATGAAAATATTTTAAATAGCATGCCAAAAATGTCTTCCCTGTGCACAAAGTGGACAAAGTCCAAATGTTAGTTTAAATTTCATATTATCTACCAATCTTCCCAGAAGAATCTGAAAGATGTTATTGTTTAAGTCACGTAGTTCTTCTGAATAATCTTTCCTTTGTAAACAGTTGGCAATCCAAACTCTGGATTTTTCCATTTAATGTTCAAAGGAAGCTCATTTTTAAGATTGTTTTAATCAGCATATCTGACACCTTCCTTTTTAAGCTTTATTTTGCCATTACTTTCTGGTACTGGTGGTTAGTGGACTTGCAACTTAAACTGCTATTCAGCTTTTTCTTGAACAGTGCAGTTTGCTATTCACTAAGACCTGCATTCCCTCATGTTTTTTTCTAAAGCTGAAAATCAGTGGTCTTTTTTTCTAAAAGCTGTAATTTTTTTACATTAATCTTATTTCTTCTTTTAATTGATGTTTTTCTTTTAATTGGACAATGGTAGGGGGCTGGTGATGGGTGTTATTTATTGTGAGAATCCTGCTTCAGTGAAGCTGTTGTGAAGTAAACGCTTGAAATGAAATACTCCTTAAGGCCTCTGACTGGGGAGAGCGAAAAGAAAGGAGAGGAGAAGAAGGAGAGGGAGAGGAAGAGGCATGGGAGGGGGTGGGGAGAGCATTGTAATGTCCTCATCAAATCAGAAATTAGAAGCCTGTCAGAAGCAGGCAGCAAAAGGGTTTCTTCCAGTTTAACCACAAAGCCACGTCCAGGTCCATATAGATCCAAGTGGCTAAAAGTTCCTTCCCCTCTCCCCTGCCAGCCCAGCTAAATAACAGAGTGTTTCTTTCAACACGTGTACGGCACGCATTTTAAAGGAAAGCCCATGGCTAAGATGAAGTGATCATATCGAAACCTCTTTCAGGCAAACAAGTCTTCACATTTCTTTTCCTGGTTTAACCTCTCCGTGGGCCACTAGCAGCCACCTCCGCCAGCACTGATTGTCCACTCTTCTTTTTTTAATACTGTAATTTTAAGCATTGAAGTAGATTTCCAGTGTTTCAAGGGTACAGCAAAGTGATCCATATACATATATATATATTTTTTTAAGATTATTTTATGTTATTAAAATATATTAAATATAGTTCCCTGTACTATACAGGAGATTCTTATTATCTATTTTATTTTTGTAGTAGTTTATATCTGTTAATTCCAAACTCCTAATTTAATCCTCCCTCCCTTTCCCCTTTGGTACATTTGTTTTCTGTCTGTGAGTCTGTTTCTGTTTTGCCAATAAGTTTATTTGTATATTTTAGATTCCACACATAAGTGATATCATATGATATTTGTTTCTCTCTCTGACTTCACTTCGTATGACAATGTCTATGTCCATCCGTGTTGCTGAAAATGGCATTATTTCATTATTTTTGATGACCAAGTAATATTCCATGGTGTATATATCACATCTTCTTTATCCCCCCACCTGTTGATGGATGTTTAGACTGCTTCCATGTCCTGGCTATTGCAAATAGTGCTGCTGTGAACACTGGGGTGCATGTATCTTCTGAAATTAGAAATTTTGTCTCTTCTGGATGTATGCCTGCGGGTAGGATTGCTGAATGATCTTGAATGCAGTGTTTACATTATCTCCTGCAAGAAACTTAAAATGATGCTTTGAAAGAGGGTCCCCTCACTTTGAGATGGTTTATAAATATAAGCAGCATAAAGAAAGAAATCATAGGAGATTTAAAACCTAAATTCTTTTAAATTTTAGCTTGGACAAGAAAATGGGCTAGAAAATTAGAAGATTTAGGTGCTATTATATTCAATCCACAAAGTTTAATTTACTTAACATATTTTAAGCATTCTTTCAAGCTTGACAAACAATAGTTCCAATCTTAGTTCCCTAATTTTACACAAACCACAGTTGAAAAAAAATACTAAGTATCTCGAAAACTTTCAATTAAAAAGCTTAATTTTTTTTTGTATCATCACAAATATCCAGTATTTGAAATTGTCACAAATTTCTCAACCTTTTCCCCCTAGTTTCCATGGATTTAAACCTGTGATGCTATTAAATTTTTTAATTATCTAGCTTTTAATATTGGTTTTCCTGCCATATTATTTTAATTAATAAAACTATGTGTTATTTTTGGCATGGTTATCTAATCAATAGGACATACTTTTACCAGATTACAATAATTAGAAAGCATCATTTAGAGAGAATCAACATTAATGTTCTGTAGTGTACTATATCGTGATGAAAATAGAATACAGCATAAAGGGGATCAGACCATGATAAATTTTTATATGATGTTTTCAAATCAGCTCTTCTATGAAAAGTATTTTCTTGCTAATTCATTCAAGAACCTAGTTGACTATGGTTTTTACAATTTTCTGTTCAGGGATGAATATTTCATGTCCCCTTAGCTGGTATTTCTTCAGCATGTTTCACATGCAGGGCCCTGAGCAGAGCATTTTCAGATACTTCACTGGAAATACTGTATGGGGTTGGGCTCTTGTGCACTGGGAAACACAGCCAGTCACAGCCAGTGGGGAAAAACCCAGATGTTCTTCCACATCACAAGCCAACTATAGTAGAGAAAGCAGTGACGTAGTCAGAAAGACACGCTGCTATAGAGAGGTAGACGGATATTTAGAAGGTAAATAAATACATAGGTATAGCAAGAAATATTTACATATAGAGGATGCTAATAGTTCTTAGGTACTGAGAAGAGCTGTAAAACTTTTATTGAAGTAGAGTGTATGTGCAACAACTGTGGGCATAGAACTCCTTCAAGTTTTGACAAACCATACTCGTATAATCGGCACCCAGATCAAGGGACTGAATCTTATCAGCATTCCTAAAACTATTCATCTTCTACCTTGAGGGTAACTCCTTTTATCTTCTAATGGCATGGAGTAATTTTGCCTGCTTTGGAACTTAATATAAAGGGAAACACTATGTGCTGTTTTGTGGCTGACTTCCCCAGCTTAGTCCTTTGTTGGTGAGATGTAGTCACATTGTATGTAGTTGCAGCTCTTTCATTCTCATTCTGTCTTTGTATAAGCCTTGGTTTATTTATCCCTGATGTTGTTGACAGGGTTTGGGGGAAATTTCTAGTTTAGGGTTCTATTTTGGAAAAACCTACAGTTCTCCTCCTCTGTGTTTCTCTTTTTTCTTTCACTTCTGACACGTCTGGTCACCAGATGTGTGGGATTTTTCCCCACATCAAGGAACTTCCTATGACACCAGCTGGATGCCCTACAACTACATTCACTTCTGACACAAACTATTTGGAGATAGTGTGACATCCCGCACGTTAAGGTCTCTGTCCCATAATGCGGTCCCTCACTTCAGATGCCAATCACAAGTACTGGGTCCCCAGGTTACCCATAGCTTTTGTCCAGCTTGGCTACAAACTGGAGGTTCTCATCCCTTCTTTCTGCTGTGATTTGGTTATTTGCTAGAATAGCTCAAAGAACTCGGGGAAACGCTTTTTAGTTTATTAAAAGATACGGTAAAAGATAGAGCTAAACAACCAAGTGAAGAGGCGTATAAGAGAGATCTAGTACATTCCAAAGCACAGGGGCTTCTGTCCCCAGGCAGTTGGGGTATGTCACTCCCCCTGTTGGTGGATGTGTTCACCCACCTGAGAGCTCTCCCAAACCCATACCATCGGGATTTTTATGGAGGATTCATCACACAATCATGATCAATTTTTAACTCCATTTTAGGGCCCTCTCCCCTCTACAGGGGGGCTTCCCTTGTAGCTCAGTTGGTAAAGAATCTGCCTGCCATACAGGAGACCTGGGTTCAATTCCTTGGTCCAGAAGATCCCCTGGAGAAGGAAATGGCAACCACTTCAGTATTCTTGCCTGGAGAATTCTATGGACAGAGGAGCCTGGCAGGCTATAGTCCATGGGGTTGCAAGAGTTGGACACGACTTAGCGACTAAACCACCACCACCACCTCCCCTCTACAGAGAAGTGGAAGACAGGGCTGAAAAGTTCAAGTTTCTAATCACAGCTTGGTCTTTTGGTGACCAGGGCTTCCCAGGTGGCTCAAAGGTGAAGAATTCGCCTGCCAGACAGGAGACGTTGCAGGTTTGGCCCCTAGGTTGGGAAGCTCTCATGGAGATGAAAATGTCAACTCATGCAGTATTCTTGCCTGGAAAATCCCATGGACAGAGGAGACTGGCAGGCTACAGTCCACGGTGTTGCAAAAGAGTCAGACATGACTCAGCAGCTAAACAACAGCAACTTGCTGGTAAACAGCCCCCATCCAGAAGTCATCAAGAAACCACCCAGAGGGGCCTCATTAAAACACAAGATGCCCTACCGCTCTTATCACTTGGGAAATTCCAAGGGCTTTAGGAGCTCTGTGCCGGGAGTCAGGATCACAAACCAATAAATATCCATCCTGTTATCCCACAGGTTCATATGAATAGTGCTGCGTGAACATGCTTGTGCGTGACTTTTGGTTAATGTGATCCTTGTGGAGGAGAGGCTTGGTCACAGGATATGCGTGTTGTTTGGACAGTGCCAGTCTTCTCACATGATTGACAAGTCTACAGTCCCGCTGGCAGCAATTGAGAGTTGTTCCAAAGAGCTGCTGGCTTGGTCTTTTCTGTGCTTTACATTTTAACATTCCAGAGAATAAGTAGTAACATCATGCTGTTTTAATTTGTATTTTCCTGATAACCACTGTGATAAATGTAGAAGCATATAGCCACAATAATCAAGCCCTCATAACAATTTGTAGTGATGAGGAAACTGGGTTTCAGTGAATTTGTGATTTCCTCAGGTTCACTCAGCTTGGATGTAAACCAACATTGAAATGCTAGCTTTTGCTCATTAGTGAAGCACATAATAATAGCCTTTAGAGTCAGAAGGGAGTTTTGAGATTATCCTGTCCAAAAGTTTTCACAGATGAAGAAGTGGAGGTCCAGAGAGTTGGATGTTCAGAGTTCAGAGATTATATTACATTTGGGGGTTTTGTCTGGTAGTTCAGCTCACTACCTACCAGCTATGTGGCTCAGACAAGTCATCAGCTTTCTCTGCTGCTGCTGATGCTGCTAAGTCACTTCAGTCATGTCTGACTCTATGCGACCCCATAGACAGCAACCTACCAGGCTCCCCCGTCCCTGGGATTCTCCAGGCAAGAACACTGGAGTGGAGTGTTCTTGCCATTTCCTTCTCCAACGCATGAAAGTGAAAAGCGAAAGGGAAGTCGCTCAGTCGTGTCCGGCTCTTAGCGACCCCGTTGCCCGCAGCCTACCAGGTTCCTCCGTCCATGGGATTTTCCAGGCAAGAGTGCTGGAGTGGGGTGCCATTGCCTTCTCCACAGCTTTCTCTAGGCATCTATTTACTTTAATTCTTTTTATTGAAATATGGTTGATTTACAATGTCGCCTTAGTTTCAGATGGATAGCAAAGTCAATCAGTTGTACATTTACATATATCCACTCTTTTTTAGATTCTTCTCCCATATAGGTCATTATAGAGTATTGACTAGAGTTCTCTGCGCTATAAAGTAGGTCCTTATTAGTTACAATAGCGTGTATACGTCAATTCCAGTTTCCCAGTTTATGCACACACTTTTCACCCTGGTAACCACAAATTTGTTTTCTACATATGTGACTCTGTTTCTGTTATTATAAATAAGTTCATTTGTATTACATTTTTTTAGATTCCACATCTAAGTGATTTATCTGTCTTTCTCTATCTGACTTACTTCCCTCAATATAAACTCTAAGTCCATCCGTGTTCCTACACAAGGCATTATTTCATTCTTTTTATATAGTTGAGTAATATTCCATTGTAAATATGTACCAATTGTTCCTTCCATGTCTTGGCTATTGTAAATACTGCTACAATGAACATTGCATTTGCATGTATCCTTTCAAATCATGGTTTTCTCCAGATATATGCTCAGGTGTGGGACTGCTGGATGATAGGGTAGTTCTATATATATTTAGTTTTTTAAGGAACCTCCATACTGTTCTCCATAATGGCTTTACCAATTTATATTCTTACCAACAGTGTAGGAGGGTTTCCTTCCTTCATATACTCTCCAGCATTTATTATCTGTAGGTTTTTCAAAGATGGCCATTCTGACTGGTATGAGGTGATACCTCATTGTAGTTTTGATTTGCATTACTATAATAATTAGTACTGTTGAGCATCTTTTCATGTGCTTTTGGTCATCAATATGTCTTCTTTGAAGAACTGTCTGCTCAGATCTTTTCCCCATGTTTTGATTGCTTTTTTTTTTTTTTTTTTTTCCCCTAGGCTGCATGAACTGTTTGTATATTTTGGAGCTTGATCCCTTGTCAGTTGCTTCATTTGCAAATGTTCTGTCTTGTTCTGAGGGTTACTTTTTCATTTTGTTTGATTGCCTTTGCTGTGCTATGTTTCTGTTTTTCTGTCAGTAACAGTTTTGTTACTTTAACTTTGTAGTATAGTCTGATGGAGGGAGTCTGATTCCTCCAGCTCTGTTTTTCTTTCTCAAGATTGCTTTGGCTATTTAGAGTCTTTTGTGTCTCCAAACAAATTGTAAAAAAAATTTTGTTCTAATTCTGTAAAAAAAAAAAAAAAAAGCCATTGGTAATTTGATAGGGATTGCATTGAATCTGTAGATTGCTTTAGGTAGTATAGTCATTTTGATGGTATTGATTCTTCCAATCCAAGAACATGGTATGTCTCTCCATCTTTTTGCGTCATCTTTGATTTCTTTCATCAGCACCTTACTGTTTTCTGAGTATAGCTATTTTTCTTCCTTAGGTTTATTCCTAGGTATTTTGTTCTTTTTGATGCTATGGTAAATGGGATTGTTTCCTTAATTTTTCTTTATGATTTTTTGTTGTCAGTGTACAAGGATGTAAGAGAATTCTGCTAATTAATTTTGTATATTGCAGCTTTACCAAATTTACTGATAAGTTCTATCAGTTTTCTGGCAGTGTTCTTAGGATTTTCTATGTATAGTAGTATCATGTCATCTGCAAGCAATGATAGTTTTACTTCTTCTTCTCTAATTTGGATTCCTTTTATTTCTTTTTCTTCTCTGATTGCCATAACTAGAACTTTCAAATGATATTGGGTGAAAATGGCAAGAGTGGAAATCCTTGTTTCATTCTTGATCTTAGAGGAAACGCTTTTAGTTTTTCACTATTGAGAATAATGTCAGTTGTGAGTTTGTCATATATAACCTTTGTTATGTTAGCTTATGATAGCTTCCCTCTGTGTTAAGTTTCTGGAGAATTTTTAACATAAATGTGTGCTGAATTTTGTTAGAACATTTTCTACATCAATTGAGATGATCTTTTTTAAAATTTTCTTCAGTTTGTTTATGTGGTGTATCACATTGATTTGTGGATACTGAAGAATCTTTGCAAGCCTTGGATAAATCCCATTTGATTGTGGTTTATGATCGTTTTCATGTTTTGTTGGATTTGGTTTGATAATATTTTGTTGAGAATTTTTGCATCTATATTCATCAGTGATATTGACCTCTAATTTCTTTTTTCATGTTATCTTTGTCTGGTTTTGGTATTGGGGTGATGGTGGCCTCATAAAATGATTTTGGAAGTATTCCTTCCTGCAATTTTTTGGAAGAATTACAAAATTAACTCTTCTGTAAATATCTGAAGAAGAGCCTTGCAGGGTAGAACATTCTAAGTTGTAGGTTTCCCATTTCATCACTTTTAATATATTGTGCCACTCACTTCTGGCCTGCAAAGTTACTGCTAAAAAATCAGCTGATAACCTTATGAGGATTCCCTTATATGTTATTTGTTGTTTTTCCTTTGCTGATTTCAATATCTTTCTTTGTATCTATTTGTTGTTGGTTTGATTAATATGTGTCTCAGTGTGTTTCTCCTTGAGTTTATCCTGTATGGGACTCTGCACTTCCTGTATTTGGGTGACTGTTTTCCCATGTCAGGGAAGTTTCCCACTTCAAATATTTTCTCAGGACCTTTCCCTTTCTCATCTTCTTCTGGGACCTCTATAATGCAAATGTTGGTATGTTCAATGTTGTCCCAAAGGTCTCTGAGACTGTCCTCACTTTTCCCCCCCTCAATTTTTTTCTTTTCTTTATATTGTTTTGTCACAGTGATTTCCACCACTCTGACTTTCAATTCACTTCTTCTTTCTTATGCCTCAGTTATTCTGCTATCCTGGAGAAGGCAATGGCAACCCACTCCAGTACTCTTGTCTGGCAAATCCCATGGACAGAGGAGCCTGGTAGGCTGAAGTCCATGGGGTCGCTAAGAGTCAGACACAACTTCACTTTCACTTTTCACTTTCATGCATTGGAGAAGGAAATGGCAACCCACTCCAGTGTTCTTGCCTGGAGAATCCCAGGGACGGAGGAGCCTAGTGGGCTGCTGTCTATGGGGTTGCACAGAGTTGGACATGACTGAAGTGACTTAGCAGCAGCATTCTGCTATCGATTCCTTCTAGTGTACTTTTCATTTCAGTTATCATGTTGTTCATCTCTGTTCTTTAAATCTTCTCTCTTTGGTAAACATTTCTGGTATCTTCTTGATCTGTGCCTCCATTCTCTTTTCTGAGATTTTGGATTCTTTACTGTCATTACTCTGAATTCTTTTTCAGGTAGATTGCCTTCATTTGGTTGTTCTTTTGGGCTTTAAAAAATCTTGTTCCTTAGTCTGCAGCATATTTCGCTGTCATCTCATTTTGTCTAAATTTCCGTGTTGTGGTCTCCTTTCTGCGGGCAGCAGGATCATAGTTCCTTTTACTTCTGGTGTCTGCCGCCTGGTGGCTGAGTTTGGACCAGGAGTTTGTGTAGACTTTCTGGTTGGAGGGATTGGTGTCTTGCCTTCGGTGGGCGGGACTGGGTCTTGTCCCTCTGATGGGCAAGGCTGTGTCACGAGATGTGTTTTCAGGTGGCTGTGAGCTCTGTATGACTTTAGGCAGCTTGTCTTCAGATGGCTGGGGCTATGTTCCTATCTTGTTGTTTGTTTAGCCTGAGACTTTCAGCACTGGAGCCTAAAAGTTGTGAGGCAGGGCCGGGTATTGGTGCTGAAATAGGGACTTTTGGGAAAGCTCATACCAATAAATATTCCCTTGGGCTTCCACTACTGGTGTCCTTGCCCCCGCAGTGAGCTACAGTCAACCTTTGCCTCCTCAGGAGACCCTCCAAGACCCCTGGGGAGGTCTAGCCTAGTTTCCTTTGGAGGTACTGCTTTTTGCTGGGATCCAGTGCATATGAGTACAGAGACCTTGTATGCCTTCTTCAAGAGTTGAGTCTCTTTTTCTCTCAACCCTTTGGAGCTACTGCACCGGGCCCCTCTGGCCTTCCAGGTTCAATATTCTGGGGGTTCTTCCACCAATGCCAACCTCAGACTGTCTTGGAGGACTATTTCTATGTGGAAATGTCCCTATGTAGCCTCCATGCATTTAACATTTTGGTGCCAGGGCTGTTTTTAGTATGGCTGTCTGCCACCTCTCTCCTCAGTGTATGTTGGCTGTTATCCCCTTGATAGGAGGTGTGACTGATGTTATGGCAACAGAGCCTACACTTGATACCAAGCAGGATATCTGCTCTGTGGTTGTCACTTCCTTGTCAAAGTGGGGTCTGCTGTTGGAATGGAGGCCCCCAGATCTGTTTCTTAGCTATATTTCTGGTCTGCGGTGTGAGGAAGGCAGGATGGGAACTCTCCCCCTGGGAGAGAAGCCACTGAGTGTTCCTCCCCAGGAGTTGTTCACCTACGGACATCCTCTGTTGTGTTCCCTTTCAGCCACTGTGCAGGCTCACAAATTACACTGTGGCTGGCACTGCTCTCAGCCCCACTTTCAGTGTGGGTATGCTGGTAACTGGCCTAGGTATCTTTCAGGCATTGCTTCCCCCAGGCCACCAGTGTAGATCTACTGCAGTCAGGCCCCAGGATTGAGTAATCATGGACCTGGACTGAGTGTGGGCACTCTTGATTTGGCAGGAGGGTTCTTTACCACTGAGCCACCGGGGAGCCCTGTTTCCTGCCTTAGTTGAAATTAATATCACTAACCTCCAGCTTTTACCTAAGCTACATTCCTGTCTCCTTTACTCCACTGCATTATTGCCAGCTCAAGTGCTCATTACCAGGCCACTCTCTATTGGTACAGTTTTCTAAACTAGTCCTTAGCTCCAGTATCTCTTCCCACTAATTGACCCTCCACAATCTTGTAGACTTTATCTATTTGTATTTGATATGTTCATGCCACAATCGTGCTAAGATAGAAGTATCTTTGGTGACTGTGAAAAGTGAGGTGAAATCTGAGTTCCGTGGCTTGACCTTCAAGGTCTTTAAAATCTGGCCTCTGCCTACCTTGCATGTTGTTGTTTAGTCACTAAGTCACGTCTGACTCTTGGGCAACCCCATGGACTATAGCCTGCCCAGGCTTTTCTATCCACGGGATTTCCCAAGCAAGAATATTGGAGTGGGTTGCCATTTCCTTCTCCAGGGGATCTTCCCGACCCAGGGATCAAACCCAAATCTCCGGCAGTGGCACACCTGAGTGTAACTTCTTGTTGCTCATTTTGCTTTGTTGCTTTACCTCCGTGTCCCACTGCACACCATCTGCTCTGTAACCACATTCCATTCCCTGCATGAAATGTACATGCTCGCCTTCACCTATTAGAAAATGCTGACCCAGAATGCCCTTTCTTTCTACTCCTGTTAAATTCCTGCTGCTTTCCTCATCTACTAAGCTTTTCATCTTACCTTTTATTCCCAGGCCACCTTCACCTTCTCACCCCTGCTTTTCCCTCAATCCTCACACAGTTCTACTACAGCACTTCTCACAGGGCACCCTAGTCTTTTGTTTATGCCTCTATCTTCCCTGCTTTTTAAAAAATTAATTAATTTATTTTAATTGGAGGCTAGTTACTTTACAATATTGTAGTGGTTTTTAACATACATTGACATGAGTCAGCCATGGGTGTACATGCGTCCCCCATCCTGAACCCCGCTCCCGTCTCCCTCCCCATCCCATCCCTCAGGGTCATCCCAGTGCACCAGCCCTGAGCTCCCTGTCTTGTGCATCGAACCTGGACTGGTGCTCTGTTTCACATATGATAATATACATGTTTCAATGATATTATCTCAAATCATCCCACCCTCGCCTTCTCCCACAGAATTCTTTACATCTGTGTCTCTGCTGTCTCTCATATACGGTCATCGTTACCATCTTTTTAAATTCCATACATATGCCTTAATATACTGTATTGCTGTTTTTCTTTCTGACTTACTTCACTTTGTATAATAGGTTCCAGTTTCATCCACCTCATTAGAACTGATTCAAATACATTCTTTTTAATAGCTGAGTAATATTCCATTGTGTATATGTACCACAGCTTTCTTACCCATTCATCTGCCGATGGACATCTAGGTTGCTTCCATGTCCTAGCTATTGTAAACAGTGAAGCTCCCCAAGCACCAGGGTTGGGTTCATACATCTCCACATCTCCAGTGCTAAATGAACATGGGTGCTCGGCGAATATTACTTGAGTGTACAAATGAAGTTATTGAATCTGAGGAGACAAAAAATCAGACTTTCCTTTGTTGCAAAATACCAAAATACAACTCTCCTCCTTTGTCATTAATATGTGAGTTTCATTCGTTTGCTTTTCTCATCATCAGTATTTTGTTAACTAAGGTTTGCAAGGATGTGTACACTGAAAGTGCCTCTACTTGCAGCTATGACATTTTGAACCTGAAGATTAGCATGGGACTTCTTGAGGCTTTAAATTGAATAGTATAGATGAACTTTCTAAAATCAAATCTATTAAAAAAAATAAGAGCCTAGAGAGCTGCCAGGTGGAGTGTATGTAACAGAGAGCACTTTCTTCATTGCCCTCTTCAGGTGTAGTCTGCTCTTCCATTTCCAGTTTACAGTGTGTAAATCTGATCTACTAGGCTAATTATGTGATGGTGAGCCTGGATTGAGCATAATGTTGCTTTTAGAGAAATTTGGAAAATATAAAAAAAACCTGACATATGAAAGAAATCCAAATACATTTTAAAATTAAAATACTATAACACTAGGTAAAACAAACAACCTACAAATAAATCTCTAAAATAGAAAGCCCCGGATTGTTTATAAGCCCTTATCTAGAAAACAAAAGATTATAAAAGAATCAATTACTCATAAATGTAGAAATGCTTCACCTTTTCCTTAAGGTATTTTATGTGGACACAATCATCCCTCAAAAATTCAGCTTCTAATGTAACCTTTAAAATGTAAGAATGCTGATTTTTTAAAATGCTGCTTTGAGAATACATTTTCACAATGAGATAGGGGGACCACCAAGACAGAAGGGTCTCCCTGAACATCTTTACAATGATTAGGTAAATAACAATGCACTGAAAAAATTTCATTTGAATTTTCCAAGATGGTTTCTCCTCTCACAACATTCCAGATTTTTAACAAGTTCAAAACAAGTTTTTAAAGAAAGAGAAATGTGCTGCACAAAGAAAAGGTGCATTTTCAGGCAAGTCACAAAAGGAAAAATTAGTAAGGATTAGACATTTCTCATACTCTGCTCAAAAGTGCATACTTTGATATTGTTCTCACTTAAGTAATGCTGAATTACAGTATGAAGCCCACATTACTAACTGCTCTTCAATAGCCACATTATCCAGGATTACTGGCATTAAATACTAAATTAGCAGTAGCTGTTATTGTTTATAAATTAGTTTTCTTCTCTTTCTGTGAGTTCTATGAATTACACTGTATAATCTTTTTCTCAAAGGACATAGGGTATCACAATGAAAATAACTGTGGCCTAGAAATGGAAGCCTTAGAGTCAGCCTGTGATTTGCCACCAAGTGGTTCCGTGACCTTAGATGAGTCATTCCAATTTTGCTGACTCTCTTTTAAAGATGTTGGATTGGAACTGGACTTTGCGTGAGGTCGTTTCTAATTCTAACATTAAATGACCCTTCTTAGCCCCATATTAAAGAGGATTATGCCTTAAAATACATCACAGTTCTCTCCTTTCTCTACCATTTTTGTATTAAGACTCTTCTAGTTGAAAGTGACTAAACCCATCTCAAACAGCCCCAAACCAAAGAAATACTTACTTTATTGGCTCATAAAACTGAAAAGCCTAGGAGGGGACATAGGTCTCAAAGTCTGGAGGGATCCAAGAGCTCCAAATGTGTCATCAAGATTCAGTTTCTCAAACTCTTTTTTCTCCGCTCCGCTTTCCTTTGCCCCTTGGCTCCCCTCTTAGGGAGGCTCTCTTTATGACGTATTCTCTGGCAACTCTAAACTTAACCTCATCTTTAGAGTAAGCAACACCAGTGGAGAAAAAGCATGTTTCCAGCAAAGATCCTAAGTGGCCAAGTCTGAGTCACACCCTCTCTTGGAGGTGATGGGGGTGGATGAAGCTGGGGGTGGTGGGGCATTTCTACATCAACAGAAAGAGGTGGTTCCTCAGAGGAAAACTGTGGTAAGGTTTGCATAACAAGCAAAAAGGATACTGAACAGATGAGAGTAATATGTCCTTACCTGGCAGCCTTGCAACTTGGCTTACTTCTTGGTGATGTGCATGGCTTTCCCCTTTTCTGCACCGCCAGCCCCTCAGATGGCAAGAACCATACTTCTTCACTCTGTATTTCCTGTCAAATCTACCACTGTTCTTTGAAATGAGAAAAGTTGTTGGTTGCTCATTCGTGTCCAACTCTTTGTGACCCCATGAACTGTAGCCTCTGTCCATTGAATTCTCCAGGCAGGAATACTGGAGTGGGTAGCCATTCCCTTCTCCATGGGATCTTCCTGACCCAGGAAATGAACCCAGGTCTCTCACATTGCAGGCAGATTCTTTACTGTCTAAGCCGCCAGGGAAGCCCCTGGTATGTTTGTTAATAAAATAGCTGTGTCAGCTATGGAAGTGGGACACTCAGAGTGCAATGAGCTGACAGCCAGCCTCCAGTGGCAATGGCTGGAGGGTCCACCACTGCATTTGAGCCCAGGCCAGACTGTTCCTGGCTGACACTTTGTGATGAGCAAACATGGCAAGGTTCTACAGCCTGGCCATTTCTGCCTGATGCTATACTCCTCTAAGGGTGATTTTTATTTGGAGCTTTCACCTGGGTTGGCCAAGGCTTTGTTAGGTCTGTCTGGTGGTCTGAGGTTCTCCCAGTTTGCTTCCTCCCACTTTCCTTTCACACTTACAGATCTCCAGCTTGTCTAAAAGTTTTCCCTGTCTCATCTTGCTTCCTTCCCCTTTACCTTTCACAGGGGATACCTCTCCCAGTAGACCTTGTATATTTCTAACTCAGCCTCAGCATCTGTCTTCTTGGGGACCCAAAGGGATGAAGAGATAGGCTTTGGGCCCGGATTATTCAGCTCCTATGGCAATGAGGACCCCCATCTTGGTGGTAAGCAGAGCACACACAGTCCCCCGTCAAAAGGTGGTGATCCCATTGCTAAAACCTTCACAGGTAATGACCTAGGACATTGCCATTGTGCAGGGGACACCCTGATTGCAAGTGTGACTCAAGATTTTGAAAAGTGCTGTGCAGGAGATGGGGGGGTGGGTGGGAATAATGCGTGTAAGGATAATACATTTGGCTCTGTTATTAGATTGAATCAAAACACTAGAGAAGAATAATAAAAAGCTAATGGCCATTAACAAACCAAAAATTGGGTGAGAAGTCCTGGGGACCTCTTTAACAGCTTCAAAAGTAGTCTTGATCCTCCATAGGGGGAAGGCATGAAAAGCCAATTAACAAACCCCAGACTTAGAATTACTGAGCTTCAAATGACTGAAAGCTCACCAGAGTCAGACCTAATAATCAGGGCTTTCAGAGGGAAAATCAGGAAGTTTGACATATGGGATAAGGGAGACATTAGAGTAGACAACCCTGTAAATTTTGATTCCCCAGATTCCTCTGAACCTTCTGAGTCTGTGTAGGTGATCAGCTCATTTCTAGGTGGGAAGATACTGCAGGGGCTTCTTCCCAGCACAGCAACTAGGGGCTTCTCCTCAATATCTGCCTCCACCACTTCTGGCTGCCATGTTGGTAAGTAGAATCAAGTCTCAATGTAACCCAGCTAGAGCTGTACTGAGCTTGAGAACAGAGAAATTAATCATATCCTAACTTAGCCAGCATATTCCGGCAGAAGCTGGGGAAGTACCCCTGGGATTAGATTTTGAGGATGCTTGAAAAAGTGGGCCTGAACATAATACTGGATGAAGGAGACTTTATTGACTTAGGGATATTCTCTTTGAAACATAGAATTTCACCTTGGCAAGGACCTCATTACATGATATGTAGCCTGTGATTTGGCAAGTGTACTTGTTACTTTCTCTCCTAATCAAGAAGAGTGAACAGAAATAGTTCTCTTTGGTCCACATGGTATAGATAACAGTATATAATCACAGTTTTGCCACAGGGCTATGTAAACTGTTATATTGTGGTCCTAAGAGATCTGGACCATTCTATATCCTTCAGAATATCACAACTGTTCATTGCATTGATGATATTATGTAAATCAGGCATGTTGAGTAAGAAGTGGCTAGCATCCTGAAAGGCTTGTTAAGATACATGCCCTCCAGAGAACAGGAAATAAACCATATGGGGATTGGGGGGCCTGTCATATCAGTAGAGGGCTTCCCAGGTGGTGCTCGTGGTAAAGAACCTGTCTGCCAACGTGGGAGATATAAACAATATAGGTTCCCTCCCTGGGTCGGGAAGATCCCCTGGAGGAGGAAATGGTAAGCCATTCCAGTATTCTTGCCTAGGGAATCCCATAGACAGAGGAGCCTGGTAGGCTACAGTCTATAGGGTCACAAAGAGTCTGAAGGGATTTAGCACACATGAACACTTAGCAGTAGAATTTTGGGAACCTAGCAATCATAGGATCATAGGCATGCTGGGGTAGCCCATCCAAATTATTAAAAAACAAACAAACAGAAAACCAAATTGCTGCATCTTGTGAGTCTTACAACAAAGAAAGAAGCACATGCCTGATAAGTTTCTTTGGGTTCAGAAAGCAACACATCCCACACTTAGGAATACTGCTTCAGCCCACATACCAGGGGCAGGGCTCTATGGCAGGGCCAGACTGCATGAACAAGCAGCTTTGCTGCTTGGACAGATGATCAAGCATATTCTATGATTTTGAAGATGTCAGTGGCAGAAAAAGATACAGTGGAATTTATGGAATACCCTCACTGGAGAATCTCAGTGCAGGCCCCCAGGGTTCTGAAAGTAGTCCAAGCTATCTGTAAGAGAGCCCCACCGGAATCCTGGAGGGCTCCTCCTGAATGGAGACATGGGTCTGTATGGCACAGGGGTGGCTTGCAGGTACCATAGAAGTGTGCCGCTTGGATCTTCCTTCATGAAAGAACTTGCATTCAGTTGTGACATGGCTGACAGCCTCTAGGGGCAGTGCTTTCACAGGATGTCACAACTCTTGAGCCAAGACCACACACCTCCCTGGTGGTGGTGGAGGTATGCTCTGTCATGTCCAACTCTTTGCAGCCCCGTGGACTGTAACCCACCAGGTTCCTCTGTCCATGGAGTTTTCTAGGCAGGAATACTGGAGTGGGTTGCCATGCCCTCCTCCAGGGGATCTTCCTGACCTAGGGATAGAACCTGTGTCTCCTGGGTCTCCTGCATTGCAGGCAGATTCTTTACCACTGCACCACCTGGGAAACCCACACTCCTCCCTAGTGGTCCTCAAACAGGGATTGAACACTACTGGGGCTGCCAGAGCCTGACCACTTCTGCCCACGGTGGAATTCTTCTGACACAGGGCTTGACTATTCAGGGTTTCAGTCTGAGACTCTCCCTGCACAATTCTTCTTCCACTTTCTCTTCACAAATCTCAGATGTATATCCTGGTCTGACAACTTAGCCAAATCCTGCTTTCCCTCTCTTTATCTTTCCTGGACAGTATTACCCATCCCCACTCAATATACAAACTAAAGCCTCTTGCACTCCTGTCTGCATCTTTGCATTTAATTCTTGGTCATCATAACTAAATAACTTGATTTTGATTAGGTCTAAAGTCTACATTGCCCCAGAGAGGGCAATGGCACCCCACTCCAGTACTCTTGCCTGAAAAATCCCATGGACGGAGGAGGCTGGTAGGCTGCAGTCCATGGGGTCCCGAAGAGTCGGACACGACTGAGTGACTTCACTTTCACTTTTCACTTTCATGCATTGGAGAAGGAAATGGCAACCCACTCCAGTGTTCTTGCCTAGAGAATCCTAGGGACAGGGGAGCCTGGTGGGCTGCTCTCTATGGGGTCGCACAGAGTCGGACATGACTCAAGCGACTTAGCAGCAGCAGCAGCAGCAGCTACATTGCCCACCTACTTCAGGAGCATTTGAACTTTACTTCAGTTTAATTCATGGAAACTGTTCACCAGGGCCCAGTTACACCAGAAATCTTGCTACAATCACTATTACTTTGGCTTCATTTCTCAAAACTATAGTGCAAGCCATAGCTTTGAGGTCATCAGACTGGGGTGATGATGGAAAATTCAGGAGGCCTTTCTTCATTACTTTTTACATTTGAATGAGAATTGCTTTGAGTTCCTTGCTCCATTCCAGTTATTCCTGCAACGGGTCCCTGTCAAAGGAGTTTTTGATTAGATGAGAGGAGGACATCTGTGCCTCAGGAGGTTGTGTACACATGTGAGAAATATGAATACTTTGAATGCTAAGCATGGTTTTTCTATCCTTAGGTCATGCGTTTCCCATACTCTTCTGGAGTTAAAATCTTTAAACATTATTTTGCATTATGTGTTTCCCTTTTCTACCTCAGCAGTACCTCTGTAAGAACTTTGAAGATGTTTTATTTCACTGATATGATGTTTTATTTCACTAATTTTAAGAAGTATCTGGTTTCCTTTTTTCTCACCCTCTTATTTTTACCCCCACTAGTTTTAGTCTTTTCCAAAACTTTTATTAAGCTATCTTTGAGTTCAGAAGGCTGAGAGAATTTTTCTTTTAAAAAGGAAAGCTTGCCTACCAGCTGGTTTTATATTTTTCCCCAAGCACTCAACAGTCTAATCTTTTTCCCATTTAAAATGAGAGAGAGTTTAGCAAGAAATTGACTTGATGTTCAGACAGGAGCTTTGGGAAGCTCTAATTTCAGTGACAGCTTTAACAAACCAATCCCAGTCTCTGACCTCCTACATATTGAACAAGGCCTGGTCCTGCCAGCCCTCCAGGTAGGATAGAAAGCCTCTAAAGCATATTTGGGAGGGCCCTGTGTTCACTCTTTCTTTTGGTTTTCTCTTCTGAACTTTCAGATCTTGAGCCTTTGCAATATATTCCCCACTCCTTTAGAAGCAGTAGAACTTAGAAAGGAAATTAGACTTTGGTTGCCTTTGAAATATTTGCTCAAGTTTTACTATCTTCACAACTCCCTAAATGGTGATCCTGGGAAACATCTGGAAATGCTGAGTCTTTAAAGGAGTGTTTCGTTTTCTATTTTCACATAAAGAAACCGATGACATAAATTTGTTCTGCTAAGGAGAGAGACTTTGCTTCAGAAAAAAAATAGTTTTATAATGATCTATAATATGGTTACCAATAATTACCCTCACACTTTTGGATACATCACAATCACCTAGTGAGTGTAAGCTTCACTCTCAGAATTTTTCATGTCATAGGTGAGAATCAAATATTTGCATTTCTAACAAGTTCCCACAATGACGATGCTGGTCTTGGGACCATATATTAGGAGCATTGATCTATACCATTGCTATCATTCAGTTCAGTTCAGTTCAGACACTCAGTCATGTCCGACTCTGCGACCCCATGAATCGCAGCATGCCAGACCTCCCTGTCCATCACCAACTCCCGGAGTTCACCCAGATTCACGTCCATCAAGTCCATGATGCCATCCAGCCATCTCATCCTCAGTCGTCCCCTTCTCCTCCTGCTCCCAATCCCTCCCAGCATCAGAGTCTTTTCCAATGAGTCAACTCTTCACATGAGGTGGCCAGAGTACTGGAGTTTCAGCTTTAGCATCATTCCTTCCAAAGAAATCCCAGGGCTGATCTCCTTCAGAATGGACTGGTTGGATCTCCTTGCAGTCAAGGGACTCTCAAGAGTCTTCTCCAACACCACACTTCAAAAGAATCGATTCTTTGGCGCTCAGCCTTCTTCACAGTCCAGCTCTCACATCCATACATGATTGCTGGCAAAACCATACCCTTGACTAGACGGACCTTAGTCGGCAAAGTAATGTCTCTGCTTTTGAATATTCTATCTAGGTTGGTCATAACTTTTCTTCCAAGGACTAAGCGTCTTTTAATTTCATGGCTGCAGTCACCATCTGCAGTGATTTTGGAGCCCCCAAAAAATAATGTCTGACACTGTTTCCACTGTTTCCCCATCTATTTCCCATGGAGTGATGGGACCGGATGCCATGATCTTTGTTTTCTGAATGTTGAGCTTTAGGCCAACTTTTTCACTCTCCTCTTTCACTTTCATCAAGAGGCTTTTTAGTTCCTCTTCACTTTCTGCCATAACGGTGGTGTCATCTGCATATCTGAGGTTATTGATATTTCTCCTGGCAATCTTGATTCCAGCTTGTGTTTCTTCCAGTCCAGCGTTTCTCATGATGTACTCTGCATATAAGTTAAATAAGCAGGGTGACAATATACAGCCTTGACGTACTCCTTTTCCTATTTGGAACCAGTCTGTTGTTCCATGTCCAGTTCTGACTGTTGCTTCCTGGCCTGCATACAGATTTCTCAAGAGGCAGGTCAGGTGGTCTGGTATTCCCATCTCTTTCAGAATTTTCCACAGTTTATTGTGATCCACACAGTCAAACCTAATAGGAAAAAAAAATCCCTACCATTTCTATGAGCATTCCTAGTTGAACTAGAGTGTTATGACCATTTTACATCGTTACTTGAGTGAACTTAGGAGGGAAAGTAAAAAAAAAAAAAATCCTGATTTATTTTAGGACAACTAATTATTACGATATAAACACTGTCAGTTATCTTCTCAGTCTGATTGGTGGTATTTCATTACTTTGCTTCTTACAGGGAAGATATATATAGACAATAATATATACTTGTAAAACAATAACTGGCAACTAAAAAATGGAAGTCATTTTAGTTATCTTCATTTTATTAGAGTCTGTTGCAATTAATGAAGTTTTTCCATCTGTAAACATGGGGATAATAATATGTACTTTTTCAAGTGTCATCAGAGAGTGTGTGTAAAATGCCTAACATAGTGCCTGACTACTAGCAGATGACCAGGAAATATTCATTTTTCATTTTCATGTATTTACCCATTTTAGCACCACTAATTCTTTGCGAGTACTTTCAAATACATATATTCTACCGTGAAAAATCAGAGTAATAAGAGAGGAGAGATAAAAATTATTTTAATGTGAGATAATTTTCCATTAAGGGCTTCCATGATCTCTTGGGGGTGAAGAATCTGCCTGCAACGCAGGAGACTCAGGTTCTGTCCCTGGGTCGGGACGATCCCCTGGAGTAGGAAATGGCAACCTACTCCAATATTCTTGCCTGAAAAATGCCACGGACAGAGGAGCCTGGCGGGCTACAGCTCAAAATGTCGCAAAGAGCTCGATACGACTTAGCAACTAAACAACAATAATTTTTAAAAATTCCATTATATATTACAGAGACTTTTTTATTTTCAAAATAGGAACAACTCCTTCCATGTAGATTAGGAATGTAATTTTAAACTATTCATGAAACTCAAATTTTTTGATTCATACTGTTCCAAATCCATGTAACACCATCAATAATAGCTCCCACCTACGAGTGTGTTTGCATGTCAGGCACTAAGGCTAAACACTTTATATTGCTTACTTTACTTAATCCTTATAACATCCTTGTAAGTTGTCTTTTCTGACTTTACCAGTGTTAGTTCATTACTATCTCCTCTTACCTATAGTGAAACCTCCACATGAGCAGCAGCGTTGCTTTGCGTCCTGCTGTAGCCTTGCTGTTTAAAAGAATACTTGGCATACAATAGGTGTTCAAGGACTATTTGTTGAAACAAATTCATGCATCATCAAAAGGAAATGAATGAAAGCAACTCTTCCCTGAGAGGCTGAGTAATTGGCCTGAAATTCCTGGCCAGGTTAAAATCCAGGCACTGAGTCTCAAGTTTTCCCTCTCCAGACCCCTAACATACAATGTAGAACATGGAGTTTTCTAAATTATTATTAAAATATCCGAGTTTCTCTATAACTTTCAAATGGTAACAACAAAGTGTGTAACACTGAAATGTGCTTGGAATGAAACCTGGAGTTAAAGGTTTAAAAGGAGCTCAAGTTGAAGGTAAGAGAATCTTTGGCAGAAAACGATTGGAGGGAGCAAGTCATTGTATAGATATATCTTGTCTCTGTCTAGAACCAGGTTGTAAATGTTAAGACATCTGAGATGACCAACAGAAAGATGTCTCATTCTCAAACTGCTGAATACTGGCAACCATTCTGTCAATGAGAGGGATGGTTGGGATTTTCTAGAGTCCATGTTCTCACTATAAACAACCTTGATCCTTGATACTTCTCCTTCATATTCTGAATATGGGCCAAAAGAACAATAGTTGATCACATTACTATGGAATAAATAATATCTGAACATTTGCCTGGGTTTAATTCTATATTATCAATTGAATTTAAAGTACACCTCACCGTTCAAGATTCCTCATTACACTACAATTCAAAAAATGTTGTTGTCTTCTTTCTTTTTTCAAAAAAAGAAATGTAATCACATTTTACTAGTATATCCCAAACATTTACATAAGAGAGAAATAAACTATCTTACACCAGCAATTATTAACTTGGGTTTTTGTTGCACCAAACTGAAGTGATTTCATATATAGTATATTTTCCTTCTGAAATGTTCAATATTTCTTTTTTATAAAAAGGTAAAAATAAAATCATAATAAACTGAGATCTTCAGCATCAAAGCAGTTTCCAAGTGGAAATGCTCCATATCATTCCCAAAATGAAACAAAATAAGATTGACAGAACTTTGAAATTTGAACAGTTGGTTTTGCTATTCCCCCCCCCCCCCATATATAAATAACTTACAATTCTCAATGAATCTTCCTCAAGTGTATAGTTTCCTTTCATGGCAACCACACAAATCACTTTTTAAGAGGGATCATTTCTCAGTCAAAATCAGTAAAGTTAGAAAAGAGTTATGTTGGTATCTTACCTTCATGCAAAGATACACAGATAACGTTTCTCTGATACACATCCTTTCTTGATTCCTCTGAGACAAAAACACTGAAAAGCTGTCTCTGTAAATAAGTCAGCCAAGAAGCTGCTTCTTCTACAACTTCCATCAAATATGTATCTCAGAGTTGGGATATAATTCTTGAACAAGATTATTTTAAATTCCATAATAAATGATTAATTCTTCAGGAGTTTATCATCTCTTTGAGATATGCCTTGGATTATGAATACTAATAACAAGTAGTGATTTAACTTCAAAAGACTGTTACTCTTCTCCTTTTGGGCTGTGTCTTGAGCAGCTGTCCAGGGTACTTAAAATTAATTAGTGTAAATACTTAAATTACAGATCTTTCCCTTTTTCTTGTGCATTGTGGGTTTTGAGAAACTGGAGATGCTTTGCACAAATAACTCAGCTTGTTTTTCCATTTTGAGCAAGATTTTAAAATCCTCCAGCCTGAGAATAATGATGAATGATATAGAAAATATTTTTAGTTGCCTGTGAAGCTGTGTTAGAAAGATTGTATAACACTTTAAAAATGGTGTTATGGTATTTTGCTTATGGTATAGAGATAATGTGGTTAAATATTATGTCTACATAATATATGAACTTAAAGAGCATTGATTCCAGTTCTTTACCTGAGTTTCTAGAAGGTGGTTACTTTGTTCTGCCAAGACATGTCCCAAGTGTGGGAGTCTCAGCACCTTCAGAGGTGGCCCTCTTCAGGTTCTGAACAGTGGAAAACCTCTTTCTGCTATGGAACTTAATCTAGCTCTGAGTTTCATCTTTATATCTTTCTGAAGTATCAGTCTGATTTCTATATTCCCATCTTTTTTCTGGAGAACAGAGGGAAAATGAAGTTCCTGGACCCAGATCTTCAACATTAAGTATTGGAATACCTACTTCCTGGGTGACAATATTAAAGCAAAATATATATTTATGAGTTCCACATGAAGTCAAAATTGTAAGTACATTCTTAATAATACACTCATGATTTGATAGTGAAGCAACACATAATTGCAAAGTGTGTTTTCACTCTTTTAAAAAAAAACAGCAAAAAGAAAAGTTAAACCTTTCCTTATTGGTCATAATAATAACTTAAGACAGCAGTTCTCAAAGTGTGGGCTGAGGACCTTTTCAGGATGTCCATGAAGTCAAAACTATTTTAATAGACTATAATAATGCTAACAACATAATAAATAGTTGCCTTTTTCATTGTGGATATGTCACTGTGGACGCTGATGGTACAGAAGCAAAGGTGAGTAAAACTGCTTGGGCATCAACATGAATCAAGGGAGTAGGAGCAAACTGCACTGGGAGTCGCTGTCTTCTCCCCTGCCACACGTTCACAGTGAACAGCTGCCAGATTCATTTGAGAACATCCTTGATGAAGCAGTAAGAATTATTAACTTTATTAAATCTGGACTCTTGAACATGTATCTTTAAATATCCTTTGTGATGAAATGGGAGGTGTTTATAAAGCCCTTTTGGCGCATATCTATAAGTATCTCAAAATATTCTTGTACTGTTGTTTTTGTTGCAAGCTGAACTAGCCACTTTTTTTTTTAAACGAAATACTATTTGAAAGAACAACTGACAAACTATAGCTATTTAGATGTGAGTATTTGATGGATATTTTCTTGCAAATGAATAAAATGTGCCTGTCCTTTAAAGATACAACTTTCAGTATTTGGCTACCAATAATAGTATTTGAGATTCCAAGTGAAAAGTAGAATTTTAGGAAACTTTTATCTGTCATTGTGAGCTTGACAGCTTCTGAATAAGTAAAGGTTTTATATACTAATTCAAATCAGAATAGTAGAGATACTAGCACATGTGATTTTTATTGATATTATATAATGAAATCTGTTAACCTTTGGAAGATCTATGTTAATGTTTCAAAAATTATCACTGCATATGATACAAAGCCATGCATGAACAAAAATTCTACAGGTCAATGTATTTCAATGACTGGAATGTGAAACATTTCTTAATGTGACTTCAGCTAACTTTTAAGAAATTATTACTTGTTGAGTGTTGGTATAATAACAGTAGAGAAGATATTCACAATTGTATGTTAAGGTTCTTAAAATTTGACTTACCTCTTTTCTAACTATATATCTATGTGAAGCTGGATTTTCTTTACCGAAACAACTTATTGTAACAGACTAAATGCAGAAAAAATATGGGGATCTGGTTGTCCTCTATTAAACCAGATGTTAAAACAAAACAAATATAAAACAACATCACTCTTCTTTTGCTCTTTGTTTGGAAACAATAGTTAATTTTTACAATGAAAAGTGTATGTTAACATGTAATGAGTATGATTTTTTAAGTGAACTAATAAGAAAAATATTAAAAATTAATTTTGACTATATTAAATATTGATAGATGTGATATACATAATCCAAAGCTCTTTGAGTGGCCTCCAAATGTTTAAGAATTAAAGGAGACTTGAGACAAAAATGTTTGTGAATCCTCGTTCCAAGGAACACCCTGGTGAAAGATTATAGTTATCCTTACCCTTATTAATTTCAAAACATTTGGAAATAAAAGCCACATATTTGTTTCCAATAATAACCAATACAATAGTGAATCTGTAATCTGCTATTTTATGTCTAAGCATATCTTTTAAAGAATCTTTATTTAATTTTCTTTAATCAAAAATTATTTATAAAATGAAAGTTGATAACAATTGTTGTTGTTGAGAACCATACCAACCAGATATATTTCTTATAACAAGAATGATGGATAGGATACTGCACTACATACTTTTTTTCAGTTTTCTTTAAAATTTGTTTTATTTTATACTGAAGAATAGTTGATTTACAATGTTATGGTAGTTTCAGGTATATGGCAAAGTGATTCAGTTATACACATACACACATCTATTCCTTTGCAGATTCTTTTCTCATATAAGTTATTACATAGTATTGAGTATAGTTTCTTGTGGTATACGGTGGATCTTATTGATGATCTATTTTATATATAGCAGTGTATATATGTTAATCCCAACTCTTAATTTATCCCTCTCCCAACACCTTTCCCCTTTGGTAACCGTAAGTTGTTTTCTGTGAGTCTGTTTCTGTTTTACAAGTAAGTTCATTTATATCATGTCTTTTAGATTCCACATATAAATGATATCATATGGCATTTGTCTTTGTCTGGCTTACTTCACTTACTATGATAACCTCTAGGTCCTATACATTTTGCATATGATTAACGTCAGAGGTTGGAGAAGGCAATGGCAACCCACTCCAGTACTCTGGCCTAGAAAATTCCATGGATGGAGGAGCCTGGAAGGCTGCAGTCCAAGGGGTCCTGAAGAATTGGACACGACTGAGAGACTTCACTTTCCCTTTTCACTTTCACACATTGGAGAAGGAAATGGCGACCCACTCCAGTGTTCTTGCCTGGAGAATCCCAGGGATGGGGGAACCTGGTGGGCTGCCATCTATGGGGTTGCAGAGAGTTGGACATGACTGAAGCGACTTAGCAGCAGCAGCACCAGCAGCAACGTCAGAGGTTATCTACCCTTTGTGTAATGCTAAATTTTAGGACTCTTGGAAAAGTGCACTGGACTTTGGGAAATGCTTGCAGTATTTCTATCTGGTGTCTTTCTTGAATTTGATCAACAAAGTTAGTCACTTAGAATTGCAGGTGTCTTGTAGAATTTAAAATAAACAGACTTATCAACATTCATAAACAGAGCATGGAAGTATTTCAATACTTATGTGGGTAAATTTCAAGACCTTTCTCATCTCCAAAGAAGAGAACTTGGGAGAGATCTTAAGAGACTGTCCCCATGGTGATGACTACCTTTCATGGAGTAATGAACTGTACTAAGTGCTTCATGTACTTTATATCACTTAAACCCTACCACAATCCCTTGAGAACTACATACATTACAAAGAAAGGAACAGAGGCTTGGTGAAAATAAAGAAATTACTAGAAGTCACCCAGCTTGCAAATGGTAGAACTGTAATTAAACCCAGAGTGCAAGATTTCTTTTTTTAATTTGGCTGCACCAGGTCTTAAGTGCAGTGTGTGGAATCTTTAGTTCCGGTATGCAGATTCCCAGTTGTGGCATGTAGGATCTAGTTCCCTGACTAAAGATCAAATGCAAGCCTCCTACCTTGGGAGCATGGAGTCTTAGCCACTGGACCATCAGGGAAGTCCCCCGAAGTGCGTGATTTTTGCCCCCAGCTCCTGACTGCATTTTCTTTCTCGGCTCATCTGGTTCAAGGCCCAATCTCCCAAGCCACTTTTGCACATTTTATGTAAATCTGTTGTTGCCCTTAGGACATTTTATTTATCTATATATGTATTTCTTTATATATTTACTTCTGCTAATAAACTCAACCCCCTGAAGGAAGGAATGGTCCCTGAAGCCCCACCATGCAAGGCAAATCCATTTTTGCTGGACTGAATTAACACCAGGTTAAGTAGTAGAATCTAAAAGAGCTTAAAGAACTTGCCCTTCACCATTTCATCAGTGTGTAGCAAAGTTGGGATCTGAAGCTAGACCTCCCAATTTACCTCTATCTTAAACACTGCAGGCCAGGCCAGTGGTTCTAAAATATGATGCGGGGACCAATTGTATCACCTAGGAATTTGTTAGAAGTGCAAATTATTATTAATATTAATAGCCCCACCCCAAATGCTACTGAATATGAGCTTGTAAAGGTAAGGCCCAGAATTTTTCGCTTTAATAAGCCCTTCTTGCAATTCTGATGTATGCTCAAGTTTGAGATCCACTCCTCTAGGTGAAGAGACATAACAGTTTAATAAAAACAGAGTGGTTGACATAGCATTTGTCGTTGTAGTCTTGTCTGACTCTTTGCAACCCCATGGACTACAGCACACCAGGCTTCTCTGTCCTTCACCATCTCCAGGAGCTTGCCAAACTCATGTCCCTTGAGTTGGTGATGCCATCCAACTATCTCATCCTCAAGACATGATAATTTAATAAAAATAGAGTGGTTGACACAGCATGGAGTGTAATAAAACTGTTTGTTTGATTTGCTTTGTGGTTAGGTTTATAAAATTTCCCATCCTACTGAAAATGAAAAAGTCAAGTAAAAACTCATCTAGTATGGTCATTTTCATTAAAAAAAATCCAAAGCAATTAGTCACTCCTTGAATCAAGCATGCAATGAATTAATATTTTTACAATTAATGAGAAAATTAAGAGAAGAAAAGAGTCTGTTGGCTATTTGAGTATACCTACTTGGAGGAATCAAGCTGAACAGAAATAAAATTTGCCTTTAGCACTAGGCATAATTTTCACTGGAAAAGAAAGTAGCATGTTGCTGTTGGACTTGAAGTACAAGTCCTAACTTACATCTTAGTGGGTCCTTCCAAGTTCTAATTATGTCGACAGTCATCGAAGAAGCAGACTGGAGCCAGCATTTGACACTCCTTTATCCTCCCAGGTAGATTTAAAAATCAATTGTCTCCTAAAAATTAGAGATATTTCAGCTCCAAAATCAAATCCTCAATCATGGAAAAATAAGAGCAGCTTTTGAGATTGTTGTTTAAAGACAAATTAGTCTTTAAATATGTTGGGATAATTTAGTTATTTTGCATGTAAGTCTAAGTTTAGCTTTAGTTAGATTCTATTGATTTGCACATGCTTTGGAATAATATTACCACAATGTGTGAATATTCTAACTCAAAAAAAAAAAAAAACCAAACATGGATTTGAGACCCTTCCTCACTCACATTAAAAAAAAAAATTCCTCTTCTACTGCCTGCTGCTAAATTTAGAAAACAGCTAAAGGATTTTTTTTTTTTCTCTTTTAACCAAACTACTTTTTTCTAGCTAATATTTATAAAGTCCTCTAAGAATTACTTAAGCATAATAGTTAGAGATAGTATTTGATATAGGCAGTAGTAATATTGAAAGGCCCAATCTCCCATGCCACTTTTGTACATTTTATGTAAATCTTCGGTGCTCTCCTTATAGGTTATCAATGGACATACATATATGATAAATAATGATTTATTAGATATTCTCAGTTCCTTAGTTTCTCCCCTGGAATATCAAGAAAGTCATTATTGTGAGGTTTATATTATTTTTCTCTCCCCTGACATAGTTTGGCTTTTGACTGGATTAGGGGACATATTAATAGCATGGAAAATTTAGCATTAAGAACTTTAATTCAATTTCAATTGAGGAGCAGAGATGGAACATTTTTTAAATCAAAAGTTTATCCCCTCTACATAAGATAAAATCTCCTTCCCATGAAATGGGAGCATCTTAATTTTAGCCCATAGCTTTTCCTACAATGAAGCCTTATGTCTCAAACTGTTCACATTTTTTCATTTTTCACATTTTTTTTAATGAGAAGAACAAAAAACAAAAAACAGAAACCCCCCCAAAAAACCTCTACTGAAGTATGATCCCTGCAATAGAACACTCAGCATTTCAGAGTAAAGCATTTCCTACCTTATTCATTATATATGACATTTTCATTCTATTTATCTATTTATTTTATCTTATTCTAGTCTCTGTGTACTATTTTATTTCTCCTTAAACACCTGACTAGAGTAAAGCAAAAATTAGATACAATAAAGCTTTGTAGTTCTTCTCTCCTACCTGTCACTGGCAGCTTCTGACAGCCAATAATGAAAAGTCTAAGTCAAACCATTTAACTCTAAGTAAATGAAAATGAATTTCCAGAGAATAGATATTTTTATCATATGAGCAAAAGGCACAGTTGTACACTGACAACAAGGATAAAGATGTAAATATGTAATTGTGCTAGCTGTGTGTATATCATATGTATGTATTCAGAGTTAAAACATCATAAACTCCTCTTCTACATCTCAACATAACCTGATATGTATATTTTAGGTGGGGGAAGGGGGTTGTACAATGAGAAAGTATACAGTTCAATGTTAACTGGAGCCCTTTGGGTTGGAATAGTGCCAAAGCAACTTTCAAAATATTTCAAAACAGCTGCCAGCATGTAAAGATTTTAACTGAAAGAGTAGAGTAATGAAATCTGAATTACTAATGAGGGAATAAACATATTTTGCTTAAGGTCCTTAACGAACATAAAGATAAGAAGATCCAATAAGGAATTTGTCTCTCATGCATGCAAACCAAACTTCCAAATTTTTATATGTAAGGACAAAAACAGTGAAACAGACTTCTCACATACATCCTAAAGTAACATACTGTGCAAGTCTTCTTTGCATAGTCTGTTTATTTCTATTTTAGAAAAGAAAGTTTCTGGAGGGCAGGAACCATATTAATTCTCTTAAATATGGATAGTTGAAAGCTTGGAACTTTGAAGTTGAATGTGCTCATTAAACTCTACTTTAATAGTATCAAGTATAATTGAAGTAGCTTCAGCATATCTTGTTTCAAACGTCCACCAGCAAATCTCACATCTTCTTTTGAGGGAGACAGGTTTGACCTTTGGGCTTGCAAGAAAAACTTGCCCTCCAAGAAAGAAGGGAAGCAGTACCACATATTTCCAGACCAACTAGTCCGTAAAATAAGTAGCCAATAAAATATAATCGCTAGTCTTTTCTATTCATAGAATCAAAGATAAATTTAAAAAGGATGATATGGTCTATAAATGCAACTCATTGATTATGTAGAAAATATTTTAAAAGGGAAAATGTCTATTTTGGGCAAAGAGCATTTTACTGGTTTCTGGAACCTTGTAGCACATTTAGGGGCTGCCTGCTGATCCACCGGATCTAACCTGGAACATGGTATTACATACTGGAGTTAAACCATACATGGAAGCAGCTCTTACTGGCTGGGAACCACCTAGACGTCAGACGCCAGGCACAGGCACCACCCCCAATGGGCCAATAATTCAGACATGCTATTATATAGAAAGCCACTGTCTGCATATATGTTCCTTTTAAGCCTCATTGGTCAGCCCTTAACTGGACTTCATTTGGCCTGCAGGACTGCTGGCCTTGACCTTATGCAGTCAGAGAAGGAGAACTTTTCTCAACCCCTAGAACATTCTTGACCTCTCCATAATTAGTGCGAACTCCCCTTTCTTTCCATAGGAAAGCTTTCGCTGAGCCAAGGGGTGGTATTAGAAATCTCTTCCGACCCAGCCCTGAGGATGAGAGGTGGGGTGCAGGGAGGGCGGAAACCGGAGTCCACCCTCAAGGCTTGGCCCGGCCGCAGGGCTCCTGGTGGGAAGAGGCCCTCCCACTTCTGTGCCTTGATCCCTCCCCGGTGGCTTTCCACCTACCCTTGTGCACCTGCCCTCTCAATAGAGCCCCCACCCGAGCCGGTTCAGTGACTTTGTGTTTGGCCACTGAACAAGTAACTGTTAATAGCTCTGAATGAAATGCCTTTAAACTAGGAAAAGGCCCCCTTCCTAGGAAGGAGGTAGACAGGACCTCGGTTAGATCTTCAACTAACTCGTCACGCCACAGATGCTCATTACGATTCTTTTAACGTGCAACATGTGGGGGACGAAGCAGTTTCATATCTCCTGGTATTATCTGCCGTCCAAAGCATTTTCTTTGAGAGGAAAATGGAAACGCAGCTGCGCCGTGGGCCCGGCCAGCCAGAGCTGGGGCTCCCTCCCTCTGTCTCCCTGCGGCTGCCGGGCTCGGGCGGCTCCTCCGGAAACTGACTCGGGTTAGGGGAGCAAAGAGGTTGCGCCGCCAGCGCGGGACGCTGCCCCGGCGCGGACCGGTCTTTGTGCCGCTGGGCTGTTTTCCCGGAGTCACGAGGATGGAACGGGAGACCAGGTCTGCGGCGAGGGCAGGCGTCTGGCCCCCAGACCCGGTGCAGGGACACCGGGCCGGGCAGTCTCTACCACTCTCGTCCTTGGCAACTTCTGGCCAATCGGCCCAGCCCCTCTGGGTCCCAGCGGCCGGCTGAGCTCCAGGCCCAAAGGGTTAAGCAGGTGCCTCGCCCGGCGAGGCGCTATTGGCCGAGGGTCGGGCGGCGCGGCCGCGGCCACCACGCTCCGCCGAGCCCAAGTTGTGTTCGCGCTGCGGGCGCGGCGGCCAGTCGTTCCCCTAGCTGCCAGGCCCGGGCCTTTGAGCCCGGGGCGAAGAAGAGACGAGAGAAGGAGATGGGGGAAACCAGCAGCAATACCAGCAAAGCGTCCTGGGGGTAAGGGCGCGCCAGAGGAGGCGAGCCCACGCCCCGCGTTGCTCAGGGGCTGCACCCTCCGCCAGGCAACTCCGGTCCAGTTTCACGATCCAGAAGGAAGAAGGAGGAAGTGGGGCCACGCGGGGGTCCCAGGCGGGGGGTGGGGAGTAGCCATTCACTCCTCACTGCCCCCACCCATTATACAGGCGAGGAGTGCAAGTTGTCATTAAAAAGGCGCTCCCAAACCACGGCATCCCGCCTTACCCCCCTAAAGAAACACTGATATAACAATGTGGAGAAGTAACTGGAAGGCAAGAGAAAATAAATGCACGTGTTTTCTCTTTTTGTTTCCCTGGTGGCTGGAATTTGCAGAGTTCGCCCCAGCTGTGGCTGCTAATTTATTCGTTTCATCGTTTGAAAGCGGCGTATAGAGATGGATCACCAGGGGCACAACCGGCTCCCTTTAGCTGGACCTACAGTCCCCACCTCACAAGTTTGTCGAAGACCAACATGCCCGCCCACCAGGAGCGAAGAGAGTCCCTTCTTATAAAGGGTTGAACAAACTCTCCGTTGCACAAAAGCGCCCCCCCCCTCCTCCTTTGCACACCATCCCTCCTTGATAAGCATCAAGTTCTCCAGTAGTCCAACTTGCAGTTGGCAACCCTCGCGCTACCTAGCGTAGAGAAGACCGGTAGAGTGAGGGGTCCTGTCCGGGAAGGGAGAATCTGCGCCCCCATTCCTGCACACGCGGGCTGGAGTCCAGGTTACTGGAAGCCGCGGGAGGCGCGAGCCTGCCTGGATGGTGGTTATTTCTCTAGAGAAAAGAGGGGGAGAGCGCGCGCTCGTCTTACACTTTGGGTCGGAAGTGCGCGGTGTGTGTGTGTATGTGTGTGTGTGTCCGTGTTGTTGAGGGGGCGGGAAAGAAAGGCACCCTCCGCTCGCAGCCCGTCATTCCCTTGCACCGGCCAAGTCCTCTCCAAGCCTCCCGGTGCATCCTTCCTCCGCCACCCCCTCCCCTTCTTCCCTCAGCTGGGCTCGCGCGGCGCAGCCGGAGCAGCCAGTGAGAGCAACATCCTGGAAAGAGGGGGGAGCACCACCGCCCCCCAAAAGGGAAAAAAGGCCCCACCCTGACACGTTTTGCTGTTTGCAAGTCCCTCGCACTCCCCCCCCCGCACCTCCTCCTCGCGCTTGCGGCACCCCCCCCCCCCCCCCCCCCCCCCCAGCCCACTGCGCGCACATCAAAGCGCCTCTCCGCCGCGCACAGTGGCCGCGGCTCACTAATGGGATTGCAGGCTGGTGCCTGGCTCCGCTGCTGCCGCCGCCGCTGCTCGCGCTGCTGCTGCTGCCGCCGCCCGAACCCCAGCCCGAGCCCCCGCCAGCCCGAGCCCAGAGCCGCCGCGCCCGGGGGCCGAAGCCGCGGCGATGATCCGAATATTTCCGGATTTCAGCGTGCAGGTGACGGCCGCGGCGGCCGGCGGGGCGGCCGCGGGGGTGCCGGCCGGCGCGGGCATGGGGAGGGCCGGCGCCGCGGCCAACGGCACCCCGCAGAACGTCCAGGGCATCACCTCCTACCAGCAGCGGTGAGTAGTCCCGCCTGGGCTGGGATAGTGTCCCCCGCTCCGGGATGCTGGGGTGGGACTCACTTTGCCTCTTGTTTTGGCGTTACAACACACATGCACATCGCCAGGGCTCACTTTGCTTGCCCCTCGTTCTATAGATAAGACAGAAAAAAATAATCATTCACAATTCAGACTGAAAGGCACTCAGTGTACCGGCGAAGTCGAACCACCCTGTGCGTTCTGCATGGCCCCAAATCCAGAGTCTCAGCCCCGCGTAGCCAAGGAGTTACAGCGAAGTCTGAGACACAGCACAAGGTGCTTTTGCAAAGTTTTGGGATCCTCGTCCCCTTCAGCGGAATTTTCTCAATGCCTCTGCCGGGTGCGGATCCGAGCTGACGGGCAGCCAGGGGGGCAGTTGATCACCTGAGGCTGATTGATCATTTGTTTCCAAACAGAATGGGAACGGTTTTCAGGAGAAGCTGTAGACTTGCAATTCTACATAATAGTGTTATCTTGTCACCTGTTACTACAGGGAAATAGAGCAAGAAATCCGAGTCTCCTTGGCGCTGTTAAGTATTCATTTTAAACGTATTATAATGCAAATGATAAGATTCAGAGATACAAGTTAGGAAGCAAATTTTACAAAGTTAGGTTAGGTGGTAAGAAGGAAGTTTTCAAGTATTTCTTGTTTGCATTTCTTTCAAACATTTATAGATTAAAAAAAAATTATGGGTGTGACATTGAAATAGGAAACATCATTTGATTCAATTAGGAAAGAAAGGGGGAAAATATTACCACCAGCACCACCAACAGCCCTAGAACCCTGAAGTTTTTCCTTAAGGACAACTTGCGATGTTTCAAGATTTTATCAAAAATGTAATCCACAAAAATGCCCTGAGAAAAACTAACAATGTAGTATGAAAGGTAAGCTTCCTATTTGTGGGATTCAGTTTCATAAGAGATGGGAGAAAAAAAAAAAAGAACACATGAAAGTGTGAAATTAAATATTTGTGTTTCCCAGATTGCACACGATTAAACATCTGAGAGATTTGCCAATGGCATTTAACTTAAAATATACACAATGCATAATTCAAATAAGAGCTCCTATTTTTACCTTGTATTTCAAACTTCATTGATTTGAGAACCTTTGATTTGAACCAACAGTGTTTAAACTGAAAAGGTTAAGATAATCTATCACTGCCATATTTTGTGCCTTCTAACCAATGGCTCAGCGACCAGAGCAGGTTTTGCATAACACACTGAATGTTTTCCAAGTTGATGCCCTGTATTGCATATATTCTGTAGAGAACTTCATTATATGCTGAGTATTGTCAGAAGTTTTAAAAAGAGAGTCTTAAAAATAAGTAAAAAACAGACTATTTCATGTTAAAGAGATTTTAAAAATTATTTTAGTCTTGTTTTAGTTCAGTGATTACAAGAACCTTTAATACAAAAGATCTGGGCATTTTTCAAACATAAAAGGACCAGGAAAGAATTAGATTTTTCCTTCTCATGATTCAGGTATAGTTTTGTTTTTTTGTTTTTTGTCACTTATAAAACATTTAAATGACAATAGAATACATCGCTCACTTTAACTAGGAAGTGCAGGCAGTAGTCACAATAGTGTGGTCTCTGAAGTAGGGAGTCAGGGTCAGAAATGTCAGAAGGCCTTTGGACGATTTCAGGGAACTCCGGGGAACTTCAAGTAACCCTTAAGACATGAACTGGGCATAAGAAGTGGTCATGAATTTCCAGCTTTTATGTTTATTCTCGGAGTGTTGGTGTCTGTCACCATGAAGATCTTCCCACGGCCAATTGCCTGCCAGTCAGCAGCACCCAAGGGTAATCCTCCAAGTTTCCCCACTCTGCCCCTGAAAGTGCTGCAATGCTTCGACGTTCATCTTTGAATTGGGGCCACTTTATCAAGTTTCTGAATCCCAGTGCAGTTCTAAAGATTAAAGCTTTAAAAAGAATCAACTCTAAACTTTAGCCTGTGGGATGTCGTGTTCCCTTCTCTTTTTTATGTTCTCTCATGTTGACAGAAGAGAAGGTGCTAGCTGTGAAAAATGTAGCTCTCCATTTCATTACTCAGATATGACGACACCTGTTACTATCTTTAATTTTAGTTAATTTGGGGAAAGGGGGATGAGTCATGGGGGAGGGCTAGAAGGTTATTGGCATGGTCTTAGTCACAAGTCCCCTGTCCTCTGGAATATTATTGGGAATGTAGGCCACCTACTTGTTAGGTAGTAGGGGCTGTGAAGGGCAGACTTTAGTTTCCACCTCAAGACCTGGATATGTCTGTTGTATACAGTAAATGGTAACATCATTTTACAAAAAAAAAAAAAAGCATTAACTTCCTTCTGAGAGTTTGATGAGGAAGTGACAGGCATAAGGGGGTTTTCAAGCAAAGAGTCACCTGTTGGGAGAATACAAGCTTCTCTCATTTGTCATCTTTTGGTAGAAACGCCCTAAGCTGACTGTCTTGCAGCCAGAACTTCCAAGCAGGCAACTTTTCCCTCTGTCTTCCAGCCCATGTATATTTTGTACTTAACACTTTCCACTTCATTTTTCAATCACTCTCATCTTCTCCTACCTGTAGAGTGTACTCCAAACAGAACTCGAACATCACCATGCAGATTAAACACGTCTGCCATGAAAAACACTTAGGTTTTCCAAGTTTCTGACTCTCAGCCCCACTATAGTGAAATGGTAGCAGTGAATGGGACCTCTTTGAGAATCTGTTTTTTCTTAAGTTCAAAGTAAAATGCAAAGCCTCTCCTAGAATTGATGTTTTCCTTGTGGCTCTCATTTATTCAGACTAGAAATGCTTTGGGAGTCCTTTCTACGTTCCTGGGTGACACAGGACTGATCCAAGTCTCTGCCTAAAAAGCTGCCCACACCCGGCAGAGCGGCTTCGTGGAGAAAAATCTCTGACCAAGGGCTACCTAGGCAATAGATTCCAGCACTGGCCCTGCACCGAGTGGCCCTATCTCTAGGCCTCTCTGAGCTGTAAAATAAGGACGCGGCTAGGCTGGATCCCAGAGGGCCCAAAGTCCGGTCTGGTCCCAGGTGCCCAGGCGGGAGAAGCGTTTTATCTAACTGCGTTTAAACTCCTGGGGATTCACTTGTGAACCCCGGGGTCTGCAGACTTGGTACATGCGTGAATAATGCAGATTGCTCCGGGCTTGGAAATGCTGCTGAGAGCGCCCGAGCCACAAGGTAGCCTGTGCCGCCGCTCCGCCAGCCCAGAGGGGCTCTCCGGGCCTCTCCGCCCGCGCACCCCACCCGCTTGTCCCCGAAGGCGCGCCCGGGACGCCGGGTTGCCTTGCCCGCTGCCGTGGGCCTCCCAGTTCCTCTCTCTCTTTTTTCTTTGCTCCTGGCCGCGATACTCCAGAGAAGGGAAGTGTTCGAAACTGCAACTGAGTGGCGTTGTTGCGCCGGCAGCCGAGCTTCCCAGTCCCCCAACGAGAGAGAGAGAGAGGAGAGAGAGACACGGAGAGAGGGGGAGAGAGAGAGAGAGCGCGCGCGAGAGGGGGCGGGGGGGGGCGGTGTGTGTCTGCGTGCGAGAGAGCGCTCTGGAGCAAAGCAGCTGGAAAATGCCCAGAAATACTTTCACAGCGGTCAAGCTGGGAACCCCCTGCGCTTCCTCCCCGGCTCCCCGCCCCTCCCGGCCTGAGGCCCCCCCCGCCCCCCGCCGGGAGGGTGTGTGCCCCACCTGCCACCCGGCCGGCTCGGGGCGGCGGCGGGGGGTGTGGCGGCGCGCGAGGGCGAGAACCCTGAGGCGGCGGCGGCGGGGCCCTGGGCCGGGCTGCCCGCGGGGCCGCGCGGCCGCCCTGCCCCCGCCGCCCCCCCGCCGCCGCCGCCCCCTCCTCCGCCGCCGCCGCCGCCGGTCGCCCGTCTCCGCGCCGGGCATGTCTCGGGAGCCGGAGCGGCCCGGGCCGCGGGGGCTCTGCGACGCATGGACGGCGGCGGCGGCGCCCGGAGAGCAGGGGGAGGAGAAGGCGCGGGCGGCGGAGGAGGCGGCGACCTGCGGCGAGAGGCACCGGCGGCGCGAGGGGACGGCCGGCTGCCGGCGAGGCTCCGGCCCCTCTACTTTTCCGTAGCCTGCCCGCCTCAGCAGCACGGCCGCCGCCGCCGCCGCCGCCACGGCCACGGCCACGGCCACGGCCGCCGCCCGCCCGGCCGCCGCTGAGCGCCGCGCACGCCCGCACTCACTCCCGCCACCCCACGCACACGCACACCCCCCGCCCTCCCCACGGCCCCCGCCCCGGGAGTGGGGAGAGAGGCAAAAAGTAAGAGAGGAAAAAAAATAGCAGGAAGATGGCGCCCACCAAGCCCAGCTTTCAGCAGGATCCTTCCAGGCGAGAACGGTAACACTTTTCTGTTTATTGAACCTGCCGCCGGGGCGGCCGCTCCCGCCGCCGCCGCCGCCGCCTCCGCCGAGGTGGCGGGCCCCGCTCCGCAGCCCGCCTCCTGGGCCGCGAGCCCGCGGGAACCCGGTCTGCGGGCAGGCGGCTCCGCGGTCCCCGCGCGCATTGTCCGCCCGCGGCGGCTGCGGCAGCGAGCGGGCTCTCCGGCGGCGGCGGCGGCGGCGCCAGGCTCTCCGAGCGGTCGCACCTCCTCGGCTCGGCGAATGGAGTGACTCGTTGACAGAAAAAAAAAAAAAAGAAAAAAAAAAAAAAGAAAAAGCAGAAAAAAGAAAGAAAAAAGAAAAAGAGAGAAACAAAAACGAAGGGGCTGCCGTGTGGCGGGGAGCAGCGGTGCGGGTGGGGGGGCCGGGGGATCCCCGGGGCCGCCGCAGGTCCCTTGGCAGCTGCTCTCTAGGAAGGAATGAGGCTGGGGAGGGGGAGGGCAGGCTGGCGAGCAGGGGAGGAGGAGGAGGAGGAGGAGGCGGCCGGGGGCGGGGAGCGCGGAGCTCGCGCCAGGCCCGGACGGTGTCGCGGAGGGGCTTGTCTCCGCGCGGAGCCGCTAGGCCGGGCCGGGCGGAGAGAGGCGCGCGGCCGCCTCCCCGCCGCCCGGGCTGCCGCCCGCAGCCTCGTCAACTTGTAGGTCTCCTGCTTTTGCCCTCTGTTCTCCTCCACTGCCCTCCTATTCACCCTCTTCTTCCACACCCCCCTCACCCCCGAGGGAATAAAGAAGAAAACCCTTCAGTCCCAATGAGCCAGCCAACAGCGAGATCCAAAATGTGCCAACACTTGGAACATCTCTGTCCCGTTAGTTACTGTTTGCGGATCTGTGTTTTAAAAAGTTCCAGGGGAGAACTGCATATCCAGGCAGGGAGCTCAGCCGAGCATGTCTGTTTGAAGTTAGTTACACCGAAGCCAAAAGGGAAAGGGAGTTTGTCTTCACAATTTCCTTAACTGTCCTACGTGAGTGGCATTGTTAGATTTCAGAGTAACTGAGCACCCCTCCGCCCCTCGTGGTTTTCCCCTCCTGCTGTCCACCCAGCCTACTTTGTTTGGACTCCTATTTGCTATTAATTGGCAGCGTTAATGACATTAATTGCATATAGCATATTGGTTTGAGCAAAGTGAATCTCTCTCTCTGTCTCAGAGGAGGAAATGCTCAGGAGGAATTATGAAATGTTACCCATTGATTCCCGAGGAAAACAAATGCGGTTAGATGTGTCCATTCCCACCCCGCCCCCGCCCCCGCCCCCGGCCCCGGCCCCCAACCAGCGATGTTTACTTTCCTCACAGGCTTAAGTGAACTTGAAAAGATGAGGGAAGTCCATAGTAGCAAGATTTAATTGTTTTGACATGGGCATTTTTATTTTTGATACAACATAGCATTTAACGTGTAGTTTCCATCTAGTTGTTAAGGAGATATTTAAACAAGCTATTCCCTTAGAAAACTTCACTTGCACTATTGCTTGTTTCCTTTATTCAGTAGGGACCGCAGAATTGTCAGGATTAAGGAAGTAATTTAAAGTAGATACGTAAGAGACTCATTCTAAACTCTAGCTAATTTCTATATAAGTCATGTACCTGGGAGTAAATCATACACAGCTCAGCTTTTAAAGATGTTAAAGATGGTTAGCATTAACTACCTGACAACTCATAAAGCTAAAAGGAACATTTAGTCTTAAGTGTTTTATGAGAATTCACATATTAAGTACTTTACTTTTGTAGGTAGAAAAATTGCTTTTCAGAGCATTTGTGCAAAGCTTTTAATAATTATTTCGTATTTAACATGGTGATGAATACTTTTCGAAGTCAAAAGTTTACAATTGATTTCCTCCCTTCTTTCCTTTTCTTTGCCTCCTTCTTCCCCAGTTCTCTGGTAGTAAATGTATTTACTGGGATGGCCCCAGTAATCTCTCCAGCAGAGGCCTATTTGTGTGCCATTTTGGGAATTTCTCTGAGATAGGAATCTTGAAGATAGAATTAATTTCTAGAGGAAACTTCATAGCCTGTGCATGAGCGCGTTCTTTATCACCTGTCTCCATTTGGCATTCGAAGAAGGTAAATCAAAGTGCGCGATTTGTTATTCTGCTCCACTTGAGAGCTGAACTAAATAACACTTGGTCTGAAATTCTGATTGAAGTTGTAGGAGGATATACTGTATTTAATTTAATGCCCTTTAATAGCATCTTCTTGTTCAGCTCGGATGCTGTCATTTTAAAGGTTGGATCTGAGAAGGTTTAACCTGTAGGGAGAGGGAGGAGTACTAAGGAGGTACGGGCAGAAGGAGCGACTGATACAGAGGAAAGGAAGAAAGGAGTTATAAACTAAATGTTTCAAACAGTAATAACCACAAACTTGGCCCGTTATCCAAACAGTTGTTTTATGCCCCGAGGGTTCACTTTGTTATTAGGGTTTAAAATGCTCTTAACACTTTGAGTGTAAACATTACATATGTTCCTTGATTTGGTTTTGTAATGAGAAATGGGAAATCAGACGGTTGGTTCAGGAGGGGTTGTTTTTCATAGTTACTTGCTCAACTAAGTAGTCACTTCACCTTTATGTGGACTTTGTGCCTGGAACTTGTTGGTTAGCAGTGTAATTTCTCTGTAATGGTTGAACAGAAATATGTTTACAAAAGATGGTTTTCTGTGGACATGTATTAAGTGACCTCCTCCCATTTACTTAAAACATGGTTTCCAAATCATTGACTTCTTAAAGGCTTTTATGGACACTGTCTCTATTGTTTTTCACATATACCAGTATTAAAACGTGTAGAGAGAGAGAAAAGAAAATCTTTTGAATTGTCTTCTTGTTTAGAAACTCTGACCTGAGTTTAATAATACAGTACAAAAGTCATTTCCTCCTAATAATGTTTACAGAGTAAATTTTGGGAAAAGAAGTTTTTTCTTGATAATGTCTTATGTTATTATTTAGTTATCCTTAAATTCCTCTGACTCATACACGCAGCAAGTGTCTCTTTGGAGCCTGAAATAACAAGTTGAAAACCTTGTGTATTAAAATTCCTTGGATTAAAAACAAAACCAAACAAACAAACAAACAAAAAACTCCAGTAGGCTGCAAATTATATAGTACTACCGCAGAGTTTTTCCACTACATGGATGTAAAACCAAGAAAATTAGACAGAAGTGTCAAGCATGTGATACGCCCAGGCTGGTTTGCAAAGCATATTCCAGTAGCACAGGGCTTTTGGTTTAAAAAGTAAAGGTGGTGGTGGAGACTTTTTTGGAGGCATTTCTTTCTACAATGTAAGCTTAAACACAGAGTGATAAATGATGATATGCGTTGTCTAACACTTGCTTATATATAAATAGCTCCACAAGATTGCTTAAATGATAATCGAAAATATGAAATAGGATGGCCTTCATATCACAAGGCCAAGGGTCTACAAATGGAAAAACTGAAATAATGAAATATTTCCAAGGCAACAGACTGTCAACAAGAACTGTAATGCATGGGCATATCACAGAACCACCGGAGAGGATATTAGATTGTATAGCTCAGGAGCCAGCAGTTATAAAGACCTTTATTATGTAGGACCCTCCCACATTACAGCATCCTTTCCTATTTCCAATATCTGATTTATAAATTGAGAGACACATAGCTACTTCAAATCTGTAATATGCCTGTTACTAGATTTGATTTGTTATGAGCAAACTCGAATCCAACATTATTGGATGCTTTTGGTTAAAAAAAAAAGTTACATGAGGTATTTTTTTTTTTAAGCACCTAGTGGTATTATTATTAAAGTTTTAGTCCCTGTGGTCTTTAAAAATATTCTTAAGAATACGACTTTTATATTTGACTGAAAGTTGTGGGAAATTACTATCTTGTTCAGCAATGAGTTGGTAAGAATTATATTTCAATTTAAATTTGATGTACAATTTGGAACAGCCTGGTATTTTTGGCAATATGAAGTTTGAATTTTCCCACAAATTCTTCTACACAGTTGTTGCTCCTACCTGCAATAGATCTGTTTTATGGGAATGCCAGAATTTCTATAAACCTCTCAACTCTTTTGCTCTGGCCCAGATCTTAGTTTGGGATCCACTGGCATGTTAAAATTGCATCTGTTTGAAATGGGATCTGATGTCCAGGGTCCCCTGCTCTGTGGCGTGGTTTTCTATGACAAGGGGTTTCTTTACTGTACATGCTTTTGTAAAGCAGTACTTTTTTTTTTTTTTTTTTTTGAGGGGGCATCATTTAGGCGGTGTAGCTTTTATTGAGTTATTTTTTAAGCTGTTGAGCTTTATATTTTGTAGGGTATTTGCAGGGGCTATGTCACAGAGATATCTAAATCACTTCTGATAATGTTTTTTCTAATAAATTTCCTTTAAGTGCTTTACTATTAATAATGACCCTTAGATAGTCTATTTTTATTTTCTTGTTTTTCCTGCAATTCCAGTTTTCCCCTTTCCTATGCAGAATGCCACTCACTAAATTTAAAGAAAATTAAACACACATGAGAGCAGAGCTAGCCCCTCCCCTGTTATGTTCACTTGGCTACTTTTTCTGTATTATAGCATTCATCTCTTGAATTAATTTAAAAAAAATTCTGCACGGCTCTTGGCTTATAATTTAATTTCAAGTGTTTTATCAACATTTCCTAATTGCATACAATGGATAAGGCTGATACCTAGTGGAAGGATTAGGCTGTTAAAATTTTTAGTTGTTCATGTGATTAAATATTAATTTAAAAATTTAAATGTTTCCAAAGTTGTACACAATGGAATATGTAAAACTTTAAATATTGAAATCTGTACTATGACTAGCTAAGAACTTCCCAAATTTATGGGAAAATTCAGTTATGTTTGCTTTGCATTTAATGATGTTAGTGTTTTTATAGTAAATAGTGCCTGTTTTCTTTCTTACTTTTTTCCCCTCATTGGGCAGTGTAATAAACCAACTGTAACTGAATGGTATTTTTACTGCGCTGGGCCCCATTAATGTCAATAGGATGTTTGCACTAATAAGTTTGATAGAACCTTACATAGAATAGTTTGCAGTGATATTAGTAAAAATGTAGTGCATAAACAGGGCATGGCTTAGTAAGAGGAAAGTGACTACTACTATAGCTGAAATTACTAGGGCAGTGACAAGATTAAACAGCTCTTGAAGTTGTCTGTATACATGTCTGAAGCATAATATTTTGGTGAATTAATTGGCATACTTGTGGTCTCGTGTACAAAATCATGAGAGGCAAGATGAAAATCGCACATTGCCATTGTCCAAACGGCTTGTGAGCCTCGACTATAATTATTGATTGGTTTGTTCATTCAGCTTTATTTATTGAACCTCTGCAATGGACCGTCCTGACTTGTGCTGGAGATAGTAGTGAATAATACACCCTGTAAGAACAGTTGCTTTAGTTATAGACTTGTCCATATATTGGATATGTGGAATATTATCAAGGGCCAGAAAACACCCTTTTCTGGAAGAGTAGAAAGTAGAGAATTCATGGACCTGTAAAAAAGGCTTCTTATCTCCTTTGACTTCTGTTAGCTTAGTGTTCTGGGGGGACAGGTATTCTGCTTGTAAAATATTGCAACTAAGGACTGTAAAATAATTAGAGGTTCTTGGGGGAAAGAAAGAAAAGATGTTATATAATGTAAATGAATTAATAGCAAAAATTTAAAAAAGATCTTTGGGATTTTAAAATGAAAATGATCACATATGATAATAAAGATTTATTGGACATTACTTGTTTCAAAGCCCTTTGCAACAAATATTAAATATTTCCTAGTAATTTTCTCATTGGTTTCCCCACTGCCTTACAAGGGAAGTGCTAATATCCCCATTTATGGATGAGAACACAGAGGCATATTGTTCCCAAAGAAGGTGGTAGAGTAGAGACTGAAATCAGGTTTGTCTCTGTAGAAATGTAGTACCTTAACTGCAATGTGGAGGGGCCCTGCATTTTTCAGATTTTCCAGAGTCAGGGATTTCTGAGCCCATGCCAGAGAGCTCTTATGGCAGAAAGACTGTGTGTGCTGAGTAGTGAATTAGATCTCTGCCTTTTGGTGTTTCATCACATGTTTGGAGAAGTTCAGAAAAACGGTATTTATAAAGTGAGAGAAAGAATCAGTGAATTATTCTCACTCTACCATTAACATTCCAGTAGTTTTGTGGGCAATCTCCACAGCTATTTGGGCTTCCCTTCTGGCTCAGCTGGTAAAGAGTCCGCCTGCAATGTGGGAGACCTGGGTTCGATCCCTGGGTGGGAAGATCCCCTGGAGAAGGGAAAGGCTACCCACTCCAATATTCTGGCCAGGAGAATTCCATGGACTGTATAGTTCATGGGGTTGCAAAGAGTCAGACATGACTGAGCAACTTTCACTTCCTTCCTTCCACAGCTATCTATATTTCGGGGCAGACTTTTCACTGAATGATTTCTGAAGCATCAGTTTGCCATATACATAGGCCTCTTTGGTCTTAGACTGTGAAGTATTCATGGACCTTTTCCACTCCTGTTTTTCTTGCCTCAGAGTGTGTCACAGTTTAATCTGAAGACTACAGTCGAGACTTTTATTTTGGGATAGTTTTGCCACTGAATGGGTAAAGCATAATACACTTCACTGCCTGTGTTTCTGTATATTCTTTTGAGATGTATAAGGGCTTGTGGAAGTTGGCCTGTTGCCAAATTACCTGGCATTAAAATAATGACAGCAAGCATTTATATAGTACTGTGTACCGGGTACTGTTCTAAGGGCTTTACATATATTAATTAACTCATTTAATTAAAAACATGTTTAAAAATGGACCACAGTAAATACATAAGTGATAAGTTATCATTTAGCTCCCCCCACTCTCCTCCTGGATGTTCACACACTTGTGACATTCAAGAAAGGAAAGTCTTGAGAACATTTTAATTTCTCTAATGCAGGGTAGGGGGGGATCACAGGGGTTGGTCTGGTATGTAACATTTCTTTGATAAAAGCTATACTTTTGGAAAGGGCTTCCCTAGTGGCTCAGTGGTAAAGAATCTGCCTACCAATGCAGGAGACACGGGTTCAATTCCTGGGTCAGGAATGTTCCCTGGAGAAGGAAATGGCAACACACTCCAGTATTCTTGCCTGAGAAATCCTATGGACAGAGGACCCTGGTGGGCTACAGGCCATGGGATCACAAAAGAATTGGACACAACTTAGTGACTGAAGATTATGAAACTTTGTAACATCTGACTTTAATCACTGCTCCTTGTAGAACATATGTTAGATTTGAGGCAGTAGACAAGCATACCACGTTTATCTTTCTGTTTTTAGATGCAATACTGTCAACCAAATAGCTTCTTCAAAAAAAGAATAAAATATAGGAATTTCAGGGCTTGAAAGGACTAGATAAGCAGTGCTTGAGTATTTGTGGTTGAAAGAGCTGAGTATTTTGTGTAACTTAAACATTCACTTTCACGTTAAGAAAATTTCTTGTTTACATAAAGGATAGGTTGACTTGTGAGATGTTGGAAAGAACTCATTTAGAGAAATGTTTTGCTAAAATATTGAAGATTAAAAGCAACAGACAGTAGGAAGTATAAATGAAAACTAGGCTACAAAATTTAAAACAGCATTCAAGTCATCTTAAAATAAATTATATCACCAACTCAATGAACATGAATTTAAGCAAACTCTTGGAGATAGTGAAGGACCGGAAAGCCTGGTGTGCTGCAGTCCATGGGAGCACAGAGAGTCCGCCGCGACTTAGTGACTCATTATTTTATTATCATCAGTATACCAATGCAGTATTAAAGGGCTCTGACTCTGGTACGGAGGTTGTCTATAACATTAAAACTTAAATATATATCACATATTTTGGAAAGCAGTGCCACATAGCATTTTAAGAACACTTTATGGACTCACAGGTCATTTCAGTAATTTCTTATTATCTGATAGACTGGGGCTTTTCTCATTTATAAGATTAATACAAATAATTTTATTATAAAGAAAAGTTTAATATTGGGTTAAGGGTCATCTTTAATGAATATAGCTGAAATCAATCCCCTCCACCAACTGTGAATTTTCTTTTCTGCTATTGTAACACTGCAGAAAAGGGCACTAGTTCTAAAAACTTTGTGCAGAAGAAGCACTTTACTCAAAAAGACTGCAGTGTTTTGGTAGGAGCAAGTGGAATGATTGAAACTGTTTTCAGAACCCCTCTCTCTGGTCCTTGAAAATGGAGGCATCAGTGAATAAGGATATTTTGGTAGCTAATATGTATTGTACTAATTGAAGTTATTACAAATAATTATATAATGCACAAATAATTACACAAATTACACAAATAAATTTCTCAAAATACGTTTCTTAAAAACATATCCATTCTATTCATGTATATGAATGGGATGACATTTATTTATTGTAGATTTCACTGTTTGTATACATGATTTATATATAAGCCAAATATATATATGTGTGTGTATATATATATATATTCTTTACAATGTAACATGTATGAAATATAAACCAGTATACGAAGTTTGTGTATATCTACCTAAAATGGGAAAATGGTACAAAGATATCTTAAATATATTATAAATGTCTTACTTTAGATCAAGTTAAATTTAAATATATGTAGAGGATTTGTGACTTTTTGTTTTCCTAATGCTTTAAGGAAAAGTAGGCTCATCATTTATTTTTTTTTGCACATTTTTATTGTTCTGTGTAAATGTAATTTGTTAATCCTGTGAAATTTGTCATAGATAAATTTGCTTGGATTATCTTGTCACCACCGTATCTGCATTCTTTTGTTCATTGCTTATTCATAATTTAACAGTCTGGCAGTGAGCCTTTTTGGGATGCTCACAAAAGATATATGACCTCTACCAGCTGCTACTATAACCTGCAGAATGCACAGCAAGACATTAGAAACGTGAGGATTCCTCTACTGATTAAAGTGCTCTTCATTTAAACAGTCTGTTCATAAGAATCTCAGGAATCTCTTGCTACCAGCAGTTTTGATTTTTTTTCTTCCTAACAAAATTAGTTCTAACAATTGAATCTTCATTTGGTATGATTTTTTCCCATTATCCAAAGGAAGTTAATTCCTAGAGTACTGTTTCTTCTTTATCACGAAACACTTCAGTGTTTTATATTTGGGGGTATGAAAGGTATTCAGAAATGGTTTTATTGGACAAGAAAAAACAGAGAGGCATAAATACCTCACATCCTAATCTTAGAGGAAATGGTTGGATTTTCGAATCCAAGCACTTTATAGTTTCTACTGTAAATACCCCATATTATGTAGTATGTGGTAGATATTAAAAATAGAATGTAACTTGAAGTGTAACTGCATCTTTAGGTTTTCATTATTCTGAATTAGTTTAGCATATGAATTTGTTCTCATCCCCCCGCCCCCACCTCTCTCAAGAAATCAGTAGATCAGTTTATGAGTAATGGCTAGTTTCGCCTCTCTTCTGTGCAGCCATATGATTACGGTTCAAAATAATTCATTGCTAATCCATGCAGTATTGGTTCATCTCCATCACTCTGTTCTGTGATTAGAGCCTCAGGCCTGCTGCCTTGCTTTCCACCCTGATTTTCTTTAACTGCAACCCTTGTTTTAATATAGTTCTGTAGTCACCACTCTCCCATTCGGCCCTCTCCATTCCTCATATATATCGATTGCAGTAGATTAATATTTATTTGAAGCTATTTTTCAGACTTTGTGAAAAATGTATTCATTTCTTACTGTGAATCTTCATCTAAAGGGAGGAGGAGAGGGAAGATGTAGGATTCAGGTATGCAAGTCTTCTTATAGAATAAAGCGATTGATTTTCCAGTCTTGATTCTTTGCTTTGGTCAATGTTGATCATTTATACACAAAGCAGGAAGTTTAGTTTCCTTAAAAAAAAATTAGGCAGATTAAGCTACAGTGTTGACAGTTTATCTCTACTTTGTAACAGTTCTAAAATGGCTTTCTGTATTTTCGAAGTATACACTGCAGTCAGTACAATCACCACAGTATACGTTGATCAGCTTGCGTTGAATATTTTCAGACAGGGACACAAAGCTATCATTTTTGTTAACATCAGAATTTGCCAATTTTACCGGAAGGTCATCTAACAGATTTTTAAAAGACTTTGTTTCAGATCTCAGTAGTCCTGTGTTCCTTTTAATAATTACTTTCGTCTCATTGTAGCCGTGTGTTTGAAAGTGTAGGTCAATGAGGATGATTGCATTCAGAATTTCATGATCTGTGTAGTGGAACAAATTGAAAGCAAAGCCTGTATCAATCACTGTGAAGGGAGGGTTAATTGTTACCGCTTCTCAAGCCTCTGGACAGATAAACCAGTAATGAAATACTTATTGCTCTGATATGTGAATGCTAAAGGATGAAACAATGGAAACAGGAGCAGTCTTCAGAGGTAACCAAAGAGGCAAAGAAAAACGAATAAACTGGATGAAAGTACAGAACTGTGTACTGCAGTAACTCTCTTAAAAGTAATATTGTTTTTAGCCTCCTACCCATCTTTTTTCTGACAGGTTAGGGCAGAATCATATATCAGGTTGCTAAAGCCAAATAAGAATATAAACGGAAAACTCTGTTAAAAAAAAGTGTAATCCTGTGCTTTACATGAAGTCTGTATATTTTACTAAAGTAATAGGTAAAGCACTATATAAGGTTTCTCTTTTAAAAAATTAGCGATGTTGCATATATTAAATATTATACATGAGTAAATGGTCTAAATTCTGAAATATTTTAAAGGATTGTTTTGTCTTTGAAGGGATTTTAGAGTTATTGGCCCATTGTAGACCAAAATATTGAGGAAATAGTGAAATACATAAGGAAATAGTAAAATGAGAATTAGTGTTACAAAGAAATCGTGAGATAAAAATAAATACATTTAACCATTTCTTCCATATGAACTTAACATTTAAACATCTGGTAGTTACTTATATGTTGAAATATATGCAAAAATATTTAGCCAAATTGAAGTCTTAGGCCCATGACAATCATCTCAACACAGTGGGTAGTTCTGAAAATTAATGAGAATGATAATACTGTAAAGACTGTTCCAGAGTTTGCCCAAATTCATTATCTAAGACTCTTGTTAAGAACATCTCAAAGAATTTTAACCAGGAAAATATATTAATGGTTCAAAAGCATTTCAAAACCTTGAATTATAAAAGTATAATGGAATTATATATGCAAGAGTTATAGTTAGCAACAGAGATAGCAGAAGGTATTATGAAGGCATATTATCCCATAACCTATACTGCTATAGGACATGGATTCATCCGTAGGGTTTAATCTCAGACATTATTTTTGGTTTTTAGGACAAGAAATTGGGATCATTTAAAAAATAAAATAGAGGAATTCCTTGGTGGTCTAGTAGTTAGGACTCTCTGCTTTCACTGCCAATGGCCCAGGTTCAATCCCTGGTTGAGGAACTAAGATCCCACAAGTCACACAGCATGGCCAAAAAAAAAAAAAAAAGTAAAAATACAATAAAAAGGGTCTCTTCCTACTAATACAGGGAAGCTTATAGCTATAATAAGTTAAGTATATCTTTTAGCAGTCACTTCTTCTCTGATGCAAACAATTACTAACAAGATAGAAAAGTCTTAGCAAAAAAGAAAGAGCTGTGTCATACCTTTGTGTTTATCTTCAGAATGTTAAGAATTTCCAAAGGCCCTTTCCTGCGAGGTATTGATGTGGCTGCATAGCAGCTTAAACAAATGACTTGGGACATAGCCCTTTTTATGACAGTAGCACCATCCTCTAGCTGATGTGATTTTGTATATTGTAAAAGATAACTATAAGAGGAATTCTATAACATCCCTAGACTAGGATATTTAAACTGCTATTCAGATATGCTAGGGTGCAAGTCAGTTAGAGAGTCCTGAAAGTCAAGCTGTACCAAGGAATGTCAGATTTTGTGTACAATAGAGGGCAGGCAAAAAGCAAGAAGTGTTCCATTCAGTTCAGTTCAGTCGCTCAGTCATGTCTGACTTTTTGTGACCCCATGGACTGCAGCATGGCAGGCTTCCCTGTCCATCACCAACTCCCAGAACCTACTCAAACTCACGTCCCTCGAGTTGGTGATGCCATCCAACCATCTCATCCTCTGTTGTCCCCTTCTCCTCCTGCCTTCAATCTTTCCCAGCATCAGGGTCTTTTCAGATGACTCAGTTCTTCACATCAGGTGGCCAAAGTATTAGAGTTTCAGCTTCAGCATCAGTTCTTCCAATGAATATTCAGGGCTGATCTCCTTTAGGATGGACTGGTTGGATCTCCTTGCAGTCCAAGAATCTTCTCCAACATCATAGTTCAAAAGCATCAATTCTTTGGTTTTCAGCTTTCTTTATAGTCCAACTCTCACATCCACGCATGACTACTGGAAAAACCATAGCTTTGACTAGATGGACCTTTGTTGGCTAAGTAATGTCTCTGCTTTTTAATATGACAGGTTGGTCATAGCTTTTCTTCCAAGGAGTAAGTGTCTTTTAATTTCCTGGCTGCAGTCACCATCTGCAGTGATTTTCGAGCCCCCAGAATAAAGTCTCTCACTGTTTCCATTTTTTCCCCATCTATTTGCCCTGAAATCATGGGACCAGATGCCCCATGATCTTAGTTTTCTGCATGTTGAGTTTTAAACCAACTTTTTCACTCTCCTCTTTCACATTCATCAAGAGGCTCTTTAGTTCTTCTTCACTTTCTGCCATAAGGGTAGTGTCATCTACATATCTGAGGTTATTGATATTTCCCCCAGCAATTTTGATTCCAGCTTGTGCTTCATCTGGCCTGACATTTTGCATGATATACTCTGCTTGTAAGGTAAATAATAAGCAGGCTGACAATATACAGCCTTAACGTACTCCTTTCCCAATTTGGAACCAGTCTGTTGTTCCATGTCCAGTTCTGATTGTTGCTTCTTGACCTACATACAGATTTTTCAGGAGGCGGGTAATGTGGTCTGGTATTCAGATCTCTTTCAGAATTTTCCACAGTTTGTTGTGATTCACACAGTCAAAGGCTTTGGCGTAGTCAATAAAGCAGGAGTAGAAGTTTTTCTGGAATTCTCTTGCTTTTTCGATGATCCAGTGAATGGTGGCAATTTGATCCCTGGTTCCTCTGCCTTTTCTAAATCCAGCTTGAACATCTGGAAGTTCGAGGTTCACGTACTGTTGAAGCCTGGCTTGGAGAATATTGAGTATTATGTTGCTAGTGTGTGAGATGAATGCAGTTGTGTCGTAGTTTGAACATTCTTTGGCATTGCCTTTTTTTGGGATTGTAATGCAAACTGACCTTTTTCAGGCCTCTGGCCACTGCTGAGTTTTCCAGATTTGCTGGCATATTGAGTGTTAACACTGTCACAGCTTCATCTTTTAGGATTTGCGATAACTCAACTAGAATTCCATCACCTTCTCTAGCTTTGTTTGTAGAGATGATTCCTAAGGCCCACTTGATTTTGCATTCCAGGATGTCTGGCTCTAGGTGAGGGATAATAAACATATACTTAAGACAGGAGCCCATGGATATATCGAGATTGTCAGGGCAATACTTTATGAATTACCATCGGCCACTTGCTTGTTTGATTCTAGTAGAATAGCAGCTAATGGCATAAGTCTTGGTGACTTGTGTCAGTCTTTTGCTATCTTTGTAGGAAGTTCTGTTTTATGTAGTTTCTTCATTTGTATATTGAGTTGCTAACATTTCCTTCCTGCTATAAAATTATGTGACTACATGATTTAAATAACATGAATGCATGATACAAAATAATGAGTTTAAGTCATGTGAATTTTTATTCTGATGGTGTTAATATTTACATATATTCCTTATTTATAAAACTATTAAATAAACTAAAGTTTTCAGATCAAATGTGATGCTTGCCAAGCAGGTTTCAATCATTAAAATATAGGATACCTAAGTATTTTTCTTCTATGAAAACATCTTTTAAAAGAAACTCTTATTGCAAGAATGTCCAGAGGGGCATTGCAGAGGAAGCAATAGGCTGTATTAAGTTATATTTTAAAGTGACATATTATGCACATGACTCAGTGTAATGCTGAAGGAAAACTCTGGAAGTGTTCAGTGATAAATACATTTGTTGGTTAAATTCAATCAAGACAGTAGAACAACTCTGGAAATATTTCAAAACCAGATGATATACCACAAAGAAAGAAGTTAATGTAATATTTGATGGACAAGCCAGTGCTTAGGGGAATACCTAACCCCTGAAAATGTTGTGTGTTCCTAAAACATTTATAAAAGAATAAATTTCTGTAGTGAGGTAACAGCAACAATTATTTATTTATTTTTAACCTTGTTTTTCAAAGGAGCTTCCTTCTAATTCTTCTTCTTTACTTGTAAAGTTAAACTGGTTTAGTGTTTTTGGGGTATACAGTAAATCCTAAAGGAAATCAACCTGAATATTCATTGAAAGGACTGCTTCAGAAGCTGAAGCTCCAGTATTTTGGACACTTGATGTTAGGAGCCAACTGATTGGAAAAGGCCCTGATGCTGGGAGGGATTGAGGGCAAAAAGGAAAAGGCAGCAGCAGAGGATGAGACGATTGGATGATATCACTGACTCAGTTCAGTTCAGCAGCTCATTCTTATCCGACTCTGTGTGACCCCATGGACTGCAGCACACCAGGTTTCCCTGTCCGTCACCAACTCTCAGAGCTTACTCAAACGCGTGTCCATTGAGTTGGGGATGCCATCCAACCATCTCATCCTCTGTTGTCCCCTTCTTCTTCTACCTTCAATCTTTCCCAGCATCAGGGTCTTTTCAAATGAGTCAGTTCTTCGCATCACATGGCCAAAGTATTGGAGTTTCAGCTTCAGCATCAGTTCTTCCAATGAATATTCAGGACTGATTTCCTTTAGGATTGACTGGCTGAATCTCCTTGCCGTCCAAGGGACTCTCAAGAGTCTTCTCTTAACACCGCAGTTCAAAAGCATCAATTCTTTGGTGCTCAGGTTTCTTTATAGTCCAACTGTCACATTCATACATGACTACTGGAAAAACCATAGTCTTGACTAGATGGACCTTTGTCAGCAAAGTAATGTCTCTGCTTTTTAATATGCTGTTTAGGTTGGTCATAACTTTTCTTCCAAGGAGCAAGCATCTTTTAATTTCATGGCTGCAGTCACCATCTGCAGTGATTTTGCAGCCAACCCCCAAATAAAGTCTCACTGTTTCCATTTTCCCCCCATCTATTTGCCATGAAGTGATGGGACTGCATGCCGTGATCTGTTTTCTGCATGTTGAGTTTTAAACCAACTTTTTCACTCTCCTCTTTCACTTTCATCAAGAGACTCTTAAGTTTGTCTTCACTTTCTGCATAAGGGTGGTATCATCTGCACATAGGATTGAAATAACTCAACTGGAATTCCATCACCTCCTCTAGCTTTGTTTGTAGTGATGCTTCCTAAGGCCCACTTGACTTCACATTCCAGGATGTCTGGCTCAACACCATTGTGGTTATCTGGTCATGAAGATCTCTTTTGTAGAGTTCTTCTGTGTATTCTTGCCATCTCTTCTTTATATCTTCTGCTTCTGTTAGGTCCATACCATTCTATCCTTTTTTGTGCCCATCTTTGCACAAAATGTTCCCTTGCTATCTCTACTTTTCTTGAAGAGATCTCTAGTCTTTCCCATTCTATTATTTTCCTCTGTTTCTTTGCATTGGTCACTAAGGAAGGCTTTCTTATCTCTCCTTGTTGTATTTCCAACTTAGTGGACGTGAATGTCTTATCTCTCCTTGCTATTGCTATCACTGACTCAGTGGACATGAATTTGAGCTAACTCTGGGAGATAGTGAAAGACAGGAAAGCCTGGCATGCCACAGTCCATGGTATTGCAAAAAGTCGGACATGACTTAGTGACTGTATACACACACACATATACATACATACATACATACATACATACATACATACATACATAGGGTGTGTGTGCATGCTCAGTCTCTCATTCCGACTCTGCAGCCCTGTGGACTGTAGCCTGCCAGGGTCCTCTGTCCATGGAATTTTCCAGGCAAGTCATTCTATAGTGGGTTTCCATTTCCTATTCTAGGGAATCTTCTTGACCCAGGGATCGAACTCATGTCTCCTATATTGGCAGGTGGTTCTTTACCACTGTGCCACTTGGGAAGCCTGTTCATAGGGTAGACAGATTTATTAATAAATATTTATGATTGGATAAGATTTCTTGCTCCTGATAGACTGACTTTAAAATTTTTTTAATTTAATATGTTACAAATATATATTTTTGTTCCATATGTTGTATATATGGAACAAATATATGTTTGTTTTGTTGTTGTTTTATTGTTTGGCCAGGCAGCATTTGGGATCTTAGTTTCCCAGTGAGGGATCATTGGAAACATGGAGTCTTAATCCCTGGACCACTAGGGAAATCCCTAGATTAATGAGTTTTTAAATACATGTATCAGTCACTTATTTATTGTTTTCTTTGAACATTTCCAATTAATGTGTTTAATAGATACCATAAGAAGATAACTTTTTAAAGATAATATAAATTAATATAGATTATCCAAACATGTATTCTATATATTATCTAGAGATTAAGAGTACTTTATCTCCTTAGGGTATTATGCTTTTCAGTGATGATTTAATACCACTGATCAAAATATTTTTCCTAAAAGTACTCTGTACTTCAAGAGGCAATTTTCTATTTTTCTGCTATGTAAACACTTAAGAAAAAAGTATGGTATGGTGTAAACTGGACTTCTGTAACTCCAGTCTCTCCCTCTTTACTCATCAGAGACCTTTTCTCAAAGCTGATTTTAGCTAGGTATTAGGAGATTCCTAATAGCTAGGTGAGGAGAACTGACTCATTGGAAAAGACTCTGATGCTGAGAAAGATTGAAGGCAGGAGAGGAAGGGGACAACAGAGGATGAAATGGTGGGATGGCATCACCAGCTCGATGGACATGAGTTTGAGCAAGCTCCAGAAGTTGGTGATAGAAAAGTCTGGTGTGCAGCAGTCCATGGGTTTGCAAAGAGTTGGACATGAATGAGCTGAACTGCTTAGGAGACAATCTGATTAGAACAATTTATAGTTAGGGGTAAAGCTTATTTTCATTTTTTAAAAGGAAGCAATACTAATAAACAAGACTTTAATTGGTAGAACACAGAGAATCTTTCATGTTCTTGCCTGTCTCTCCACACCACACATATTTACCCCTCTAAGAGAGATGTCGGTCAACACTTTGAAATACCTCTTCTGAAACTTTAGCAGCATCTCATCATGACATTGTTTTAGAAATAATGTGAATTTTCTCACATTATTGAGTGTAAAAATGGAAATGTCATAAGCTGAGTTAAATGCACGAGGTGTACACATTTTCCTTGCTAACCATTTTTTTTTTCTTTTCTAATTAAAAGTCTCTGGTATAGAGCTAGTACAAAGAGAAGAGATTTAGAATTGGGTGGTAGGCTGTGACACCAAGGTTGCAAGTGTCCCCTTAGTGCTGAAATAGAATTTAAATGGGAAATTTACAGATGGCTATAGTGTTCTTTGTAGAAAGGAATCTGCAGCAGGTGTTTAGATTTGGGTTGAACCAAACTATAACAGACTCCACAAGATCCATCCCGTCCCCACTTCTTCTCGAGTTCATTTCACTAAGTCTTGCTCCAAGCGCAGATGTTCCCGCCTAGCTGTATTTTGCTGTCATTCACTTGAAAGCAGATTTAGTCTATACACGGTCACAAAAACTTTTGATAGACTCTGAGTGAGTGAGACCTCTCCTAACTTAGGCAGGAATTTTTAACCCATGGTCCATCAGTGTTATACCAGTATGTGAATGGGCTTCAGGGGATCCAAGAAATGGCATATTCATACATTTTCACCAGTTACTCAAGGGAGTATATTTATCCTGAAAATCTGTGTCAAGAATTTTGAAGAGTCTGATACTTTATCCTACGTGCAAGCTAATAAGTTGGCCTGCTGCAGTTTAATGGATACTGGTAGAAGATGCAAGACCTTTGATTCAGAGATGAAGAAAAGTTAAGTTTAATACAGCATTAGCAATTGCCGGGATATCAGCATGTAATTCTCTGAGCCCCAATTCCTTTAGGAGGGTGCAAAGAGGACTAGATAATACCTATACACACAATAGCTTATGTTACAAGAACTCTGATCTTAGGGACTCTAAATCTTTTAGAGATGTGTTCTTTTTCCTCAGAGGGAGAAACATTAGCTCTATCTTCCAGAGCCGTTCTCTACACAAGCAAACTTCAGTGGACAGTTTGGAGCAAAGGATAGTTAGTACCTTGCCTGCAAGATGCTCAGAAATGCAAGAGACTCATGGAAACCTGTCTCTCATTGATCTGAATCACTGTTGTGGGGATTATTATAGATGAGAGGATCTAGAGCTGAAATAGTCCTGTAGAGATTCTTGGAGCTTAATGCAAAATGAAGTCAGCTATTTGGACAGAAAGTGACCAAGGTTTCAAGTATGTAATCTTTCCAAAATTGTATATGATGCAGAATCTTAGTCTTAATCATGATTCAGTAGTGGACAGATCCTTATGATGTTAATGTTTTCACATTCTAATATATTACATCATGGCAGGTATCTGTCCTATTTTTAAGCTTGCTCTCTTCCTGATTTGTTCTATTTATCCATACATTTTAATTTCCCAAGAGTTCACTTGGTGCCTTTGCTGTATATTATTTAAGCTTTTCCATCACTCAGTAAGATGTGTTTGGCAATATCTTCACTTTACAGGTAAGGTCATAGTTAGTAAGGATTTGAAACTGGACTCAAACCTGTTTGTGTTGAGTTAGTATAGAGTAGAAATGACATCCTGATACTAGCTTCCTTCTGTCTCCTTTAGAGTTATTTTCTGTTTTCAGTCTTTATTCTGGGGCTTTTCTATTAATGCTATTAATTCTATCTGATTAATGCTATAGGTCCCATCTTCTATATTGCCTTTAATACATTCCATTGGCTTATAGGTGTTGAGTCTTCTTGCATCCTGAAATTTTACTAAATCATAACCTTTCTTATCTTCTGATTTCATCGTTAACTATCTCTATAAAGCTAATGATTACAATTGCAAAATAAACAGATCATCAAAACTTGCTGATCAAACCTAGCATTATGCTGAAGTATTACATTAAAGATTATTATGAGGAGATTATGATATTGTTTAGCAAGTTACAGTCTACAGTTCTTTTTCCCACATAGTTTTTACAACAATCACAAGTGAACAGGTTTCCGTTTTGTGAGTTATGGTGGCATGGGTTATAATACATTCCTGTCTTTTGTATAGCATGGCACTTTTGAATATGCCTTGATTTAATGATGTGTCACACTTGAAAGTCTTGGTTAAAAGACTTGTGCATGCATGTTCCATTGCCAAGTCACATCCTACTCTTTGCAACCCCATGGACTATAGCCTGCCAAGGTTCTCTGTTTGTGGGGTTTTCCAGACAATACTTGGGAGTGGGTTGCCATTTCCTCCTCCAGGGTATCTTCCCAACCCAAGAATCGAATCTGGGTCTCCTGCATTGGCAGGTGAATTCTTTAACCACCAGTAAGCCCCAAATAACCTGTGATTTAAAGTCAAGTCAGATCCAGCTATAAATTTGGTGTTTGCCTCCTGTCAATGCCCAATCACTTGGCACGTTGTTTTCCCCTTTTCTAGTCTTTTAGCCCAATTTTTATCCCAATAGGATTTACTGATACCATTCTAATATAGTTTAATGCAAATTCATTATCAGAACACTGCCTGATAGCTAATACACTCAGACCCAAATATCCTCTGTTGGGTGCATTCCCTAATTATTTTCTGCATGGGGATGTTTATATAAATGACAAACAAATATCTGTAGATAGTGCTGAAATATCAAACTGGAAAGTGCTCTTGAAGAGGTGACAGTGGGACATGGAAATTGTCTATCAACAGATGGGTAAACAGATCATAGTTCATTAGTAGAATCTATCATTAAAATTCTGCGTGTCCATATCCAGGGTAGAGGACTGTTAACCAAAGTAATGGATGATAAAGAAATGTTATAGTTCTTCCAAGCTTGTTTTTCTAGAGATTGTGATCTCTTCGGAAGGGAAGAAATTAGTCTCCTTCATTTTGCATGCCCAATGGTGAAACACATTCTTGGAACAGAGTTCCACTTGGAACACTGAATGAAGGGATGAATGAATTCCAATTCTAATTATACTTATTTCGTATTTATGTTTCATTAAAGAAATCCTCCATATCTGTCAGAAACCTACAACCACCCTTTGCATACCATGATAATGGCCACTGATCTAAAAGAAATTTTTAGAGAAAATTAAGCATTTTATAAATTAGTTTTTATAAATGCTTAGAAGTTTCTGGTCTATTCTGGATTTCAGAGCTGAATTCTTTACATTATTGAGAGTATACCCTTGTAATTCTACAGAGTATAGTCTTAGATTCAAGATGTGTCAGGACTCTATTAAGCAAGGAACCAAGAAAATCGCTTAGAACCAAATATACCATTGACAGTGTCTTTACCTCCAAATGATGGCGCCAAATGGATGGCATCAGGAACAGTGGAATATCTCCAATTAGAGCCATATTAGATCTATTTTATAGTCAATTATCGTCCCATAAAATTTGAATCTCATTAATTCTGTATTTCACAAAATTGTACCTATAATAATTTAAGTTGATTAGGCCAAAATTTAAAAAAATTTAATCATGTAAAATACAAGAGATTACAAAGAGGCTGACATTTTTCTAGGGATCTTTAGAAGGACTGTTCATCCATCCCATGACTATGTGTACACAGTACCTGTAACAAAGATCTTTGCATGGAAAATCACGTGTAAGCATACAGTGAAAAACACTGTGATCAATTTTGCTTTTTACCGTGATTTATTAATAGTGGTGAAGGTTGTTACTTTTATACAAACCAGTAGAGGGATAAAATTTGATAAACTTGATTGAACTTAATATATATAAAGAAACAAAATAATTAATGGCTCTAGGGAAAGACTGAATCAGTAGTTCAAATATACTAATTCCTTTCTGTCTTTACTCTGAACATTGCTCACTCTCTCCAAAGTTTATTATCTACTGTCACTGAATTTGGTCTTCAGTGGTGGTCAGGCATGGTCAAATATATTGATATATCTCAAATAATTTTAGGAATAAAATTTAACTAGAAATTTATTAATGTATGATAAAGAGGCACATTTAATTCCCTGAACCCAAAGTAACATCTGACACATTGATATATATACCTAAATACCTCCACACACACATATTCACACAGACTACATGGATGGAAACAGAGCTCTCACCTATAACACAGTTAGAAATTCTGCTGTGTTAATAATAAGAACTGTTTAATGGGCAGAAGCTTTCTATTTGCGCAAGGAGAGCACTGAGCTCCAGAAATGAGTATGGCTGTGCATGGCTATTTGGTCTGGTGTCCCAGTGTGGTAATGACTTGATTTATTTTGTCCAGGTCTACTCTGGCTTCCCAACTCCAGGTGAAAATGTTCTTTTATATGTTCAATATCGATTTAGAGAGACTGTTCTCTTTCTGAAAAACACAGGCCATCTCTGGACTGTGCTTTTCTACCCGGAAAATTTGAGCAACTGCACATACGTTGTACAGTTTTAATAATAATACATTAATAGTTACTGTTTATTGCATTATTCATGTGTCAGACACAGCGACAAGCTCTTTAGCATGTTATCATAACTTTTTCAGCGTTTGAGTTTGCTAATTTGTAACTTGTGTTTGCTATCTTAAAATGTTGCGCACTATAAGCATTTATTTTCTATTCCAGGTATCTATTTGCCATGTGTGTCATCTCTTAGAAATTATGAAAGCTGCAAAATTTCACTTTGTTTGACTGAGTCACTCTCTTACCCGTCTGTGTCTCAGTTTGGAGAATGTATGCTTCTTGAATTTGGTGGCAAAATCAAAGTAAGCATTATGAACTTATGGAAGTTCTTATTTTCCTCTCAGTTCTATAGTTTAGGACATTTGTAGCCTAAATGTAGAAGCTTCATTATCAAATCATTGCTGTTACACTCCTTGCTCCCCACCTCAACGCAGTACAGGAAAATTTCAGTGTAGCTTTTACACCTGGCTGCTGTTTCTATGCTCCTTTATCTCAGACTCACTCAGCATTTCTTTAAATATACTTCATCAGTTCCCTTAAAGCTGGACCTTTCCATTTTCAAGTGCAACCTAAAGTTTTGTTTTTCTTTTAGAAAAAAACCTGTGACCCCAATCTCTACTTTGATTTTTATTTCTTGTTATCCTTATAAATTCTTTAAAATGAAAGCCCTACTCTCCCCAAATAACCGAAGGCTTCCAGAAGTTCTTTCTCACCCCATGAACTTACCATGACTTTCAGGTTTTCCCAGCCAACTATAGTCCCCTTCCTTGTATAGCTCCACACTGGAGCTGACCTGCTACCAACAGACACTCAGTCTTTATCTCCAAAATCTCTTGGCAGCATCAGATGCTTCTGATCCCTCTTTCCTTTTTGTGACACTCTGGTCCCTTGACTTGCATGATGCCGTGCATTTCTGGTATTCCTCCCAGCTTTCTGTTTGTTGTTCAGGGTTCTCGCCTCATTTTCTACTCCCTAGAGGAGTCTACCATTCATTTCGATGGTTTATAAAAGCAAGTAAAGATGCTGACAACACACTTGTTCCGTTTGACCAGTGCCTCTCCTGATCTCTAAACCCATATACACAGTTGTCTGTTGACCATAGGCATTCATATGTCCACTGGGCGCTTTACAATCAAGGGGACCCAAAGTTTACTGTATAGTGTCTGCACATGGTATGTATCTTGTTCTGTCAAACTGTTGGCAAATACACTTCTGTTTGCTTTAACCGTTGAAATCTGGGCTTTCTTGTTTTTCTTTTGATCTGGTTTCTGGACACACTACTTATTTTGATAGATTCTTTACGTGTTTATTTGCCTTGATGTTTTTGTTTGTAAACTTTTGCATTGTTTCATATTCCCGAGAAACCACAAATTCTTTATATTTAGTCTGACTTTTGATAGAAGATACCTGGTGTTTAATAGGTGTGTATGGGTGTGTGTATTTGCACACCTTAAGGGTAAATCAAATAAAGACTCCAAAGATGAATATTGACCTGGAGTAAGTTTGGACAGTTGAAATAAGCTAAGCATTTGAAAGAACTGTGTTTACAATTATAGGAGTAAATACTTCACATACTATAATTCTAATGTCATTTTGTCATTTTTAGACTTCTTTCTTTTGAGAAATCTGCAGTTTGCATGAATTGTGTTCAAGTCTCTGGTAAACACAGACTTAATTATGACTGTGATAGCAGAGGAGGGGGTCGGTTCAGTGGGAGCCCCGAGAGTGAGCACATAGCGCTCGGTTGGGCATTGCCAATTTGTGTTGAAACCCCTGAGTATCTTCAGGTTTACAGAGGTGAACAGCTTATTCTCTGAATCCATCAGGTAGTAAGTATGAATGTAGTACTGTTATGTATAGTCCATCTCATACCCCTTTGTGGAGTATGCTGACTGAAGTCAGGTAGCTTATGAAAAGGATCAGTTCAGTTCATTTCAGTAGCTCAGTCATATCCGACTCTTTGCGACCCCATGAATCACAGCACGCCAGGCCTCCCGGTCCATCACCAACTCCCGGAGTTCACTCCAACTCACGTCCATCGAGTTGGTGATGCCATCCAGCCATCTCATCCTCTGTCGTCCCCTTCTCCTCCCACCCCTGATCCCTCCCAGCATGAGTCTTTTCCAATGAGTCAACTCTTTGCATGAGGTGACCAAAGTACTGGAGTTGGAGCTTTAGTATCATTCCTTCCAAAGAAACCCCAGGGTTGATCTCCTTCAGAATGGACTGGTTAGATCTCCTTGCAGTCCAAGGGACTCTCAAGAGTCTTCTCCAACACCATAGTTCAAAAGCATCAATCCTTTGCCGCTCAGCTTTCTTTATAGTCCAACTCTCACATCCATACCTGACCACATGAAAAACCATAGCCTTGACTAGACAGACCTTTGTTGGCAAAGTAATGTCTCTGCTTTTCAATATGCTATCTAGGTTGGTCATAACTTTCCTTCCAAGGAGTAAGCGTCTTTTAATTTCATGGCTGCAGTCACCATCTTCAGTGATTTTGGAGTCCCCAAAATAAAGTCTGACGCTGTTTCCACTGTTTCCCCATCTATTTCCCATGGAGTGATGGAACTGGATGCCATGATCTTCATTTTCTGAATGTTGAGCTTTAAGCCAACTTTTTCACTCTCCTCTTTCACTTTCATCAAGAGGCTTTTTAGTTCCTCTTCACTGCATCTGCATATCTGAGGTTATTGATATTTCTCCTGGCAATCTTGATTCCAGCTTGTGTTTCTTCCAGCCCAGAGTTTCTCATGATGTACTCTGCATATAAGTTAAATAAGCAGGGTGACAATATACAGCTTTGATGTACTCCTTTCCCAGTTTGGAACCAGTCTGTTGTTCCATGTCCAGTTCTAACTGTTGCTTCCTGACCTGCATATAGGTTTCTCAAGAAGCAGGTCAGGTGGTCTGGTATTCCCATCTCTTTCAGAATTTTCCATAGTTTATTGTGATCCACACAGTCAAAGGCTTTGGCATAGTCAATAAAGCAGAAATAGATGTTTTTCTGGAACTCTCTTGCTTTTTCGATGATCCAGCGGATGTTGGCAATTTGATCTCTGGTTCCTCTGCCTTTTCTAAAACCAACTTGAACATCTGGAAGTTCACAGTTCATGTACCGCTGAAGCCTGGCTTGGAGAATTTGGAATATTACTTTACTAGCGTGTAAGATGAGTGCAATTGTGCGGTAGTTTGAGCATTCTTTGGCATTGCCTTTCTTTGGGATTGGAATGAAAACTGACCTTTTCCAGTCCCGTGGCCACTGCTGAGTTTTCCAAATTTGCTGGCATATTGAGTGCAGCACTTTCACAGAATACCTCATGTCTAATGTTATATGTGATCCTTCATTTTCATTTTGTGTGATTTATGATTAATTGTTAATTAGGTAGAATCTGTACCATTTCCTATCCTTCCAGATTTGTATCAGGGGGCTTTAGAAGAAAAGAGGATATTTGATTATAAGGTAGTAATCAAACACATGGAAGAACTTTAAAATAGAAATTATGCAGGAGGGTTTCCTTGCTTTTTCTACTTTCTTTGTATTTAAATAGATTCCCCACCCCGACTTAAATATTCTTTTTTTAAAAATTTATGTATTTGGTTTATTTGTGGCTGTGTTGGGTCTTCATTGCTGTGTGTGGGCTTTCTCTAGTTGCGGCGAGCTGGGGCTGCTTTCTAGTTGAGGTGCGTGGGCTTCTCCTTGGACTTCTCTGCTGTGGGGCACAGGCTCTAGGTCTCGTGGCCTTCAGTAGTTGCAGCTCTGAGGCTCTGGAACACAGGCTCAGTAGCTGTGGCACAGGGGCTTAGCTGTTCTTTGGCATGTGGGATCTTCTCAGACCAGGGGTCGAACCCATGTCCTTGGCATTGCAAGGTGGATTCTTAACCACTGGAACACCAGGGAGGGCCCCTGACTTAAATATTCTTTATAGTCATTAACTAACTCATGCAAGGAGTTTGGGAGAGAAGCAGAAAAAACAATGTTTATTACAGTAGCCATGGAGAAGCCGTGGATTATTATATGATTATATCCTTGACTATGTCTTGGAACAGGACAAAAGTGAAAGTAAAATCCTGCATTAATATAAAAAGAATCTGTTCAAATACACATGGAAACTAAAGAGACCTATCTCTTCCTGTGCCCCAGAGGTAGTTGGCTGAGAGAGTGTCTTAGACAAACCACCAAGAACATCACAGTGGAATGTCAAATTACAGACATTTTGTGGGGGTTGAGGGTGGGGGAAGCAGTTATTCTGTATACTATTACAGCTTTTATTAATTCAAAGAAAATGAAAATGATTTTCCTCATTACTCCATCAGCTAGTCAAATGTTGTCATACATTTGAGTTTTTAAACATTATTTTTATCCTTTACTATAGAATATAATCTTTGCTTATCCATGAATTTTATTTACACAAAATGTATACTTAATGTTTAGCGTAAAATGAGGAAGAAGCGGAGGACTTATGTAAAACTTAGTAGTGATACTTTAAGAAATAGGAGGAGATGAAAGCCTGCAGTAAGACAGTTCCATTTAATCCTAAGAACACTGACAGCAGTATATTGTGTTTCAGTTTGTTGTGTTTTCCTCAGCATTTGTGTTTAAACATATTCACCGACCTCTGGAAGTATTTAGAGAAATGTTTTTGCTGCTTAATTCCCCACGTAAATGGCAATTTCATGGCAGTTATTGAAATAAACATTTTTAAACTTGAAAATATTTTGTTGCTATTTCCATTACAGAAACAAATATTTAAAACCCAAAGTAATATTTTACCAGTAATTTGAACCCTAATAACATTTCTCTGAAAAAAATGTGTATTCCTATCTGGTTGTAGTGATGCCATCTTATGTTGGTTTTGCTGTCTTTCACACAAAATCTGCATAACATGTTATGATAAATTGCTGTATATCTCAAATTGAAGATGCCCTTGGGTTAGTCATAGTGTGAGGATTTCCTGATACCCTGTATGGCCACATGCTCCATCTTCTTCATCATCATCATCATCGTGATGAAGGCAACATGTGTTGAACTCTTTCTGCATCTCAGGCCATGTGCTCAGAGCATTAAACATGTTATCTCATTTAATTTCCAGATAAACCCTCTGAGGAAGACTTCTAACAACCATTTTTTGGGTGGGAAACTGTCTTCTCTGCTAATCAGCTGTGGTCTTATTTAAATTCTTTTAGAAAGCTATATTTCAGTGGTAAATACAAAGTAAAAGAATGAATAAAGTAGTTCAGACATTCAAATACAGAACAGCATATGATATTCAATTGTCTAAGTTAAATACTCAAGTAAATAATCAAACACAGGTATGAAACCCCTCACATAATTTTCATTTGCAATTATGGAGTCATAAAAAGCAATTAGAAAAAATGAAAGCTTTAAAAAAAAAACAAGTATTTTGGTACAGTGGTGTGTTATTTCTTGCTATTATTGAGAAACTGTGTGATTCTGTTTGAGTTTAGGGCCTTACTATATTAGCGGGAGGGAGAGGACAGGATGGTAATGAAATGTGTTGAAGAAGGTCTTCCTACTATAAATGCTGATATCCTGCAAAATGAATTGGTTGATTAATATTGGTTTGAACTGAAAACTATAAAGTCTGATGTTTATTATTGAAATTGTTAAAAATGAATTTCAAAACTAAAAACTATTAAACACTACTGATTTATTTCAAACTGCAAGTAATAGCATCAGCATAAAGTTAGAACTAGACAGATCATTTAATAAATGATTAGTAGATGATGAAAAATGCTCTCAAGAAGAGTTTATATTTCTAAATGGAACTGTTTTAAATGCAGGCATTAATAAGAGATAGATTACTAGCATTATATGAAATTTAAAAATATACTAAAGTTTAGGAATGTATACCACAATTTTAAACAACATTCCTTCTAATTCAAGATCTCTTTATCGCCTTCCCTTCTGAAAGGTATTTATTGTTTCAATGGGTACTATCCAGTGACTTTTCTTATTGTTAGTGGTAATAGGTAATGATCCTGAAGAAACTCTGGATAGAATTTAATGATAAAAATGACACTTTCTGGGGCTAAGGAAGTTTCTTTTAAAACATAAGCAGTTCTGAATGCAAATATATAATGGCAAAACAGGTCTTTTTTGTATTTTCTATAATAAACCCTGTATTAGGTATCTTTTAGAATTTAAATACAGAGTAACATTTGATAAGAGCTTTGCCAAGTGAGGGAAGACAGCAGATAAGGACATTAAACTGAAACAATGAGCTGCTAAAAAAGATAGTGGATTGAGCTGTTCCAAAGCAATTTGTGTGTGGGGGCATGGGGAGGTGACAGGCAGGAAGAAACTTTGAAAATGTGTTCTTCAGCTTTTTGAAGAATGGTCCTCTTTTAGCTCAAAGTGCTGGCTACAGGAAGACAGCGTGGAGTGGGTATGCTTGTATCCTTGACATTGAGGAGGGTGTACTGGCTCCCTGAGCACGCTTAAGGATGTGGTGGCCTGCAGTTTCTAGCCAGCCTGCAGCTTCTAGCCAGCCCATCTCATTCCCAGAGAAGAACCATTTAAGAGACAGAAGCAGTCGTTAGTATTATGATCAACTTTGAAGTTAGAATAGAGCTCCCAATTTTGATATTTAAATTAATTTGATGTTTGAAATAAACATATTCGGTCTTTAGCTGGAACTTTGTATGTAATTCAGTGAGATAATTCATGGAAAATTCTTTATTGGTTATAAAGGTCTATATAAATACTAAGTAATAGACAGTTGCAAGACATAAACAATCCTGATGCTTGGTATTTAGGTCCTTTGTTATTGTTACAGAAAAAGGAAAAGTGGACTGGGGAGAAGCTGTGGTTTGGGGGAGTCTAAGATGCCGTTACTTAATGGAAGATGCCGTTTTCACTGACTCTTCTTCCTTGGTATACCTGAAAATTGTATTCAGATAATAATTATTCTGACTTCCCTAAAATTCGAGTTCCAAAGTGATCATACTTATAAAAATAATGCTGGACTATAACTACTAATCTCCAAAGCAATATTGTCCCCACCTGGGACATTTTTTCAGCTGTCTGTTTTACTTTTTGCTGCACTAAATATGACAAATACTCATTGATTTATGCCAGACTCTGTGCTAAAACTATCTTTTGCATTACCCATTCCTTATTCAACCCTGTGGGATAGGTGATATTGTTGCTATTTTATAAATAAGGGTGCAGCAGTACAGAGGTTAAGTAAATTGCCCAAGGTCACACAGCTAGTAAATTTTATAATCAGGATTCCTACCCAAGTTCCCTGAACTCCAGATCCCAGGTTCCTGTCTCATATACCAGATATTTTATAATAAATGGGCTGAGCTTCCTCCCATCATTATTTTCACCATTTAAATTAAAAAGAAATCCAGTTGTTACTATATACATCTATTTTGATGTAAATAGAAGAGAAAGAAATATTTCAATGAAGACATTTAAAATTCCATATGAGTAGAGGAAATTCTAAGGATTTAATTGAAGTATCTGTTGTAAATCAGGGGTCTTCCCTGGTGGCTCAATTGGTAAAGAATCTGCTTGAGATGCAGGAGACCGGAGTTCGATCCCTGAGTCAGGAAGACCCCCTGGAGAAGGAAATGGCAACCCACTCCAGTATTCCTGCCTGGGAAATCCCATGGACAGAGGAGCCTGGTGGGCTACAGTCCATGGGGTCTCAAAGAGCCGAACACGACTTAGCAACTAAATCTGCCTACATTGTAAATCATGCATGCTAAGTCACTTCAGTTGTGTCCAACTTAGCATGCATGATTTACAATGTAGGCAGATTTAGTTGCTAAGTCGTGTTCGGCTCTTTGAGACCCCATGGACTGTAGCCCACCAGGCTGCTCTGTCCATGGGATTTCCCAGGCAGAAATACTGGAGTGGGTTGCCATTTCCTTCTCCAGGGGATCTTCCCGACCCAAGGATTGAACCTGAGTGTCTTATGTCTCCTGCATTGGCAGGTGGGTTCTTTACCACTGGCACCATAGCCTGTTTATTCTGCCAGAGAAGAAGTTTGGACATTTAAAAAGGTATAATTAGAGAAGCATTAAGAAATGACAGTTGTGAAAATCTAACCAAACTATTTAAAAAATTATTAATATATATGCCATATATAATGCAAGTGTATATGAAATATTTTGATTTGAATCATTGGTGTTAAAATTCTTAAGATGATCTGGGTTGGAGTCTTATATATATATTAAGCTATATTACATCAATGAATTTACCAGGTTTATACTTGGAATGTAATTACAGATTACATGTTTCCTAAATCCAATAATAAAATATAAAAACGGTACATTTTCAAGTTTTAAATCACATTACTTTTCATAACCAATATACTTATATAACACCATTTATTATCTAACACAGTTCCTGAGGGATAGGAAACTTGAAATATCTCCTGGGTGGTTCTGGCTCAGGGTCTTTCACGAGGTTGCTGTCAAATGCTGCCTGGAGTCTTGCTTCCAAGGTGGCTCAGCTCATGTGGTTGTTGGCAAACCTCAGTTCTTTGCTGGATGTTGAGTCTCATTTCCTTACCCGCTAGACTCTTCCTAAGCTGCCTCAGTGTCCTTACAGTAGCAGCTGGCTTACATCAGATTGAGTGATGAGAGACAGAAAGAGGGTCTGAGGAGAGACCCTAAATGACAGCTGCAGTCTTTTTGGCCCTTATCTTGGAAATGTCATGTCATATTTCGTTGGTCACAGGGACCAGCCCTGCTACAGTGTGGACTGGAACTACGCAAAGTGAAATACAAGGAGGTGAGGGGTTATTGGGACTCATCCTGGAGGCTGGTTACCACAGAACTGTTTCATTAGGGAAAACATATGCCAATAATGTCCTAAAGTTTTTAAAAATTGAAGTATAGTTGATGTACAATATTATATGTTACATGTATATGATATAATGATCACAGTTTTTACAGGTTATACTCCATTTATAGTTATTATAAAATATTAGCTATATTTCTTATGTTGTATAATCTTTATAGTTTATTTTGTATATAATAGTTTGTGCCTTTGAATCTTCTACCCCTTTACTACCCCTCCTACTTTTCTCTCCCTGCTGCTGCTGCTGCTGCTAAGTCGCTTCAGTCGTGTCCGACTCTGTGCGACCCCATAGACGGCAGCCCACCAGGCTCCCCCATCCCTGGGATTCTCCAGGCAAGAACACTGGAGTGGGTTGCCATTTCCTTCTCCAATGCATGAAAGTGAAAAGTGAAAGGGAAGTTGCTCAGTCATGTCCGACTCTTAGCGACCCCATGGACTTCAGCCCACCAGGCTCCTCCGTCCATGGAATTTCCCCGGCAAGAGTACTTCTAGTAACCACTAATTTGTTCTCTTGAGTCTGTTGATTTTTTTAATTGTTGTTGTATTCACAAGTTTGCTGTATTTTTTATGTCCCACATATAATTGATATCATACAGATTACCCTAAAGGTTTTGAGATGATATGGCCCACACTGTGTCCCAAAAATTGCAGTTAAAAAAAAAACGTCTGAACCAAATGTTCTTCCTACTTTGCTGATTTTGTGGAGTTGAATGTGTAGGTTTTGATGGAATTTGTTATATCAGACAAATGGAAGAACTTTAGGCGCTGGATTTGAGTGTCTGCTTTCCCATTTCCCACTGTGCTACTTCTAAATCTCATAAGATTAATATTAGCCTTGTAGACTTGCAGGTCCTAGCTGCAAAAATCTTACTCTGGTGATGACAAACCAATGGTAGATAGTGGAATTAGTAGATGTATAGACAAAAATGTTTATTTTTAGAAACATCTTTTAGAGAAAAGAGACATTAGAAATTAATTTTTGTGCCCTGCCGTAATTTAGAAAAGAATATCAGGTAGGATTGCCTCTTGTTACTAAATAAGTGAAAGAAATTCATGTTACTAATAATTTAACATAATGAAACTAATTGAGAAGAGCAAAGAGACACTGGCATGTAGGTTGAATGAGACATGAAATTAAAACTGTTTTTTAAGGGTATTTGCAGTAGTGGGGACTAACATTTTAAAACATGTTTAGATATCTGGCTAGTAATAAAAGTGATTTTATAAACCTGGGAAGGACAGTTTAAAACATAGGATAGAAGGAGTCAAGTCGTTAGTGGTACAACAGCTGAGCTTGATTTTGGCTCTCTACTATCAGTTTGTCCTGGGTTAGATATAGATTAACATCTAAACATTCTCAGTTTTCGAGGAAAGGCAAGGTGTGGGTCCTCACAGTTTAGTTGCTGCCTTCGGCTGCTTCTCTTACTCTTAAGCTCTATGACTTCATTTATTTTCCAGCCCAGAGACCTAACCTAATATGTCCATCTTGATTCTTCTGCAGAGTTTCATTTTTTCCCCCTTACCTTTACAATAGGAACATAACTTCTTTTTTACTTTTTATTTGTATTGTTAATGAAAGTATGAATTCAGAGAAGTCCATACAGCATGTATATACAGTTTAAAAATAATTATAAAAATAGTTATCTTACTGTTTTCTTTTTCTGGAGCTGTTGAAACAAAGCCCCACACCCTGGGTGGCTTATTGTCTCACCTTTCTAGAGGACAGAAGACCAAGATCAAGGTGTAGGTAGAGTTGGTTCCTTCTAAGGATGATGAGGGAGAATGCATTCCCTGCTTCTCTGCTAGCTTCTGGTGGTTTTCTGGAAATCTTAGGCATTCCTTGGCTTGTTGGTGTATCACCCCCATCTCTGCTTTCATCTTTACATTGTGTTCTCCCATATTTTTCCTTTTTTATAAGTACACTGATCATACTATATTGAAGCCCGTAACTACAGCTGTTAAGGCCCTGTTTCTAAATAAGTTCAGATTCTTAGGTATTGGAGTTAGGACTTGAACATGACACTTACCCAGGGAAGACAAATGTTATCACCGTCTCAGAAATGACCACCTGGAGGTGTGCACTCCCCACTCCTTCCTGTGGCAGTTATGATCTAAATTCTGTGAAAAAGATTTCTTTATAGGCTTACCATCTGTGCAACATTTTTAACAAATATGTATATATTGTTTAGACTTCTTTCATGAAATGGATAGGTTTTAAAAAGTAGGACTGAAAGTTATTTGCCAGGTATATAATGTTATCTTTAATTCCTAAGGGCAATATTTATTATATATTTAATAAATAATACTTATTTAAAATGCCCACTTTTATAGGTTAAAAAAATAACTTAAAAATAATACTTATATCAGCAGGAAAAATAGAAGTAATATGTTACTTCATTAAAATAAGCTCCATTTTGGATCGCATTTTAATTTTTTATGTAGATTGCCTCATCAATTCAGGTGTCAGTTTTCCTGGAATGTATTCTGTCTCCCCAATTTGTTCCTTTGTAATGAAATTTATGATTGTGTTTTCCAAACTTATTATTACTAAAGACTCAGAGTATTGTGTTCATTCTAGACCAATGGCAGCCTACTCCAGTACTCTTGCCTGGAAAATCCCATGGACGGAGGAGCCTGGTGGGCTGAAGTCCATGGGGTCGCTGAGTTGGGCACAACTGAACAACTTCACTTTCACTTTTCACTTTCATGCATTGGAGAAGGAAGCAGCAACCCACTCCAGTGTTCTTGACTAGAGAATCCCAGGGACGGGGGAGCCTGGTGGGCTGCCGTCTATGGGATCGCACAGAGTTGGACCCGACTGAAGTGACTTAGCAGGAGCAGCAGCAGACCAATTTAGAAATACTTTAATCTTGTATAAATACTTATTAAGATATATTCAGGTCTTGCCATTCTTTTTTAGCTATTGATAGAAGTCTACCAGTGGGACCCTTGGTGAGCCTGAGATATCCTGTATTGTAAACATTGCCAGTATAATACTAGTTAGAATCAAAGAAACTTGATATTTTAGTTTCCTTGTCCAGCCTTATTTAAGAACAAATGTAAGACTTTCCTCAGATTAAAAATTAAGTACCAAAAATAGTTTATGTCCATTACTGCCTTTGACAATTCCTAAAGATCAAGGTTACTCGATCACACATACACACTCACACGCACGCACGAATGCATGCCCGTATAGCCTTTGCTGAAGTCTACAGTGGGAAAGAACAGTGAAATTCCTTGTAATCACATTTTTGCTTTAATTAATCTTTGCTTTAATCTTCAACCCCTAAGTACAGATGGTTGCTAAATTTTAAATGACCCATAATAAATCCAACAGGTTGCCCCTGTTCACCCATTGCTCTCTTCCTTATTAGAATCCCTGCTGTGTCTACTGTTTGAAAAGGCGTAAAAGCAGCACTTTGCCACTTCTTGTAGTTCTTTCATATTTCTTGTTGAATGACCTACATTTTTAGAAGGTTCCTTGTGAACAGTGAGTCCAGGGATGGGAAAGAGAAACAACAGAAGGATTAGGATAGAGAAGCTCACCTCCAAAGTCAGCTCATTACAGATTTGTGTCAAGAAAGTCTCCCCTACATGGTGGAAATGTTAACCTCACATTGATGGGAGATGAGTTGGTGATGGAACAGAGTAGCACATGCTCTCGTTTTACAAGACAGATACTCTTGGAAGCACCCTTGCAAATGAGTATGATCACAATGCCTTCATTCTTCTTCCTGAAGTAAAGAGAGGACTTAGGGTCTGAAAGGTAATGTTTTTAATGATGGTTAGGGACCCTTCTGTGATATAGGAAGGGGAGTGATTATTAATATTTGAAAGGTACTTTCAGCTTAGTTTGTGGGCAAGAGAAGCCTCTTAAGGAAGGTAAGATATTAATAACACATTCATTTATTTGGAGTTTTTGCCTTGAGCTAACTCCAAACCCAAACAAGGAATAGGGTAGCATGGGGTTGATTAAATTTTTTTTTAATTTCCTTTTTCACTGACTTAATGTTCATGTTGGGAGTATTTGGTCCATAATTATGCCATATTAAAGTTATACAAGCATCTGAGGCTGATCAAATACTTAACCATAATCTAAAAAGTGATTTGTTTGAGAAAGTAGTCTAGGTTTCCTATAAAAATGTACTTTTAGAATTTCACTTGTTTGTGGGTTTGAAATTGCTTATAAATGAAAATAAGTATATCTTGAATTTTGAATGCCATTTCTATAGCAGGGATACCTAGATTAAGTAACCCTTTCAAGTGGTGACATCTGAAATAGGCCACAGGGCATAATTTAAGTGAATATGTACTTTTCTACAATAAATTACTTTATTTGAAGTCACAAACTATATCAAATGGATTTCTGCTCCTTTGGCATGTAATATATTGCCTTGCACATAGATTAATAGATTAATGCTGAGGAATGAATGAGTAAATACAGATAGAGTAAGTAAATAGAATCTACACAGAAGTCATTTCCATAGGAGATTTGTGAGTTTGATTATTGTTGTCTAACTGACAAAGGAGATTATCATTCATTATCAATAAATTCACTCAGTGAATATTAAGCTAAACACTTCTGATTGCTAGTCATCCTGTTAAGTGCTTTGTGGGGAGCCAAAATGAATGAAACAGGACCTCCATCCTCAAGAAATTTACCCCCAGTGAGAAAAAGTCATAATAATAACGTAAAAACATGCTGAGATTTTATACAGATAGAGTTCTTTACTAGTTCAGAACAGTAAGAAAACTTCTGACATTTGGTGATATTTGAATTAGATTTTACAAATGTGGTGGAGGAAAAGAAGGTATTTACCAGCAAGGGATATTTTCTACTGAAGTAAACAGAAGAATTGACTAATGATGGCTTAAAAAAGATTGTTTTTTTTCTTTTTTTTTTCAAGATAATGACATGTACAGAGGTAGATGACTCTTGGTGTTAGTTTAACAACCTTACAAAGGCAAAGCTGGTGTTTCCTTTGCTTCTCTTGGTTATTTTCCCTAGGATTAGAAGGTATCTCCTCCAGATCCACCAAGGCTGCTCTCAAGGCAAAAAGGGTGAGGGCTTACGGAGGGATAGCCACTTACATGCTTTTTATCAGAAAGGCAAAGGAAGGCTGTTCCAGAGCGCCACGCTTCCATCTCAAGTGATCAGATCAGTGCCACATGGCCACTGCTCCAGGGGATCTTCCCTACATCTCCTGCATTGGCAGGTGGGTTCTTTACCACTAGCGCCACCTGCAAAGCCCTTTATTTATCACGGTATCATCAAAATTTAGGACTCCCCTGGTGGCTCATACGGTAAAGCATCTGCCTACAGTGTGGGAGACCTGGGTTCGATCCCTGGGTCAGGAAGATCCTCTGGGGAAGGAAATGGCAACCCACTCCAGTACTCTTGGCTGGAAAATCCCTTGGGTGGAGGAGCATAGTATGCTACAGTCCATGGGGTCACAAAGAGTCGGACACGACTCTTATAATTTCACTATATAATTTCACTTCATCGAAATTATATCAGGAAGATATTTTACTAAGTTCACACCACCCCTGCCCCCAGCAAATAACACAAAAGAACAAACTAGTTTTTTTTTTTTTTTAGTGTTATTGATGAGAGTAACTATAGAAAGATGTTTGATCAATAAAGTGTCAGAATTCAGAATTTAGTAGGTAATAAATCATGATCTCTATATTTGTCTGTGGTTAGAGGATGATACAGGGCTTCCCTGGTAGCTCAGCTGGTAAAGAATCCACCTGCAGTGCTGTACACCGTTGATTCCTGGGTTTGAAAGATCCCCTGGAGAAGGGATATGCCACCTTCTCCAGTATTCGTGGGCTTCCCTGATGGCTCAGATGGATCACTGGGTTGGGATGATCCTCGGGAGGAGGGCATGGCAACACACTCTAGTATTCTTGCCTGGAGAATCTCCATGGACAAGGGAGCCTCTCAGGCTACAGTTTATGGGATCCCAGAGAGTGGGACATGACTGAGCAACTTAAGCACAGAACACAGAGGATGATACTGGTAGAATAGTTTTCCACTGTATCATACTAGCAAAATTTGCCATAAAAGTCTGTAAAAGCACTTGAAAAACTTTAAACAGATTGGGATGTTTGAATAAAGAATCTTTCGCCTCCAGACTGAGTTTTTAAATATCATCAGCCTAGAGAAGTTGTATCAACAGTTGGGTGATTCGTTGTCTTCATCTGAGAAAATATGGTTGTTTTTTCCTTTCAGCTTCCAGTAGGGTCTTGTTTCCATTATTTTTTTCAAATGGTCCTGGTCACCTTTGTGGATGTTTTGACAACAAAGGAGATTTACAAAGAAGCATCTTTGTTGTCTTTAAATCACTGGACCAGTGTGTTGGAGCATAAATAGACACACACATTTCTTAGTATATTTGAATTGTATCAGTTTTTATATTTTTAATCTTTAAATTTTGTAATTTTTTTCAGTGGAGGAATGTGATATCCTTTGTAGGAAAGGAAGACTAAAATGTCAACAAATGGTGGAGGGTTCATACCAGCAAACAGCTCTGCAGTTTTCACGGTGTTTCTACCTCCTAAAAGTGATTTTCTTTTCTTAGTGCAGTTGTACACTTTTTTAAATGGCACATGCCTGGTAAAGGCCGATCTAGAAGGTGTTTTACTGATAGTGGTGCGCAGTCAAAGAAATTTGGAAATTGCTGCTTTAAATGATTTACCAGGCTCCAAATTCATACCTCTTTCCTGCTCTTTTCAAGAGTTTATTGTTCCTTAATTGTTTTTCAGTTAGATACTGACATTAGTCAGTGCCTCTTTTGTTAGTGTATGCTGCTGCTAAGTCGCTTCAGCCATGTCCAACTCTGTGCGACCCCATAGACGGCAGCCCACCAGGATCCCCGTCCCTGGGATTCTCCAGGCAAGAACACTGGAGTGGGTTGCCATTTCCTTCTCCAATGCATGAAAGTGAAAAGTGAAAATGTCGCTCAGTCGTGTCCGACTTCCAGCAACCCGATGGACTGCAGCCCACCAGGCTCCTCCGTCTATGGGATTTTCCAGGCAAGAGTACTGCAGTGGGGTGCCATTGCCTTCTCTGTTGTTAGTGTATATATGTATATATATACACACAGAGCATACTTGAATACTGAGAGGAAGGAAGGGCTTTGTAATTTATGTCAGGGAGAAATATCTGTGTACTAAGGTTAATCACCTGATCTGATACTTTTATTTAAACAACCCCTACTGAAAAATCAGAAGAAATGTAACATGGTAGCTTCCTTGTTAGGTTATGTCTACCTTGTCATCCATGTCAAGACCTGTCTAGTCCCAGCCTGCTCAGAGACTCAAGAGGGCTTCCCAGGTAGCTCAGTGGTTAAGAATCCACCTGCCAGTGCAGGAGATGCAGGAGACACAGGCTCGATCCCTGGGTCGGGAAGATCCCCTGGAGAAGGGAAGGGCACACATTCTAGTATCCTTGTCTAGAAAATTCCATGGACAGAGAAGCCTGGCAGGCTACAGTCTAGGGGGTCCTAAAGAGTTGGACATGACTGAGCGACTGAGCGTGCACGCAGAGAGACTCAAGAGTGGATGAGCATAAATGTCGATTTTCTAGAGACATGACTCATTCTTTAAGCCTTGAGTTAGCTCCTTCTCTTCTGTTCTCAGAGGACTCTTTTCTATCAAGTATATCTCTCCAAGGTTAAGAAAAAGTCCTTGTTTTCACTGCATAGAATTATTTTTAAAATATATTTTTAAAGTTAACAATAGCTAAAAACACCGATTATCACCATAATTATATATATAGTCTATTAGGTAAATGTTTCATTTCCTTTGATGCCTTTGGAGCTGACATCAAGGTTTTGCCTCCTCATATTTTCTGTGTGTTAAAACAGACTGTAGTCTTCAAAGATGGCCTTGATTTTCTAACTCAGGGTCTTCTAGTTAGTATTTCTAGACATAAGACCATAATTACTTTTTAATGTTTTTTCTCTCTCTCACACACAGACACATACATACTCTCTCTTGCACATTCTTTCTCTCTCTCTCTCTCTCTCTCTCTCACACACACACACACACACACACACACGAGAATCTATTTACTCAGCTGAATTGTCAATAGAGGAGAAAAAACACATTCACTTGCTGGCTTGAAAAACTTCAACAGTTTCTGTCAGTATTGCCATTATTTTAATAGTCACGCAGCACAGGCAGAGTCTGGAGATCCAAAATCCATTTTGAGATCTCATTTTAAACATTTATCTCTTCTTTTACTATTATTTTTTTCCTAGTATTTCTTGTAAGTATTATTGTTTTTTTTTTTTTTTTTTTGACATTGAAGTTGCTCAGTCGTGTCCGACTTTTTGTGACCCCATGTATGGATCTGGGTATATTGGAAAGGAATAGTAAAGTGGAGTTATAATGTTAATAAATATAGTGAACCACTAATAATATTTATTGAGGCCTCAGGTGCCAGGCATTGTGCTGGATACTTTGTTATGTAATCTTTACAATAACCATTTGAGTTGGGTGCTATTGTTATCATCCCATTTATAGATGAGGAAATGGGAGTATTGGGGCGGTGATAAGACTTGCTAAGGGTCACTCAGCTAGTATGTTGAGGAAGAGGCTCTGTTCTTCAGCAGGGTGCATATATTCTGCTTTGACTCTTTTGTAAGATTGAGAGTTAGGAGTTAAGGTAGGGATTGGACCACTTTGGGAAAAACAAACATGTCTTACCCTACCCCAAAGGAGAAACCCAGATACACAACTGGGGGCAGGGCCATGCCTTGTACAGTTCAAAACATGATTTCCCTTGTAAACGAAGTGAAAGATGCCTGCTGTACCTATGCCAAGTGGTGGTATGGCCAGGAGGTTCTGTCTCAAATACAAGAAATTGGAAGGGATAGTGGAGTTTGCATATATAAATCATAGCTATGTCTAGATCTGGTCACTAGGATGCAGGGTAAAAGGAGGGTGCCCCAGAATCTCTTCATGGGGGAAACTGAGTCTCTGGCACTGGAAGGGCTCATTTGGTGTCTAGGTTCCAATTCCTCAGCAATGTCCTATCTATATTTTGAAAACTGTTTTTAACCCTTCGGTCCAATATTGTTAATATTTCTGTATTTTACTTTACTATAAAGCAGAAATAACAATTATTTTGTGTACTAGAGAAATGTTGGATGGATTAATGAGAAAAGGTCTATAAATGGTTGGTTATTGTATTTTCCCCCAAAGTGTCAGGTAATGATGGCATTCAGTTTTAGATTGATGTCTTCCTCAATCTCTAAGGTGACAGCCTTCTAAGATTGGTTAGGCATGAGTTTTGTAAAGTTGACAAGTCAAGAATCCTGTCTGCCCTCTGCTGCTTGAGTCTGCCATGCCTGGAATATCATAAGGACTTAATAAGTAGTTGCTGAGGAATTTAAAATTGTTCAGGTATTCTGAGGCTCACTGTTTCCTTATCTATAAAATGATGATAGTGTGAATGTCATAGGGTCCTTAGAAGACTACATTGGATAACATCTTGAAGAGCTTAGGTTAATGCCCACCACATTGGAGGCACACAATGAATGTCTGCTATTAATATGTTATTATTCTGCTTATTGCTTCTAAATACCTGGCTTTGCCACTTAACACCTGTGTACCTTCCAACAAACTAGTTGAACCGAGTCCCAGTTTCTTATTCTGTAAATTGGGGGTGTTAATGCTTATTTCACTGTTTTTTGTGAAGTTTTGTTAAGATTCAGAACTAACAGAAGTGCATATTATGTACATCACTGTATTAGACATATTTTCTCACTTAATCCTTGAAAAAATTTCTTTCTAGGTACTGGTTTTTTTTTTTTCTCTTTTTCATTTTACAACTTAGAACACTAGGGCTCAGAGAGTAAAAGCTTCAGCTGAAGGTCAGATGAGCAGTATGAAGCCAGTGTCTCTTGGATACCACTCTCCTCTACTTCACAATCTCCTGTGCTTCAAATCTGCACAGTATTTAAGGCCATTTAAAAAGATCACACATGTCTGTGGACCATTATTTGGATGTCTCTTTCTTTGGATCTGAGGGTTGCAGTACATCAAGGTACCCTAGTATAATTTGCTCTATTTAGATATTTAAATAGAGCACCCTAACATAATTTAGTTCAAAGACACTATAACATAATTTACTCCATTTCAGGTATCTATATATGATATTTGAGGGATCACATTTTCCCCTACTTTCTCATTAAAATTTTTTTTCACCGGCCTAGAAATAGTGGTTCTTGAATTTCTCAGGTCAAGAAAGAGTATAACTATATAAGCAGAGTTCAGAACGAGGTGTTTTTTGTGTTACATTGCCCAATTCGTGGACTTTGAAGTGGTTATTAAGTGAAAGCTGCTACTAAACCAGGAGGTGAGTTTAGTTTTAGAATCATACCAATTTACTTGTCAGAAACTTATTTTTTAAGAAAAGAAATGACATATTATTATGTCAGTTTGAAAGCAGCTAAACAGTGTTTCTGTGAGTGTTAAAAGTTTGCCAGAGGATCATGGTTTTGAGCATACCATATATCCAGAGACCTGGAAGCTAAGCCTAACTACTTCATCGCTCTGTTTTTCCCTGGGGTGTCTTAATTAAAGACCAATTTGAGAAACAAGAAGAATCCATTCCTAGTTTGAAATATTGTTTCTTTGACAGATCTTTTCTTATTGGAAGCCGTTCCAAAGTTGTTTGGAGTGTCAGGTTTAGAGTTAATTGGGTTTTCCTATCTAGTGAGAAGAGGTGGCTCTTTTATTTTGGTCTGTTTTTTCCATAGTTGTGAGCTTTGGAAAGGTTTGACTCAGAAACCATGAGATACTAACACAAGCTCTGTAGTTTTGAATTGGTACTGATTGACGGGTCTCTATTCAATGTAAACAGCTTGAAGGGAGAATTGCAGTGACAGAAACAGAATTTGCATCTAAGAACACTCTCCCGTATGACATAATGAGTGTTTCACATTAATCAAAATAAAAAGGGGGATATTAATTTTTGTAGTAAGCTGTGAATTAGAATACGTTGGAAATAATTAGATTGTATTTTTGTTTAGGTTTCTCTTCTTGAATGCTACCGTTTCGAAAGAGCACAGTTCATGTGGAAGTCTGAATAAAATTCACAGAGTAGCATCAAGGACCTCTGAGCCCAGGAAACTGAGTTTGGCAGTGCTAATTTGTATTAAAGTTGTTGTTGCATGACAGCCGGAAAAAGATTTAATGCTTGCCACCTGAATCAAGGCACGGAACATTGGTTTCTATAACTGCCATGAATTTGAATCGAGGCCAGTATCTCTAAATTTGAAATAAACTGATACTCTGTCTTGAAAGAAGATACAGGCCACTTATGTTATGGAAGTTATTAGAAAATTGTATTTCAGTTTAATTTTTTAGCCATATATATATCTGTAAACACACACGTATTTTTCAAATTGTTCAGCTCCTCAGCACTGTAGCCTGTAGTGGTTCTTGCTGTTAGAGGTTCACACAAGAGAACTAAGAAATGCCTGAAGCCATTTATTATCCACTTTCAGCCAGGAGTTAGCTGTGAGTTTGCACCAGGTTCCAGGTTTGGCGTCTCTCCTCTTACCACAGAGGAGCTGCTCACTTCATCAGAAAGTCATTATCCCTCTTGGATGTCACTATGGTTCAAAGTATTACAGTATTGCTTTAGGAATTTAGGTTTTAACCCAGCCACCCCTGCTGTGGTAAAACCTTACAGCCACCAGATGCAAAATCCATTCACATGCCTAGGACAATAAAAACGATGATGATGACAATAATTCATTTTTTGCATTTGCAAAAACATCTTTCATCTGAAGAGCTTTTGTAAACAGAACAGGCATCTTGAGAATGCTTTATAGAAAGTGATCTTTGAGTCCAGAATGGAAATGAAATCCACCTCTGTGGTGAAATGTGGCAGCCCTTTAATTATTTTTAATGGACTACATATTAAGCACAGTTGTATCTCTATGCAGTAAATGTTTTGATGAGAAACTATATCAATTATATGTTACATTAAAGTTTTCAGACATTTTTATTCTTACTGAAAAATAGCATGTTTTTTTTTTATTAGAAAAGTACTCAGAACATTGAATATTTAAAAATAAATCTAGTTGAGATTCTTTTCTCAAATCATAAAGGTTTCCTGTAAGGTATCACAGAAATGTTTCTCAGGTGTGTTTAGAGTAGTACACACCTTTCCTCACCATTTTCACTGGGGTGGTAGTAAGAGCTTCAGCAGCATGTTGTCTTCATGGGCACAACCAAAGCACACTTCGCTTTTAACTGCACAGGCACAGGTAATCCCAGACCAGCTTCTCTTCTGTTTTCACTTTCTTCCTAGCTGATCTCAGCCATTCCTAGGGTGTCAAGTAGCAGACTATGCCCATGGCCGATTGCACTCACCTCCATTTCTATATTATTTTCCTAACTTTCTCCTCTCTTGAGGTATCAGCTCAGCATCTCACATTCCAAAATAGGATACCCCTTAAAATGATGCCTCTGTGTATGTACTCCTTAAATAATCAACATCTCACCTCAGACAGTTACTTTTGATATATGTGCTCAATACTTGGAAGTATTTAAGATAACCTCCTTCTTCTCAAATCCAATTAGTTCCTAAATTCTATACACTTATCTTCTGCATGGGCCCTTGCATCTGTCCACTACATTATATGGACTGGTCAATGGACATTTTACTGCTAACGGTAGGATAAAGGGGGAAAAGGAAAGTGAAAGCAAAGTCACTCAATTTCCCACCTGCTAGTATTACTCAGATGGAGGCAGAGCTAAACTCTTGGCTAAAATAAAGCTTTGGGTAACTTGCAGCTTTCATTTATTGTTCCAGAGTGGCGGGAATAATTTAAAAGTTTGAGGCTGTACCAGAAATGATATGTGGTTTGGCTATTTGTAGTAGTTTGCAGAATAGTATGTAATTATAAGTTATCTTAAGTGAAGATTAAAGGACAATTGGTTTTTTAGGTGTAATTAAAGATGAAAAACAAATTTCAACCTATAGAAACATAGATGTTTGAATAGCATTTTGCTATTACACAAAGATATTGAAGATTTTCATTGTCCTTAGCTAGTGATTATATTGAATATATTCTCCAACAAAGACAAATTCCTCAAGTTCTGTCTTTGTTGGAATATTTTGTAGAGTTTACAAACTTGGAAAATTATTCTTTGTGAAATCTTTTACTCTTCTTTCTTTCTTTCTTTTTCTTTTTTTTAAGAAAGTCACTCAGTCGTGTCTGACTCTTTGCAACCCCATGGACTGTACAGTCCATGGAATTCTCCAAGCCAGAATACTGGAGTGGGTAGCTATCCCTTCTCCAGGGGATCTTCCCAACCCAGGGATCAAACCCAGGTCTCCCACATTGGAGGTGGATTTTTTTTTTTTACCAGCTGAGCCACCAGGGAAGCCTAAGAATACTGGAGTGGGTAACTTATCCCTTCTCCAGGGAATCTTCCCCACCCAGGAATCGAACCTGGGTGTCTTCCATTGCAGGTGGATTCTTTACCAGCACTCCTTATTCCACTAAGTACTGTATGTGTATACACCTTGTACTTATGGAATGATTTATTCATATGACCTGTTTACGTTCCCAATATTCAGGGGGTAGGTCACTCACATATTAAATCATTCATTTTTGAGATGAACACTTTTATCTGGAATTGTACACTTTTTACTTAATTTAATTCTTTCAACAATAATCTTGAATGGAAAAGTTCCCTTTATAAATGAAAAAGTAATATACACCAGTATTCATTCCAAAAGTTCTTGCCAGACAGTATAAATTCAAGTGTTTGGCCAAAACTGTATGGTCCGTTTTGGGTTTCCTTTTCCAATAATGGCTATAAATTAATGATATTGTGCTATATTTATGTAATTTATCAAAGCTTATCAGATAAGATAGAATTATTAAGTATAGTGCAGGAAAACTCATTCAGAAAAAGAAATGAATACAATATGGTTTAAAATGCAGCCTGACTAGATTCAGAATATGTAACACATTCTATGTTGTCCCGTGTTCTGAAAATAAGCTGAGTATTGTTTAAATGTGAACCTGACCTGGATTGTAATGGCTCTTTCTCAGTTTTATTTGGGTTTAATCCCTGCTCTATTTTAGAATTTTATATAGAGTTAGAAGCCAAGTGAGGATTCTTCCTCAAACAGCTCTTCAGAGGTCTTCCACTGAGTAGCTGATATCCTTATTAAATCTTGCCTAAATCTTGCCACTTTTTAGTGCTTATTTAAGGTGAAAATGCTCAAAAAGAGTTAAGTAAATATAAAAAAGGAAAGATGAAGGATAACAGAGATTTGGTGCTCTTTTAACAACATTTTGTCTTCATCAGTCTTTGGATTTGTGGCAATGTAAATTGAATGGCTACCTGAATACTATGTTTCAGTTCTCTTTAATTGTGCTGTATTTCTAATGGAAATTATTTTTAAGCAGTTTTAAAATTTTCTTCTAATATTTACAAAGTTTATTCCAACAACATTATCTATCAGCAAATTTGGTAACAGTGAGATAACTGGAATACTGTTGTGTTTGCAAATATTTTTTAGAGATGGGAACTGCTTCAAAAAAAAAAAAAAGCACAAAAAACACCAACAACAATGGGACCAAAATAAAGTCTTTATTGTTCATTCTTAACAGACGCTCTATTTTCTTTTGTAGGGTGGAAATGGTTGACGTTAATTATCCTTAGTCACGTGACTATTCCGTGAATTTTTGCCGTGCCTTTTAAAAGATTTTCTGAGGGATGGCCACCAAGTCTGTGGTTCCAATGTAGTCATTCCTGTGTTCTGAAAGCGCAGTATCTGACTTAATTCTTAAAACTGATTGCATCAAGGGAGGTTTTCTGATTTGACATCTACCTTGCTAACCAATTAAGTCCTGGATGTAATTTGCATAGAGATGTAAAGAATTTGAGAGCCAAATTATATCTACTTTCTCATAAAGGGAGTCCTTTAAATTATGATAATGATTATTACTTGATATTTATGAGGGCTATCTGGGCATGACATGCCAGAATACTGTCTCAGCAAAATATGCTTATAATCAGACTTAGATAAACAAGCAGATAATATATATTGATAAAATGGGGAACAAAGAAAGGAATCCTATAGATGGGCATGGGAGCAGTGGTTTTTATATGTGCTAGTGTCTAATCCCCGGAGAAGGCGATGGCACCCCACTCCAGTACTCTTGCCTGGAAAATCCCATGGACAGAGGAGCCTGGTAGGCTGTGGTCCATGGGGTCACGAAGAGTCGGGCACGACTGAGCGACTTCACTTTCACTTTTCACTTTCATACATTGGAGAAGGAAACGGCAACCCACTCCAGTACTCTTGCCTGGAGAATCCCAGGGACAGGGGAGCCTGGTGGGCTGCTGTCTATGGGGTTGCGCAGAGTCAGACACGACTGAAATGACTTAGCAGAAGCAGCATCAGTGTCTAATCCCAGGGACGGGGGAGCCTGGTGGGCTGCCATCTATGGGGTTGCACAGAGTTGGACACAACTGAAGTGACTTAGCAGCAGCAGCAGCAGCAGCAGTGTCTCCTTTTTACTTAGTTCAGGGAGGGCTTCAGTGATCTGTCTTGAAGTAGAGAAGTACAGCTACAGAGTCCAGAGTCTACTGAACATTTTAGAAAAGGCAGAAATCTACAGTACATAAGAAATATACGGATTACACAGGGAGGGAATCTTTGGTAATTAAAAGTCTACTGTGTTGATGTTAGGCTGTTCCTATGCAAATTGGAACTTTCAGTATTTCAAGAATTAACGTTTATGCTTTTTTTTTTTTTTTTTTTTTGGGTGAAGTGTTTATCTAATGCCCAAAATGTTATGTTATATTTAGTAAGAGAATTGAGTCTCTTTTGGAATTTTCCATGTTGACTTTCTGGGGAAAATGTCTTTTTTTCATGTATGTCAGCTAGGGATTATGTTTGAAGAACAAATGACACACAAAAAAATCAGCTAATTCCTAAGAGAGGACACATCATGGAGAGGAAAAGAAGGCATAAGAAAAGCTCTTGGGTTTATAGGAGTGCAGACAGTTGATTTCTGTGAGCATTTCACAAGGATGTTTAGGATTCAGATTCTGACCATGGATGGCAACTTGATTCTCCATAATGCACAGAAATAGCTTAAAAGAAGCTATAAAGTCCTATCACGTCATGGGTTGGTGAGCGAGGATGGATTTACACGATTGAGGATATAAATGGCTTTGAGTGAGTCGTTAGTCATAAGGTCCACAGTTCTTCGTAATTGACATGGCTTTCCCTTGTCATTCAGGCAGCCGTAAGGCAGTGAGGACATGGAGCTGCTGCCGTTGCCACAGCAGCTCTGAGAACCCACATGACTGCTCCTGTGAGGGTTCTGAGCTCTTTGCAGGAGAGCACTGCCTCCCGGGCAGTCTGAATGCCGCTGTGGTTTTGGATATCTGCAGCCTTTAAAAAATTATGGCTGGAGTACTCGCTATACTCTGCCCTTACTCATTTGTATGATTTAGAGAAGGGACTATGACCAAGTTTTTCTTCTTTTTCCCAAGTGTGAATATATATATATACACACACACACACGCACACACATATATGTAACCTGTGTTTTGAGACTAAGATGGAAATGTTCGCATGCCATTTATTATGGTTCAGCCTTAAAAGGCACATTCTAATAAGGAGAGAGGAAAAAAAGTGTATTTTCTTCAACTTAAAATATTTTGGATGGGCCACTGCCTTCTTAAGCATTGAGGATGTTTGACCCACTCTGAGAAGATTTGGGAGCGGCAGATTTGGGCAAAGGGCAAAGTGTGGAGAGGAGAAAGGGAAGCCTCTGTGTGCCGTGGTTCATGTGTGTTGATGTCAGTGGGAAGGGTGAGGCTTTCGGTTCCATGACTGTATGTCAAGTATATTTTTAAAATGTGACCTAAACCTAAAGGCAATGTTTTCACCAAAGACTTTTCCATGAAAAAATTTTAAGTTATTTTTAATACCTTACTGAGCTTTTTAAATAGCAGCACAAGCTGTGAAAATTGGTTTTGAAGGTTGGTGGCAGTTTAAGAAAGTTAGCAGTAACATTGCCTAAGCTTCAGGCAGAGTAGTGCTGTAGCTTTGATGGAGCTGGGCTGTGGGAATGCCGGTTTTTTTTTGCTTAGGGTGGATATGATTTTACTTTATTTTTTTAAGGTGGAGAAATGAATGGGGCATGCATTCATGTTTTTCACCTAGGCCAAATGGAAGACTTTTGCAGTGATGTAACGCATTAGGTTGGAGAAGCTTTTCTGTGGCGCTGCCCCGCGGTGCTGAGAGTAAGTTATGAATGCTGCACTGTTTCAGTGCAGAGGGCCTTGCCGGGAAGAGAGCGGTGTGCCTGGGCCCCAGCTATTGAGAAGATGCCAGTCAGGGATGAAAACGTCTTTCATGAAACTATAGCTAACTTCCCTGTGACACATTACCATAAAGCAGAGAGTATTTTTAAAACCAATAGTGTGAAAATAAGCACAATACCTTATAAAAGTCAGAAGGCTTTATTTTAAAGCAGGCATGTTGAGTGACTAAAAATATACAGGTTTGTGTCGGAATTCTTTTCACTGAGTTGGTCTAAGCAGTTTTCCTCCTCTCCCTCTCTCTCCCGTCCACAGCTCTGATTTCTTTTGCCTTTTGGTTACAAGTACAAAAGATGTCTTCTGAGACAAATGCTGGTGTGTGACATCAGGACGATGGAATGCTCAGCCCAGTCCAGCATGTTTAAAAGCATCAGCTGCTTGAAAAAAAAAAAAAGTTACATTTTTCAGGATGGATTCAAAAAAATTAAGATGGTCCCTGAGAGGGGGGCGTTAGGTGTAGACTTTTATAGCAGTTCTTTGTTATTATTTCCAGTGATCAGACACGTACTAAAATTGGAATCAGATTTTGAATGTTAGTTGTATAGTGTTTTTCTCAAACAGTAGATGTTCTGTGGTCTTCATAGAACAAATGACACTAACAGCAATAAGACAGCAAAGTTGTCAATTCTGTAACAATTGTGCAGACTTAAAATTTACAACTTTAAGTACTGAATTTTTACATTGACTTTAAACTATACATTTTTATGAGTTTATAAGACTAGTTACTAAATAATTGTATGTCAAAATGATTTTAATTTCTGACTTGACTCAGATTTTGGCACCAAAAATTTTTTTAAATTTCTTTTTGCTTTTCTTAGGTGTTACCATGACTTAATTTTAAGTGTTTTCATGAAATTTCTAATACTTGGGTAAACTGCATATTAATTAATATAATAACTAAAAATTTTGTCACAATTCAACATACAAAAGAATCATATTTCTTTTCTAAAAAAATTACCAATATTCTTATAGATAAAGTTAATTAGTATGACTATTTTCCATTCTTAATTTAATAGAAGAAAATGGAAGTTCTGGAAAAATATTTAACAAGTACAGTTTCAATAAAATATATAAAAATGTAAAATATTCAAATCAGATTGGAGAAATCATTGATTCGGTGGTTTATTACCTCTTTATTTAAGAATTGTAAATCTCTAAATGTTGCAACCCTCTGTTAAATTATAGCTCAAGTTATTAATCTTGTTAAAAAGGTAAACTGAGTCACATTAAAACTTTTCAAGAGTTGATTTGAGCATTATTTGATTTGAATCTGGTAGCCCCAAACTGGGAGAAGGCAATGGCACCCCACTCCAGTACTCTTGCCTGGAAAATCCTATGGATGGAGCAGCCTGGTAGGCTGCAGTCCATGGGGTCGCTAAGAGTTGGACACGACTGAGCGACTTCACTTTCACTTTTCACTTTCCTGCATTGGAGAAGGAAATGGCAACCCACTCCAGTGTTCTGGCCTGGAGAATCCCAGGGATGGCGGAGCCTGGTGGGCTGCCGTCTATGGGGTCACACAGAGTCGAACACGACTGAAGCGATTTAGCAGCAGCAGCCCCAAACTGAAGGTGGTTATAAGATCTCCACTGACAGGAGCTGGGAGCAATATTTTTGTAGATAAGATACTGAAACAAAGCAAAAAATGATCTGATGGCTGTAGTTTAAGCTGGTGCCTTATTTGGGGAAGCCCAATTGGCTGTTTGTGATTGGGTGTTTTTATGTTTCACTTTTTGGATTCCAGCGCATGACTGACTTAGGTTTTGTTTGCTTAGTAGCTACCAAGGCATTAGAGCATCCCTGGTCTAATGGCCTCTTTATTTAATTAGTTGGAAGGAAAAACTGAGGAAGGAGATGATTGAGGCATGTAAGCTGAATAGGGAGAGGGCAGTGAGTGTCCTGACTCTGTCCTGTTGTAAAGTGTGTGAGCTTCCTGAGCAAGAAAAGAGAGATTGTAGGTGGAGAGGGTTTGCTCACTTAACTTGACCTTGAAGTCTCAGAGTTGGCTGAGGCTGGCAAAAGGCAACTTTTTTCTACTTTTTATATGTGCTTTCTGGAAATTGAACTTTTAGAAATGACAAAGTGATGGGTCTAGAGAGACCTTTCACTTGATAGTTCACTTAAAGTTACTTTGGCCATAGCTTCACGCTTGCTAATGGCTTTTCCTTGGGACCATTGCTGCTACTGCTGCTAAGTCGCTTCAGTCATGTCTGACTCTGTGCGACCTCATAGATGGCAGCCTATCAGGCTCTGCCATCCCTGGGATTCTCCAGGCAAGAACACTGGAGTGGGTTGCCATTTCCTTCTCCAATGCAGGAAAGTGAAAAGTGAAAGTGAAGTCGCTCAGTCGTGTCCAACTCTTCATGACCCCATGGACTGCAGCCTACCAGGCTCCTCCATCCATGGGACCATTATTGCTGCCTTAATTTAGAAAAGAATAGGGGGAAGTTTATACTTACAGAAGATAAAGCAAATAGCTTTGATGTACTCTGGATAAGTTTTCCAATTGAACGATGGGTTGAAAACCTGTATTCCTCAATAGTTGCTGCCTCTCTGACTTTCCTTCTTCTAATATATTTTTCTATGAATTAATTTCTCTACAATGAGTATGTGCTTGCATTTTTTGTAGGTACATTATAAAGCATCTGGGGATTTTACAGTGTTTGTAACACTTAGAATACTTTAGGAATAACAGAAAAAAAATTCCTAGTGGAACATTGGAGAAGGCAATGGCACCCCACTCCAGTACTCTTGCCTGGAAAATCCCATGGACGGAGGAGCCTGATAGGCTGTAGTAAATGGGGTCGCTAAGAGTCGGACACGACTGAGCGACTTCACTTTCATGCATTGGAGAAGGAAATGGCAACCCACTCCAGTGTTCTTGCCTGGAGAATCCCAGGGACGGGGGAGCCTGGTGGATTGCCGTCTATGGGGTCGCACAGAGTCGGACATGACTGAAGTGACCTAGCAGCAGCGGCAGCAGTGAAACATTTGACATAGTTAATCTAGTGATAACTGAAAAAAAAAAGATTCTTTTTATTCTACAAGACTGTTTTTCTACATGCTCATAGCAGACCTCTGTCAACAAAAAGACTCAATAGGACTGTTTTCTTTAATCTTTCATAGTCTCAGTTTAAAAATTTAGAGGTAATTCCTTTGGCTTGTTGTCAGTAGTATAGAAACAAACACATCCCACGTTGACAGTGGTAGATATAGTAACGAATAGCAATCTGTAAACATGTTCAGGATTCAGGCTTTTGACTAGTTTGTTATTGCATGGAAAGAATGAGAAAATCCTACATTTGTATAATGTCTTTCTTATTAGGACCCTGAAAGTTGAACTTAGTCTTTTACCACTACTGAGGTGTGAAGTGTTAGTCTCTCAGTCATCCGTGACTGTTTGCGACCCCATGTTCTATAACCTGTCAGGCTTCACTGTCTGTGGTATTTTCCAGGCAAGAATACTGGAGTGGGTCATTATTCCCTTCTTGAAGGAGTCTTCCCAACCTGGAGATTGAACCCCGGTCTCCTGTATTAGAGGCAGATTCTTTACCATCTGAGCCACCAGGGAAGCCCAGGTGGTACTTACCCAGGTGGTACTAGCCCAGGTGGTAAAGAACCCAACTGCCACTGCAGGGATCATAAGAAACACAAGTTTGATCCCTGGGTTGGGAAAATACTTGGGTTCTCCAAGTATTCTTGCTTGGAAAATCCCATGGGCAGAGGAGCCTGATGGGTAATAGTCCGTGGAGTTGCAAAGAGTGAGACACGACTTAAGTGACTTAGCACATGCTAGTGGAGTATGTCATCTTTGGGGGTGTCAGCAATCACAGTAGCACCACCAATAACTAACTTGTCTCTTTGGTTATCTTCATTGTTATACCACTGATGTCACTTGACTTATAATCTCTGAAACTTTTCTAGGGTTTACTTAATCTCTGAAACCTAATTTGTACCATTCAAGAAGATCTTTCTATTTTCTTCTGGTTTATTTTTTCTGTATATCCAATTGTGAAACCCATAACCCAACTGCTATAGAATTCTTTTGCATACTATAATCATTCAGCATGTGTTTATTGATTATCTACTATATAACTACTACTGGGAAGGGTGCTAGAAATCACAGATGAACCACTTATGGTACTTGCCGTCTAGGATCTCCCAGTTTGATTGTGGGGAGGGGCAGGTGTGGAGACTCACAAATGTGCAAATAATAGTTTCAGCTGGCATGATGTATGCTGTGGAAGTGGCAGGTACCGGATGTTCTGGTGCCAGAGAATTGGGACAAAAGACCCATTTTAGAGGCTCGGGAATGACTGTCAGGAGCATAGGAGCCCTTTAAATCTTGGAGGATGAGAAGGAACTAGGCAGATAGATAAAGTGGAAAAGGATGTTCTGTACACATAGGGAAATCTATGTAGGCTGTTGTGATTGGACACATATAGTCATATGACAGGAAACAAGGCTGGAAAGCTATAGTTTGGGAAATTATTAGAACTTGTATATTGTTCAGTGGGTTTTGAACTTTTATTTTATACTTCCTGTCACAATGCCTGTGAATTGAATTAAACTGTAAGAGCTATGGAGGATTAGCTTGGGAGTGAGCTGGTTAGATTGGAATTTTAGAAGGCTAACTGGTGGTGATGTAGAAGAGAGAAGAGAGAGGTGAGATGAGAGGAAGGAGATGCCAGTGTGAGGTTTTGTTGTCTTCCAAGCAAGAGATATCACCCTGATCTAAGGCAGTATGAGTAAGGATGAGCTTGAAAAATTGTAGGAGGCAAGTTCTGCGGAAATTAATAATCAAATGGATGTGAGGGATAAGGGAGAAAGAGTCATGAAGAGCAAAGATTTCTCACTCAGTGGATTGTGTTTTTATTCTCTGAAATAGGGAATGTAGGAAAAGGAGCAGATTTGTGCCAGAATATAGTGAGTCCAGTCTGGGATGTTTTGAGGCTGAGAACTTCCATTAAAAAGTGAGATGGCAGAAATGCAAGTATTTCCAGTCTATTCCAGAATCTGAAAACATTTGAATGTATTTGTTAAGTGTATGCTTGCTGAATGATTGAATGGATGTGTACATTAGCTGTCCATTCATTACATTTTATTTTAATTTTCTTCCAGTTTCATTGAGATATAATTGATATATAGCACTGTATAAATTTAAGATATATGGCATAATGATTTGACTTAATATATATCATGAAATAATTATCACAATAAGTTTAGTGAACATCCATCATCTCATATATGGCTTCCCTGATAACTCAGTTGGTAAAGAATCTGCCTACAATGCAGGAGAACCCGGTTTAATTCCTGGGTTGGGAAGATCCCCTGGAGAAGAGATAGACTACCCACTCCAGTATTCTTGGGCTTCCCTGGTGGCTCAGCTGGTAAAGAATCCACCTGCAATGTGGGAGACCTGGGTTTGATCCCTGGGTTGGGAAGACTCCCTGGAGAAGGGAAAGGCTACTGACATCAGAATTCTTGCCTGGAGAATTCCATGGACTGTATAGTCCATGGAGTCGCAAAGAGTTGGACACAATTGAGCGACTTTCACTTCACATCATCTCATATAGATTTTAAAAAATAGAAAAAAATATTTCCCTTGTAAAGAGAACTGTTTGAACTTAGAATTCTCTTTACAACTTTCATGTATGATGTGCAGCAGTGTTCATTGTATTTATTATATTGTATGTTACATCACTAGTACTTAATCTTATAACTGGAAGTCTGTACCTTTCAACCATCTTCATCCAGTTTCCTCTGTCCTACCCCCCACTTCTGGTGACCACAGATTTGATCTCTTTTCTATGAGTTTTTTTTGCTTGTTTTTAAAGTATGCTGCTGCTGCTGCTGCTAAGTCACTTCAGTTGTGTCCGACCCTGTGCGACCCCAGAGATGGCAGCCCACCAGGCTCCGCCATCCCTGGGATTCTCCAGGCAAGAACACTGGAGTGGGTTGCCATTTCCTTCTCCAATGCATGAAAGTGAAAAGTGAAAGTGAAGTCGCTCAGTCGTGTCCGACTCTTTGCAACCCCATGGACTGCAGCCTACCAGGCTCCTCCGTCCATAGGATTTTCCAGGCAAGAGTACTGGAGTGGGTGCCATTGCCTTCTCCGTTCTTAAAGTATAATTATAATTGACCTGTAACACTATGTTAGTTTCTGTTACACAACATAGTGATTTGATATTTCTGTACATTTCAAAATGATCAAAAGGGTGAGTCTAGCTACAATCTTTTAGCATACAAATATATTTCATAGTTATTGACTATATTCCCTACACTGTACATTTCATACCTGTGACTTATTTTGCACCCAAAGTTTGTACCTTTCTCTCTCACCTATTTCTTTTTTCCATCCACCCTCCTCCCTTCTGACAACCACCTGTTACTTCTCAGTATCTGTAACTCTGTTTCTGTTTTGTTGTGTTTAATCGTTAGGATCATTACATTTTAAGGCACTGTTATTGACTTGCTGTAATTATTTTAAAACCATACAATACAATAGGAAGAATTCTAGTAATTATGAAAGAATAAGTAGCAGAAACAATTCTTTTTGTTGCATAAACATTTCCAGATGGGTTAATGTGACTATACATAATCCTACACTTACAATTTATTAGTTGAGTGCTACCATTTCCCCCTTCCCTGATAGCTCATTTTTGGAATTTCTCAATAATGGAAGGCTCCTAGTGGGTGAATTCAGTAGACAGAGGAATAAACTGGAAGATAAATAAGGAATTAAAAATTGAAAACTTAGAGTGAGTATAGTTTTAAAAAGCTAATGGAGGATTAACACATTTGGATTCAGGGTTTGTTCTTGATGAAATTGAAGGCTTGTCGGGATCAGTGAGGTAAGTGCAGGATGGTTTTAATGGCCCTATAGAGGTATATTTGTGATAAGGAATGGTTTTCTTGATATTCCCTGGGTTAATGGGCTGCAGTTCTGGAAGAAACAAGTCCCATGTAATCTGGACATGAGGGGTAATATCCTCTTCTAAGGCTACCTTAGAAGTCTTCCCTTTGAAGAATCAAGAGTCTTAGATTGAGGAATACCTGGCCCTTTGGTTTCTAGCTTTCTGTCCGTCTGCAATCATTTCCCAAACACTTCTAGTAGCATGTTCCTGTGAGATTGTATAAGATACTGGCTTATATCCTTGTAAGCACAGTGGAGACTGAATGTAGGTAAAATTCTTCACCACTGACCCTCTGAAGCTATTAAAATAACATACATTATTCATTTAATGACTAGATGGCAAAAATTTCAATGATGTTTTCCATCTCTTAATTTGTATCATTCAGATCATATCCCATGACTAATTCAAAACAATCTTATTGGATTATAATTGCTATCCCCTGTATTCAGCATTAAAGAATATCATTCAGGGTTGGTTACAAAATACTATTGCATTCCTCTTTAGGCCCTCAGTAAGGAATTTATTGCCCTGGCAATTTGACTATGTCTTACACAGAATCTGCCACTCAGCTTAGCTAACTTGGAAGTCTGGTGGCAGCACTCAGCGAGCAGATCCATCTCTCTCAGGTGGATTCACATTAACCACATCCATGAAGCCAATAAACCAGAACGCCAGATTATTCATTTACAGTGAGAAATACAATCACATAGATGGAATGCTTGTCTTAGCAAGACCCTAGCATTCTTTTCCTGCATGGAAAGCAGACATTCAGAAGCCCCTAGTGAGCCTGGAATCAGAACAGGGGAGTAAGATGAATCACAGTGATAGTTCTGTGATGCTTACTGATGTTGCACGCATGCTGAGTTGGCCTCTGTCATGCCTGGCTCTTTGTGACCCCATAACCTGTAGCCTGCCAGGCTCCTCTGTCCATGGGGTTCTCCAGGCAAGAATACCAGAGTGGGTTGCCATGCCCTTCTCCGGGGATCTCCCTGACTGAGGGATCGAACCTACGTCTGTTATGTCTCCTGCATTGGCAGGTGAGTTCTTTACCACTAGTGCCACCTGGGAAGCCCGCTTACTGATGGTAGGTTATTCAATAGTTCACTGAAGCTGCTTTTCAATATACAGTGCCTAGAAGGGGACATCTGGCGTTTGTCTCCATGGCTCTCATTTTCTAAGTACTCTCTGTGGGTAAGTCATCCCTTTCTCAGTGTCATGTTCTTTTTGTTAAGTCATCAAGTAATATTCACATCATGATGTGGCAGAATTCATTCTGTTGACTTTGCCTTTTTTGTTCTATGGTTTGCTGTTATGGTAGAAATTTCATAGATCAGTTTATTTTCTGTATGGAGGATGCCACCGGTTAGCCTGCAGGTGCAAGTAGTATCTAGAACTGAGGTAGTGGGAGATGACCAGCCGAGGCCAACTCACTAGCTCTTTCTGGACTTGGGACCATGCCTGTCTGAGAGCCTGCCTTGAGGCTGTCAGCAGGTAAGTTGCTATAGTTATTGTTGTTCTAGGAGTAAGCAGGGAGCCAGGGAGTGCTGTGAACTTGTATTCTGAGCCCAGTATTAAGGTGAATGCTATTTTATACCTTTACATGAAAGGAATAAACATTAATGAATTATCATTATTAAAAATTATATGAAATATGTATAGTATCATGATTAAATTCAGAATAAATGTGAAAGTGAAAGTCACTCAGTCGTGTGCAACTCTTTGTGACCCCAGGAATTCTCTAGGCCAGAATACTGGAGTGGGTAGCCTTTCCCTTCTCTAGGGGATCTTCCCAACTGAGGGACAGAAACCAGGTCTCCCGCATTGCAGGTGGATTCTTTACCAGCTGAGCCGCAAGGGAAGCCCGAATGAGAGGAATTAGTCATGAATGAGAGGAATTATTCAAAGATGACTCCAGAGTTTGCATAACGAGAAGAATAGTGATATCAGTTAATCAAAAGAGGGAGACTGAGACATGGGATTAGTTTGGTAAAGAAACAGAATGATTCTCTTGGTGCTGTTCTGAGTATAAATTGTGTAAGAGGGCACAATTGCAGACATAGGTTTGTGAGTGACCAATTTTAGAGCTTGGAGAGTAGGAAGAACAAAGGGACTTAAAAAAAAATAAACATTCATGAAGATAGTTGAAGAATAGGGTCAGGTAATGCAAGGAGGATAAGAAATTCTAAAAGGAAAATATAATCAAATACAGTCAAATTCCTTGCTTTGTGTAGTGTCAGGAGATCAAGGAGGTGAGAAATTGAAGAGAAAATCATAAGCAAATACACAAAAGTGAAAGAAGATTTTGGACCTAAAAATGGCCACTGAATTTGATAACAGTATCATATATGACAAAAGACCCATTTACTAGCCATTTTATGCTTTTTATTAGTTCAACTATGGGTTATTCTCCATTTGACAGGCAGACGCTGGACTTCACTGGGGGATTGTGGCCTTTATTTCCTTCTGTATTTTAATCATTCTCTCCAGTTAATTTTCCAAGCACTTGATGTAAATTTTGCATAAAGATGAAGTTAGTATTACAAAAAAAAAAGGCATTAGAAAATTAAAATATTGTTACCTTTTTGAAGAGTTATGTATCTTCATGGCTTCATAGATAGAGTCAAATTTTGATTAATAAAATGGTGGCATGAGAATCCAGTTTTTCTGACATTATCAGATATGCTGTTTAATTAAGCACTTTTGTTTATATACAAACAGGATCTTAGCTTATCATAGCCCAGAAGGAATTTGAGAGGAGGATTTTTTGTCAAATTAATTACCTTCGGCCCTAGGGAAAGGGAACCATAAAGTTTGTGAAGATATCCTTCTTTGAATTTTCCAAGTTAAAGTGGTGATAGAGAGGCTGGGTGCTCCCTGGGGAAGAGAGGATAAGGAGGTATGGATGATGGACTGGGATGCCTCATTATTTTGTTTGAAATACATTATTATGGATATCACAGATATCCAAGTACTGGTATTGGTGGTTAAATGTAAATACTGGTGGAATGCTTTGGTATTTCACTCTTTTGTTACAACAGATACTCGTAGACTGACTCCCAATATACTACATATATATCCTGTTAACAAAGAGCTGTGGCTTCCCCCGTGGCTCTCATGAGAAAGAATCTGCCTGCAATACAGAAGACCCTGCCCTGGTTCAATCGCTGGATCAGGAAGTTCCCCTGGAGAAGGGAATGGCTACCCAACTCCTATATTCTTGTCTGAAGAATTCCATGGACAAAGGATCCTGGCGGGCTAGAGTCCATGGGTTGCAAAGAGTTTGACGGAGCGACTGACACTTTCATCCACACTAACAAAAAATTGGTTAATACTACTCATATCTCTCCCTCAGCAAAAGAAAAAAAAAAATAGTACATCAAGCTACAATAACTAAATATACTAAGCTCTTCTAAGTTATAGATTAGAGCACAAAATTGTTTTCCATCTGGAAAATTTTAAATGAATAACAATGATTTACATAGAAAGAAACTAATCTTTGATGAAGTTTGCAAGATAACTCTTTGTTATTGGGACCCTAAATTTTAAAATTTTTGATAGTAATTCTAACATTTATTTTTAAAAAATTATTTAAGGACTTTGAGCTCCTCAGATCAAGATTTACTACTTGGAACAATCATCATTTGACTAAAGAAGCAAGTAACCCTTGCAAAAATTTTACAGGAAAGAGAAATTACTGTTTTAATAGCAAACTGAAGCAGGGGGCAGCTCAGCACAGTAGAAGGAGTATAGATTCAAACCCTGTTTCTGACACCAGCTGTGTGGTTTGGCCAAAATTACTTAACCCTTCTAAGCCTCAGGTTATATTTGCAAATTGGAACTATTACCCATACAGAGCTTTGGTAGACTAAACCAGCATGGTGTATGTAAAATGGAGGACACAGGAGCAGTCAGTATATGATGATCCAGAATAAGAGGAATCCTGCTGAGTATTAACTCATGGAAAAACCAGCATGACGTAAGAGTCAGTCTTTCTGATGGGGATACCAATAGTTCAGTTCAGTTCAGTCGCTCAGTCATGTCCGACTCTTTGTGACCCCATGAGTCGCAGCACGCCAGGCCTCCCTGTTCATCACCATCTCCCGGAGTTCACTCAGACTCACGTCCATCGAGTCCATGATGCCATCCAGCCATCTCATCCTCTGTCGTCCCCTTCTCCTCCTGCCCCCAATCACTCCCAGCATCAGAGTCTTTTCCAATGAGTCAACTCTTCTCATGAGGTGTCCAAAGTACTGGAGTTTCAGCTTTAATATCATTCCTTCCAAAGAAATCCCAGGGTTGACCTCCTTCAGAATGGACTGGTTGGATCTCCTTGCAGTCCAAGGGACTCTCAAGAGTCTTCTCCAACACCACAGTTCAAAAGCATCAATTCTTCGGCGCTCAGCCTTCTTCACAGTCCAACTCTCACATCCATACATGACCACAGAAAAAACCATAGCCTTGACTAGACAGACCTTAGTCGGCAAAGTAACGTCTCTGCTTTTGAATATGCTGTCTAGGTTGGTCATAACTTTTCTTCCAAGGGGTAAGCGTCTTTTAATTTCATGGCTGCAGTCACCATCTGCAGTGATTCTGGAGCCCTAAAAAATAAAGCCTGACACCGTTTCCACTGTTTCCCCATCTATTTCCCATGAAGTGATGGGACCAGATGCCATGATCTTCGTTTTCTGAATGTTGAGCTTTAGGCCAACTTTTTTGCTCTCCTCTTTCACTTTCATCAAGAGGCTTTTTAGCTCCTCTTCACTTTCTGCCATAAGGGTGGTGGTGTCATCTGCATATCTGAGGTTATTGATATTTCTCCTGGCAATCTTGATTCCAGGTTGTGTTTCTTCCAGCCCAGCATTTCTCATGATGTACTCTGCATATAAGTTAAATAAGCAGGGTGACAATCTACAGCCTTGACGTCCTCCTTTTCCTATTTGGAACCAGTCTGTTGTTCCATGTCCAGTTCTAACTGTTGCTTCCTGACCTGCATACAGATTTCTCAAGAGGCAGGTCAGGTGGTCTGGTATTCCCGTCTCTTTCAGAATTGTCCACAGTTTATTGTGATCCACACAGTCAAAGGCTTTGGCATAGTCAATAAAGTAGAAATAGATGTTTTTCTGGAACTCTCTTGCTTTTTCCATGATCCAGCGGATGTTGGCAATTTGATCTCTGGTTCCCCTGCCTTTTCTAAAACCACCTTGAACGTCAGGGAGTTCACGGTTCACATATTGCTGAAGCCTGACTTGGAGAATTTTGAGCATTACTTAACTAGCATGTGAGATGAGTGCAATTGTGCGGTAGTTTTCAGCATTCTTTGGCATTGCCTTTATTTGGGTTTGGAATGAAAACTGACCTTTTCCGGTCCTGTGGCCACTGCTGAGTTTTCCAAATTTGCTGGCATATTGAGTGCTGCACTTTCACAGCATCATCTTTCAGGATTTGAAATAGCTCAACTGGAATTCCATCACCTCCACTAGCTTTGTTCGTAGTGATGCTTTCTAAGGCCCACTTGACTTCACATTCCAAGATGTCTCATTCTAGATTAGTGATCACATCATAATGACTATCTGGGTTGTGAGGATCTTTTTTGTACAGTTCTTCTGTATATTCTTGCCACCTCTTCTTAATATCTTCTGCTTCTGTTAGGTCCATACCATTTCTGTCCTTTATCGAGCCCATCTTTGCATGAAATGTTCCCTTGATATCTCTAATTTTCTTGAAGAGATCTCTAGTCTTTCCCAATCTGTTGTTTTCCTCTAATTCTTTGCCTTGATCACTGAAGAAGGCTTTCTTATCTCTTCTTGCTATTCTTTGGAACTCTTTATTTAGATACCAATAAGGAAATTAAATTTTTTGTTTTTTTGGCTCTTGTACTCTAAGTTACAGTTCAATTTTCTTTTCTAACTCTGCTTACTTTTCATACTCATGGTCTAAGTCCACCTGGTATTCAAATGTGACCATTTTCTAAACTGTTTTTCTTCGCCATCTTCTTAATCTCTCCTGGAGTTTCCATGTTTTGTGTATCTCTGTCAGCTACCCTCTTTGTGTTAATCATTAACAAACTTACAGTAAAACTCAGTCTCATCCTGTGATCCAAATTCCTCATGCTATTAGATATTTTTGGTGAATACTCAGTTTCTCTAAATCAGCCTTTCTAACACTTTCCTTTTACTGAGGGCTGTTAATAGTTGGTTAACCACCTAGTTATTGGTTGAAACATCTATCTAGTTACTCAGGCTACAAACAGAAGTCACAGTTGACCATTCCTTACATGGTATTTCTACCTTCTACAAGCATTGTGGTCTTAGGTCTAATATTGGCATGTTTTACCTAGGTAACTGAATAGACTCTTAATGGCCTTTGTTCTTTCCTTGTCATAGCCACTGAGGAAAACACCAGTTCATCACAAAGTTACCCAGCCATCCTACTGCTAAGTCTCTCCTTAGTCATGTACACATGCAGGTACTTGGACTTGTTTGTGTACCTGTTTTCAAATTCCAAGTACACAAACAATTCCAAGTACACGTTCATAGCAGCACTATTTGCAGCAGCCAAAAGGTGGAAACACCCCACATGCCTATCAACACATAAATGGATAGGAAATTTTGATATACACATAGTATGGAATATTATTTAGCCATTGAAAGGAATGAAGTAGGGATACATGTATCAACGTGGATGAACCTCAGACATGTTGGACTAAGTGAAAAAAGCCAGATACAGGCACACATATTTTATGTTTCCACGTATATGCAGGGTACACTCTAGAGACTGAGCACAGATTGATGGTTGTCAGGACTTAGGGCAAGGAGCAACTGCTTAATGGGTACAGGTTGCTCTTTTGGAGTGATATAGATATTTTTAAAATAGTAAAACTGGTGGTTATATACTCCATTTACTAAATGACATTGAATTGTTTTCTTTAAAATGATTAATTGTATACTCCATACATTTCATTTCAACTTAAAGAAACCCAACAAACTATCACTGTCTCCGTCTTGTGTACAGAATGAAGCTCTAGGTTCCCCAGCTTTCTTTATAAGACCCTAAACATCCTGGCTTTCTTTATAAGACCGTATACAACCTTTCTTTATATGACCCTATACAAAAGTCTTGGAGAAGGAAATGGCAACCCACTCTAGTACTCTGGCCTGGAAAATCCCATGGACGGAGGAGCCTGGTAGGCTACAATCCATGGGGTCACGAAGAGTCGGACATGACTGAGCGACTTCACTTTCACTTTTCACTTTCATGCATTGAAGAAGGAAATGGGAACCCACTCCAGTGTTCTTGCCTGAAGAATCCCAGGGACTGGGGAGCCTGGTGGGCTGCCGTCTATGGAGTTGCACAGAGTCGGACACGACTGAAGCAACTTAGCAGCAGCAGCATACAAAAGTCAGTCCTGAATACTCTTTGGAAGAATTGATGCTGAAGCTGAAGCTGCAGTAGTTTGACCACCTGCTGTGAAGAACTGACTCACTGGAAAGACTCTGATGCTGGGAAGGATTGAAGGCAGGAGGAGAAGGAGACGACAGAGGATGAGATGGTTGGATGGCATCACCAACTCGATGGACATGAGTTTGAGCAAGCTCTAGGAGTTGGTAATGGACCGGGAAGCCTGACGTACTGTGGTCCATGGGGTCACAAAGAGTTGGACATGACTGAGCAACTGAACTGAACTGATACAACCTGGCTATAACCTGAAATTTAGGCTATACACCTAAATTTCCTAATCCTATCCCATTAGTCCTTCCTTCAAGTCTCTCTCCTTCCTATATGGGAAGAGTTTCTATTCTCTAAACACTTACTGTTTTTTCCCCATTCTCTCCTTTGGCTTATGCTATTCTCTCTGTCTCCTTTCTTGGTAAAGCCCAGCTATATCCTTTGAGGAAGAGCAGAAATTCCAGCTCCTCTACGAAATGTCCCCTGCTTGTGCCGTTACTCAGGAGACAGCTATTCTCCTCCCCCTCTTGCTCTCCTCGGTCCTGATCACAGCCTGTGTCATGCTGCCTCAAGGGTAGCCGTGTCCTTCTCTTTGCTTCTTTCGACTGTGTGCTCCTTCAAGACTGGCACTTCGTACGATTCGTGTTTGTGTGCACTGTGCCTCACACCGTGTGAGGAACACAGTAGGTACTTGATGTTGGCTTTTAAGTTTTATTTTTAATGAGTAATTCTTCTTCAATTTCAGTTATTGTTTTACTATGGTGAAAAAAAATCAGTAAATATTGTTTGTCCCTTGGTTTATAATAGGAGCACAGAGAGGAATTAGATGAGGATTATTTACATGTTTTATTTCTTGTCAAACAAAGTTGCATTTTGTAAATGATTAACCATTGTAAGTCTCCATCCTGGAGTGCTTTTATTTCCAGTAATTTCAGGTGTATACACACACACACACATTTTAATAAGTATTTTTACTTTATTTAAAAATTGCATTTCTTACCACTTTTTTGAGATATAATTGACATACAACACTCTCTAAGTTCATATGTACAGAACAGTGATTTCAGTTACATAGCCATGAAACGATTATCATCATAAGTTCAGTGAACATCCATTATCTCATTTATATATAACATTAAGGGAATAGAAAAAAAATCTTTCTTAACAGCTATCATATACAACATACAGCCATTATGTTAATTATATTAATCATATTGTATGTACTCATTTACCTTATAACTGGAAGTCAGTACCTTTTGATTGTCTTCATCTGACGTCCCTTTACTTCATGCCTCACTTCATGCCCCACTCTGGTAACCCCAGATTTAATATCTTTTTCTATAGTTTGTTTTAAGTATAACTGACACACAATACTCTGTTAGTTCTGGGTATGTAACACAGTAGTTTGATATTTCTATATATTTCAAAGTGATCACCACAATAAGCCTAGTTACATGAAATTAAAAGACACTTACTCCTTGGAAGGAAAGTTATGACCAACCTAGATAGCATATTGAAAAGCAGAGACATTACTTTGCCAACTAAGGTCCGTCTAGTCAAGGCTATGGTTTTCCCAGTGGTCATGTATGGATGTGAGAGTTGGACTGTGAAGAAAGCTGAGTGCCGAAGAATTGATGCTTTTGAACTATGGTGTTGGAGAAGACTCTTGAGAGTCCCTTGGACTGCAAGGAGATCCAACCAGTTTGTTCTGAAGGAGATTGGCCCTGGGATTTCTTTGGAAGAAATAATGCTAAAGCTGAAACTCCAGTACTTTGGCCACCTCATGCGAAGAGTTGACTCATTGGAAAAGACCCTGATGCTGGGAGGGATTGGGGGCAGGAGGAGAAGGGGACGACAGAGGATGAGATGGCTGGATGGCATCACTGACTCGATGGACGTGAGTCTGAGTGAACTCCGGGAGATGGTGATGAACAGGGAGGCCTGGAGTGCTGCAATTCATGGGGTGGCAAAGAGTCGGACATGACTGAGCAACTGAACTGAACCATCTGTCAACATACAATGATATTACATAATTATTGATTATATTCCCCACACTGTACATGTTATACATGTGACTCATTTATTTTATAATTAAAAGTGTGTACATTTTAATCTCCCTCAACTATTATAGATATATTTTTAAAATTATTTCCTTTGGTATTTTGGAACCAAACAGTTTTAAGTTTCTTACCTTGGTAAAGATTTTCCAAGAATTACATGTCTGGGGAGAAAAATCTGTTAATGATGTATTTTCTTAGGCCTAGTTATCTTCACTCTTACTTGGTTGCCTTTTTTTCCCCTTAAACTTGTTTAGGTTGGGTGTCTCTTGCTTGTAGTCAAAAATAAATTAAAAACCCTGAATAATGTAACTTGCCTGTGTGCTCAGTTGCTCTGTTGTGTCCAACTCTTTGTGACCCCATAGATTGTAGCCCACCAGGCTTCTCTGTCCATGGAATTTCCCAGACAAGAATACTGGAGTGGGTTGCTATTTCCTTCTCCAGGAGATCTTCCCGACCTAGGGACTGAACCTGTGTCTCCTGCATTGGCAGGCAGATTCTTTACCACTGAGCCACCAGGGAAGCCTATGATGTAATTTCAGTTCAGTTCAGTTGCTCAGTCGTGTCCGACTGTTTGTGATCCCATGGACTACAGTATGCCAGGCCTCCCTGTCCATCACAAACTCCTGGAGTTTACCCAACTTAGTATGCTACAAATGCTACATTGGCCCTAGGGCTTTGAACAGATTCCGTCCTTGTACTAAGGTGTTTGCAGTGGGTTTGAGTGAAGCAGATGGGAAAGCCCACAGTTACTATCTAGTGTACAACTGATGTTTATACACAATAACCTAGTATCACAAAGGAGGGGGAACAGAGGAGGTGGCATAGGTGCTGTGTTGCAGAGTTGAGTCTTAAAGAATGTGTCAGTGGCATCAGGGTCTAACGGGGCTAGAAAGTGTCAACCGCCTCTAACTTAAAACATCTTTACTAGTTACTGAAGTCAGACATGTGTAAACCAATTTGGATCAGTTTGAACTTGTTTGCTACTGAATGTCTGGTAGTGACCTATTTTAATGACCATTGCTAAAATGTGATTTACTAGAGAACATTTCAGGCTCAGATGCCAGCCGAATGTGCCGTGTTGTCCAGCTTGTGTTCCTCCATGCTGTCTTATATTTGCTGAAATTAATTCTCTGGGCCAGCTTCTTCCCCAATGCTGGTGGATAAACGAGGGTGCCGCTGCAAGATGGCGTGTATTTATGTTATTGATGCAGATTTTGTGAGTTGTTAGGCATCTGGTGCAAGTACATGAGTAGAAGTTCGAACTTCAATTAGTTGAGTTTATGAAGCACTGACAGTATAAGGCAATATATGAGGCATGTAGGAAATTACAAAGGAAGCAGGAAATGCAATCTTTGTTCATATTGAGTTTATAACCTAATGGAACAGATATAAATGGAGATACATGATAACAGATAAAATAAACATAAAAACATAGTCATAACCAGTTACAGATGGATAGAGATATTTTCTCAAGTGCTGTGGGGCTAGGGAAATGATTACAGTGACTGCTGTCTGCTGGGGTAAGTCAGGAATTGTTTTAGTATGGGATGTAAAACTTAGGCAAAAATATTAAGGACAGGAAGGACAGGGATTAGTTGGGGGAAATCATTCTAGGATGTATGAATGAAACTGAATAAAATGAATGAAAACAGGGGAAGTGTGCAGGTTCTTCATAGATGGCAGTAAGGTTGGCTTGAACATCTGGGGTTTTATAGGATAGAGATTTATTTTGGAAAACTGTATAGTAGTTCAGTTCAGGAACTCAGTTGTGTCTGACTCTTTGTGACCCCATGGACTGTAGCATGCCATGCTTCCCTGTCCATCACCAACTCCCAGAGCTTGTTCAAACTCATGTCCTTTGAGTTGGTGATGCCATCCAATATCTCATCCTCTGTTGTCTCCTTCTCCTTCTGCCTTCAATCTTTCCCAGCATCAGGGTCTTTTCCAAGGAGTCAGTTCTTCACATCAGGTGGCCAAAATATTGGAGTTTCAGCTTCAGAATCAGTCCTCCCAATGAATATTCAGGACTGATTTCCTTTAGGATTGACTGGTTGGATCTCCTTGCAGTCCAAATGACTCTCAAGAGTCTTCTCCAACACCACAGTCCAAAAGCATCCATTCTTCAGTGCTCAGCTTTCTTTATAATCTGACTCTCACATCTATACATGACTAGAAAAACCATAGCTTTGACTAGATGGACCTTTGTTGGCATAGTAATGTTTCTGCTTTTTAATATGCTGTTTAGGTTGGTCATAGTTTTTCTTCCAAGGAGTAAGCGTCTTTTAATTTCATGGCTGCAGTCACCATCTTCAGTGATTTTCAAGCCCAAGAAAATAAAGTTTGTCACTGTTTCCATTGTTTCCCCATCTATTTGCCATGAAGTGATAGGACCAGATGCTATCATCTTCATTTTTTGAATTTTGAGTTTTAAGCCAGCTTTCTCACTCTCCTCTTTCATCAAGAGACTCCTTAGTTCCTCTTCACTTTCTGGCATAAGGGTGGTGTCATCTGCATATTTGAGATTATTGGTATTTCTCCCAACTATCTTGATTCCAGCTTGTGTTTCAGGAGCCCAACATTTTGCATGATGTACTCTGCATAGAAGTTAAATAAGCAGGGTGACAATATACAGCTTTGATGTACTCCTTTCCCAATTTGGAACCAGTCTGTTCCAGTCCAGTTCTAACTGTTGCTTCTTTGTTGTTCCATGTCCAATTCTAACTGTTGTTTCTTGACCTGCATATAGATTTCTTAGGAGGCAGGTCAGGTGGTCTGATATTCCCATCTCTTTCAGAATTTTCTGCTATTATAACAAAGAATCTCAAATATCAGTGACTTAACACATTGAAAGCCTATTTCTTATATCAGATCCAATGGGAATATATGTTTGAGCGTCTCTATTCTGTGTAGTTATTCAGGGTTCCAGGCTCCTTCCAGCTAAAAATTTTAGATCCAAGGAGTCTTCTGGGTTTTGAGAGTATTTCATTCAGTTGGTGAAGGGGATGGGAAATGGAGGAGAGTCAGTGGGTAGTATATGTGGGCCCAGCTTGGCAGGAGCCCTGCATATACCCCACCGACCAGCACTCAAGCGTGTGGCCACAACTCTTTGCAACAGTCTGGGAAGGGTAATTTAGCTGGGTGCCCAAGAAGTAAAAGTCATGAGTTTGGGGAAATAGTTAGTGGTCTCTGTCTATCATTTTTATGCTGGAATCCTCTGAATCTAGATCATATCCTTATTTTTCACCTGAGGCTTATTTTGTTCTTTCCAGTTTGCCTGTTCAACTTAGATGACCTGACATCACCTCCGACTCACCATTCCTTCCTTCTCTAGCTTCATTATTCATTATTTGTAATCAACAGTTTCGTCATTCTTTTATTGCTTCTGTGTGATACCCCAGAGTCACTGTTAACCTTTCTCTCCTTTATGTATTTGACAATGTTCCTTCAGAATGCCTGCTCGATATATTCCTTTTTCCATTTCCTGCACACTCTTGTCAGAGACCTCATGTCCTAACAATTGTGCTGATATAGTAATTTCCTACCTAGTGTTCCACTCTGGATATTACCACCTTTGTGTTGTCATATCCTCCTTAATAATCCCTTTGCCTTCCTTGTGTGTGAAGATGAATCCCAGATTCCCAAGTTATACCTAAAGAATCAGTGTCACACTGCCTCCACCTCCTTTCCAGCCTCATTTCTGACCAGTAAACACAAGAAGGCTAGGTGCATTAGTGTCTCATCTAGAGCAGGCTAATTCTTATCCCGGACGTAAGAGCTTCCCCCAGAGAATGAGCTCTTCTGCACCTTTTGGAGCAGGCCCCGGCTTATGTTACATATACTCATGAAGCCTCTCTCAAACACGTTGGTCCCTGGTAGTCTGACTTGTCTGTTCCACTCACTGCTGTGAATGTGTAGTCACATACAACCTCATCCTATTATAAAAATGTTTCATATGTGTGTCTTTCCTGTGTGTGTCTCTCCACATTGATTGTTCAGATTCATAAGGACAGAAATAATGTCATATATTTTGTAATTTCCCACAGGGCCTAAGATACAACTAGGCCCAAAGTGATTACTCAACAGCTACTTGCTGAATAAAAGTGTTGAATGGAGATGAAGGCACTTAAGTGTGAAGATAATCATTTGGATGGGGGTTTTCATTTGATTCAAGAGGCATCTGGGAGCCAGTTTCGGCTTCATGAAAACAGGAATCAAAAGTTACTCAGGGAAGAGGATTCTTAGGATTGTATGTAGGATCCTCTCAAGTTGAAAACAGAGAAATGCAAAATGTTAGAGATGGAGTTAAAGAGCCTGCTTTGCTTATGTAAACAGCATAGGGGCCCCTGTTTCCTGTAGGATTAGAGAAGTTGTAAGTCTGAAGCCACAGAAGATTCTAGTTTTGAAAGATAAAAGTAAGTGATAGGACTTACTGAAACCCAGAGAGCAAAGAAGAGAGGTGGCTCCCACAAAACCTGACTGTAACACACTATTGATGGTAACAAACTTGGAATGAGTGATGATTTGAATGAACGTAATGTGTTGATTTAATATGAATTCAGTTTCATTGTGAAAAACGTTCTACAAACACTGGCAGGATCATATGTTTAAAAGAGCTCTGATTGCAGAGTTAGGAGACCAACCATCTAGTCCTGACTTTATTTTCACTAAGGTTTGTAGTCTTGTGCAAGTCACTGAAGCTTTCTGTGTAATGTAGGTGTGTTATTCATTTTCATGGGATGGAGCCATTGAAAAAGTTTCCATAGTCAATACATTTTGGGAATGGTATATGTGTTTTTCAACATTTTTAGTGAACATTTCAAGCATACAGAATACTTAAAATACTTTTACAGTAGATATCCGTACACCTATCACTTAGATGTGACAAGGAACATTTTACTGTGCTTATTATATATCTGCCCATTATTTTATACATTCATTATTTTACTATTATTTTCATCTTTTTCTTCCTCTTCCTCTCCCTTCTCCTTGTCCTTCTCTTATTATTATTATTATTTATAATGATGGTCAAAAGAGAAAGCATGCTGGTAATGAACTATAAAGTTACAGGTGAGTTTATTACTTGTAAAGAATTTGGATTGCTTATATCTGAATCCTTGGAGTGATCTTTATACATTTTCTTATATCCTGCGTCTAACCCATCTGCTTCATTCTTCATCTATTTTATGCTCCACATTCTGCTCATTTCTTTGAGTCTGTTCTCAAGGTTCATCCCCAGTGCATTTATTTCTTATCATCCTCACCCCTGCCCTGTGCTAAATTACTGTTTTCCGCCATGGCTACCTACCAACAGCTACCTACCTACCTTTCCCTTATGGTCACTTTTGCTTATTCATAGTTTCTTCCTTGGAGAGAAATCACGATTATTCTTTCAAAATAAAAATCAGAATTAGGCACTCTTTTGTTCAAAATGTGGCAGTCACATTAGTGTGACCCAGTAGGCCCTGTATGATTTGCTGCCTGGGTTACAATTTGATATTTCCTATCATCCTTTCTCTCACTTTTTTGACTGTGTCCACAGGTTCCTACTTCAGGGCTTTTGCACTTGCCTGGAATCATCTTTACCTAGATAAGTTATGATTCCCATGCTAAACTCCTTCAGGTTTCTCTTCTAATCTCACCTTATCACAAGGACTTTTCTTGATCACCCAAATTCCAGTTGAGCTATTACAAATCCTAAATGATGATGCTGTGAAAGTGCTGCACTCTATATGCCAGCAAATTTGGAAAATTCAGCAGTGGCCACAGGACTGGAAAAGGTCAGTTTGCATTCCAGTCCCAAAGAAGGACAATGTTAAAGAATGTTCAAACTACTGCGCAATTGCACTCATCTCACACATTAGCATAGTAATACCCAAAATTCTCTAAGCCAGGCTTCAACAGTACGTAAACTATGAACTTCCAGATGTTCAAGCTGGATTTAGAAAAGGCAGAGGAACCAGAGATCAAAATGCCAGCATCTGCTGGATCATCAAAAAAACAAGAGAATTCCAGAAAAACATCTACTTCTGCTTTATTGACTACGCCAAAGCCTTTGACTATGTAGATCACAACAAACTGTAGAAAATTCTTAAAGATATAGGAATACCAGACTACCTTACCTGCCTCCTGAGAAATCTGTATGTAGGTCAAGAAACAACAGTTAGAAGGACATGGAACAACACACTGGTTCCAAACTGGGAAAGGAGTACATCAAAGCTGTATATTGTCACCCTGCTTATTTACCTTATATGCAGAGTACATTGTGTGAAATGCTGGGCTGGTGAAGCACACGCTGGAATCAAGATTTCTGGGAGAAATATCAATAACCTCAGACATGCAGATGACACCACCCTTATGGCAGAAAGTGAAGAGAAACTAAGGAGCCTCTTGATGAAAGTGAAAGAGGAGAGTGAGAAAGCTGGCTTAAAACTCAGCATTCAAAAAACAAAGATGATGGCATCTGGTCCCATCACTTCATGGGAAATAGATGGGGAAACAATGGAAACAGTGACAGACTTTATTTTCTTGGGCTTGAAAATCATGAAGATGGTGATGGCAGCCATGAAATTTAAAAGATGCTTGCTTCTTGAAAGAAAAGCTATGACCAACCTAGATAGCAAATTAAAAAGCAGAGACATTACTTAGCAACAAAGGTCTGTCTAGTCAAAGCTATGGTTTTTCCAGTAGTCATATATGGATGTAAGAGCTGGACTGTAAAGAAAGCTGAGCACTAAAGAATTGATGCTTTTGAACTGTGGTGTTGGAGAAGACTCTTGAGTGTCATTTGGATGCAAGGAGATCCAACCAGTCAATCCTAAAGGAAATCAGTCCTGAATATTCATTGGGAGGACTGATTCTGAAGCTGAAACTCCAATACTTTGGCCACCTGATGTGAAGAACTGACTCCTTGGAAAAGACCCTGATGCTAGGAAAGATTGAAGGTGGGAGGAGAAGGGGAAGACAGAGGATGAGATGGTTGGATGGCATCACCAACTCGATGGACATGAGTTTGAGCAAACTCCGAGAGTTGGTTATGGACAGGGAACCCTGGTGTGCTGCAGTCCATGGGGGCGCAAAGAGTTGGACACGACTGAGTGACTAAACTGAACTGAACTGAATATATATGTTTGTATGTATATATATATTATGTATATACAGTATATATTATATACATATTCTTCACTAATTTTTATTTTTATTTTCTTCATTGCATGTATATTTATTTGTTCAGTTTTTTCTCTCCATAAGGACAGATATGATCACTATCTATTTTGTGTATATAGAGCAATAATTAAACAAATAACATAGAACAAAACAATATAGAACAAAAATTAACAAATATATATTGAATATGTAAATGAACTGAAGATAAATGACATAGACCTAGAGGATATAAAAAATAACGCACACTGCACTGATGTGGTGACTTTCAAAATTGTTATGGGTGAACATGCTGAGTTTATAACCTATAGTGATGTTGTCTAAAATAGCAGAGTCCCCAGGTATGACATGAGAGTGAGTTTGTAAGATGCTTCTCTGGGATTTTTCCCATCTACATTCATCTGTGAGGTAGAAGATGGTGTGGGACAAGCTTTGATAAAATGTGATAGAAAATCATATGCTGATGAATGTTGATAGGATATGAGTTGATGCTCTAGTCTAGGAATTGAGAAGCACAGTAAAAGGAAGATTAAAATCTGGGAGAAGACCCCCATTTTTTTTGACAATTTGACAACTGACAATTTGAATTTTAGCTTCCTTAGTATGTTTTTGTTAAGCCAAGCCATTTTGCATTCAGGTATTGACTTTATTGAGCTTAGATGCAAGAATTCCCTGTATTGGCATGTACCATAGCAACTTGGGAATTCTAATAAAAATAATAATTTTATTCATAATATTTGTTTCATTTTTTGCTCAATTTAAGACATCACCATTTCTTTCCTTCCTTTTTTTGTTTTGCTATAAATATATTTCAGTATTAGCCCTTTTAAATTTCTTTCACTTTTCAACCACATCCACAAAATAAATACTTATCAGTTACTAGGAAATTGGAATGTAAGCTCAATTATGTTAAAAACTAATGGGTAGCACTAACACATAGTAACAGCGTCTTTTGCAGTATTTATTCTCTTGGTGATAAAAAAAAAATAAGCCCAACAGCCCATCGCTGCAGAAAGAATTTAGCTACAAGTTTATCAATTTGAGCAGGCCAACTGCACAACTAAATGCATGTGAAACTTAACAAATCCCTTGGGGAAGCTGACTGCAAGAATTTTCTAGTCTGTGTCGAGTTACTGAGGTGCGACATGGTGGATTGGACTTAATGCCTTAGGCAAGCACAATCAAATAAGAGACAGTTTAAGATTTTTCTGTGTCCATGAGGGATCTCTGGTAGGTGTCTAAATGAAGCTTTCAGAAAAGAATATAACACCATCATGAGCTTTCTTTCCTGAATATTTTGGTGGGTTATTTTCATTTAGAAGAAATCCAAATAAGATTACACAGGGTAAGCTTTATAACAGTTGTAAAGATTTAAGATTACGATTTACTTCATAGGGACATAGGAAAAAACAAAGCATTTCCTCTTAAATTTTAATTTTTAAGTAGAAAATTCAAGAATGGTATATGTAATTTACTGGAATTATTTTGGACTATGTTAAAGCTGACTATTCCACCAATCTCAGAATTTCAGAAGAGTTTAGTGTAAGAGTGTTATTGTAGTAAAATTGTTGAGTGAGTACAATCTGGAGCCTGATTGATTACCTTGGTTCAAATTCCAGTTATACCACCTGTTAACGTGTGACTTAGGGCTGATTTGTTAGCCTCAGTTCTCTAACCTGTAAAATGGAAATAATATCATCATTCTTGTGGTTGTGTAAAGATTAATTGAATTAATAAAAGTAATGCATTTAGACTGCAGCTTGATATATAGTGCTCTTTAAGTCTTAGCTGTACAACGACTATAATAATAATTTTTATTATTTTATAATTTGATCGCTTAGAACATCTAGTGCAGTTTCTCAGGAGTGTGAGTCATGTGGTATCACATTCTTTTAGCTGCCCAGAACTCAGTGTATGACGATCTATTTGAGAGATAGGTTTGAGAGTTGGATCCCCAGCCCCTGAGAGTGTTGGAAGCCCTGTCAAGTAAGATTTTTCCCACTTATAGGGGAAGCTCACTTTGAACTCATCTGTGTCAAAATAGAAGCTTTTAATTTAGAGATGATCAGCAGACTAGTGTTGAGAGGGAGTTGCTCTCGATTTAAGACAGTGAACATCGTCTCAAAATTGTTAAAGTGACTGTTCCTTGGACATTACTTGGCTGTTGCGTCTTCAGCATTCATAGAGCTTTCCCCTATTTTTTCAAATAGCAGTTTCCATGATAGCCCTAAAGCTTCTTTACAGAAACTTCAGTTCTTTGGACAAGTCCTTTCAATTTTCTCCTGTGACCTCTCTCGTGGTACTGACCTGTGGCCCCAACAACAGTCTTCAGACAGGAACCCTGACCCTGACACTTAACCCTCCAGTCTAGACAGCCAACCTTGGAAGCACACAGTTCCTGTGACCTGGTTGACTGATGCAGGAAGCTATTGACATTGACCTTGGACTTCACCCAACTCTATTGCTTATCACTTCTCTTACTTCCTCTTGACCTCTGGATACCAGGGGCCCTGTTTGTCTCTGACTCTGGACGTTGCTTTTTCCCTTTTCTTCCTTCAGCACTTGCCAAATTAGGGCTCTCAAAAAAGAAGTGGAGAAGAGACCCTGGAGGAGGCAAAGATTAAGGGGAAAGGCTGGGTCTAAGGAGGGCTGCTGCTGCTGCTAAGTCGCTTCAGTCATGTCCGACTCTGTGTGACCCCATAGATGGCAGCCCACCAGGCTCCGCTGTCCCTGGGATTCTCCTGGCAGGAACACTGGAGTGGGTTGCCATTTCCTTCTCCAATGCAGGAAAGTGAAAAGTGAAAGTGAAGTCACTGAGTTGTGTCCAACTCTCAGCGACCCCATGGACTGCAGCCTACCAGGCTCCTACATCCATGGGATTTTCCAGGCAAGAGTACTGGAGTGGGGTGCCATTGCCTTCTCCTCTAAGGAGGGCACCCACCTGTAATTTATGGTTAAGACTGGGTATTTTGAGGAGGAGAGTGGGAGCCATTAGTAATCACACTAGGACAGCCTGACATAAACCTTGTTGTCCTGGGCAGACTTGGTCCTTGGCCCACCCTGGGCCTGAGGCTAGGGGAAAGCAATCATTTCCCCATTCTCTTTCCTTTCTTTCCACTCAACAGTAACAGCATCAACTCATCAGTGCATTGGTTATTTTTGTTGTCATTAAGTAGTTGCTGTGGGATAATGGAGGAGATGCAAGAGATGTGGGTTCGATCCCTGGGTCAAGAAGATCCCTTAGAGGATGAAATGGCAACCCGTTCCAGTATTCTTGCCTGAAAATTCCCGTGGACAGAGGCTCCTAGTGGGCTCCAGTCCATGAGATTGCAGGGAGTTGGACACAACCGAGTGCATGTGCATGCACGCACACACACACACACACACACACCCCACACACACACAGTTGCTGTGTGGAGAGGCAACTGTGGGTTACTACAGTGCTCATTTAAGAGACTAAGCAATCATGTTGGTAAAGGGGTCTCCAAAAAGTCTGTCAAATGTCAGTCTACAAATGATTCAGAAGTAACTGTCATTATTATTTTTCATCAAACAAAACCAGAAGTCTTATTTTTCCATTTGGGAGAACAAAATGGTAATTCAGTCCTTTGGACAATTGTTTGGACCCTCCTTATAGACTCTGTAAAGTTTCATGATGAGGAATGCTGATAAAGCCTTTAACATTTATAACGCAGGACAAGGCTTGGGAACCATGGTTTCCTTTTTCTACAAATGTGGCACAACCTGGAAATTTGAGTTGAAAATAATGAAAACAGTTATATTTCTAATATAAACAAATTTATCTGTGCATGCTTTGGATCTCCTAATGCTGTTTAAGTGGTAGATTCTACTAGTCATTAACTCTGTAAATACCAGCTCATTGTACAGAACAGGAAAGTGTTAGTCACTCAGTTGTGTCTGACTTTGCGACATTATGGACTGTAGCCCCCCAAGCTCCTCTGTCCATGGGATTTTTCAGGCAAGAATACGGCAGTGGGTTGCCATTTCCTTCTCCAGGAGGTCTTCCCAACTCAGCATTGAACCCGGGTCTCCCATATTGCAGGCAGATTCTTTACTGTCTGAGTCACCAGGGAACATATGGTAAATAAATTCAAATTACACCTTTAAAAAAATCCGTTATTACCTATTTTCCAACTTTAACCTAAATTTTATAGTCAGTGACAACATAAAATAATAAGTGTGTCAATGAACATTGTGATAATTTTGAGTAATAGTATAAATACATGAAGCTCCTGTTAATAGTTCTTCCTTTTAAGTGTGAATAGTTGGTGCCAGATAATGTGAGAACTGGGACTGATCTTAGAAGTCACCTAGGGGTCGCATAGAGTCGGACACGACTGAAGCGACTCCGCAGCGGCAGCAGCAGTGATCACAATCATCCCAGATGCCAAAGAGTGCAGTGGTGCTATCGGCTTAAATCACTATATGCCTCACTCTGTAGTCTTGTTCCTCATTTCAGATTTTAGTAAATAGTTATGAAGGGCCTGAAACAGTTATGATGTTATATTATATATTTCAATTGTGGAATTTGAAAGTGGTTATCATTGCATTCGGTCAATATGCGTTCGGTCGATATGGACTTTTTCAGTAGCAAGTGCCACTACAAATGTTTTCTACTTAAAGTATGAAGATGCTGACCTTTTAACTTGCACTTTGTAGGAATAGAAAAAAAAAAAAAAACTTGCCACAGAAAGACTATTTCATATTCTAGTAGTAGGGTTAGCAAAGTTTTTTGGTAAAGGGACAGAGAGTAAGTATTTCTGGTTTTGTGGGCCATATAGTCTTTGTCAAAACTACTCAGCTCTGCTGTTAAGAGTACAAGAGAGGTTTTAGATAATGTATAAAGAATGATAATGGCTGTGTTCCTTAAAGCTTTATTTACAAAACAGGCAGTGGATGGATTAAAACCAGGCACTGTGGTGGCACTGGTGGTAAAGAACCTGCCTGCCCGTGCTGGAGACCTAAAAGACACAGGTTCTACCCCTGGGTCAGGAAGATCCCCTGGAGGGGGTATGGCAACCCACTCCAGTATTCTTGCCTGGAGAATCCCGTGGACAGAGGAGCCTGGCAGGCTACATTCCATGGGGTTGCAAAGAGTAGGACATGACTGAAGTGACTTAGCATGCATGCATGTGGGCCCTAGTTTGCCAGCTTCTCTTCTGTGAGGATAGGTCTCTAAATTTAATATTTGTTGTTGTTCACTCAGTTGTGTCCGACTCTTTGTGACTCCGTGGACCGCAGCATCCCAGGCTTCCCTGTTCTTCACTGTCTCCCACAGTTTGCTCAAGCTCATGTCAATTGAGTTGATGATGCCATCCAACCATCTCATCCTCTGTTGGCCCCTTCTCCTCCTACCCTCAATCTTTCCCAGCATAAGAGTCTTTACCAAAGATGAAAGCTATGAAATTTTAAACTTACTCTAGTTAAGTAATAAATAGAAAACTTTATGATATTATTTATGGAGGGATTATATGTGATTAGAACGCATGCTTAATTAAAATGATTTCTAATCAGACAGCATAGAAAATAATAGAGGAGCTGGCAAGGGTGATCACTGCAGCAGCATTTATAAGAGCAATAAGGGGAAACAACCTAAATGTTCATTGATAAAGAACCAGTTGAACAAACTGTGGAAATCTGCACCAGTTAAAAAGAATGAACTACAAATATTTTTACTGACAAGGAAATTTCTCCCCAACACCATTACCTTGAGGGATAAAAAAGGGGGGTTATAGAATGATATATACAATATGACATCATTTATGTGAAGTGAGCAGGTCACAAAAGACTATTGCATATTTTCTATGGATGCAGATGTATGTTTGTAAATTTATGGTAAAAAGCTCTAGGGGAATGCATACCAATGTGGAAACAATGATTAACTCTTCCTCCGGGAGGGACTGAGTTTAGGGGTGTTAGTCAAAGAAAATGTGAAACCACACTTTTTAAAAAGACATTTGAAAATGACACACAAAGCTGCTAGACATTTACGTTCTGAAACAGTCTAAAGACTGAGGATGTGTAAGTTTTGAGTTTAAAATTATAGCACATGGAATTTATAGTCTTTATAATTTTGAGGGTTCTATGGGAAATGAATGTTAGGTAAGAATTCTACTTCCAATGAAAAGGGCATGTGATTTATTTATTGTGTAGGCCTTGGTCTACAGAAAATCTTTGAACATTATGAAATTTGAGAAACTCTATATAACTTTGCAAAGGTAGTAGGCTGACTGCGGTGGCCAGCAATTTATGAGCTGCACGCCAGTGTTATGGTCAGTCTGGCCTCTGGAATTTACACCTGTGCTCATGTCACACGTTGACGGGGAAACTTATTTTGTAACATGATACCTTCTCAAGTGAAATCTCTGAGGATTTGATGCCAGTATACCTCAATTTACACAGAACTGTTGTTTTAAAATGTGGCTGTTATAAACAAATATAGTATATGAGTCCAGATAAAGAGTAGATGATATAAAGCAAAAAGATGCTTATTTATGATTGAGAAAAGGCTATATTTTCACAGTTATTTGTTGCAGACCTACCCTAAACTCCTGTATGGAGGAGAAAATGGCAACCCACTCCAGTAGTCTTACCTGAAAAATCCCATGGACAGAGTAGCCTGGCAGGGTACAGTCCAAAGGATTGCAGAGCAGTCAGACATGACTGAGTGACTAAGCCCAGCACAGCATTGGAGAAGTATATAAAAATGTGAATAGTCTCCTTTATGAAAACTGCCTCATTGAGAAATAAGAATAAATCAGATAACGTCAAAAGATATCTTATTTTATTCAATAAAATGCCATCTTGAGAATCCAGTAATATATATGGTAGATCTGGGGACCAGCATGGGCTGGAACTTTTGAGAGTCAGCTTCTTAAGACAGTTGCATCTGATTTTGGGTCTCAGTGTGAAGTATGGACAGATAGGGAGATGGAAAGGCAGAATTTAAGAAGGAGGGGGCCTGTGAGCAACAACAGTGAGTCAGGGAGCAAGTTTAGGTATCTCTTCTGAAGAGGAACCTGATGTCCTATTGCTGATGGTGGGGGCACTAATGATCCCAGCAACTGCTGGAGATGGAAGCATGCATAGTAGTAGTAATAACACTGGGGTCACCTTTTTAGATGAAGTATAATTATAATATTACATTAGTTTCAGATGTACAACATAGTGATTCAATATTTTTATATATCATGACATGTTCATCATGATAAGTCAAGTCACTATGCAAAGTTATTACAATATTATTCTCTATATTCCCTGTGTGTACATTATATCACTGTGACTTATTTATTTTGTAACTAGAAATTTGTAGCTCTTAATCCCTTTGAGCTATTTCACCTATCCCCTCACCTTCCTCCCAGCTGGCAACCTCTCATTGGTTCTGTGACTGTAAGTCTGATTTCACTTATATATATGGAATCTAAAAATAAAACAAACAAATGTAACAAAATAGAGCCCCATATTTTTTTTTTTGACCAAGAGTTTTATGCCAGATGAGGCACTAAGAGTTCATGTACTTTTGCAATTTTCACTAAGCCTGGGGCCTTACTTAGTACAGTGTTTTTTCCCAATATACAGGTGAGGAATCAAGGTTTTGAGAGGTAACAAAACTTCACAAAGAACGTTTAGCTGGTGAATGCTGAAGCTAATATGTTTTTGGCTGCCTGACCATGAAACCCTGGACCACCCAAGGCCAGGCTGACCCAGAGGACTATCATTGTACTGCTGTTTCTGACACTAAGTACCCCCTGACTCATTTTCCTCCATTGTGAAATAAAGGCAGTGGACAACACAGCCTCTAAAATTCATTATGCTCATCCTGTGATTTAGGTGCCTCATCAGAAAATGGGGCTATAATTGTACTGTGCAGATAAAACAATGAGAGGATACATGGAACAGTGTCAGGCAAATACTGGACACTCAATCAAATTTTAGAATCCCATAAAGAAAACGTTGCTGTCATCATCTAATCATCAGTCAGTCTAGATGACTGCTTCAGCATTTGTTCTACTAGATACATCCTAGACTGTGGATACGGGTTAGCACAAACCTTTCTATTTACCTTCAGGGTGACCAGCTGCCTTAAAGGCATGAGTCATAAACAGGAGACAGAGCTTGTGAGAGACTCTCTTAACTTCATTGAAATCTAAATCCATATATATTGTATTTGACTAATTGTCAGTGGTTTTCTAAAATTAATAACATCCATAAGGTTTTAGGCTTCCCTGATGGCTCAGCAGTAAAGAATCCACCTGCAGTGCAGGAGACTCAGATTTGATTCCTGAGTCAGGAGGATCCCCTGGAGAAGGAAATGGCAACCTACTCCAGTATTTTTACCTGAGAAATCCCATGGACAGAGGACCCTGGTGAGCTGCAGTCCATGAGGTCGCAAGGAGTCTGGACGCGACTGAGCGACTCAACACAGGAGTCAAAATGAGAAGGGCATAAGCCAGTTCTCCTTTAGACAAACTTCAAGCTAATTTAAACCCTAAATTTAAGGGTTTATGTTTGTCAATTATAAGAAAACTGAGTTCTGCTTTTCCTGTTTGTTCTTCTGGTAACCTTTTATCTTTGTATCCTACTTATGTATGGAAAATTATTGAATGATAAATCAATTATGCTCTTCTTATTTTACCCTTATGGGGTATCTTTTCTTCACTTTAATTTTGCATTTATTGCAGGCTGTGAGGGCTGAGGCAGACTGCCCAAGGTGGACTCTTAGTTGTGGCAGGGATGAATCAAGAATTCAGGTTTCTAGGTTAGAGAGGCCTGGGGTCATGTGCCTTTTTCTCAAATGTTTTTCTTTTCATTCTTTTTTCTTCTTCTCCCTTTTTGCCTTCAAGCAACAGGCTCATCTTTCCAAGTGAACTCTTACACGGAAGCCCAGATGTGCAGCAGATAGGAATGGTTCTGCTCAGGCTGAGTGGAGCTTGGTACCCTGCCTGCCTTTCTTTCCCTTTTCCTTTCCATCCCATTGTTCTCCATCTACCGTCCAAGTTTCTGCACAGGACAACTGCATAGAACATTGCCCTATCCTTTACAATTTCATGAGTTATATATAGAGGCACTGTGAGTTTTAAGACCTAATATAGGATTTCCCTGGTGGCTCAGACGGTAAAGCGTCTGTCTGCAATGCAGGAGACCCGGGTTCGATCCCTGGGTTGGGAAGATCCCCTGGAGAAGGAAGTGGCAGCCCAGTCCAGTATTCTTGCCGGGAAAATCCCATGGATGGCGGAGCCTGGTAGGCTACCGTTCATGGGGTCGCAAAGAGTCGGACACGACTGAGCAACTTCACTTTCACATAGGTCTTAATGTTTTTATCTTCTCATTAGTTAACTTCAGCAGGGGTAGAGCATGAAAGAGAATTGAGATCTCTTCTTGAATGAAATCAAGTCTTTAGTTGATATCCATTCTAGATATTTAATTTCTAATATTGCATCATTATTTCAATAAAGGTGTGCTGTATTGGTAGATAGAAACTAAAGTTTAATGAGAATGAACAACTCACTAGATACTAGGAACCATATTCTTTGATGACATTGTAAATCTCTTATAAGTGAGAGTTTCACTTTTCAGAGTTAAACCCTGTACAATCTTCAAACTGAACTCTGTCACGAAAAATGATACATTCATCCTCAAAGTCATAGTTTTTGTTAACATGATTATATATATACAGTGGCAAAGCATGACAGAACTCAGGGTCCAAATTTGTTGGTTAGTATTATAAGTGATGGTATCCATCTATATGTTCTTGGAGAGAAAGAAAGCAGTCAGGATGAATGGATTTTCTTTTTTTCTCTGCTTGTTTATTTAAAAAATTTTATTTTTTATTTTATTTTTTAGCACCCAAAACATTTTGTATTGGGGTATAGCCAGCTAACAGTGTTGTGATAATTTTGGGTGAACAGTGAAGGGACTTAGCCATCCATATATATGTATCCATTTTTCTCCCAAGGCCCCTCCCATCCAGGCTGGCACATAACATTGAACAGAGTTCCATGTGCTATACGATAGGTTTGGTTATCCATTTTGTTTGGTTATCCATTTTAAGTATAGTAGTGTGTACATGTCCTCCCCAAAGTACTTAACTATCCCGTCCCCCTGGCAACCATGAGTTCATTTTCTAAGTCTGTGAGTATCCTTCTCTTTTGTAAGTAAGTTCATTTGTATCATTTCTTTTTAGATTCCACATACAAAGGATGTCATATGATATTTCCCTTCTCTGTCTGACTTAACTTCACTCAGTATGACACTTTATAGGTCTGTCCATGTTGCTGCAAATGACCTTATTTCATTCTTTTTAATGGCTGAGTAATATTCCCATATATATACACATATATATGTATGTGTGTATATATATATATATATATATATATATATATATATATATATATGTATACCACATCTTCTGGAGAAGGCAATGGCATCCCACTCCAGTACTTTTGCCTGGAAAATCCCATGGACGGAGGAGCCTGGTAGGCTGCAGTCCATGGGGTCGCTGAGAGTTGGACATGACTCAGTGACTTCACTTTCACTTTTCACTTTCCTGCGTTGGAGAAGGAAATGGCAACCCACTCCAGTACTCTTGCCTGGAGAATCCCAGGGACAGGGAAGCCTGGTGGGTGCCGTCTGTGGGGTCGCACAGAGTCGGACACGACCGAAGCGACTTAGCAGCAGCAGCATACCACATCTTCTTTTTCCATTTCTCTGTTGATGGACATTTAGGTTGTTTCCATGTCTTGGCCGTTGTAAACAGTGCTGCAATGAACATTGCATGTATCGTTTTGGGCCATGTTTTTCTCTGGATATATGCCCAGGAGTAGAATTGCAGGCTCATATGGTAGCTCTGTTTTTAGTTTTTCAAGAAACTTTCATACTATCCTCCATAGTGGCTGTACCAATTTACATTCCCACCAACAGTGCAGGAGAGTTCCTTTTTCTCCACACCCTCTCCAGCTTTTGTTGTTGTTGATTTTTTGATGATAGCTATAGGATGAATGGATTTTCTGAGTCAAAGTGTCCACTGCCCTTAAGGGGTGGTGAATTCCAGCTGTCTACTCCACTGTGTTTCTGTCCCCTAGCTGATAAGTTACACTGATTAATAAGGAAGTCAGAAAAAGTATTATATTCTTCAGTCAGATCTCCCTACCTAATGACTATGTGCAGATTACATGAATTCCAGTTGAGCTATTTCAAATCCTAAATGATGATGCTGTGAAAGTGCTACACTCAATATGCCAGCAAGTTTGGAAAACTCAGCAGTGGCCACAGGACTGGAAAAGGTAAGTTTGCATTCCAGTCCCAAAGAAAGGCAATGCCAAAGAATGTTCAAACTACAGCACAATTGCACTCATCTCACACGCTAGCAAAGTAATGTCAAGCTGGGTTTCAACAGTACATGAACCATGAACTTCCAGATGTTCAAGCTAGATTTAGAAAAGGCAGAGGAATCAGAGATCAAATTGCCAACATCCGCTGGATCATGGAAAAAGCAAGAGCGTTCCAGAAAAACATCTACTTTATTGACTATGCCAAAGCCTTTGACTGTGTGGATCACAATAAACTGTGGAAGATTCTGAAAGAGATGGGAATATCAGACCACCTGGCCTGCCTCCTGAGAAATCTGTATGCAGGTCAAGAAGCAACAGTTAGAACTAGACATGGAACAACAGACTTATTACAAATCAGGAAAGGAGTACGTCAAGGCTGTATATTGTCACCCTGCTTATTTAAGTTATATGCAGAGTACGTCATGAGAAACGCTGTGCTGTACGAAGCACCAGCTGGAATCAAGATTGCCAGGAGAAATATCAATAACTTCAGATATGCAGATGACACCACCATTATGGCAGAAATTGAAGAAGCACTAAAGAGCCTCTTGATGAAAGTGAAAGTGGAAAGTGAAAAAGTTGGCTTAAAACTCAACATTCAGAAAACGAAGATCATGGCATCTGGTCCCATCACTTTATGGCAAATAGATGGGGAAACAATGGAGACAGCAACAGACTATATTTTGGGGCTCGAAAATCACCGCAGATGGTGATTGCAGCCATGAAATTAAAAGATGCTTGCTCCTTGGAAGAAAAGTTATGACCAACCTAGAAAGCATTTTAAAAAGCAGAGAAATTACTTAGCCAACAAAGGTCTTTCTAGTCAAAGCTATGGTTTTTCCAGTAGTCATGTATGGATGTGAGAGTTGGACTATAAAAAAAGCTGAAAACCGAAGAATTGATGCTTTTGAGCTGTGGTGTTGGAGAAGACTCTTGAGAGTCCTTTGGACAGTAAGGAGATCCAGTCAGTCCATCCTAAAGGAAATCAGTCCTGACTATTCATTGGAAAGACTGATGCTGAAGCTGAAACTCCAATACTTTGGCCACCTGAGGTGAAGAACTGACTCATTTGAAAAGACCCTGATGCTGGGAAAGATTGAAGGTGGGAGGAGAAGGGGAAGACAGAGGATGAGATGGTTGGATGGCATTACTGACTCAGTGGACATGAGTTTGAGTAAACACTGGGAGTTGGTGATGGACAGGGAGGCCTGGCATGCTGCAGTCCATGGGGTTGCAGAGTTAGACATGACTGAGCGACTAAACTGAACCGAATGAAATTTTGTTTGCTGTTATACTTGGAATTCTTTATCCCTCAAGGTTGCCATGTATAGTTCTCTAAATATTAAATGTTTATAGTATGTTTTCTATAAATGTTTTAAAATTAATCATTCTTGGCATTCTTTGTAAAAATGTTTTAAATGGAAATCAGTGTCATGTGTTTTGGGTCTCTGAATTAGTTTAGATTTAAGATATTGAGTTTAAAAGGCAGATTTTATATTCTGGTAGTTTTATTGTCTTAATTTTTTTTTATTATAAATGCACATGCTCATTGTATGCCATGCAATGCACAGATATATAAAGACAAAGTTACCTGTGATCCCACCTTAAAGGTAGAAACATTTGAAAGTTTTTGGTGATGGTCTTGTAGGCTCTTTTCATATCTATACTTATATATTTTTAAAAATTATGTTTTATTGTCACATATTGGCCTTAATCTGCTTTGTAAATTAATATGTTATAAAAATCTCTGCAAGGTGATATAACTGTCTTGATAGTTACACAGTATTTAATTGCATAATATTTCATGTAAGCAATTTCTTATTAATGGGTGTTTAAATTTATTTCAGTGTTTTGTTTTTATAAAAATTCTGTGGCTGTCTTTTTGCATTTCTGTATTTGTTCATTTGCTAGATTTGCTTGGAATAAATTAAAAGAAATAGAATATGCATTTAAATTTTGATAAGTATTATCAAACTGTCTTCCAGAATTTTCTCATTTTCATTTTATGTTAGTAATAACATGGAGATGTCACAAAGAAGCCAAAATAAGAAATAAAATCACTTTCACTTTTCTATATACAGTCAAATGATGGAAACATGAAAAATACAATCTGAAATATTCTGTTGAGAATCCATAGAGTTGATCTTATGTTTACTTCTTATAAGCCATTACTCAAGTCAGAACAGCAAATATTTAAGAAAATAACCCCCATAATTTTGTTTACTATAAGCAAAGAGATAAAATGTTAATATTTGGATAATTATAAAACATACACCATCATGTGATTTTGGGGAGGATGTGGATATACATTTTATGGCAGAGACATGGATAAGGGACAGAGAAAACTGTACTGCTTTTTTCCAGAATAGATTATTTGTGTAAGGGCTATATTTTATAAACTCATGATTTCAGTACTAAAAAATATAGAAATAATAGTTTTGGAGAAATATGTGTTTGTTTTTGTTCCTGTTTAAGTTGATATGTTTGTAGTTAATATCCTTAATTTAAAATAAACTACTCATGTACCAAAACAGTAACTAAATGTTACATACTGTTGTTTTGAATTAATGTTAAAATGATGACCGCATACTGATGAAAGTCATTATTAATGTAGACTTTGTATGCTGCTGCTGCTAAATCGCTTCAGTCGTGTCCAACTCTGTGCGACCCTATAGACGGCAGCCCAACAGGCTCCCCCATCCCTGGGATTCTCCAGGCAAGAATACTGGAGTGGGTTGCCATTTCCTTCTCCAATGCATGAAAGTGAAAAGTGAAAGTGAAGTTGCTCAGTTGTGTCCGACTCTTAGCGACCCCATGGACTGTAGCCTACCAGGCTCCTCCATCCATGGGATTTTCCAGGCAAGAGTACTGGAGTGGGGTGCCATTGCCTTCTCCGAGACTCTGTATAGTGATATATTATCTATCTTAAAAGATCAAATGACATGTGGTCAAAGCTTAGTGTATTAAGTAAAAAAATCTCATCTATTCATTTAGTAAGTAAACTTATTGGACTATAGAGAGGTTCACTTGTTTTACATATCTGAATAATAAGCACTGGTTCTTAGAATATCTTGATCAGAGCAAAGGAATGAAGAAAGCATCAGAGGGCAATTATGAACCAACATCTCGGTGTTGGTGAGTATAGGAACTTGATTCCACATTGAATCAGAAAAGTCCTTCTGTCCCCCAAGAGCTGAGCAGCAGATGGGAGCTGTTCCCCTGGAGGATGAGTCTGAGCCTTTTGAGGAAGCACTTATCTGCTCTCTGCTTGACAGTGAGCAGTGTTCTCAGAGAAGTCTCACCCAGGGAGTCCCGATGCTGCAGTAGTCTCTCCTGAGGAGTGGAAGGAAGCTGGATGTAGACCTGACATGACTTAATGAGAAATATACCACATTCTTGGAGTGAGAATATTAGCACTGATGGCTGGTCTGTTTTTAAATCTCATTGAATCCAAGAGCTGATCAATGCATAATATATAAGGGGGGGGGGGCATTGGAAGAGTCTGAGAAGATATCTGCAAGAGTTATGAATATGAACTTACATGTATGAGATAAGGCAGTGTCTTCATCTGTTTTCCCAAAGTTTCAGGACTGGGAAGAATGGGCTTGATAGGAGTCTTATTATTAGAGCCAAGAGGGCTTTCAGTCAAAATTTGGAGCTGGTAAAGAGAAAATGAAACAAAATGAGTACAACATAGATTTACATTTAATATGTAACTAATGAAGAAGCATGGTGAATGAAGAGCCTAGAAGTTCTCTAGAAGCCATAGCAGGGCATGATAATGAGGATAGGGCCAATATGGCCAGATAGGTGTTTGGTATAAAGTAGATTTGGTATAAAGTAGATTTAAGAAGAACATATGATTATGGCTTAAGGGGTCTAAGCAAGTCTTGACTTAAGTACTAAGGGGAAGAACTAGCAATGGAAGAACTGCAGTGGGAGGACTTGCCCCTGAAATAATAAACAGGTTAAAAAAACATGCAGAGACTGGCATACATAAGTAATACATAGCCTGCACACACATATTCACACACAAAGCATGTATATGCATATGTAGACACATATGTGTGTTATTCACACACTTATTCAGAAAGGAAATATACCAAAATTCTTAAAGAAATTACTTCCAGACTTTGAGTAATAATTTTGTACTTCTGCTTTTCTATATTTTCAAATGCTTCAGCAATAAGCATCTGTTACTTTGATAGTGAAAATAGTATTTAAGTAATATTTTTGAATCCCAAAGTGCGCATTTGAGTAGAAAGCATTTGGGCATGGATTAAATAGTTAGGAGTAGTTGTTGGCCGCCTTTTGAAATGGATGACAGGGATGATGCTTTAATTATTGAGATTGCAGAACTGTTAATGTAGTAGGCATGCTAAGTGTGGGGAGTTTCATTTCTCCAAGTAGTTTTCCAAGAGTCTGAAAAGTTTATGATGAACTAAAAAAATCCCTTTGCGATTCATGGGGTTGCAAAGAGTCGGACACAACTGAGCGACTGAACTGAACTGACTGAATTGAGAGTATCCAGTTACTCCACTGAATTCTCAATTACAATAAGCCTAAATTAAGGGAGAATTCACTGGTCAAGTGACAACTGTACATAGAACAGTAACCTGAGACTTTAGGAAGCAGATTTCTAAAACTATAAAGTTTTAAATTTCTTAAATTCAGGGCCAGTGGCCTTGTAATAATTGATCCACAGTAGATAATTTAAAAATACTATAAGTATGATTCAGTGACTTAAGAGTTTAAAGGACTGCCTGGTATTTAGTAGACACAGTAATATTTATGTTATGAATGAATAAATGAGTATTGAGTAGAGATGAGTCATTGGAGGGGAGGCTCTAATAATAAAAATCTAACAATAACAGATGACCCCAATGGAGAAAAGAGTGATTTCTCCCAAAATATCACATGCAAGTTTTCTCGAGTTTTCTGTAGAACTATGAGAAAAGACTTAAAGTTATGTTTGGAAACATAGAAGATGAGAAATAAGAGATCTAGTTTTTTGTTTAATTGCTATGCTCCCCATAGCAGCTTGTTTGCTCTCTTAATGTTTTAATGTTCTTTTGTGTTAACCCTTTCTGTCACTGTGACTCTGCTTCCTGGTTTTTAAGCATAGTGTGTCATCATTCTCATCATATATACTTCATTCTCATCAAAAATACTTGCACATTATAGCTGCTCCATAAATATTTGCCAACTTGCATTGTTTAAAACATAGTATCAAGTACAAAGATGGCTAAAAAGAAAGAAACATTACTAAATCTGATTTAACTTTTCTTTTCTCTGTAAAGGATTTATGATTTTTCAAATTGTAAAGGGCATCACAACCATAACTACAAGAACCTGAAAACTTAAATATGTGTAGAGAGTCTAAATGAGCTCCTAGTTGCTCTAAATTGTGTGGATTCATCCATTGAAATAAAGAAATTTTCAGTTAGGTCTGGGGAAATACTTTTGGAAATCTTTGGAAAACCCAGGAAAGAAGAGATATGAGCCCAAATCCTGATATTCTGAACAAAGTGAATGCCTAAATTTAGACTTGTCCTGGGATGGGAACCGTTAAATGGATGAATTGACAACTATTGGGCAAAAGCAGTAGTCATTAGATAACAGTGAGGGTGCCAGGCTAACTTCATTTCCTTATAAAATACTATGATTACTGAATCTGTAGATTAGGGAGACTCCCAAGATGTAGCATGTGTCTTAGTTTGTGCAGGTCATTGAGAAATTGTCTTGGTATAGTTACGGGCTTTCTATGGATATATACATTATGTGGTGAGAGATTCAGGATTTTTGAGTAAATGGCCCAAAGTTAATCAAACTGGAGGCTGATCTCTAAAGAGACTTCTTTAATCTGATTCTGTTCAATAATTTTACCTTAAGCCCATTTATTAATGTTTTACAAGGTAGGCGATTAAGAACAGTAGTCATTTATAGTGTGTTGATAAGGGTGGCCTGAACTCAAATCTTGGCTCGCTGACTAGCTGGGTGACCTGGAGCAGACTATGGAAACTTTCTGAGCCATGGTCTTTTCTTTGGTGAAATGGAAATAATGATGCTTACCTTAGTTGTGTGTAGTGCATATAGGGCCCTTAGCACTGTACCTGGCACTTGACAAATACTTCATAAATGGTAGCTAGTGCCTGTTTAGAATTTACTGTGCTAAGCATTTTATACACAAGGAAAGTCAGGCTTAGAGACATGAAGTAGCATCAAATAGACAGGAGTGAATTTCATCTGAGTTAGTTATGGACTAAGAAAATGTTATGTAAGAGCAATAAATCAAAGTTCATAAAATTTGTGTTTTTGTTAAAAGTCACTTGTGTAACATTGACCTATATGTTTTATTTGACTGTGAGATGAATATGATTTATTGTTATATCATGGCTTAAAAATTAGGAGCAGGGAAAAAATGGATCCAAAAGCACTTGGGTAATTTGACTGCATCTGGAAGAACCAGAGTTAGTGAATTTGGAAGGAAAAGAAGAAACTCGATGGAAGCATGATGGTTGTCTTAAAATATTTGGAAGGGATTGTTTGGAAGAGGGATCCGTTTATTTTGTGGTAACTCGAGAGTGGATTCCAGCAATACTTTTGGGGAAGCTAGTTTGACCTTTAGATATTTATTGACCTTTGGAACCATTCAGAAGTGGGATGGTCTTCTTTTTGAGATAGGAAACATCTTTTTCTCAAGTTGTGGCAAAGGCAGGATTCTCTGAGAGATACTGTGGAGGCAAGTTTCAAATTGGATGAGAGTAGATGACTTCTCTAAAGTGTGTGTTAGTTGTTTAGTAGTGTTCAACTCTTTGTGACTCCATGGACTCTAGCGTGTCAGGCTCCTCTGTCCATGGAATTCTTCAGGCAAGAATAGTGGAGTGGGTGGCCATTTCCTTTTCCAGGGAATCTTCCCAATCCAGGAATCAAGCCTGGGTCTCCTGCATTGCAGGCAGATTCTTTACTGTCTGAGCCACCAAGGAAGCTCCCAGATGACTTATCTATTATCTATTCTCTTCCAAATCTAAAGAATTTATTGTTCTCTGAGAGATGGAATCTTTCAAAATAATGCATTTCCTAGCAATGTATGTTACTGGTTTAAGGCAACTACTCTCTTTTAACTTTATGAATTGATTTTTGAGAACATAAACAAGTTGTGAATATAAGAAATGTATTTTTCATTTTGGAAAATGATGACTATTTCAGTGTTATTGGGAAAACCATAATTTTAGTTAGTAAAATTCAGAGCACTGAATTCATTGCATTACTTTCTTGTAATTTCCTCTTCACCATTAATTGTAAGACATTTCTTCTATTATTGAAGACAAACCATCTGTGTTTGAAGAGCATTTATGTTGAACTAAGAAGGTCACATTTCTTTGATGTTTGTCTATCCATAAAGGTAGCTTGTAGAGAAATGGAAGAATACAAGAAGTGCCAACTTATAAAAAATAACTTTTACATGCGAAGCCATTTGAGATGTATTAAATATACTCATAGACTTCAAAAGGTTTTTCATTTCTGAACCTAGATTTTCTTATTTAAAAAAAACTCTTCAGATTACTGAGTACAATAATATAGATTTATAACACTGTTAGAATTTTACTGAATAAAAATGAGTGTGATTTTAGTAGTGAAGTGTGCCTGATTCACACCCTCCCCTCCCCACCCAGGTGTCAGGCCAGCCCAAGCTGTTTAGCACAATGAAAGTTCTTGTTTGACCATAACTGCACATCTCACTCCACAGGCAATCAGCATTTTAATTAGTGATTCAAAGGAAAGTCATTGTCGTCTAGTTGCTTTATCATAATTGCCAAATAATTTTCCATTGAATAAATAAATAATGTAAAGGAGAAACCTCCCCTCATAATGCTGTCATTAAGGCTTCATTTTTTTTACCCCCTCATTTGTATTTGTATTAACACACAGCCCACTTGAAAGGGAGTAATTATAATGGCTTTCTGACGGTAGCCTGTGCTTTTTAAAAACTGGGGATGATTTCCTTTTCTATCACCACTTTGCACTGCATGGTTTATTTTAGGGTTTTAGATAAAGGAAGCTCATGGTGGCTGGTGTCTCTTCAAAGGTGTGTGAAAGTGAATGATTGATTTGCTGTGTGCATCATTGGAACTAGGTAACTTGCATTATGACTCTGATGTACTGTGTAATTGATGCAAGTCCTTTCATAGCATTCTGAGATTGAAATCAATATTCATTTGGAGTGCAACAACTGTAATAAACTACATTCCTTTTGTAAGCAGTGGTCTAAGGCTTTGTAAAGGATCAGTTAGAAGTGACAGATAAACATTTTGGTAGGGCTGGGGTCTTTTTGAATAGATATGAACAATGTCTTCAAAACAACCCTATTTAAAACAGCTGGCTTCATGAAATTAACTTTTTGATTTTGCTTAGAGAAACTCGTTTTGCTTTTCCTTTGCAAAGCTGGACCCAGTAGAAAGAAGGAATAATAATTCTTTTATAAATAAGTTGATTTTCATGAATATCACCATGGATGTTATTTATATACCTTGTCATATTGTTTAAATGTCTGTAGTGTTATCCCTTTCAAAATATTGGTGTTTGGAAATTGGATTTGCATTCTTTGTTAAAAATGGATATTCCTTGATAGTATCTAGTACACACTAAAACTTCAGATACCAAAGAGATGCATCCTGAATAAAGAAATCAATATCAATTAATTCTTATGATCAGATAAAATATTTATCATTTTAAGTATAGCTGTGTGAGAGTTAGCATCATTTGGAGGTCAAGAGTGCTGGTTCAGAGGTCAGATAGAAATCTGAGTTCAAATCCTGGCTCAAGCTGTATGACCTTGGGTTATTTTAAGTATAGTCCTTAGCCAAGGTTTACTCATCTGCAAGATGCAAATGAAAACAGTAACTACCCCAGACTGGAATAATTAAATGAAATAGTCAGCATAAAAACCACTTAGCACATTTTCGGGCACATTCTAAGCACTTGAGAAATGTTAGTGAACTGTAAGGAGAAGGAATCATGCACCCCTCCCCCTCCTTTTTGGATCATCCCATTTTTACCACCTTGAAAGTGCCCCTCAGCCTCTCACTGCCTGCACAAGAATCTCAGTGCCTGTTTTGCTTCTTGGCTATCCTGTTCCTACTAGACCAATCCTTTTTAAATAGTGGTCTACCTAAAACAGTTCATAGTGGTTACTTTTATTATAAGACTTCCCTGGTGGTTCAGAGGGTAAAGCGTCTGCCTACCATGTAGGAGACCTGGGTTTGATCCCTGGGTAGGGAAGATCCTCTGGAAAAGGAAATGGCAACCCACTCCAGTACTCTTGCCTGGAAAATCCCATGGACAGAGGAGCCTGGTAAGCTACAGTCCGTGGGGTCGCAAAGAGTCAGACATGACTTTTATTATAAGAGGTCCAATATTTTCCTATTCAACTCTATGCCGTCTCAAATATGTGGCCCTGTGGGTTGCGTGATTATTGTGAATCATCGATGATGCTGTGAAAGTACATCACATAGGGCCTGTTGCTATATCATCATCATCTTTTTTTATCATCATCTAAGCCAAGGTTTGAGTAATTACTACCTTTAGGCAGCGTTCTAAGTGCTCTCCCTGAATTAAGAACTGCCAGTCTGGATGAGCACAAGCTGGAATCAAGATTGCCAGAAGTATATGCAGATGATACCATTCTTATGGCAGAAAGCAAAGAGGAATTAAAGAGCCTCTTGATGAAGGTGAAAGAGGAAATTGAGTAAGCTGGCTTAAAACTCAACATTCAAAAAACAAAGATCATGGCATCCAGTCCCATGACTTCATGGCAAATAGATGGGGAAACAGTGGAAACAGTGACAGACTTTATTTTCTTGGGCTTGAAAATCATGAAGATGGTGGCTGCAACCATGAAACTGAAAGACGCTTGCTCCTTGGAAGTAAAGCTATGACCAGCCTAGACAGCATATTAAAAAGCAGAGACATTACTTTGCCGACAAAGGTCCATCTAGTTAAAGCTATGTTTTTTCCAGTGGTCATGTAGGGATGTGAGAGCTGGCCATAAAGAGAGTTGAACACTGAAAAACTGATGCTTTTGCACTGTGGTGTTGGAGAAGACTCTTCAGAGTCCCTTGGACTGCAAGGATATCCAACCAGTCAATCCTAAAGGAAATCAGTCCTGAATATTCATTGGAAGGACTGATGCTGAAGCTAAAGCTACAAAACTTTGGCCACCTGATGCAAAGAGCTGACTCAGCAGAAAAGACCCTGATGCTGGGAAAGATTGAGGGCAGGAGGAGAAGAGGATGACAGAGGCTGAGATGGCTGGATGGCATCATTGACTCAATGGACATGAGTTTGAGCAAGCTCTGGGAGATGGTAAAGGTAGGGAAGCCTGGTGTAATGCAGTCCATGGGGTCATAAAGAGTTGGACATGACTGAGCGACTGAACAAAAACAACAATCCCTGTTTTACAGAAGAAACAGATGAGACAGAGGGTAATTGACACATAGCAGTTGCTCAAAAAGTGGTGGTTATTTTTACTCTTAACCTCACCCATGTCCAAGTAGTTTTCTGGGTTTCTTCAAATAAGTGTCAGGAGTCACAAATGATGGCCCAACAGTCAAAACAAGCCTATGGACACAGGCACAAGATTTTAATAGCCACAGATTTTCATATAAAAAGCCTATCACACATGTGCTCCCACCCTTTCACCCTTCTAATCTTCCAAAATCCTGTCTTTTTGTTTTTAAGCAAAGGTCAGATCTCTTACTAAAGTCATATCTAATTATTTTTACCCTAGTGTTATCCTTTCTTTCCTGAGCTCCTCCAGTATTTTTAGTATTTACACATGTTTAATATTAAATTCTGTAGTAAATATAAGAGAATATGTAATATGTTGTGCTATAGGCTATGTGATATGTTTTATTCACTTAGGTTCTTGTGGCGAAGACAATATAACAATAGTAGTAGGAGTGTTATTACACAGTAATTGTCATGACTTGCAAAGAACACATATTTCACGCATGTAAAGACCATCTATGAAACCACATATCAGGATAGTATCATCACCCCCAGTGTATTGATGGGACCACATGGAGCCTCACGGAGGTTAGGTAAGAAGTCCATAGTCACAGAAGGCTGGACTGGACACTCAAACCAGGGGTCTTTCAGATCCCAAATCCCATAATTTTTCTACCTCATTCACCAGGCTGCCTCTTTTTTGTAGCCTCCTTCTCACTTACGGAATTTTAAAACATGTTAGAGGAATCATGTCTTTAGCCTTTAATAGATATACTTACATTAGTTCACAAAATATAAGATACAAGCCTTCTAATATCCATAGGAAAATGTTGAAGATAGAGATAGAAGATTATGAGTCAATATAAAATAACTGGAAGTACTACTGGAGCATATGTTTTGAAGATGAAATGAAAGTGTATACAAACCACTTAAGTATCATCCAGTCAGGCATTTCTACTAATGTTGTTAGAAATTACACATTTTCAGAGAATTAAAAATACTCTTTTGTATAGAAAATCCTAGTCATCATTTAATCAATATGTAACTTTAAACTTTTTAATGGTTCCTTCCCCCAATTCCTTATAAATTTTTAAAGGGATAAATATTTTACTATTTACTATTATTCAGTTCAGTTCAGTCGCTCAGTCGTGTCCGACTCTTTGCAACCCCATGGACTGTAGCCTGCCAGGCTCCTCCGTCCATGGGATTTTCCAGGCAAGAGTACTGGAGTGGGTTGCTATTTCCTTCTCCAGGGGATCTTCCCGACCCACGGATCGAACCCAAGTCTCCCTCATTACAGGCAGATGCTTTACCATATTAATATATAGCAAAATATATGATCTTTATTTTCCAGATTTGTTCAGACTGTTTTGTTCTGTAGTTGGTTTGTAATGAGTTACTATGTTTTAGTCAAAAGTTGGGGTAAGCAACTTTGCCTTTCTGAGTGTTGACAGAATCCATTGATTTTAAGTTTTTAATCCAAGACTGTTAATAGTTTTGTAATGTTTTAGTCAAAAGTTGGGGTAAGTGACTTTGCCTTTCTGAGTGCTGACAGGATCCATTGCCTCTAAGTTTTTAATCCAAGATTGTTAACAGTTTTGTAAAAAGAAGCAAGTCTGTCTGAGGGCTGTCCTCAATGATATCTGTACTCTTCCAGGTAGATGTAACAAAAATAGTGGCAAACGCTCATTAACAAAGAAAAAAGAAACTAAACTAAAACTCTTTCCAGCCCTGTCTTCTGGTTGTCACTAGGCCTCCAGTTAGGATCACATTTCACATCTCTGACACACGCAGTTTGACAAGAGGCAATCTAAAGGCTTTCAGAAAGAAATCTGTCTGGGGGTAGTTTCTATGTGATATAAATATTACAAGGTCAAATTCATTTTTTTCCAGTGAGACAAAATGTTAACCTTACACTTGGATTCAAAGCTGACCCATGACATCATTTTTGGAATGAATATTTCTTTTCATTGGAAGGTGTGACCTAATCTCCATATTTCTTCTATGTATCTTATTTCCTAATTTGACTTTGAGTCAGAATCACCTTTTTTCATACATGTGTTGATGCTTTCTGCTGCTGGAAATAGATCTGTAGGCTGTTAACAATTATTGTCGTTCCTAATACATTCTAAAAATGCATTATAAAGGTGGATTGATTCTGTAGTTTTATAATAACCTGAGTGTGGCACTGGTAAGGTAGATGGGAAGATTATTCAGAATATATCCTTTTTACATTAGACATTTAAATGTTAGTAGTTTTGGAGTTTCATGAAAACATCTTTTCCTGGTCTTGATATAAATTATTGACAAATATGAGCTTTTGTCTTGAATACTATATTTTGTTTACTTGTAATATTTACATGAAAGTTGAGAGGTTAGATTTGCTTGTTTATTGTGGATATATTTATGGACATATGTTAGCCTTGCCTTTATTTTCCTATAAGTCTCAGATAAGCATATTTTCAGATCAATCAGCAAACATTTATTGAGCATTTACTATGTGTCAGACACTAAAGCAGGAGAAAAGATGAATAAGATACTGGTTTTGTTCTTAGATGTTCATAATATGGATAAATCACAGGGAAAACAGACATTTTCAAATGGTTTTAAAAGGAGAGTAACTTGATATGTCTTTGGGGCAAGATACATTAAAGTCCTTATACTTCAATGATCATATGTTATTAGTGACTCCCATATTGCAGAGCAAAGGTCTATAGGATAAGAATACGTTTCATTCATTGAAAAATCTTATTTTTAAGTAATGTGAGGCCGTAAGAAATACTTACTTTATAATGTCATATGAATGAAGATGTTCCAAACAAAAAGAGACTCACAAACTTGGAGAACTAACTTATGATTATGAGGGGAAGGGATATAGGGAGTTTGGGATGGACATGTACACACCACTATATTTAAAATGGATAACCAACAAGGCCCTACTGTATAACACATGGAACTCTGCTCAGTGTTGTGTGGCAGCCTGGATAGGAAGGAAGTTTGGAGGAGAATCGATACATGTATATGTATGGCTGAGTCCGTTCACTGTTCACCTGAAACTATCATAATATTGTTAATTGTTTACACCCCAATAGAAAATAAAAGGTTTAAATAAAAAATATTATTCACAGTTTTGATCTCAGTTAAAAATTGCATCCACATATATTGATTCATACATAGAAATATAGAAATATTCTGAACTGTTCACATGAACTAACTGAATATTGGAATTATGGATGATCTTTATCTGTGGTTTGAAACTCTTTATAATGAACGTCTATCACATTTGTTAACAATTTTCTATGTTAATGGAGCCTGTATACCAGCAATGGTCTGAATTTCCCTCCTTTTTGGTTCTTCTCTGTCCCTTCTTCTCCTTGCTGGTTTTTCACATTTTCCTGAGGAGCTGGGAGGAATCTGTCTAATTTTACCTGCCCACATTTTAGCCCTTCCTCCCAGTGGGTTTGTCACTCTTGCTTCCAGATCACTCTTCTACTTCACAACCTTCCTCTTAGCTGTAGCGTACTGGTTCATCAGACAGCTAGTTTAAATATATTTTCAGTCTCCCTTAATCCTTTGTGATTGATCTGTTAACATTTTATGTAAATGAAAAGAGATTTGGCTTCTTGAATCCAGAATTCAGACTTCCTCATCCTTTCCCTGGGACTCTCTTCCTCTTTTTTCCCCTCTCTACCGCTGAAGCTGCTCCTCTCATTACAGAGTCTAGCAAGGCTTAATCCTTTGCAGCTAAATTCCAGGGACTCTTTTGGACCTGCCAGCTCCAGGGAAGGGGTGGTGTTAAATGTGATGTGCTTTATGCCCTTCCTTCCTGCGGTTAAGTGTATCATTTTCTCCAGTTGACCCAGTGAAGGAAGGTTAGCAAAACGCTTCTAATTCCTAGGTCAGAGCATAGCCTCCAGGCTGGACCACCAACGTTGCCAGGGGATTGGGTCACTGCCAGACACTTGGAGATACGCACAAGGGCTCTATTTTTCTTGGGCTGAATTGAGTAGTCTTCCTGCTCCCTCCTCTTCTAGGAGTTTACATAGATGGAAAATAAGTTTTCTCTTTTGGCAAAATAGCAAGGCAGTTCAGAGAAAGACGTGTTTGGGCACGGAGTCAGGAGGAATAGGAATCATTGGAAAAGCTGGTAAAGCTGTAGTCTGTTCATTTTTTTCCTGTGATTTTCCAGGCTTTTTTTTTTTAAGTGCCTCTTCATGTCACACTCCCCCTCTTCTTTGGAAATATGCATTGAGATATAATGAGTTTCAAAACTGTTTAATTTTTCTTAATTTAAAAAAGCTTGTAAATACTTAACACCTGGTTAACTAGTTATTCAGATTAGGTTAAGTTGGTTGGTCTCTCTCTTTCTATCTCATTCTCTCTTTCTCTTTGTCTTTGATATTCTAGTAGCCCAGCTTCCACTTAATTTTGGCAGCTTGGAGATCCCATTTAATTTTATGATTGTTCATAGAAGAGAGGTAATATATATGCCCCCACCCTCTAAGCCATCCACATTTGTTTTCTGTATTATATGATTTAGTGCTTGGCTATAAATGACTCTATTACAGATTCCTTTCCCTTCTATGCTACCCTTTAATATGTGAATTTACAAGGGGCAGTAGATCTCCCAGAAGCAATATACATATTTTTAACAGTATGTGGGGAGGCTGAACCAACTTGTGCTGAGAGTAATGGACTAGATATGAAGGAAATGGGGATTGGCACAAGTAGCTGACCTCAGTTACAACCTTTTCCTGCACTTTCTTTTCTATACCATATGGTAATAGGTACAAAGTATAGTCAAATCTATTCAAGGAAAAAAAATCACATATATGGCAGCGAGGTTTCAATCTAATATGACCTCAGCTATTTTGACCCAATGAATAGTTGCTCCTAAAATATCACTTGTTCTTTTACGAATTTAAGGAGTTTTTTGGGAGTAACCATCAGTGGCTCACATCTTGAACCATCACAGAGGTCACACTTCAGTATCTGTAGTGTTGTTCTCTGCTTTTTGAACACTGTTTTTTTTTTTTTTATTACCTTCAGGGGGTAAAATACATTTATAAAACATGAGCTTTACCTTTAATAATAATGTGTAGTTTTGAACAAAAATTGAGATATTTTCTGCAGTTCCAACCTCAAATTTATTGACATTTTTACTTTGTCATTTCTTCATTGTGTTTTGTGATCTGACCCCAGCTATTCCCTATTTTTTAAACTATGATAGATAGATGGATTTTGATAATTCTGCCTTACAAAGATAAAGCTTGAACAATGGTGAGAATGATAAAATGAAAAACAACGAGTAAAATCCACCACAAAGTAAACACAAAAGGCAACTTGATAATGGGAGCTACTACTTTTTCTTCTTCTCATGTCGGGATCTCAATTTGAGATAATTTCCATCATTTAGGGTATTTTGGACTCTGTGGAATTTTCTTTATATTGTTCCTATTACAGCCTGGTATCTATGGCATTTAACATAGGTAGATAAATAGAGAAATAATGAAAATACTCTTTTTATATGTTCAGGCCTGGAATTAATGTGTGCAGGTACTAGGGGAACACCCAGGAAGGGATAAATGATTTTACCTGGGAAAATAGAAGGAAATTTCACAGGGGAGCTGATGGAGGACATATTTTGAAAGAGTTTGACTAGGCAGATCTGAGGAAGGGCCTGTAGTTATGGAGGAACAGCTAGCTGATTCGTGGGGCTAGACAGAATCTTAGGATTGAAGGACAGCTGTGGGTTTGGAAAGCAGCTCTTGAAAGACTGGTAAGCCCAGTGCTGTGACTAGAACTTTCTCTGATATGCAAAGGGGAGCATTGCCTTTTTTAATGATAGAGCAGTTTCTTAGAATAACATCAATTTTAATATTTAAAAACGAATTGAAAGATGAAGAGTCTTTTAAAGTAAAAGTGAAGGGTGACTTTGATGAAAGTAAAGGAGGTCCTCTAGTATTGCGGAGTAAACTTTGTTGCACAGGTTCCTGATTTTTGGGAGAGCTCTTGAATCTCCAAAAATGGATAATGATTTTTATCAACCAAGTATTTCCATTGATTATTCTCTTTTATTACAGAGACTTGTATTTAAGGATTTTAGAAATATATTACTCACTATTTATTAGATTCTCTAGGCTGTGAGTTGGAAAGGTGGCATTTCTAGCCTTTTGCTCAGACTCTCTTAACTTTATGATCTTGGGAGGAAGTGAGGACCACTGAGCCTCCTGATGAGATGCAGTTGGATCATTTCTTTCCTGCAGTTGGAAAAGCCCACTTCAATTGTGAGTGTTCCTGACATAGTCTTGGTGTGAAAATGTGGACCGTCAAAACCACAAAGAGAAGAGCTGAATGCTGCCCATTAAGAAACCATCCCAGATGATTAAATGCACCCAAACTCCCTATATCCTTTAAATATTTGCCCTCCAAATGGATTATACCAATTTATACATTATGTATTTGTTGATATTGTCAGGATAATGGTGGTGGAATTACAACTTTGAGTAAGACTTTCTCAATTAAACTGGTGAGTCAAGTGGTCTTAACTGTCTCAGTGAGTTCTGCCTCCCTCTGGCAGTACTTAATAAATGCAAATCTAAAATACTGGCATTGTAGCTTTAAAAATATGCATATTTTCTGGCTGTTGAGAAAAGTAAAAAGTAAACCTGAATACTTGGATTTCAACCATTGAAGCAAAGACAGAAAGATGATTGAATTCAGTCTTAAATTTTATAGAACTAAATTTAATGGTGAGCACAATCGCACTCTGTGGTGATTGTTTTCAGTGCTGCTTTATTAAGTTATGTAATGGCAGGAGTTCAAACTCAGTGATTGTCGAAATGGTAAATTTAAGGAGTATTTGAGATTGCCTGCCAATATGCAAGTGTAAGGGGTTTCAAAGTGCAGAAAATATTATTTCCACCTTCCCATTTCTATAGCTTATAATTCTTATTCAAACAGTTTTTAGGGATTATATTTAATACACTGTCTTAAAAATGTTTAAAAATCTCATTTTATTCCCCAAAGATTTGTTTTTTGCTGTTGCGATTAGATGATGACAGCTAGCTGGCTTTTAAAATTGATCAGGAAGTATTCTGGCAGTCATTCAGTGTTGTAATAGCACTTTAATGGATATGAGCTATTCACCCAGATCAGACTCAATGTCAAAACAGGCGAAAATACAGCTGTCACTCTGGACAACAAGATACTCATATGCAAGCAGCTGCTTAATATACTATAGAAAGGCAGCCTTTTAGTAATATTTAAAAGGTGTGCCAGTGCCAGTATATGAATATACTGTGAGGTTGGAGTGTGCCATTTAGAAAAGAGAAGGATGAGGATATGCATATATTTTATCTGTATACTTACTCAAGTGCATCCTATGAAAATCATCTCTAAGTACTCAAGACAAGCAGGGGAGCCTTATAAAATTCTTTTTTCCTTTAATAGACCGTTTTGTCTATTAAATACATACAGACACACACACACACACTTGCTGACTGATGCATGATGTTAATGAGGTCAATGTCCTTCATTCAGTCACCATATGAGGCTAGTTAACCCTGTGACTAAATTCAGATGCTGATCTCTCTTCTCAGCTAGTCAACTTATACGTACTGTACAGGCATTGATTTTAACGAGAGCTGAAACTGAGGCCAGCACAATCAGAACAAATACTGGTGAAACTACTCACAGCATCACAGCAGCAGGTCAGTGTCATCTCCATCACTACCTGAAGGACAGTGCCTCACTGTGATAGCACCTGTAACGTGTGATGTTCTGTCACTAAACGTTTCAGAGCATCTTCATGGATATTGATTTGTTTAATTCTTGAGTTATGTATGTGAAATATGTAGCAGAGGGCGGTTTATTTTCCAGTTTTATGAGTGAGGCAACTAAGAAGTGGAATGGCTAAGTGGATGCCAGTGTCACACACCTAGTTATAAGTGGAAGTTTAGGTGTCAGACTGCAAGTTTAATTCCCTTTGTATAACACACTGACACCTTTCTACAGTCATAGTTTTAATTCAACACGTGTTTTGTGAACATGTATTGCATGGCAAGTGTTATTCTAGGTATTGTAGGTGAACCAAAGTGACTAGCATAAAGATCTTGATCTCACAGAGCTGAGAATGTAGAAGGAAAGTGCAGATAATTACTGCAGTAAGTAGAACGTAACCAAGCCTGATGAACACCAGAGTAGAAAGGGAATCGGATGCTGTGGAAATACAGAAAGGGGCACATGTAAGGAAAGCCCATGTGATGGAGACTCATCTTCTTAGACAACTATGGGCATCCTTTGAAATAGACTGTGATAAAATCTATATTGTCCCAAGTGAGGAGTAAGATGTGAGCAAAGACAATGGTGTATTTGGGTGAATAGTGACTGCTGTCATTGACCAGAATACGAGGTAAGTGCTGGAGAATAATATATAATGTGACTGGGAAAAGATTGATTGAAACATTTGATTTAATTCTGCAGACAAAGGGTAACCATTGGAAAGTTTCGAGAAAGGCATTGACAGATAATAATCATGTTATAGGAAGGTTAATTTAGCAATAATGCACAGGAGGGTTTGAAATGGAGAGAATAAGTGCACAAGAAAACCAGTTAGAAGGTGCTTACAACATTCAAGGCAAAAGGAAATGAAGTCCCCTGGTAGGTTGGCAGCCTGTCTGTGGGTTCCTGTATGGAACCTCTGAATGTATTAGGACACCATAGCATATGTGATCAATGCCCACAGCTTGACTTCTGTCTGGCAGCATCCTTGGTCTAGGGCTCTGTCTGGCTGCTGAAGCTCTTGCCAGGGGATTGACACAGTCCCCAGTGACTGATGGAAATAGTATATAAGTACAGTAGTTTCTTTGCTGCTTGGAGGGGATTCCTGAGATGCAGTTTACATTGACTCTCAGAGTTTCTTGGTGGGATTAAGTTCCAGTGGCTCATAGTGATAGCATTGATTTCATATTTTTACTGACTACTTCCTTTTCTCTGTTTCACTTCTCTAACACCCTGCCAGTATTTCCTTCACTCCAAAAAATTGTTTGCATTCAGATCTTTAGCTCATGGTCTGCTTTGGGGAGAGCCTAAATAAAGACAAACTCAAGTTCCAGTTTGATTTTGTGAGCTTACATTTTATCATATAATTTGTGAGCTTTTCAGTCAGAAACTTTCACTGGCACCAAATTCAAACTTTGGTTCAGACTACAAAGTATAATTTGTTTAATTTGTGATCCAAAAATAGTTTCAAGGTATCTATAATTTTCCCATTACACTCATTAGATATCAGATCAAATAGAAACTCTGAGCAAAGATTTGCCCCAATATCTTTGTGTATACAGATGAATGTAGGTTTGAAAATGTGTGAATGGAAAACAGAAGTAAAATTGAGTCTAGCTGTGGTATAGTAATATCTTCATTTTATTTAAATACATAGAGCAATTTGCACATGCGTATGTACTACATATTGTGTATATGTCCTCATTAAAATCTGTGAACCAGTTAATGTCCATCGCCTATCAGATAGTATGTCATGCCCACGGTGTCACATCTATTTTCTGCCCAATGGTTCATTTGCTTAACTGATGATCACTCTCTCCCATTAAGAGCTATCATACATCATAGAATAATGATACCTTCCATATTTACAGTTCATGGCTATACCAGTTACCTCCCAATCACATTCTAACATTGGCCAGATGTCAAGCCATGCTTATGTTTACTTCTTTGTCCCCACAGTTGCTATATTGACATTCTTTTAATGTGTAAATAACATGTAATAAATTGTTAAATTAAAAACAAAATTGTCATTGTAGGTACATTAATCCATTGGCCTTTAGCCTTTGAACTTTATGTTATACTTTATAACTACATTTATTTAATGATGTTTAGATACCTTACTTTAAAATGATATCCAAAATAATGTATTTTACTATGTATTGAAGTAATGATGATCATATAAATCAGATAAACAGTCACTTTGAGGATAAATAAATAAAATGCTTTTTAAACACTGTACTTTTTGTGCTAGGTTTTTGGAATTTTCTGTTTTGAATGAAAGGCTATTTCTTTTCTACTTTGAATGAAGTGTTCAGATCTATTTCTGATGTTTTCTTCACTTTAAAGATCATAGAATTAGGCTATGAAAGTATGCATTCTATGAAATCAAGGGTTGAATTTCAGTAGCGTTTCTAAAGTAGTATCAACAGCTTGAAATTAAAAAAATGTTTTTTCTTAAAGCACTGCAAAAATGTTATATTACATTATAAATAAAACCTTGAGTCTTCATTGCTCATTCTATTAAATATGATTAACTTCATCTATACTTGGTGGTATACATGATATATTCTCAGCTGGAAAATGAAACTAAAGAAGACATTTTAATATATATAAAACTGTATAGTGGAGTTGTTAATGTATATCTGTTGCTTTGGGTATTTAAAATGTAACTGTATTTGTCTACAGAACACATATACATGAATTATGTAATTTTATATATATTCAGTTTTTTAATAAAGTTGAAGGCAGTGTTGTGTGTAGGCATGTATATTTTGAAAGAAAGGTTTTGACCATCAGTATTAAAGTAATTATCTTTAATTTGTTAATCCCAGGTAGTTCTTTCTGGGAGCGATTCCTTAGAAAGCATCTTACTCAATGACCTCATTTCATGAATGAGAAAACTAAGGTGAGAGGATAATGACTTGAGTAAGGAGCCCATAGAACTGTGTTAGGCTATTCCTTGGGACCCATTTCTCCTTTTCTTCTGAACTAGCTCAACAGTTCTGATCCATTGGAAAGGTTTTATTAAGACAAACATTATTTTCTTTTGAGATCATCTGTCAGTTTATAAGAAGTCAGTTTAATAGACAAGTAAAAGAAAATTAGGCTCACTGTGTTTAACAAATGCCAGTCACATTGATTGGATGAATTTCTTTTATTTAATGACTGAAGTGATCAGTTATTTTGATATTTTGCAGACATCTAATGAAAGGGGATCATTTAAAAAGTTAGTCTTATTTTCTGAGTGTGTTTAGTGAGTTTTGCATATAAATTAAGCCTAGCAAACTATCTATTTAATACATACATACATAATATTCACTAAATGGGCAAGCAAAAATCAAGGGCCTTTTTGAGGACATTTTCTTAATTGGCAGTGATCTCTTTGACTTATTTTTATCAGTGTTACTACTACTTGAAGGCAGATTTTTTGTCTATTTTGATTGGGCTAGGACGTGTCTGGGGAGAATAGCAGCCTTATACCCTGAGATGGAGACATTTGCTGATATATATATATTTTTTGACATTTCAAGTATTTTCATGTTGTATTAGAGCTTAACCTCTACTGTGCATATGTCTGATCTCCCAACTAAACTGTAGATGCAGTCTTACACATCTTTAAATCCCCTGAAGTCCCAGCAGAGTGCCTCATAGTTGCTGCTCAATAAATATTTGTTGTTTATTTTGGAACTGCTTTTAATCTTTGTTGCCATTCAGTGCTTTGAAAATATATATAACAGACATTAGGCATAAACTTGAAATGCTTTGTAATCAGTTGGTGCAGCATTTTTCAATTACCTTGCAAAAGAGAGTGCCGAGGGATGTTTTAGAATCGTCTGGGCTGCCAATATGGCTTTAAGGATAAACAGACTCTTCACTGACATGAGCTTCTTTCTTTGCACTCTTTGTGTGTTTGCCTCCTAACATCATCCCTATGCTCCTAGGTTTCAGGTATGGGAGACACTTTTGCTTCTATGGAAGTCCCTCAGAGCTATTTGGTCGCTTGCTAGTATATATGTGGTTTTCATAAAATTGCCTATGGAGGCTAGTTTCTTGGTGTGAAGGAGAAATGGAGACTAGGATAACAAGAGCCAAAGCACCTTATGTTTTTCTAATTTTTTTTCTTTAAAAAATTTTGTCTAATTATGGCCTCATTGGGTCTTTGTTGCTGTGCTCAGACTTTCTCTAGCTGCGGAGGGCAGGGGCAACTCTCTAGTGGTGATGCGCGCATGGGCTTCTCATTGTGGTGGCTGCTCTTGTGGAGCATAGGCTCTAGGACTCATGGGCTTCGGCAGTTGCAGCACAGCAGCTCATTAGTTGTGGCTCACAGGCCCTAGAGCATGCAGGCTCAGTAGTTGTGGCTTGTGGACTCTAGAGCATGGGCACATGGGCTTAGTTAATCTGTGGCATGTGAAATCTTGCAGGACCAGAGATCGAACCTGTGTCCCCTGAATTGGCAGGCAGATTCTTTATCCACTGTGCCCCCAGGAAAGTCCTCTTAATTTGTTTTGAATCTGCCCTGGAAGCCACTTGCTTTTTAATCTGTGAAGTTTTGTGTACAACCTATAGCCCTTCAGTTGGCCCTTCCTGAGATTTGGGAGGAAGGATCCCTGTGCTATTCCACAGCCATATTTATCATATTTCCTGGAGTCTGCTTCTAAAGCAAAGATTGCTGGAAAGCAGAGCAGTCAGAATTCTGGGGATGAGGGTGAGGATGGAAGAGCGTAGGGTGCTGTCATCCTTGTTTCTAGCAATGATAGGGAACCTATCATTGTTCCGTAATGATAGGGAACCTAAGGACCACAAGTTCTGGGCCACTTCTATGAAGAGTGAGAGTTATATTATGAATGTATATAGTAATGGTGGTGGCTTAATGAGACCACGGTGCTCACAGAGAATTGTGATCATGGTGATGGAGGAGGTCCACCAGGAAAGAGGAAGGACACTGTCACTGCTTGGGATGCAATGGGGTTGATACTGCAAAGCCCTTTGGCCAAAAGGAGAGTCTGGGTACCTAAAGGAGTTAGGAGTTATAAGGGGAAAAAAGCTCAGTGGGTGTGTTTGTAAAATGACTATACTTTCAGTTCAGGTCAGTTCAGTTGCTCAGTCGTGTCCGACTGTTTGTGACCCCATGAATGCACGCCAGGCATCCCTGTCCATCACCAACTCCCGGAGTTCACTCAAACTCACGTCCATCGAGTCAGTGATGCCATCCAGCCATCTCATCCTCGGTCGTCCCCTTCTCCTCCTGCCCCCAATCCCTCCCAGCATCAGAGTCTTTTCCAATGAGTCAACTCTTCACATGAGGTGGCCAAAGTACTAGAGTTTCAGCTTTAGCATCATTCCTTCCAAAGAAATCCCAGGGCTGATCTCCTACAGAATGGACTGGTTGGATCTCCTTGCAGTCCAAGGGACTCTCAAGAGTCTTCTCCAACACCACAGTTCAAAAGCATCAATTCTTTGGCGCTCAGCTTTCTTCACAGTCCAACTCTCACATCCATACATGACCACTGGAAAAACCATAGCCCTGACTAGACGGACCTTTTTTTGGCAAAGTAATGTCTCTGCTTTTCAATATGCTATCTAGGTTGGTCATAACTTTCCTTCCAAGGAGTAAGCGTCTTTTAATTTCATGGCTGCAATCACCATCTGCAGTGATTTTGGAGCGCCCCCCAAAATAAAGTCTGACACTGTTTGTCCATCTATTTCCCATGAAGTGATGGGACCAGATGCCATGATCTTCGTTTTATGAATGTTGAGCTTTAAGCCAACCTTTTCACTCTCCTCTTTCACTTTCGTCAAGAGGCTTTTTAGTTCCTCTTCACTTTCTGCCATAAGGGTGGGGTGGTGTCATCTACAAACTGAGGTTATTGATATTTCTCCCAGCAATCTTGATTCCAGCTTGTGTTTCTTCCAGCCAAGTGTTTCTCATGATGTACTCTGCATATAAGTTAAATAAGCAGGGTGACAATATACAGCCTTGATGTACTCCTTTTCCTATTTGGAACCAGTCTATTGTTCCATATCCAGTTCTAACTGTTGCTTCCTGACCTGCATATAGGTTTCTCAAGAGACAGGTCAGGTGGTCTGGTATTCCCATCTCTTTCAGAATTTTCCACAGTCAAAGGCTTTGGCATAGTCAATAAATCAGAAATAGATGTTTTTCTGGAACTCTCTTGCTTTTTCCATGATCCAGCGGATGTTGGCAATTGGATCTCTGGTTCCTCTGCCTTTTCTAAAACCAGCTTGAACATTAATAAGGGGCTTTCCAGGTAGTGCTAGTGGAAAAGAACCTGCCTGCCAGTGCAGGAGATGTCAGAGATGCGGGTTTGATCCCTGGGTCAGGAAGATCCCTTGACAGAAGGCATGGCAACCCACTCCAGTATTCTTACCTGGAAAACTCCATGGATAGAGGTGCCTAGTGTGCTACAGTCTGTGGGGTCACAAAGAGTTGGACATGACTGAGCACAAACACAAACATATTATTGACTTGCTCTGTTTTAGATGAATAAGGGGCTATGTGCTCGCGAATCTAGACATCTTATTCAGATCATCATCATTCTTATGTTGCAGAAAAGATAAAGCCATCTTTTGAACTGGTGATGCAGTTTAAAGCTGCACTTCTGACTAAGCGGCATCTTTTTAGCCTTGGTTTTTTGGTTTGGAGATTGAACTGCTGCACTTTTGCTTAGAACGTACTTCAATATCATGTCTCTGGATTGAAAGTATATACGGGGTGGGGAGAATATCTCAACAGAAGCCAAGAATTATCATCTTAAGAATGAATCTGAGAAATAGCTGCCTTAGGTTTAAAAATGTTAGCATCAATAAAAAAATTGGTTAAAGAATGTAAGCAATATATTTGTGAGTTCAAGTACATATTGGAGTACCATTGATTCTTTCTGAATTCATATTGTATATTAAGTAAGATTGGTTGGGACTTCGTCAAACTTCTCAAATTACTGTGCTAGCCAAAATATTTCTTGGAGCAACGATACCTATTATATGTATTCAAACATATAAAGATAAATTATATTATTAAAGATAAATTGCCAATAACAAAAGACTCAATGAACTGCCTGGAGAATTTGGATTGAGGCCTTGAAACCAGTTGACAGAATGGTTCATGTGAACCAATTGAAGGAATGGTGACATGTCAGCCAAATTTCATAAATAGTTTAGCAGGAAGTTTCTATACTGCTCTTTACATCAGTTGTTTTCTCTATTAAACTGACTATCTTCCTAGATAACTGATTGGATTGATTAGTCTTATAGCTTCCTATAGATATTTGGACTTTTTTGATACTTTGGATTCAATTTAAAGGCCATTTGGTCTAGAATAGTATCATGTCACTTGGTTTCTGTCTAACTTTTCCCTACCTCTGTGTAGTTTCCTCTCACTTGTCAGTTTTCCTTGTGAGAAAAATATTTATTTCTCTCTCATCTCTATTTTAATATTTCTATATATCTGAGCTTTTCAATTTTATTTTGTCGGATAAAATGGAAATGTGCAAATTCCTTCTCAGTTGTTAAATTCCTTAGGAAAGGAGGCTTGGGAACAAACAAAATAATTTTAAAGAATCTATCAATATATGTGCCTTAATTGCCATATCTTTATTTCTATGGCACATGGCAAATTGATCTTCCTTACCTATAAAATAACAAACAAGGCGTGCAGGAAGAAGGTGTAATGCAAAGGCCTGCACGGATGCCTGGGATCAGTCTAAGAGAAATAATGATTAGGTGGAGAAATGATATAAATAATTTAGAAGGATGTCTCTGTGCTCTAATATAATCTTGGTTCTCTGAAAAGAGAAAATATGTTTCTAAACAGGAAAAGAGAATATTACAAAACTAATATAAGTATATTATGTATAATGAAATCAGTATTTTTAAAGGGGACGATGCTATTAACATTACAAATAAATTATTTCCCACTCTAGATGGGTGGCTTTTGGGATTAGCTGGACTAATGTGGTGAGTACATGAATGGAAAAGTCCATTTTCTCCAATGGGAAGACAGATAAGCACACTGCCCTGTTTCCATTTGCTTATAATCGTAAACATCCAGCAGCTATTTTATTTTCCAAAGCTCACCCAACTGATACAAATTTTGAAAGTAGGAAAATGCTGACAGTCATAGTCAAGGCAGAATACAAAATTGTTATTGTAAATTAATGGCATTTATTGGAAATAAACAGGGTTTTCCTATTTTCTTAGGCCAGCCTGAAGCAGGATAAAGTTTGGTGTACATAAATTGATTTCTAGATCTTATTCAGTATGAATGGGTTTTCAGAGTTGATGAAGAAAAAGTCCATGTACAATGTGGAAACACTAAATAACATTTTTTGATGCCATCAATATCCTATGACTTCAGAGAATTACATGGAGGCCATGACCAAGACTTCTCTTTTGAGAGGTTTATTTCTGTTAGTCGACTTCTTTCATTGAGCAATCTGTAGCATCATTCTGACCACATGAATGATGCTCATTGTGAGGTCATTCTGCAGAGCTCTTCACTTGTATACATTTTATGCTTTTACATTCATGTCTGCTTTTGTTGCATTTTAATAAGTGGAGGAAATGAACTTCCCACAACATAGGTACCTTTTTTTAAGGTACATTCTTGCTACCATCGGAAGCCTAATTTTCATTATATTCACTCTGCTACAGAAATACTTAATGCCAGGAAGGAGATATTTACTGGAATCCACGAGTCCAGAATTCATCATGATTCCGTGTGAAATCCACTGCCCTTTGTGCCCCACCCCCTCTCAGATGGGAATGAAATGTGCCTTAAACCGAAGTGAAATACATCACATGCAGCAACAGTGGGCCCTAGCTTTGCCTCTATTCCTGGTGTGAAATCGATACACTATCTTTCCTCCTGACCTGTTCCGTGACCTCCATTGCAGCTTTCATGCTGAACAGCAATTGCTTTGAACAGTCTGGGTCTGCCGCAGCTCACAAATGATTCTCAGCTTCTGTCTAAAACTGGTGCTGATAACAAAGGCTTGATTTTAAATAGTGCAGTTGTAGTCGTCTTCTAATTATGAATTACATGAAAGTGCAAGCTCCTCTATTATTAAACAGTTTCAGTAGCAGGCATGGTACATGTGCAGGCTACACACAAGGGCCTGGGGCTCAGGAATCAGGCCTTTACATTTCTCTGGCTAAGTTTGGATTGATGGAGAAGGGCAAAGAAACACAAGGTCTATTTACATGTTTCATTCATTTTCCTGGTAGAGTTCTGTTTGATGATACATTATTTTTTTTTTCTATATGAGGCTCTATTTTATACTTAAGAAAACATTTTTGAATATTACATTATAAGAAAGGAGTAATTGACAAATATCTGTTTTTTGATAAAAGTAGACTTTACTAAAGAAACTCCAGGTTTGGGCTGTTTGGATTCTAACTTACTGGCAGGAGTGGCAGTTACTTGCAGTGATATGATCATCCTGTAACGGAACTGGGAGAAGTAGAAGAATCTTATGCCCTTTTAGCCACTTTCAGGAAGCTATTGAACAGAGGAATTTATTGTATCAAAGAAACAACAGTCATTTTTACTTGTACTAAGAAAATGAATGTGTAGTTAGCTGTGTTGCTTTACTTATTAGCTATTCCAGGCTAGAAATCAAAGAGATGCATGAAGTGCTGGGTAGGAGTGGAGTTTTTCCAAATAACTTGGTATGAGATAAGGCTAGCAAGAGACTTTGGGAGAATTTTTTAAATAATCACATATAAATGATTCCTATTTGTATTTGGTTAGTGCTATTGAAATGAAATTTGTTTAATAATGAAGGGCACATTATCTTCATGAAATATTCCACATAATGGCAATTGCATAATTAATGATAATGTAAGAGCACGCACATGCACACACACACACACACACTCCCATACACACACAAACACCTATGTATGAGGCATTGATCGATATTTGATTTTGTTTATTACTTCACTTCACTAGTTGAGTGTAATCATGGAAAGAACATTGAGTCCTAAGATAGTGTTCTTAAAACACAATCTACCTTATATTCTAACTTGATTTTCTCACTTATAAAATATAGTTAGTGAATGAGATTAACTTTTTTTCCGTTGAAGATTTAGGTAATCATAACACAATAACAACCCTTCATATTTTCACTGAACTTACACTTTCCAGTGATTTTTCTCCCATGCATTTGATCTTCTCAAGCACCCTGTTAGGCAGCCAGAACTCACTACTGTCCCTGTCTCTCACTTCCTGTCTTGAACAGGAAACCAAGACACAAGATAGTGTGAATTTTTCAAGGCTGTCATTCTAGTAGTAAGTGGCAGAACTGAAAGCAGAGCCGAATCAGCTGACTGCTAGTCCAGGGCTTACTGGGGATGGAAGAGAGAGGATGAGGATTCTTTTTTATTAATTATCAGAGCTTGAAAGGTATAGACTTATAGACTCTATATTTTTTTTTGTTCAAATGAAGTAATTCCTTTAAAATTTAATACATATTAACAAGACAATCTCCAGGGGTTTGTTTTTTGTTCTGTCCAAATATCTACTGATAATAATGTGCTGTCTTGGGACCAGCTCCAAGTCAGTTATTCACAAGACAAATTAGTCTATAAACACAGGAGGAAATAAACTTCAGTGCACGGGTACTGGGGCTTCCCAGGTGGCTCTAGTGGTAAAGAACCCATCTACCATTGTAGGAGACATAAAAGGTGCAGGTTCAATTCCTGGGTTGGAAAGATGCCCTGGAGGAGGAAATGGCAACCCACTCCAGTATTCTTGCCTGGAGAATCCCATGGACAGAGGAGCCTGGTGGGCAACAGTCCATAGTACTGCAAAGAGTTGTACATGACTGAAGCGAGTTAGCGTGCACGCACACACTGGTACTGAACATAGGGCGATATTTATGAATGCGTTTCATGCCTCGTGCATTGCTCAGTTGTGTCCACCTCTTTGCACCCACAGGGACTGTAGCCCACCAGGCTCCTCTGTCCAGGGGATTTCCCAGGCAAGAATACTGGAGTGGCTTGCCATTTCCTACTCCAGAGGATCTTCCCGACCCAGGGATGGAACCCACATCTCCTGTGTCTTCTGCATTGGCAGCTGGATTCTTTACCACTGAGCCACCTGGGAGGCCCATTTATGAATGCAGTGACATGCAGCTGAAGCATGACTAAGATTCTTCTAAAATTCTGGTTTTAGAAAAAACAAAAGTGGTTTTGTGATAATAATTTCTTTACAATGCGATATAACTTGAGTCATTTGAATTAGCAAATTGAAAGTTCCCAACAAACAGTTATGTTCTCTTTTCAAATATGTCATATTTTCTCCTCATGAGCAAATTTAAAAAGTGCCTTTTAAAGTACAAATAAACATAGTGGGAAGCCTGAGGCTGTGTATCAGCCAAAAAGGAAATACCAAACACAGAACATGCATTATCATATATTTCCACATCTTTGAAAGGAAAGGTTTGGATCCTGTGTCCTAGGAAACTTTTGAGTATGGGAACTTCCCATTATTCCTCCATGCAAGACAATTCCTATTGTACTGAGACTTCTTAGTGGCACCTGTGGTTCTATTGTGACTAGATGGACTGCCTAAGTAATTAGATATCACACATGGTGAGGAAAAGAGAGTGGTGATGAAATGGATGTTTGTATCTGGGTGTATAATTTTCTTTTTAGAAGCATCTGTGCTGACAGTGCATGAATATGTTCCATGATGAGAAGGACAAATGTATTCAACAAGAACCTCCCCACACACCAGGAATATAAGGAATTTTTAGGTTATTTTGTGCATCTTGCTAATGTAAATCTATTCAAAGTGATGTAGGAAACCCCTGCCAAAATAAAACCATCATTTGCCAAAATATCAGTAGAATTTAGAGATATTTCTTGTTCTCTACCCCATCCACTTTGATTATATGCATTATTTTCTTTACTCTTCAACATGCCACTTCACTAAGCCATTATAAACCTTGTCTCAACATTAATATTATCCTTGATCACATGTTAGCATTTCAGTTTTAAAGTTCTCATTTGAAGGCCTGATATCCCTATTAAGAGTTTTTCCATGAAAAGAATTAACCTTGGCTAAAATGCAGTGGTAATTCAACTTAACCAAGTTAAGAAAAGGCTTTTATTCACAGTAGTTATTTTGAGACAGTTGAGTGCAGAAGTGTGGGTTCTAGACACAGAAAAACACAAACTTTTATACAGAGCCTTTCTTTTTTTTTTTTTCACTTAAAGAAGACAGTGCTAATAAATCTTGTTGAATCAAGACCTTGAAAGAAACGGAAAAATATGTACAGATCTCAAATATACCTGTGAAAAGTACTTTATATTACCTTGCTGCTGCTGCTTCATAATGTAGTTTTAGTTGAATGTAATCTCTTCCACTCAAATTTATTTTTGAGATATTGCCACACTGAAAGTTGAAACCGTTTTTGTCATTCAAAGAAGTGGAAGATCAATACTGAAGCTCTCCTATTAGTTGGTACAATCTACTTTAGTGTTAAAAGATTTATGATAAGAACACATATCTAAATATATATTACATACCAGTGGTACAGTAAAACCTCAAAATAAAACTTTTTTCCAAGAGAAAGAGGTGGTCTATTTATTATTGAAATGCTACACTAAACTGTAATTCAGTGATATTTTATTCCAATTAAATTCTCCTTCGTAGTAATCCTTTTTTTATGATAAGCAAAACTGAATAATACAGGGTATGTTCCCTCCAATGAATTGTTGTGTAACAAGACTTGATGGTAATTCTACCTTTTCCAAAATCTGATATCAGGCAATTTATCTTCTAAATAATACTCCTGAGTACCAACGCTGAAATGTTTTGGCTTCAACCCAAATCAAACTTGAGGAAGCAGATTCTCCAGAGTATTTCCCTAACTCTGTAAATTTAATTGTTATAATGAATAGAATACATGTGTCAAGATTACTTGTGATTTTACCTGTTTACTTCTCTTCCTCAGACAGAAAGAGCAACATGCCAAAGGCTGTTAACTCTTACTGGAGTTTGAAAAAAAAAGGTGTTTAATACAGCATAATCATTAAATTTAAAATAATTTTAAAGATCCAATTCCAGTTAATCTCAGAACAGTTCAAATTTAAAGATCTATTGTTATGCCACAATAAAATAGACTAATGGGAATTTTAAAAGCGCCACAAATGTTTGCCTATAAGGTACAAAATATTGAGATAAAAATATTTGCATATGCAAAGGGAATCTTCTACTACTCGACTTCATATTATTTAGTCACTTTGACTCATCTTCAAGTTCCTTTCTATCCCATGCCTGCAAACTTGATATATTTCTATTTGACTACAGTGAAAACAGTCTTATATTTGATTCAAACCAGTATTAGTATCAATTGCATTCATGCTAGAAGTCAGACAGAGGTAAAGTTCATGTTACTTTTTTTTGCCACTTATTTCAGAAACTGGAAAGGTGATTGATTAGGGTGAAGGCTAAAGCTTTTATACCTCATTACCATGGATAATCATATTAATTTTAATAACAAACATAATCAATGTTAAATAAAGGTTCCTTTTGCTGTTGTTGTTTAGTAACTAAATCGTGTGCCACTCTTTTGCAACCCATGGACTGTAGCTGGCCAGGCTCTTCTTTTCATGGGATTTCCTAGGAAAGAATACTGGAGTGGGTTACCATTTCCTTCTCCATGGGATCTTCCCGACTCAGAGACTGAGCCGATGTCTCTTGCATTGGCAGGAGGATTTTTTTTTACCACTGAGTTACCAGGGAAGCCAAATGTTGCCAGTATAGAGTAATTTATCAAAGGATCTTTTTTTTTTTTTTTTTTTTTTGGCCATTTCTTTCCTTTGTTTAGTTGTAGTTATTTTTAAATTGTCATTAGTCATATATTTGAACCATGGTTTTTAGATGAGGCAACCATTACATTTTACTAATATTTCTATTAGAGAGAAAGGCCATGCCCTTGGAAGACTTGAACATTTCTTCTAATGCTTAGCAGCATGATTACCATTGAGTGTGAGCTGACAAATGTGTATATCAACAACTATTATTTACTTTCAATCGATCTAGGAATGTCTGTGTGGTTTCCAACTTGATTTATTCATTTAGGAATCATTAAGCTACAAACTTGTGCCAAACATTTTGCAGAACATAGTGGATGATACATTATTGCCTCCAGAATTCTGAGTTACTTCTTTTGGGGAGGCAGAAGAGTAAACAAGTCATTGAAACAAACTGTGATGATAGCTGCAGGGGAGTTGAGAACAGAGGACTGTGGTGACTCGGAAGAGGGGTAAATATGCCACAGTTGTCTCAGATAGACTCTACAGAAGAGCTGATTTTGAAGCATGAGGAGTGGGAAAAACTTGGACAGGTGTTACTAGGTAGGTAAAAGCTAAAAGGGTGTAACAGACTATAAAATACAGTAGCTGAAAGAATGTTAGGGTTTATTTCTCTTTTACTTAATAATTCAAGGTGAATGGCCCAGTTGAAGGGGTGACCCTGATCTGCAAGGTCATTCAGGGTTCCAGGGTCCTTCTCTGCTGCTGCTCTACCATCAGCCTTACTCTTGTCTGCATGGTCAAAGCTGGATTTTTGTTACTTTGATATAGTTTGAGGGAAGAAAAAGGTATAGGAGAACGCATATCTGGTATCTTAAGGCCTGATCTTGGAAGTGGTGCTCATCACTTCGTCTTCTGTTCTGCTGGTGAGAATACAGTCATAGGACCACATCCAGGCACAAGGGAGGTTGAGTATCTAGCTACCGTACTATTACCGTGACCTTACCACTGACAAGAAGCCAGGTCACCAAGGGCCCCGTGTGTCATCCTGAACTAGGACAAAAACTTAATATGTTGCTTTTTTCCATGAGTCCTTATTTCTGAAGCTTCCCTGACACTTCCAGTTGTAAAGCCTCTGCCTGCAATGCGGGAGACCAGGGTTCAGTCCCTGGGTTGGGAAGATTCCCCTGGAGAAGGAAATGGCAACCCACTCCAGTATTCTTGCCTGGAGAATCCCATGGATGGAGGACCCTGGTGGGCTACAGTCCACGGGATCACAAAGAGTTGGACGTGGCTCAGCGAGGCCCTCTTATTTCTGAAATTGCTGGAGGAATCTTAGTATTTGGTAGCCCCCTATTCACCCCTGAAATCTTAACTTCTAAGTAGTGACTTGCTATGAAGTGTTTTCCTTTATGTTCATCTCCAAGGCCTTTACATTTATGATTTTATTTTTGGTCACTGAGACAAACCAACCGATTTAATTCATTTTGCAGGCGGCCTAAAGTCTAGATAATACCGGCCTCTTAACTATGCTGGTTAGCAAATATTCCTGCTAATGGTAGGATATACATCTCTACCCCAGGTTGTGTTCACATCTTGTAGAGATAATTAATGATCCATTCTATTCTAAGGTCTTCATTTTTGATCTAGTCAAGATTGTTGTTAAGCTTAGTTCAGCTGGGCAAGAGGGCTGCAGGGAAGGGTCCCATGAGCCCTTCTTTTTTGGGCGGATGAACTTTTTTCAGCTAAAAATATTTTGGAGTAAGGCTTAATTAACAAAGAACCTCGAATTAGGTCTTTAGACTGTGTAGAAAAAGATTAGAGTAGTTGTCTTATGAAGAAGAAACATTTATTTCTAGAACCTTTAGACTACACAAGAGAAAATCTGGGCTGAATTGGGGTGGATATTCATAGACTCTAGATGTGTTTTAGCTTAATCCTCTTGTGGGTCTTTCCTGAGATAATTTTAGATATGGAGGATATAAAACTACTGCGCTACATATATTCACCGGCCTCTTTGGCCTTACAACAGTTTCTAGAATTGAAATTCTAAAATGTAAAGCATGTTCTCAACTAGAGTCCATATTTTGACAAAACAAAACAAAAGAATGAAAACTTCTGTAGAGGAGATATTGTACAGATATTCCTGCTGTAGAGGAATCAGATGTGCTCTGCTTGCTGATGCTGCTCAAGTTAAAGTCATGAACCAGGTAAGTCTTGAAAGGATACATGGAAGTCAGTCAGCAAAGTAAGAGGCAAGATCATTGAGGATGTGAAGGGGCACCTACAGAGGCATGTATGCACATGTAGAATGTGGAAGTGGTGTGGTCTAGTGATAAGCAGAGGATAAACATGCAGGGAGGGTGCTGGGTGAAGCTGCAGAGTTAGGGCTGGGCTCAAGTCATCATGAGCCTTGTATGCCAAGCTGTGATGCTGGACTCTTCAGGGCAGTGACCCAGTCAGACTTGCATTTAGAGAGCCTGTTTCTGTGTGGTGGATGGAATGAAGGAAGGTGAGTCTAAGCCAGGAGAACTTGGAAGAGGATACTTATCCAAATGAGGTGACCTACCTGAGATAAGAATAGAGCACTGTGAGTGGAGAAGTGACTTTGCAGAGAAATGTAAGAGAAAACTGAGAAAGGGTTTAATGACTCCAAGCAAATGGAAAATGAGGGGAGGAAAGAATAAATGGCCAGTAAGTGGAACCTGGGAGACAGTGTGGAGCTGATCCCTGAGGTAATTCCAGCAGGGGATAAAAGAGCCAGTTAGGGAGGATAGGTGATGTGTTCTATTTTTTAAAAAGATAAATGGAAGCTCTGAATAGAAATGTCCAACAGATGGATGAATATATAGACCTTGGGTTTGGGATTAAGAGGTGAGCTGAAGTCAGAGAATTGGGATTCAGCATATAGGTAAAAGTGAAAGTGTTAGTTGTTCAGTCATGTCTGACTCTATCCAATCCCATGGACTATAGCCAGCCAGGTCCTCTGTCCATGGAATTCTCCAGGCAAGAATAATGGAAAATATCGAAGCCAAATAAATGGTTAAAAATAGTCTGAGACTAGGTATAGTGGTTATTAGTTAAAAACAATTCTTAAGTAATGGTTATATTGTTTTTCCATTGACACTTCAGTAATTCCCCAAAGCTAAACAATTTCACTGACTAAAATATTTCTTCAAGCATGTGCAAGGTTAATCAGCAGTGGTGGAGTTCCTTGGTAATCAATAAGAGAATTGAAATGTGACAGTCACTCCCTTGAAACCCATATCCCCACTGTGCATGTTACTGCCCTCTCCGACCCAAGCCAAGAGCTGTGAGGAAATCAGATGGAAACCAGAGGCCATCATAACAGGGAACAGAATCTGGGTGAATCTTAGCTAGTGCAGTTGGAACTGTTTAACCATGTGCACCTGTATCTAGGAAGTCTTGGATGCATGACTGTTCTCACAACAAGGTGAAAAGCAGAAATTAAAATGTTGGTAGGTAAGAAGATAAGCCTCCAACTGTTTTAAAACAGATCCTGAAGAATGCAGATAGGTTTGATAGAGAGTGATCAGGACAAACTTGCAACATGAATGCTGAGGTTTCTTAAGCATAGAAAAAATTTTTTAAATGTTCAGGGCTTTTGGGCACTGTCATCAAAAGTAAAGAGTGTTGGTCTGGAATGCATAGAATATCTGAGTCCACATCCAGCTGTTACTCTGTTAATACCTCTCTCTGGCATGACCCTTTACTTTCTTGAGTCTCAGTTTCCTCGATGAAAATACAGGCTTGTGCTAGGTGTTTCTTCTGGGTGTGAAAGCTGTCCACTTGGGATTCACTGTATAGGGTACTCTTTGTTAATAGAAGAAAAAGGTTTATGAAATTGTAGTAATTTAGAGATGATTATTTGCACTGTCAATGGATTTTCCCTATTTATAACAGAATTTGCTGATGGGATGGTCCTTTTTAGAAACTTGGCTGTTGTCTGGTGAAAGAAGTATTGGGCACGGGGTCAGAAGAGTTGCTCCGGGACAAGGCTCTATTCATTTATTAGTTGTATGACTTTAATGCTTAAGTCTCAGTTTCCTCACTTTAAAATTAAAATATGAATAAAAATTCCTGGCTATTGTACAGATCATGTTGAAGGCTGTGAAAGTGTTGAAAGTGTTAGTCACTCAGGCATGTCTGACATTTTGTAACCCCATGGACTGTAGCCCACAGGGCTCCTCTCTCCATGGGATTCTCCAGGCAAGAATACTGGAGTGGATTGCCCTTTCCTTCTCCAGGAGATCTTCCTGACCCAGGGATCGAACCCGAGTCTCCTACATTGTGCAGATTCTGTACCGTGTGAGGTTGAAGGCTGTAAGGCATTACATAAATGTAAGTTATTCTCACTCAAAGATGAGAGTCATCCTAACCTCATATGTATATGCATAATTCTTTTAGAGTTGGAGCCCATTCTTAGAAATGAACTGCTAGTGATATTAGCACTGTAGGGATCCACTATGGATGGCATAGCCCCTCAGGACAAATGGCAAATATTTTATGTTGGAAATTGCTCTTGCCTTCTCCTCACATCCCTCATGTCGGGCCGTGCCTTCAGGCATAGCTTCTTTCCCTGACCATTGGTTCTGTAGTTGTTGGTCCAGCCTCCTGAGCTGCCGTGACCTTGCCTCACCTATCCCTCTATGCCTGCTGATCTCTACCTACCCTTTCATCACCATTAATGCAACAGAGCCTCAAGCTACGGAGAACTTGCATGTTAATGTCTTGTTTATTCATTTGGTTCCAGATATAGCACTGGCATAACTTTTTTCAGCAATTGTGGTTCAGACTATTTCCCAGATCTGAAAAATTATTGGAGAAAGGGAGGTCGTAGCGGTAAATAGCCCACTATGCTGAGCTCTCTGAATGGGACTGAGAATGCTTTTGGCTAAGAAATTCTGCAGTGTGGCATTCTAACACTTACTAATGAGAGTTCCGAGTAGAGCCAGCACCCTTACTCTTACTTGCCAAGAGGGTTCATAGCACTCGAGCTTCTCTGGTGACTCAGATGGTAAAAAATCTGCCTGCAATGCAGGAGACCTGGGATCAATCCCTGGATCAGGAAGATCCCCTGGAGAAGGAAACGGCAACCCACTCCAGTATCTTGCCTGGAGAATTCCGTGGACAGAGGAGCCTGGCAGGCTACAGTATATAGGGTTGCTAAGAGTCGGACACAAGTGAGTGACTAACACTTTTCACTTTCACAGACCACTCATTGTGAAGGAAGATAATATGTGTATACATGGTTGGGGAGTAAGACTTTTGGTGGAGGGATTTCAGCTCCTTTTAAGGCACTGATTTATTTTCTTGGGCTCCAAAATCACTGTGCATGGTGATAGAAGCCATGAAATTAAAAATGCCTGCTCCTTGGAAGAAAAGCTATGACACACCTAGACAGTATATTAAAAAGTAGAGACATCACTTTGCTTACAAAGGTCCATAGAGTCAAAGCTATGGTTTTTCCAATAGTCATGTACGGATGAGAGAGTTGGACCATCAAGAAACTGAGTGCCGAAGATTTTATTCTTTTGAATTATGGTGCTGGAGAAGACTCATTAGAGTCCCTTAGACAGGAAGGAGATCAAACCAGAAAACCCTAAAGGAAATCAGCCCTGAATATTCATTGGAAGGACTGCTGCTGAAGCTCCAATACTTTGG